>NC_066621.1:90835125-92085125 GCF_025201925.1 Gopherus flavomarginatus
GCAAGGGAGGTACTGACACTTGGCCAGGGAGGAGCTGTCTCTGGGTTGGGAAGGAGGGTCTTGGGGGTTCCTACCTGTTCCCAGGCCTGTTCCAGTACCTCTGGGTCCTGGTCCCTGCTCCCTGGCACAATCCCAGGCCCCACGGCAGCTGCTCCAGCTAGTTTTACCTCCTGCTTAACACAGGCCATAGAATTTCACACAGCAATTACTGCATCAAAGTCAGAACTTCTGGTTGAGCTATAGCTTGTTGTTTAGAAAGATATCCAGTCTTGATTGAAAGGCTTCAAATGATGGAGAATCCAGCGCACCCATAAGTACATTGTTTCAATGGCTAATTACCTTAAAAAACTTGTGCCTTATTTTTAGACTGCTTTTGTCTAGCTTCAGCTTCCAACATTAGGTTTTATTATGCTTTTCCTAAATTAAAGAGCCATCTACTACATAAAACTCTCTTCCTCAGGTAGGTACTGGAAGACCATGATCAAGTCACCTCTGAACCCTCTCTTGGATAAACTAAATAGGTTGAGCTTCTTTAGTGTCTCACTATAACATGTCAATTGTTAAACATTCTTTTTAAAGTGAGGATACCAGAAATGGGCAGAGTATTCCAGCAATAGTCTCACTAATGTCATCTACAGAAGCACTATCTCTATACTCCTACTTGATATTCTCCTGCTTACATAGCCCAGGATTCACTAAAGATCCAATTCTGTATCACTGACATTTGTGGGAATGTTGCTGTTGACTGCCATGAGAGCAAGATTGGGCCATTAACTTCCAAAATCCTGTTCCAGTACATACTGGGTTGAGAATAAAACTGGGAGGGATTCCCTGCGGAAAGTTTCTTCTCTGGTTGTTCTAAAGTGCTGAGCACGCAAGAGCTCTCATGGAAGTCAACTAAGATACTGAAGTCAGTAGGAGCTATTGGTACTCAGTACTTTTGAATATCAGAACATTTATTTAGGTGCCTGCCTGCTACTCTGCTAGGCATCAGAAATCCTGAAGTCCCCATTCTGGCTATATTGTTCTTGACCTTAATGAGAAGGCTACCAGATTAAGGCTGGAATACAGAACACAGCTGCAGATCAGTGAAGAGAGCACTCCTTCAGGAAGTCATAGGCTTAGGGTTCTGAGTGACCTGATTTCATGCTTCAGCATCATGAAGTTGCAGTATGATTATTGTGTCCTGCATGATATTCGAATAAATAGGTATCCTATGGATAATGAGAATGAGCTTTTTCATCAAAAAGGTCTGCAGTGTGTGGGACACATGGCCACGTATCCTGGTAGGAGCTGGATGTGAAAATGAATATAGGACCGGAGCATCTCCTCTGCTTCTGTGTGAGCAAAGCACAAAAACCTCAAGGCTGCGGAGTAGGATGTAAGAAAGGGAAGAGTAGTGCCGCCCCTTCCCTGAAACTCCATGGAAGCGCGTCTGCTGGGATCGATGCTCCATAATACAATACTCTGAGGCCTCTTGGAAATCCAAGGAAAAGTAAATGTTGTTTGAAGTGGCATTAGCTGTTTCTGATTCCAGATGCCCCTACATGGGCTGCCTACTGGACACTAGCTGCCAACAGGAGACAAAAAGCTGATACTTTTGTCTGCTCTACAATAAAAATATATTTTAGGCAAAGAGCTCTCACTTCCACTTATGTTTGCCAGTGAACACTGGGTGTGCATGTGCCTGCAGGCCTTCTATCATAATACAACCACTAGAGAGTGTGACAGACCCAGGCCAGTGGGGTACAAGAGTCTGGTAGAGGGAAAATACACTGGTCACTGGCTGAGTAGTTTTCTGTTCTCTGAGTGACCAGAGCAGGGGTCACTAGAGTAATCAGGAACCTGCTAGAACCAATTCAGGCAGACAAGCTGATTAGATCACCTGCAGCCAATCAAGGCAGGCTAATCAGGGCACCTGGGTTTAAAAAGGAGCTCACTCCAGTCAGGGAGGGGGGAGCCAGAGGAGAAGAAGTGTGTGAGGAGCTGGAAGCAAGAAGCGTAAGGAGTTGAGAGTGAGAGGCTGTGCTGCTGGAGGACTAAGGAGTACAAGCGTTATCAGACACCAGGAGGAAGGTCCTGTGGTGAGGATAAAGAAGGTGTTTGGAGGAGGCCATGGGGAAGTAGCCCAGGGAGGTGTAGCTGTCGTGCAGCTGTTACAGGAGGCACTATAGACAGCTGCAATCCACAGGGCCCTGGGCTGGAACCCGGAGTAGAGGGTGGGCCCGGGTTCTTCCCAAACCTCCCAACTCCTAATCAGACACAGGAGAAGTTGACCCAGACTGTGGGGAAGATCACTGAGGTGAGCAAATCTGCCAATAAGCGCAGGACCCACCAAGGTAGAGGAGGAACTTTGTCACAAGAGATACAGCCCCCGCTACTCCCAATAAAACTCCTGCTAAAGCTATTGGACAATACAATCCAATGCCATTCTACTAAAGCTGAGGCCCAGCTTTAACAGATGATTACTCTGATTGGAATAAAACCCCAGCAGAAAGTCTACTATGGCTTGGCCTACAGTTAAAATTTTGCTGTCACAGCTAAGTCAGTTAGGAGTGTGAAAAAAATCAACCCCTAGTCAACAAAGCTGTGCTGAAAAAATCCCTAGTGTAGCCACAATTATACCAGCAAAAAGTCCCAGAGTTTATTTCATTTGGGGAACTGATATCAGCTAGATCAGCAAAAGCACTCTGGAAGAAAGCAGAGATGGCTTTGCACTATGTAGCAACCTGCCACTGCATCAGGAATAGACACTGCTTACAAATGGCCACAAGGGCTCAAACCTGACATAGAGTGGATCTGCTTCTCCATTGCTCTGCATCTTGTGTTATTTACCCCAGTGGAGAGTGGAGTACAAACTGGGTGTAAAACACAACCAAAGCAGACTGGGTGCATTTTTACATGCACGTTGCACTAGTGTAAATGCCTATACTTGGTAAATTCAAGGCAATGGCAATTCAGGACCATTGGGTAGCCCTAGCATGATAGCTCAGACATATCTCTGAGATACCTTAGTGGTTCCATTCTATTACAAGTTTTTATCTCAGTACGCAAATAAAGTCCCATTGAGCTTGAATTTGCCTAGGCAGTCTGAGACTGAGCATGCGTGTGTGTGTTTAATGAATGTGTTAGTGTCTATGCGCACACATACATACACGTGTATATGTCTGAGAAGGAGCAATACTAATTAAAGTGTCCCTAGTGAGTGGAATCTCTCCCTACTGGTATTTCCAGCTGGAGCACTTTGCTCGAATACAGTGTGGACAATGCTTATACCAGCTAAGCTGCACATTGGCCAGCATGGCTCATTCCAGCCCTACTCCCCGGCAATGTAAAATAAGCTAAAGTGCAGCTGTGTTAGTCACAAATCACACCTAATCACACCCCTGACTGACATAGCTATGCTGACAAAAGTTTGTAGCGTAGACTTGGCCCAAGTCAGAAAGCATTAAGAGCCGATGGCTTGCTTTTTAGAACACCTGATCCATCTTCAGAGGAAAGCCCTCAGATTGTCTTACACCACCCTGCAGAAGGATCTTCTGATACTTGAAAGAGATCAAACAGTAAGGCTATGTTATCAGGCTGGGCTGCCATGTGGAACATGCTCTCCTCTTAATGCAACAAGGGACCCTTCTTGTTCCTATGGCGGAGGAGGAACTATACAAAGTGGGAGGGGCAAGGAATTAACCAAAAAGGATTTGCACATTAAAAAACTAAAAAAAAAAATCTGTGTGAAATAAATAACTGTATATGTCCTAGGAGAAGCCAAATGTCTGTGTGTCTCACCTGCCCAAATGGTTGGGTGGTTGCACAGTTTGAGTTGAGAATGGAATTCTTGGCAAGGGTGGAAGAATTAAGGGAGGAGGGCACTGCTCAGGGAATGTTAGCATAACTACTTACGTTAATGGATTGCTTTTTAAGAAGGGCGATATGGTGGCTTTTAAACCACAGGCTCCATTGGGGGCACGAAGGGGGAGGATGCAGTGATGCTGCACAGCATCAGGAGTCCTTGGAGACATTCTAGCAAAGGGCAACAGAATTCTTCTGGGGAGTACATGCCAGAGTGGGAGGTGCTCTCTTACTGTCCTCTTGCCCTAGGGCCTTCTTTTAATGGCCCCTTGCCCTAGGCAGCACCCTCTTTTAATGCACAGACCCTTTCACCTCCTTAAACCTGAGTGAAATTATAAATGGATGAACTAGGTCAAAATAATAAGAAACACTCGCTCCAAAACCTGAAACTTTTGCTTTTGAAATCAGCCTTGACACTAAACTTCACTGCAGTTCAAATAGTTTAGTTAATTTTTTTTAATGCTGCTGTTATTTTTCCTGGGAAACTGGCTGGCTCGGTTGGCAAGTGCTGGTGAAGGGTTATGGTACCTCTGACTGTTAATTCCTTTCCTGGGGGTAAACCGAAGGCCTGCGGTCTCCAGTGCTGTCAATCTGGTATCTTTCACCAGGATTTCAACTCACTTTTTCAAAAATGTTTAAGCGGATGATTTACAGAAAACCCTCAGGAAAATAATTACTTTTTTGTACAAAGCGTTTAATCAAGGAGTGATCCTGCTCCCCCACTTTGATAAAAGAGCCTTCCGTGCTGGGGAGGCTAAGATAAGTCAGCTCAGCTTGCCTCAATTTAATGAGCTCCTTTAGGCCTTATCATTCACCAGAGGCTTTCCCCCATTGTGAACTTTACAGCTTCACCAAAAAGGACTGGCTTTTTTTTTTTTTTTTAATCAGACTCTGTTTGATCAGCGCTTTCTCTCCACAATCCCCCACATGACGCTGGACCCAGTACCACTGGTGCATGTCGGCGTGCCCTAGCAACAGAGAGATTAAGGGAACTACCAGCTCCGGACAACGTGCTGGCTGGGACCTACTAATTAGCTGCAGAGAAAGAAATGGGTGAGAAGAACACTTTAGCTGGGGCAGAGAAAGCACCAGGGATAGGTGAGGTAGTTTTGCTGAAAGAAAATTCCCCTCCCCCAAAACCTGGGCTTACGACTCAGGCCAAGCCAGTTTTTTAAAGTCTTTGTGTACAAGTGAAGTTAGTGCTGGTGAGAAAGGCTGGAGCCTGATATACAGAAAGAATGTAGACTGGGGCAGTGAAAGTTTCCGCCTGCCCCATTCTGCCATATGCCTCAACTCTGCCCTACAGGCAGCAGCTCTAGGATGGAAAGAGGAGTTCAGGCTCCATGGTCCATTTAATCTTAGGCCTCTCTGCTGAGATGGGCAGGTTCCACCTTGAAATCTCTCTGGGGTCAATTACTGCCCAGTGTAGTGACCACTAGTGGAATGAAATCTGCAAGCTCCGTTCACACCGCATAGGTGTCAGAGCCTGCCCACTTTCAGTCAACCTTGACCTCAACATCTACATCTTTTGTGAAATTTTGAAGACACTCTGCTTTGTCCTCCACCCTCCCCGACCCTTGGTTTATTTTCTCGCTGCCGCTGCACTTATTGGTTCTGTCTGTAAGTGGAAGTCAGAGTGCTTAAAGAGGAGTTTTTCTTGTGATATTTCTGGCCTGACCAGGAAGTACCAGAAATGTTGAGAAACAGCATGTTCTTGAGATTTCCAGCCCAGTTTTGCAAATTCAAGAGGTTTAGATAATGTGGGTATGTTTTTAGAAGCATCCCAATTTCTAGTGCTTATCCAAACTGAACAGACGCCCTAGGGATGAGCCCCAGCGGAAGTTAGTGTCCAAACTTCCCTAAGTGCTAGAGCACGGTGTTACCATAAGCCCTGAGAAAGGGCCATGCATGGGTGTGCTGCCCCAGGAGTGAATCTGGGACTGTATTATATAAGAGTCACAGTTTGGTCCCTGATGCCCTCTTTCTTCAGAAGTAATCTGCACAAGTCCTTTACTGTGCAGGCTAGAATACTGGGAGGAGGGGGACAGAGTCAACTCGAGGCATAGGAGAGGAATAGTCCTATGGAGACTGCTCTCTCACTCACACAAACACACTCTCTCTCTCACACACACTGTGACACTGCAGGAGAATAAAGCAGTGCCTTATAAACCCGTACTCCCCTGTGTGGGTGCATCCTGCCAGTCACAATTTGGCCCTAAATGTTGTGTGTGTCCAGGCTGACTGCACAGGAAAGGTTATAGACGAACCAATTTGTAGGTGAGTGGGGAGTTCAGATTGGGGATTTGATCTCCATCCATTTCTAATCCAGTCCTTTTCCACTTCACTATAAAGCACCAGGGGCAGATCAAGGCTGGAACCAGTGGATTGAAGGGGTATGACACAGCAGTGAAATCAAGTTTCTACATACCACCACAACTGGATGTGGTGGGAGAAGGGGAGAAAAAAGTCTGGTGGAACAGTAGTTTGGAAGGAAGAGATTTTTGGTACTCAGGTGCAGAAAAATCAAGGGCTGAGAAGAAACATCTCTTTGTGCTGGAGGGAAATAATTTTTGGGTGGTGTCACATTTATGCCCCCAGAAAGCACACGGGTTTCAAGCGCATGCCTAAACGTAACTAGTTCCCTACTAGCTCGAGTTCTGCTCTTACCTCACAAGTCAGGTGGGTAAACGGTGATTTCCAGCCTGGCTCAGCTAAACATTTTTCATGCTTGTTTCTTGGGCCCTCCCCTTGTGTTTGGTGTCACTGCTTTCTGCAGTCATGCCTGTCAGTGACCCAAGAGAGATGATGGTGTTCCCAAACTGAGGGCGGAGTGGGCAGAGGGCAGGTTTTGTGCCCATCTGGGTACCTCATGTAGTCACCAGGGGTGGATGCACTACTGAGGCCAATCTTGCCTCATAACATGAGTGTTGTTAGCTGTCAAAGGAATGGCAATGGAAAGGACACTTCTCTCTTTCTTTTTGGAGCCACTTGGCCCGGGACCCCAGCATAGTAGGTCTGGCTCTCCACGTGTTTCACCTTATACAGTCATTTACGTCTGTGCAAAGAGATTGCAAAATACTGCCCACTCAGAACAGTAGCATTTTACATGCATTTCAGGGGGATTTGGAACAAGGGATTTGGCTCAGGCCCATAGTTGTTTGGGGCATTAAATGCTGAAAGCACTAAATAAAAAAGTGAGTTGAATGCAACTAGCATATCTGGGACAGGTGTCTCATTGAGCTAAATTGCTCCTGAATTGGCAATAGCTTTCTGTATGTGCATGTGATCACAATCTAATGCTGGCACAGGAGCAAAACACAAGAGCAGACATTTAAAAGTCAGCTAGATTAAGGTGAGGACTAAGCACTTCAATGTGCTTTACAAATACTATCTAAGGGCTTGTCTACATGAACATTCAGTTTGCATCAATTGGGTGGGGGTGCAAATGTACCCCATACTAATCTACCACACGCTCCATGTGTGGACTCTGCACAAGTCCTTTACTCCATGTCCATGTGTGGACTCTGTTGCTGGACACTAAAAGTTCCCTAGTGCACTTTGATCTGCTCCCACCTTGAAGCAGGTAGCTCAACATGAACTATGGAACGTTTAGATGTTCTACATGTTAAACTTGTAACTATTTGTCGACAATCCCCAATTATTCCTCTCAACAAACCTGGGGAGGTAGGTAAGTTTTATGATCTCTCTTACACAGATGGAATACTGGGGCAGACAGATCAGAGGACATCAGTGTCAGAGAACAGGGCTAGAACATGGTACAGCCCAATTTCTAGTCTCTCTCTAAATGGGACTGCACCTCTTCTAGGAACTATAACGTAGGGAACAATATGTCACTGACATGGGAGGAAGCATTAGAGTCATAGAATTTAAGGCCAGGAGGGACCATCAAGATCATCTAGTCTGACCTGCATGTCGCAGGCCACAGAACCTCACTCACATAATAGGCCCAGAACCGCTGGCTGGGTTACTCAAGTCCTCATGTTACAGAGAATCCACCATTTACTCTGATTCAGATGAGCAAGTGACCCGTGCCCCACATTGCTGAGAAACACACAGTAACGCAGAGCCATCCCCACCAAGTGTCCCATCTCAGGCCACTGGAGATATTTACTAGTAGCTGTTGTGGATGGGCCATATGCAAGTGTAGACAATTTCATCATGCCATCCCCTCCATAAACTCATCACGCTCAGTCTTGAAACAAGTCAGGTTTTTTTGCCCTCACTGCTCCCCTTGGAAGGCTGTTCCAGAACTTCACTCCTCTGACAGTTAGAAACCTTTGTCTAATTGCAAGCCTAAACTTATTGATGGCCAGTTTATATCCATTTGGTCTTGTACCAACATTGGCCCTTAAATAACTCCTCTCTCTCCCTGGTATTTATCGCTCTGATGTATTTAAACAGAGCAAACATATCTCCTCTGAGCCTTTGTTTGGTTAGGTTAAACAATCCAAGCTCCTTAAGCCTCTTCTCCTAAGGTAGGGTCTCCATTCCTCTGATCACCCTAGTAGCCATTCTTTGCACCTGTTCCCATCTGAATTCATCTTTCTTAAATATGGGAGATCAAAATTGCACACAATAATCCAGATGAGGTCTCACCAGTTCCTTATATAATGGTAATAACACTTCCCTATCTCTTCTGGCAATACCTCGCCTGATTCATCCTAGGATTGCATTAGCCTTTTTCATGGCCACATCACATTGGTGGCTCATACTCATCCTGTGATTGATCAATACCCCCAGGTCTATCTCCTCCTCTGTTACTTCCATTTGATACAGCCCCAGCTTACAGCAAAAATTCTTGCTGTTAATCCCTAGGGCAACGTGCAAGGTCATGCACTTATTAAATTTCGTCCCATTTCTATTACTCCAGTTTTCAAGGTTGTCCATATTTTCTTGTATGATATTTGGGTCCTCCTCCGTATTGGCAATACCGTCCATCTTTGTGTTATCTGCAAATTTTAGAGTACCAAGGTCAGTAATGAAAATCTTAAATAACTAGGCCCAAGACTGATTCTTGGGGAACTCCACTAGTAACCTCTCTCCAGCCTGACAGTTCACCTTTCAGGGTTAGATGACGAATTAGTTCTTTTCCATCAGTAATGTCTATGACATTATGATAACCATCCATTCCCCCAAATATGCTGTAATTATCAACATTTTAAATTACTTCTCAAACAAAATGCCACTAAAAAAGGAAACAAGAATGTCTTGACCCTCACCCTGAAAGTGTGATTTTACTTTTAATATATAGTATTGAAAAATGGCACCATCTCACTCAAAATGTCTGCTCCTGGTGCATATTTACAATCAGACCTGTTGACATTAGTGACAAAAGGCAGTTTTTACTGTTTTTCACTTCCATTAGCCTTGCAGAGCCAAATCAGCAGAGTGAGCTGCAGAGACTATTCTTTCTTGAACATCACCATTGAAGTCGTTTACTAAATTCCTATCAGCTACATTTGTGCAACCTCACTGCAGACAGTATACAGAATTTTGTAGGAGCTTTCATAAAACCTCTAGAATTGGTGTGATTCTCCAATCCTATCACTTTCAAGAGTAATTTCTATAGAATCCTGTTAACTGTCTGTAGCATTCCATTGATTTCCTATCTGCAACTTCTTATGAGACTTTGCCATAAGTGTTTTAACAGAACCACTTTTCCAAGCAGAACTGCACTTGCTAATGTGCTCTGTCTGTGGAGGGAGAGAACATTCCAGAGTTACAGGATCCCAATGGAAAAGGCTTTGCTTTCTGTCCCCAAATGCTGGGCAGGGACAGGAAGCAATAGTCCCCTAGAAAATTAGTCAAGGCTAGGAAGAAAACAACTTAAAAATATTTTGCGGTAACTGTTACAGCATTGCCTTTCTTACTGTAGCTTGGAAGAATAGCAATTCTGGTAGCTTCCTAGCCCCGGGGATCATTACACCACAAATATGCCATTATGTTTATATGTGAATTGGGCAATCTAAGACAACGTTAAGGGTTAAAAATCATTTCCATTGATCCCAGATCAAGATAAACTTCCACCCCTATCAGAGGTGATTGTGATGTTTACGCAAGAGCTTATGTAAATAAGGCAGCCAGTCCCTCCAGCACTTCAGAAAATGGGAGAGCTTCTCTGTTCGCTCTCTCCTGTATTCGGCTTTTATATGGAAATACATCTGCTGCAGCAGCATTCATTAGTCAATACTTTCTCTTTTCCCATCCTTCCCTTTTCTGCTATTTACTCCCTGCCCTGCATGTAAATATCTTCTCATCTTGCAGCCTCCAGCCTTGAAGCTGGAGGGACATCAAACCCAGAAGCTCTCTGGACTAGGTGAGGCTGAGCACAGCTGTGAGTGAAGCACCCATCCCACCCTGGACCAGGCTGCTGAAATTCTTCTTAAGGGAGCCCTCTAGTTTGGTTCCCCCGAGCCAGGAAGGCTCCCATGATCCCAGGCAAAACTACAGCATATGTAACACTTGGTTAAACACCATTTAGCTCCTACATGGCATTAGCCAAATTCATCCCCAGTCACTGGATATATGTGAATGTCTGTGAATTAAGCAGGAGTCACTACCATCCATTCATATGGAACATATGCATATATTTTACTCTCAAACATGGCTGAAACTTTCTAAAAAAAAGAATATGGGCTTAAGACCTAATGTGGAAAAATTCAGCCCAGAAGAATTTTATTTAAGAAAGTTAACTGAATAAGGGGCATTATGCTGGACATTGCGATCCAGTTATAGTAGTTGCTACTGCTACAATATCCGGACACAAGTGAATCACTTTACATATACCGCTTGTCAACAAGAGAAATGAATGACCTCTGTGATGGAACACAGCAGCTGCAACTGCAAAACAGCAACACTATCAAACAGGTGAGGACAGGAAGTGAATAATTTTCTATCAGACTGAAATTTTAGAGGGAATTTAGAGGGGCATCATATAATTAATTACATGTGTTGGAATTTGGACAAAACAACAGGGGGAATGCCACTACTCTTGTGAAAATCTTAAATGATCACAAGGGCTCAGGGTCTAGGTTTTATATTCCATTCAGAAGATGTAATATTACTGTTACAAAATTTAAGCCACTTCCTCCGTGAAGAATAAGCTCAATCCTGCTTCCATCTTCTCCTATTTCCTCACAGCCCACAGGCAAAATGGAATTATTTGAATTCAAAAAGTAAAAGGTTCCTTTGCAGCACTAAACAGACAGATACAGTTTGTGGTTACTGCCATGTATATACACAGAGGTCCATTTCTATCTAGCGGCCTTGGAACTAACTGGGTGTATACTTGCCCCTGCCTGCTCTGCTCATCAGCACACAGAGGCAGAGGTGTGTGTTGCTTTTAAACTAACATTACATCATCTGGAATACTGGATGTTTGCTGCTTGGTTCTTCACATGGGGGATGTGAGTCTTCAGCCAAGCTTCATGGGCATGCCTTTTATTTCTTCTTCATCTCATGTTACTTTTCTCTTTCATTATTTGCTTCCAAGATGTGACTAACTGAGATGGATGAGGAATGGATCACACTGGAGCTGCTCTGTGAAGGCAACCTGTCCACAGGGAAATGTGGATTATTTATAAGCAGTTCTCATAATTTCAGAGATCCAAAAAGCAATGAGTTAGAGACCAGAAGTGGAGGGACTATACAGAACTATCGTGTATTCAGCAACGGAATACACCCAGCTTTCTATATCAAAATCAGTGCTGGAGTATCCACTGGTTTGACATTGCATAGTGCTAAGTACACTCACAGTACTACACTGCAGTGTCAGCACTGGGTGGGAGATCAAGTCCATGCATGAAACACAGACCCAATAACTTCCAGCCCAAAGTGCTACTGACTTCCTTTGGGTTGAACCACCACAGTGCATAATGGGAGATGGAGTTCACTCAGGAGGCTGGCCCACAGAATAGAATGGGGATAATAATGCATCTGAACTGCAACTCCCATGAGGCAGCAGCTCAAGCAGACACCGATTAATGTTGAATCGACGTAAAATGAAACTGAAATATTTCTGTCTGAGTCTGTGCAACCAGAGATAAAATATTTAATGTTGATTTTTCCCACAAAAATAAAAAACTTCAGCAAGATCAAAATTGTCCTGAGGAACATTCCTAGTCTGCAGAAACTGGGAATCTTTCTTTGAAACTTTTTTTGATGAAAAATGCAATCAGTTCTAGTCTCTCACTATATACTGGGAAAAAAGGGTCCAGCTCACTGCCCAGCGCTGTGTTGGCTCAGCAGAGCTTATAGGAGTAAACAGTTGTAAGACCTTGTTTTTGTCAGTAAGTTCAGCAGCTGTGCCTGAATACACACCTGCTTCACCTTTCACTGACACTAGTTTTATGCCAGTGTAACTCCACTGACTTCATTTGGGCTACTCCTAATTTATACCATTGTGAGAGGTGACTCAGGCCTAAGGAGCAGATCCGCTGAGCAGAATGATGGCTTTTTTTTTCACATTTTAGACTAAAACTGCACATTGAAGACTGAACTGCTTTTGATTAAATGTTTGCTCCTTTTCTATCCCAAAGTGTTTGGTTTTTTTGGAAGTTCTTAATATCTCTGTGTACCAAGCCAAAAGATTGCATCATGCTCTTTGCTGGTGTTGCTTGCCTAGCATATTAAGATATCACAACTATAAATAATTGAGTTGTAATGACTGATGCAGTTAGGTGGCAAGAATGACAGTTTTCTGACCTGGATTTAGAGCTGCCATTTGTGCAGGTCTAAAATGAAAAATCTGTGCTGGGTAGGTAGGTGCCAGAGAACCATAACCTGGAGAGGGCTGAGTCACTGTAGGACATTAGATTCTCAGTGTGAGCCGCATTTGGGCTCTCCACCTGTTCCATGATGTCTATGACAATAATGACCGCAGGTCTCTCTTCGTTTCTTAACAGAGTCTATGCACTTGTCTAATTAGTTCACAGCAGGCTGGGGTGTAAATCGATCCTGCACTAAGTATCTGTGTGGACCCTGCTTCCATGCACTAAAAGTTCCCTAGTGCTCTTTGATCCACTCCCATTTCAAAGGGGGTAGATGAAAGCACATTACAGAACTTTTAGTGTGCAGTGGGACTCTGGTACCTGGCGGGCTACCATCCCAGCCTGCCATAAACTAGTGTTCATGTAGACAGGCCCTGTGTCTTTAGAGCAGGGATGGCCTAAAGGTTTCTGCTACCCTGAGCAAAAAAATACTCTGTAGTTCACAGGAATCTGAGTGACATCAATACATTCTTATCTTAACATGCTTGAGAATCTGCTCTTGTTCCCCAATGCCCCTTCTATTTCTTCATTCTTTGTTTTCTCTTTCATCTTCACATTTCATTCTTCTCTTTTCTCTCCACTTTATTTTCACTCCTTTATCCTCCTTCCTTTCTGTTTTCTCTCCCTTCCTTCTTCCATTGCCCTTCTCTTCCTCTTACTCCATTCTCTTCCCTCCCAGTCCACTGTGATCTGTTTTCCTTCCAGTACCCCCAATGTCTTTCTGTAACCCATTTCATTCTCTGGGCCCCATCAGGGCCATCCTTAGGATTTATGGGGCCCCACACAGTATTATTAAACTGGTGCTCCTATGCCTAACTTGCTCTTAGCAACACGCACGTAAGCTTACAGTATTGGAAAACTTGCCACATGCTCTTTATTAAAAACAGTTTAATTGTGCCACCTTCACCCCAACCCCTGCAGTTCCCTCCCACCTATACCCCCAACCCCAGTGCTGCACTGCCAGCATGCCCCACCACACAGTCCCCCTGCCCAGTACCCCCAACCCCTTTATGTCCAGCAACCCCCATGCCCAGTGGCCCCTCACCCAGAGATCTCCATCACAGATCCCTATGCCCAGTGATCTCCCACCCACAGCCCCCACCACTGCCCAGTGCTCCTCTCACAGCCCCCTCCCAACTTCCTAGCACTCCATATTCCTCACAGAATTCAGCACCAAAAAATTAAATTCTGTGCACAATATTTTAAAATTCTGCAAATTTTGTCAATAAATAAATGTAGAGGCTCCACCATGGCAGTGGCAAGCATAGGCCACTGGCTGCATGGAGGTGGGAGATCACCCTGCAGGCTTCCCCCTCCTAGGATAGAGACTTGGCAGTGAGATACCCCTGTGTGCCTGTCAAATGGCCACAGGGAAGTGTTTTACATGATGGCTGGGATGTCAGCCATGACCCAAAATCCATTTGAATGACAAAAAAGAAATAGCTGATACCAATGGCTGAGTCCAGCCCCCATCCAGGCCCTTTTCTGCCACCGCTCTGGGCCATCAACTCCCAAACGGCCTTTCATTATCTCTAAAACAGAGCATTTCCCTCTAATCCTGACAAGTAAAGAGGTGCTTGGGATGTGCAGTTTAATAAGAAAGGGAATTATATTCAGGCGCCAGTCTTTTTTTCTGCCCTGATTTCCACAGCTGGTTGCCACACACGGCTCAGTGGGATTCTACTGGGTATAATTCAGGGCTAGTCTACACTGGCAACGCTAAAGTGCTGCCGCGGCAGTGCTTTAACGTGGCTTGTGTAGTTACCCCAGAGCGCTGGGAGAGAGAGAGCTCTCCCAGCGCTCTAAAAGACCACCTCCAGGAGGGGCATAGTTCCCAGCGCTGGTGCACTGTCTACACAGGTGCTTTATAGCGCTGAAGCTTGCTGCGCTCAGGGGGGTGTGTGTTTTTTCACCCCCTTGAGCCAGAAAGTCGCAGCACCATAAATACCCAGTGCAGACAAGCCCTCAGCACCTAGTTTCAACAATGCTTCAACAGTGGGGCTGGAGCCATAACCGGCCAAGTCTCATTTGAACAATGGCTCTTGTTTTGTATTACATAAGGCAGTTTTTAAAGGTCTTTCCAACAGGAGAGGAAGAAGGTGCTGCATTCCTGAAGGGACCTTTAAAATCCCACTCAACTCTGCACTGTTTAGAACTCTCCCTCCTTCAAAATGCTGCCAGCTTGAGAAACAGCTCTGGAGATACTTGGATCCAAAAAAAAAAAAAAAATCATGGCCCTTTTCCCTAAATAAAAGAATTTAGCTACTCCAGCCTTGTCAAGTGCAAGTCCATCTTCCTCCCCAGCTAAGAGGTCGCTCCCTCCCTTGCATTCTGCAGCCCTAATTGCTGTTCTTCTGTCTGAGAACATCCCCGCTCCTCCTTTAGTGTCAGCTTCCTCCTGTTGACACTAGAATATTGTGAATGGGCAGGAAGAGCAAACGCCACCTACTATTATTTGCCTTTAACTTGCCCTCCTCCCCAGCCTGGTTGTATGTGTGCCTCTCCCTCTTCCCAGCCCCGTTTGCTGCTGAAACCTGCTGGGGAAGGGAGGAGAGGAAAAGGTCACAGTCCAAAGGGCATCTGGAGGTGGAGTGAAAAGGAGACTAGGAAAGGTATTGCAGGGAGTTGCCGGCGGGGCAGGGCATGTGGGCAGAAGAGGATAGAGGTGCAGGTACAGTGTGGGGCTGCTCTGAACAGCTGCTCGCCCCCAGGACCACCAGCCTGCTCCTCAGGAGGCCCTAGCTCACTTGCTGCTCACTCAGCCAGCCAAAGAACCTCCCCCTGCGCTTTTCCCTTCCCAGCCCGGTTCCTCCTCTGCCCTCCCATTCCCCAAAGTCCTGTTCCCGGCTCTACCCCCTGAGCTCAGCTCCCCAGCCTCCAGGTATCCCTCCTGCCCGCTCTGTTCCCAGCCTTGCCTGCCTCCCCACCCCAGGCTCTGCCTGGCCCGGCTTCCCCAGCTCATTCACATGCAAATTTTCGCTCCTGGCCCCATGAAGCCCCACCCAAGCCAGAGCCCTCAGTGGGCCAGCTGAGAAGTGAGAGGGGGGGAGGGGAGGGGCCAGAGGGTCCAGTTTGGGGGAGCAGCCAGAGAGGCGAGCAGTCCGCACCACAGCCAGTGAAAGTGGAGCCCCAAATTTTCGGGTGCCCTATCCAGCCGCGTATGCTGTATATGCCTAAGGATGGCCCTGGGCCCAATACTCTGTTTCCCTCCCTTGCAACCTCTTGCTCTTTCTGCTCTCCATTCTTGGGTCTCTTACCTTTTTTCTATTGCCTCAGTTTCACTCTCTCATACTATCTCTTCATTCTCCAGTGGGTGCAGGAGATCGTAAGGTACCGTTACCATTAGCCACATACTTCTGGAATTGAGATCCTGGAGGGCACAGGCATCTCAGGCTCAAATGAGCTTCAGTCACCTCCTCTGATGGAATGTTCACCTGATCTGATGCAGAACAGACTCTGGGACTCATCAAATCCCAGAGTACCAACTTGTGTGTGTACTGGAGAGATGGGCAGAAGCAAAGGGGCTGGGTCCTGTGTGCTCTGAGAAGAGGGGGATGGAACCTTCTGTTTTAACTGATATTGCAGGTAGGCCAAGAGATTTTAACACATCCTGCAGTATGGTGCCCAAAGAGACTGTCTAGTCAGTCTGTGCCCAAAGCAGTGACGGCTTTAGGCACAGACTGACTAGACAGTCTCTTTGGACATACATACAGCTACATTAAAAGAACATTAAGGTTAAAAAGTCAAGCTATTATATTCAGAATATACCATAACTAATGTTGCTGGTGAAATTCAGACCCCTTGCATGCATGGGTTATGATACCCCACGCAACAGCAGGAAGTTTGCAGTTTGCAGAGCACAGAGTGGAACCCTGCTCTCCTGGGTCCCAGTCCAGTACATTAAAGACAAGAGAATATCCTTTCTGTTCTTGCAACCCTCTGCTTCATTTACTGCCCATCCTGCGCACTGAATGAGGAAGGTGTCTTGTAGAACAAATAGTATGTGACCAGTCACGATGCATACTCACAAAGGAACTGAATTAAGATTCCACAGGCAGTTAAAAGCAGTACCATCATTAGATAAATAGCTCCTTGGCTGATCATAACAGGCTAAAGCGTGCTCTGAGTGAAGTGAAAGACCAGAGTACCATTGGGCCTGTGCTGAGATCAGTACATTGTTGCTAGCTACTAGTGGAAGTGGTACTAGGGTAACCAGACAGCAAATATGAAAAATCAGGACAGTGGGTGGGGGGCGGTAATAGGAGCCTATATAAGAAAAAGACCCAAAATTGGGACATCTGGTCACTCTAAGTGGTACCCTTAAATGACTTAGCCTTTTCATGCATAACATATACAGCACAATTTACACTTATTGTTCGAGTAGAGATATTAGCCCCCAAGTCCCAGGGGCAGTTTTATAAAAGGAAACTTGCTTTGCCTTTGCAGTATCTGTTCTCATTATTATTTGTTAATCACGGTCAGCGTACTCAGCACTGAACAAAATACATAGAAAGAATTGGTCTCTACCCCACAGATCCTCCCAGCCAAACAGTACAGACAATAAATATGACCAGGGGAAGGTTAATAGATAATAGGCACTTCTATGCAAGGTGGGTCTATGGGTAAAAATGGGGGCATCAGTTACCAGACTCTAAAATAAACAAACAAACAAGACTCGGATTTTACAAAAACATCCTAGAGAAACTTTAGCCAGAGCCCTGCCGCTATGGTGGGGAGTGACTAAATGAAGTCAGTCCTTTCCATCACACATTTCTAGAAGACTCTTATTCCTTCACTATTGCCAAGCAGTGGGATATGCTGCTGCTTCTCCGCACTTTGGCGTTTGGCATAATTGAGCCCTTCGGCCTGTGCTGAACTTACCTTATTATTATTAATGTAGGGTTGTTCCTACTTGTATTACAATAGCACCTGGAGGCCCCAACCGAGATCAGAGCCCATTACGTTAGGCATTGCTCATAAGTATACAAAGGCACAGTCACTGTCCCAAATCTCAACTTAAGACAAGATGGAGAGAGGAAGTAGCCTTGTTTTACAGTTGGGGGACTGAGGCACAGAAAGATTAAGGCAAGACTCTGTGCTGTGCCTCTTTGGGCGCTACCCAAAGAGGCCTTTGGTTTAACTTAGATAGCCCTGAGGCCCATGACAGCTGTTTTCTGCAGTGCTTGGGGAATCCTCCCCCAGTCAGATATGGGGCAGTTAGGTCCTCTATGTTGCTCCAGCCCTTTTGTATATAGGGACCAGAGCAAGGTGAGTATCTCACCCTAGGAGTTGCCCAAGGTCTCACAGAATTTTGTGGTAGAGAAAGGAACTGAATGCAGATCTCCCGAGTCCTAGTCCAGTGCCTTAACCACAAGGACATTTTCTTCATGGTAAACTTCTGCTCTATTAGACTGTGGACTATCCTTCTAAGGGCAGACCCCCTGTCCAGCAACCTTGTCCAACTTTACCCACAGGACACTTGAGTAAATCTAAGTGCACTTCCTCCACTGTTGTGTTTTTCATATTAAACTCAAATTCTATTTTTAAAACATTTTTAAAAAAAGACTTACTCATATAGAATCTGGAGGAAAGCTCCCATCTGGTAATTAGCTAAAGGTAAGCCTCCTTTTAAACCAAAACTCTACTTGACCTCATTGGTTTGTTTGTTTCTGTTCTGTGTGTAGTTCATGGAACCTTCCTTCATACCAAGCTTACAAGCAACTTTTCTTCCATGTTCAGCAAACTTCTGACCTATCTTTGAAATCATCTTCTTCTCTATCTCTGTGGGTTACCTCCTACTGAGTAAACAATCATACAGATTACAATGACAAAGACCTACTTGACTCACCTAGTCTCTTGTCTGGGGAGACAGTGCAGGATTGTCACTATAATACATTAAAGAGCAAAACGCCTATCTAGTTTTAAAATACCATGTGACAGAGTTCAACCACTTCCCTTGATAAACGAATTATTCCCCAACCTAACAAAACTCAGTGAGGATGTTTTCTGCTATTCAATCTAATGTTTTCTTTGTTTTATTTACTCTCATCTCACCTAATTCTAGTCTCTTGTACAATGCAAAACAATTCCATCAACTTCTTTGTGTTTGTACATTAAGGATTGGTGGGTTTCTTTTGAACCCCCTCTTCTACTGTGGATTTGAAAGTTGGACTTGAATGCAAATGTTACTGGATTTGTATTCCAGGTAGGGGAAATGATGATGAAATGGGCAGAGAGAGGGGCAGAGAGAACTAATCCATCAGGAAAAGAAGGGTAAAAAAATGGAGCTGCAAATGTGGTGAGTACAAAGCATCACAAGGCTTGGAGAGAGGAAGAGCGAGACAAGGCAAGAGATTCTAGTAAACAAACAAATGGAGCATATATACCATCTGTAGGCCACCAGCCTGGTTTTGAGGAGGTTGTTTTATCTCTAACATATAGTGCAGACTTCCCTTTAGCTAGAAAAACATTATGTTTTAACAGTGAGTCAGCCTTGAGAAAAATGTGGGTTTACTTTGCAAGAGGAAAAAGGTTTTGTGAACTCTAATCTTGCAAAACCCCAAATAGGAAGGTTCACAAAGTCTTACTCTTCACGAACCATGTGTCCATCCTAAGCTCCCATACATCGGGATGACAATCAAGCCCCACTGAGTGCTTGATATGTACCATATGGGCATAGTCCTGTGCTGGAGCTGCACTGCCCTGAGGGACTTGCTGGAGCTGTACTTCAGGGAGGCAAAATGTGTCTGGGAGCTCCCCCGTTCACAGGGGGAACACATCCACTGCAACACCTTTAGCAGGGTACTGTATGTGCTCCCCAATGGTTCGGAGGAAAGGAGTGGGGAATATAGATTCATAGACTTTAAGGTCAGAAGGGACAATTACAATCATCTAGTCTGACTTCCTGCACAATGCAGGCCACAGAATCTCACCCACCTACCCCTGTAACAAACCCCTAACCTATGTCTGAGTTACTGAAGTCCTCAAATTGTGGTTTGGCCCTGCTGTCTGCCCCTGCTGGTGCCTAGTGGGTGTTAGCAGGGACCAGGGCCTCTTCCTGGTCCTGATACGAAGTGCAAAGGAGTGAAAGCCCCCTTGCACCTTCCTTCACTTTCACAGCCATAATTGAGAGCCTGTTTTGTCTCTCTCATACACTGGTTTTACATTGGTGTAATTGCATTTACTTCAGGGGAGATACTTCTGTTTCATACAAGCATAAGTGAGAGAAGATTCAGGCTCTTAGGGCCTAATTCTGCTTTTAGTCACACTGATTTAAATCCAGAGTAACTCAGATTTACACCAGGTCACATCTGGTCCTTACTTTTCAGTCTTCCAGCCCCTTAATCAATTCAAACACCAAGCGTGTTCCCTGGACATCACCTATTGTCCTTGCACAGCTGTAGTCAGACACCAGTGAGGCTGAGAGCAGTAAATATTTATTTTGTTAGGTTGTGAAATGTCCAGTGATTCCACAAGGGAGTGAACACCATGGGAGGAAGGATGGTCATGCGGTTATAGCTTTGGATTGGCAGTTAGAAGATCAAGATCCCTTTCTTGGCTCTGCTGCAGTCTTCTTGCATGAAGTTAACCTCTCTGTGTCTCCTGTTTCCCATCAGTAAAACAGATAATATAGAACAATATTCTCCCACTTCCCAGGATGCTTGTGAGGTCATATTAATTAATGTTTGCTAAGCCCTTTGAGATCCACAGATCTACAGAAGAACAAAATATTATTATTATATGTTACTTAGGGTGAACCAAGGGGCAAGGCTACAAATAACAAGATAAAACCAAACAAAGGAAAATTTAGGATGAATTTCAGGAAAGAAACCCTAATTGTGAAATCTATTATTAGGCAGCAGAATAAACTTCTGAGGACGAGCTGAAAACTCAGTCACTTAGGACATTTAAAAATAAACTGATCAAAATAATATTCTGTAGCTAACAGACCTGCACTAGTCCTTTTGAATGAATGCTAGCTGGTCTCTAATGCTTTACAGGCCAAATTCTGCTCTGTTTATACTGGTGTGTATTTGGAACAATACCACTGAAGTAAGTGGAATTATTCCAGATTTACACTATTATAAGTGAGAGATGATTTGTGTCAAGGTCTTTTCCATCTGTTAAGTTCCATGGTTTATGATTCACATGCAAAAAAAACAAGGGTGGTTGAAAAAAAAAAGTTGTTTTCAGTTGTGTGGTGATGAAATACAGTAACTGAAAATGCTGTGGGTTTTGAGGTTGGATTTTGTGATTAAAATATTGTTAGGTTAGAGACAGGATTGGTTGGCATGCTCTATACGGTATTAAGCTTTCACCTCTGGAGAGCTGAGTTCAAACCTGGTTTAAGATCACAAAACCAGTAAATAGAATGATTAACAGTTTCTAGAGGGTGCTGAAGATCATGATCATGACTGATGTCCATGCATTAACAGTACAGGATGGGGATCCACGACTGGAAAAAGAGGAGGCAGAAAGAGTGAAAACAGAGCTGCATTGACAGAAATATGGAGGGGGCCAAAGGTCAGAATAAAGGGAGATGATGTAGATCAGTATTAAAGTGTTCTGGCAGAGCTGTGTGGGTTCAGGACTGGAGTAGCAGGTTGTACTGCAGGCATGGACTGAGGTGCCTTTGCAGAACTGTGCAGGGTCAGTGTATCTTTGCAGCTCCTGAAATCCTAAAAATGGTAAGTTTATGGTCAATTATGTGCCAAACACTCCTTGTTATTTCAGGCATTCAGCACCATCTTTAAAATTCTCTCTCATTTCTCAAAAATATTTTGCAGTTATATTGAAAATCAGAGTCACATGTTACAGACAATAGCCCAGCTGCAGGAGCAATGCTGGCAGCCATCTTGGACTAACGTATTGAAAATGATTCCCCTCCTCCCCTTCCCCCACTTTCATTCTCAAATGCAGCTTTTCCTAAAAGGAGGTACTCTCCTCAAACTGCCCACATGCACAGACCCAGCCAAGACAGTTTAACCTGCTTCAATGCACTGGTAGGTAACTGCTAAATGCAAACCAGTGCACTAGACATGAGATTCACACTTGTGTAGAGGGCCAGCCCAAGGCCTATGCGATAGTTAGGTCCCATTTAAGCATCAAAGATAAGGCTTAAGTAAGACATGAGTGATGCATAGTCCTTTTGTTGCTCCTTTGCCCTGGGATGAAAGTCACCCAAAATGCAGTTACTGTTAACAAAAAGCAGCAGATTTGCTCATGAGTTAATAGCTATTTTAATAGTCTCTTGATCTAGTCAGCTGGAAACAAAATTTAGCTTTTCCCTTCTGTTTTCTTGGGTACCTCCAGCTGCTTCTGGAAGGTTTTAAAAATAATTTTATATCCTTATTTTTTCTACAATTTCCCATAATTTAACTGATGCATAAATGCAGCAGAAGTGTGATGTAACTTTACCTTAGATACTGTGGAAGGTCTTTTTGCATAAAGCTATTCTCTCCTGAAGGTTAGCTCATGCGGTGAGTTAGCTAATCGATAGTAATAGTTAATAAATACCATGCTTTGAGGTTCTATTACATCTTTCAAGTAAGGATCTCTGTATGCTTTGCAGAGGGGGAGCATCACTTCCCCCATTTTACAGAGTGGGAATGGAGGTCAGTGGCACAATGTAGAACAGAGCCCATGGCTAATCCTTTACGCTAGCCACTACACCACACTACTATTCATGTGCTCTTGTCTCAGCTTATGATGAACCAGTCAGTAGTTCTAACAAACTAGATATATATCTATGTATTCATTTCTTTATTTCTATTTTGACTAACTAAAAAAAATGGCTACCCAAGGCTCTAGGTGCCTTTAACAATACAATTAAATCTCAGCAGCATTTCAGTTCAAGAGGACCCCAGCTAGCCAGACACCAGAAACTCCTTTCCACCCCTTCACTGCTCGGGAAGCACGCCCACAGCCCTCCCCCAAAACTTTCTAAGATATTTGTCTTCTGCAGCTTGCCCAGAAAGTCACCAACTGTAGGCCATTTTGGCCCAAAAGAGGGTGTGGGAAATGAGTTCCAGAGTCCTGCAACCTCTCCAGATGGTTTTAAAGTGTAACCCCATGTAGAACACATTGCAGCAGTCTGATCTGGAGGTTACAGAAGCACGGCTAATACCCTGTGGGAGGGCAATTCTGTAAAACTTTTACATCCCATGACCATCTCAGCCAATTAGATGGCAGGCTGTAATTCACTATATTGTATAAACAGTAATTTAATCTGGAAAAAAAGTTTGTTTTCTCAGCACTCCCCATGGGATAATATTGTACAACTCTGTGGAGGTTTACAATCCTCCTGGGAAGTACCCAGCACTGGCCACTTTTGGAGGCACGAGATCCCAAACGATATGAGCAGTTTGTCTTTTCTGGTATATCAGTACCAATGTATGGCGAAGGAGTGCAAAATTCCTCTTGAATAGCTCCAGCTTAGCCTTGGTCTACACTAGCAGTTTATGTTGGTATAATCCACACCCCTGAGTGACACAGTGATACTGACATAACTCTCTGTGTAAACAGGGCTATGTTGACAGAATGGCTTCTCCTGTTGACTTAGCTACTGCCTCTCAGGGAGATGGAGTACCTACACTGACAGGAGAAGCCCTCCTGTTGGCATAGGCAGCAGCATCTTCACCGAAGCATGACATCAGTGCAGCTGCGCCCCTGCAGCCTTTTAAGTGTAGACAAGCCCTTAGACTAGACAAAAAGAAACAGTGTGTTGAATGCTGAGCCAGCAAAGCTGCCTCACCTGCCCAAAGCTGTAGTGTGTTAGTCAGCACCACAACCCCTCCCCCACCTCCAGCACCACCAGCCTCCGTTCCAGCACAGAAACAAAGTAAACCAACAGGGGAAGTGTGGTTAATAACACCCAGGACATGCAGTTCTCAACAGCCTCCGTGGCTTTGTGATGCAGAGCTGTAAGGGAAGGAAGGTGAGATTAACCTGTGGGAACAGGGCATGCTGCAGCAGGCAAGTGTTTGTACTTTGCTGCCAGGCCCCACCTGGCACTGACGTACCAAGTGTCTTCTCTGGCAAACAGAACAAACTTTGGATGAGCCTCCCTCCTGCCAACTGGCTGAAGGGCATCAAGAGGCAGCACTGAGCTCCACCCACCCCCTTTATTCCTCTCACCTCCTCTCCTGTTATCCCCAGGGCCTTCTAGCTGTGGTGTAGCACGGTGAGGTTGCTGCTTGCAAAACAGCGTTGGAGAGTTTGGGTTTGAGGGAATGCTCCTGGGGTGAGAGAGCGCTTCAACTTTATCATGCAAAAGAATTTCTCTGGCCCCTCCTGTGGTACTGTACTAGCAGCATACACAATACTGGGATTGGTGGGGGGAGGGAATGGACAGTTACTGTGATATCAACAGTCTCTCACTTTACAGATGGGCTTAGTTACATAATCACATTGACTTCTCCTCATGTACCCAGCGCTAAACTGTTCACCGATAGGCATATTCCATTAGTGAAAACTGTCAGTGGCGTCTCCCTTGTTTTAAGAGCACTGAGCAGTGACCATACATTAAGATCAGGTGGGAGTATCCACAGTCTACTGCCCATAATTTGTCTGCTTCCTGTGCTTACCTGGAGGGAGTTAGGCATGTGGGAGACCTCAGTCCTTCCTATTGTATCTTCTATTGTTTGTTTAGTTTAACTGCATCAATGCAGCCAAACCTACCAGGTACATGAGGCAAAAACTCCCCTCTGGTGTTGCATCACGTGCAATAAGTTCCAGTGATAAATTGGCACTTCAGAGGATACCACCAGATTCTGCCACAGAGACTATGGCAGAATGCAGCACTGAAGCATTTAACAATCAGTCAAGAGATCTAGAAGTGTGCAATAAATTGAGCCATATCAATCTAAGCCACTGCAACTGACATTTTACCAAAACTCTCACTAGCAAATGTCCTAGCAGGAACCTGAAGGGAAAGCAGCACCCAAAGGCATAATTTCTGGGGAGATATATATTGTGGTGCCCTCACCAGTGAGACTGGCAATGATACCCACAGGGAGAGAGGAGGTAGGGAGACAAGCCACTTACTTGGTCAGTATCCTGCCGACATGTAAAGCTGATTCTGTCCAGAGGGCCTTATCTAGAGCTTGTCTACACTGGCGCTTTACAGCGGTGCAACTTTCTCGCTCAGGGTGTGTGAAAAAAGACCCCGCTGAGTGCTGCAAGTTTCAACACTGTTAAGTGCCAGTGTAGACAGTGAGTGATTCCCCTCATGGAGGAGGGTTTTTTTAGAGCTCTCGCCCAGCACTATGCCACAACTACACAAGCCACGGCAGCGCTTTAACGTTGCCAGTGAAGACGTGCCCTAAGAATGTGTTTACTTTCTCATCCATATGGTGCTAAAAGGGAATGAGATGGCTTGTTCCTCTGCGGTGAAAGGATGGGGTTGGGGAAAGAATTCTTTTTTATGGGACCTTTTACCAGTGCAGTAGTGTAGGTGACAGCAAAATACCTTTTTACAACCATTTAATTTAATTCAGGGTTTTGTCTTTTTTTTTTTTTCTTAATTGCAGGAATGCCTCAGGGGAATCTGAAACTAAGGCCTTCTGCTTAGGTAGGTTACTAGTTATGTCTAGCAGCCTGGACTTTTGTAAAGGGATTGCTCAGTTCAACAAAAAAAGATTTCACACTCTGGACTGCAGGCTGGAAACATGCTGCTTTGTTCAGCTGCATCACAACAGAGTGTTGCAGAAAAACATCCCCTGATTAAATATGAAGTAAGGGAGGTGAAGAGCATGGCTCCATCCCATAATGCGCTTCGTAATCCAATTAACCCTATCATGACCACTTTACTATATTAACAATGTTCTTTCACTGTATCACCATTTCATACAGTTAGTGCTGGGGAAGGATACTTGGTTGACATCCCTGAGGACCAATGTACTTTGTCTACAGAATATGTACAGCATGTGAAGCAGCAGTGCAGGCTTCCCTCCTCCATCCTTACTGACTGGACCTGAGAGCCACCTCAGTGGTGAAAGAGGAACTGAATCTTCATGACCCATTCATTCCTTGGCTTCTCTGCTGAGACAGTCAGCATGAGGTCAATGACCAGTGATTGTCAAGGAGAGTGTTGTGATGTGGACACTAAGAGTATATCTACATGTAAAACACTGCAGTGGCACCGCTGTAGCACTTCAGTTTAGACACTACCTATACTAATGGGATGCTTCTCCCATCGGTACAGGTAATTCACCCCCCAGAGAGGCAGTAGTTAGGTCCACAGAAGAATTTTCCATCAACCTGACACTGGCTACACTGGAGGTTAGGCTGGCTTAACTACACTGCTCAGGGGTGTGGATTTTTCACACCTGAACGATGTAATTAAGCCAACTTAATTTTCATGTAGACCAGGCCCTAGCCATCACCACCACTTTACAAGGGTCACTGAACAGCCTCCATATACCTGGGCAGGATTGGAGCCTGGCTCCAGAGGTGAAAAGCTCTCTAATATCTTACCAATCGCTTGAGTCATCCAGTCTCCCAATGTCTCATTATTTAAAATTGTTATTTTTTAGTAATGACGAACAGCAACAGTAAGCGCCAAACCAACTAATGTAGCATCGCTTAGATACCAACATGGGAAGTGTTGCCCGAAACTGGGCCAGCTAGTAAGCTTAGGGAGGACTAATGACCCACCAGAGTTTGGCAGAAAGCAGCATGTTTATTATACTGATTGCTACGCTCAAAAGAAGGGGGGTGTCACACTCGCAGACTCACGCTCCCAGGACAGGCACGGCACTGGAGATGTCAGGATCCGTCAAGGTAAGTGTCCCACAGTGCAGTGATGGATGATGCAATGAAGGTAAGTCATCCCAAGGCACGATGAAATGCAACGCAGCGAACCACTGGCCAGGCAGTCTGGGCGAAGGGCCTTCACAGGAGGTACAAACATCTTCCAGGTGTTTAAGCAGCCCACTCATCTCACAAGCACTCCAGAAGGGAGGTGGTGGGAGAAAGCCACTTCACAGGTATTCAAAGGGGGTTGGGGGCAGGTGTAACAGACTTTTTGCTGCTCCTACAACAGGAAGCACTCTAGTACTAGTGCAAGTAGGCAAAGGAATAAAAAGGTCTCTTAAGAAGTGGAGTATTTTGGAGAGCATTCTTAGGTGAGGACTTTTGAACTTAGTCACATTGTTTACTAAAGCTTCCGTTAAGCCTCCCCTCCCCACAGCACAACGGCTTCTCACTGCTGCTTACACCTAGGTCAGGTTCCACACAGAACAAGAAACACATCCGTCTCGGTGCAAGGAAGCAGTGAATTTGCAGTACACCCCAACGGAACTTTGAACTCTCTCGGTCTGAATCATCTGCATGGTTCTGCGGGCACAAGACAGATGAGCACTAACCCAGCTTAACTAGGGGTGCCTATTCCAGGTTTTCCCAGGATTGTCCCTTTTTAGAACTAGCTGTCCTGTCCTGGTAAATCTCTGGGGGGCTCAATACACACTGCCAGCTGTCCAGTTTTACGGGCTCAGGATCGTCCTGGATGTCCGGCGTTCTTTGTACCTCAGAGGTGGCAGCCATAAACTGAACTAGCTACCTGGGATTCCCCCAGTGTAGGGCAATCTCCAGTCTGCATAAGGCCAGTAAAGCAGCTGTTATGCCACCTGTCCCTCCCAAATCCAGCACAGGGGATATGTCCAGGGAAAAATGTGTCAGGTTGGGGATCTACCACTAAGTGCTCTGGATCTCCAGCTACTGTAAGGCCACTTTGGGCCATAGATAGCTGCTGTAAAATAGAATTGCCTCGAGGCTGCTTTAAATTGTGTGAAGGACCAGCAGTTATGTGTGCTGGCTCCCAGCTCAGGAAGCCAGAAATAAGGCTCAAAATCACCTTGCTGAACTCCCTCTGGATCTGCACCAAGCACAGCTCAGCCAGTCCATTGAGTCTGGGCCCTTTTTTGCCATGTCTAACCTGACAAAGGGCTAGGCAATGAAGATACTGCCTTTTGTTCCTGTCACCCTCAGATAAGCTCTGCACCAAACTTTTTTGGGGCCTACCTGCACATCGCCTGAAAGCTCCAGCTACTTACGGCCTGATACTCCACTGGTATGGCACCTTGTGCAGTCAGTTACACATGAGGAAGGTGCGAGCCCAGGAGATGAGAAATGCTACCACTGGGGTAGGTGAATGGTTAATTCTGCTTGGTTGTGTTTTATATCCACTTTGCACTGCCTTTGTGCAGATACAAAAGACTACACAAGGTGCTAGGCAGAGCAGAGTAAGATCCTTAGTCTCTGGCTCATCAGTTGTCCCTGTAGGTTCTATCTTTGCTTAGGGTATGGCTACACTCGAAACTTCAAAGCGCTGCCGCAGCAGCGCTTTGAAGTGCGAGTGTGGTCACAGCGCCAGCGCTGGGAGAGAGCTCTCCCAGCACTGCACGAACTCCACCTCCTCATGGGGATTAGCTTGCAGCGCTGAGAGCCGCGCTCCCAGCACTGCGGCACTGTTTACACTGGCGCTTTACAGCGCTGTATCTTGCAGCGCTCAGAGGGGTGTTTTTTTCACTCCCCTGAGCGAGAAAGTTGCAGCGCTGTAAAGCGCCAGTGTAGCCATGGCCTTAGTCCTCTTGGAGTCTGGTGACATTTGCAAGTTGGTAGAGAAACCTCATACGCATTAGAATGGGTTACATCCAAGCTATGGATGTGGCAGTCAAAAACAGTGCTGCATTTTAGTTCATTCATTCTCTGAAAAAGTGGACATGGGTCAAGCAATTTTCGTCTGCAGAGGCTGTAAAATCATTCTAAGCACATACTGTAAAAAAAACTCTGATGAACCCATTACATATATGCTAGGCTGGTTTTAAATAGCCTCCTCTCTTATTCCGCCTGTCCAATCAAACTGTCTACACTTCGGTTGGAGACAGGCAGAGTTGGGGGAGTGAATGAGACCAGTCATTACTGCAGTGGGGGAGTGGATGCCTCCCTCAGGGAATGCAGACTTAGTAGATTACACCTCTGGCTTTTCAGATGATGGCCTGAATTCCAAGATGAAGTGCAATGATTAAAATTGATTTAAATGCAGATTTTTGTGCTGAATGTCCCAAGGGACCAGATTAGGTTGGGGATGGGGAGTGAAGGCCATTCAATTTAGCAATCAGTTTTAATCCACCTTTCAAAAATTATTTTTCCATCAGGGGGAATCCTCTTTGTTCTTCCTGGCTCACTGAAGAGATCCCAGAATGCAATATCTCAATTCCCAAAAGTCTCATTGCAGCCCATGATATTTGTGAACCGCCACAGCATGATGCATTCTGAGTAGCTCTTTGGTGAACATAAACCAAGAAGATTTTGCAAAGGGGGGAAATATTTGTAAAAGGTCAATTAAAATGCATGTCTGTGCTTAATTAGCCTCTATAGCATGATTAATGAGTATGTTCAGCACAGAAATCAGACTATATCTCCATGTTAATGTTTGCCTTGCACTTTCAAATTCTCCTTAAGGATTTTTTAATCAATTATTTTTTAACAGTATTATTAGTTTTATGGCAGCCTTCAGAAGCTTAAGCAGATAGAGCACAAGTAAAAATGAATTTGATCTAATATGGTCTCTTTTTGTCTCAGCCACAAAACTGAAACACAACATAACATGACTGGCAGACTCTTTCCAGAGGACTATCCAGGACTAGAATAATTGAGGTGTTGCACGTCTAGACTGAAGTGCATCAGAGCAAAGCTATTTTGGGGAGCCTATGATAAGAAGGGCAGGTCATAGAACTATCCAGAGAACCTCGTACAGCAAAGGCCTGCACTCTTTATTGGTGTATCTAGTTTCTCATTTCCCTGAGCCCTAAAATTCACCCCAGATTAAATTAGACAAAACCAGCCAGAGTCAGCTGCTAGGTTTGTTCACAGGAACCAATACTGCAGTCAAACACACTGATTGACAAGGACTTCTGTGCCTTGCAGTTAGACATTTCCCTGAACTAACTCACTCCCTTACCGTCCCAACCATCGATACCTAACCTTGGGAAGTTGGGATTCGGATCCAGAGCTGAATTTGGCAACTAGCATCTGTCTTGGAACCCAAACACTGTGAATTTAGGGGAATTTTGGATCTGAGCATTTTGTCAAATCTCAAGCAGAACTTTTTCTCCGCTCCTTCAGCCAAGTGAAACAAGTTTTTCCTTATGCAGCTATAAAGAAATCAGACCTTTTTTAATTGGCAAGTACTCAAGCCACCTCCACCTGCTCTGTGATCATTTGCCGAATGGCAGAAAACATAGGAAACAAAAAAAAGCCACTGTGGCTAATTCTTATTATTTCTCCTCCTCTAGCAAATTGCCTGGAAGTCCAGTACAGCCAGTTCAACTCAGTCAGGCACGGCTGCTGGCACAGGAAGATACTTCAGGCTCTACCTTAAACTAGTGAGTTTATGGATGATGTCAGTTTGGGCACTTGATGGCTGCTGTTATCAGCTAGGCCTGATAAGATGTGTGTTATGACAAGGCATGCTGAGGAGTTTAACCATATTATCATGTATGACATGGCCAAGGACATATTGAGTTTCCTTGTACAGGACCTTTGCTGAGGCTAGCTATATTTCCCAGGTATTGCAGTGACATTCTCTGACACATTTGGCACGCATGAAAGATTGCTGACTAGTTTAAAGGCCAGACATGATCACAAGTATTTCAAAATCCAGCCCTTCTACCAAAATATGTTTGGGGGTCTTTTTCTGTCTCTGTTCCTACTCTCACTTGCTGTCTCTCTTTCCTCTTCTTCTATAATATTCTACCCAATGGATGAAACCAGGGACTGGTACAACTGTCTAGCGCTATAGTGTCACAAGGTCCCCCCTGACATCTCTGCTGGTGTATCACAATAAAAATCCGCAGCACCTTTTGCTATTTACATTCTGGGGCACCCATGATACTTGGCTTGCACATGTCTGCACAGCCCAGCCCTGCTCAGCCCAAAGGCACTCAGAGCTGATATGGCGCATCCCCTGATTTTCAAGCACTAAGACACTCCCTGCCACATTACATCACTCGTGAAGTACCTTTTTCTAGTCAAAACTGGGCATACATACAGCACTGCCACAGCTTCTCAGGCCCAGCCTGCAGCACCAATTGCTATTCAAGTCCCCATAGCTCTGCTCCTCAGTCTTGGCTTGCAACTCATTACAGTACTCCTGTTTTGGACTATAGTGAATACTATGTTTTGTTTCTTCAGCAGAGATGAATGATAATAGTAACTCAAGGACCAATTCTGCACAGCTGAATTAAATAGGAGTTGCAACATTGATTTTACTGGGAGCTGGATTGGGTTCTAGTGGCCCAATTCTCACCTCCCTGTAAGCACCTGAAGAAGCTGAGGGAAGAACCATTTGTGGGTCCCCACTCATGAGGCTGGTTCTATGCCAGCCCCATCTCCTGAGTAGTTTAGAGCAATCTTGGGGCTGCTGTATGCTTTGGCAGCTGGCTGTGGCCCCAACAGGCCAGTGCCCTACTTGGGGAATCATTGGAGTACAGTTGCACTCCGGCCAGTCCCTTCCTCCTCACCATTGCCCCTCCACTGGGGGCTGAGGGAAGGTAGCATAGGGGGAGGCTATGCTAGCTCCACGACACTCAGGGATTCTTCCCTGCCAGGAATTGCACTGTGCTTTCTGGCCTCTTCGTGCCACTGGAGTGGAGAATCTGGCCCTCCGTGTTCAAGATGTAGTGAGCCATCTGACAGTGAAAAAGTAAAGAACTGCTAATAAAAGTACAACTTTAAAGGGACACTTAAGCTCAAAATCTTTCTTTTAAAATGCTCTTACCTCCTTTATTAATAAATAACCACCTTTGATAGGTAAGAAATAATGTTTCTACTTAAATCAGTGGTCTCCCCTTATGCATGTCTTCATCCCCCTATCCCTGGGAGCCGTGATCAGGAGCCAGGACTGGAGTGGGGCCATGGCGCTGGGGTTGGGAGTGGATAGGGGGCTGAGGCTGGGGCCAGAGCCATGGCTGAGTCAGGAACCAAGGGCCAAGCCTGGGGGTGGGTCTGGGCCTGGGACTGGGAGTGGAGCCAAGGTTAGGCCACAGTCAGGGCCAGCAGCCATGGCCGTGGCTGGGTTTGGAGCCACAGCCAAGCTGGGAGCCAGGGACCGAGTTTGGGGCCACAGCTGGGGGTGGGGCTGGGTCCAGGAGTGGAGCTGCGGCCAGGGCTGAGGCTGGGGTCAGAGCAGAGCTGGGGATGGAGTGGGGCAGGGTGCCTTCCCTGCCCCCCCGAGTGTTCCTCCAGGCCCCCTTAGTGGGGCATACCCCCCAGTTTGAGAACCACTTAGATTGTGAGTGTTTTGAGGCGGGCAAGGTCATTTTGTTTTCTGTCAAGTATCAGAGGGGTAGCCGTGTTAGTCTGGATCTGTAAAAGCAGCAAAGAATCCTGTGGCACCTTATAGACTAACAGACGTTTTGGAGCATGAGCTTTCATGGGTCATGCATCTGACGAAGTGGGTATTCACCCACAAAAGCTCATGCTCCAAAACGTCTGTTAGTCTATACGGTGCCACAGGATTCTTTGCTGCTTTGTTTTCTGTGTTTGTACAGCACCTAGCACAATGGGGTCCTGAGCCATGACTAGGGCTCCTAGGTGCTACAGTAATACAAATAAATAAATATAATAATTTTAGAGCCCCATTTACTTTTTGCCATTCATAGTGTTTGTTTACATTTTGATGCCTCCCCCGGCTTCTCTGTGCCGAATGGAGTTCAGACACAGGAGAGAATTGGGTCCAGAAACCCTGAGACCCTTATCCATTCATAACTAAGTCTGATCTAATCAGTGACCACAAATACCAGAATACCTAACTTCTACATATTCAGTGACTGTGCCCACTCTGGCCTTTTCACTTGCGGAAAAAAAAAAGAGAATTTGTACAATTGTCCATTCTTCATTAAGGCTCCTTGTGACAACAGTTAAACAGCTATTGGTAACTACAGTGCTAATGTGTTTATATGTGCAAACCTGCTAGGCCCAGCTAGGGAATTATTCCACTTACATGAAAAGAGCAAAGGTTAATGTGGTGACAAAACTTCACACTTACAGTTAGTGTCTTACATGCCTGTCAGTACAAGTTGTACAAGTGCAATGTCCTCTCCAAATGTAGATTTTGCCAAAGACTACATGCTTCTTAAAGACCTTGTGAGAAAATTGAAGAAGGGAAGTGGGATAGGCAATACAGTGACTTTTCCAAACAAGATGACCTCAACCTTAGTCTTTGAACTTAGAACAGGTAATTGATTAAAAATAACACATCTTACAATGCCTGATCCTGCAAACTCACATGACTATGATCAGCTCCTAAGTATAGAAGGAACGTAGAAGGCTAGGGCAGAGGCTGCCATCAGTCAGGTGCAGAATTAAGGCTGTATGAGGGCCTAAACTGTGTATTTCCATGCATCCATGTTTGACATTCTTTTAAATTCAATCCTGACTCTGAGTTTCCTGGATTTCTAATGTTTGGAGGTTATTAAAGCTGTTTGTTTATTTGCTGATGAGTGATGACTACAACATTCTTGTAATTATTTTTTTTTAGCCTTAAGTTATTGATACATGATCACTAGCTTAGCTCCAACTTAACAATGTGATTTGTCTGTGACTATTACAGCATCACTGGTGTGTCTGATGCTTTCTATAGACATGTCAAAAGACATTTTATTGTCCTACGGCATTTCCAGCTTACAGCTGAGAATTGCAGCATTTGGCCCTAAGAAATTAAAAGTTGCATGTACAGTTTTCATGGAAAATTTTGTTGATTTGTGTGCTTTTATGGGGGAGAGTTGGCTCATGTGGCCATGATCTGGGGTTGATGGGCAGAGTGAATTGGGCCAGTTAAGAAGGAGGAGGAATGATAGGGTGAGTTAACTGAAATAGCCATGATTAGTATTGAGGCCCAGATGAAAATGAAGGACAGGAAAATGAAGGACAGGGTCCAAACTCCACTGCCGCATGTGCATCTGAGCTAGGTGATCAGCAGCCATGTTATGAGATAGAAGAGCGTGATGTGCATCCTCTACTACCCAAAGGCTGGGTGTTCCTGCCACAAGAAATGCACACATACCTCGAATGCTAGCAGAGGTGGTTACCTACAGGCACACTAGGCAAGGACCTTGGGCTTAGTCTCTACACAAGATTTGGTTCCAAAAATATAAATCCACATGTAGTCTAAGGAGGAACTAGAGGGATACAGGAGAAATCTTTTGGTGTAGCACACTGCTCAGTCTCTTCGCCCAGGAAGCTGTTATTTTGAGGAGTGAGGGCAGGAAAAGGAGGCCACTCAGACGCTGGACACCACTTTATAGTCATACAGTTTATGGCAGCAATTCTGACAAAGGACCCATGTGTGATGCCAATAGGGACATTTGTCCCTAGCAGCTTTAACCATGGTGATGGTGAGCAAAGACACAGTTATCTAAATGTCACACCCAGCCCAACTAGCATTGTCCAAGCTGCTGATATTCCAGAAAAGCCCTTCAACTGGATGGGCAGGAAGAGCAACACCCCCAAACTGGCTTTTGCTCTGCAGTGGGGCTGGGAATGGTGGAGATGGATGAATGGGCAGAAGCAATGCTGGAGAGACCTGTCCCAGCAGCAGGGCTACAAATAGCTGCTACAATGGATGAACAGGAGAACAGAGCTGAAGGGTCTGCGGTGAGCTGAAACTGGCCAGCGTGGGTGGATGGACAGGAAAGGCCTTTGCTCTACAGGAAGAATGAGAACAGCTAATGGAGATGGATTAACAGGAGCAGAGATGATAATAGACTTTGCCCTTTCTTGGGCTAAGAATAACTGCTAGGTACACTGGAGGATAGGAGAGAAGCAGTGAAAATAAAAACACTATTAGGAAAAGAGAGTGAGTGTCTGATTATTGTTTGCCAGTAGTTTGCCACATGCTGTGGAAGTTTAGGGCAGTAGCCCAGCAACACATTACCTCAACATATTCTCCCAGCTTTAACGCAGGGTCTGTTCTCTGTTTGTGAAATCCTAAGCAGATGTGGCCAGAGTTCGGCACACACAAAGATGGATCCATTGTGCCTTGCTCTGTGGTTGACAATGGTGATTTAAATTAGCTTCAGAAAATGGACACTATTTGTTCCTCCCACTTCTCCTAAGCAGTCTCTATAATATGATAAGTAAACTGAATCGGCTCCATTCTGCCTCCTGCAGAACTGCTGATCGGGGTGGCGGGGGGAGAGGGGCTCTCTCTCTACAGCAGACATCTGCAACTTCCTGTCAGCTGAACTACCACAGAGCAAGCACGACACACACTTTGTGCTTGGGCCCATATGCTGCCTGCACTCATTTCTGTCCCTCACTTTCCAACCATGTTCTCACCTTAACCCCTTCTGGGGTGCTGGGTTAAAGTTGTATCACACCAGGTGGTTTCAATTGCCAATAATTTTCCTGTGAGAATACAGCCATAGTCTGCATTAGAAAGGCCACTGAAAAAGCAGATAAGGATGACCCAATAAACAGTCTGTGGTCCCATGAATTTTTAAGCACGTTTTGAAGAAGGTCTCTTATAAACAACTATAACAGAAAATAAATAACCACAGGTTAAGGGGCAAAGTTTTTCATGCATTAAGAGCTAGTTAAGTAATAGTAAACAGAGTTAATGGCTACTTCTCAGAGTCAAGAGCTGCCAGTGGATGTCCCAGGGACTGGTATAAAGATCAATATTATTTTACATATGGAGGAAGAGGCAGACAGTGGGTGCAAGTTGCTGGTAATATTGAAGTGTGGTTCCACTCTGTCAGGAATCAGGACCTGCAGCAGAGCTAATCTCCAGGAAGCTTCTTTAGTACAGCTGGCCAACAGCAGGCTGCCTGATTAGCCATACCACCTAATTGGCTGGAGGGACTAGCACACCAACTCTTAAGTCAGCAGCAGCAGGACCTTGCTGGCTGCTCAGTGCTCATGTTCACCTCGAGCTACCTTGTTCCTGCTACTCCTGCCCTGCTCCAAGCCTTGCCTCTGTCCTGCCCCTGCCTTGAACTCTCCCTGCCTGATACCCTGCTCGCTCCAGTTCCTGCCCTCCAGCTCGACCAATGACTCCAGCTTCTGACTATTGACTCTAGCTCTTACCCTCGGTTCTGATGCCTGCTCTGGCCCACGATGCTAGACCAACTTTATCTCAGTTGGCTGACACGCTCTCTGAATACTGGCTATGTAAACATGTTACCTTTTATTCAACCTATCTGCTCCTTATGGGTAGTCAGAGTCATAGCTGCTATTTTTAGTAGCAACAAAATAAGGTTCTACTTTTTTACTCTGGCTAGCTTAGGAGTCTCACTTTGCCTCTGTCTCATCAACAGAATTTTTAGCTGGGTCCTGACTGCAGAATTTTTATTATTAGTGAGGCAGGATTCATAAAAAATCCAGCTTGACTTTCAGATTCCAGGTTGAGTTTGCTGGACTGATGGTTAGAAAAAGTCATTTTACTTGTAAACTACACGGAGCTGATCTGTAGCGATTGAGAGACAAACCTAGACTCTCACGATGCCCTGTTGACAGAGTCACTTTTCAGAGCACATTTTAAGGTAGGGTGGTAGATGATGGAGGCTTGTGAGGCATTCTGCAAAGATTTAAACACTTTGGAAAATTGGGCAGCAAGACCGCCAAATGCATTTAACTTGAAGAAATGTAAGATAATGAACATTGGTAAGAATGCTAGTGGCCTCTGAAATGGAGGTTACTTATCAGTAACTGAAGGTTCTTCAAGATGTGTGGTCTCTATGTGTATTCCACACGTGGGCAGGCATGCATGGTATGCGCCTGAGTCCAGAAATTCTAAGAAGCAGTGTCCATTGGCCGCAAAGTGCAGTAATCATCTCACACTCCTGACCTAAGGAATAAGATGCAGTGTGTGGTGACAACTTTCCGTATTGTGACTCCAATATGATCGAAGCAGAGGGGACAGAGGGCAGGTAGTGGAATACAGATAGGGACCACATGTCTCAAAGTAACCTCCATTTCTTCTGCAAGTGCTGGTCCCTATGTGTATTCCACACGTAGGTGACTGACAAGCAGTGCTCAGACTGGAGCAGAGTGTGAGGAAGCCAGCAGCAAAGATTCTTGCAGTGCTGCAGTTCCCACTGCTGCATCCATAGTAGAGGCCTGAACGAGCAAGTTCACTAGTGAATCTAATGAATGCATGGCTGGAGCTCCAGGTGGCTGCTCTGCATGTATCTAGTATCGGAATGTCCTTCAGGGATGCTTTATAGGCATCTTGTGGCCTCATGGAGTCTGCCCTGACTCCATCAGGAGACGGTCAGTGTGCTAATCTCAGTGATGCACCCAGAAAACCACTAAGAGATTCTCTAAGATGATACTGCTTGATCTTGTGATCTTTCTGTTATGGTGAGAAAAAGTCTTGGTGATTTTCTGATAGGTTTGGTCCTTTGCCAGTAAAATGCCAGGGCACATCTGACATTGAGGAAATGAAGTATTTTTTCTCTGGCAGAAGGATGGGGTTTTGGGAAAAGGACAGGTAAATGGATACTTTGGTTGACATGGAATTCAGAAATAACTTTGGGGAGGAACTCAGGATGGAGGCAAAGTGACACCTTTTCGCTGTGAAAAAAACATATAAGGAGCATCTGCCATGAGGGCTCGCAACTCTCTCACTTTCCTGGCTGAAGTGATTGCAACTTTCATGGACAGGTGGGACATGCAGCCTGTCACCAACTGTTCCAATGATGGTCTGGTGAGTGTTTGCAGGATGAGATTGAGGTCCCATTGAGGTGTACTTTTGACCACTGGTGTAAAGGTCTTGACTAGGCCCCTTATGAATCTTTACTGTAGTTGGATGGGTGAAACCAGAACATACTTCTGCTGGAGGGAGGGAGGTACTAATCACTGCGAGATGGACCCGCAGTGAGCTCTTGGAAAGATGTGAGTTTTTCAGAGACAGGAGATAATCTAAAACAACTGAAATAGCTGCAGTGCCTGGAGAAGGTTGATTAGGTAGAGAAACATCTACATTTAGCTAGGTAGCAAGTCCCAGTTGAATCCGTCCTACTTTGGATAAGGATAGCCTGAACAGGTGCTGAACAGGAGTGCTCTACTTTCAATGCCCATTCAAACACCAGGCCATGAGATGGAGCGAGTCTGAATTGGGTTATCTGATTCTGCCCCCCTCCTAAGTTAGGAGGTCTAAGAAGGAGTGGATTCTAATTGGGTAGGCTGAAATTTTCAGGAGCTTTGGTATCCAAAAGTGTGTGGACCAATTGAGTGCTAGGAGAATGACTCTGGCCCTAGCATGACAGATCTTTCTGTCATTGTAGCAGAGGAGTGGAAGGAAAGGCATATCTGAGATCATTTATCCATGACAACAGGAGAACATTGCCCTGGGCGCCATGGCCCATAGCTCCTCTGGAGCAGTACAGGTGAAGTTTTCTATTCATTTGGGATGCAAAGAGATCTCATTGAGGTGTACACTGAGTGAATATTTCTCTCAGGACAGAGTTATGAACTGAACCTCCCATTTGTGGTCCACAGAGAAGTGCCTGCTCAGGTTGTCTGCTAACGAGTGCTGTGCATCTGGGAGGTTGGATAGTGTTGTGGTTCTCGATGCACCAGTTCCAAAGCCTGACTGCTCTGAGACAAAGGGGAAGAGACCTTGCTCTCCCCTATTTATGTAAAAGACTGTGGTAATGTTGTCTGACATCACTCTGATATGGTGTAAATGTTTAAGCAGGAGAATGGCTCTGCAAGCCAGGTGGAACTGCTCTCAGTTTTACTATATTGATGTGCAACCTGCCTCTCATGGTGTCCATGTGCCTCGTGCAGTGTGGTTGTTCAGGTGAGCATCCCAACCCAGAAGGGAAGTGATGATGGCAGTTGGGATAGGAGTGTTGAAGGGAGCACCCACTCTCACGCTCTCCAGGTTGAACCACCAGGCAAGAGAGGTGATGACTCTGGTGGGAGCAGACTTGCTGAACTTGATGTGATCTTTGGAGTGTAGACAGACCAGAGCAAGGCCTGCAGACATCATAAATAAGCTTGGCAAACAGCATCTCACAAGTGCACACAGCCATGTGGTTTAAAAGACACATTCTGACTGTAGTTCTTGGTCTGCAAGTAGTCCGGGCTATCAGGCTGCTCATTAACTGAAATCTTTCTATGGGAAGGAAAGCTTTCATGGAAACAGAGTCCAGTGTCACGCCGATTAAGTTTATTTTCTGTGTGGGTGGTAAAATAAACCTCTCTTTGTTTAGGCAGATGTCCAGAGTTGCTAGAAGATGGAGCAGAAAATCCATCACCACTCTTGGCATGAGTGACCCACTGAGAGCCAATTGTCCAGATATGGGAAATCTGTGTAACTCTGATATCTCAGCTGGGCTGGCACCACAGAGAAAAGTTTTGTAAACACAAACTGGGTGCTATTGCTAGCCCAAAGAGAAGGACTCTGAACTAAAATATTCTTGGCCTACTATAAGCTGCAGAAACCTTCTGTGGGAAGGAGGTATGTTTACATGAAAGTATGCAACCTTCTTGAGCCATGAACCACATCTCCTCCCATAGGGAGGGAATTATCAATGCTAATGTAAGCACCCTGAATTTTGACTTTCAAATAAAGATGGTTAGTTGTTGAAGATCCAGAATGGGTATCCATCCTCCATCTTCTTGGAGAACTAGAAAATCCTGGGAATAGAACCCTCGCCTTTGATACTGAGATGAGATGTGCTCTATTGCCATTTGTTGTAGGAAGGAGTCCACCTCTTGATGAAGAATCACCTTGTGAGAATGGTCCATGAAGGGGGAAGGGAGAGGAACTGCATGGAGTATTCTTGATGGATAATATCCAAGACCCAACCGTCTGTCATGATCAAGGCCCAATTGTGGGTGATGACTGCGAGATGGTCTCTGAATATAATGGGGGAAGAGGTGGTGGCATCTGTGGTAGAAGGCGGGTCTAAAATGAGGTGCAAAAACAGCCCTTTGCAGGTGGCTGGGAATAAATAGAGGTAGCTTCCAGATCTCCTCAACTGCCTGTCAGGGCTCAGCTCTCTCTGAGGAGATGAAGGAGTGGCCAGAACATCTGACTTGTCCAAGTCAGAAAACTGCTCCCCTTCCAATGGTGGGGCTTTGGTACCAGATCACTCCTGCTCGATGGTTGGAAATGAGATGGTTCCTGAGACACTGAAGTAGCATCGTCCTCCAGTGTAATTGCCCACAGGAGGGCCAGGCCACACAGGATAGGAGACTGGGGGTAAGGGAGGAAAATATCCTGTGGTGTTGTATTTGTCTCCATACATCCTGATGTTCAGAGGGTTCCAGTGTTTCTTGGGGGCTAGTGCAGTCCTTGGATGAGTGAGCTGGTGATTCCAGACCCATACTCCTAGACAGAACCAGTGGATAACGGTCCTTGTGTTTCAGAACTGGAGTCACCAATTGAACCAGTGGATCTTTCTTCTTGCACACTTTATCCTACAGCTTGAGGGTTTCCAGTGGTACTGGCCTGTTACAATTCCTGTGTGAGGACTTACCCAACCTTGATGGGCTGTACGGAAGGGCGGTAGGGATCGCCTCTCGTGTAGATAGTCCTGAACAGGGCTCTGGCCTTGTGACCATAAGGGTGGACTCTACTCTCATAGGAAGACCTGGAGGAAGAGTCCTTAGGTTTAGGAGCTGCAGACTGTTCTCCTAAGCACATGCTTGGAGACGGGCCGCTCATCTGTTAGTGGCCAATGTACAAGAGGGTCTGCCTGGCCCAAATTGGAGTAGGGCCTCATAGCTTTCAGCATAAGGTGTTTCCTTAGACAAAGCTTTGTTAGTTTTTGATGGAAATGAGCAACAAATACTGCACTTTGCAGACATATGCATCTCACCACAGCAGTAGGGATGCAGTGTTGGTGATCCTCACTCACGGAGAAGGAGCAAAGGCAGGACCTGTGATTCTTGTACCTTGGGACTCTGGGCACAGTCCCAGACCACAGGTAGGGAGTCCCCAGGATGGGGAAAAACAAGCTATACTAACTAAACTATACTAATATAAAAGCTATGAAGCATAAAAATTATTTACAAATCTATGTACAGTTTTTATCTGGCCACGGTCAGAGACAGGATTCTGAACTAGATGGACTATGGGTCTGATCTAGTATAGTAACTCCTGTGAGCCTAAATATGAACGTAGGAATCTAATTTTAAGAACTCACGTTTGAAAATCTTGACCTTCATGAATAGTTGAAGCAGCCTGTCCCGTGCAGAGAAGCCGCTAAAAAATTAGATGGTACTCCTGGCTGCATTGAAAGTGATTTAAAATGTTCTGACAGTTATGTTGAACTCTTTTGGAACTGTGTGCGTCTAATTTTGGTTGCTTCACTTTGAGGAGGGTGTAGAAGAGGTTAAAAAATATCCATAGAAGAGCAATAAAGTTGAGGTCTTGGTCGGTTTGCCATTTGACGAGAGATTATATAAACCAGGATTATTTGGGATGAAAAGCTGAAATGGCAAAGGAGACTTGATTGGTGTATTCAAAATTATGAAGGACACAGCGAAAAGTGAAACATCCCTCTGTCTTACTCTGGCCAATAATATGAGACCAAAAGGGTCGGTCGATAACCCTAAAGGGCAGTACACTCAGAGCAAACAAAAGGTACTACGTCTTTACATAGTGTATGGTCACCCTTTGGAACTGAGCTGATAGGGGAAGTCACAAGGTCCAATACTGTGGGTGAATTTTTTAAAACGCTGGATAATTTTATGACCATTATGAACAGTTATAACTATGCAAATTCATGGTAAGAGGGACTAAACTGGCTTTTATGTTCAGGGTTTAAGCTGCCCAGAGACAAGAAGTATTTTTTTTCCTTCAGGAGGAGGATTGTACAAGTGACCAGGTGCTACAGGGCTCAGGGGTGCAACTTACACTAAAGCATCAAGTATTATCCACTGCCACAGTACATTATCCAAACCTTCAGCTGGCGGGCTGCTTGGAGGGTTCCAAATACTTTGAAGGACAGTAGTACAATCAGAGCACGCTCTTAATAGAATGGAAAGAGAAATGAAATTCAGTAAAGGAATAATCCTCACACAAACACGATATGGGGGGGCACTGGCTAGGCAGCAGTGCTACAGAGAGGTGTCACGGGCCTCAGGAGATGACAAATTGAAGAAAAGTCAGCAATGTGATGCTGTGACAAAGGTTAAATGCTGTATCTGGTTGTATTGTAGAAAGATAATGTCTATCTCCATCTTGGCAGTTATTCTGCTCTTCTCAACCCAGGTTAGGGATGTAAAGAGATGTTATCAAGAGGATAGTGTTCCATTTTGATTAGCCAAAAGGGACAGGGCAAGAAATAAATGGACAAACTACAGCAGGATAAATTCAAGGTAAATATTAGGATAAATATGTAACATTAGGACAGCTTGAGCAATGGAACAGGCTGCTGAGGGAATTCTGTGGGCTTGTCAGCAGTGGAAGCATTCAAGGTTAGCTCTAGACAGCTATCTGAATCCGAGGTGGTTTAGGGATAATGAAATCAATCCTGCCATAGTCAGAGGGATGGTCTAGATGACTCACTAGAAGTCCTTGCCAACCCTAATGATATGATAACCCAGCAGGCCTCCTGCCTTCCATTTCCATCACTAGGTTCACTCCTCCAACTGCCTGTTTTAAAGTTATCACAAATTTTGTTTATTTTTAAAAAAAAAGACAACTTTTCCAGTTGTTCACATCCACCTTAAAGTGCTGTTATTGTCAGAAAAGTGACTGTAACAATGGCAGATATCTCGTTCAACAGATCTGTTCCCGTGTGTGCTCAGCTGACTATTGGCTAAACTTAGTGAAAAAAAGTTTTTACTGTTTTTCTACTCCTGTTAGACATGCTGGGCTAGCGTAGGTAAGAGAGAGCAAGTTGGAGTCAGTCTTTACTTTTAGATCCAGGATGAATTTTTAGGGCTGGCAGAAAAAAAAACTTGATTTGCAAACTGAACATATCACATCTAGAGGTCATGAGAGAAAATGAGAATGGAAACTTCTTGTACTGTTTTTTACAGTAACTTTTCAGAGAACTACTGCACTTCTTAAATGACATGACTACTCCATTGTTGCATATGAACATGACATTCCATGGTCACATGACTGCAGAGTCATGCTGAAACCAGGATTCCTATAGCCTCCTTAACTAAAAGCTGGGCCTGCAGTGGAGTCATTCTCCTCTGTCATTAGGAGGGTAAATGCTGATGTCTTCCAAGAAATTCCTTAAAAGCACATATATCAAAAGCATTTAAAAATAACTTTGCTTGCTTTTATTCCATGTACTCTAGTCTCTCTTTCAGAGTCCGTGACTATAGACCTAAGCAGTACTGGCATTTCTATTACTTGCAATCCACATCCTTGTCCTGTGAATCAACATTGGCATCTGTACAGGAAATATTTGCTGTGGTCTGAAGATTAAAACAGAAAGGTAGAAGTCAGAAGTCCTAAATTCTTTTCCTAGCTCTTCTGCTGACAGACTGTGTAACTTTGATCAAGTCACTTGATTTAACTGCTTTGTTGTTCAATATCCCCATCTATGAAATAGGTACAGTGATATCTGCCTACCTTAAGAAATGCTCAGCATCTTAGTGAAGTGCTTCCAGATGCACATGTGAAAGGAAACCTAGAGAAGTGCTAAGTATTAGTTCTACCTGGGCAGTACAATGTATCCATCTGTGTTGCTCCAACTGCTGCCTGCTTGTATCCCCCTTCTTTTCCATGCAGGAGATAAAACTCCAGAGAGATGGCAAGACACATGGCTAAACTTCCACATGACTCTCACATCTAGGACAGTGGGTTGTTGAAAGCCCAGTGTTAACATGGTGGGCATTCCAGTCTCAAAGCATTTTTGCCCCTGATGCCACCAAAGAGGGGTAATAGGATCTGAAAATATAGAGAAATATAAATTTGTTTCCACTGGTTCCCATTCTTCTTTTTCGACATACCAACGTCCATTTAGAAACCGGGAGGGAAACACCACCTTACAGGCTCTGACCTCTGCGACAGTTGTGTAGCTAGCAGCCATGTGCTACAGAGACAGTTATAAAGCCTGGAGAACGTTAAATGGAGAAGTTTCACTTCCATGTGTTGAGCAAGTGGTAGTGGTGGGTGGGTGGAGGATATAAAAATAAAACCATAAAAAGATTAATTTGCAGAAGGAATGAGGGCTCCAAGCTCGTCCTTTGCATCCCCAAAAAGCTGCACAGTTTTGATTAAACCATGTCACCGAGAAGAGGCTGAGAGAATGGTAATGACAAAACAAAATTAAAAATCTTTGGAAAATTAAGACGTGGAATTCCAAACATTTGCAGTATAATAAACGCCACCCAGCCCGGAAAGCTGTGCTAACCAAACAGGAGTTCTGGTCTACCCATGGGGAAACATAAGAAACTGTCACACCTGGCAGCCACCCACCCACTTTCCCATTTCCTCCCTGGTTTACTGCAGAATTGTGTTCCTCAGTGCCCTTGCCTATGCTTATTGTGTCTGTTTCCAGTAGAACCCCCCTTCATTCAGAAGGGGAGGTTATAAATTAGCTACAATGCTGCCTGAGGGGCTTAGTCATAGCACAGCAGGTATTGATTTACGGTGTTTTAAAGAACTTTTTTTAATTGGAAGTTTTCTAGAGAAAAAGTACAGGCTTTGCAAAAAGCAGACATGGAGCCACAGAGTCTCAGAATAAAGGACAATGTACACCACTCAACAGTATCATCTTCTAATGATCTGGATTAAACTGGCCCTGTTCAAAGTTCTAAGTGTAGTTCCATGAGTTCATGAAACACTATTCCCAAATCTCTGCTGACAGTATTCTCGTGCCTACCTGAACTCCCATTTCTTGAGGAAAGACAGGAGCTGTCTCAATTCCTCCTTCCCTTACCTCAGTGCAGCCTTTGGCATCATGGAGCACTCCTTCCCCCTAGACTTAGACCCCCAACCAATGCAATGATTCCTACACTTCCTGTCCCATTATGGCTCTGTTCTTCCCAAACTGTCTCCAGTATGGGTTCCTCCTCTGGCCCCAGATCTCTGTTCTGTGGTGTCCCAACAAGACTCCATTTTTGGCCCTCAGTTGTTTTTCCATCTACTTTTCATTTCACTCATCTTTTCACTGTTTATAACCTTAGCTGCTGCTGTTACTCAGACCATTTTTCAACCTCTGTGACTCGTCCCTGACCCATATTGTCTTGAACAAGTCTGGCTTTCAATTTCCTGCAGCTCTCAAAAACAGACATGGTTCTTTGGGTATGAGGAGCCTTCCCAAGCACAACTTCATCTCAACTCAGCCCTTCCATTGGCTTCCATGGTTTGTAACATCAGCATTGCCTTTTGTTCTCGACTCCCTCTCCTCACACATCTGTCGGTCCACCCACACTTCTGCAACACGACTCCTTTACATCAATGTTGGAAACCCCATCTTCTCACACTGCTGCAGCTCCTCTCCTTATAGCTTCCCCAACCCCCCAGACTCAGACTCAAATGCTCCTGATACTCTTCCCACCCCAGACCCTCCTCACAACATTCCACTGGTTCTTGAAGCATTTCTGGAGAGCCAGTTCATTGTTGCTTGTAGCAACTGTGTGAACACAAGAAGGCACAATCCCAGCTCCAACCTGTGTTTATAAAGTGTTGTATGGATTTGCTCTACCCACTCCCAGCATCTAGCAGCAACCTCCTACATGTCCTTTTGCGCATGCTCATTCTGCTTTGTAAGACAGACTTGCCTGGGCAGCTCACTGCATTCTCTATTTATATTGTGGTAGCAGCTAGGGGCCCTGTTCATAGACCAGGGTTCTGCTGTGGTAGGCACTAGACAGATAGACAGTCCAGGTGCTTGAAGAGCTTGTAACAAAATTCTGTTCCACTTCCACAGTTCTTAAATCACACCTGGAGACCGTTTTCTTCCTTTCGTCTATCTCTTAACTACACTGACAGAGCAAAATAAGAGCAGAGAGAGAGACACAAGAGTTCGTAGGATATTGTTTTTAAATGTATTTTGCTTTATCACTGCCCTTTCATACTCCAGGCACACACATCACATCTATTTAAAACAGACTAAACGCAGTACATCAAAAAATAGACAGCAGAGAGACCTGTTTCCCGCCCCGGTAAAGAATCCATCTCACACTGCATGCCTCACATCCAGAGAAGTTTGGGCAAATAGGTGAGTCACTTTGCATGTTTTGCCAGAGAGGTTGGATTTGGTGACTGTCAGGCCAAGGTGCCTGGGATTGGAGAGAGGAAAGCATTTCAGAGCTCCATCTTGTTTATTCCAAGTAACTACAAGCCAGAGTGCCCCAGCTATTACAACTGCCATACCATCACAGAGTGGGAGAGGCAGTCACTCAAATAGGTTGGGCCTAAACCATGTAGAAACTTTGCAGATCAAAATCCTCCTCTAACATGCCAGACATCAGGTAGCCAATGCAGATCACGGAGAGAAGTATCACTGCTCAGCAAGCAGGCTGCTTTATTCTGAACTAACTGCAATTTCTGGACGGTTTGAAGATCGAGAGCATTACAGACATTAATCTCAAGGCACCAAAGGTAGGGAACAAGTGAGGCCTGGGGCTGAAAGAAATGGATGAAATCTTGTCAAGCAGAGATGGCAAGCAGCAGTCTTTGGAACAGCAACTACTTAAACTTCAAGTAGCGACTGCAGAACCATGAAGAGGCCTGGGTGGAGAACCTTTAGAAGTGAACAGCAGGCAAACCCCATCAATCTGAGTTGCTGAGGTAAGCTCTGCCATCTAGTTTGTTTTCCCTCAACTGTAAGCATTTTTCCATCTTATCTAGGGTGACCAGATATCCCGATTTTATAGGGACAGTCCTGATTTTGGGTCTCTCTTATATTGGCACCTATTACCCCCCAACCCAGTCCCAATTTTTCACACTTGCTGTCTGGTCACCCTAATCTTATCTGTACGGAGTCCCAGGCAGCTGGCTCTGATCCATGCATCAGTTTGCATGTTAGAACACTGACCAAGTCAAAAGAGATTGAGTGGGCTATTAGCATACTGAAGACACTGTTGCCCACACTTCCTCACTACCCACCTTAACAACCCCATATACTAATTGAAGAGAGGCAACAGAAGGAAATAGAGGACAAGGCCCCTTAGATCAGATGAGAAATTGCCCAAGACTATCCTCCAGCACTTCTTAGAAAAGGAGCAATGAAGCCACTTGGTGACTCAATTTAATCTTCCCAATATCTGATGACATATTAACATTTCATGATTAAGTTTTAGATTTGTCAGCTGCCATCTAAAAGGATCAATATGGATAACTGAGCTTCATCCACAGACAGGAGAATAGCAGCACTGCTAAGATAGCTGCTATGCTATAGGCAGGCCTATATCAAAGTAACTGGGGTTAGAGACCGGGAGACTCCCAATATTAATGAGGTCATACTAAATAAATGTGTATTGTGGCCTGTTCTAAAAGGTTACAAAGTGTTTCCTTCTCCTCCCTTGTCCACCCAGGGCTCAAGTTTAGTCTACTTAACTATTGCAAAACAGTGCCATAAAAACCTACTGGCAAAGGTGTGTGTCATCAAGAAAGCACGAACCATCCAAAGACAAATGGTGGCCTGTCTCCAAAAGCTGGCACATTAGGCCACTGCACCGCTGGGGAACCACACAAGTGCTATGCGCAAAGGTCTGCTTTTAGCACAGCATCCTAATTATTTCTCAGAGAGCAACATGCAAGTAGCACAGCTATTTCCTTCATCAATTATTAACAGGGCAAAGCACATTCATTCAAAGAACTCTAGAATGGTGAGCAGTTTCCAGCTCCATGCTCACACTCTGGAATACGCCAAAGAATCTTTTGCCGTTCAAAGCATTTATTTTTTTAAACCAAAACTCCATTAAACATTCAGGGGAGACAGTTAAGCAGTTACTGCTGCAAAGCATTTTATGGTAGATACCAGTCTTTCAGGCTTGAATAGTTTTGAGTAACCGAGAATGTGCAAATATAAGCAGAAGATTGCTGCAGCCTGTGCAATGCATTTGAAGGACATTTGTCAAACATTAGTAACAGCATGGTGGTTGTGCCAGGAGCTCTTCCCCCATGGGCAGCATGTACTGCTTACCAGTTATGTGAAGTTCTGCTGGATAAAATTCCATATGGCTTTTATATGATCCAGTGTAACCCATCTCTCTAGTAGCCACCTCCCACTCCACTTTTACCTCTTAAATTGGCCCTATGTTTCTGCCAAACTGCACTGTAGAAATGCTAGGTCCAAAGGGCCTCCAATATCACAGGTGGAAGTTTAGCATTGGCCCTGGGGTGTCCTGCAGGTTCTATGTTAGGAAGATGTTCTTCTACAGGAAATCTGGAAAGATTTTCTCCTGAACTTCCTTGAGATGGGGCAAGAGACAAGAGCGTAGATGGTTGTTGGTTTGGTATGTTTTCCCACCTCCAACAACTTGGAAAGATGCTGAAACATGTTCAGATGGGTAGGGGAACCTTAAGCAAGTCTGAGTATAAGAGTTACAGTGTAAGCATTGCTAGGAGAAAGTGCCCCAAGACAATACGCTTTCAGCAGTCCCTGGAAGCGCCAGTGAAATTTTGCATTGAAGGAGTAGGTGAGGATTGGGCTATGATGTGGGATGAGATTTATGCATTTTGACTCAATTGCTTTTGGTTGGTGTTTTCACCTTACAAAATATGTAGTCCCTCTAAAAGCCTAACTAGAACAGTTACTAATGTGCAAACCCTGAAATCTGAAAATAATTGGTAAACTGAAGTTTCTGATGAAATTATTCTAGAGTCTAGTTCAAAACATAGCTCATACTCTCTTGGTGCAATAAAGGTCCATCTCTTCTAGCAGGAGTGGAAGCCAGTCCAGGAGATCCAGATACAAATATCAGAAGAGGAAGTTTGCGGGAAAAGCCTGAGTGACTTTGAATATTAAGACAGGAGGAAGATCCCAGTGTAAACATGAAGATCAACAAAGCCTGATCGAACAAGCCACTGCATGTGTCTTCTTACAAGGAAACACACCCATATGCTTGTTTAAATTGATCAGCATATTCTCATCTCAGAGAGGGAGAGATGGTATATCAAAGCCCTCCGTGCAGACTGTGGGCTGGGAGGAGGAAGTAGTCTACATTTGAGTGGCTATCTTAAAAAAAAACAGCATCTCGTTTTTGCAAGAAAAACCAATTTCACTGTCAGTTTCTTGAAAAAACTTGGGGTTTATTGATTTAAACTGCAAACAGTCGTTACAAAAGAGATTCTTTTAAATAAACTCACAGAGAAAAAAAGCAATGTAGTGAACAGTAACAGGGGGAAAAAAATTACATTCATTATTTTCTTTGTGCCAGTCCCATTCACCTCAACAAGGAAAACTCCAAACTCGGAATACAGAAAGGCAAAGACAAACTGCATTTGGAATGTCTTCAAATAGGCACTTTAAGCCAAAGGCTTTTGTCTCCATTAAGAAGCTATCGAAAAAAAAAAAGGAAGTAAAATGTCTTCCTTCTATACTGTCTCACAACAGAGCTTATACACATACATTCTAAAGCCCAGGTGTTGTATGACCTAGGGGGGAGGGGAAGGAAGAGGAGGAGGAAGAGAAAAGGCAAAGGAGCACATTAACTCAATTTGCAGTCCAACACAAAAAAGGGAGGAAATTCTAAAATAAATAATCCAAACACAGTTTTTGCATTTTTTTTAAATTAATTTTTCATTTTTTAAAATAAAATAACCAAAAAAAGTGTAAAGTTACAAAAATGTCATTGTAGTATAATATATTAAACTGTGGGGGGAAAAAAGGAAAAAAGACACTTCACAATCTTAAGATTAATATGGAAGATCATAATTTAAACATAAAAGAATATATTCTATGGATTCATCATCCCGATAAATATGAACAAAATTAACAAAAAGCATAGGTTTCGGCAATAAATACGTTTTGATAAGTTAAATAAGCTTTTTTTATATTGTTGTGCAGTGACAAGCAAAATTTGCTCTCCAATTTCTGAAAAGTTATACAAAATTAAAAACCCAGAAAAAAATAATAAAAAGCTTGGCGTGAGTGCTCTAAGATAGATCTAACGTACTCTAGAGCAAAACCATTAAAGCTATGTCTACTGGAACTCAGAATACACGGAACTTGCGTGTGTGGAATGAATTCCATTTGCCCACCCCCTCTAGTTGTATTTATTGTTTGTAAAGATGTCACATGTATACATGGGGAACTTTTAGCACCAAAATCAAGTCTTTCATAGTCCATCTGGCTTTTTCCCCCAATCACAAGTCCCATTCATGTTACAATCTTTGTCCATTCTCAGCTTTTTCTTCCTGCAGACCTGAGCAGACCCAGGCAAGATTAGTCTTTAAAGGGGAAAAGGGTTGGATGTTAACCGCTGTCCACATGCCATTAAGTCTAGCAGAAACTGGCCAATGGGAAGGGAGGGGAGAAGGAACAATGTATTATTGTGGCCAGTGGAGGGAGCAGTTGATTCTGGATATTCCCTGCACATCTGGAAGTGCACAGAGCTTTAAGGAGGCTGCTGGTGCCCTCTGCAGCCAGAGAGGTAATACAGTCACAGTGAAAATGTTCAAAGGCACTAATTTTGTAAACGGTTATTGCTTTTTATTGTAATTTGGCACTTAAGGTCTAAGCCAGTGAGTCAGCTACAGGCAAGTGGACAGCCTTTAGGTTAACATCTAACCCTTAGATTAGGGGTATGGCGGGGGGGGGGAAGAGTTTCAGCTTAACATTGTAATAAAGGTGGGAGGAGGGCAAGAGGAAACCCCAGTTTAGTCATCAGAGATGGAGAGTCTGCTGAAGATGGGAAGACGTCTCGAGTTATCCAGGATGGGTGAATCTGAGCCGCTGTGGCTGCTGGAGCTGCTCAGATAGCCTTCCTGATCAGAGAGGGAGTCCTGAGGACTGGGGGGTGAGTCAAACATGTTGGGGGACTCAGACATGGGCCTGAAGAGGAAAGCAGTGGGTGAACCCCCACTGGACACCTGCACCCCTATGCTGGGGGCAAAGAGAGTGGCCAGCTCCTGGCTGGAAAAGGTGAAGGGGTTGCTGGCACAATCTGGCAAGGTGGGCGAGCCCAGAAGGTCATCAGCGCTCAGCATGGGTGGTGGGGTGACTGAGGTGGGGCTGTCCAGCAGCCCATTGGCAGTGACACTGGGGAAGCCAGCAAAGCTGAAGCTGTGCTGGAGGCGGGGTCTGTCGGCGATGGTGGGGTCCCGGCCCCCAGCCACAGCACGGCGCTCCTCGGCATTGTGGATGAAGTGACAACGAGGCCCATAAGGGCAGAAGCCGATGGTGTGGAAAGTGCGACACAGCTCGGTCTTGTACTTGGGGTGGCGGGTTAGGCTCCGCAGCTCATGGATGCCGTGGGCAAACTGGCACTTGTCACCATATTTGCAGGCACCGTTCTCCTCGAAGGGGCGGCACAGCTCTGTCTTGTAGCGGCTCGAGTTGATTTGTCCCCCGGGCTGCTTCTGCTGCAGCAGGCGCTCACCACCTTCAGAGAAGGAGCGGTCCCGAAAACGGCTTTCCCTGGGACCCAGCACAGGGGCCGGCTCCCCCTTGAGGCTGCTTAGGAGCTGGTTCTGGTGAAACTTGGAGTTGGGCAAGGTGACAGAGTGCCTCCTAGGGAAACCCCCGCCAGCTGGGGTGCCCACTGCCTTCCTATCCAACAGACACCCTCCAACACCTGAAGGGCTGTAGTTCAACATCTTGTTACTCTGTGGAGAGAAAAACAAGAGAGTCACCCAGCCTGCTCCAGCTCCCTCCTGCAGCCTATTCCCAATGCAACTCATCAGTCAATGAGGTGACCACATCCAGCCCCACCATATCAAACCTAGCCTCTATCTTCAACAGCCCCATCGCTCTGCAAAATAACCTTGCTTCTAATATCCCACCTCATAGGACAGCAAATCATCCTGTTACAACACAGCACCCATTTCCCCAGGCAATGACCAGGTGCCCCACCTACTCAGTCAACCTGAAATACATACAACCTCCCCCGCCCAAGGCAATAACTTGGATGCCCCACCTACCAACACCTAGTGCTGCCTGCAAGAGCCAAACCCACTATTCTTCCTTCCAGAGTCACAGTCCTCCCCTGCCGCAAGCAACTGCTCGCCCTGCTCCACCTGCAGTCCCACAGCCACATCTCCCCCAGGTTCAGGACCCCTGCCAGACCCAAGAGGCAGTACTTCCTGTCATCTCTCCTCTCTTGAATTATTCCACCCTGTTCACAAACCCCTTTAGTGTCAGAGACTATTGTAGACACCTTTGAGGATTGTAGATTTCCTGCACTACAGAAAAGTACAGAAGCATTATCTGGGACAGTCCTGCTTCAGGGACAGGGCGTATGTGTGAGACAAATGGGTGGGGGCATAGGACTTTTTGGAAATGCACTAATTGCTGATCTAAATTAATCCCATTTCTCTTGCTCCTCCAGCACAGCAATAGCATTTCATCTGATCCAAGCCAGTCTTCACCCTTAACCGCAAGAGGATTCCTTTGCCATTAGCCTTTGGGCTGCAAGGAAAGTCTGGAAGGGATCAGGAACCAGTTACTTCATCTGCAAACTCCGTTTTAAATATTAAAAGCGCTCTTTTGGCAAGAAAAGTTACACAGATTTGCTAGAGTTACTTTGAAAAGCAGAGCTTTTTTAAAGCTCTTCACCTGTCCAGATTAATTTTTTGTGTGTTTTGTTTTTAAAAGGGAGGCACAGCCCTTGTTCACATTCATTGAATATGAGACTCCTAGCCCTGTTTTAGTAGTGCACCTTCATTGTCAACTCTTAAGTAAACAGGCAAAACTGAGTCAGTCTAGAATGCCTATCTGTAATCATTTTACACCGATAATTTCAAAACATGGAAAAATCTAAGGAGTAGGAGGAAAAGTACTTTCTTGACTATCAGTTTGTTGAGGGTAGAAAACTCTGCTTTTGTTTCCCCTTTTTAAACCAGCTCTGTTATAAATTGAGAAAAAAGGTGTCTTTAGACAGAATTTCGCTTAACAAAGGACAAATCCACAGGGGGTGGGAGGGAACAAAGCTGATCCGAAAGGGAGGAGGGAAAATAAGAAAAGTAAAACTGCACTGAGTGAATGGAACCAGCTGTGAGTGCAGCACACTGGCCTGCAAAAGTTATTAAAGGAACCTCATCACCAGATCGTTTTGCACCCAAAGTAAATTTGCAGCTGTAGGAGCAGAAGCAGAACTTGGGAAAATCATAGCAACAAGACCAGGCGTGTTACAGCAGCCTAAAACTCAAGCAATTAAAAGTGGCCGAGCAACAACTCGGAAGAAAAAGCTTTCTAACTTACACGTTAAGATTCCTTCTACCAACGCCCCCATGTCAAACAGCTCTCTGAAGCCAGAGGTAGCTTTGACACACGCATATGCACACAAAAAAAGGAAGTTTTACATTTCCAAAACTTTTAGAATCATCTCAGTTCAAAAGCACTGAACTCAGAGGGAAGGGAAACGTCCTCAACAAGTTTTACAAAACTACTTGGATTCTTGGGATTTCACACCCGAACTCGTTAAACACACACATCTTCGCAAAATGCCTGCGATTAACACATTAGAAATATTTTTCCCTCGGAGGTCTGGCGGGGGGGAAGAAGAGGAGAAAGAGGAGACAGTGAAAAAAGGGAACAACTCACAAACAGTTTGGCCACATTAACGAGTTCTCTTTACAACTTCATTGGCCTCCAGAAGACTATTTACAAAAATAAATAAAGAACTAAAAACGCAACTCCGGAAAGGCACTCAAAACATGTAACAAGTTTGCTCGGCTGCACTTAGTCCTTCCTACGGGCAATGAAAGGCAGGAAAACCAGCCACAATCAGCTCATGAGGGAGAAGACCAGAATAATTTTACGGCAAGCAGCAACTGACTTACGATCGAGGCAACACAAACTCCCCTGGCTGCACGAGGCGAGCGCCAGGGAGGGCTGGCGACACAGTTAAGTCCAAACAGGCACCGAACTTAGTGAAAGAACCGACAAAAGCTGCATCCCCTAAAGCCGCACGGGCAGAGGGGGCCAATCAGCCCCACGCAGCCCAGGCGAGCCCCTTTACCTTGCACAGAACTTCGCTCAGGTCGAAGATGGTCGGAGACACCAGCGCCGTGGACATGGTGGGCGATCGCAGGGCGGCAGAGCAGCACTAACCCGGCGCAAGGGATCGCAGTGTGGGAAGCAAGGCACAGCCTCCAGCGCCCTGCTCCGAGTCCTTCCCCTCTGCTCTGCCGCCACGCCTCGCTCTGCCTCCGGCCGGCCGCTCGCTTTCCCCCGCCGCTTTGCCTAAACTCAATTTATAAAGTTTGCAAGCTCCCAGCCCGGCCCGGGGAGGAGCTCGCGGCCCATTGCCAGCCGGGGAGGGAGGAGGAGGAGGCAGATGATTGACAGCGCGATTGACTCACCCCGCGGTCGGGCCCTAGAAAACTTTCAAGAGGAAGGAGGGGGGCGGGGAGGGGAGGCAAAGCCCGATCGGAGTCTGCGCTGGGCTCCTGGTACGAGGAGGAAAGTTTTTCAAAGCTCCCCACCCCCTCCCCGACGTGCATGTACAACTTGGTTGTGATTAGAAGGCGGGGGAAGGGCCCGCGCTCCTTTGTGAGTGTTGGAATTATGCAAGGGGTGGTGACATCATTTGCTGCACCCACTTTGGGCTGCCCCCCCTTACCCCCCAGCTCAGCTTGCACTGAACTTTTGCAAAACGCCCCGGGCGGGAGCTGTGTCTTTGCAGCAGGCTCTGCGAGTGCTCAGACCCCCCCCTCCCCCCGGTAGTTTCCCCGCTTTCCTTCTCATGTGCAGGAAAGAAACGGCAACTTTAGCCTTTTGTAAAGGCAGGCGGGGTGTGAGCGCAAGAGTAGCTGCGTAGCTGTGGTCGGGTTCGGGGTGGTAGATGAGCAAAACAAAGCTGATCTTTGCAGAGACTCATCTTCCTTTCTCCCAGCTGTAATTACCGTGAAACTAAAGAGGAAAGGCTGTTTGTGTTTGTTTGCAGGATATTGATTCTGTGAGCTAGGTAGTAACGTTTGCTTTTTTCGAGTGAGGCTCTTTCCTCTCTGCTGGACACCAGTTGCATGCTTATGTGTTGGAGGTCTCCCCGCGCCCCAAGGAAATCTACTTCCCCAGTAAAGCAGGGACCCAGTTTCCAGCTGCTTAACAACACACTGGCAGATTTTTATTTAAGATGGTCTCTGCGATCAAATCCTAACAAGGGACACTGACAAAAAACAAGGCCCTCTCGATTTCCCCTCTTTGCTTGGTCGAAAACTGGAGTACTATTTTGTGTGTTTGCACGGGGTGCGCTTTCTGCATGAGTACTCGTTGCATTCTGTGCTCCCCTCCCTTCCCTTCTTTGAATGTAACAGATGGTTTTTCAGTCCATCTAGGTTTCATTTCACTCCTATTAATTTTTTTTCTTCTTTTGGCGGGATGACAAAGGAGCGGGGCACATGGATTGAAACATGACAGACTGACTTTTTAAAAAACAACAACCCGTAAACTTGTTTATCTGCTCTTTGCATCAGGAAAGCAACACGTTTGCAAAAGCTGATCAGTTTCCCCTCTGAAGTTCTGAAATGGAAGACTAGACTGAAGTGGAAATATTAAACTCTTAATTTCTTTCCTACATATTTCCATTTGTCCTTCATCACCTCCTCGTCCTTTTTACAGTAAGTGTCACCCACTCCAGCCCTCAGATGTTTATTCCACAACACTTTTAACTCCTCGATCTGTTATGAAACAATGTGTGTGTTTAAGTGCATTTTCCATTGCAATATAATTAGGTCACCTAATTATAAGCACGTTTCTTTAGAAAGGCAAAATTAGAGTATGAATCCGTCTGACTCTCCTCCTGACAAATTCTACCAGGAACTTATTTAATCAATGTAAAATAAAACATCAGAGCGCACACAAACTTTAGACTTTACTTGTTTAAGCTTTAAGGGCTGCAGCTGACCTGTGCATTGTATTTCACAACCATGAAAAGTTATTTCCAGTTTGGGCTGGCTTGGATTTGTCTACTTTGATTTAAATTGATTCAATCCATTTTTAACATTGCTGCTGTCTTTGCATTTTTGCAGGCTGACTGTCTTCAAGTTGATTCACATCTCCCACCCCCTTAGTCTTACGGCTTTTTTTCCAATTTTTATTGAAACCTGGCAGGCTCTGCTAAAGGAAATAACTCACATCCATATTAATTTAAATCATTAAAATATGTGTTTAGTCCTTAAAGTGGTGTTTGTTAATTTCTGCCTTTGCCCTCCACTCTTCCCCTAGTCCCCAAAGGGCACTTTTTACTATTTGAAATAATAAAGCTGGAGGGCGCGGGGCGGAGTAAAGTTTCTTAGCAAATAATCAGTTCCAGATTTTAGTACACAAAGAATTATGTATACTGATATTGATGGAAGGCGGGGGGGGGGGGAGCAGTTTCTTTGTAACAAGCTTATGTTTCAAGGCGTCTAACCTGGGGCTCCTTAAATGTGAAACTTGTTGGGTCAAAACCTGCAGTCCTTACTCAGGTAACACTCTCACTGAAGTAAGTGGGAGTGAGAGTGTTGCCAGAGGAAGGACTGTGGTATTTGGCCCCCTGTTACTAATCCATCCAGACTGAGACTTGAACTATAAACTCTTCCTTAAAATGCATCTCACTATTGTACTGATTATTCTGCTTCCTCATGTATCCAAGACTTCCAAGGAGAACTGAAACCGTAACTGCGGAGTCCAGAATGCAAACCCAGCGAAAAGCACATTTAAAACTTAAAACAAATGATCCCTGTTCCCACTTCCTCTTCTGTTTGCTTCAGTCTCAGAAACTGGGCTTTAAACTTTTCTTCCTAGCTTTCCCCTCCTTCGATATCGAAGAATAGTCAAAATAACAAATCGAGAACAAACACCCACAGAGTCGGTCCCTTCCAGATTTCTTTTTTTATTCTTTATTTAAGGATAGAACACTAGTTCCGCTAATTTTCCTTCTCTTTCTAGATTCATTTTTGTTTTGTTTTTTTGCCAGAATTGAGAAACAACCAGCAGAGAGAGCAGCTTGAACATGTTATTTTCTGCAGTTGTTTACTGGCTCTGTGGATGGTGCTTGTTCCCAGAGCTCTGAGCCTCTGTATAATTAAACCCTTTTTAATTGTTAGGTTGGAAACGTCATTCCAGGGACTTTCCAAGGGTTACCAAGTCCAAATGAGGAAGCCAGTACAGATAACTATTTCATGACCGACTTGCTTGGAGCCTGGCTTTTTCATTGAATCTGGTCTCCTGTACTTTATACAGAGCAACTCCGATTACTCAAATGGCTCAGGACGAGAGTGGAGGGTGTGCCACAATGGGTACAATCCTGCATTCTTTGCACACCCAACCCACATGGATTTGAATGTGAGTTTTGGGTGCACAAGGAATGCAGGATTGGACTCTCTGTTACATGCCCCATATCAATCAACTCACCACATTGTATACATGTTATATTTAGTAGTAGTATACATATTTTGTGCCTTATATTAAATGTATGCAATAGGATATACATATTATACTTATTATGGGAACTGTAGCTTTCTGTTTTAAAACTTCTGTGCATTTAGGGTCAAGTACTGGTTGTACTGATGTCCAGTGAGAATTTTGATGGAATCTGGATTTAGGCTGTAAGAGCCTGACTTTCAGCCATGAGGCATGTCTGGATTTGTGCGCAAGCAAATCCCTCCTTTGAGCACGTGCCTGGATAAATATAAGCCAGACTCGCCACATGCACACACACAATGGGAATTTGTTGTGCACCTATGCACACCTCTCTGGGGGCTGAAAAATCAGACATGTCCATTCTCAAATATAACAATCACATTTTTGCAGTGAGTTTAACTGTGACTTTTGGTTTCTAAAAATGAAGAAAAAAACCACACGCATGAGTAAACACATGGGTGTCTTTATCTGAATGTAATGTCATGCTCTCTGGGGTTCGCACTGTAGATCTTCAATGTAGTGCACCTACTCTGCAGCTTAGATCGTGCAAATGGACTTGGGGGTCAGCAATAAGTCTGCCAAATTTGTTGAGCCTCTTCTGCGGCAATCTGTAGGCCTCTTTTGTAGGTGCTGCATCTGGAGTGCCATCACATAAGCCTTAATCATCAGATTCAGGCACAGGCCAACCAGTTGACCAGGCCTCCCTCACTCTTTATTGGCCAAGCTCCCCCAGTGACATGATTTTAAAAAGAGTGGGAGATGAGTCTTATCCAGTCCACATGCACATAAAGGAACATGGAAATTGCCAGAGTGTATCAGACCTATGGTCCCTGTAGTCTAGTATCCTGTGTCTGATAGTGGTCAGTACAAGATGCGTCGGAGGAAAGGATGAGAAACCCCGCATTAGGCAGATGTGGGATAATTACTCCCCCACCTCCTCCACTACATCTCCTAATAATCCCTAATAGTTAAAGTTGGCATCTCAAAGGCTCCACCAGGTCTGGTGGCCTTGCCCCTGAATTACCTTTATCTTTTCATGGGATGTGATGACATCAATGGGAGTTTTATCATTGTCTTCAAGGGGAGCAGCGTATATTGCAAATGGCTGTTAATTTCCAATTTTGTGCACTTTTTTTCAGATTTCAATGCAGAGAACCACAGTTTGCAAAATTGGAACTGGACATGTACTGTCATGTTGTTTTGGCCAGGGGGTGAAGACTGTAGCACGGGGAAATTTAAACTGATCTCTAACTGGTCTCATAACCAATGAACACTTTATTTCAACATGCTTGCCTCAGATGGACCTGCAAGCATTGCATGCCTCAGTACATTGTTAAAAGACAGAGGGAAAATCCTTAGTCCTTACTCTGATTAACTCCCAGTGACTATAAGGAGTGGTTAGCCTAAGGGCCAAGTTTAAACCAAATAAAGATTCAGGATTTGGAGCATGCAGAGTCTGTGATTTTCTAATTCTTACAGCCATGGAGAGATCTGGTTTTCTGTAGAAATACCAAAATTACCAGAGGCACCTGTTCTTAGCTGAGAAGGTTATAAGCCCTTGAAAACAGGGGTTTCCTGTGTAATGAACGTGGCTTCTCAGTCATAATGCTTTAGTGTACACTGCGTTTAAACAGGCAGAGTAACGTTCCTATATCTGTTTCAGCTGGTTCACTGAAGTATTAGTATCTTCTGGGTCACAGTGCTATTTTTGTGTGTTTGGGGAATAGGTAAAGGTAGATTTCTTTTAGTCTCATGTACCCCCAATGTCTTTTTACACATTTTCCCCAATCCATGTACCAGTTCTTCAGCAGCCTTTACAAAGAGAGTGCATGGATAGGTGAGTCTAGGCATGCCTCTTTCTGTTCTCTCCCCTTATGCGTCCTTAAGGTGTGTTTGGTTTTTTTTTAAATCTGTTATTTTGGTCTTGTGTTCCCTATATGTAACACTTCTGTGTATCCATTGGGAGGTATGAATGGCCCAAGTTGGAAACCGGGCACTGCTGGCTCCTTGGGAACTGCCTGGCCTTCTGGTCAAAAGCAAAAAGGTATATTTGCAGCTGCTTGGTAAGAAAACAAACTCCCAAAGATACAGGAAAGTGCGTGGAGGTGGTAGGAAGTGATGGGATTGCGATTCCTGGCAGCTTGGGTGTGTAAACATTTATAAAAGAGAGAGAGAGAGAGAGTGTGTGTGTGTGTGTGTGTGTGTACTTTGCGGTAGCAGGAAACTCAAGTCGCCAACAGCACTATTTTTGCAGGAGTTGGAATATCCAGTACCAGGCAAATATTAAAAGCTCTTAATCCTCCTGACTTTACACCTGTAAATAACATAAAGAACATCCAGCATGAGATAAATTACATGACATCTTTGCTAATCATTTCTGGGTTTTAGGATCTTAGTTTGCTGGTCACAAGAGTGTCTCATAGTTTCTTAGTAGCTCAGATACTTGAACCCATTTGGCAGGGGGAAAGGGGGAGAGGCAGGAGGTGAGGACAGAATTTGCTCTCTGCAGAAAAGATCAAAAATATTTGAATAACTTGTGACAAACTTAGCACTGGTGGCATTCACATTGGAAAAGGCAGAGGTGTCATTTTGGCAGGCTATCGAGTAAGGAAACTTAAAGGACATAAGTTATAATTTCCAGGAAATATTAATGCCATTAATGTATTTCCACATAACAGGACACTGAGCCTATACTTACATTTGCTTTCTATGATTAATTTTCTTGTGGCCAATACATTGCCACTGTTAAGTAGCTGTGAAGAGGGATCCAAACGTGCTGGAGAGAGGGAAGAACAGCCACTAACTGTATAGCAATGGAAAAACAGTGGGTGATAAAAAGAAAAGAGTTAAAATCTGGGTCTGGAGCCCCTACTGCCCATCTGTGTAAAATAAATGTGCTCCAGATGTCATCTTGGCCTTCCATCTCTTCTACTTTTCCACTGTTTTCAGCATACTTGCCTTCATTTTTTTCTGGCTTTGTGCCTTTTACAATACTGCCCCCTATAGGCCGGGTTCACCATTGTCTTGCATCCTGTTGTAGCTGTTTACATGAGTACAAAGTGGGTGTAGAAATCTTTACCATTCTGATTTGGTAGCAGTTTACATGCACTTTGCACTGCTGTACATAACTGCAGTGAATAAGGCTGTTTATCTGTAATAGGCCATGTAACCTCATCTCGTAGCCACCCTCTCAGCTCTTCAAAACCTACATTTTCAAAACAATTCCTTCTACCACCCACCCCATTGCTTGTACTATTGTCCTGTGTCTTATCTTGTGTTTGTTCTGTCTAGCTTAGAGTGTATACTCTTCAAGGGAGGGAGCAGGTCTTATCACTGTTTGCGAAATGCTAGCAAGTTAATTAGGCCATATAAATGTTTTTAATATTCATAACAACATGGAAAGTAGGCCAGTTTAGTAAAAGAAACAGTGCAAACATATGAAGGTGTGGGAACAATTTCTCCACTGCAGATTGATGTGGCACCATTGGTGAGTTATGGCCTTAGAGCCAGCCTAGCTGGCCAGGGTTAGAGCACCCACACATAGGGGGAATCTAGTGGCACAGAGCTGGCATGGTGACTCCTACACCACTATCCCCCACCACAGCTATCACAGCTATCACAGCTTCCCTATGCCCCAGGAACTCCCAGCCACAGTCTACCCTTGCTGTTGGCAGCCAGCATCAACTTTCAAGCTGCTGTAGTTTGTGTCTGCGAATTGGCACCCCCCTCCCCACTTCGTTAGCTTTGCTCTGAGCTCACTGGCTGAAGTTGAGGATCTGGGCTGTGGTGCAGAGCATATCAGCCACTTTAGAAAAGGAAAAGCCTTTTTAATAGTTTAGCTTCAACCTAGCGTGATTAGAGCTACCTTTGTTTTGTTCAGTGCATGAAGGGCAGTCAAAGACTCTCAGATACATGACTTTTATTTTAGATCAATGGAAAATATAACGACCCAAAAAAGCATGACAGTAAAGTCTCCATGAGAGAGCAAGTAATATCTGCCGCAAATCTGAACAGAAACTACTCTCCAAAATGGAGGGCCTGCCAGAAATTTAAAGGTGCGGTACACAGAAAACAGCACAAATTCCGGACTTCTTTCCAAAAATCTCACTCCAGATTTATAAACCCATGGATGTTGTTCTATACAAATCTAAATCATTTAGATTTGTATAGAACCTCTCATCCAGAAGGAATATAAAGCAATTCAGTCACTATGTGCCAATATCTGCTCAATTACATTGGTGCAATTCCAATTGTGTCTGACAAATTTTCACCCGTGCAATTTTCCATGCTTGGTCTTTGCCGGAAGTTGAATGTGCTAATGAATTGTTGCCAATGTTAAATATTTGTCTAGGTTTTTTGTTGTTATTTGTTTGAAACAACTTGAGTGCCTCCAGGGTTTGGGGTGGGATCTTGTTACTTGAAAGGGATATAGCACTGAGGTCAGGGTGCTGCCTTTTTCTACCGGCTTGCAAATCCATCCAGATTTTTCCAATTTATAACCCTTGGGGCAAGGTGGGGGGAAATGGCGTATCGATGATGGAACTTATTCTGCACTTGTTCCATAGTTTTCTGAACATTCCCACTGCACCGCATATGCTTCTAAGCCTCAGTGAGGTGTTTGCACCAACCAGTCAGCTTGCTTTCCTGCTCATCCCATCAAAATGCCTTTTAGGCTGGGGGAAGGTGCAGTGGGCAGGGAGCCAGGTTCAAGACTGGTCTCTTCTGATGAACCTCATGCCTGTGCATTTTGATGTAGTCTTAAAATACATGATCACATATTTTTTCCACAGGATGGCAAGTGTTAATCTATGCCATTTGGGGATTACTGGAGTGCACCATGCTCCAGCCATGTTTCTGACACACCTCCTTCATCAGGAACTGTAAGAGGACTTGCTACACTAGCTCTTCTGAGCATTGGGTAGATACAGGGATTTTCCCTTCCCTTTGTATCACAGAAGTAGAACTGGGGCAGATAACAAAAGAGCCAATGGTAATCCCTCATCTGGAATACTGGGCCAGGTTAAGATTTACCACAAAGGATGTCAATTATTGCCAATTGTGGTGATGGTTTTGTCATGTGAACCTCATCCACTGGGAGCCTGTTTGTTTTCATTACCAAAGAATGACGACGACTGCAGATTAAGTTGAACACATAAAACTTCATGAAACTCTGTGAACTGCTCTGTCCGCGTGGCTAGGTTGCTTCCAGCCTAACTCCCTGCATTCCCTGTTCCACTGGTATCCCATCAATAAAGGTCCCCCACACCCTGAACACAGGCCCTCTAACTCCAGTTCCACTGATCATGATACAGTTCCTGAGATCCCCAACCCATTTCACTTAAGCCAATAAATAACCACCAGATGGTAATAAATTTCAGTCACTGGGGCTGGATTTGAACTGTCAGCCTGGAAAGGCTCCAAATCACATTACTAGACTAAACTAAATATTTATTAAACTCCTCGGGGGCAGGGTCCATGTCTTACTATGTGTTTGCATATCACCTAGCCCAATGAGGCCCCAATCCTGCCCAAGGCCTTTGGGCATTGTTGCAGTACAAACCAAAAATTCTATTAGTAATGTATTAATCTGCAAGCCTTGATGAAATGCAGCTGGGAATTTTAAAAGAACTCGAGGGACATTGAGAAATAAGCACCAGTGAGTCATGAGAGTCAGGAGAAGCTACTAATGTGTGGGAAAAGGCAAATGTGCTAACTATTCTCAAGCACATAATAAGGCACTATGTAATAATAATTATTGTTATGGTAATGAAGGCTGTGTGACTATTTGGAAGAAAGATGTCTAATAACTGACAAACAACATGGCTTGGTTTGTTTTGATCTGAGATTTAAACAATGGTTACGTATGCAAGACAATATTACACAGGGCACAGAACCCTGGCATAACACCAACTATGTGCACGACAATGTGGTTTTATATAGGTCATGTCAAAGAAATAATAGTTTTCTTCAACATAACTACTGATTCATTAGGTAGAGGGAATATAATGGAAAGACTCTGGGTTTCAGGGAGGCGTTTGATATAGTAAACTTATATATTTAGGCCTTGTCTACACTGCCATGTCACAGTGCTGCAACTTCCTTGCTCAGGAGGGTGAAAAAACACTCCCCCGAGTGCTGCAAGTTTCAGTGCTGTGAAGTGGCAGTGTAGACAGTGCACCAGCGCTCGGAGCCGTGCTCCCAGAGCTGGGGGCTACTACCCTCATGGGGGTGGGTTCTCTCCCAGTGTTGGTGCCGCGACTACACGGCAGCGCTTTAACGTTGCTAGTGAAGACATACCCTAATAGAGCTTCCAGACCATCCAACATTGACCTAACTCTTCTCCCACAGCAGTCAATGGTAAAATTGCCATTGACTCCAACGGGAGAAGAGCTAAGACAACACTGAACACTTTTGAAAAACCTGCCATTAAAGTTTAATCATCAGTGGTACTTCTTTAATGCTTTGACCAATCATCTCTTAAATCCCTATATAACAGTTCATAGGTAGATTGGGAAACTGAGCCACAAACAGATTAAGTAACATGCTCATGACCACACAGCAAGTCCAGGGCAGAGCCAAAGATAGAGTCCACAGTTCCTGTGTCTCAATCCCCTGGTGTAATTAGCACTCTACATGCCTTCTCTGAACAAGGAAAAGAACCCAGGTGTCCTGAACCCCATTTCTCTCCAATGACTAGAGAGCACTCTTTCTATTATAAAGAAGTTAGTAAATCTACATTAAAAAAAACATGGATTAAAAATTAGTTTTTCCTCAAACTCAAGAGCAATTGAGCAGCAGACTAGACTCCTAAAGCAAATGGTTGAGGCACCATCATAGCAGATATTCAAGAGGAAATGCTATACAAACCTGCTCCCACTCACCCTGAAACCAAAGTCAAAACTCCCATTGACTCCAGTGGTGCAGGATGAAACCCGTGGTGAGTAGCCTTACAAAATGTCCAGCTCTGATACTGTATATGATATGAAGACTGGAAGGTGCCAATCTTCAAAAAGAAGCAATGCAGATACCAGAATGTATAGACCTCCTAACCCTGACCTTTGTTTTGAGAAAAACAACTGAGCAAAATCATAAAACAGCTGAACAAAATGAGTAAGATTTTGTAGCTTTTTGTAAGGCTGAATCATGCCTCTCCAGTCAGTTGACTTCTCCAAGTTACTAAAATAGCTGATCAAGAAAAAGCAGGGACTACAATAAATGCAGTTTCAAAAGACTTCTTGATAAAGACCTTCCCGAGAGTCTAATAAGGAAACTTGGTAATGAGAGGATGACAGGGGAAGTCTTGTCATGGATTAAAAACTGTGTCTGAAAGAGGAAGAACAGAACTGGAAAACTGGCCGTTTATTTCTACATTGAAAGAGGTTAATGCAGGGGAAGACAATGAAAATAATATTCTGAATGATATTAACATAATGGAAATGGGAAAGGAACACGGCAGCAAAATTTGCTGATAAACGCTGAATTATTTATTGCAGCTGCAAGTTAGTCAAGGCTAGTGAGGATTGTGGGACACTAGAAAATCCTAACAAAACTAGGAGATTGGACTCCAGGATGCTAGATAAAGTTCAACATAGGTAAATGCAAGGTAATACATTTTGGAGGAAATCATCTAAAGCACTCATATACACCTGTATGCTCCAAATTAGTGGTTAACATCTCAAGAGAAAGATCTAGGTCTCTTCGTGTCAACAGGGCAATGAAACCGTTTACTCAAAACACAAGAGTGGTTAGTAAAAGGGATAAGATAGTAAGCCTGAATTAAGAAGGAGCTAAAGATCAAGATGAAAAATATTATAACACGGTATAAACTAGTGGTACATAGTCACTGATTGTATGTCACATCATCTCAGAAAGGACAGAGCAGAAACAGAGAAGGCCCAGAGAAAGACAACACAACAGAACAGAGACGCATAGGCTTAAGTCAAAGATAACTAGGATGGTGAGGGGAAGTATACAAGTCTAGTACTACTTAGTATAAGGGAGAAGCACAATGACAGAAGCATCTAAAACAATAAATATAACTAATAGTGCTGTCTGGATGTTCCTTTTTATTACCCACCTTTAAACTGTCCAAGGGGAAGACAAAGATTCAGAGGCACTTTTTGAAGAAAAAAAAGTGGAAAGTAAAGCAGGTGTTCTGGTTAACATTCTGTCTCTCAGTATAGTTTCAGGTGATGTGAGATTTACTGATTGGATTACAGTAATTGCCACATTCACCTAACACAATTACTGTGCTAGCAGTGTCTAACTCGGTGCTCTCAGATCTCTACCATCAGCACTTATACTGTACCCATTAACATCGTATCTGAACTCCATAGAGTCTGAACAGTACTACAGAGAAACAACAGGCACTGCAGCATATTGTAAGATAAGAACCATGTAATAAGAAAGAGAGATAAATATATAAGTAATTTAGTCTGCTATAATCTAAATGCTGCCAGACTTCGCTATATTTGTGTATGTCTGGTAGGCACAGTCACCAAATAGAAATGCTGAATTTGTGGATACTAGGTTGAGCTGGTGAATGTGCTTTACGGGGAAAACAAACCGAACTCCGCCATGAGGACTGGTATCTGTGATAAATTAATACACTGCAGCACACATCAGACCTTGTGGCTGGTATACCTCTAGCTCCGGTAAGCAACAGATACTAAGACCTCAAATGGAGCAAATTAGTCTACCTGAATCCTTTATTCCAAAAGGGAGCCTGGCTGGGAAATGGAGGAGGTGGTTGTAGAGCTTCTACATTTTCCTGGAAGCAAGTGACATTGCAGAAAAATTTGAGAGGGTGAAGTCCTCCACACTGCAACACAAGGTAGGCCCAGAGACACTGGACAGCTACCATACATTCCAGTGGGAGCATGAGGGAGGTTGCAAATTGCTAGATAATAGCATTCAAAAGTTTCAAGCATAATTTGATCCACACAAGAAAGTCACTTGGGAAAAACACATTTTTCTACAAGCTGGCTGCCAGGTGAGACTATTGATCAGCATGTTACAGTCCTATGTAATAAAGCCAAGTCATGTGAATTCGATGAGCTAACAGATTAATTAATTAGAAACTGAAATATTTGTGGTATATAACTGATAAGCAGGTCAAAGCAAAGGCAGGATAAGTGGGAGGAGGGGAAAAACTTTTGCAAGGATAGTCCTTCCTTCTTAGTAGTTGATTATTAGGTGATGTTACAGTCTTTGAAGTTGACTCTACTTCACACAAACCTTACAAGATAAGCCAGGCTGAACTTTTCAGTACTAAGATGGGAGAGCTCACCCCCCTACAAAGAAAATCCAGTGTTGCAGTGGTGCTGGTGATTCCGTAGATGACATTCCTCTCTCTTAATCGATACTGAGACGAGGCTTAGCAGCGTGCCAGGGGTGCAGTGCTGCTGGAGGGACAGTCTTTTGGATGGGAAATAAAACTGAGGCTCTGACCACTTGCCATTTAAAAATCTATTCATACTTTTCACAAGAGTAGAAATGTTAGCCCTGGAGTCCAGCTAAATTCCAACTTAGGGCATTACTACCTGCTACCTAAACAGTCACAGTACTTTCAGCTGGACACAGCATTCTCCACTTGCTGTCCTAATCGGTTGTGTAGTTTTATGGGATGCCACTAAGCAACTGCTGTGCTGCATCTGTCTGTGAGCTGCATTTCATTGGTAGGGTATTTCCTCTGTACTATGTCTCTGCTTTGTAAAGTTGGGATGAAAGATGTTGCATAAATATAATTTATATTTTGAGGCTGCCTGGTGAAAGCAGTTATTGCTGCTGCTGCATGGGAAGGAAAGCCAGCTCTCACATTTTTAATGTGTGTGTCACAATACTTGCTGTTTTTCTTAAAGACCCAGCCCTGGGAGTCATGTGATTATGTGAGTCTCTCGGTTTTCATTAAAAAAAATGTTTTTAGCTGTTCTGGTTGCAGAGCAAAGCTTGAAAATGTAACCCCTGGAGATGCACAAACCAAAAGGCCAATATAGAAAGAATCCAAATTTATTATATTTTAAAATTGCTTGATTTTTAAGCCATTCATGCTATTTCGGATAGAGCAGTTCTATCTTCTGGTCTGTAGATCCAGCCCTTAAATTCACACAGTCACGTAAAGTTCCTTTTACTAAGACAGCGTGCCTGCTGACTGTCACCAAACTTGCAATCGCTAGATAGTGTTGGAACTCGAGCAGCGGTTAGATGATCATACAGCAGTGATCAGAATGGAGGAAGCATGCTGCTCTTTACAAATTCAGAGATATCATGAACTGTGGGGCAAAGATGAACATCTCATTGATCTTTAGTGCCCTTGATGGCTTAAGCAAACACAAACTCCAGGTGTGGTGGTGATGAATAGTGGCATGCTGGCTGACTAATTGATTCTCGGTTTGCTGGCAGTTTTGGGGTACGTGTGTGTGACGGAAACTCAATTTGGGTGAACCCTAAATCGAAAAGTTGGGAAAAAAATCCTTTAGTGTTAAACAAAATGTTTTGTTTCAATTTTGGGCATTTTTAGCTTTTTTTTTTTTTGATAAAAGGAAAGTATGGGTTGGATTCACAGAACCAAGGAGAATGAAAAGGTGGGGCTGCCCCCTTCATGCCAATAGCCCATTGGTTAGGACAGTCACCTGGGAGGTGGGAGATCCAAGTTCATCTACCCTGCTATTGGTTTTTCTGGGGTCTCTCCTGTTGAAGTTGCTCCATTTTGTATAAATAATTCAATATTCATTGGAACAGGCATTCCTACAGGGTCTCAGACATCCCAGGCAAGTGTCCTAACCAATGGGGTAATTGGTATTAGAAGGGGCGTCCCGACCACCTTCTCCTCTTCTGTTTCAGTTTTGTGAATGGTACCTAAATCCCCTTGTGAATCTAGCCCAACAAATCAAAACATTTAGTTTTGGAAATGTCAAAACAGTTCATTTTGACATTTCCCCAAAAAATCCTTTTTTTAAACCAAAACAATTTGCTAAAATCAGCACAAATTCACAAAATGTTTCAGTTGACTTGAATCTGCATATTTTGACAAAAAAAGTTTGTCAAAAATTTTTACCCAGCAGCAGTGATAAATGTGTCTTGTTGCAGCTGTTTCCAAAATAACACTGCCTAGTTATCAGTGCCGATCAAATGGTTGAAGAATAGAAATTCATTATGAAGGATGGATGGATGGCTGAGCCTTCCTGCGTGAAAACTATTAAGATGAGTAAACCTTTTACTAATGGAAAAAAGTGCTATGGTCACCTAGGGTGTCATACTCAAAATACAATAATAATAATTATTATAATAAACCAGCAAGGCATCAGAAGTTGAAAAGCAAAAAGAAATTAAGCCAGTAAAAAGAGCTGTTCTGGTCAATGAAAATACTTTTAATATACCAAATCAAGCTGCAGCCAAACTCTCCGACCCCCAGGCCAGTCACAGGGAGAAACTCTGCTTAGATAATAACACTATGGAAAAGTAATGAGGTTATACCCAACTCACACGCTTCAACTCTATAAAATTATAGTCAATTTCCATTTGTGGAACTCTTACTTTCTCTCTGGTTGGCTTATACCAAAGTGTTTGCATTGTGTGGATGGGTGTCTATGTGTATGTATGAGAGTGTGAGTGCTAGATTATGCAAGGAGTGGTGTGTATGTGCGTGTGCGAGAGAGACTATGCAAGGGGGTGTGTGTATGTGGGAAAGAGACCATTATTTAAAATATTGTGGTCCTGGAAGAGTGGGGCAGGATGGCTTTTTTCTTGGTGTTAGTAGTATGTGGCTTAGTAAAGAGTTAAATTGGTAAAGAAGATTCTAGACAGACTCCTGTTGCTATAAACAGAATGATCAGCATACACAGGATGTGGCAAGCAGCTAAAGCCATCCAATTATTAACTTCACTTTTATTTCAAGGGGATTCACTTCTCTGTTCTGTTTCCCATTGAGGATGTGAAACCCAAGCTCTCAGTGCCATGTTTAAATTGTTTAGTCACAGCTCATTTATTCTTCTTCTCTTAAAAAGAAAAAAGAGAATTTGCTTTCCCTTTAATAGGGAGTGCATCAGTTTATCAGGTAATATAGTCTTAAGTCTTCTCTGTTTCTCTCCTGAGGAATTTTCTCAAGTACTTTCATTTACAACTATCAACTTTGAAGTAAGTATTTTCAGGAATATATCTAGCTGAGGAATTTGGTGGAGTCTGCACAGTGAAATGACATTAAAGACTATGGGTGAAATCCTGGCCCCACTGAAGTTGATGAGACTACCTTATGGATTCTTTTTAGTAGAACAGAATTCTGTACTGAAGTCCTCCCACTCAGCCTGCTCAAAGTGCTTTGTAAACATTAATTAAGCCTCGCAAACCGCTCTGTAAGGTAGGTTAATATTATTATCCCCATTTTACAGATGGAAAACCTGAGATACAGACAGACTAAGTGACTGCCCAAGGTTACACAGCATGTAAGTGGCAGAGCCGGGAACAGAATCTAGATTCTTGGCTCCCAATCTCCTGCTCTGACCATTAGTCCACATTCTCTCCCAGAACGTTCTATGAAAGTGATGCCAACCCCGTATGATAGCTGCCTGCTTGTCCTGTGGAGCAATAATCATGTAATGATATATCAGTGTTAACAGCCTGATAGCACAATGTTGTGCTAATGCAAGATGACAGTGTCATCATGTCATGAGACATTGTTATGGTTTCATGATGTCACTATGCCTAAATAAATGCAGGACTCTCTCAGCACCTTGCAGGATGCTGGACAGAATCCTGGAAATCAGTAATGCTGCACCCATAAGCCATGCCAACTTGGATCAAGACACAATTTGGTTCAACTGAGCTGTAGCTGGCCACCTAAAAAACCTGCTCCTCTCATGTTTTTCCCCTCTACCTTTCTATTGCCCCCATTTTAGACCTAAATTGACTTCTCTCCTACATAACCCTGATGCAAATAACTGAGATCAGAAATGTAGATTCATGAAGTTATGGAAGATGTTTCTGTATCCTATGGAATTTGCTCCAAAGAACACCGTCAAACTGAAAAATTGTGGCCTACATTTTCAAAAGGGCCTAGTGATTTTAGGTACCTATCACTTTCTAAAAATCAGGACTTGTTAAGGAGACTCAAGTTAAACACCCAATAATTGATTGTTAAAATTACTAGTCACTGGCACTGCTGAACATTTAGGTCATATGTTTTTTAGCCTTTTATTTGTATTATCGTCATCCCACCCGAGTATAGAGCTAAAACATTAAAAACACTTGTATCCACCTAATTTGATTTTCATGCTGTTTACATTGTTCATGATTTCAGTCATCTTGAACTCATTGTAGGCTAGTCAGATTAGTCAGATTCAGTCTGTGAGTCCAGCCAGTCTCATTGTGTGGTTCTCATGCACTAACAGGATGCCACTGTAACGAGGTTCATAACACGTCTCAATAAGTAACTTTCTATACAACTTTTTTTTTTTATAAAGGTCCCATTAAGGTCTGTTATGCTCTTAAATGTTAATCTTTGCAGATCTGGAGCCGTTCACTGGGTTGATTTGTAGGGTGGCTACATCTCATAGACTTTAAGGTCCGAAGGGACCATTATGATCTTCTAGTCTGACCTCCTGCGCAACGCAGGCCACAAAATCTCACCCATTCACTCCTATAACAAACCCCTGACCTATGTCTGAGCTGCTGAAGTCCTCCACTTGTGGTTTGAAGACTTCAAGGTGCAGAGAATCCTCCAGCAAGTGACCCATGCCCCATGCTGCAGAGGAAGGTGAAAATATCCCCAGGGCCTCTGCCAATCTGCCCTGGAGGAAAATTCCTTCCCGACCCCAAATATGGCGATCAGCTAAACCCTGAATATGTGGGCAAGACTCACCAGCCAGCACCCAGGAAAGAATTCTCTGTAGTAACTCAGACCCCACCCTATCTAGTGTCCCATCACAGGCTACTGGGCATATTTACCACTAATAGTCAAAGATGTAGGGCCCCTGAACCAAAGCCTACAATGAAATCAGTGGAAAGAATACCATAGATTTCAGTCAGCTTTGCATCAGGCCCTTAGGGCCTGATTCTGCAGCCATTGAAAGCAATGGCAAAACTCCCACTGATTTAAAGGAGTGCAGGATCGATCAGGCCCTCAGAGTGCATTTGAAGGCCTGAGGAACGCATGATACTTGCAATGCGAGTCCCTCAGTACACAGCCACAGCGTACAGACAATTCAAGAGCCGTATTGACTGTTTCACAGAGTGCCCATCCACACCTTCTCAGCTGCAGAGTGTGCTTTGGGGTGGAGATGGGGGAGAGGGCGAGGGGCAGGTGCAGCTCTAGGCACCAGCAAAACAAGCAGGTGCTTGGGGCGGCAAAATATCAGGGGTGGCATAATGCTGGGGCCCCAGCTCAAACCTGAGGCAGTGTCCTGGGCTGGATCCTGACCGCTCCGGGGGCGGTAACCAGCCTGTTGTTCTGCCGGCAGGGCAGGGAGCTGGCTAAGTGGGGAGCGTGTCCCCGCCACTCTCCCGCAGGCAGCGGTCACACCCCCCCGGCAGGATCTGGTAGTGCGGCCCTGCCCCGGCTGCAGAAGACGGGCAGAACATAGCACCCGGGCTGGCAGCTCCTCCACGGCTTGTTCCCACCTCCCCTCTGTGCCGCCTCCTGCCAGGGGAGGGGAGAGGGGAGCAGAGAGGCAGCCTAGGCTGAGACGAATGCATGCCGGGGCCAAGGCGAAGACCGAGAACGAGCGCGGCCAGGATCCAGCAGCAGCCCCAACCCCTGGCCGCAGGAGCAGCGGTGACAGGAGACTGGGCCAGATTTGCAGCAAGATAAGAGTCAGGCCAGGCAGGAGGGTCCCTGGAACCCCTGGGGAGCTTCTGCCTGCTGGAGCCCCAGAGGCTGCCGCGTCCCTCCCCTGCCCCGCACAGTGCGCCGGTGCCTGGAGTCTCCTTCTGCCTCCCCCACTGCAGGGGGTGAGCAACCTGGCAGAGAGGGGCAGCATCTGTCCAGCACCTCTTCCTTGGCTCCTCCAGCCCCAGAGCTCTCTCCATTGCATGCCCCTCGGGCTCCAAGCTGGGTGGCCTCAGTGCTGGGAAAATGCCAGCAGGGCTGGGTCTAGTGTGTTTCCGAGCTCATGGGGAGCTCTCTCGCCCCAATGACTAGCGCCTTACCTACAGCAAGTACAGCAGTGCGATAGGAGCATGACGTGAAAAATATCGTTTCAGATTGTAACACAGTCACTCAAATCACGATTACATGTGTGTACTGTGCTGCCCTATCGGCGCCATTCCCACTAATTTCTGTTTCGCATTGGCGCCAGTGGTTATAGGGCTAAAATGCCGGGACAAAAATGAAAATGACCTTCTGGTGCTGCCTACTGGCAACAAGAGAGAAACAGCAAAAAGAAATAGAAAAACTATCTCGTACTTCAAAAAAGTATTTTTAAAAAGTCAACAATCAAGGAGAAACCTCTAAGCGAAGCATTGAAGGTGATTATTCATCAACTGATGAAGACCAATCGAACCAAAGATTATCTTTATCAACTGACAAAGATGAAACAACAATCTGACCAAAGATTATCTTTGCTAACTGATAAAGATGAACAATCACTATCCATCCAAAGATTTATTTCTTCAGCTGAAGAGTCCAGAAACTAAGAACTGTTATCCAAACCTAAAACTGAAGAACAATTATTGGAAGGTGGAGAGACTGATATAGGATTGGATCCAAGTACATAGCCGACAAAAATTAGTGATGCAATGCAAATGATTATTGTGAAAAAAGGTCCTTCAAAATTAGATCTTACATTTGACTATCCATTTAATTAGTCAAATAGTCGATTTATGCTGTCCAAGTATGAAGAAAAAAATGAAAAATGGGGAACAAATTAATAGATCGTGGTTAGTGTATTCACAGACCAAAGATGTAGTGTTTTGTTTTTGCTGCAAACTGTTCGGTAACTCAGACATTCTTCTGGCAACTGCAGGTTTTAATGACTGGCAAAATTTGCATCGGCATTTGAAAGAACATGAAACATCAAAAAATCATTTACGCTCATTGACAAATTGGATTGAGCTAGCAAACAGATTACGTTCCGGTACAACAATCAATGCGGTACTGAAACATCAACTAAATTCAGAAATTCTACGTTGGCAAGCTGTGTTGGAACATTTACTGGCAATCATTAATTTTCTAGCCGAACAGTGCCTCGCATTCTGTGGATCGTCAGATATTTTATATGAGAATAACAATGGAAATTTCTTAAAACTGGTTGAGTTATTTGCAAAATTTGATAATGTTATGGCTGAGCATGTATGAAGAGTGAAAGATGGAGAGATTCACACCCATTATTTGGGTAAAAATACACAAAATGAGATAATACAATTAATTTCTAATGGAGTGCATAATGAAATTTTATTGAATTTGAAACATGCCAAATATTACTCAATTATAGTTGATCGTACTCAAGATCTGAGCAAAACCGAGCAAAGGTCAATAGTTTTACGATTTGTGAAAACTGATGAAAATGCAGAAGTGAAAATTTGTGAATACTTTCTAGAATTTTTACCAGTGAACAAAACTACTGGGAAAGCCCTCATAGGGGTAATTCTACAGAAACTGGAACACTATGGAATACCTTTAGAAAATATGTGTGACCACGGGTACGATAACAGCTCAAACATGCGAGGATGACATGCAGGTGTATAGCAAAAAATACTGAATTTAAACAATCAAGCTTTTTTCGTTCCTTGCCATGTGCATGCGCTCAATCTGGTTGTCAGTGATGCCACCAAATCATCTAAAGATGCCGTTTCATATTTTACCACAGTGCAAGCAATTTACAACTTTTTTAGTGCTTCCACACACCGTTGGGCAGACTTGAAGAAGCATCTTGAACAAAAACTCACACTTAAACTTCTAAGTCAAACTAGATGGGAAAGCAGGATAGACGCTGTTAGACCATTCCAATATTCATCAGGAGAGATTTATGATGCACTATTCGAAATAAGCCAGGACTTGTCGTATGATCCTTCATTTCGACATGAAGCTGAAACATTGGCTCAGAAAATGATGCAGTTTCAATTTTCATGTTGCACAGTTATTTGGCATAATATTCTAAATCAAATTAATTTGACCCGCAAAGTTATGCAGAACATAACCATAGACATATCCGAGGAAAAGATGATTTTGAATAAAAGGCTGGAATATTTAAAAAAATACCATTCAGATGAATGATTTGAAGAAACTGTCAAAGAAGCAACAACAGTAGCAGAGGATCTTGATTTTGAACTGACGTTTGCACCTCAACAATTCATTCATCCTTGGAAAAAAACAAGATGGTTTTGTTATGAGGCTCATGATGATCCTATTCTCGATCCAAACAAAAGGTTTAAAGTTGAATGTTTCTATTGTATTTTGGATGTAGCTATAACTTCCATTGAAGAAAGATTTTGTCAGTTGCATGATCATTGTGAAACTTTTGAATTTTTATACGATATTGGAAATATTAAAGAACAGTTTTCCAAAGAAGACCTCATGAAGCATGCCAAGACCTACATTTAGCGCTCAGTACTGATAACGCTGATGACATTGATTCAGTAGAATTGTATGATGAATTAATAGCTTTATCTGAGCTAATAAGTCCTAAAACTTCTCCTCTAAAAGTATTAGAATTTATAGCAAGAAATGATTTTTTCACTCCAAACACTGCTATAGCATTATGCATTCTTTTAACATTACCAGTATCAGTGGCTTCTGGTGAGCGCAGTTTCTCAAAACTGAAATTACTAAAAAATTATTTGAGGTCCACCATGTCTCAAAATCGTTTGTCAGGACTCATATTAATTTCAATTGAAAGTACCATTGCAAAAAATTTAGATTTCACTGACTTATTAAAAGACTACGCAAGTATAAAAACCAGAAAAAATCAGTTCATATACATTCTTTTAATTTATGAGAAACTGGAAGACACTAACGTTTTTCATTACAGTGTATAGTTGAACCCAAATTGTTTGTAATTATGATTTTGTTAAAATTAAATGTTAAAATTACACTGTAGGAAATAGTTTTATTTCACTAACTACAAATTCTCCCTTTTCATTTTTTTAAATTTTAAACAGTCAAAACAAAACAAAATTGCAAAGTGCAAACATGTAAAAGCCAAAAAATAGCGTGGGAGGGGGTGGGGGGCAGCCAAATTTTTTTTTGCTTGGGGCTGCAAAAAAACTAGAGCCGGCCCTGGCGAGGGGTAAGGATGCAATTGGAGAAAAATGGAGAGTAGGGAAATCTTATAGATCCATTAGTAATGTGGAAGAGACTGCCTTGGAGAGCAAGTGTAATCTAAATTATATTCATCCACAGACGGCCTTAACGTTGGCCAGATTGCATCCGAAACCTTGAGAGGCTCAGCAGAGGCACAGTGGCAGACTGGTGGGTCTTCTCCTGTGAAGTATAAACGTCCAATCAATGCTGAGCATTAAACTGGATCCTCACAGGGAAGCCACCAACTAGGGAGGGGAAGTAGCCTAGTACAGCCTGACTGCTGCAAAGCTGGAGGGACTGCAGCTGGTACTAGGGGGAGTGTGGGACAGCGTATGGCAGATACTCTAGTCAGCACCTTTCATCCAAAAGGACAGCAGAGTGTCTGCTGTTGAACTGGAGTAGAGTTAATCTCATAGTTAAAATGTTACTGGACTTTACCTGCTCTTATCCTTCCATAGTGCAAGGGGCAAGGGGTTTAAGAGGTCATCTGGCTAGTGTCTGACAACAATTAAAGGGACATGGTCAAGGCACATAATGTGACCTACACCTTTTCTCTTAGATCCATTTCTAAAGTTCATCTCATTCGTTTAAAGTGTTTTTCATGCCTCAGTGCTATATCCACTCAACAAAAACAAACAACTAAAGATGCTCACATCCAAGCTAGTGTGTGTAGCACAACACTTGTGAACTACCTTACAACAACACAGTAGTGCACACAGTGCTCATGAACAACCCTACCAAAACAAATCATTAAATGAAAGTCCATGCCCATAACCAGTGCTGCAATTACAAAGCACAGTACCCAAGGCGGAGGAAATAAAGTATGTGAAAACACATATTCCAGGTTCAGGATTCCAGGAGACAAGCAACAGGGAGTACAAAACAAAAAAGGGATTTTTAAAAAATAGGTAATTCCTCGCCACTATCACATACTCCCACAGGATCCCTATAGACAAAACCACATTGCAGTTGTAGTCAGGGCCCTGTGTATTCTGGGATTCTGTGACTACAGGATGCCATCAAAGAATCCCCTGTGCCAAAGAGTTTTGCTCTAGAATCTAAGCTTTCATTTCTGAAAATTACATTTTTGCTATCATGGTTGTGATGGAAACTGTTCAAATGTGAACAGAGCGTAAACAGTGTTGTCTTCCCAGTACATGGCTGAGATGTATCTGCTGCATACATTCATCTAAATGAGCAGTGAACTCTGAAACCTAATGATGAGGATGTAAACATCATTATGCAGCTAATTTACTTACCCACAATGCCAAAGATGCTTAAAAAAAAAAAAACCAGCTGCCAAAATCTCCATCTTCCTTGCTGACAACTTCTATAGTGCAGTTCAGCTTTGTCAATACTGAAACTTTGGGCACGTTGCAAATGTAGGGAGACAGGAAAATAAATTGAATTTCATATCAAAATTAATGACACAGGATAGGGGACTGACTGCACTGTTCATTGTCATATTGAATTCAATAAGCACCTTTTTAAAAAAATATGTTCCTGAAGCTGATGCAGAATTTCCAGTTTGCGGCAGAGAGCCACAGATTCCATGTGTTGGCAGAACATAGGTCCAGCTTGCTGCAGAGTACACAAGGCATTATCTTTCCTCCAAGGCTCTCAAAGCACTTTACAAAGATTAATTAATCCTTTGATGTGGGCCGGAATCATCTCTATTTTATAGGCAAGGAAAATGAAGCACAATGAGGTGAAATGACTTGCCCAAAGGAAAATAGCTTACTTGAGGGCAGAGGAATAATTGAAGTGAAGAGAGGACACAGTGCAGTGGTTTATAGACATCAGCAATGCCAAAGACAAAGAGCTTGATTTCCACCTTCTTCTTTCTGACCACTGAAAATTCTCTAAAAAGATATTGAGCCTGATTCATCTTTTCACCAAAGTAAATCAGTGCCTTTCTATCTATGGTACTTATCTGGTCCCCATTACAGTATTATCTGAGCACATCACAATCCTTAGTGTATCTAGCCTTGTAACAGCTATGTGAGGTAAAGAAGTACTATTATCCCCATTTTACAGACGGGAAACTGAGGTCCAGAAGGAGTAAGTGACTTGCCCAAGATCACACAGGAAGCTTGAGACAGAGTAAGGAAATGAACCCAGGTTTCACAAATTCCATGCTAATGCTTTAAGCACTGGACTGTTCTTCTACTCCTTGATGTCAATACAATTCTGTTGGTGTAAAATGGATGTGACTCATAAATTGCAATGCATTCACACAACTCATATTGTAATATTGTCCATCTGGATATATTCATGTTTTGCAAATTTTTTTAACAACAGAAAAGCCAGATGAGCCAGACAATCTAAGTCTAGGTCATCAGTGATTTTTCTTCTCTCGTTGTCTTTGGAGTAACTCTCTGCCTTCCAGAACTAGCAGAACTTTAGGAGAAACTTCCTAATGGTGAGATGTATCAAGGTGGATGGAAACCCTGTAGCTTGAGACATTTAAAACTAGATTGTACAATACCCTAGAAAATGTAAAAGAGGGAATAATTGCGTGGACTAGAAGATGGACAGGATGAGCAAATGGTTTTCTCCAATCTAACATCTCTGATTCTAGGGACTTCTATGTATTGTAGCCAGCGCATGAGAAGCTTGCCGACTGCAGCTATGGATCTGCTGTTTCAGCTCCACTGACACGTCATTCCCTCGGGACACCCAGTGACCTGGTTAATCTAGTTCCTCACTTCTTACTTGTCCCTGTAAATGATTTATCAACTGGCGAGGATCCCTGTTTGCTTAAGGAGGCACGAGACGACCTCTGGCAGGCCTTCTGCACAAAGATACAAGCCACATTTGGCACCTGTCTCTTAGTCTGAGCTCATGACTGTTGGTGTAGGGAGCAGGAGGCCAGTGCTCTGGTGGAGGCTTGTGGCGAGAGTCAATAAGGGGAATTGTGGGTAATGTTTACATGCCACTGTGGACTGAAGCTAGTAATTGTGCTTTCTTAGCTCTACAGTAAAAGCACTTTCCTACAGCCTACCTGGGCCTCTTCTGATCTCAGTCACAACATCTCCACTGTAAGCGACCATACTGACTGGTACATAGAGAAGCGGATACAGAGCAAGGCTGTTAACCAATGTGAAGAGAATTCATGGCCAGACTTAGGTGTTCCGGGTACCCTAGGTAAAAATAACGTTAGCATCCATCACCTCACCCCTCTCCACCAACAGTAAAATAGTATCAGCAGTAGTTATATTTGTATTGCGTAGGTGGTGGTTGTAGCTCCGAAGTTACAGTGAAGTTGAGCTTTGCATTTAAAGAAGGGATTTGCCTCTTTCTTATGTATATCTATAATTATAAGAATAGTGTATATACTATTACATACCAAAGACAACATGTGCATACATGATCACACACTATTTTTTCCAGAGGACCCCTGCCTCATTCAGTGGTCACAGAAGGTGCTCACTTAATGAGCAGCTAATCAATATACAAGAATCAGGGGTCACCCAATGAAATTAATAGGCAGCAGTTTTAAAATAAACATGGATGAAGCAGTACTTCACACAACACAGTGTTAACCTGTGGAATTCATTGCCAAGGGATGTTGTGAAGGCCAAAAGTATAACTGTGTTAAAAAAAGAATTAGATAAGTTTATGGAGGATAGGTTAATCAATGGCTATTAGCCAAGATGGTCAGGAATGCAACCCCAACTCTGGGTGTCCCTAAACCCCTGACTGCCAGAACTGGCACTGGACAACAGGGGATGGATCACTCAATTGCCCTGCTCTGCTCATTCCATCAGAAGCATCTGGCATTGATCACTGTCGGAAGACAGGATACTGGGCTAGGACGGACCATGGGTCTGACTCAGTATGGCCATTCTTATGTCCTTCTGTAATATTTTGTTTTATCCTCCTCATTCAATGTGTGGCTGAAATTCTTATTTACTGCTCACTACACACTATTCAAACCCTGCTCTGAATACAGAAGTATTCATTTAATCATAGGCTTTTCTATGGCATTCATCATCACTAAAATATCTGTGTGCTTCACAGCCATTAATGATATTTTTCTTCACAACCTCCTCATGAGATGAGGGCTGTTATTATACTGATTTTGCAGATGGGAAACTGAGGCACAGAGACATTACTGTCAAAGGTGTTCACTTATTTGGGGTGCCCAATTTGTGACACCTGGGATCTGATTTTTCAGATAACGTAGCATTATGTAGCCCTTTATAGGTTCATAGCACAGCTACCATTGACTTCAGTTGCAAATCAGTCCCCTTGTGTCTCAAGTTGAGCACCCAGAGAATGAGGAACACACTAGTAGTGGCCACCTGGGAAAAGTTTGATTTAAGTGACTTGCCCAGCATCACACAGAAACTCTGTGGCAGAGGTAGAGAGAGAATCCAGTTATCTAGGGCAACATTTGACTGCCTAAACTATAAGACCATTCTCCTCTTCCTGCCATCCCCTGCCTCATTTACCACACCTTCCAACTTCTGCAGCAAATGAAGCAGGAGTCCTACAGACAACAGTCTCATTACTACTCAACACTAATTCATTCCCTGAGCACCATCCATACTGTGCACAGAGTGAGGCCAGGCACCTGTGGAAAACATAGTATGTGATCATGTAATTAAAGATAGTATCATAATGCATAAGCGCAGAGGATCTGAATTAAGGCTGTACAGGCAAACTGTAATTCACACATTTCCTAACTGTCAAATGTTTAGCTTTGCAACCTGAATAATGTTCATTTAATACAGGTTCTTACGTACAATTTGCTAGCTTTTAAAAACAGCAAACTGGAAAAGCAGAAATTCCATCATATTGCATCATACGGACACCCACGTGGTTCATCATCATCAGTTTTGGAACCTTTAGACCCACAGCACACACCTCTGCCCCTGGAGCTGACAGAGTAGCTGACAGAAGTAGTAGGCTGTCATCCACTATGTACACCAGCCATTAGAAGGGGAGGAGGCATACGTTTTCACAGCTATTTGCTAACAGCAGAAGAAAGATGAAGCTCAGAATCTCTGGGTTCTATTCCAAGTTCTGAAGAGAGTTTACTCTAATGGACAGAGAGTCTTCTTCTGCTGTCTCTTCCAAGCCTGACCCCACCTACCACTGCCCTTTCCAGCCTGTTCATGCCCCCTTTTGAGTCTCCTCTACCACCTCCTTTTTCTCCTCATCCCAACCCCAGTTCTTCCCAACCCCTTGGCTCCTTGTCTCAGTCCCCCATCCCCACTTCCCAGCTCCCTGTCCCAGTCCCCTTCAGCTCCTCCTCCCAGTTCCCCACCTGTCTCTCAGTGCATTGTTCTGATCTTCCCGCTTGCCATCACCTCTGGCCTGGCTCCTTGCTAATGTAGCCAGATACATCTGCATAGGAAGTTTAGGGAGGCAGAATGTAATTACCCACAATGCAAAATGGACAGGACAGCCTGACACCCAAACTCTTACAAAAAGTGCTATATGATCTTTAAGGCCTACAATGGTCAAGTAGGGCTGTTTCAGAAAATGTTGAGAGACCTGTAGCCACAGGAGGGCCATAGTCATGGGGCCCCCTCCCCACCTGAAACTGGTTGAAATGTTAGTGGAGTGTTTACTTCTCACTCAGGCCCCCTGGCGTGAATCACAAATGCCTTTATGCTGACTAAGAACTTAGTGATGATAATTATTTGAGCCCTCTGAGGAATAAGGCTGCATAGCCCTTTATCCTTTCTAGAACACACCACAGGTTTTCCTCACTTCTATTTAACAGGAAATCTCAGTTCACCATTTCCTTATCTCCCTCTACAAGCTAACACAGTGGTTCTGAATACATTGGGCCTGAGTCTCTTATGATCTGTCCCCCTGTACACCACTCTGGCATTGTACAGGAGGCTAGTAGAGATGTACTGGGGATATTCCCCATGGCCAAGGGTCTGCCCAGATCATCATGGAGCTGCCATAGTCACACAATGGACTAAAAAAATGCATCCTTAAAAATTAATATTATCTGGGACCACAAACACTATTATGCACTAATTATAATTATATGACTAGGTATAGCATCACTACAGGGCAGAGTTAAGGGTGTTTGGATGTCCTAAGTGTGTATTTCCATGTCCTAATACGTTTGGACTTCTTTTAAGTTTTACCTTAACTTTGAATTTCCTGGATTTGTAATGCTTGGTTTGGAGACAATTACTTCCTCCTTGTGATGTGTTTTACCCTAAATTACTAAGGCATATGTTCTGCCTTAGGTACTTATATGGCTTCCATTACTATCGTATGTGAGCACCTCACAATCTTCAATGAATGTATTTTCCTCACAAGCTCCCCGACAGGTAGGTAGGTGGTGTTATCCCCATTTCGCAGATGGAGAAATTTACACACAGTGTAAGGCACTTAAATAAAAGACCTCATTGTGCTGGGTGCAGAGCTCTTTTGAAAACCTGTCATATGGGACTGGCCCACGCTCACACAGGAAGTCTGTGGCACAATGGGGAAGTGAACCCGATTTTCCCAAATCCCAGGTTAACACCCTACCTACTGAATGCTCTTTCCTAACTCTCAGCCTTAATTTAGTTTTCCTCGTGGCATTAGAATATTCTCAGTGGTATTTTCTGTCCTATTCTTTATATAACCTAAGTCTGTTGGGTTACTTTTTTGACCACCACTGTACATTGAGCAGTTGGCTGCTCTGAATTGAAACCATCTTGTTGCTCCCCTCTACCTTTAGGAGGCTGAAGTCCCCCAGCTGACATGGGAGAGCAGTTTAGGACAGGTCAGACAGAGGTCACATGCTGCCTATTGGTTCTTACAGAGGGGAATCCCAATTGAGTGGCTTTCCAAGGGGACCTAGATTTGATTGAATGAGCCCTGTGGTCAAGACTACGGTCTCATTCAGAGGATGGCAACCCCCTCCAGTGGCAGCCTGCTCCTCACACTGATTTTGGGACACTGGCTCAGATGGAAGAGTCATCAGCACCACTTGCTACAAGCATCTGTTTTTTAACTTTGTTCTCCCAGCCAAACACTGATCAGGGTCAAACTGAATCATGTGCAGTGTGGGGTGTGGCTGCAGATAGTCAGTGAAGGAGATAATAACTTGTTCTTCTTGGGCCTGATCCAATACCCACTGAAGTGAACACAAAGGTTCCCATTGACTTAAATGGACTTTCAATCAGGCCCTAAATTACTCACGCTCTTTTTTGTGTTTTCCTAAAATGAAAAAACTGTTTTCTGTATTCCATCCATATTCATCCACCCCACCCCCACAAACTTGCCCAGCAGTAGGAAGTGCACCCATTCTATCTAAGCACATATACTGTGCTCATCCCCTTGGGATCGGCGTATCAAACAACAGGTGATCCATAGCCTTGTTCACTACGGAAATCAAACTGATTTTAAAAGTTATGAGCTGTTTTTGTCCAAATGTGCAGGTTTTCCATGAAATGTTCCAGTTTAGTGCTTGTAGTTTTAAAGGTGCACTGTCAAAATAAAATCACAGGCTAAACAAAAATCCCTTCTGTTATCAACTTCTGAGGTTATCAATTTAAAAATCATGTTTACTTTTTCCCATTGACGCTGTTTGCTTGCTTTGTGCACTTTGCTCACTTTGGACTCTGACAGTTGGTAGTCAGTTCAAGAGAAGAAGGATGGTCCAGTGGTTAGGGTAGACAACTGGGACTGGACAGATAAGGATTCCATTTTCTCCTCTGTCACAGACTCACTCTGTGACCTTGGGCCAGTCATATAGTGCCAGATTTTTAAAGGCATCTAAAGATGCAGATATGTGCCCTGCGGGATTTTCAAAAGAGCCTAAGTACCTAACTCCCATTGTTGCATCCAACACAAGGGAATTATATATTAGACTTCATCTTGACAGATAAAGAGGAACTGATCACAGAAATAAAAATTAATGGTAACATAGATACAAGTGGTCATGACTGGATCACACTTATAATGTGCAAACAGAATAAAGTCCAAAACAGTGATATATATACTTGGTGTTTTAAAAGGGCCAATTTCACAAAGTTGAAAAAACAATTATGATCCAAATGCACTGAGAGGAAGAATATAATCAGAGAAATGTGAATGATAATTGGGAATTGTTTAAGAATGCTTTACTAGATGCGTAAAAAGCCACAACCAAAAAAGGTGCCCATATTGATTAAAAACCAACTTGGTTTAGAGGGGAAGTGAAGGCAGTCATAACAAAAATTTAAAAACATATAAACAAATGGAAGATAAGGGAAGTTGATAGTAATTAATATAAATCTGAAGCTAGGAATTGTAGAAAATTGATAAAGGAAGCAAAGAGGCCAAGGCAAAACTCTATGGTCAGCAGAGTTATAATAGGAACAAAAAGAATCCTAACAATGGTATTGGTCCATTACTAGATGGAAATGGTATAATTATCAATAATAATGCAGAAAAGGCAGACATGTTCAATAAATGTTCTGTATTGGGGGGGGGGAAGGTGGAGGAGGATATAGTCACATCATATGATAACTTTCTTTCCATTCCACTAATATCTTGGAAGGATGTTAAACAGCAGCTACTAAAGTAGACAGTTTTAAATCAACAGGTCTGGATAACTTGCATCCAAGAGTTTTAAAAGAGTTGCCTCTCACTGAACTGTTAGTGTTGCTTTTCAAGAAGTCTTAGACCGTGGGGAAGTTCCAGAAGACTGGACGAAAACTAATGTTGTACCGATATTTGAAAAGGGTAAACAGGTTAATCTGGAAAAGGACAGGTCTGTCAGTCTGACATCAGTCCCCAGCAAAATAATGGAGCAGCTGATACTTACACAGTGGGGGAGTCTATCCTGGGAAGCAGTGACTATGAGAGATTTGGCGGTCAAGGTGGATAATCAACTGAACATGAGTTACCAATGCACTGCTATGGCCAAAGGGGCTAATGTAATCCTTGGATGCATAAATTGGGGACTCTTGAGTAGGCATAGAAAGGTTATTTTACCTCTATATTTAGCACTGGTGTGACCAGTGCTGGAATACTGTGTCCAGTTCTGGTGTCCACAATTCAAGAAGGATGTTGATAAATTGGAGAGCGTTCAAAGAAGAGTCATGAGAACGATTACACTGAATCTGTTTAGCTTAAAAAAGAGAAGGTTAAGGGGTGACTTGATTACAGTCTATAAGCATCTACACAGGGAACAAATATTTGATAATGGGCTCTTCAATCTACCCAATGGCTGGAAGTTGAAGGTATAAAATTTTAATAATGAGGGTAATTAATCACTGTAACAATTTACCAAGAGTCATGGTTGATTCTCCATCACTGGCAATTTATAAATCAAAATTGGATGTATTTCTGCTCTAGGAATTACGTTGGGGAAGTTTTATGGTCTTTTATACAGAAGCTGAGTCTAGGTGATCACAATGGTCTCTTCTGGCTTTGGAATCTATGACTCAATGAGTCAGAATCACAAATCCCACAAAGCACCTATCTGCATTTTTAGGCATCTAAATACCTTTAAAAATGTAGTCCGTAATCTCTCTGTGTCTCAGTTCCCCATCTCTAAAACAGGGTTCCTTGCCTCACAGAGGTGTTGTGAGGATGAATATATGAAGGACTGTGAGGCACTCAGATACAACTTTTAGATAATGTTTTCACCTCTTAGCTCAGATACTATAGTAATGTGGCCCACATAAGTACCTTAGGAGTAAATTAGATCAATAGCCTCATTTCCTGCCCATAGTCAGCTTCACTGTTGTTCTCATGATCACTTCTGTTAGCATTTACAACACTGCAGGGAAACATTTACATCACTCCCCCCAGGGCCTGCTCTCTTTTATTTTAAATATAGAAATAGATCATAAGAACATTTCTAAACATTCTGAGATTTAGCAGAATTCCTCTTTCCCCCATACACACAAACTTTAAAAAAGGTTTGCAAATCTACATTCGGATCCTAAATTACAGCGGCCATAAACCACAGACAGGGAACCTTTGGTCTATTAGGTATAATTTTTTAAAAAATAAGAAGAATTGTAGAGAAATTTATGCTACAAGCACCTAGGGTGACCAGACAGCAAGTGTGAAAAATCAGGACAGGGGTGGGGGTAATCCGTGCCTATATCAGACAAAGCCTCAAATATCGGGACTGTCCCTATAAAATCGGGACATCTGGTCACCCTACAAGCACCTTGAGCAAAGTGTGCATTTGCTTCTGTTGAAGTCTTATTCGCTTAAATCTAAATGATTTTATCTACCTAATTGTGGAACACAGTTAGCAGGAAAGATTCCACAAAGATTTAGGCATGTGCTTAACTTTACCCAATAGGACTGTGTGAGGGAGCAAAGGGAGTGAGGGAACTGCCTGCAGGAGACCTGAAGCCTGGAGCAGGCTTGTTAAATGAGTCAACCAGAAACATCTGGTGTGGAGAGAGAACCTCAAGCAACTGGTTCCTTATAAGAGAGGTGTAGTATCTCTTGAAGAGGGGAGCTGATTCTGGGAAGTCTCTAAGGGAATCACCTCTGAGCAAGCCAAACCCCATAAGGGAGCACCTCCTAAGAACAGATAAAAGGCCCTAGTGAAGGAGCCTCCTTGCTCACCCAGGCTCTGAGGTAAGAGCCAGGCCCTGGGACAGCCTTTTGGGATTTTGAGTTTTGCTTTTTCAGTTCGTCTGAATGAAGCCAGACCCAATAAAGGTGGTGACTGGATGAGCAAGCACATGGAGTCTGTCTAAAAAGACCTGCAAGAGGGAGGATACAGAGCAGGGCAGCACAGAGACATCCTGGCCCTGAAGGGGCACCTGGGGGCAGCCAACTTGTTTACATATGGCACCTACCCACATACTTAGGGTATCTGGTGGGAAACAGGTAAGTATACAACCCTTGGTTGGCAAAGTGGAAGCCCCAGCTAACGTACCCATTCCGAAAACAAAAAATCAAATTTAGGCATTGCTTGGGCTGCAGGGTATTATAGGCAATTTGTACCCAAGTTTGCCTCTCTTGTAGCTCCCCTTAGTGATCTCATTAAAAAAAAAAAAACAGCTCCTTGGCAGGTCTCCCCAGTATGATCAGGCATTTTGAGAAATTAAATGGATTCTTTGTAACAAACCAGTACTGCAAAAAGAACAGGAATACTTGTGGCACCTTAGAGACTAACAAATTTATTTGAGCATAAGCTTTTGTGGGCTACAGCTCACTTCATCGCACGCATAGAATGGAACATATAGTGAGAAGGTATGTATACATACAGAGAACATGAAAAAGGTGAGAGTTGCCCAACCAACTCTAAGAGGCTAATTAATTAAGAGTTGGTTAAGTTAGAGTTGGTTGGACAATTCCCACCTTTTCATGTTCTCTGTATGTGTATATATATCTCCTCACTAAATGTTCCATTCTATGCATCCGATGAAGTGGGGTGTAGCCCACGAAAGCTTATGCTCAAATAAATTTGTTAGTTTCTAAGGTGCCACAAGTACTTCTGTTCTTTTTGCGGATACAGACTAACACAGCTGCTACTCTGAAACCAGCACTGTGTAGCCCTGATTTTTCCCATGAATTTTTTTTACACACGGATGTCTCACACCAGGCCCTGGGAGCGGCATTCTCACAAAAGTTCCATGGTCAGGAACATTCGATCTTGTATATGAGTAGGAAACTCCTGGACCGTGAAACCTGGTATTCAGTCCTCAGGGAGGAGTCTGGCCGGTGAAAGTCTTGCAATATTATTTGTTTGGGACTCTCTTTCTTCTCATTCCTGACAACTTGGCATGCTGATGGCTTCAGACAATGAAAGATTCACATGCCTGGTTACCTGTTAGTACCTCACCTTACAGTTCTTTCATTTTCATATAGAGCATCATTCTGGCAAGAACCATCAGAATGCGGCTTTTCTACAATGGATGAAGATAGCGAGCCACACAGTGAGTGTCCTCACAGGCCCAGTCAAAGGGGCGGAGGGCTATGTGAGAGAGCAAAGGAGTCTGTTTAAAAGGACCTGGAAGAGGGTATCTAAAGAGTAAGGCAGTAGAGAGGCTCCCCCAGGCACAAGGGGCACCTGGGGACAAACAACTCATTTACAGACTGCTCCCTAAATCTGTGCCTACAGGAACTATCAGGCTGACCATTGCAAACATTGCTTTTTATCACTGGAAACTCATATATTCATATCATCATTTATGTTCATTTATGGGTAAATATGGAGTCAAAAGGTAGGGAAATCCTTATTTCTATGTGCTTATTAGTGTTTTGGGGGGTTTTTTTTAAGAAGGAGGAAAAAAGCAAACCCAGTTTGTTTTTCATGAAATATTGACTGCATGTAGCTCTAGGGCTGAACTAGCAAACTCTAAATCCAGCTGTCCATTCTATTTTTAAAATTAAGTTTTCTATACAATTCTCAGTATTTTGATTATATTCATGGAATAGTATGGGTGCCCTCTAGAGGCCAAAATAATATACCTGAAAATGCCTATGAACATTAAGTATATTCTATTTATCTGTTTCCTAATTGGCGTTCATAGATAACATCCACTGCGGTGGTATCTGAGTGCTTTACAAATATATTAAAAAGTGACCACAAGATGATCACTCTCCTTCCCCTGTAGTGCAGAGATTTTTTTTTTAAATGTGTGATTTTGGTGGAGACTAAGTGTGAGGCAGAGGCTTTGTGTTGCTCTACCAGTCAAATCTGGCCCTACAGCCAGCCTAATCTCTGATGGAGGACCATCCCAGCCAACAGAGATCCTCCAATGGAGTACAGTCCTGTGCCACTCCCCTGCACTGCTGTCAATAATGGAAAGAGGCTATGATTAGAATGCCCCAGCACCATATTGATCTTTGCCTGAGATATTGGTTCCTTGTGCCCAAATGGCATAAACGAGAGCAGCCCTCAGTCTTCTCTACATAGAGCAGGGGACTAGCTCAGCCCAGAGGAGCAGCAGGATCAGAGAAGTACAAAGGTACCATGCAAATCAGCCAACTCCTCTGCCCCCTCTTCCCTCTCCTCCCCTGGATCTGGTCCCATCTCTCAGTATGGAGAGTGGAGTCTGGGCCTTGCTTTTGTTAGTATAGCCGGGGCCAGATCCAAGTTTTTTGCTGCCCCAAGCAAAACATTTTTCCTGCGCCCCCCGCGTTCCCACCTCAACTCCGCCCCTTCCCTGCCCCATTCCAATCCCTTCCCCAAATCCCCGGCCCCGCCACCTCCCCCAGGGTGCCACATTTCCCCTCCTAATCCTGGGAGGGAGGGGGGAGAAGAGGAGCGGCAGTGTGCTTGGGGGAGGAGGTGGAGATGAACTTGGGAGAAAGCGGTTCCTCTGGCCCCCCCAGGGTTATTTCCTGCAGCCCTCCCCGCGCCCCCCCACCGCCGCAGCTCACCTCCGCTTCACTGCCACCTGCTCCCCTGAGAGCGCTGCCTCCGCTCCGCTTCTCCCCCTTCCCTTCCAGGCTTGCTGCAAAACAGTTGATTTGCGCGGCAGGCCTGGGAGGGAGGGGGGAGAAGCAGAGTGGCGGTGTGCTCAGGGGAGCAGGCAGCAGTGAAGCGGAGGTGAGCTGGGGGGGGAGTGGTTTCTTTGCCCCCCATCCCTGGTTACTTCCTGCAGCCCTCCCCGCGTTCCCCACCGCTGCAGCTCACCTCCGCTCAGGGCCGGCTCCTGGCTTTTTGTGCCCCGAGCAAAAAAAAAAAAAAAGGGAGCTGGAGTGCCGCTCCTTGGAAAGTGCCGCCCCAAGCACATACTTGGAGCGCTGGTGCCTAGAGCCGGCCCTGAGTATAGCCCTGTACTGGGAGATCACATTTAATCTGTCATTCACTTTCCACTTCCAGATCCTCTTCTGCATTGCTATTGTCTAACCATGTTCTCCCAGTATGCATTTTTATTTAGTACTTGTCTTCCCCCAGTATTTCCTTGTGTGGTGTAGGACCTACTTCATACTGACTGAGAACTCTGCAGGGATAACAGCTTGAGCATCATGGGGAAAGAGATATGGGTTACTCGCTGCTACCGAAAAGCCCTCCATAGTCCTACATACTGCTTGTGGATGCATTATCTAATCTCCCCTCCCCACACCCACCCCAGCTAGCAAGGCAGAGCAGTTTGAAGTGGAGCATAGAGGGGAGGATTGTATACGGAATTTTGTGTCTTGCAGCCGAGAGGCCCAATCAAATGGCTTTGCAGAGGCCTGAGGTTGGTTTAAGCACACCTTGACCTCTGCCTTACACAGGCTGTATTATAAAGTACCCCATCATGTCTCCTATCCTCTAGGCCTCCAGTCTCAGCACCAGCTGTGCTTTTGCAGTCCCTCAGCCATGAAGGTGAAAGTGGAGGCCTCGACATGATCCAATCTCCCTAACTAGGAGTCTCTTGCCCCTGGTATTGCCCTGTCCAAGGAGCTCATGGGAGCACGCTCTCTTTTACTCAAGACAAAAGAAATAGAAGTTAAATTGAAAGCAGGCCTGAACTAAAGCAGGCACGCTTACATCAGAAACAGGGGAAACAGCTATTTCATGACAACAGAGCAAAGTTCTGCAGATGTAGCTAAAAATAGGGTTACCCCTCCGCCCCCGCAACCCTTCCATCCTGGCCCTGAAACACAACACACAGCTTTTGCTCCTGCAGGCCCTGTCCTTTCCTTCTTGCTCACTTGCCTTATGCCCCGGCTTTGCAGTGCAGTAGCTTCCTTTCTATAAATAACGTCAGGAGGTTTGAAATGCAATCTACTCCACTGCACTGCCATTTCCCCCCAGCCCTCCTGGTCTATTACTCAGAGTGCTCATGTCTTACATCAACAGTGATGTGTGGTTTAGGCCCAAAATACAGCTTCCACTAATAAGAAACTAAAAACACTAGAGGGTAACAACAACAACAACAACAGCTTTTACAAATCCTAACCAACAGAAATCTTTCCAAGATCGTTGTTTAAGTAAATGAAAAGGAGGTTTGCTTTTTAAATAGTTGTGATTTAGGATAGCAGTTTCAAAAGCACTTAAGTCTCTTTTGAAAGCGGTACAGAAGCACTTAGCAGCCTGAATCTCACTGAAAGTCAGTGGGATTTAGGCTCGTAAGTCAGTTAGGTGTAGGTGCTTTTGAAAATGTTACCCCTGGCCTTGAAATGTTGGGTGCTTTAACTCAAATATAACAGCTTGGCACCTCATACAGAAGATCTAGGAAGTGCAAGTGAGTCCCATTTCACTGTCCAAGCTGAGTGAAAGGAGAAAAGCAAACAGCATCAGTGATGGAAAGTGAACACTATTTGGAAAGTTTCTTCAGCTTTAATAGAGGAGGAGATCCATAGGGCAGGAATGAAGCGCAGTGAGCTGGCAGAGCGGCTGGAGAGAGAGGGCCAGACCCAAACTGGCATGGATCTGACATGTCAGGATTGAGGTATATTAGCAAAGCTGCAGGCAGCGTAGGACTGGAATAGCAAGAGGAGGGAAAAGCCAGCACTGGAATGCATTGGCAGACCTGAATGATAGCTCAGGACTGGAACACTAGGGGTTTCCAGTTCAGGGTTGAGGAGCATCAACTGTCTGTTGTGAGGAACACTCCTGAGGAGATGAGTTTACATGCATTATCCAAGGGCATCTCAAAGGACTACTGGAAACATACTGCATGTTGCCACTTGCTCACTGTGCTGACCTCACTGGAGGGCAATGCGTGTGGTAATTTTATCGGTAGCAAGTCAGGATTTCTGGCACTAAAGCACCAGGATTTTCATGTTTTCTGTCACATGGGAGGTGACACTTTCAGGAATGGGGAAGGGATCTTCTGAGAGGTGTTAATGCTAATGGGTTCCCCAAAGGTAAATGGTGAAGACACAGTGGGGGGAGACCAATTAAACTAACCCCTTTTTTCACATTCCAAACCTATGCACACATACAGAACCACAGGGAACTACCCCTGTCTGTTCCATGGGCCAGCAAGTACTGGGAACGTTGTAAATCGAGAGAGCATGTGCTGAGCTCCTGGTGGGAAGATAGAGCCAGATGTAAGCACAAGCAGAGCAAGAGACCAGCTGGGATTCTGTGTCATGTGCAACTCAGAGGCCCTGGCCTTATTTCCTTCTACAACAAAAGGACAAGAAGAGAAGGAAGCAACCCACCACCTCAACCTCAGGAGCAGAGATACTGGCAGCTCTTGGCCTGATCCTCTTCTCCAGCAACTTGGGAGTCCAGCTGCTCGTGCCTAGAGCCCTAGAAACTGAGCGTCCAGCCCTGCAAAAGGAACGCCTCACATTATACTTGGAGCAGCAGCCAATGCTGATGCTGCTCCCACTCACACCAGGATAAATCAGGAGAAATTATTAAAGTCAGTGGGGTTACACTGCTGTAAAACTGGTGTAAGCAAGAGAGAATCAAGCACTTGATCGAAGATAGGCCAAGTAGTCCCAAGAATGAATGCCCAATCTGTAGGCCCAACATCTAGGCAGCAAAAGCATTTCCCCAACCAAGCCAAAAGATATTTCCTGAAGCCCCTTAGCCATCAGACCCACTTGGCAAATATTACAGAAAGGTCTGCTGCAGGAACAGTGCTGTAGTGCAGCAATGACTGGCAGGTTCTACTCCACTCTAGGTACCCACAAAGGACCCAGAGCAACTCTCATGGAAAAATCTTCCAGGAGAGAAGAACATGCTGGGAACTCCCTGAGATGAACTTCCTCTGCAGATGAGAGATTCCTGTCCCCATGAATGGGATTTTGAGGCACAGCCTGAGAACCATGCAGAGCCAGGTTCTGTCTCTGGAGATCTCAAAGCAGGCATAATTGGAGCTGGCTTTTCTACATTACCTCTGGGACCCTGTTCCCCATCTTCTCTGAGGGAATCTTGCAGCATTAGGATCTCCTCACCAGGCCTGTGCCTTAACACCTCTCAAGAATGGGGAAAGGGAGTGACTGTCACTCAAACAATGAAATCTGCTCGAGTTCAACCAGACACCAGTGGATCTCAATGGCTGCCCCTTCCTAGGGCCTGGTACACTAGGAAATTCCTTATCCATTTTTCATCAAGAGTGCTGCTATCAATAGGGGGCAGATGTTGTCAGCACCATGGCAGGGAAACCTGCTCAGAACAGAGGTAGGTGACATGGTGGTAAAAACACCGGCTTGCAATCTACACTGCAATGCTGCTGAAAAACAGGTAGGGAAAGTCATAGTACAGATGAGGCTCTAGGTTTCATTAAATCTACCTAGGTGTTCTGCTGAGCCCACATTCAGTCTACTTCAGACTGTCTATGTAAACTGCTGTTCCATTCTATCATATTACTGTGACTTTTTCTACCTTGAGTTTATTTGGCACATGAAAGGGGGTGGCTTAGATCATTCTGAAAATTGCTTTAGAAGAGTGGCAACAATAAATCTATAATCACACTGTTGGGATGAGCTGGACCAGATATACAGCCCAGACAGCCCCAAAATACCCACACTCACTCCCTTTTCCTGGCTGGTTGTGTGGGTATTTTGGGACTGGTTCCCCTTCAGATATGTTGATTTCTTACTCTAATTCAGAAGTGCAGCTTTTTCTACTTACAAGTCCTGCTAATTGCTCTCTCCCTCAATGAAAGCCAATAAAAGGCTTCCTGGGTGATTGCTTTGTGGTTTAAATTTGTAATTTAAGTATCTAGATCCCAAATCATCTCCTCAGTCTCTTTGTGCAAATGAAAGCACTAGAGATCCCCTGCCAGTGGCCACAGAGGAGAGAAGCAGAGGCCTTTATGAAATTGTAACCCTCTTCCTCTGCAGGTTTGAGAGTCTGTACTTGGGTAGAGACTGGGCTGGGGGGCAGATGCACATCAACCCTGCTGGGATTCCCCACAACATTTAGCCGCACAGCTGAGCGGAAGACATCACAGGGGGGACTCCAAAGACAGATGCCAGTGAGAGACTAACTCCAAAGGAGCCATTTTGTCAGGGAGCCAGAGGGAGTGTGTGGGAACCAGGAATCCGCATGCGAGCACAGGACCTCTGCACACACAGCCTGGGCTCCTAGCAGAGCCTTCACGAACTGCACACATCTTGGGTAATCTGCTGATTTTGGGGGGCAACCCTCCTGCTTCCCTCAGAGGAGTATGTGCAGGACTCTGTGCAACAGTTTCCAGATCCCTGTGCAGGCTTTTCCTACAGGGTTTGAGTCATGATCACTGTTCTAAAAGTCATCTGTCGTAAAACGCTCACTTTTGCAATGCAGTGTGGCAGCACCATCTGCTGGCTATGATAGGTAGCAGGTATGTTTTCTTTAGGGATGATCCTTTCACAGAACTCACAGATGACAGGTTAGCGATTGGGGTAGTGCCCAACGAGCTCCTTAAAATGGGGATTAATTGTGCTCTATTCAATGTCCCAGGTATCACAGACTAGCCCTTACCATGCATGAGCAGGGTTCCTCCAAGCAAAATCAGAGTGCGATGCCAGGTAAAAGGGGAACAGCTTCATTCCCTTTCCATGTGCAAAGAGAGAATTGCAGAATGATGGGTTGGAGAACAAACAACAATACATGGCTCTAACATGCCCATCAGCAGAGTCTCTCAAAGCACCTTCCAGGCATTAATAATTGCCCCTCACATCACTCCTTTCTGTATTATTAACACCATTGTGCAGAGGGGGAAGCTGAATTGTAGAGGTTAAGTGACTTGCCCAAGATCTCAGGAGTGGCAGAACTACAGACTGATCACAGCAGGTCTGACCTGCAGTCCCATGCTGGGTCATACCCATGACAGAGCTCTCCACCCACAACTGCCTTTCCTCAATCCTTAAGACACTGGTAGTCCAAAAGTATTAAACACATCAGGGTTATCTGGGAGTTACCAGGGGATGCTGTGGAAAGAGGAGGAAAGGTTTCTGGCTTCTGGGAGACAGCACCAGGCCATGACACTAGGCTGAAGTGAGTCCATATTAGCCCTATCCTCCAACCTGTCAGAAATCCCCCTCCCTTGTTGGTGTTTTTGACACCATGTAATATTTTTGTCCACTTTATGTGGGTATATGCGATAGTCAGAGAAATTCAGGGGGAGAGAACAAACTTTTAGTAGTTTCTGCACAAAGTTTCCCTACAGAGCTGCACTACAACTAACAACATGCATTTCTCCAAGATCCAACTGCCTGTATACTAGGGCTCCCCCTCCCACCATTGCTATCACCAGTGGCATTGCCAAAACATTCTAGTGTAGAGAAGGGCAGCATAGGGGGCAGCACAGCCCTGGGCTTAGAGATTTCAGTGGGCTTACCCAGCTACGTAAAGTCAACTGACCCATTGTTTGTGAAGTTTGTTGAGAACTTTAGAGTCTTTGTATGAAAGTTGCTTTCTAAATATCAGCTACTGTTAGAGGATATGGTATGCAATGTGAGGACATTGGGGTGGGGAAAGGAGCTGTCAGATCTTTGAATAATAGAGACATGTTTTTTGCACTATGACCAGATATGGCTTTTAAAGGTGTCCCAATATAGATCTTACAAGAGAGAAAAGCAAATGAATGCAGAAGGAGGCGGGATGTGGGTACAGAGTCTGCAGAAAGAAAAGCAGAATCATTCTAGCAAGCCTGGAAGACCAATAAATGTGGTCAGAAGTGATTCCTGGATTTTGTTAGAAATGGCCTTGGCAGTTAGAGGAAAGGAGTTCAGGAAACATTTTAACAGATAAGAGGCTAGAATTCTGATCACACAGCTTTTTAATTACACATTCATTGGAAATAACAGCTATGTGGAAAACAAGGAGAGGGACATGTCTTTGAGATATGGCAGGACAATTGTCTTATGATTTTTGTTAAACATCCAGCATCTGAAGTTTTTTTGGACTAAACCTTAGGAAAGAAAGACGCCAAATATGACAAAAAAAACAACCCACTTTGAACTAGAGAGTACGTGGGTGTAGGGTTTAACCCTGGTTCCTCTGAAGCACAGCATGCATCCATGGCCACAAATCTATAGGGCCAGGTGTGAAAAGAGCTCAAAAGCAGATTTTCAAGCTGTCAGAACTCACAATTGGGGCAGATTTTCAAATATGCTCAACTCCCACTTTGTCCCCTCAAGGAGAGCCAGATTTTCAAAAGAGCTCAATACCCAAGGTGCACCCAGCATGTTGAGACCTTTGGAAAACTGTGGCCACAAAGGCTGGGTTGTTCAAAGATGCCCACATGCCACTGAGTTTCAGTGGGAGTTGGGCATCTTACCCTCTCAGGCTCCTTTGAAAATCACAGAGAAATCACGGCTTTCAGTGGGGACTGGGCCCAAGGCCTTTGGAACGAAAGCACAGTTCCTTGCCACTATAGTTCAAGGAATAACTCATAACCGTAGCTGTGAAATGCAAAGCCTTCAGCAAATTCAGCCTCTTTCCCTTAGTATTTCTTCTGCCTCTCACTTTCCTTCCCCATTTCATTCGGTATCAGTGAGGTGCCAATGTCTGCTTCAAGCCCCACCATTGTATGGTCGTCTTCAAACAACTTCCTTTCCCCCAGCTCTTGTTGATTTCAGTAGGTGGAAGTGGAACTCCTGTATTTCCAACATTACCTGCACAGCACCAGCAGCAATGCCCCCTGCTCCCCTCTCTCCTGATCTCCCATGGGCTCAATCTAGAACCCTGAGTCTGGCCAAAACTGTCAACACCGATTTGAGGTGCCTGCATTTTGGGGTGCCCCACATTATGAGCCTCCTTTTCAGAGGTGCTGAGCACCTGCAGATCTTACTGACTTCAGTTAGAGCTGTGGGTGCTCAGCACTTTTAAAAATGGGGCACAAGATGGCTCAAATTGGGGACTTAAAAACTGAGGCACCCAAAACTGAGTGGGTCCTTATCTGGAAAGAGCAAATCATCGCCCTCCCACCAGGGAGCACTGGCTGTATATTGAAGGGGATGAAAAGGAGCCAACATAAATGTGACTGTTGGGCTTAGTCTGAACTCAGTCTCCCACCTCGGAGTCTCTAACTATGCACTTCCTCCGTCCATGTCTGTGAGTGCACACACAGGCACAGAGAGCAGGGCTGGTTCTTTGAACCTGGGACCTCTGGAACTAAGTGCATGAGCCTCTACTGCATGAGCTAAAAGCCACATGGCCCTTAGCTAAGGCTGTAGAGCAGACTCATTAATCTCTCTCTCTAAGTGGTCTCAGTGCCATCGTGGGACAGAACACCACACCCAGAAGGTGTGTGGGTTACACGTCTAACACTGTCCAACTCAGCAGGCACTGGAGCAGAGGCTCAAAGCTGCCATCGGTTCTCTTTCGCTCCCCCACACGCCCCCTTTTCCTAATTTGCTCTTTTATCTTGAGCTGCTCCCAAAACACTCTCCTACACTGGGACAACACTTGGATCCGAATCCAGATCTCGGCTTTGCAGCTCAGGCCCAACCCTGCTAAGAGCCAATATAGACAACTTACGCTGACTAACAAAGGAGAGAAAGATTTGATAGTGTTTGTGGTAAGCAGCCATTACATGATACAAAATCATTATTCAACTCCTATGAAATGCTTATCCTTTTATTTAAAACCCTTCATTGCTTCTGAAGAGTGGGTTTTACCTTACTCTCTCTCTTTCCTTATCACTAGCTCATTCTCCTAAGCCCTGCAAATCAATAGTAGCGATTGTCCTTTAGACATCTTGAGCATATCCAGACATACGCAGCTGCTATTACCCAGCATTTCACTGCAGTATATAATTTGCCCTAGTTTATATTTTGGGCCACAGGCTAACTAACCCTTTCACTTCACTCTCAATGCTGCCTCTTTGTGGTGACTGAATAGTTCTGTTGTCTGGAGTCGATATATCTGTTCTGTCCCATCCATTACATTGACATGTGTATGGTGCACTGATTGCGCCACCATCTCTAACTGCAGCCTTCCTTTTGGTGTAACTGCTCCAATCAGTGTTACACTCCTGGTAAATCGCCCCTGGGTGAAAGAGGACCAGCTCTCCTGTAGATCTGTAATGACAGTGGGAGGAGGAGAAACTGATTGCAGGGTTGAGAGGAAGGGAATTGTGCCCTCAGGTACCTTACACAGAGCCTTCAGTCTCAAAACAAAGAATTACAAAAAAGGGGAGGGAAGAGGAAACATGCCTGAAATGAAATGACGCTTAAGTCATTGCAACATACCTTACGCTTCGTGGTCTCTCAGAACATTATGGCAGCAGCGAGAGCCAACAGAACAGAAAGCTTCTTCCTCCAAAATGAACAGTCCTTTATCACTTCAGCTAGCTGAAAAATTCTGCCAGTGTACTATCATTGCAATTACCGGGGATACCCACTAAATCAAGCCTCTAGGGTTCCAGTACCACACTTGGAGGCAAGTACTTCAGGTGCTTCAGCAGCTAGGCCTGGTAGGTCCTAATAGCCACTTAGACACATGGCTGAGTGGTTTGTATTAGGACTGGCAGGAAAGGGAAAGTTTGCAGATACCCTAGATGCAGAGGTTTACACAGCTGCAGTTCAAAGTGAGCAACAGCAACTCTTGTTTGAATCCCTGGAGCACCACATCTGAGAGTTAGGGCTCTGTGGACTCTGTCCTTTCCAGTCCAATTTCTATTCAAGTAACCCTTGTGGGTTTCCAGGCAAGGCTCAGCTAGTCTCTCTCTTTAGGGCCCTGCTGCACTGGTTCCCTGCCCACCTGCTGTTACCACCCCAAAAGTTCTACATAGACCTGTACCCACGTTGCAATGTCTGGCAGTCACAGCCTATTTCACATGCAGCTTTGTCCACAGTCTCTGGGGCTTCTCTCCAGCTCCCTACTGCTGCCATGCAGCTCTTCAGCTTCCCTGCAGCTCCTCCTTGCCATGCAACCACTGCTCCCAAAACAGAGCCCATGCACTTCCTGGTTCACAACCCTTCCCCTGACAGGGCCTGGGCAAAGTGCTGTGGGGAGAGGGCAGATGGGAGTTGTAGTCCCTTGCTTTGCAGGTGCATCACAGCATTATAGAGTCTATGACACACAGTTGAGCGGTAGAAAGCAGTGCTACTGACCAACAGTTCATTACAGCGTTATTGCCATAGTGTTGAGCAGAATGATTGTCAGGCAAAATGAAACAGGTGACTTTACCACACAACAAGGGCAACAGCGATCAGAATTTAATTGCAGTTCAGGTCAAAGTGAGGTTTAGAATTTACTGGCTCGTGAACTATAAGGTCCCATTGCCTGCTGCAGAAGCCAGTCTAAGGGTATGTCTACACAGCAATCACAGGGTATAATTGCAGGTCAGGTAGACATACCTGAGCTAGCTTTAATTTAGCTAGCACAGGTCTTGGAGTGGTGAAGCCACAGCAGCACAGCTTCAGCGTGAGCCAGCCACCCAAGCAATTACCCAGGGTCACGAGTGGGCCTGTACAGCCCACACTGAAACCTGTGCTGCCACAGCGTTGTTGCTTCAGTACCCAAGCTAGCTAATGTGGGTATTACGGATTCCCAGGGGTGCAACCTGGAACTGAGGTATTGCTGAGCCCTGTCTCACCAGCCTGGGCTCCCTCTCACACTGTGATGCTGTGACAAGCTGCAAACTCCCTCCAGGTCCTGTGCTTGCACAGACATCTACAGGCAGGGACACACCCAGCTGAATTACATGAATGCTTCTCCTAGCCATTCATGAACCACCAATAGAGAGGCTCCAGCCAATTCCCCCAACTCCCCAGCCTAGGACCCCAGAGCTGTATTGTCTTGCCCTGGTCAGAAGCCTGACCAGTGTAAATTTATTACCTGGTCTGCTACTTCTACAAAGAAAAGTGGACATGCACTAGCTTTTGTATACTGAGCAGATTCCCCAAGCACTTCAAGCAACACACTCTTTTAGGTAAAATATAAAACAGATTAATTAAACAGAAAGATTTTAAGTGATTGTAAGTAGTAAGTGTACAAAGTTGTTACCTAAGAAATAAAACTAAAATAGCAATCTTAGTTCTATAAACTAGACAGGATTTGAATCAATCAATGTCTCACCTTGATGGTATAGTTTCTTCCTACACAGGCTGGGATTTTCCTTTCCAGCCTGGGACCACCTACCCAGCTGTCTTTGTCCTTCAGACATGTTCCCAGGTCTTGAGTTGCTGGGGGGAGGGTAGGAGGGAAGAGGCCAAATGATAATATCACCTCTTCCTTTATAGGTTGCTCCAGTTTACTGGAAAGATCTTTTGCTATGCATCAAGCAGTGTTCCTTGTTTTCATGCTACCTCTGAGAAGTCTTAATTGTATACAGATCCTGTGATAGTTCTTGGTAGTGTGGATTCCCCTTAATGGGCCATCAACACAGTCTGGCTTCTGCACTGTTGTACCTGAAAGGCTGGTTGTGGGTGTTTCCAGCTTCACAACATATTTCAGTAACATACACATAGCAAAATTTCATAACTCCACACACAATGCTAGCACATACAATCCAACAGGATATTAATGTTCGACAGATCACAACTTTTAGAATGATACCTCAAAAGGCATATCAATCATATTACCATGGTAAATATGGGGATGCCAGGGTGTTATTTTGGTGTATAGTGTCACAGTGGGTATGTCTATATGAGCTGCAATCACACTCTGTGATTACAGTGTGGACATACCCTAAGTGTTGGCCTCAGGGGCCTGGGGAGGCAGAGGAGGAATATGAGCACATTTGGGAGCCTATAAAGGGCAGTGATGTTCTTTGTAGGAGTGAGAAAAATAGGACAAATTCTTGTCCATTTCTAATTGGACAAATACACTTTATAAACCTTGAAATTAAAGTGACATTTTTCATAAAATAATGTCTGGTTTAGTGAAGGTAAATCCAGAGTGAAATTAAAGTGACATTTTTCATAAAATAATGTCTGGTTTAGTGAAGGTAAATCCAAAGCTCCTATTTACCCTCCTTTTCTTGTTTACTGTGGACACATTAATTTTGGAAAGAAGTCCTGAAGGAACAAAAAGAAACTCCATCGCAGTAGCTGTCCATTTTCTTAGAATCATAGAATATCAGGGTTGGAAGGGACCTCAGGAGGTCATCTAGTCCAACCCCCTGCTCAAAGCAAGACCAATCCCTGGACAGATTTTTGCCCCAGATCCCTAAATGGCTCCCTCAAGGATTGAACTCACAACCCTGGGTTTAGCTGGTCTTTTGAGGTTTAAAAGAGAAATGCATTGTCTTTGTCTAATGGATACAAATATCTTCAGACATTGTGTGACCCAGAGGCCTGTTGGTCGTTAAGTACTCTGCGGGCAGCTGCAGGAGGCAATATTTGAAATGACTTGGCCACCTACCATCCTCTCTCTCTGTATACTTCTAAATGCACTGCCAGCACCACAACTATGTCTAATTTAGAAAAAGTACTCAGGACCATAAATGGCTGTCACAGATTGCCACCTCACATGGAGTTGTTGCCACTAGCACCCAGATTAAAAAGTCAGTGTTACGTCTCAGAGGTAATAAAGATGTATTCCTTTCTGTACATAACTAGAACTTATGGGTGGGGAAAGAGTTAGTGTCCATTCCATGAAAACACTGATTCAAGATGCAGTGATAACTTTTGGCACTCCAATATGCTGGCGATGTTGTTGTTTCATCTTTGTTCTTGAAAGTGAGTTTTCCACGTCTATGAAAATCAAATTTCCTCCATGTCGTCAGTCCAAAGGCAGTTATTGCAAGTACAGTCATACACCACTAGATGGCTCTAGACAGACACGAATCCGGGGGAGGGTGCGGGACAGAATCCACTCCACCAACTGTTTTAAACTGACCTTCAAGCTCCTGCTGGGGAGCAGGGTCTGGGGCTTGCCCCGCTCAGGCACTCTTAATTCAGCAATCGCTGCAGTTCCAATCTGCATCTCTCTCTTTTAGCTGCTCTGTCCTCCAAATAGACCTTAGTGATTCTGAACCTTAATTCACTGAGTAGGGAACAAAGGGATGGTGGGACTGGAGATTATATTGACAGCCTGAGACCAAAATGGGGATCTCAGACCAATAAGAGGAAGGTATCCATGTGAGAGATATGTTGATCAGTATGGTGCTATACCCCTTGGACATGGTTGTTTCCCCTTTCCTCCTGGATTTTCCAAGTACATGAGACCAGAGCTGGACAAGCTGCAACAAGGGGAGATAGGAGACCCAGACCCAGTTTATGTGCTGGTCAAGATTCTCCAGCCTCCTTAATATCTGAGGTCATTGGGTAAACAGACTCTCTGTGCCTTTATGTTGAGGCTGCATTTCTGCTGTTAGCATCAAGGTGCATGCTGCAGCTTCCTGCCTTATTGCAGCAGATGTCAGTAATTGCTACTGGGGAGAGCATCAGTTCTGTCTGGGACTGTAACGGGGAATGCCCTTGCCCCTGGAGACAGAGGAATCAAGTGGGAAGGAAGTCTAATCTGATGGTTGTGGAAATTAGTCCCATGACTGAACTGAAGATCATGGAGATGGCAACCTATGGCCTTCAAAATGATGCCCTTATGAAAGAGTGCTCTATAACTTAATAGGGCTGATGCCACTAGGGCTCCATCAAATAGGGCCCCATCAAATAGGGCCCTACACATATGATTTAGGCCCTCTAGCATTTATTAGAGAATGATAACACTGCTATAGAATTCTAGAGATAGGCTTCAAAATCACACTAAATTCCATAGCAAACTTCCATAAAGAATGGAGCAGACAGAAGGAAAGTCAGTGGGGAATGGAATGGGGCCAGTCTACCTCAAATTCTGTATTACAATGCAGATAACATGTCATTGGATAGTTTGAGGCAGTTGTATTATTTCTTGTTTTTATTCTGAAACTCACAGCTTCCTAAACCCTTTCCCAGATCATCACATTCTGCCTTTTGGCTCCATCTACCCATCTACAGTACTTTTATAGCCCGCCTTACTGTAATATTTGAGTGACTCACCGTTTTTTTTGTATTTATCTTCACAGCACCCCTGTGAGATAGGAAACTGCCATTAGCCTAATTTTACAGCAGAATTCAGGCAGAGAGAGTAAGTGAATTACCAATATCACACAGGGATTCTGCAGTGAAGCTAGGGAATGAACCCAATCTCCCAAATCACAGGCTAGCACCCTAACCACCAGACCATCTTTCCTCTCTGGTCGATTCTCTCTCTCTCTCTCTATCCTTGGGGGAAGATGTGGAAACAAACCATTGAGAGAGAACTGCTGGTCTTGGATCCTGCCCGTAGCTTTGGGAGGGCTTTTGACGCTGCAGGCTCAATTGAGACTGAATAGTGGGATTGCCTATCTTGGATGTTGATGGATTGGTACTACAGAACAGTGAAATCTGAGCAATTCAGAGCTGGAAGAGCCTTTTATTCAGATGACTGAATTATTTTGTTTTTCAAACAAACTTAACACAAACTTGAGAAAGGAAGTTTGTTAAAGATTCCACACTTCCCCTTCAATTCCAAATCCAGTTAGGGCCCATTAATCTTCCAGAAGAAACAGAAAACTAGATGTGATATTCCTAGTATGTCTAAATATAACTTCCACTCCCCCAAAATATCTTCTAGTCCTTTATGCATCATAAAGGGGCAAAATGCCCATTTTTAACAACTCACTGCAGATCATCTTTAACCCTATTCCCACAACAAAGTATAAAACAGTCTGAATTTGAAACCCCCCCATTCAGTCTCATGTAATTCGTTTACACTTTAATGGCATCCACAGCTGAGGTGCTGCAATCCTATTAGTTCTCTAGTCAGCCATCAGTATAAAGTGGTATAAACCTTCCAGTGTCGACGCAATTACATTGGTATGAAGATGCTTACATAGCACAGCTATTCCTGTATCGGAAGGAGAGTAAGTTTTAACTGTACACAATTATATTGTTATAGCTGTGTCCACACTAGGGATTACATTGGTGTAACTATTTTTTTTTTAAGTTATGCTACCTCTAACCAAAACAGTTATACAGGTACAAAATCTGTGGGTTGACTAAGCTTTGGACTCAAAATTATAGAAACATGGTCTTTATGTATTCAGGGCTGCAAAGGCTACACAGGGACCCAGAAGCCTATTTATAGGTTTGTCCATATAGGATTCTCTCCCATCCAACATTTCTTACTGTTGCCACTACTGGTAGCAATCAATAGTGGGAAGTTTTGGGGGAAGAAACCTAGTGTGGGTCAAGGACCAAAAAAATAACGAGGATTAAGGGTGAACTTTAGTTTTAACTCAATGTTTAATTCAGATGCAAGCCTAACGTGGCATGGTCAGAGGCTTGGAAAGACCCATTTCATGTTATATTTACCTACCATATAGGAACTAGGCCAGGAAAAGAGTTAAGTGTGTGCAAACAGAGCTTGCCTTGCATGAACTGAAGTAATATTAACACTAACTTTTTAATTTTAAAGATGGGGATAAAGTTAGTGTTTACAAAAGAATAAAACTGAAAGAAAACAACTGAGTCAAACATGGCCAGGGCAAGCACTTTTCAAGGTTTCCCACATAGTTCTGACACATTTGACCATTTTACTTTTCAAAGTCCTGGGTCTCTTCTGAGCAGACTTCCAATGTTGCATGCTGGTGTCAAAATATGAACTGCTTAGCGGGGCTCAAGTCGGACTATGAAACTCTGTTTTGTTTGCTAAGTGATCTACATTTGTTCCCTACACGCGAGTGAAGTGCTAATGTATTAAAAGCACACTGAACCCTTACAAGCCAAGAGTCCACAAACAAGATTAGAAGCAATAGTTATGCTTATGAAAAGGGCCAACCTTGAAGACAGAGGTCCTATGTCCAAAGAGCAGAAATAGCATAGGCCAGGCAAGTTTCCCCCACTCTTTCCAGAAAATGTACTTCAGTCCTTAGGGTGGGACTCCCTGCTGGGGTGATGGGGTAATTCAGTTCTTGGCCTTTCTGCTGAGACTGGTAGTGATTGGACATGGCTAAGAACCACATTTAGACTGCCATTTGCCTTTAACTCATTTCACACAGGCTACTGAACAGCCATCAGATGGCCATGACAGTAAAACCCTAAGGCCTACTTTCCTCACCTCACAAAGCGTCTAATGACAAAAATGTGTCCGTTTCTGTTTCTAGTTTGTGTTTTGTTAGCTTTCATGAGAACATGTTTTTATAAAAGCAAATAATTTGTGACAGAACAAAAGCCTCACAAAGGCTTTACAAAATGAGCAGTACCAGCACTAAGGTGACAAACTCCTCCACTCAGTGAGCTAAGCAGGTAAAGAGGCTTGTTTATTGTATTAAGACTGGTACATTTAACATAAGTATGCCTTGGGGTTTGATTTACAAACTTTTTCCAACAAGATTCCCCTTCTTTTAACTATTCAAAAGCCAGAAAAATACTAATCAATCACAATAAACTAAAAGAATGTACAATACTATTTGCAGTAGAAATACCTATTAATCAAAACTATTGCACATTCAGTAAATTTAAAGATATCCTCTCTTTACTCTTAGACATTACCAAATTTTCCTGTCATAACCTTAACTAAACTTTTACTGGGAATTTTTGCTGCTGTCATGTTCTAAAATAAACTTCCCCTTCATCAGCCATTTTGATTTTCGCTATTCACACGTGTTCATGGTATTTAGCATCATATTCTTGTTGTGAATATGAAAGCTATGCTGCCTTTATAAACATATTAAAACCCGGGAAATACATAGAGAGACTTGTGTATCTGATGCAATTTCTAATGGATTCATTTGTCAAATGAGGGCCTCCTCACTCTTTCCCATACCATCCTACTGAAAGTCTCACTAACTGGAAGAAAATCCTGATAATCCTTTGTCATCTGGTCATAGTATGTCCCACTGTAACAGGAAATTCTGACTCCTTCATCAAGGGGTAAACATATTGATTCACTCACTACCTAAACAGGCAAGTAATATGCTGACAAGTACTAAAGGACACCTATATACTGCGAATGTTATCTGAGATCTCTTAAAGATGGAATTTAATAGCCAGTTCAGCCCAGCAACGGGGGTGAACCAAATATTAAGCCACTAAAAGAATTCAGTTATCTACTTACAAAAAAGAAATACAGCCATAGGAGTCTGACTAATGAATAAAATCTACACTTCAGGTTCTATGGATTCAGTATCAACAAAAGCTAATACAAATATGCTGTTCTGAAAAAAAATGCAATGTATGGCCTCCACCTGAAACCTAACATTATGTGTATATGGTGCAACTAGGTGAGAAATATTATTTACTGACAAAACAAAATATTGTATTAATTGGCAACGCCCCCACCACCTCCCCTCATACAACTTCACTCCTCACAGACACACAGAGAAAGCCTGTTCTATGTGCTGCAGCCTATTTGAGGACATGCATTTTGTAATGAAAAAGGTGCTTAGCCCCTCATCATGTTAACTCTTTCCCCCCCACCCCCCAGTTTGTAATTTGTCTCAAGCTTTTAGGGAAATATGACTCAGAAATTAAACACACTGGCACATCTTTTGGAATACACTAACTACGGCTCTCAGCAGAGCTAGACCGAGAACGAGATTTTTTCTTGGAGGAACGGGGAGATGGAGAAGAAGGCTGCACGCTGGAGTGGTGGCTCTTCTGAGAGTATTTTTTGTCAGGCGTACGACTGCGAGAGCGAGACCTACTGGTTGATCTGGAAGATCTTGCAGACTTGGATTTGCTGCGAGATCTTGAGTAGCTTCTTGAACGAGACCTGCTTCTGGGAAAAAAACATTAAAGGTCTTACTCTGGAGTATTTTTAAATTAAGAATTTTAATGGATGTTAATTATTTTGAAAAAAGCTACTTTGCACCCATAACATTTCCATCTACACAACTCAAACCACTGCACAAAACATTCAATCACTTCAGGTACTGAGTTTCTTTTTATTCTTCATCATTTGTAAGATCCTCATCAACTAAAACTTGGAGTATGCAAACAATTTATACTCATCTATCAAGAAAAATGCAAGCACAAAAATCACACAAGTCATTTTTCCCCCCTATAAAAGCATATGTAAATTAGGTACAATCCTTGGGACCTCAGTAAGACGTTAACATATCTGAGTATCACAAGAGCTCTGCAAGCTCAAAGATTTGAAAATTATATCCCTTGTTCTGCTGTCAATCTTTTTCCATTTAACAAGACAGATCTTTGTATAGATGATGGAGCGGAAATTAACATACATTTTTATTACTTTTAATTACTAATTAATGTCAGAACAGCTTTAAAAACATATATTAATTAGTTGCTTTTTACTGGATCTCACCAGAAAGGCAGTTTTGCAAAATTCCTGAAGATTGAATAATGGAAAGAATATGAAGAGATCTGGAGAAAATTTTCACATTATAACCATTTTAATGTGGGCCACATTTTGGATGTAACATCTTTCATTTTGCTCATTAGAGAAATGTCAGGTTTTATTCTTTATAAAATTGTCTCTCCACCAAAAAGATGGCAAATAAAACTCAAATCAGCATTAAAAATCTATCGTTTCTGAATTAACATTTTGTTTGAAACTCTATAGTACATCTACTGCTGGGAACTGGTTTTGTACTGTGGTATTGCAAATAACAGCAAAGGAGTTAAATACTACAACAACATGGGACAATTCTTGGCAGTGCTGATACCAACCTACAAACTGTCAGGTCAGGCGACATACCTGTGTGATTTGCGATCTTCAACTAATTTAATTTTGCGCCCATTGAGCTCAGTGCCATCCAACTTGTCCAATGCACTCTTCATATCATCATATGATGCAAACTCCACAACACTATGGATCATCAGGAAGTCACAAAAAATAAGTTATGGGGGAAAATGGAGGAAAGAGGAAAAAAAAGATTTTGTATTCATTAGAGTGGGTGGTTTGTTTTTTTAGATCTACATGCTCAGGTTTTAATTCCTTAAAATTGATTTTCTAGCTTGATTAGTAACTGGACTGACATTGACAAAATAATCCTAACCACTTCTAATGCCCACACGCATCTTAAATAATATTGAATGATAAAGGGCAAACTCCTGAAGTCATCACTTGGGGGCAGATCTCAGCTGCTGTACATCAGCTGGGAGTCAATGGAGCAATGACAACGTATGGCACACCTTAGTATCCACCTGCCCTTCATTCCTTATTTGGGTAAAATTCTGAAGGATTTCAAGATATGGCTTAAGCTTTTCAGGGAAGAAGGAATACAAATGAGCAAAGTCTGCCCCCTCCTTAGAACTTTAGCAGTAAATATAATTCCCTTCTTTAGTTGGCCTCATTTACATCTCTCTTCCCCCAAACATGTTATCAGGGCTTCTTTAAGCTGCACCTGTCTGCAATGGGCCTCAAGGAGTTATTCTGGCAGTGGAGATTCGTCAGAGAACAGTAATGTTCTAGCCATGCTTCCTTTTCCCTGGGCTACCCACAACAAGTCCCTTAGCATATGTTTATGGACAGTCAAAATTTGTACAAAAGTTCCCTAAAAGGAAATTCATGAACAAGAACAGTACCTTAGCTCTAAGTATGGTGATTTTTACACTTTGAAATAGCAGGAAGATTGGATCATCATTATCCTGGTATTGCCCAGATTTATACACAAATATGGATTTACCCTTCATTCCTGTTGTTTCTGTGCGCATCCACATAGGTCACCTCTCCTGCCTTTCTCATGACATCTTTCAAGTCCTGCAGCAAAAATTACAGTTCAGCTTGAACATGAAATTCACTAACAAGCTATCTGCAAGTCAAAAAAGTAAAGTTCTCTGTTAGGTTACAATTTTTGCATTTAGACTTCTTTTGAAACTCAGCCTACTTAGTAACAATTACAATAATAAAAACAAATTATTGCTTTTAAATTAAGCCCATATCCCAAAAGCAGCTCTTATGAAAACATGATGCAGCAATTAAAGCATTAATTAACATTGTAACCATACCTGATAAGGAGTTATAGGATATTAAATGCAAACTTTTACAACTGACCATAAAGGCTATTTTGGAAAGCCTCATTTAAATGAGAATCTTGCATATTTAAAATTGCCTACATGCATATTCTTCTCCACCCCCACTTCAAGCTACATACACACAAATTAAATGCAAAATGTCTATGTTTAATTAATGCAAAGATTGTAACAAAGTGACAAACGGCAGAATATTCAGAGTTACAAGAGTATAATCTGTTTTAACTCTGATTTTTCTGGCTTTCACCAGTTTGTGTCACAACCTCAGTGTTATTTCAAAAGAGATACTTGTATTTAATTTCAACAGAGACTGAATATACACTATAGCATGTTTACTTGCCCCACAATGTGATAAAAGAAGAGAACAAATAATGTTACAGGTGATTAAAAAGATAAATACAATTATATTTATAAGTTATTTGCAAAACTTAAAAACAATACATTCTCTAAATAATATTGCGCATTTTATAGCCCAAGGCTACTTACCGCAACATACCACAAGTGGTCAGATGATATAAGCAGGTACCTTAAGTAAACAGTCGCTTGTCCAATACCTAGCTGGCCAAGAGGAACTCCCTTACATGAGAAGGGCAGAGGAATGGCTCATAGCAATATGCTTCAGGGGGATGTACCAGAGACCCTGAAAATACTTGACAACATCCGGAAGTGGATACAGAACCTGCGGCTGACCTGTGCTAGCCAAATCGAGCTCAAACCTGGACAAACCAAGATCTAGATCGCCAAAACAGGAGTGTCATAGGAACCAAAAGGAAAATTCAGAACAGGCCAAGCCCTAGAATTTCAGCCACTAGAAACCCCAAACTCTTGGGCTCTCTCTCCTCCACACAAGAGAAACGAGGGTTAACCCAAAGCAAGGCTGTTAAAAGAGGTTCAAAATGCACTTGGTTAGAAATATGTTTGAGGAAAAAAATACAAACAAAAAGCTAAGAAATAAACTTTAGAACATTTGCTATAGCATATGGAAGACTCAGTTTAATGCTTAATAAAGCTCAACAATTTAGTTCTAAAAGTGAGCATCTGAATTACACATTAGGCTGCAAAATAGTGACTAATTTTTCTTGTTTAAAATGCTTAAAAACCCAAACAATCTCATTCAGTTACCACATTTAATACATGATCCATAGCCACATTTAAAAACCGTTACTGCAAACTAAACACATGTACAGTAATTCAGAGATAAAGGGTGAAATCCTAACTTTACTGAAGTCAATGGGAATTTTGCCATGGACTTCAGTGGGGTGAGGATTTCACCCAACAAATTTAAAACTATACATTTGTTATTAATAAATCAAAGATTTTCTTGATCTAGAACAAAATGCTCTAATTTAGAAGTGCTGCTAAGAAAAGGAAATTAAGTAAGGCAATCACATAGAATTGCATTTTAATTTATTAAGTTTTTTAGGTTCTACAATTTTGAGCCATCCAAACAAATGCCTAATATTTAAACTCTGATTTGCTAAGGATCACGGTCATAAAAAGTTGTGTAACAGAACAATATATGATTAAGACATTAAAAATATTATTTGAAGAGAGAAGAAATATGTTTGTATAAATATAGGAAGTTTAGGACGCTGCTCTCTTTCAACCAACAGAAGGTCTTAAAACTATCTAAATTAATCTCCAAAAAAGCAATGAAATTTCACAATTCATGAGGATTGATGTTTGGTTTCACCGCACTCACAAAAATATATCATTGTGATCCTCAGCAATTAAAAATTTAATAGACAATGTATTTTAAAAAAAAAACAGAAAATTGTGAAAAAGAATAAACTTACATTAATATTGTCCTAAGACGACATGGCTTTTACGTTTCTTTTAGCAATCACAGATCTATTACCAGATCAACTATCATTTATTTTTTGGGAGAACTGGCAGTGTTGATGGGAAGCCAGTCGTAACAAATTTGCACTGTCATAGGCACAGGTAATTAAAATTACTATTTGTTTGGCTTTAAACACACATGGAGCCATAAAATTGGGGGGTGGGAGGGAAAGAAATGTGATGTGGACATACATTTTAACTATTTCTTGCATCTGAAGATGCTGGCTTTAAAAGCAGACAAATATAGTCCTGTTTCAAATTCTGGGAAGCTACACATCCAGATGCCTACAAGTTTTGAAGACAATGTATTGTATCTATTTCATTCAAAACAGCTAATTTCTCAAAGGGAGACGAAGACCAGAACTTGTCCTAGGATAAGCTAGAATCCAGTATTTTAGTAACTATCATATTTCTAGTCTCATCATATTAATAGTATAACTATTAATGTTTAATAGTTAGCAAATTCTGATGTATTATGGTTTCAAAATTAAACTACATGTGTACAGAGAATTTTACTTTAAATTGTAACATTTTAGAGAGAAGTAATTGGCTTTGAAAACAGTTTTGCTATAATTTGTCACACTTCTAGCTTACCAAGTACTTTAATTGTATACATCCACAAATCTAGAAGAAATGGCACATTGTCCACCTTAAATCATCTCTAATGGACCAGTGCCAAGATTCACAGTAATTTCACACTAAGCCTACAAAGTGCAAAGCTGGTCAGGAGTGCTTACATTAGCACTAGCGTACTTAGCACGTGTAAAACGTGTCAGAACATTCTCAACTTTCAGGTTAAGCATTCAAGAAATTTTACCCCAAACTTTTAGGTATGGATATATTTACATGCTCAGGTAACCACAAAAGATTTATTATGGTGAATCTGAATTAAGACGATGTAAATCTAACATGTAATTAGTAGGAATAAAGCCATTACAAATATTCAAAAGTAAAAGTTATTGCAAGATCCAATTTCCAAGCTGTGAATTAATTTTAACGTAAATACCTCCATTAAATTATTGCTTTCCTCAAGACTCCATTATAGTTTTTACCCCTACGTCAATGTTATCTCTACAAGATCAGTGATTTTTAGAGCTTCATATACAGAGTAGTTGTGTAGTATGTACTAGAGGGATTTAGATGAAGTCCACTTGTCTGCTGAATCAAGTTTAAAACTGATCAGAGGTTATTATTTAATAATAGAATCATATAATCAAATATTGTGCTTTCCATATGAAAGGATGGCACATAGCTTTGCAAACTTAGTCCTAATTCTGCCACTGGATCCACATGGGTGGACCCCTGCACCATTAACATCAGTGAAAATGCAGACAGACACAGAATGTTTGCCCTGGCAGATCTTGGTGCAGGAACCAGAGCCTTAAATTAACACAATTTATCCATGTCCGTCTCTTCAATATACAAAAAAAGCCATCTATGTTCATTAATGTAGTGACTTTTAAAAAAAATAAAATAAAATAAACCTCACTTGTTGATTCTACTTTTTTTAAGTAGTATGGGCTTAGCAATAGATATTTCTGTTGAGAAGCCCACAAAGAAAAGTTAATTCCTTATAATAAATATATTAGAAAAACACACACATTAATATAAAAACAGTGATCATGTGGTCGTTCTTTTTAAACCAGCTAAGGATTAGAAAAAATTGCAGACATCACAAATGCAGTGATATAGCTTTAAAAAGAATTTTAAAGAGAGTTTATCTGAACCCCTGCAGTAAGTACACTATGGCTAAGTGGCTTTCTTGGAATCTGCTTTATTCATGTAGTATTAATGGATTCTTCTCAATCATGCTCCATCTCAAAAAAATGTTCAGTGCAATTAAAAAAAGATACAAGTTTCAATCAGAACAAAAATGTAAACTCAAAGGTGTGGAAATCTCAAATATTCCACCCTACTAAACTGATTAATGATTTAGATGTTACAAATGTAACCCCAAATTAAAAGATAATCCAAAGTATCACCAGCTGAAAATCATAACCAAGCAAGAACCACTAGCTTCCCAACTACAAAATGTCAGCTATGATACCTATTTGTAGTTTTGAAAATTAGTTACTCTTAAGTGTTGGAATATATAATTCAAGCACTTTTTTTACTTTTAATAAAAATATTTATTATGGCTTTAATACACGATTAGATTGCAAACTGCCTCCTTAAGGGCAGGAAAATAAAATGCTCTGAATAAAATAATGTATTAAAGGTAAAAAAAAAAGATTGAAATATAACTCACCTGCCAGCTGATCCGTGAAGAAAGGTTTTCAACTATAATTCTGTGTTCAGTACGAACAGGAGGTCCATACCAGCTATAAGAATTCAGAGACAATAAAATACATTTCCCCAAAGCAGAGTATTTAAAACTCTTACACACAAACTCATGTGTTCTGACAGTTTGCTGATGGAGTTAAATACTAATTATTTTCCTTACAGATGGAGTGCAGATTAGATTCTCCCTGGTTAATTCTATGCTATATTTAAAAGCATATACTCATAATAAGAGTGGAAGTGCTGACATTAGCAATAAATTAGTATTTCAATGGAAGAACTTTACACCAAGCAGTCAATATAGATGTCATTTTCAGATCTATTGAAGACTAATTTATTTTCATTAAATTAGTTCAGACAAAAAAGTATAATCTAAGTACTTTAATGGTTTTGGTCATATTAACTCTGGAGGCTACTCCCACTGAAGGTATAATTACTTCCTTGCAGACAAGGGGCAAATTCTGCCTTTTGACGTCAAAGAGACACATGCACACATCTGAAGACAATTCAGCCCAATGGTTCTCAATTCCCAAGCACTTGCTAATGTCTGGATATGCCAATGTGCCCCTATGGCAGTTTCTTATGGGTCAGAATGTTCTGACTTCAAGAAACACAACATGAAGCCAACTGGTTGCATACAAGTGGCAGTGGCACTTTGATTGTGAATAAAAGAAATATTCATGCCAAGAAACATTACTGAAAGGAATTACTATATAGTAGTTTTAAATGAATATTGATTAAACGTTTGTTTTAAAGAAGCTAAATATAAAGCTTGGTTTACAATATATATTTGTATAAAAAGGAACAAGAAGAAAAGGTCCGATCGAGAGTTATGGGGGATGGAGAGGAGGGAGAATGGGAGAGGAAGCCCCTAACAGTCAATTAGTGCTCTCAATCCCCACAACTCCATTAGAGGGCTTGAGAACCATTGGGGAGTTTGGAAAAAGCACACTGGCTTTTGAAGAAATAATGCACAATTCTGTTAATGGCGTTATGTTGGACTTCTATCAGAATAGTGGGAGAAAAACAACAGTACAGTGAGAAGATAAATGTTTTCCACTTGACAGTTGTTCTTCCACTTAGCTGTTTCTGGTAAGGGCTATCAAGATAGTTAAAAAGCACTGATAGCAATTTAAGCCAATCAGATGACTTAGAACATTTTTTTCATTCCTTCCAATTTATGTCTCTCACAATCACAATTCAAAGAGGTTGTACTGCTACTGTGGGCACCCTTGTGTTTAGTTATATTTTTCAAATGAAACAGACTTGAGTGCTTACTGCAGTACTAAGTATACCCAAGGACACCGTTTCATACATTCTCAGTTTTGGATAGATAAACCAATTGTCACTGCTTCCTAGTCTGTACTTTTACTCTCACACGAGGTGCATACGAAATGACAAATACAGAGAAGGACTGTCTAGCGTGTGTGTGTGTATGTGTGTGTGCGTGTGCGTGCATGTAAAATTTTACTTGCCCTGGCACAAAAACCCTGCTTATTGTTATGAAAAAATTATATGATAGAAAATTAACACACATCATTGGGGTCACACCTTAAGTTAATTTGTTCGTCTAGATGCCAGAATCACTCAGTGTTATGGTTCTTTCAACTCCACGCCTTATCCCATAAAACGTAGCCCTAATGGTGTGTACCGATTTGTACACTGAAGCATAGGTAATTTGATTTCAGCGCATACCTCAAAGTGTCCCAATTTTTTTCAGAACATCCAGATCTTCAGAGCATTTAAACAGAAGTCCCAGAGTCCCAAAACTGGCAGGCTGAGTCCCATTTTTTCATTATTTCAAACGGTAGTCTCTTCCTGTCTGGCACCGGGTGTCTGACGTCATGAACATGGCCACAACGTCAGATGCCCACGACCTTCAATCACACTTCCTACTTTAAAAGTTCACTTTTAGCCTGGACCTCGGATCAATCCTACCGCATCAAGGTCACTGTCGCTAAAGAAAAAAGAATCTAATTAGCATACTTGCATATGCAAATTAGATGCCCCAGATTTTACTGGTCTGTGGTTGGGAGGAACTCTGCCTCTGAAACAACTTCAGAGAGATTAAGAATTATATTTCAGTGAAACGTTTATCCTTCTTTCAAAAAACTACTCTGCATAGTACACAGTTACTAATTCTACTACAGAATACATCAGTTCAAATGGTTTACTTTAGAAATAACAATTTAAGGTAAAAAACAAAGTGGTGCTATGTCATTTAACTATGCAAAATATATCATTTACGAAAATCCATTATCAATACACAAAGATAACACTATCATTAAATAATTCAAAGTAATACTTTTTCCACACATACTGTATATCCAGCATATGTAGTAGATACATGTTCTATACTGTAACTGTTTTTAAATTCCATCCATGGACAGAGATTGTCCTTTAGGGGGTCACTTTCTTTTCAGTCAGCAACTTTTGCCTTTTTGTATTGTTATACTAATGGCTGTGTATGCTACCACTTTGTCCCTACAGCAGTGGTTCTTACCATGATCTATGAGACCCCACCCCAGTGTTTGCTGAATTAAACTTTTTAGAACCAGACAATGGGAAATTTAGAAGCTTGGTAGGTTAGATGATCCACGAGAGGAACTTTCAAGTAAAATGGCTGACAGAATTTATGCTGGAGAACCAATGCTGTACAGTAATATTAAACCCATGACACATCGCTTAGATAGAGAGATGCCCCCGTTGAGAAACATATGATCTCAATATTAAAAAATAAATAAACTTGCAAGGGTTTTTTAATTACAATTTTTTTTAAATATATAGAGTTGGTTTTCCAATATGAATCACAAAAGGTTTTGGGACAGATACATACTGGGAAGTATTTATGACTTCTTTCCTTGCTGACTCATGCAACTTTGTATTGGCAGTTTCAGACAATGTCAATTAACACTTAAGATTTTCTAATGGTTTCAAAAGAAGTCATTGTACTGACTTGACATCTGTAATTATCTACCTAGTTATGTTAGGAAAAAGCCTAAAAAAGAATGGGTCAACTCAGCATCATACAGGCCAGTAGGGGTGCAAGCACAGTAGTGTTTGTTCATTAGCTGTGGGGTACAGACGGACCACTCAAGTTGCTAACAGCAAATCCCTTGAGTCAATTAAGGAGCAGCAATGATTGGCTCAAAGGTGTCCCATCTTGTCCTCCTCAGCCAGAAAAATAAATGGCTACAAGATACAGGGATGTCAGTACTGGGTTCCTCAATGGTATGTAAGGATGTGGAGCTCCCCCTCTCTACCAACGGGAAGAAGAAAAAACAATGTTTTAAGCAAAGTGAATCCCCAGTTATTTTATATGCAGTAAATTGACCAAATCACTCACCTAGGTCCACTGCTACGTGACTGGTAATAATTGAACCGTTGTGGAAATCTGCCTCTGCCTCCCCCTCTTCGTGCCCTGGCATGTTCAATTGTAACCCTTAAATGTGAGGGGAAAAAATCTGTAACTACTTAAGTCACTTCAATCCTTTGCAATAAGAAGTACACATGCAGAATCAAGAGAGGTCCTGCCCTTTAGTTTTTATTTGATGGAGCATAGCAGAATCAACAGCAGATATTTCATAAGCATCCAAAACATTACATCTAAACAGCAGACCTGTAGTAAATTTCATGGCAACATTGTAAGTTAATGATCAGAAAGGAAGAACAAGAGTCTATAAACAGCATCAGGTTATGGAAAGAAAAGGCCCACACTGATGGTTTAAGATAAATATGGAAGCTGCTTTTTAGCTCATTAAGTAACTTTTGGTTTCTCATGTACAATAACTGTTTGGCACTCTTGTAAGTCATACATATGCTAAGAGGTTCTGATCAATTTCTGAAAGTGACAGATGGACTAATGAGGAGAAGAGTGAAATGAATGGATTTGACATTTCTGGTAAGATTGCATCTGTTCATTTGGGGAAGAGACGTATAACATATATTGGAGGGAAAACAAATTCCTAACATCTCTGTCCAAACCTCCCCCCACCCCCCCAAACAAAACAAAACAACCCCAAAAAATCCCCACCCCAAAACAGTTGAATTCTATGCTACAATACAAACTAAGCATATCCTGATGGAGGACTGGCGGCCTAATGGACCCCTCCACCTACATGGAGATCTGTCAAGGATCCACCTGAACCAGATGTTGGAGCAGAGCCTAGTGCATCATATTTGGGGTATAAAACTTATTTTAGTGCTTTACGGAAAAAAAATATATTTGACGTTTACCTTTCATTGCACAGTTCTTTACCATTCAGTTCATAAACTGCATCATCAGCATCTCTGTGGTCTTCAAACTCCTAGAAAAGAAACAGGAATAAGCATCAGAGATTTATAATGATACAATCACATTTACCACTAGAGTATTCTTTTCCATATCCTCTTAAAAATTTGTGTATATTTAAGAGCTACACAGTGCAGCAAGCATCAACTAGCAGGTCTATATCCTTAAAGCAGAACACAGTGAAAACTGATGAACATTTACAGACTTTTACACTGAGAATTACTCTCCTTCTCATTTACACTAACGTATAAGAACGGCTGTACTGAGTCAGACCAAATGTCCATCTAGCCCAGTAGCCTGTCTACCGACAGTGGCCAATGCCAGGAGCCCTAGAGGGAGTGAACCCAACAGGCAATGATCAAGTGATCTCTCTTCTGTATCCATCTCCACCCTCTAACAAACAGAGGCTAGGGACACCCTTCCTTACCCATTCTGGCTAATATCCATTAACCGACTTAACCTGCATGAATTTATCCAGTTCTCTTTCAAATGCTGTTATAGTCCCAGGCTTCACAACCTCCTCAGGTAAGGAGTTCCACAAGTTGTCTGTGTGCTGTGTGAAGAAGAACTTCCTTTTGTTTGTTTTAAACCTGCTGCCCATTAATTTCATTTGGTGGCCCCTAGTTTTTGTGTTATGGGAACAAGTAAATAACTCTTCCTTATTTAATTTCTCTACATTACTCATAATTTTATATACCTCGATCATATCCCCCTTTAGTCTCCTCTTTTCCAAGCTGAAAAGTCTTAGCCTCTTTAATCTCTCCTCATATGGGACCCGTTTCAAACCTCTAATTATTTTAGTTGTCCTTCTCTGAACCTTTTTTAATGCCAGCATATCTTATTTGAGATGAGGAGACCACATCTGTACACAGTATTCAAGATGTGGGCGTACCATGGATTTATATAAGGGCAATAAGATACTCTGTCTTATTTTCTATCCCTTTTGTAATGATTCCTAATATCCTGTTTGCTTTTGACTGCCACTGCACACTGCATGGACCTCTTCAGAGAGCTATCCACGATGACTCCAAAACCTTTTTCCTGATTCGTTGTAGCTAAATTAGCCCCCATCATATTGTATGTATAGCTGGGGTTATTTCTTCCAGTGTGCATTACTTTACATTTATCCACATTAAATTTCATTTGCCATTTTGTTACCCAATCACTTAGATTTGTGAGATCTTTTTGACGTTCTTCACGTCTGCTTTGGTCTTAACTATCTTCACAGTTTAGTATCATCTGCAAACTTTGCCACCTCACTGTTTACCCCTTTCTCCAGATCATTTATGAGTAACTTGAGTAGGATTGGTCCTAGAACTCACCCTTGGGGGACACCCCTTGTTACCCATCTCCACTCTGAGAATTTACCATTTAGTCCTACTCTTTGTTCCCTGTCTTTTAACCAGTTCTCAATTCATGAAAGGACCTTCCCTCTTATACCATGACAACTTAATTTACGGAAGGGCCTTGTCAAAGGCTTTCTGAAAATCTAAGTACACAATGTCCACTGGATCCCCCTTGTCCATACACGTGTGTTGACCCCTTCAAAGAACTCTATAGATTAGTAAGACACGATTTCCCTTTACAGAAACTATGTTGACTTTTGCCCAACAATTTATGTTCTTCTAGGTGTCTGACAGTTTTATTCTTTACTATTGTTTTTAACTAATTTGCCCGGTACTAACGTTAGACTTACCGGTCTGTAACTGCTGGGATCACCTCTACAGCCCTTTTTAAATATTGGCATTACATTAGCTAGCTTCCAGTCATTGGGTACAAAAGCCGATTTAAAGGACAGGTTACAAACCATAGTTAATAGTTCCGCAACTTCACATTTGAGTTCTTTCAGAACTCTTGGGTGAATGCCACCTGGTCCCAGTGACTTACTACTGTTAAGATTATCAATTAATTCCAAAATCTCCTCTAGTGACACCTCAGTCTGTGACAATTTCTCCCATTTGTCACCTGTAAAAGCTGGCTCGGGTTTGGGAATCTCCCTAACACCCTCAGCTACGAAGACTGAAGCAAAGAATCCATTTAGTTTCTCTGCAATGACTAAAGTCTTTAAGTGCTCCTTTTGTACCTCAATCTGGTTGTTTAGCAGGCTTGCTGCTTCTGATGTACGTAAAAAACATTTTGTTATTACCTTTGGAGTTTTTGGCTAGCCGTTCAACTCCTCTTTGACTTTTCTTATATTTTTACACTGAATTAGGCAGTGTTTATGTTCCTTTCTATTTACCTCACTAGGATTTGATTTCCACTTTTAAAAAGATGCCCTTTTGTCTCTCACTGCTTCTCTTAAATGGTTGTTAAGCAACAGTGTCTCTTTTTTAGTTCTTTTATTGTGTTTTTTAATTTGGGGTATACATTTAAGTTGAGTCTCTATTATGGTGTCTTTGAAAAGCATCCATGCAGCTTGCAGGGATTTCACTTTAGTCACTGTACCTTTTAATTTAACTAACCCCCTCATTTATGCATAGATCCCCTTTCTGAAATTAAATACCACAGTGTTCGGCTGTTGAGGTGTTCTTCCCACCACAGGGATGTTCAATGTTGTTATATTATGGTCACTATTTCCAAGCGGTCCTGCTATAGTTACCTCTTGGACCAGCTCCTGTGCGCCACTCAGGACTAAATCGAGAACTGCCTCTGCCCTTGTGGGTTCCCATACCAGTTGTTCCAAGAAGCAGTCATTTAAAGTATCGAGAAATTTTGTATCTGCATTTCATCCTGAGGTGACATGTTCCCAGTCAATATGGGGATAATTGAAATCCTCCACTATTATTAAGTTCTTAATTTTGATAGCCTCTCTAACTTCTCTTAGCATTTCATCATCATGATCACTGTCCCAGTCAGGTGGTCGATAATAGATTCTTAATGTTATATTCTCATTAGAGCATGAAATTATTATCCATAGAGATTCTATGGAACACGTGCATTCACTGAAGATTTGTACTTCATTTGATTCTACATTTTCTTTCACATATATTGCCACCCCCACCCCGACCTGTTCTGTCCTTCCGATATATTTTGTACCCCGGAACGATTGTGTCCCACTGATTGTCCTCAGTCCACCAGGATTCTGTGATGCCTATTATATCAATATCGTCCTTTATCACGAGGCACTCTAGTTCACTCATCTTATTATTTAGACTTCTAGCATTTATATACAAGTACTTAAAAAAATGGTCACTGTTTATTTGTCTGCCCTTTCCAGATGTGTCCGATTCTTTTATGTGACTGTTTCTTGTCTGATCTGGCCCCTAGATTAGCCTCTTCCATCTTCTCCTCCTGACTAAAACCTAGAAAATCTCTATCAATAGACTCTTCTCTAAGAAGTCTCTGTCCGATCCACGTGCTCCTCTGCAGCAGTCGGCTTTCCCCCATCTCTTAGTTTAAAAACTGCTCTGCAACCTTTTTAATGTTAAGTGCCAGCAGTCTGGTTCCACTATCTCCATTGATTACAATGAGTTAGTCCCAAGAAGATCATCAGATCCTTTATATGGATATGTTATGAGTTAACAAGTCCCTTATTCTATGTATTCTTATCAGAGGAAGGATCATCTTGGGATTAGGGCACTGGATTGGGAATCTGGCTCCTATTCATAAACCTGTCTCAGATTACCTTGGGCAATTCACTTAGGCCAATATTTTAAAGTTTCCCTGGAGCTGGGTACCTATATAAGAACGTTCCTGAGTTTCAGCAGTGCTTAGCACCCACATCTCCCAGTTAGAGTTGTAGGTGTGCAGAGTTTCAGAAACAAATACCAAGCCACATATTTAGGTACCTAAGTTTAGGTCACTATGGTTTGAAAAACTGTGTCTTTATCCTCTTTCTTTACAGTATTCTATAAAATTTAATCTAAAAGAAAAAAATCTATGAAATGATCTCTAAAATGATAATCAGTCCTCTTGTCTTGTACTTAAGCAATAAATACACAAAGAAAAATGTTTTAACAGTATTAAGAGAGCTTAAGCTATTTAGTATCTCCAGTTGCATTGCTCACTGACACCACAGCAGAAAGCAAGATCAGCAGCACTTGCATTTTGAATGCTTAACACAAAATCTAATTTCATAACAATAGCTAAAATGACTGAACATCTCATGGAAGAAAATAATTTAGAGACAATATGAACTCCTTACTCAGCACCTTACATCATGAACAGTCCCACTGAAATCACTCACACATTAAGATGCTATACACTGAGTAAGGATATCAGAATCTGCCCCTTAATGGTTAAAGCAGACGACCAAGAGTCGAGTGTTATGGATTCCATTCATAGCTCTACTACAGACTTGCTGTGTGACTTCACCCAAGACACTTAATCTCTGTTACTCAGTTCACCAGTATGTAAAATGGGAATATTACTTAACAGAGAATACTGAGGCTTTTGTCAGTACATTAAAGTGCTTTAAGGTCCCTGATGAAAAGTGCTATAGAGCTAAATTTTATAATTTGCTAGTGGCTTGATGGCTATTGAAGAGGTAGTGCAACAACTACAGAATTCCATTCATTTGTGGGGTTTCAAAAGAAAAACACTTAAAACTGTTTTTGGCAACAACTGGCAGGCACCAAGCCATTCTTTAGAGCAACGATACTCAGACTGATGCTCACGAGCCGCAAGTGGTTCTTTAATGTGTCTCCTGCAGCACGTGATATTAAAAGATTGTGTGATTTATTTATTAACAAATCTAAGTTATTAACCAATCAGGATGCTTTTACTATATTATTTTATCAACTACACTTGGTTAATAACATTTGGTCAGTCATTTAACTGTGAGAATAATATATATACCATCATACTGTTTAAATATGAATATATAGTACTATAGTAAATGAAACAATGAATTGACACTACTGTGGTTCTTTTGGGTAATGTTGATCAATAATTTGGCTCCTGAAACACTGAGATCTAAGTATCACAGCTCTAGAGATCTGGCCAAAGCACTAAAATAATGTAAAAACTGCAGTATAAGCTTTTTTCCTTTCATTTCTTGTAAAACCCAATCTTTCCCCCAGAACAAAAGTCCGCTGAGTTTTACACTTGAGTGAATTGTTATAGGGTCATTAGTGTCCTCAGAAATAAGGATGACATCCTGATCCCCATTGAAGGCAATGGCAAAACTCCCACTGAATTCAGAACCAAGATTTCATCAAGTTTTAAAAGGAAACATGGACAAAATTGCTGTTGAACAAAAACTAACCTAGAGTGGGAAAAATCTGAATTAAGCTTATATAAAAAGCAATTTAAAGCACAAACATTTTCCATTTCACCATTGAACTGTTATAGTTTCAAACACTTCCTCCCTAAGTGATGCCCCCTCCCTGCTAGTAAGCTAACAGCCTGTAATCGCATAAACGAGGAAACATGAGGATACACCTACCACAAACCCAAAACCATTTTTCAGATTGATTTCACGTATATGTCCATATCCTTTGAAGAACTTCTCCACATCCCGCTCCCGGGCATGTGGGCTCAAACGTCCAACGAAGACACGACAGCCACTCATTTTAGTTTAAAGGTGAAACTGTAAAACAACAGTTAATTAGCATTATTCATCAACTAAAAATAGCTTGATCAGTCATTTCTAAATGAAGCCCCAGAAATCCTGGTCACTAGTCAAATTAGATACTCAAGACAACAAAATCCAAACCATGTTAGAAATAGGATTCTTCTTTATAGTGAGAGAAGTTCTTTATTACAGTCTTAAGTAGAATGTACATGGAAGAACCAGTAGATTGTTTTTTAAAGTATAAAAAATATTTCTTGATACCTGTCCTTTGATAAAGGAATTATTTCAGCATCAGGCAATGCATGTGGGCATCACAGAGATGTGAAAACTAACTACAGAGTAAGATTATTCACTCTTGAAGAAGTACTCTTCTGATACAAGCAGCAAAGAATCCTGTGGCACCTTATAGACTAACAGACGTTTTGGAGCATGAGCTTTCGTGGGTGAATACCCACTTCGTCAGAAGCATGTCTGACAAATGCATGCATCTGACGAAGTGGGTATTCACCCACAAAAGCTCATGCTCCAAAATGTCTGTTAGTCTATAAGGTGCCACAGGATTCTTTGCTGCTTTTACAGATCCAGACTAACATGGCTACCCCTCTGATACTATCTTCTGATACAGAGAAACAAGGGACTAGTTTTCTGTTTGGGGGCATCAGATCCAACTAGCACAGCCTGTGAAATGCAAGCACACTAAAACTACAAAGCTTTCACATATTTTGTATATAAAATATTGCAAGAGCACTGGACATACAGCAATTATGTATTTAAATGGCTGCATAGTTCACTGATCAGACAACGTTATACCAATTTTATCTCCTCTTTGAACAGTGGATATGATCTGAAGTGACCAAAAAGGAACCCGGTTACTCAGTAGATCTCCACCTTCTGCGTATGCAGAATCATGTTTGGTTACTTTTCTGAAAAGGAGGGCTTTTTTGTTTGTTTACTGTTTTTGTTCCTTCAGAGCCAACCCAGCTATTGGGTAGTGATCTAAAGCGTAAACTGGCTCATACATCATTAACAGAATTGTTAACCAAGTTCTAACTGCAGAGTCTTTATTATTGAGGATAATATGGATCCCGGAAAAAAGCCCAAGTGAATTTCAAACTCAGGACTAGTAAGGAGAAGAATCAGCTTGCTATTTGTAAACTAAACAAAATGGTTATAGAAGTCATTGAAGCAAACATGGAACCCAAAAGGTGCATTTTACAGCATGGCCACACTACAGTTATGATGTATCATCTGAAAGACATATTTTATAACTCTTAACCCAGTTAGTATTACTTCATTCTGAAGATCACAGTACTTCAGGTTACACTTTGCTCAAATGAGTCCAAATATCAATAAAGCAATTTTCATCTTTAAAAAAGGATGCAAGCATTTTGCTGTGAGCAGCATTCTACCAGACCACAGAGTGAGATGTGATTTCTCATCATGAGATGAGTATTTGAATAGTGGCAGAACAGAGGTCTAACATTAGGGACCAAGATTTTCAAAACTGACTAGTGATTTTGGGTATCTAATTTGAGACACCTTCCAGAAAAAGCTTTGAGTAGTGCATTTTCCCATCACTACCAACACCAGACCTTTCATTTGTGGAGTTCCGTAAGAATTCTCTCTCCAGGCCATTCTCCTCCTGCTTTAACATTGGTTTAACAATCCAAACAACTTTGTTCAGAACAACATCATTTCAATTTTTAATATGAAAGTATGGGTGCATCTGTTTAAGTTTAGGTGACTGTGTAAGCTTTAACCCAAGATTATTTTTGCACCAATATTCTCAACATCATAAAAACAGTCTCTGCCCTGAGGACCTTGAAATACCAGGGTTCTATCTCGTAACTTTTTTGTATATGAAAGTGTTACAGAACTAGGCCCTAAAGTAGACAAACAATATCATTTGGACAATATACCAGATGAGCCATGAGGGGTGAAATCTAATGGCAATTCAGATGTAAGTGGTAAATTATATTAACATAACAAAATTACATCTCACACAGAGTAGCACTGAAAGGCTTCAACAAGCAGCACATTTATAAGGAAAGATTTAAAGGAAAAGAAAGATTCAATTTTCTGAATTTTAATTAAATGGCATGTACTTTTTCAAATGTCCAAAATACATTCCTTGACACAGAACTAGGGATATTAAGAAATCTGATCAACCCAATTTAAAAAAATAAATAAAACAGATTAACAGTGAAAGAGTGTAGATCAAACAATGTCTAAAGGAAGTGACAGAGGTCTGCCCCGAAGGGGTTTGCCTGCACTAGGCTTACTGCAGTATCAAGGCCCATTCTGGCTTGGAACTGTCTTTGCCATTCTCTGGAATGGGCAGAAAACCTTCTTAATAGTCACAATTGTTCATTAACTATTTATTTCTGTACCTGGAAGTTTTTAACTATAAATAGTTACACAAGGCAACAAACATCAAACAGGTAAACAAAACATCCCTCCTGTACACACCTATGCTAAACAAAAGACTTGAGTCTTGCCTCTAAGGATTCCATATATGTTCAGCCATATACAGAGAGAGATAGCAGTCAGGAATTATAAACCAGGAGTGGAAGGGGCCCTCTCTCACCCTCTTGAGAATGTAAAACAAGACAATGAGCACTTCCAATCTTGCCAACCTTTCAACAGGTGAAAGGGAAGACAGAACCACAGATTGCTATTGCCAGGCATCTTTGCCCTGCTTTCAGTCCCTTGCTGGTACATTTCCTTGCATACTCCTCTTCTCCTTTAGCTGGCTCTGGCTTACAGTAGCAAGTTTTCATCTCTGCCAGTCATCTTAAATGACAACTTCCACAGAAAACTACTAGGTCCCAGACATCAAGCTGGCTGGGCATCTACCAACATTAGGCAGTAACTTTCTGATAACAAGGTATGCCTTTTTTCAAAAACTCAGCAACAGAAAACCATAAGACCTTATATGAACAAGTGAATATGGTGAATTTTAATTTTTTTAGATATTCCTTATTTGTGTAGTTGCTTTCCTCTTGGTACAGAGTTTTGGTACATACTTGCAGAGACCTTTCTAGTTATAGGCAAGCTAGGCAGCTGCTTTGGGTGGCAGATTTCTGGGAAGCAGTCTAGGCTGGCATATTAACCCATACCTTCCCCTAGTCACAATAAAATGGTGGTTGGGCCAAACCTGAGCTGCACTGTGACCCCTGCACACCCAAGGCCATTTGTTCAAATGTGGCCCAGCCAACCACCCCATTTGCTCAAATGGGGCCCAGCCAACCACCCCTCTGTCATGATGAGAGGAGAGGCCAGTCCAGGCCAAGTCCAAACTGGAGTGACATCCGGAGAGGGGGAGTGTTGCCTAGGCCTGGAGATTGCCTAATGCCACCTTTACATACTTGCTAGGTAACATGGCGAAAGAGAGGTTAATGAGCTGAAATAGAGCGGGTACTGGAATTCCTTGAAGAGTGAATAGATCAAGTACTGAAACATCAAAGATTAGTGTTTCCCAGCCACAGACAAAAACCAAACTTGGACCAAACTTGCTTGCTAACACACAGAAAGAGGCAAAACCCCCCAAACCCAAACAGATCTCCACACTCCTCACTTAGAGCACCTGAGAGCAGGCCCCGCACCACAGGCGCAGGAAAATGGGGCGCTGCGAAGGGCTTAGCAAGTAATAACGAGAAAGAGAAGGAACAGCCAGCTAGCCCCGCCGGGGAACAGAACCCGCGGGAAGAGCGATATGTAACGGGGAGCGGCCGCACGGGAAAGGACTATGGGAGCACAGCGGCAATGGCCGTGGGGTGGGGTGGGGGAACGGACCGGAGGCTCCCGGCCGGGTCCGAGCGAGGCAGGTAGGGCCGGTGGCGTTGGGCGGGAAACACGAGGTGGCGGGGGAGGGGGAGGGGTAGGTCTCGCCTGCCCGAGGTGGCGCAGGCCGCGCGGGCCGCTCGGTGCGTCACACCGGGGCTCGCGAGTCGCTCCGTTTGCGCAACTTCGCAACCCACGGATCAGGTACCGCCCCTCCCCCCAACACCCCCCGCCTGTGACCGCCGGTTCCCTCCCAAATCCCTTCTCCCCCCCCCCCCCAAATCCATCCCCTCCCCTCCGCCCCTTTCCCGGCTCCCTCAGGTTCACGGGGAGATATTCACCCGTGGGGGCCGCTGGGTCCAGCCAGACCCTGGGAGCGCAACGCACAGGGCCTCTCTCCTCAGCCGCAATATGGCGGAGCCAGTCCCGAGAGGAAGGAGGCAACCACAGAACCCTGCTATTGGCGCGCCGCCGCCGGACTACACCTCCCAGTACGCAACGCACCGCCTTGCCCCGCCCCAACAGCCGCCTGGACGTGCCGCTGCGGTACTGCCGGCGCACTGCACGCTGGGAGTTGTAGGACCGATGGCAAGAGGAGATGCGCGCTGTATCCTGGGAGCTGCTTCTGCCAGTCGCGTTCCTTGTGTGGCGGCTGACGTGAACGTGACGCATAAACAGGGCGGAGCTAGTGAACCGTGTTTGTTCCTAGCCCGGTTTAAGCAGGCTTGAATCGGGTGGCCCAGACGTACCCGCTGAGACACGGTGCAAGCTGCTTCCTCTGCCTTGGGTGTCCTGGGAGTGGGCAGCGCCCGGAGCAAAGCGTTCCTGACAGAAGGGGGTGGGGAGAGGAGGTGGGTAAGGTAATATCTTTTATAGGCCCAACTTGTGTGGGTGAGAGCAGCTTTTGAGCTTCAAGCTCTTCAGGTTTGGGAAAGGTACTTGGGAGCAGGTCTGTACTTACAGTGTTGCAGCCGTGGTGCTTCAGTGAGGATGCTGCTATGGTGACAGGAGACCTCCTCCCGTGGGTGTAGTTAACCCACCTCCATGAGCGGCAGTAACTATGTCCATAGGAGAAGCTCTCCCGTGGGTATAGCGTTGTCTACACCAAGTTAGTACAACTGCATCACTCAGGGGTGTGGATTTTTCACACCTAAGGGACATAGTTGTACTGATTATAGGGTAGACCGGTGTCACAGCTGAATGCAAGGTGGAGAGATTGTTTACCATAAATGATTAACATGTATTTCAAGAGACCACTCAAAGTGAAGTGGCCTGTAGTCTGTTACCACCCATCCAGTCATGGGGGGAGGAAGGGGCAGCTGGAGGAGTTGTTAGTGGGTTATAGTTTGTTGTAACAAACTATAAATCATTCTTTCTCTATTCAGTCCATGATTTTTAGCATCTGCAGTGATTTTTAACGAAGTTATGAATTTAAGCTCCCAGACTTCCTTTGAGGATGAGGACTGATAGGTCAGCTGTATGATGGTTACTCTGAAAAGTGTTCACCCACGGTGAGGTGGTGTTTTTGTCTTTTATCATTTTCCTGTGTTAGTTCATTTGAGAGCATAGTGATTGTCTAGTTTCACCCATGTAGTTGTTATTGGGGCATTTAATGCACTGGGTGAGGTACACTAACTATTGTGAAAGGCATATGTAGGACTTTGAAAGGTATGTTATGAGGGGGGCGGGTTGCTCATTGAAGCAGTGGAGATATGTCTGTTTGCATCTGTTGTTCTGGCAGGGTCTGGTGCTGCTTTGAATTTATGTGTCCTGGTTTGTAGGCAGCTTGCTTCTGATGATGAGCTTGGCAAAGTTGGGGGGTTTTTTGAAGGATAGAAGAGGGTGGTCAGGAAGATTTCAGGATGGGGTCCCTATTGAGTATGGGTTGTAGTTGTTTGATGATACTCCATATGGGTTCCTTGATGATACTCCATATGGGTTCCAGAGTGGGATGGTAGATGACAACTAGGGATATGCGGTTGGAGAGGGGCTTATTTCTGTATTGAAGAAGGTACTCTTGAGGTATTTGGGTTGTTACCAGATTTGCCCATTACTTTGGGGTATGCTCGCTTATTCAGGTTACTTGGGTGGGAGTGGGGTGTTTCTGTAATGCTATCAATGTACTGTTTGTGTCGTGTGTTTTCATATGGAGCTCTGCTTCTCCCTTCTGCAAGTCCCATCCCATTGGAGCTATCCCACAGAACCTAGGTTCCCTAGGGCTGGGTTCCTCCAGCCCCAGAACCAGATGCGCACACACACACAAACACACACCCATTAACAGAGCAAGTCTGAGTAGACTGGGTCAATCAGCACTTTCAAGCTGACCCCTTATATGTTCCTGGGCTCAATGAGCTGAGTCAAGCAGCACTTTCAAGCTGCCACCCTTACGTGTCCCAGATTCAGCACATCCCAATCCCCACTCTCACATCACAATTGTACTGGCAGTAACCTACTTGATGAGGAAAGCCCACAGTATTTTGGGCACTGCAGGGATCTTTAGCTTAGGTAAAAGCAGCATTGCTGCAGCATAAATGAGGGAAGCTAAAAACACAAAAGAGTAAAGTTCAGCGAGAGAGAGAGAAGCAACCAGCTTAACCATACAAGTTATTTATTGAATAATAGTGATAACTACACAAGGAGAGCCTAAGCCAACATAACATACATTATTAAAGGTTAACATGTAAGGTAGAAAGGAAAACAGAGAGAAAGAAGAGGAATCTCACCCACCCCATGAAGCTTGAACTTGTTGGGGTTCCCAGGTGATGGTGGTAGCTCAGGGTCCTGTGGGCAGGAGACAGGCAGAGCCCCCAGCACAATCACTCAGGAGAAGATGGAGTCCCAGTGGAACTGATGCACAGTTTGGATCTAAGCATCCACACCTTACTTGAACATACGTAGGGGTTTTTGTAGAGAAACAACAATGGTTCAATGGAGAACACTAATTTGTTTATGGGTAAACTGATAACTCAAAGGTTTTCTTTAGGCTAGACAATAGGAGCTGATCACTTTTGGCTATGGGTGGTGTTTTCTTCCGGGGAGCTCACAGTGCAAATAGATTGCTTCAGTATGTTGGATATCAGTCAAGGATTCATTACTAGAATTGGTCTGATAACCACTGAGCTGGGTGTGGGCAGGCATAGGTTCATTAGCATCTGGAGCACAGATTCCCATGATGCAGTGCTTCCCTGCTTTTCTGGTCCCAGAGTTCAGTCCAGTTCTCTGTTCTTCATTCTGTATGCTAATCCCTGTCTCATCTTTCATGCGGATGAAGCTAGGAGAGTTGTTTCTGCTCTCAATTCTGTATGCAAATAGAGATGTCTTAATCTTGTCACCCTTGTCAGGAGGGGTCTCTAGGTGTGTCTCCCAATGCCCTTCATTGCTCTCTGCAAGCCTTTTCTCTGGTTGGTCTTGGTTCAGGCAGAGACTGGGGGTGGAGGGTGTCCCTCATGAGTCAGACAGGCCAGACACTGCACCCTGGTTCCCCAAAAACACGGAGCTGACTGGTTTCAGGGTGGCCTGCTCCATGATGCTATCTACTTCTCTGATGGAGTGTCCTTTTTTGGGGAAGGCAGTTCTGAGTGTATTAAGATGTATATCCTGGACTTTCTTCTTGGAGCATATTCTGTTGTATCTGATTACTGACTATAGGGAATAGATTTCCTCAGTGTGTTTGAGGTGGTGACTGGATATATGAACGCAGGTGTGGTGATCTGTGGGTTTATTTTATATAGTTGTCTGTAGGGTTCTATTGGTGAAGCTGATCATGATGTCCAGGAAGTTGATTGTTGGTCTGGGAGTGTTCCAGAGAGAGTTTAATGGACAGGTGGTGATTGTTGAAATAGTGGTGGAAATCTATAAGGATATTTAAGGCATCTGTCTAGAGGATAAAAATATCAATGATGTATCTCAGGTATATCTTGGATTTTGTGATGCATTTGTCCGCTAGTGTAGTCAAGTGCTTAAAATACCGGACCGGGGGTCGGGACTCCTGGGTTCTATTTCCAGTTCTAATACCATAATTGCCACATACCTATGGCAGAAGGAGGTCCTGTTCCCAGTGTTGGTGTATGCAGAGTACAGACGTGACCTAGGAGTATGCTTAGAACTGTGATAATGTGAATTTTTTCAATGGTAGAGCTCACATGGAAGGTGTAATTCCAAACTGGACCTTTGGGGAGCTATTCATTGTGTTTCCTCCCTGGCACTATTCTGCTACAAAAGGAAAGGGGATGGAGCAGGAAAGAAGACACAGGGAGAGCCAGAGAGGCAGAGTCTGGTGAGGGTCTGGGGAGATGACTAGGTATCTCACTGTGACTAGAAGACTTTTCTCCTTGATTGCCTAAACTATTAGACCGCTAGAGAAACTCATTTCAAAGAGGATTCAGGACAAATAAAGGCTGAGAAGAGTTCTGTATAGAAGAGAGCCCTGCTCAGGGAGCTTAAGAAGGCGTCAGAAGTCACTGTAAGGGGACAGTTACGATTTACTGAAATTATGTTCTTTTCAGAATAGAGTGCTGCTGTGCCTGTATATTCCTACCAATCTTCCCTCTGTTCGTAGTATACCACTCATCTAATAATAATAATACTTTTAAATCTGCAGGAGTTAAGTATTATTTTACAAAGGACAGCAAGTATTTTTCTCTTTATCCCCATTTTACAAATGGGGAAACTAAGGCATAGTGATTTACTCAAAGTCATTCAGCAGGTCATCACTGGTGGGAGTCTTAGTGTAGATAAAGTGCTCATAATATGTGCTTAGCAGGATTAAACAATACAGTGGCTAGGTCTGGTCTACACACTACAGAGTTAGGTCGATGCAAAGCTGCTTTTTTCCCCATCAGCCTATGTAAGCATCTACACTACCATGTTGCTTCCACTGATGTAACTCGCCCACTACGGCAATGTAATAACTCCATCTCCACGAGAGGCATAGTGCTTAGTTCGACGTAGTTAAGTCGATGCAATGTCAGTGTAGACGCTGCATTATTCACGTCTACTTTAGTGGCCTCCAGGAGATGTCCCACAGTGCCCCATCATGACTGCTCTGGTCACCGTTTTGAACTCTGCTGCCTGGCAACCACGTACACAATAACAGGACCCTCCCTTTTAAAGCTCGACAAATTTTAAATTTCATTTTCTGTTTGCTCATCCCAGAACATTCACATACCAACTACCCAGCTGACCATGCAGGCTCCATGCTGCAAATGCTCTCCTGCCCAGAGTACACAGAGGAGGTGATGGATCTCCTGGGTCTGTGGCGATAAGAGGCTGTGCAGGCATAGCTCCTATCCAGCCATAGAAATGTCGACACTGATAAGCAGATACCCTGGGGATGGGAGAGAAGGGCTACAAGAGGGACGTGCAGCAGAGCCACGTGAAAATCAAGGAGCTGCTGTAGGGTACCAGAAGACAAGGAAGGCAAACAGTCACGCTAGTGCAGAGCCGCAGACATGCCACTTCTCTGAGGAGCTCTATGTCATCCACAGCAGCGACACCCCCATCACCGCAAGGGTCCTGTGGATACTTCAGGGGAGCTGGATACACAGGCCACCAAAGTGAATCCTGAGGATGAGGTGTTGGAAGAGAAGGAGGCGAGCTTGATGCAGGGGTAGGAACCTCTGGTAAGTATGCAATTTGCTTTGATATTGCTGGGACACATCTGTTCATTTACTCACTTTTAATCATGCTGTAAGAGGTAGTGAAATAACCAATAGAGGTAGATTTGCTATCTGCTTGCCAACAGTTAGGCAGAGGGGCCCTTGCAAAACAGATTGTTTATGTGCACTGGGATGGCACTTGAATCCTCCGTAGAGATCTCAAGGAAGCGTTCCTGGAGGTAGTCTGCAGTCCTCTGACAAAAGGCTGCCTTATTTCTTCTGCCACAATAGGACACTTTCCCACACCAGGCATCACTGCAGCACACAGGCTAGCAGCAAACGGATCCAGTCTGCAGCCAGATGTGTGCAGGAGCTGTTCCCTTTAAGCTTCTGTTATCTGCAGGAGTGAGATATCAACTAAAGACACCATTGTCTTTGAAAAATGCTGCCAATATTCAGTTCAATGGCTCTATCCGCATACACTTATGCCTGTGAGGTCCACCCCAGCTGTCCCCTCCACCTCCCTGCTGTCCGCACCATGGCTGGGAATTGCAGTATGCTCTATGAATCTCAAGCAGAAGTGAAAAAGTAGTGCTTGTTACTTGTGTGGATAAAGTGGGGAGTGAATGCACTCACAATAGTATCTCTATCTATTGTTTCTTTTGCAGCTGCAAATGCGGTCTTGAGGGTCTCTCCATCCACACCGGTGGAGTGGCTTAGCCAGGTGAGAAGGAAGCTGAAGAGGACAAGGAAAGATATGTCCCAGGAGATCCTGCAAGCCTCTGGTGCTTTGGATACCAAGCAGAGGGCGTGGAGGATTACACTTGAGGACAGAATGGACAGGGATAGTGAGGACAGGAAAAACAGACAGCAAGAGATGATAGTACTTCTCAGGGAGCAGACAGACATGCTGTGGTCTCTGACTGACCTTCAAGCTCAATAGGTCCATGCTTATCTCCCCCTGCAGCCAATAGTGAACTGCATTTTGGCAGTTCTCTACACGGCCACCTCCCTAATCCACATGGCATCTGGGGCCGAGTGTTTGTGAAATGGAAGTGACTGTTCTTTCCCCTTCAAAAGTTCTTGTCCCTGTATTTATAAAGTTTTGTTCTGCTTTAAATATGTCTATTTGCATGGGTTCAGAATAAAAGTCTATTTATGGAAACTGAATTCATCTTTATTAGTTCACACGATATGGTGGCTGGGATTGGCATCATTCACGGATAATAGCAATAGGTGCATTTGCAGTATTATATTACCACACACAGAGCTCTCATTACAAGGTGCATACTGGGGTGCAAAGAAAAAAATGCCAGGTGCAGCACAGTAGAGGAACACATTACTGTAGCTCATTGTTATAATGGTCCTTCAAAGTCTCCCACCCAGGGGAAGTTGGATCTCCCAAGATCACTACTGGCATTTCAACATCCCTTTTGGTAATCCTCAGGTCTGGAAAAGTCTCTGCGGTTGTCATGCACCTTCCCTGACCTGCTCATGTTGATGTAGGTGAAATGATCCTGATAATCCACTAGCACGTGTAATGCCATAGAAAAGTCGCCCTTTCTGTTGATGTACTCCATGGCAAGGTGGTCTGGTACCAAAAAGGGGATATGCGTGCCATCTGTCACCAATGCAGTTAGGGAACCCTATTGCTGCAAAACCATCCACTATTTCTCAAACACTGCCCAGAGTCAGTCCTTTTTAGCAGGACACAAGTAATGGCCCTGCACACTTGCATCACTGCAACCCCTACCATGGATTTACCAACTCCAAATTGATTCCTGGCTGATTGATAGCAATCTGGCTTTGTACGCTTCCACACAGCAATCACCATGCTCCACAGTGAGTGTAGATCTTAATTTGGTGTCACTGTGCTGGGGGCATTGGGGTGAGCTCTGCACACAGTTCCAGGAATATGGTCTTCTGCATGTGAAAGTTCTGCAGCCGCTGCTCATCATCCCATACCTGCATAACGATGCGATCCCACCAGTCAGTGCTTGTTTCCACCATGTGAAGCTGCTCCGTGAATGCTAACAACCTCGAATTGTTTCTTTCCATGGCACACAAAAAGGCAGCCTGCAAGGAATCATCATCATTCCATATCACAGCTCTGAAAATACCGCAGGATCAGGTGTGTTGTGTTCGTATCGCTCATCACAATATTGTGCAGGATCCATGGTTCTCAGAGATGGTGGACATGCGGGTTTGCAGGGCTTTTCAAAAGTTACATGAAACTTAATAGGAGGGCCCTAAATGATGGGATGTTGAACCCATGTTCCCAGTCACCCCTGCATGACTCATTTGTCCCCATAAAGCATTGCAAACCCTTCCCAAAACACCCTGCACTACATGGTGGCGAGTTGCACAGTGGGATAGCTACCCATGGTGCACTGTTCTTTGCACTGATGCAAGCGCTGTGCACTGCCAACACAAGGAGCGTAGTGTGAGCATGCAAATGTGATTTAATTACTGTTGTGGCTGTATGTTGACATAACTTAGACTGACTTAATTTTGTAGTGTAGACATGGCCTAAATGTTGACAGCCTTGTTGATCCATAAGTAGTTGACCTGGCCATACTGTGGTAAATGACATGGTAACTACAGGTAGGCAAGGTGGGAGATAATGTCTTTTATCTTGGACCAACTTCTGTTGGTGGAAGGGCCAATTTTTTGAGCATCAACAGAACTCTTCCTCAGATTTAGAGAAGGTAACCAGCATCCAAGCAAAATACAAGGTAGGACAGATTGTAGAGCATAACAGGTTTCCTACCTGTTGTACCTAATATGAAAGGGCAAGTAACACCTTTGCTGTCAGGACAATGGAGGGTTATTCAGCTCATTGACATACTGAGTCAAATGCTAATGGTGGGACGTGAAATCAACATGAAAGAAGCACATAGGAAAAAACAAGACTGGAAAAAACTAAATCAATGGTTTGAGGGACTGTTTCTACAGGATGCACATGAACTCAGAGTTATTCCTTCAGTCTACGAGGACAAGTTGCCAACAGGCTTGGTCTTAATGAGAAGTGGTATCAACCAAACTGGTTGACAATGGGGGTGGAGGGATGAGGCCATTGTTTGCAGCCATACTGTAAGGCCTAAAGCCTAAGGCCTTCATCGGCAGCTAGATTAAAAGAGCAGCCAAGCAGCAGCCATTAGCTGAGAAGCAGGAAGTCACAACCTCACATTTCATCTACATTACATTAAAACAATGTAATATCAGTTTGTTAAGGAGACCCTATCCTAATGGCACCCAGCATCACCAGATAAAGAAACATCTTAAGATGGCTAAAGAAAACGTAGTTTGATAGCATCCTGTCTGTCAAGAAATCACTTAGCAATAGTTGTGGTTATGAAATCCTCATTTCTTTGTTTTGTCATTGTGGTCCCCACTTCCCTATTGTTTAGCTGTATGGTCTCTGTCTGTTACATAATTAATTATGTAGGTGTAAATTAATTAAGGTGGTGGGATAGGATTGGTTAAAGAATTTTGTTACATTGTTAGGATTGGTTAGTAAAATTTTAGTATAATGATTGGTTAAGGTATAGCTAAAAAGGACTCAAATTTCACTATATATACTGGGGTCCAAAAGGAAATTCTTTGGGGAACCAACTCCAGGACATAGCCCCAAAGATCAGAGCTACCAGACTGCAACACTCTGTGACACTGTGCAGAAACTGGAGTCCCTGCAGATGGACCTGATCCTAACTGGCCATCAAGAGAAGTTCATCTGTCTTATTGGGAGTGGTGAGCACTGTATGTGTAGCGTGTGCAGTGTTTTTGGTGACTGTTAATAAATAAAGGTTATGTAGTATATTACTGCGTAAAGCTCTTTCACTGGTAAAAGACTCTGTAGACCCACAAAAGAGTAAGCCCTGAGTCCACAGGGAAAGGGTGTTTGCCCAGAGGGGTAAAGTTAGGTGCTTTTTGCCTAGGAACTGGGAAAGGGTGGGGGTGCCTAAATTAAGAGGGTTACGCCATGAGTCCTAGGAACTGGGTGAAAGTGGGTGCCCCTGAGTGTGTGAATAACAAAAAAATTTTGTGTGAGTAACAGAACTTGGAGTAAATGTTCTTTTAGTAAATAGAAGAATGCCTTGTTAGTTAAGTTTGTGCTCTAGAATCATCATCATTATCGTCATGATGTTCCTGTTATGCCTCTGGTGTTTAGGGCAGTGATGAAGCTCCTCCACTCCTGTCTGGTTGTGGCAAGTCTTTCAATGGTTCCCCAGCTGTGCCCCAGGTTCTTCAGCTCTGCTTCCACAGCTCTTCACCATGTTGTTTTTGGACAGTTTTATTTTCGCTTGCCTTCAAGTGTCCATCTTATTGCTACTTTGGTGATGGAATCAGTTTCCATCCAAAGCACATGACCAATCCATCTCCAACACCTCCTGGCAATGATAGTGCTCAGATCCTCTTAGCTGTACTGTATCAATAGATCTTGGTCTGAGATTGTTCTGGGCCAAAAAGATATAGAGAATTTTTCTGAGGCAGGTTGTATGGAATGAAGACAGTTTGGACGTGTCAGACTTTCTCATTCCCCAGAATTCTGCACTAGCTCCTGAAGGTGTTCCTGGCTTTATTAGATTTGTTCCAGATGTCCTGGCTAATGGTGCTGCCCAAGCATGTGAATGTTTCTACATTGGTGAGAACATAATCCTCTATCCATACTGGTGATGGTGAGGTAATATTAAAGGTCATGATATCTGTCTTATTGCGGTTGATTTTCAGTCCAATTTGCTGGGTGAATGCATTGAGTGGAGTCATTTTTTCTTGTATATGGTGTTGGGTATGTGATAGGAGAGTGATATCATATGCAAAGTCCAGGTCTTCAAGGAATGAGAAGAGTTTCAATTTAATGCTTCTTGGCATGTCTTCTGTTGTACGCTGCATTATCCAGTCGATGGCAATGTTGAAGAGGATTGCAGACATGACACACCCCTGACCTACTCCTGTTTTGACTTCAAAACCGAGCTCACTGTGATCAACACTGCATGTAAAGTTGAAATAGAATCTTTTGATGACATTGATTATATGGAAAGGCATTCCAAATGCCCACAGAATGTACCATAGGCTGGTCCTGTGAATGCTATCAAAAACCTTCTCAAAGTTTATGAAATTTATATAGAGTTGCTGTTGCCATTCTAAGCACTGTTCTATTGTTTCATAGAGTGAAGATCTGGTCTGTGCATCCACACCCTTTCCGAAAACCAGCTTGCTCTTTTCTGAGAATGTTATCAACTGCCTCTGATGTACGTTGGACTATGATCTTACACAATACTTTGCTTGGCACAGATAAAAGCATGATACCACGCCAGTTATTACAATCACTGAGAGTTCCTTTCTTTAGTATCTTCATTATAACCCCACTGGTCCACTCATCTGGCACTTTTTCCCTTTCCCAGACTGATGTAAATAGAGGGGGCCAGGATAAATGCTGCTAATTTAGGATTTACCTTGAACAATTCTGAATTCAAGTTATCTTTGCCAGGAGCTTTCCCATTTTTTAAGGCTTGAATGATCTTTTCCTTAGTTGTGGTGTCTGTGTTGATATCAAGATCATCTTCTGCCTCCTGGATGTTTGCTTCCTCTTTAGGTGACTCCCTGTTCACCAATTCTTTGAAATGCTCTGTCCAGTGCATTTCTTGTTCTATTTTGGTTGTTAGTAGGTGGCCTTGTTTGTTCCTGATGAGTGTGTGTTGGTGTCTGCTGTTTACCACTGATAAGCCCCTCATTTTGTACTGTCCGTTCACCACGAGCAGCTGCATCCTCTGCTTGTGTTGCCAGATTCTCAATATAATACCGTTTGTCCGCTCTCATAAGGCATTTGACCTCCTGCGTGCCTTGCTGTACTGCTCGTGATATTTGTCCTTTAGCTTCTGGGATTGTCTCTCTCAAACTTTTTTCTTCAGGGCTCATCTGGTTTCTATGACATTCCACGTGCTGGGTGTAATCCACTCCTTCCTTCTCTTCTGCCTGTAGCCTAGACAGGCTTCACTGGTCTGTTTATAAATTGCTGTTACTTTGTCCCACTTCTTGTTGATCTCATCTGCATTTCCCTCCTCTTCATCAAGGTCTGCAAGTGCTTGAAACCTGTTCTTTAAGTGCAGACCGAAGGTTCTCTGTGCTCTAGAAAGCATGTTATAATTGTCTTTTGTATGTAACTATTTGTTCCCAATATTCTTACTCATCAATTGAATCTCTGTTCTTTGATAATAAACATTCTTGTTTTCACTGTATCTAAGTGCTACATGTTCAGTGAAGCTATGTTCTCAGGTAAGTAAGCTGCAGTGTTTGTTTGGGAACACAGGCCTGATCTCTGAGTGTTCAGTGGATAAGAGGCTAGACACTAAACTGAACATGGGGGATTCTGCTGTTGGTGTGTATCTATTGTTAACTTGTATGGAGAGAGAGGCTGTGGAGGCCTGGAAGGTAGTTCTTGTACTGACAGAGGCTAGTGTTTCAGGGAGCTGATCCACAGCAGCCAGAGACAAAATTTCCTCACACTAAGAGCAGATGGTGGTGAGGTACCTCACAACCCTTGGTACCTTTGGGGAATGTCACAGAGCCCCAGACAGAAGATTATTCCCTGCTTGAAATCATAAGCAGTAGGAGAGGATGACAAACAATACTGGTGTCATTTGAATGTGCTTAGCAATAAAGGGACAAAATGTTTTGTCAATGTTTCTCTCTGTGCTTCAGCAGCTTTTTCAGGTAGTTCTTGGGTTTAGACAAAACTCTACAACAAAGCCAAGGTAATTCATAAAAAAGCAATAAAAGAAATTAAGGGGCTGGAGGAAATGGTTTATGGAGAATGATAAAACAATGGTCATGTGGTTAAAGCACTGGACTGGAATTTTGGAGAACTGGTACTTCCCTGCCTCACAGACTATAGAACTTCCTACCTTTTGGCCTCACAGGGGTATTGTAAGGATAAATTCATTAATATTTTAGACTCCCAGCCCCAGTAGTATCTGGTTCTCTAATAGATAAATCTAATTATAGTTTGGCTAAACTGACCAGCGTGGTAGTCAATAATATGTGAACCGTTGACAAGTATTGGGAGGGTGTGAATGGCAAGGATGGAATCATGTAGGGTGGTGCAAGGGGTTCAAACTAAGAAAAATAAGTAAGGAAATACTTTTTGATCATGGTTTTAGTTTTCAAAGTGGGTGAAGCCATTATAACATTAGACTGGAGATTATTCTGTGGGAAACCATTTTGCAATAGCCCACCGTGCATGGTCTAGATCAGTGGCTCTCAACCTTTCCAGACTACTGTACCCCTTTCAGGAGTCAGATTTGTCTTGGGTAGTTTCACCTCACTTAAAAATTACTTGCTTACAAAATCAGACATAAAATATAAAAGTATCACAGCACATTACTGAAAAATTGCTTATTTTCTAATTTACCATACAAATATAAAATAAATCAATTGAAATGTAAATATTGTAATTACATTACAGTATATAGAGCAGCATAAACAAGTCATTGTATAAAGTGACAGAGTCCTGTGGCACCTTATAGACTAACAGACATACTGGAGCATAAGCTGTTGTGAGCGAATACCCACTTCATCGAAAGCTTATGCTCCCATAAGTCTGTTAGCCTATAAAGGTGCTAGAGGACTCTGTCACCTTTTACAGATACAGACTAACACGGCTCCCCTCTGATACAAATAATGGTATGAAATTTTAGTCGTACTGACTTCACTAGTGCTTTTTACGTAGCCTGTTGTAAAATGAGGCAAATATCTAGATAAGTTGATGTATCCCATGGAAGACCTCTGCGTACCCCTGGTTGAGAACCAGTGGACTAGATCATTTAGCAGGTCTTCCTTTAGTTTTGGTTTTAGCTGGAGGAGATTCAAGCCTATCTGGACATTATTAAAGCACTCATCTCTACAGTATCTCCTCACTAATCTTTACCCTCACTTATGGATAACTTTTCTACTCAAGAATCAATGCACAAAAGCTCAAAGCATTAGGCCCTTGACTGTATTTTATCAGAAACATAAATATGGATGTCTTTGAAAGATGTAGTTCAGAGCTAGCTGCCTTTGTGCATGAAAGGGAAAATCCAGGCTAGCTAACTAGCCATGCAGCATAAGTCTGTTAATTTAGGTTTATTATGGCAAATTCTTCTAATAGTTTAGAGATAATGAAATGGATTTTAAGGCTTATATCACAGTAGCTCTTTTGAAAGCCAAGAGTCCCTTAGACAGTTCAATTAATTCAACAGGATTGAGCTTTAATATTTGGCTACTACAACAAAAAGCTGTCCCACTCCACTGTCTACAACATGAGTGATTTTTTTTGCTACTGTTTGAAACAATCACACCTGCATTCTGACTTCTAAAAAAGTCATTTTACTTCAAATTGGTTCTTTCCCAGCAATTACAAATAGTCTCCTTTCTTCAGGACTTCCAGTATGGTAATTTGACTGAAATATCCAAGCAGCCAGTAAAATTAAATTGGATGGGTACGATACAGAGGAATAAACACTTTTCTAAACTAAGATCGTTAGAGGTAGCACTCTAAGTTGTCTTCTTTCTAGCCTTTCTCCATGCTCCCTCTAACGTGCAAGCATTCATTGCATCTACTGTCTCCTGCTCTATTCATTTAGGGCAGGAAGTCTCAAACTTTTGTACTGGCGACCCCTTTCACATAGCAAGCCTCTGAGTGTGACCCCCCCTTATAAAAACACTTTTTAATATATTTAACACCATTATAGGGCTGGAGGCAAAGCAGGGTTTGGGATGGAGGTTGACAGCTCACGACCCCCCATTTAATAACCTCACAAGCCCCTGAGGGGTCCCGACCCTCAGTTTGAGAACCTCTGATTCAGGGCTTGTCTACACTGCAAGTTTTGTCACCAAAAACTGCTTTTTGGCGACAAAACTCTTGATAGCATACACACTGCAATGTGACTTTTTTTGGAAAAAAAAATGCCTAGTGCAGCCAAATGCTCTGCTTCAGTGCTCCATACCTGAGTAAACATTTCACCCTTAGATTCACACAGATTATGCGAAGTGCAGCACGTGGCTATGACCATGGGAATATTATCCTTGGTAAGGTTGAGCCTGCCATTGAGACACCTCCAGCAAGCTTTCGAACAGCCAAAGGCAGATTCAACTACCATGCGGCACCTGCTCAGTCTGTTGTTAAAACACTCCTTGCTGCTGTCCAGGTGCCCTGTGTAAGATTTCACGAGCCAGGGCTGTAAGAGGTGAGCTGGAACTCCCAGGATTACTATGGGCATTTCTACAACCCCCACTTGACCTTGTGGTCTGGAAAGAAAGTCCCCACCTCCAGCTTTCTGTACAGGCCACTGTTCCTGAAGATGCGTCATCATACACCTTTCCAGACCAGCCTGCACTGATGTCCATGAAATGCCCCCGGTGATCCACAAGCACCTGCAACATCATGGAGAAGTATCCCTTCCTACTCTGGTATTCAGAGGCAAGGTGGTTTGGCGCTAAAATTAAAATGTGTGTGCCATCAATCGCCCGCCAGAGTTAGGGAAACCCATCTCTGCAAAGGCATCCATTATTTCATGCACATTTCCGAGTCATGGTACTCCGCAGCAGGATGCGACTTATTGCCCTGCATGCTTGGAGTAATACAGCCCTAACAGTGGACTTTCCTACTTCAAATTGATTTGCAACTGACCAATATCAGTCTGGATTCACTAGCTTCCACACACCAATTGCAAAATGCTTCTCTACCGAAAGGGCAGCTCTCAATCTGGTGTCCTTGTGCTGCAGGTCAGAGGACAGCTCAGCACATAGCTCCTGAAGGTTGCTTTACACATCCTCAAGTTCTGTACCCACTGGTCGTCATCCCACACCTGTATGACAATGCGATCCCACTAATCGGTGCTTGTTTCCCTAACCCAAAAGCGACAGTCTACTGTATGCAGCTGCTCTGTGAATGCACAAAGCACTGATAAGTTGCTGCTGTCCATATCGCACTTGATTGCCTGCAACTCATCCTGTTAACTTTGCAAGTAACTCGGCGAGTAACTGTGCTGCCATCCCAGGATGTGCTGCGCTCCGTTTCCGCATTCCCACAACACCTAGCGACGGATGGTGTTGCCAGGCACTGTGGGATACATACCCACAGTGCATTGCTCTCGCTGTCAACAAAGGTGCCCCGAATGTGGACACGATCTGTTGACAGAGGGAGCAAATGTAGCCATGCTTTGGCCACTTTGCTTTTGTTGATTTTTCCTTGTCGATACTAGTTTCATTGACAAAACTTGCCAGTGTGGAAAAGCCCTTAATATTAAATGCAACCTTCTCTCCATTTCCCAGCATGCCATAGCCCACATGAACCAAAGCCTTTGACTGAAATAAAGAAAAAGCAAGTAACCAAACAAAAACAAAAAAAAACCCCACAGTTGAGGAGGAATCACAATGGCATTTTAAGTAACCTCAGTACTATGACTCAGCATTTCTGATGTAAATCTGCTCCACTAGTGATGGCCAGCAATAGGCACATGCGCCACCTTTGGATTAATGACTTGAATGTTGCCGACTTCACTGAACATTTCCGCAAACTGAAATTTTGAAGATGAGAAATGACAGTGGACACTATGTTTGAAAGCAAAGCTTATGAAATTGGAACTATTTAAGCAAGACGCAAAAACCTGTAACTAACAGAGTTCCTATCATTGCACGATACCTGGAAAAGTCATTCACTTCCAAGGACACTTCCTAGCACCATTGAAGTAGTGTGCCAATTATAAAATAGATCTATTTGAGAAGCTGTTGGAAATCTTCCTTTTAAGTTCTGGCAGCTAGAAAACACTTACGATCTACACGTTTGCAGAGTTGTTGTAGCTGGGTTGGCCCCAGGATGAGACACAAGGTAGGGAAGGTGGTATCTTTTATTGGATCTACACTGGGGGGGCAGATTGATCTAAGTTATGCAACTTCAGCTACGTGAATAATGTAGCTGAAGTCGATGTACTTAGATCTACTCACTGTGGTGTCTTCACTGCGGTGAGTTGACAGCTAATGCTCCCCCCGTCGACTCTGCTTCCGCTTTTCACTCTGGTGGAGTACCGGAGTTGACGGGAGAGCGCTCGGTGGTCAATTTATCGTGTCTAGACTAGACATGATAAATTGATCCCTGCTGGCTTGATCGCTGCCCACCAATCCAGCAAGTCATATAGACAAGCCCTTAGAGAATCATTGGGTCAGAGAGAGAGAGAGAGAGAGAGAAAACGACTCTATAGCTCAGTGATTAGAGCATGAACCTGGGAAATGGGAGACCCAGGATCCAGTGCCTGTGCTCCAGTGACTAAGTATTTATACACAATGGAACATCTTCAGTAGGAGATTGATAAGCCCCACATAAGGATGTGTCATAGGTCTGTGTTTGGAGTACTGGCTTAAGAGGCAGGAGACCCCTGTTCAAATCCTGTCTCCTCTCAGGTAGAGGGGGCAGGGGAATAAGCCTGGGTCTCCCATATTCCTGGCAAGTACTCTAATAAGTGGGCTAAAAGTTGTAAGGTAGGTAGCACTCAGACTGTGAATGGGACCTGATCTGGTAGGCAGCCTGTGCACACATAGGAAATTGGGCCACCCCATTTGAGTTAGGCAGACAAATGCTTCTTTCCTAGATAATGGATCACTCTAGGGCTTAGGTGTGAGAAAAGCATCCAGACATGCCTAGAGGCAGAAATTTAGCTACAGAGGGAACTTTGACCCTGAGAACTTAGGCACCAAGTGAGTTTAGGCACCTACAGGAGGTCTATGTATCACAGTGGTGCCTAAAACTGGGACTTTGGCACCAAAGTATCTTTATGGATCAGGGCCAAACTGCTTTGCCCCTAGCACACAATCTGAAACAGGGACATATTGCCAGATGCCATTTCGAAGAACAGGAAACCAGACATGTAAGCTCTGGGCAGACTACCCAAGGCCATCCACCGAAGCTGAAAGGGGAGCCCAAGATACAGTAGATGCAGCTAAGATTTTAAATTCAAACCACATCTGTGAGTCTATAAGGTGCCACAAGACTCTCTGTTGCTTTTTACAGATCCAGACTAACACGGCTACCCCTCTGATACTTGACACCTATCATTGTTGCCAATATGAGGCTGTTTTTAACTACACAGAACCAGAGCATCCATGAGAATGTTGTTAACATCTTAACCCAGAGGATGCAGTGTTGTATGGTGATTAGTGCACACAACCGAGTCAGGACTCATGTATAACAGCTACTAGTCCAACACTGCTACTGGTTTGCTGGGTGATCTTGGGGAAAAAATCACCTAACCTCTCTCTACCTAAAACAGGGATATTACTACTTTCCTGCTTCACAGGGTTGTGAAGCAGTGTAGAGTGTCTAGCGGCACAATGGAATCACGCTCTGTAGGCACTACTGTAAGACATTTGTGAAGTACATTGAGACCAGAGTAAGAGTGGACATTGCAAAGTACTATTAGCAATTTCCCCCAAAGGGGTCATTCTAAATCCAAAGAGCTTTCGGGCTCCATTTTAGGTTCAGTAAACTAGTCTGCTTTGGGACATATAGCCAACTCAATCATACAATGTACATAAGACTGAATAGCCATGAAAAGTTAAAATCTCTTTCCGCAAAATTCGCAGTGGAATAAGAGCTCCTTTTTTCCCTACATCCAGGAGTCAAGAGGCCCCAGAGCATGTCTGCTTTCTTTTTCTAGCAGTTCTTTAACATGAAGCAAAAATCAAGTTAGTAGGAACTGCACGGCATATCCTTTAAAAGAAGATTTCCTTTTCTCACAAAGCATAGTAGTTATATGCAGTGAATTGCAAGTCATGTAGATGAGCTTGCCAGGGAAGATGATGATGATCCAGCTTCAAGTCTGAAAAATTTACTGGTGTATTATATAGGGTCTTCCAATGTTTTAAGTAGGGAGAAGTATGGTCTAATTGTTTAAAGTGCTGGCCTGGAATTAGGAGACCTTGGTTCTAATCCAGCTCTGACACTGACTTGCTGTGCAACCTGGGGTAAGTCATATAACCTCTCTGTTCCCCTCAGCTGCTCAAGATGAACTGTGCTGAGTACAGTGTGGTCTTGTAACTAAACTGTGTTCAGCCGCACCCTTTGAAGACACATTACCACCACTGGTAGGCAAGAGGAAGGTAGTTTAAGAATTTTTTAAGCATGTCAGCAGAATTTGTTCTCCCCTCTCCCAGATACTGTAGGCAGGTTTTGTCGGGTTGGGATTACATGACAACCCAGTGATTTCTTCTACAGGTTACAAACTAGATTAAGAATAAGAAATAAAGTTGTATTCAGTTGAAAGATTAAAAATAAATGTCTATTCTTGCTCAGAAACCAGCCTAACCCCAGGAAATCAGAACTGGCTCTGCTGGGCAACAGCACTGAAAGTAGCAGGTGTTCCTTGTGACTTTGTGAATTAATGTTGCACTCTTGCAATCTATTAGTCCAAGAACAAACTGGCTGTAAGTGCTAGAGTCCCTGACATCTGATCATGCTGAAAGAGACGTGAAGAAATCTCCTTAGTTTCCAAAAAGGTTGCAGAAGGGATGAAGACTAGGGAAGGTTAAAGGTTACCTGCAAAGTGAGGAGGAATAGGAAGGGGTTAAATGCTCTTTTTTGTTTTCTTATGATATATAAAGAAGGCCTGTACAGAGTTTTATCAGAGGGCAGTTGGTTTGTTTGTTTAAATGTGTTAGAAACATGAAAGACACTATGGTGACTGAAGTGATAACATCACAAATACTAAGATACTTAATGTTAAGTTTTGACAGAGGGAAGAATGTTAATCAGATCATTTAAAACTTTGGGTTTATTAACTCCAGACACTCATTCTGAGCTGGTCTTGTAGCAATTAAACAAAACAAAACAAAAAACAAGCACTATTCACAGGAATGGTTCAAGATGCTATTTTGCAGCGATAAGCCTTCTCATTTGAAGCTGTTTATAAGTATCTACCAGCTATGTAAATTTCAACATCATTCAACACAAAGGAAAAGCTTCTAAGGAAATGGAGGTAAACATTTAACCTCAGATATTATGAAGATTTTAAAAAAAGGCTATCAAATTGATTTTTAAAGAATCTACTTGTGTTCAGGGTGTTGATTAAATGGAATTAAACAAATCTACTAGACAAATGAAGGAAGTCTAGATTTGTTATCACAAGAAATTTTTAATATGGTTTGTGACAAGCAATATATCAAAGTTACCAACTCTCAAGCTTCATATTCTGAAACCAGACAACTCTCAGCAACAACAAAAAAAAGTTGTGCACTGATAAACATAGGAGGCATATTGAAAATTTTTAATTAAATATGAAAACATGAGCTGTGTACATTATTTTTCCCTAGAAAACACAGCAATTTCAAAAGTTTATCATAAAATATTTTCATGAAATGAGTGAACCAGCAAACACATGCACTTGCGTGTCTGACCCCCCCCCCCAAGATAAACATGATAAAGAGACATACGCAAATGGAAAAGTTAACAGTACAGGTGGCTTGCTCTTTTTTTTTTCTTTTTAATTTTTGTAAAGAAGAATGGAATGTAACACTGTGCTCGATTTCCTATGTCACAACACAAAACATTTGGTGCAATATTTTAAAATTTTCTCTTTATGTTTTAATTTGATGGAGAAAAATACCTGTTTTTCTATAATAAAATATGTCTTTATTTTTAAATGTAACTTTTTTTTTTTTGCAGAAAATAATTTTGTAAACTGTCATTTCAAGGGCAAGGTAGACAGTCATTTCAATGTCCCCCCTCATAAACATGATCTGTTATCTGAAGCAAAAATGGAGACACAAAATAAAAGGAGGCGGAGCAGAGGCTGCTTTGCATACAGAAAGAAGAGTGCGCCTGGACGGGAAAGGGGGTGGGGAGTATGTTGTGGGGAGAAAGGAAGAGGTTAAAGGTCACTTTCGCCATAGAGCGCTGTGGAGAAGGACATATAGTCCAGGGCACCAGGTACAGCATCAGGCCCACTGTATGGTGCCATCCTAGCAATGCAATATTCAGCTTGATCAGGAGGCAGTTCCCGTCGTAATTCATCCACAGTGATGTAGTTCTGCAAAAAGGACAAGAGACAAAGCAAATTATTTTTTCCAGCAAATGGTGCTACTTAGAAAGTACTCTACAAATCACACTCTGCTGCTCAGGGGTGCACTGGGGCAACTGTGCTATAGTTTAAGATGGTAAATTAAGAAAACTGTATCCCACTGAAGGCACATTGGGTATGCAGGAAGGCAGAATGCAATACCCTAGTTGGAATTTGGCCCAGGACCAGCGAGAGAGAGAGATTAGATTGGTAGAATAGCCCTGGAAGATCCGGAGTGTTTGTGTGGGAGAGCAGCGAGGTTGTCAGTGTCAGGCTGCCTGCTGTCTTGCTGATGGTGTGGTTCTTGTTTAAGGTGAATGGGAAGCAGCAGAAATTGTTCATTACCTCCAGTCCCTCATTAAAAAGCACTAAAAAGATGGGTGCCCTATTGTGCCTTATAAGTTGATTTTAAGGCTTCAAAATGTGGCCTCAATGACCAGGGCCATCCTTAGGATTTATGGGGCCCTACGCAGTATTATTAAACTGGTGCCCCTATGCCGGATGGCAGCCCAAGCTCACAGCCTGATGGGGGAGGGGGAGGAGGGACTTGACAGCAAAGGATAATGAGATGCCCAGCCTGCCTCATGGTGGTGGAGAGTCACAGTTCCCCGCAGAGAATTCCATGCACTCTCCCTCATGCAGAATGAACATGAAGAAAGTACCTAATTAAAAGCACTAAAATTTGGGAATAAAAAATGTCAGTCACAGGTTTTTTGATATGCCCTGAAGTTTGTCAGAGATTTATTTGCAAAAACTTCATAGTAAGGGTGAATCAGCTGTCCTGCTGAATACAACATTACATATAATGGAATACATGATGCAGCTCTTCTCTGTTTTACATTTTCTTCATCAGTATTTCTAAACTGAATTTATATTTTAAATGTACTCAAATCTTAAGCCAGCATTCCAGATTACTACATATTTAACTCACTGAAACAAAGACATTCTTTTAAATTAATCAGAGAGGTTTAGTGTGTTCATAACAATGTTCATTGCTTTTAGAAAAAGGGAACAGTAATTTACTTTGTGTGATCTCCATAACAAGAGACATGGTTATGAAATTTCACCAACTTTAAAAAAATATGTTTCCAAAGATTTTAGGAATAACAAGGATTTTGTCTTACTAAGGTACTGATTTTGCTGGAGGGTTCTTTTAAAACTAGTTTGTCGGATAGTCAGAAGTAAAGAAAGGGAACTCTTTGTCCAGCTCTGTTGTCCCTTTAAGGGCTCTCTTCAGTAGGGAGTGGGGGGAGAGGTGGTGAAGGGATGGACAGAAAGGACAGGAAGACTTGGAAGCACTTTTTTTTTTAAACTATAGTAATTAAAATGTGTATTTTAGATAAGGGAGGTCTTTTGAAGGATTTATTTAAAAAACTATGTCTGAAGATCCACACATTTAAGGCTAAAGATGATTGTGCATCTAAAACTCTATGCAAGCATTTTTTAGAAATGTGATTTTATAATCTTCACCAGCTCACTAATGAAATATTTTTAAAGCAAATTTTAAACTAAGGTCCTGTAGACTGACATGTTCTGTGCAAATATTACATTAATGCACAACTGTTTTTGTCAGTAAAGTCAGAAACTGACAGTATAAAAATTTATTTGGGCATAAGCTTTCGTGGACATCTGATGAAATGGGTTCTAGTCCACAAAAGCTTATGCCCAAATAATTTGTTAGTCTTTGAGGTGACACAAGGACTCGTCCTTATTTTTGCTGATACAGACTAACAGGACTACCACTCTGAAACCTGTCAGTATATACCTTGGGGTTGGCAAATGCCTGTTAAATGGCTTTATTACCCCTTGAATGTCTCTTTAACAGTTTCAATGTTGTGCTAATAGGTCTGGCAGGCTGGAGGTTTTTTCACTTTTAACTACTAGATTCCCTCCCAAGGAAGACTCACCAGGCTAGAGCAGCCATCTGTGGGAGCCTGCAGGAAGGGTCAGAACAGGGATAGGAAAACAAGCGGTGGACACTAAGACCCAGTGGTGCCCCAAATTTTCAGGTGCCCTACGCAGCTGCCTATGTTGCCTATGCCTAAGGACGGCCCTGTCAATGACTCATTCTCCCGAGAAGGGATGGCATCCACAAGACAACGAATTAGTTCCTACCAGTGCTGTAAATTATATCAGCACAGGCAGCAGACAACATCGTCTCCCAAAGAATTTTTGTTTTTTTCCCATAGTTTTCTCCTTCCACTCTCCTTGCTTTTCCTACATCCCACCTTTCCTAGAGACATCTTTCAAAAGGAAGTAAACCTCCAGCTAGGTTTGGCTATTGGAAATGTAAACACACTGAAGCCATCACCAATTCAAATTCTGGATATAAGGTAGCAGTTTGTTGAACATGAGCTAAGCAACAAGTTCTCTGTAGCTAACTGACTCATGGACAATTTTATTTAGAAGCATCTAAAAGACATTTAGGGGTCAGAGGTTTTCTGTCTTTTGACTTCCCAATTCGATCATTAAGTGCTCTGCTTTTATGTTCATGAATGGAGTTTGAGGGAGGACTACCTTCTTAGTGCAATGTGAAACAAAAAGTATTTTCGTACAACATTTAAAACCAATTAAAATGGATAATTATCATTTTTTGGAAGTACACAGTAATCAAGTTTAAATTTCATACTTTATCACAAAACTACTGATAACGTTATTTACGTCGTAATTTTCATCCTGTTGAATTAGGAATTTACTACACAGCTGTTGAGACAGGAGATATACTCTGATCAGAGAGAATGTGTAATAAAAGATGAATGAAACATGAGGTTTATACGTAGAGATTATAGTAAAATCATTAGTGAAACGAAAAAAGTACTCAAATTCGGATAATTCATTAAAATCTGAGATTTCAGTTAACATGCTATTCCAATATTTTTGCTACATATTGTCATATTTCAAAACAGATCACCAAAAGTATTAGAAAATATTGGCATATATTAAGATTAAATTTATTTCATTAGCTAATTTAAGGAACTGCCAGTAATTTTATGCAAGAAAAATAAAAAATTATGATTTGTTGGTACATTCATTCCACAGATTAACCAAATCTAGAGAAGCAGCAAAGAGTCCTGTGGCACCTTATAGGCTAACAGACGTTTTGGAGCATGAGCTTTCGTGGGTGAATACCCACTTCGTTGGATGCATCTCCAAAACGTCTGTTAGTCTGTCAGATGCCACAGGATTCTTTTCTGCTTTTACAGATCCAGACTAACACGGCTACCCCTCTGATACAAATCTAGAGAAGTTATAATCTAGCCTGGTCCTGGGAATTTTCCAGTCTATCAAATAGTATTTGTAATAATATGGTTAAAAGGTTGGTATTTGAAAATAATTTGTTAACTGATAGAGGTTATCCTCAAATCAATGAAAATCTGATATTGATTATGTAAGATGTACACTTACATGTCATTGTAAATTGTCACATGTGGAAAAACTACTTGAACTTGTAAATTTCCAGTAATTCATCTTTTTCAAGATTAATCAAAAACACAATTGATCAGTGTTTGTTGAATTTAATCATGCACTTTAAAATAACCAACCAAAACCATAACTTTTGATTAGTTACTTTAGTATCATGGCTCCAAACCGTTTAAGTTAAGATAAGGTAATTGCTCTGCTAATTTGTAGTTATTGTGTGTATAAGAAACATCAGCTGACATCAGTAATTGATATTGGTTCCTTTCCTGTCATGACTTCAAACTTTTATAGAAATGTGTTTTTACTTCAAGGTAATAAACATTTTTGCCTCCAAGAGACACTTTTGTGTTGAAATATTAGCTACATTGGTTTCTTGTTTAATATTAACTTTGTGTGTTAGACATTTTCTATATCAGGGATCAGCAACCTTTGAGAAGTGGTGTGCCAGGTCTTCATTTATTTACTGTAATTTAAGGTTTCAGTGCCAGTAATACATTTTACATTTACAGGGGCCAGCGGACGGAACCCCAGACTGGCAGCGGGCTGAGCAGGGCCGGCAGCTGGGACACCGGCTGGAAGGGGCCAGTGGACAGAACCCCAGACCGGCCATGGGTGTGGCAGACAGAACCCCAGATTGGCAGTGGGCTGAGTGGCTCAGCCTGCTGCTGGCCTGGGGTTCCGTTCATCCAGGCAGGCAGCGGGCTGAGCAGGGCAGGCAGCCAGGACCCCGGCTGGCAGCAGAATGCCATTAAAAATCAGCTCGCATGCCGCCTTTGGGACGCGTGCCACAGGTTGCCGACCCTGTTCTGTATTATTGCAGTTATATACTTAAAGCATATTCTTAGCTCCACTGACTTCAGTAGAGGTCGGTGGGACTTAAGCATGTGTTAACGTGCTTTGCTAAATCAGGATCTCTGCAGGGTACATGAAGGTAAGAGCTATTGTTTGGCCTCTGAGCTGGTCAGGAAGCAGAGATTTACACATGACTGCAGTGTTTCATTGTTCATCTCTGAAGAATTATACTTCCTGTCTCTTCACATCAGTTCAGCCACTACTGAGTCACAGTTTTCTTCTTTATGTAAAAGTAGCATTCGTTTCCCGTCAAAAAAGTCTAAACTTACCTTGTCTCCAGCCAGGATCTTGAAGGAAGCCATGACCTGGTCGGCAGTATCAGTATCTGCTGTTTCCCGGGACATGAAGTCAATGAAGGCCTGGAATGTCACTACTCCCAAGCGGTTAGGATCTACAATGCTCATGATGCGGGCAAACTCTGCTTCTCCCTAGATGACAAGAGAGTCAGCAACAGGTCAGACTATTGTTAAGAATGACCAGAATGTAAGTCCAGTTCACACAAATGATGGCATCTGGAAGGTGAAATAATGAGACTGGAATGTTTCTACATGATCCCAATCTCATGGCTAAGAAAATAAAACTAGGGAAGACACTTTAAATCAATCTCACAAACACATTCACCAACAAGCTTCCCTAGCTGATTTTTTTTTAAATGTTCATTTCCCCTTTGGAGTTAGGTATTTTCAACAGTGCTCTGGAACAATGCCATCTTAGTCCCACAAAACTGCTACCCTACATTAGCTGTCAAAGCAGAACAGAGCAGTAATCTTTCTAGTTCAGTATCATGTCTCCAACAGAGGCTAATAGTATGGATGCTTCAACATACAAAGGTCCCTATAATGCACAGAATGATGCAATTCTATATCACAGGGCCCTCTGAAAATCAGATAATTTATTTAGGAGCCTAAACATGGATTCAGAACCTAATTTTGGGCAGCCAGATTTGAAATTGGCCTTAGTCTTTAATTTCTTCTCTGGAATCTTACTTCCCTTTTACTTCTCATCATACCAGTTGCCCTTCTCTAGGACCTTAATGGTTTTAAGCTCATTCTTACCAAAAAGGCACCAGAAATCAGAGACCTATATGCTTTGGAGAGGCCTGGCAGAGCAGCATCTCCAGGGTAGTGTCTTTAGACCCAGGGGTTCTTTCACTGTACATTATTTTGACATGGAAGCTAAGACCTTATGCTTCTTAATTATCTCTGTATCTAAGAGCATTTATTCTGATCATCCTCATACAGGGGAAAAAATGGTACAAGAGAAAGGTTAGATCCCAATCTGCCTGGGAGCAAGAGTGAAACCTTCAGGCAACTCAGTGCAAATCAACATGAAATAGTAACATACGTACATAATCTTTAAAGCATTTGGTCAAATGCTAACTGATGTGGCCTTGTACACCAGACTGAAGGAGTTTGTATTTACACTGGGCTGAGAAGTAGGTTACACCACAAGACTGCTTTGCCTAACATTTGTGGCAGCAAGGTTATTAAGGACATTATTTAAATTTCTTGTGTGATTCTCTTCTCCTCTTAGAGAAGATTAGTACCAATATGTTTTGCCTGCAGAAGTTCTCCCCATTATGATTCTTCTGTCAACAAAGTCAGCCTAATGCGGTGTTGTCCTGAACACTAATCTATTTACTGAGGAAAAAGCTATGAGAGAGCTACAAACAGGACTCTAGCCTGCATGAATAGGCAGGAGCGGAGTGGAATAAAGGAGTATTTCACTTATCATAGTGGGAAGGGATAGGACAGGAGAGGAAAGGGAGACAGCTACCAGGAAAGCATTCTAATTGTACTGTTTCTAGTCTAAGTATCTTTGGTTGGTTAGAAAAAGCTGATCTCTGTAATGTTATCAATGGAGATTAAAATTTACACCTGCTGAAAGGCTTGCTGCCATATTACCATTGAAAGATTTACAAACGGATATCAGGATCCTAGAGTCATAACTGGCCTTAGGAAGAAGCTTGAAGCAAGTATCCTTGTAGCACACCAGGTGTGGGGTGACACAGTATACAGACTGTCCATTTTAGTTTCACTTTTAGGCACTAGAAGCTCAAAGGCTGAATTTTAGTTGGATTTATCTATTTATAAATGGTACAGTGTGTGTGTGTGTGTGTGTGTGTGTGTGTGTGTGTGTGTGTGTGTGTGTGTGTGTGTGTGTGTGTGTGTGTGTGTGTGTGTGTGTGTGCGCGCGCACTGAGAATTTAGCAAAAACACTTCCTGTAGAAATAAAACTGTTTGAATATTTATTTGTAGCAAAAGCATTCTTTCATTCCTCAGGCTGTCATGAAGACTTCCATGGAATTCCACTGTTACTTATTGCTGGAAAGGTTACATGTTGCTGTATGCAAACAGTGAACACAGCAACACAAGCTGTGTCATCGCTTCTTCCAGTTTATAAGCCATGCAGTTTTCCAAATCAATTCTCACTCTACACAGATCAGAATTGGACCTAACCCTCCCATTCTTCCCTCCAGCTAGAGCTGTAAGACAAAGATTTAAATGCACACATACACACAACCATTTCAACATTTAGTTTCCATTTCTGAGAGAGTCCTAAGAATTAAGGTAGCTTTTACCTTGATTCATTACAAATGTGTCCCCTTCCCCTTTGCAGAAGGTCATATGAATCATTGTGAACATGAGAGACAGAGGGCTCTACGTTACCATATTGTAACCCATGGAGATAAGGCAGGCTCTGAAATCTTCAGAATCCATCATGCCAGTCTTCTTCTACATGGAGCGATGCAAGGATGGAAGAAACCAAGAGAGAGAAAATGGAAACCAGTCGAGGAAGAGATGAACCCACAGGAGATATTACAAAGAATGGATTTGGGAAAAGGGACAGGAATTATTGGACAATGAAAAACAATACAATAAAGGTGGTTTGAAAAACCATGAAGAAGCAATGATTCAGTTGGAAATGAAATCGTTTTCATATAGGACACATATTGAATATTAAAAAAAAGAATAAAGCACAATGATATCAAGTGAGACAAATACACAAAGAGAAGAAGACAGGGAAGTTAAGTGAAACAAGTAAATGGAATAGGTAGATATAAAAAGGATTCTCCCAAGACAATAAATGAAGGTAATTAAAAGGGGTAGATATGAAAATTCATTAAGTAAAGAGAAAAGGTGGGATGGAACAGAGATACATGTACAATAAAACACGAGAACAACAATGACAGAAGGATTAAAACAAAAAAGAAAAGAAAGGAGAAAACTGTTATTTCCTCTTAGTTCAACATCTCGCTGCATTCACCACTAGCATTCAGTACCTGTGCATCGTTTCCAATATCGTAACCCAAGCTGATGAGGCAGGCTTTGAATTCCTCAGGGCCAAGTGTGCCGGAGTGATCCTGGTTATGCGGTGTGCCAGGCAACAGGACATGCAGTGCCAGGGGGGCGGTAGTGTGGGGCAGGTAAAAGAGAGGTAAAGAGGAGATCAAGAGCAGGTGAAAAGAAAACAAACAGGTGCACCATGCAGTGGATGAGGAGAGAAGAGAGAAAGAATGACATGCAGATAAAAAGACAGGGAAGAAAAATAAAAAGTGCACAAAGTTAGATACCACAATGATATTTCAGGATGTGCTAAAAATGCTCTCAAAACAGTAGTTTCTCAGAGAACTTGATCACATCTTGACAGTGTTTGAATAAGAATTGTTAACACTAGCAAGCTTTAAAATCTACTTTTTCCAAATCAGTCCCTGACATTGCTATTCTTTTACCCAGTAATGCCAGAAGTCCTACATTTCAACAGTAACCCAGAGTGCAAAGAAGCAGACAGACACAGTGGGTAGCAAACACTATCACCTTACTGTTCTTGCTATCAAAAGTCAGATGCCCCAAATAAAGGGGTAGGCTAGGGTAGGTATGCCTGGCAATGCTTCAGTGAAGCTTAGCTGGTGGAGTATCTTGTGTGCTCCTGAACAGTCCTGGCATCCCAAGAATACATCGGGAAAAAAACAGCTGAAACTCAGGGAAGTGCTGCCACCCCTGTATTTCTAAGAGCTGTACATGAAAGCAGAGCTGTGACTGGCTGAGCTCTCTCAAGTGCTCCACCCTTAAAATAGCACCCCTGGCTTTGTATAGCAGCTATCTTTGCTATTACACAGAGGGATGCACCAACGATGGATACAATATTCATTTATCACACCCCTTTCCTTTGTGTTTTGAGAGGACCCCCATGGTAAACATGAACTTCCTCACAAGAGAGCCTACTGGAGGCCAGCCACAAGCCCAGCAGAACATTTTATGACAGCTGCACTTCTTTTGGCTCAGAATCCCCAAACACTGTGGGGTGGGAAGCGTTCATCACCAAGAGTTATACACAAAATTGAGAATCCCAATTTGAAAAGCAGAACTTAGCTGCAAGGCAGCACTGAGGAGCTTCCTGCCTGCAGTCATCATCATTTTGACATGCCACACTGGCAGGAGAAGGAACTCAGGGTAGGTGTGCAGGGCCAGCTTCAGCTGACTCCCTTTTTCAAAAAAAGAGTCAACTTTTTCAGTTTGGTGTTTAAATCAGTATTACAGCTTCCCAGCAGAAATAATTGAGGATGAGGCAACCATATTTTCCATGTTACCAATGTAACCTCCCCTATCTTCCATCCATATGTAAATAGAAGGCTTATTTATGTGAATGGAAAGCTAGGATGTACAGCGTACACTGGGGAACACTAGACAGAAGAGAGGGGGTCGTTACCTGAACACACTTTCAACAATGCGAGAGGAGTTAGGATATCCATTATTTGGCCATCTGGAGGTGGCTTCTCCTTAAAATAAGACTGCAGTAATGGGGATATAGCTTGAGACCGCCATAGAATGCTGTGACAGGCTTAGCAAGTGTCAGGCGCATACGTTTGCACACTGCTCTGGGATCTGTATTGGCTGTCAGTAGGTCTATGGGTGGCATTCAAGGTGATAGCATGGAACCTACAGAACCCCAAATGGTTCTGGACTTGGGAGTGCCTCTCTCCGGGTAACAATGTGGCTGTTCAGATTCATGGAAGCACGCCAGCTGATCTCCCTTAGATGCAAGTGAGAAAGCTGCTGGCAGGATGATGGTTGAGTTTATTATGGGCTTATTTTATTATTGCGTTTGCCGGTGGCTCTATATTTATTTATGGTTTGTTATATTGTACGTAGCACTTATGTGAGGGACCTCCAGAGATGAAGGGATGGGTGCCTACAGTTTTATAAATCCAATACTCAGTCACTATATGGAAACCCTCTTGAGGGATGGGGAATAAGAGGCGGGGAGAATAATCCATTTTCTAAATATGCTGGCAGACTTCTCCCATGTCTTAGCTTAGTCAGGAAACTTGCATTCCAGACAAACTTCCTGTCTCAGCATGACAAATAGACTAGCCTAACGTGGACAGGATTACCCGACAATCTCCACAGGGCTGACGGCTCATGAGACCTAGTCCTCTAAGCACAAGAATGAAAAGTCTACTATGTGGATAGTTCTATTGCAGGGGCTGTTTGGTTTCTAATGCTATGCCAAGCCTATGAAAAAGCAGGTGGCCCACTGAGCTCCAGGGGGCACAGACTTACCCTGTCAAAATGGTTAAAGGAGGCCCGGAATTCATTCATCTGCTCCTGGCTGATTCCTTTGGCATCACGGGTCAGAATCTGATTTTCCACTTCATTGATGGTTCTAGCAATTGTTGTAAGCAACTGCTCCCAGCCCACTCGGATATGCTGAAGAAGAAAGGACAAGACTTTTCTTTTAAAAAGTGGCACCTTCTGCATCTGGAGCCCTTGGTTCGACTGTGTTAATCATTACAAGTTAAGTGATCCTGATGGTCAGGGCCTGGTAAATCCACTTGCTCAGAAAACCTCTCTCTCACCCTGGGCAAGTGCCATCAACTTCTTCAAAATCTGAACCTTCATTTAAAAAAAAAAATTAAAGATCAGATTCTCATCTACACTAAGGCATTACGTCAGCTTTAAGGTCACTTTACTCTGCCAGAATGGTGTAGCAGCCTTAGAGTAAACAAGAATCAAGCCCAAAGTTTTTAGCTCTCAGTCATGCAGAAAACCTTTCAAATGTGAACTGAATGTAAAGTGATGCACGCATGTCATCCTAGGTCTGACACCCGCTTCTCCAGTGCCTCTATTATAGCACAGCCAGATACAGTAATGAGAAGTAACCAAAGAGTCTGTTGCCAAAGTGAAACTGACAGGAATCTGGTTAGTTTTAGTGTGCTGTTGCTTGGGAGAGTTTCCAGCAGCAACACTGAAACTATTAACTAGGGAGAAGGAGCAAAAGAATGGAGTCTGTGAAAGGCATGGAGTAGCAGAGACACCTCACCATCCCCATATTCTTGGGGCACCCAGCAGGATGTAGAGGGGGAAGCAGAGAGAGAAAACTTCTCTTTCCAGATGGTGAGGGAACTTGGCCAATTGCAGGGATCTCAGTCACTGTTCCTGGTTGGGGCCTCTAGGTACTGGTGCACCTTGGTCCCTCCTATTCTGTGCCTGTGGCAGATAATAGTCTAGCCTTCTAGGAGCCATAATACTTTGGTCTAATTTTAGTTGTGGGTTCAGTGTGCAGCTGCTGGGTGGTGCAGATGGCCTGTGATACACAGGCTACCAGACTAGATGATGTGGTGGGTCCCTTCTGGCCTTAAACCCCATGACTCTACATTTATGACACATCTACTAGCCAGAGATTGATACAGAAGATTAAGGCCCTCACTGCCCCCAAATAAAGTTCAGGGATCATACTCTGGTATGGATCCCAGCAGTCTGGCAAATGGTGGGGCACTCATCTGTTGCATTGGCCCTGGACAATGGACCCCACGTTTCATATCAGGCTGTGGCTATTAGTATGTGTAGTCCTCTGACTATTAAGTATCTGGCACAATTTCCCGGTCTATATATGGGTGGGCGGATGTTGAAGGAGAAGATTGATAGAATAAGTACAGAATAGCTATAAAGAGAGGAAAAGGAGAGAGACAATATAGGGGAGGAGGCAGAGAATTCAACATAGAGAGAAAGGGAAATTAGGAAACATGCTGAAGACAGCTCAAGCAAAGATGGACCATAAATAATTATAGGAAAGTGAAAAGAAGCCAAGAAAGGAAAGTCAATGCTAAAGAGAGAAATTTAGTGAGTACGGCTGGTTGAATAGTATTTGCTGAATAGTATTTGGGGAATTTCTCCAGGATGTGCCAAACAATTTATTCAAAAAAACTTTGTGGAACTCAACTAGCTCTATAGCTGGTCAAATACTAGTTAGCTAATACCAGTGAAGTTAATTGCATAATATAGTCAGGTGTTATCTTTCTTCTGTTATTGGACCAGCCCTCGCAGTAAGTAACATTTTAAAAAAAAAATCATTAGGTAGAGAGTTGATTTGCAATGTTACAATGAAATATGGAGCACAGCAACAATACACAGTTGTCTTATTCCTTGAAACTCCAGAGGTCAGAGGGGGGACTGCCTGTATGTTGCATTCTTTCCCCTCACACACTGTATGTCTTGTCTATTTAGATGTTAAATTGTTTGAGGCAAGAGTCTCTTGCTATATTTGTATAGACCCTAACACAGCAAGGTCCTGTTCCTGGTTGCGGTCTCTAGGCATTACCATAGTATAAATAACGCATTAATATATCCACACCGCCACCACCACTGGTATTTTCACCCTGGCTATTAGGTTAGGCATCCAGCTATCAAGTAGCAGGCTAATAAGTGTCAGGTAAACACTCAAGATGCACTGGTGTTCTTAACTGGTCCCCATCTACCACCTGCTGAAGTCACAACTACTCAGGGAGGACTCAGAACTGGGTTAGCAAACAGAGCTGCAGGTCTGAACTAAGATGCACTGGCAGGGCATTGTGGGCAAAGCAGTGCTGTCAGTTCCTCACTTTCATGAGTGCGAAGTTTAGCCAAGGGTTTTGGAAAAGAATCTGGGTGTTATGGGGATGCTCATCTTAACTACATCTGGCCAACACAGCTTAGGTTGTTTTGTATGCCTGGCCTAAAACACAGCAGGCTGAAGGCTTCTCTAGGCATTTACCTCCATGGTATAGTTGGTGTGCTTGTTGTCAAAGATCAGTGCCTCCTGAATCTGCTGGTGGTCTCCCTCCAGCTGGTCAATCTTTGGTTTGTAATTAATAATGCTCTTCTCGTACTGCCGCAGGTGGTTGAGTTGGTCCTCCAGGGTCCCATGCATCTCTATGGAAATGCGGCCAATCTCCTGCATAAACAAACCCAAGGGAGTTGGGCCCATTAGAGGGACATGCCTCAACACACACAGTATCTACCTATTCCCTGTATGGGATAAAATGCTTCAACAACAAGTCATATAGATCTGAGAGAACAGAATCCAGTTTTATGGCTTTAAAGAGAGGAGATAAACATATGAGGTCAGATCCCCATATGTTACCAACCACTCTAGCTCTACTGAAGTCAGTGGAACTACACCAGTTTACATCAGCTGAAGTTCTGGCTCACTGTCTTATGAGTAAGGCTACGATTTAGTCTCGGGTATTTTTAGTAAAAGTCATGAACAGGTCACGGGCAATAAACAAAAATTCATGGCCTATGACCCATCCATGACTTATATTAAAAATACCTGTGATTAAATCGGGGGTGGGGTGATGCTGGGGGTGGGGTGATGCAAGGCCCCCGTAGCAGCAGCTGGTGTGGCTGTCCTGGGTGCCACCTGAGCATCTGGCCCCAGAGCCAGCTGCTTGGGCGGCTGTGGGGTCAGCCATCCTGACCCCTGCAGAAGTCACAGAGGTCTTGGAAAGTAACGCAATCAGTGATTTCCATGACATCTATGACAGATACGGGGCCCTAGTTATGAGCCTACAGGTTGCAATTTCCCTTCCTTCCTAACCCGTTTGTATGCTCACCATATCAGACACATGCTATGCTCTCACACTTTGTCACTTATGCCAAGTCCCAATCACCAGACTATTTGGCGCTCTGTTGAAAACCTCGTCAAAACCATCCTTTAAGTAAACTGATCAAGGGTAACTACTGAGTGCGGAGGTTTACCCTCCTTACCTTCCACCTTCTGCCTCTTCCCACTAGGAAGAGGTAAAGCCACCTGCTGCAGGACTGATTCCCACTAGCCTTGAAATATAAGAAGCCAGGTTTGAGAACAAGGGTCCTAGTCCCTGGTAGGCTTTGCTGAGCGTGACCTCTAAAATGAACACATCAGACCTTTGATTGTGCGTTGAACTCAGATGAAGCATACCTTCCCACTTTGCAGGTGTAATTTGCACCTGAAGTTTACACCTGGAAAATGAATTGTGGGTGCACGTCTGAGTAGGTCACTTCAAAGGCCATCATTCCACAAATCTACCCCTTGATGTCTATCAAGATCATCTAGGTCTAGGGATTAGCATGTGTGCAGGGTAATGGTGACTTCCATGTTGGAAACAAACCATTACCCCATATCATACAACTCCTCCTTCTCCATCACCAGTTAAACAATGGGAAATGTTTTAATACAGCCAGGACCTCATGCTTTCAGAAGACATAGGGACATGACATGAGGAGACTTATATAAAGCCATTTCTGTGCAAATCAGAAACTTGCCAGCAAAGGGGTAGTAGAGGCTACATAAGAGATACATCTCTGTACTTGGACGAGGGTGGGGATTTGAAGATGACGGAAGATGGAAAAGCAATGATGCTGGGAACAGTTGGAACTCAGAGGAGCAGCTGCATTATATGTTACCACCTCCAACTGTGCCACTTGGGTCACTGACCCAAAGAACAGTAACAGCATTGGCGTTTTCTCAAGGCAGACAAGCAGCCTACACTGAGGGGATCCAATGAAGTGGAATCACTAGTTGGGCAACATTGGATGATAAAAGACGAAGGTGTGGCTGATTGCTCTGCGAACCCTCTCAGTATGTCTATGATAATAGTCATTTAAGGACAGGGAATAAGCTGGCCAGCACTTTTCTTTTCCTCAGCTAGGAGAGAGATCAAGATGCTTTCCTCACACAGTATCTGCTGTCCTGCTTATTTCATGCTCTTTATCTCTGTGCTCCTTCTCTCATGGCTTTTTTCTCCTCAAATCTCTGCTTATCTAGCACTGACTCCCTTACTCCCTTCTTAAATGTCTTCCTTGAAGAGCCTCCCCCATCCCTTTCACCTCCTGCCATCAGCACTAGCCTTCTTGTACTCTTCTATCTTTAACTCTACTTACCTTAATTCAGATCTTAGCTAAAAAAGTTCTCCCTTAAAAATTCTCTTTCCTACTGCTGTTTTACCACATAATTGTGTTTATTTTGTAGTGCATTTTGAAACAGATGGTATGAAAGTGGTTATACAAAATAAACTTCTGCTGTATTTGTGTAAAGCAAGCGAGAAACCCTTTGAATATATTCAAGTGCCAGCATCTCTTTCTTGAGGCCACATTTTTGTATTTGCTGCAAAGAGTGGGGAGAAAAAAGTACCATGCATCTGATTAGCCAGAGACAATCTCAGCACACACTATCCACTGACTTTCCATGAAAGCCTCCCTTACTGAAGCATGAAGAGAGGATTGCCCAAAGCCTGAAGGAAGAGGCACTCCAGAATGCCCGCTGCGATTGTGGAGGAGAGGAAAAAAAGATTGTTTCAAAATTATTAAGATGCTACCTCCATCTTGGTTTGGATCCAGGGCCCAATGACATTAGCCTGTGCACCAAACTGCTTGCGGAGTCGTTCATTTTGTTGCTGGCGTGTGTGCTCTTCCATCAGGGCTTGATCCCTTCGGGGAACTAACTGCCGCACCTGTAGCAAAACATACCAAGGCACAGCATGCATTTCACGTGCAGTCAGCTAGACACAATGCATCCAGAAATAGATGCAGCAAAGGGTTGCGGACAAATAAAAAGTCATAAGCATCTGGCCTGGGCTGGATGGCTTGGGGGATGGGCAATGGGACATGAAACCTGTCTTCTCTGATGGCTTGTGTTAAATGAGTTGAAGGGCTCTGTTCAATTGCCATATGCCCACAAAGACCATCACCACAACTGGTATTAGGGATAGCATCTTTCATCAGAACAAGAAGGGAATAAAAGAAGATCCAAGTTCTCTTCTTTAACCTGCACATCCTGCACTTGGAAGCACTCTAAGCCCCCAGACGTGTGCTGGAAACAAATCATGCGAGACAAGCAGGGCCTATGCTCTGAGGTGATACTGAGAATTTTGTCTCTCTGGTGTTTGGCTGGTGGGTCTTGTCACCTTCTCGGAATCTAACTGATCACTACATGTGAGATTGGGAAGGAATTTTCCCACAAGGTCAGACTGGCAGTGATCTTGGAGTATTTCACCTTCCCTTGCAGCACAGAGTGCGGGTCACTTGCTGGAATTATCTGCGTATATCTCACTTAATCATTTCACTGCCATTGCAGGGGCCCTGAGCACTGGGGCATATCAGTCCCTCCTATTCTCAGCCTGTGACCTGTAATAGTTTAGTCTGTGAGCTGTAATACTTCAGTTGTTGGGGTTAGTGTGTGGGCGCTAGGTGATGTTGGTGGCCTGTGATATACAGTAAGGCAAACTAGATGCTTTCTTGTGGTCCCTTCTGGCCTTAATCTCTATGTCTCTAGCTGAGCACTGTGCATTGGACAGGAGAATTTAGAAAGGGAATAATTCACTTCCTGGCGTGATAAAATAGGCTGAACATCTTCTCCCTTACAGAGAAAGTGCAAGGCTCCAAGCACTCACGTGATCCCATTTGCCATTGATTTCCTGTGGGGTTATGGTAGTGTAGGGATTGGTTCCTGCCATGTTGACATGGTAGGTCTGGACAATCTTTGAGACTTCATTGTGGATCCCCAGGATTGCCTGTCGCTCCTTGTCGGCATCTGGCAAAGTGGCCTTGAACTGTTCATGGGCGGTGGTCAGTCCCTGGAAAACAGAGGTGCAAGCAGAGGAGAGATAAGAAGAGCATTAGTCAAAACACCACATTAAGGTGTTACTGAAAACAGTGCAGTTTGGAAACTCCTCTGCTGCTAAAGCAGAGCTATCAATCTCTGAGGGTGCAGAAAAGGCCATTCCACAGCAGGTAAAAGCCACTTTTATGGCACTCAAACATTTTTCAGACCTTCATAGTTAGATTAAGGCAGGCAGTTATGAGGCAAGTTATTTTTGCTGTGTTTAGGTGTATCCCATATTGACTAGCTACAGAGATAACATCACAAAACTTGTCAAATAAATCTTGCTTTAGACTCTGGTGGGCTGATTTTCCCCAGAGTCCTTGATCCCTGCAATGAGGGTTGTGAGCACTAAATGACTTTGGAAAAAAGAGATCAGACCACTAGTGTTACTTTATAGCAGCTGGGTGACTAACAGAGTGCTAGCACAAATAGCCATTAGTTTTCTCCAGGTAGGGCTGTACCAGATCCACATCTAATATGGTTACAGTGGAATCAACAGAAGCAGGTCTAGTCCGTTCATGGATCACAACTAGGTGAACATCTTCCAGCCCACAGAAATTGGTAAATTCCCATTGGTAAAGTGCTCCGTAGCTGGAAATGGCACCCTCTCCACGACCACAACTGGTCCTGTCTATTCCTCTTAATGCTGCGATTCCCAAACTATAATCTAAGGTGGTCTGGGGAACACTTGCTGATAGTTTATGGACAGCTGGCAAGTCACTTGAGACTGGCTCATTTCCAGCCATTTCTAGGTTTGTAATTCCAGAGAGCATGGAAGCCTGTAAAAGAAGAGAAAAAGACCAGGGAAACAAGTGCAGGGGGAGAGGTGGCAAACGGGACCAGGAAGCAGAGGCGCAGGTGCAGGGACAGAGAGGTGAATAGTACAGATAGACAGGGGAAGAGGAAATGAAGATGAAAGCAGAGTGTGTGACTGATAACCTACTTCTGTTATACACAGTTAAACACAGGAAATAATTTCCTATGTAAGCAACTGTTGTGGTGTTCACAGGGATGTATTTCAAGTATGAATGGAAGGGGAGTATAGTCCATGAAGTTACAAATGGGAGAAGGTGGTGTTCATAAAATGCACTCTCTATTCAGATTTGATCTACAGTATGAAAGAGTTAAAATAACTCATTGGTCTAGGACAGGGATTCTCAAACTTCATTGCACTGCGACCCCCTTCTAACAACAAAAATTACTAGAGAGCCCCAGGAGGGGGGACTGAAGCCTGAGCCCAAGGGCTTTAGCCCCAGACAGTGGGTTTTGGGATTCAGCTTGGCCCTGGGCTTCAGCTTCAGCCCTGGGCCCCAGAAAGTCTAAGCCAAATTTGGCAAACCCATTAAAATGGGATTGTGACCCACTTTGGGGTCCCAACCCATAGTTTGAGAACCGCTGATCTAGAAAAAGCACTTTAGCAAATGGCACGTCTCTAGTTCAGTAGTAGGGCTCATGCTGAGTCAGTACCATTTACGACATCTCCACCCACTGCTAGTACTACAGAGCCCACACCCAAAAAACCCACCAGCACTCTATGCATTCTCTCTCATGTGCAGTGACCTAATCTGGAAATGACAGCATTCTAGCCTGATGGCCAGCAAATCAGTTGCTACCATGAAGCAACAGCTGAACAGCAAGAAGAGCCGTTTCTTCAGCTCAGCCAGCCTAATCCAAGCAAATACATGTACTGTCTGCTGTCTTCACAAGTGCTAGTCAAGCAGGAGAAACAACAATGCCTTTCAGAACCCAGAAGGGCAACTGGACCGCTGAGGTCTGAGGACTATGGGGAGCTACTATAAGCTTTTTTCCACAGCAGCCTTGCAGCAGGAGAGGGGAAGATAAGATGAGTTGTTGCCTCCAATGACGTCATGGAGATTTGAAAGCTTTGACCCTCAACAGTAACTCAGCAGCAAAGGGGCGAGCACAATATTCAGCAGTGTAGCTGTCCAGTGCAGGACTAGAGAAGCCATCAAAGAAACAAGAGGAGCAGAGGAACTGGGGGTGGGGAATTATGGGACTGCTGGCTTAGTACACAGGACCTGAGAGTAGCTTTAAGCCCTCTCACTAGGATAAGAATGCATGATCCTCTCGACTCAGTCATTTTTAAGCAAGACCCTCACTTCTCCTTTAAAAATCCACATTCAAGTCTTGGTATCCAGTTAGATGGGAGTAATCTTGGCTTATATCAGGTCTTCTGAAGAATTTGAGAAAAACTCAATTTCCCCCCCCACAAAGATCACCAGATAGAGCAGAAGTGCCAGAACACCATAAGCACACCACTTGCCATAATCAAGTGAAAAGTACTGTCTGATTGCACACAAACACATCTCAGGAGAAAGACTTGCATATACCTGGATCTCCTCTATGGTATGAACAATGAAGGTGTCCTGCAGATCCTCCATGGCCCCCTCCATCCAGTTATTGAAAGGGGCAGCTCGTTTTGCATATTCCAGGTATAGCTGGTCAATTGTCTCCAGCAGCTTCTCTGTCCTCTGGAATTCCCAAAAAGAAGAAAGGATTAGAGAACAGTAACCAGACAGCACGCTTTGTAATTAGCTAAGCAGAGCCTCCCTCCTGTGTTTATCTGCTCCCCGACTCCTTGCCATGGCCCTGCTCCCTGAGTGTTCTCAGAAGGAAGTGACTTTAAAAGTGTTCCTGAAATTAGGGTCTGGAACTGGAAAAACCGACTTATTAAATATTTTTAATTTGCATATACTTAAATCAGCTACATGTTATATAATCATGCCATTACACAAGACTGATTTCCCCCTCTTCTTTTTACTTATTTATTTTTGTAAGAATAATCTTCTCAAAAGAGAGAAAAATTTAAAAATACAGGAATGCCAAGAAAATGTAACAGCTCACGCAATGCAGAGGTGCCAAATCTGGTGGTACAGCTAGGCTAGAAGTAAAAATAGGACACTCGTTTACTAGTCTGGATGCCTAAGCTTTGGAAAATAGTTTGAAGATCTGAAATTTAATACTAGCGTGCATTGCAGCTGGTGTGGGAATCCATGCTAGCAAAGGAGGCTGCTGGCTGTCCTGCATTTATGGCACCCTATTGATGAACTGATGAAACCATGGAGTGGTCCTAGAAGTTCTCTCTAGGTCAGCAGCAAATGATGCAAGAGAGAAAGAGGAGACCATGTGTCTGCGTGAATCACACCTTCAACTTCAAGTTTCTGATAAGCAAGGAACAACAGAGGGCCTGAAAGGTTCTCTCTGCTGGATGGCCTTGTAATCCCAAAGGCAAATACCTGCAAGGTTTCAACCTTCTTCTGGAACAATGGGCAAGCATGGGGTTGGAGATCTTCTGTTACAGGGAGTGCACAAGTTACACATGATCAATTTTCTGCAGTGGGGGAAGGAAGCTTTGAGGTAGACTTTCACAAAACCATTTATCTAGGAGAGATCATAGGTATCATCCCTGTTTTGAACTTGCATCACCCTCGGTACATTGTGTTATCTGAATTGCATTGCCTCTGTTTAAATTAGATCATAAACAACTTGGGCGATGGGAATGTCTTATAGAATAGGAAGTGAGATAACAGACTAGATTCCTGAGTGAGTGTAACACTTGATGGTGCTGGCAGTCAGCCCTGGAAAGTGAAACTCTCCAATATCCCCTGAGCAAGCCCAGCACAGTCAGCAGCAGTGCAAGATTCTTCCAGACCGCCAGGTCAATGTGACTCAAGATTGATCTCAGTGAGCATATCTTACCTCCAAGGCCTCTCTACGTTTCTGGGTTAAAGCACCCAGATTGTCCCATTGGTCACATATCTTCTGGCACCTGGCATTGACACTCGGTGAGTCATAATAATCCAGCTCACTAAAAAGCAACAACAAAAATGGAAAAATTAAACAAAGACACCCACAGGAGGAACAACCAACAATTCCCCATCAATCTCAGAGAATGGAAGTAACCAAAAATACCTCCACTCCCTGTAATGAGACTTAGAAATCAACAGTACCCAGCTTTGGAGTCATTGCACATGATGTTACAGAGTGGTATTGTGTATCACATTCAGAATGCCACTATATGGAAATTATAAAATAGAAGAGAACACCCTCCCATTGATTTCCCATGACTATTTTCCAATTAATGGTGCACGTTGGGAAGATATGGCAAATGGGCTGGGAGAGAAAAGGTGAGACTTCAGTCCAAGTTGGGAGTTGGTGGTTTTCGAGTACACAGCCATGCCAAATGCATTCCACTTCAGAACTTCATGCTGCCTAAATACCTACTTCTTGTATATAGGGAGAGGGGGCTGAGAAGGTCCTCATTGTGGATTCAAAGAGCGAGAAACCATGCTAATGGATGTAGAGTACTGCAGGCACCCTTTAGGCAATGAGGAACATACAGGAGCAGCTGAGGTGCACAGAACATTAACTTATTTAAAATAACCTCAGGATTAAAACGTGGATTGATTTGCCATAGTCCCTGCTCTAGAGTGCACTGCCTGCAATGCCCATACTCATGGGGCAATGTTCTGTAAGAGTGAGGAGGCAGAAGAGCACACACACCTCTCTCTTGGTTCTGCACTTAGCAGGAAAGGAAGAGAGTAGCTTAATGACACCCAGCCTGGGAAGTGTCTGGGGCAGGAGGCAGGCCATGCAGCAGAGAATCCTGAATGCCAGGTAGGATAATTGACTTGACTACTGAGTGAATACAACACTTGAAAGTACTGGATAGTGAAACTCTCCTATATCCTCTGAACAAGTGCAGCAGAAACAGCAGCAGGGCAGGCTTCCTCCAGACCACACAACCAACACGTCTCAACCTTGGCTTGTTAGAATATCTCCAGAAGGGAAGGGAGCTCAGCATCCATGCTCTGTTACTTGGCCCCTTTTCGCTGAGGCTGCTAACAAAGAGCAATTGATGCCAATCCTGAGGTTGTTTTTTGGGATGTGCGCTGAGCCCTCTGTTCCCTCCTGCATGTCACACAGCTTGAAAAGGGATGATCTCTTCCATCCCAGGACCAGGGCTCTCCAATCTCTCTCTCTCTCTCTGCTGCAATCAGAGATTTAACTGCTTTGGGTGCTTGGAGGATCACTTTAATTCCTATGGACTAGCTGGCCTTAGTTCTAATCTTTGCTCAAAGGGATTGAGAAGTAACTTGGCACTCCTCTCCTTCTGAGGTACCTCCTGACTTGGACAAAGGGGCAATTCCTAAAATTAGGTGAAGGACTGATCCAATAAGCCTCATCTTGTAAAGAAAACAGCTCCCCAGCCCAAAAAATGCGGCTGTTATGCCAGTCAGGCTGTTCAGGTCAAGATGAGGTGGATACTTATTCTTCAATATTACAGAAATGAGCCAACACCAAGTTGTCCTGGTCCTTATGCAGCCCCAGCTAATTCTCTTCCTCACATGCTATTGATCACATGCCTGCCTACAAACTGCCCTCACACTGTGGCCATCATACACTCCAGCTTCCCCGACTGATGAGGCTCCACTTCCCTTGTGACCTCTGCGTCACAGCCTCTAGGAAGTAGAGCTGAAGTGCAGCATTCCAAGCAGGAGCAAGGGAAGGCAGTCAGGGAATTCAGTCTGTGCTGGGGCCCACTGTCACTGGAGTCAGTCAGGAGCGTGGACCGTGATCTAGCTGCCAGGCCAGGCATATAGTGCAGGACTCCTGGAAGTGTGGACCCTTATTCACCTGCATAGGCCCCAGGAGTCTAACAACGGACCTGCTTGAAATCATACAAGTCATGCCATATAAATCTGTGACTGATGGGTCCATCTCTACTCCCTGGCAGACAAAGCAGAGCTTGATACATGAGAGGGAGGGAAAAGGATATAGGGTAGCTTCCTGGTTGCCCTTTCTAAGCTAGCAAGAAGAGAATAGAAACAACAACGACCACCACCAAAAAAGCTATTCCTCATCCTGAAAAACTGCAATAGTGCTACAGCAACTGTTCTGAAATCCAGCAGGAGCAGGAAGAGGACCAGGCTCTTCAGGGAAGAGTTAAATGGCAGGACACTGAGGTGGAAAAGGGTGGGAATCCCCTTTCAGAATCAAGCATATGCTCCTATCTCACCACTACTAATCTTCCCCACAGACAGAGTTTCTTAACCTATCTCTCTCTTGTGTTTCAACCCCTCCTGCCCCCTGATCAGATAACAGGGACTTTGGGATTTTCCTACATTCCTGCACTCTAAATCTTAACAGGGATTGTTTTATGATTGTGCTGGGCAGGACAGCAAAGCCGATTAGCCTTCAAGGTCCCCATTCTAGCTCCTAGAAAAGCAAATGCAGCAGGCGGCAGCCGTACTTGAGTTCTTGTGCAATAGCAGCAATCTGCTCAACACGGTCCTGGTGAGCAGCTAGGTCGCTCTCAAAGGCCTCATGTTTCTTCAGCAGGGCCTTGATCTCTGACAAGGTAGCAGTTTCATAATCCTTCTGCTGCAGCATTGCCTCCTTACCTACAGAGGGAGCCAAAGGACAGGAGAATGAAACCAGTGTTCAGCATGGATTCTTCATGCCCATGCTAAGGCCAACTAGCTTACACTCCAATGGTGGACCCACCACTACTCCAAAGGTAACCCTCTGAACACTCCTGCAGTCAAGACAGGCCAATTTGGAGAGTCACACTTTTCAGTCTCAGACGAGTCTCTTGGATTGTAAGTATCAAGTGTTAACTGGCAACAGCGCTGCTCAACCAAGTGCCGTCAGTCACACTAGGTTCCAGATTCGGTCTCTAGCTTGGAAGAGGCCCTGGAGATTTTTCGCCTTCCTCTGCAGCGTGGGGCATGGATCACTTGCTGGAGGACTGTCTGCACCTTGAAGTCTTTAAACCACAAGTTGAGGACTTCAATAGCTCAGACATAGGTCAGGGGTTTGTTACAGGAGTGGGTGGGTGAGATTCTGTGGCTTGCGCTGTGCAGGAGGTCAGACTAAATTGAAGATCATAATGGTCCCTTCTGACCTTAAAGTGTATGAGTCTATGTGGCAACAAGGGGGAGATGGCTACATAATCAGAATGTGGCCACACTAATATATTTTAGTTAGAGAATATATTTTATGGAACATAGTTGTAACCACACTGCCAGAGAGGTTCTGGAGGAGTAATGAAGCAGGTTATATATTTCAGGCATAACACCAAAAGCATATATTTGCCACAGACCAACCAGTAGTTTTCCAGCTCAGAAGAGAGAGATGTACTGACACTCATGCTCTATGTGGTGGCCATTCTGACTATATTATTTGTTTGTAGAAGACTTAATTCAATGGGGCCCTGAATATAGTCCTTCGGTGCTACTTCATTATTTTCCTAGACCTGAATCTCTTCTCAATACTAACATTCAAATTATTTTTTCTCCTTAAAAATGTGAGTGGAGTTGGTGATCATGAAAGTCACTCACACACACAACTGGCGTGAGCCAAGCAACAGCTTTGCCAGCTGCAATATAAGCACCTCCCTCCAGCTCTGCCAAATGATCTACATTTCCACATGCAGCACTCTCTACCCTTACAGTCTTGGAACTGTCCAGTTTAGTATAGATTAGAGCCATGTGATTAATTAATTAATTATTATTACTATTATTGGCAAATAGTAAATTAGCTGAAAATGCATTTTTCAGGCCACCAAAACCATTCACAAATTCAGGCTGAATTCAAGAAATACCTTCAGCTGGGAAGAAAAAAAAAAAAAAAAAAAAAGAGAGAAACATTTCAACATTTTGTTTCAACTTTTCTTTTCAAAGTGACACTTTCAAAATGAAATGTCAATCCAAATCAACATTTGTTTAGAAACTGCCTCTTCGGATCGACATTCAAGGTATTTTGTTTGATTTAAATTAACATTTCTCTGTTTTTTCCCCTCCCCTTCTCTGTCCCCCACAGCATGGGAAAAAAAAAAAAAAAGAAAGAAAACATTCAGTTTCAATTCAAAACTAACCAAAAAATTATTGGTTTTACTACTGAACCAATTTTTTGCTCAGCTCTAATCTAGATGTGACAGACCAGTACAATCAATCCTGTGACACCCAGTCCTCTCTATCTTCAGATAGGCAATGGCACGTTTTCAGAGGCAAAATGCTTTCAGAAAGAAGCATTAGGATTGGCATTACCATCTGTCCAGGACTCGTGAATGGAAGCTTTCTGCCGGAACTTCTCAGCCAGGTGGTCCAGCCTCTCTAGCCTTCGGATCTCATTCAAAAGCCATTCCTCATAGCCTTTCTCAGCCTGTTCTAGGCCTCCCCAGGCATTGTTTATGTCCTGCAGTGATGTAAAAGATACAGCAGCATGAGAGGAAGGGATTGGTTCAGAAGATTGAGAATGTTCTTCAGCATCATGCTTTGAGCATTCATCCAAGCGGACCATAGGCTTCCAATCACTCTGTAGCATCAGGAGGCTGTATTTTGGCTCCATGGTCATGAGATATAGATTTGCAGCAGGCTGATGATCTGACCAGATGGAGTGCATTTAGCAGGTCAGAAACACGGAACCCAAAAGAGACACTCTGTGAAGCACTGCCACTCACAGCATGTTATCTATGAATGCAGTGAAATGTCATGAGAGGCAGTCACATGCCTCCTAATACGAAAAAACCTCTTTGATCACTCCTTCCTTGAAGAGGTCAATAAAAATTAGTTTGTGACCTCAAAACAGATGGACCTAATGTTCACCCAATCACAGATTTCACTGTCAGCTAGACAGGAGCCCAAGGGCCGGACCTAATTTGTACACAGAGAAGCAGAGACTGGACCGCCACTCCCACCTTAATGTGCAGGAATAGTCTGTGTGAGGACAACAGGTCCCAGTGAGCAAATATCCCATCCTGATCTAACTGCTCTGATCAGGATGGAGTCCTACATTCAGAGACCAGTGGTTCATATTGAAAATGAGGGTGGCATGGCCACACTTCTCTCATGCCTGTCTGTCTCATCTTCTACCCAAGAACTTTAAACTCTCTGGGGCAGGGACCATCTTTTTCTTCTGTATTTGCACAATGGGGTCCTCATCCATGACTAGGGCTTCTAGGTGCTGTGGTAATATAAATAATATGGTCTAAAGTAGTATGCTTGATTTGGAAGGGTAGACAGATGCCTTGCGCTTTTAGCATGTCACACTCACCGAGACCATTTTCCCCTCTGAAGGCATGAATGCCGGCCTGTTGCTGAGCCGCAGCTTGGTCTGCAAGGTATTGAAATTGATTTCAAGTTGGCACTTCTCCTGGACCTTGGGGGGCTTGTGCAGGCGACGGTAGTCCCGGAAGTCCTCCAGTTTCTGCTGCATGGCTTGCATGGTGTTCTCAGGTGCCCGATTCTCCAGCCAGGGAATGGTGCGGCGGATCCATTCTAGCAACTGAAAACAGCAAGAACGAGAGGGAGGAGTCAGAATAGCTGCAAAATCATTAAAAATTAAGCCCCAAGTTTAGGTTTTGTTAAAACTACTTGTGTCCTCAGAACTTAGTAGGAACTGTCAACTTTATGTCTGAAACTGGGTGTTGCCAGCAGCGTTCTGCCAAAGGCAGGGAATTGGTTTAAGAACAGGCTGTCAACCACTTTGTAAAAGTATGATCTTATGGTATCTACCCTGTACAGACTACCATGCTGAGGCACATGATTAGGCTGACCAGATGTCCTGATTTTATAGGGACAGTCCTGATATTTGGGTTTTTTTCTTATATCGGTACCTATTAACACCCCCACCCCCGCTCCACACACACACTCTGTCCTGATTTTTCATACTTGCTGTCTGGGCACCCTACACACGATTACAGCATAGAATGCCTTTATGTGGTTAATTCATAGTTCAGTTCTGCAAAAACAAGACCAAACACTGTTCTCAGATCATGCTAGACCTTAACATGGCAGTTGCTTGGTTCAAAAATACTGCAAGCCTGTCAGTGTTTTGGCTCTGTTGGGGCTACACTGTTGTAACTGATTTGCCCTCTTTGACACAGAAGGGTCTACGCTGTAGAAATGAAGTTACTGCCTCCATTTTCATTTTTCCACTCTAGTTTCTTTGAAGTCAGCACAGATCCGGGAATAGTCTTCCAACAGCAAACAGCTGCTAGGCAGCCAGCAGGGAGATAAAACAATGGGCAGCTCCAGGTGGAGCAGAAAGCTGCCACATGCTTTCCTACAGTGCAGTGGGATCTCATCACATCCATCCCAAAACAACTGTGGTGGCTCTCAGTTCATTTCAGGATCAATTTTACAATTGTCCTCTTTGTACTCAAAGTTCTTTATTGTCTTCCTCCCACCCTGCTTACGGACTTTATCCCTTTGCTCTCCCACTTGCTGCTTCTACTTGTCTACCACAGGCCTCCTATGGTCATTTCTGCAGTCTCATAACTGTATACGCATGAGCCTTCTCCCCTGCAGTTCCTGCTATCTGGAACAGTCTTCAGTTTCTATCCTATATAGACTCTTTCCAAATGTTAGTGAATACTTATTTTCTTCCTTGCCTACATCTTTAACTTCTCTTCCCCATTATGATTTACTTAACTCTTAACGCATGAAACACTACACAATAAAGTTGTACAATATTGCACACCTTAAAATGATTTTTTTCTCTTTAGTTTTAGTAATACAATGATTTCTTTCAATAAAATTGAGCATCTGAAGGCTGTTCCACTCTGATGGCCACCATTTTAAAGTATATTACATTTGACACCTGACATAGTTCAGTCTTTCATATTTACCTATTGGAAAAAAACACTTTCTAAGGAAACATGAGATGGTATATATTCGACAGTACTAGAGATCTGTCTGTAGGTTTAAAAACACAGTGCTGTGTTTGTACAGAGCCTAATACAATAGTATCCTGGTCCATGACCGAGGCTCTACAGTAATACATGTAATACACACAACGCTGCCCAGGAATTGACAGCACCATGGATACTTACATCACTGGCCAGCTTTTCATAGTCTTCCATGAGCTGTTCATTCTCCTGATTGACTGCCAACACCTTGCAGATACGATTGGCTGCTGTTTCCGCCTGTCAAACAGGAGACAAAACAGGAAGGGGAAAACGTGTCAAAACACCGTAACCCAAAACTTGTGGTTTAGCCTCCTGCTACATACCTGTGGTGAAAGGTAAAGTCTCCCATCCCTGGCTCTAGCAGCCCATCTCTGGTCCGAAAGCATGTCCAGGAAACTTAGTTTTTTATTTGACTTTCTACCATAACTGGATTTTTTTCTCCCCAGTAAAGCATCTCTCTGCGATGCATTCAAGTGGATTCAGCCTCCATGCTCAACTGATGCAGCAGTCTAGGCCTGTCTGCTCTGGGGCAAACTATTCATATAAGAGGCTTGAGACATCCTCTCCACCCCACAAGCAGACGCTCAAAGTCACAACTCCAATAACTGATCTATGATGCCTGGGCACTACTATGGCAAGTGTCAAACCGGGGGAAATCTTCCTTAAATGCTTTTAATCTTAAGAAAGTGCTGTTTATTTGTATTTGATCCTGACGCTGGACTCTGAGTGAGTCTTTACCTAATTTCCAAGAAAATACTTACGTTTGTTCTTTCCTTACCCCTAAAATCTGTCTAACAATTGAGCTATCTTCTAGCTTGCCCTACAATATACAATCTTTGATATCCTTTACGTGCAATTCCATCTCAAGGCATAGAAGTATCTGATGGATGGAGAAACCTTTCCTTCCTTCCCCACCAGCTATTCAGACCTCCATTTATCTGGATTTTCATGATCCAGCTGAGAGTGAGACTTTCCTTCCATCTAACCGGGATTTGTTTCGTAATCTCTCTGCCTCTTTCCCCAAATCAAGTCTTTTGAGCAATGGTGTATCATCATTACAGTGGCTTTCTGAGGGAGACTGGACATGTTGAAACTTAGATCAAGGAATGGAAATCCCAGCTGCAAAGTAAGCTCTGAACAGTCCACCCTGGAGTGCCACACTATTAGCAAGAGCATGTGCTTAATACTTGAAATATATAAAAGGCTTGTTCTTGGGGCATTACTTGCCCATGTATCTGCACAGCTCCTGTGATCATGAAGGACAGTTAGATCCTTCTCCGGGGGTGGACAGAGTCCTTGGAAAAACATCTGCTGTGCAGACAACTTGAAGGGCCATTTTCTTTCTGGCCCAGATAGCAGTGTACTAGAGGCCATCATCATCATCCTTATCTCCTCTTCCCACCGAAGCCCTAAAGATACGATCACCATCCTACCTCCACAATGTGGGTATCTCCAGGTGGCTGAGGAAACTGGGATAGGATTTCCTATAGAGGGAGTCAATCCCAACTCGTTACAGGAGACTGTTGTTGAGCAATGCAAGGAGTGAGTGCACATGGTGTCTCTACAGCTTTCACATTCTGTAAGTTACACAGTGCTTTATATCTAAGTGGAACGGACACCAAAAGAGGTTGTGTGTGTGTGATTCTGGAGCAGTAAATAGCTGACCATTTAATGAGCTCATAACTGGCACGTTTAAACATACATCTATTTTTAAAAGGAATTTAGTATTTGTTTATTCAGCTTCTGATGTCATTGGAGAAAAATTTTCTCATTATTGCAGCTGATGTGAGGTAGCAAGAATAGCAATAAAAATCATAAGCTCCAAAATGACGTACAAGTCGCACAGTCCCAAAGGAACTGGCTATCTTAGTTGTTGGGAAGAGGCTCAAAAAATGTGTGTTCAGTCATCTCTCCCAGAGCTAAACTAGGCCAGCTGGCAGGTATACAAATATTAGCTACATTAATAAGAACATGTAAAAATGGTCTTTAAAGAGCCATTTCGGTAAAAAGTATAAATGAAAAGTGCTCAGGACAGTTTAAAATGTCAGAAAGCATTCTCTTGTTTTGATTTTAACTTCCTCTTGGCTGGTACCAAAGGCTCATTTTTGCCATCCAGGTGGAGTTTACAGAGAAGATATCAAGTGATATCTCAAAAAGACATACCCCGTGTCCCTACATCCAATGTGACTTGAAGAGAGAGAGGTCACCTCAAACTTTATAGGACCCAGGGCCAGGATGGTGGGGATTTTTTTTTTTTTTTGATTAATTCTCCAACCCTGTTATTCACATGCGGCTGGGGCAGCAGCCAACTAAACAGTAGGGATTCCATTTAAAACAGGTATATGTACATGTGTTTGATAGCAGATTTCCTCCAGTTCCCCCACATTTTGGGCGTCCATGTGTCCAAACACAAAAATCCCCAATTGCCGATGTTCAGCTTGTTTGGAAGTCAGTCTCTCTCTCCCCTACACCAACCCCTGCTTCTCTGTGGCTCTGCCTACACTGGATTTCCTCGCTAAATCATCCAGTTACTACAAGTAACAGCGGGAGCATTACTGTAGAGAAGGTGCTACAACTACTAGAGTTGCTGGCAATATGTTGTGCTGACCTGCTGTGATTAGGGTTTGACAACAGAATGTTCCACGTGATCTCCATTTGTGCTCCCAACAGTGTTCCCAGGAGAGGAGCAGCAGCAGTGATGTTTAAGGAAAGGAGTGGAATGTAGATATAATCTACATAATGTCTAGACAGCTCACCACATGTTCCTTTATTAAAGGAATCTTTATGGACAATTTGCTGCTCCTGAAAGGTTCTGGACTGACAGTCCCAGAGACTCCAGCCACAGAAGAGATACAACACAGGCAGTGGCACCATAAGCTTTGCCCACATTATCTTGTCCATGTGTCTCAATCCTGGCCTTGAGGATCTAGCCCTCTAGGGATGAAAGGGGAGCGGTCTCCATGGCCCATTCAACCCTGGGTCTCCCTGCTGAGAATGTCAATAAAGTGATCTAGGACCATAATGGTTTCTGTGATGTGGCCACTAGTCTATGACTAACACATGATCCCAAGAGCACCCCAGGACACTGCATACCAGACAAACACTTTATAAAATGGCAAAAAGTTATTCAGAAAATTTCACTGCAGAAGAAGTCAAGTTTTACAACATAATAAAACATATTAAACCCAACCAGTAGTTAAACACCCATGCAGTTTAGTGTTGTGAAAGTTAGAAGCAGTTAGAAAACAAGCAAACCAACCAAAGCAAGTATACACACATATTTTGATATATATAAATCATTTAAAGGAAAAGCAGCCATCCACACAAATGTCATGTAAGGCTGGGGCCCCTGTACCTTTCAAGACTCAGTATAAGAGAATGAAAGAAGCGGAAAGCTGATCATGTGACCTCCCCTTCAGGGCTGGTAGCAGTAATGAGAAATCTGAATGAAAAATGGAGCGACATCACAGTAAGTCACCTAATCAAGTAAGAGACGGCAGTGCTTAAAAAGACACACTGTGCTCCTAGACCTAATGAGAGTCATGCTCAGCAATCGCTCTGTATTAGCCCGGGATTTTAAACTTGTCACTCAACAGCTGGAAAATGTAGGATTTGCCCTGGCAGAGCTTAAAAAAGGAGCTACACCCTATCCTCCAGTCATAGTTAAGTTGCTAGCAAATTGACAATTTAATCAATTTTCTTAATCCTCCCTATAAGCCAGTTAGACTACATGGGATTCAAACCTTAATAGCAAAGAAGCAAATTCTCTGATTCTTACTCCAATTACTTGGTTCAGACATTGTGGCAGTAGACAATGTTTCTGTTTACAGTATCGATAGAAGCCCTGGCACCTGTACTAATTGCTGAAATGGGCACAGGAGCTGCTGCAAATATTTTCAAAGGATGGAGTGGGACGGGAGAAGAGAAGAACATAGGATTGAGGGGCAGCACCTTTACCACCACCAGAAACTACCCAGTTCTTTCACCTTCTACCCACATTTGAGGTTTGCCATCAGTCTACACTGAAGAACTGTGTGTGGGGCAACTGGAAAATACTGGGGCTGGTGGTTAGTCTGGCATGGGCTCTGGGAGAATGGTCTTTGTGGGAAAGCATGGCTGACTTGTATTCCACTGAGCCTGCTGTGAAGAGTTTCAAATAATTTACTAGCCAGGATCCTCATACCAAACCCATATATGTAGGTGAACCTACTTCAGCACTGTCCAAATGAAGTACCACATTTGCAATTTACTAAGGAACCAGAGCTGCACCTATTTTGCATAAAACAGAGCAGGTCCCAGCATGCAATATTCTAGCTTGATTAAAAATAAAAAATAAAAAAAAATCTCTCTTATGGTTCAAGCTAGCTCTTTACATGTGGAACCTGCAACCTGTGGGTAGAATCTTGGTATAAAAACTGATTTATATAAATTACATGTAGCCCTGAGGTGCTCAGTATGCTGCCAGCATGGCTCTCCCTTGGGAAAAATTGGACTGTGTATCCTTTATAGAAAGCGGTTGACAGAAAGAAGGGAAAGTTGTGTCCTGTTTGTGACATGTTAATGAAAGATGGGTCTAAGTCTCAAGCTTTGGACCATATTTCTAAAACCACTGGTCTGAATCCCCTTGAGCTTGGAGGGGGAGGGGAGGAGAATGCACACCTACACTTAACAGTGCACAGAGCTTTCCTCCTATAAAAAGCACTACTACAAAATTGGCATTTTAGAAAACTGTTGCTCAGTAGGAGGCAGGAATCTCTGAGCTGGCTAATCAGCTGCTTTGGGGGTAGGCCCAGTGCCAGGCAAAGGGGCTTGGAATAAAAGCAGAGAAAGAACTAAAGAGAATATTGCGGAAGAAAAAGAATCTGACAGGAGGAAGAAACAGGTGGTTTGGTGAAGGGAGGCGAATGAGTGGGAAGGAAAGAACAAAAGGGAGACAAGCCAGGAGAGAAGACATGGGTAAGAGAGGGGAAGTTCAGGTGATTCAATAGAGACTTATTAGGGATGAAACTCGCAGCTGGAGCACTGTCTAGGGGTAGGAGATTATAGACTACTTTGTCTTAGGTAGTTTGCATATCATTGGAAATTGGCCCAGGTAGAGGCCACTGACCCAGTGGGAGCTCAGTAGGGAGGGAATCTGGCAGCTGCAAAATAAGACCCTTAACAGTCCCAGCTTAATCAGCTTTCAGAACAAGACTATGCTTGACCAGGTGGAAATTAAGCTTGTTGCTTTGAGATACACATCATCGGTCAGAGGTGATGGAGTCCAAAGGTCAATTTCTTCCTGTTAGTTTGGTCAGTGGGGTTGTGCCCACTTTGGGGAGGAATCTTGTGTCTACCACATGGGAGCAGATGCAGAGAGAGGCATAAAGGAAAGAGCTGAAGTGTGTTTAAAGAACACTTTCTGAATCCATAGTTTCCTCATATAACTTCTTCAGCCAGGTTAAAGATCAAACATCCCAGAATAGTTATGTATGTGGTTAGACTGCTCAGTGCATGGGATTCCCTGCCTCTCTGTTCATGGACCAAAGGTTTGGGATGTTTCTCAGAGACTTAACTGTTGGGGGAGACAGGGGGGCAGGGAAGAGAAGAGGGAAGGTTTTGTTAGGAGTAATGTCTCACCTTCTGCGCACCTGAGAAGGCGTGGTAGTAACATGAAACATAGGTCATAATGGCCTTCTCATCCGGCCTTAGCGGGCCTATAATATCTGTGCAAAGAAGGAAAAGAGGTTGAAAGGATAAAGTAAGAAGCAGAACACAGAATAAAATAAACAGTCATGGGTGGCGTGAGAGAGGGGGAGAAAACTTCCCATCATGCATTGCAGGACAGGCCAAATAGATTTCCATGCGGAGAGCTGGGAATTCGGATCGGAAAGTGACCAGCAGTGTTGGCTCTGTGGATCAAAGTGGTACCTCCCCTTTCTCCTCCCAGCATCCAGTTCTTGTTCCTAGCCAACCTCCAAATTACATATTTTCATAGCCCCACAGTCAGTGGGCCTGATCCAGCCATGAGAATGAATAAAATTTATTTATTGCTTTAGCATTTTAAGAGTCTGCTCTTGAAAGGCTTGTGAGTCTTAAGTGGCCAGGCCACTGCAGAGATCAGACTGCCTTCATGCAGAGTATTTCCCACTCTGCTTCAGTGTGCACTGCATAATCCTATGGCACTGAAGCAGTTACCGTGTGTTTGATTTTTGAGGGAGATTTATCAGGTGTCACTTGGCAATATTTTCTTTAAGTAACTACATACCAGCAGGCAATTGCTTGGCAAAATACAGTGAGGACACATCTGTCCAACCTCCACCACAGAGGACACAAGGGGGGAAAGAAAAAGGGAAAGTAGGTGTCTCAGATGCAATATGTGATCCTCTCTATTTCGAGAACCACAGCACCTGAGGGTTTGTCAGATAAACTCTTCAAACCCGAGCTGAATCTGGGCTGAGTTCACTATGTAAAAGGAATAGGTGTTATGCTGAACTCTGCCAGGAGCGGCTGCTTGGTATTTGGGATGATCCTTCCAGTGGCTCAGTTAGTCGAAGAAATACTTACACAGATGCCTAAGGAGTAAGTGAAGAGAATCAGGAAGAATTCAGGCTTGCCTACACTTTTTTTTATTTTGGGGGGGAGGGTGAATCAATGAGCAGTGATCAATGCATCGGTGGTTGATTTACCGTCTATAGTGAAGACCTGCTAAATTGACCACAGATCACTCTCCTGTTGACTCCTGTACTCCACCAGATTGAGAAGAGTAGGGAGAGTCGACGGGAGAGCAGCCCATCAAAATCGTGTAGTGTGGACTCGGCGGTAAATAGATATAAGCTATGTCAATTTGAGTTACGCTATTCACGTAACTCAAATTATGTAGCTTAGATCAAATTTCCCCTGAAGTGTAGACAAGGCCTTACAGACCCTGTAGCTCAGGTGTAGTGAATGTGTATACGGGTGAGTGAATGTCTTAGCTTTGCCACTCCGTGCTCTTTCTGAAACCTCCTGCCCAGCCACATTCCCCACCCTCGCAAAGAAGTGGCTAATCAGAAATAAACTCAGATGATGGTATGCTATAGTGTCTGAGCAAGCTTGGTGGCCTACACACCGCAACAGTGTGTTAAAGATTTAGGTTTGATTTCCAGTTCTAGTCCTACTGGTATGACAGGAGCTGGTGCTCAGCTAGTTGAGAGGGAATCTTGATGGGAGAACTCCCAGTACCACAGGATTAATGTGCACTCAGCAGCCCTGTGGCTTTACTGTACACTGACTTTAGGGATATGCGCTCTCAATCCCTGTCCCCCAAAATATTATGTTTGGGACACCACTTTGAACCAACAGCCAACTCTACCAAAAATAACATAAAGATGCCCGTAGCTAGAGAGGAAAGAGAGAAAGAAAAAAGGTTTGGACATTAGCAACAGGACCAGGTGCGCTGTGTGGAGGGAGCTTGGAATCCTGCGATACCTTCTGGGCTCCTGAGAAGGCGTGGTAGAAGCTAGAAACATAGGTCATGATGGCTTTCTCGTCAGGGCGGGCAGTTCCAACAATGTCTGTCAAAAAAAACCTGAAGTTAAGAGCATATCGACTGATGGGAGAAGAGCAAGGGAGGAGAGCCAGAACGGTCCAGGACACCTGGTGTGGGGCACGCATGTATCACAGGAAAGTCCTACTCTGCACACTCTTTGCGCAGGACTCCCTGACCCTCCCCAGCAACCCTTTCCTCACCAACAAAACTCCCAAGAGGAGGAGTAATCTAGCCCCTGGCAAACCTAATGGGATTGCAGTACATTTCATGTTGGAACATTTCATCCCTCTCTAGAAGGATCCAGCCAAGGCAGAGCTGTCAGTTGAATCAGTGGGATGAACCCAGCAAAGCACCAATAGGCCGTTGGGTTATTTTAGCATAATTCTACTCCTCCATCCCCTAAAAGTTCTTGAGGTGAATTTTTTTCTGCCCCTCAAACCACCCCAACATACGGATGGCCTGATTTTCCAAAGGTGCCAACACCTCTGAATATCAGGCCATCGATATTTACACTGCAGAGGTACACACATTTGTTCTATTCCTTTAGGAAGGAGAGCTGCTCTGACAAAGCAGGAGAAATCCTGCATGGCCTTAACCATCTGTTTCTATCATTCCCAAAACTAGACCCAGTTATTTCTGGGGTAGATTTCTTTGGGAGCACCTGGACAAGACAATCTTATAAAATCCAGCCCAGAAACATGGCAATTCCTCGGGGTCACAACAGTGAGGAGCGGGCAAGGGCGGGAGGAAGCATGACTGGTTACTGGGGCTGGAAACCCTGCATCAAAAAAGTGTGCAAAGTAAATTTCTAGTTGCCCAAACGCTAGTTAACCAGTTTTAATTGTGTGTATCCCCACCACCGAGACATGTTATTTCACAGGTCTTCACTTCCCAAACCAAGCCTGGAACATAGCCTCCCTCTTCAGAGCCAGCTGGCCTTGGGCAAACAGCCACTGTACAAATGAAGACCTGGCCAGTGGTCTGAAGTGCAAACGACAGAGTTGGAGCCTTCCAAACTGGACCCCACATGTTTCTTAAAGGTAATCCCTGCTGCCCCAAATGCCTTCAGATAACCAGTTACTTTCTATGAGAGGCATTTCTGAAAAAGTGGATCCCTCCCTTTGCTTCCAGAACTGGTCAGTGCTGTAGTCTCATGCCTAATATTACTGTGCAGTTCACAGGGAAGCAGTTTACAGTACCAGACATGATAAGAGTGGGTTGGAGAAAACTGGCAGAGTTGTTCTTACCAAGTTTGTTCTCCATACCCTCCTCTAATTCTCAACAAATGGCTTCATTTAAATGGCAGCAACCAACTACACCAAAAAAGGGTCAAGGATATGAATCCGGGGTCAAGGGAAGAGTGTGTTCTTCACTGGACTCTCTCTTGAACCACTAAATCTAGATCTTGAAAGGATATGGGGAAACCAAGATCTTAGGTAAATTTTAGATTCATGGCAAGATAATTGAAACCTTTACACAAGGCAGTAATGACAGTGCAGGCTTCTGACTACAGAGATGACAAATTGGTATTAGATATAAGCAATCACTTGTAGTCTGGAGTCTGGTCTGTGGGAACTGAAGACTAGATCCAACCCAAATTGGAGCCTTTACTGTAACTAATAGGGAATTATGGTCCAGGGTTGGGACGCCAACATGTGTCAAACACAGTACGATGGGGACAATGATACCATGACGATATTTAGGAAATAACTGAAGTTGGTCTGTTTTGAGGTTCTCCCCCCTTCATTATATGTAGGGCCACCACATAACGTGCTGTTGGTTCACAATTCAGTTAGGTGTCCAATATGGAGCCCCACCCCAGTCAGATAGATCTATCCAAGTATTACGTGTCTCTGATCACTGTATCAGCCCCAGGTTAAAAACTACAGAGCAGACATGGGAGAATGAGGGTACCGGAGGAAGAGAGAAACAGAACAAGAGATTCATTTTTCTGTTGTAACCTTTATTCTATTTGTTCGGGGTGCGGTGATGGAGGGGGCGTTCAAGATTAGGAAGTTATGAAATAATACATGTCCACCTAGAAGAGGTGAGGAATCTCTTGGAAAAAACAATTAAAAATAAAAATTGGATTCTACTTTACCTTCTGCATCCAACATCTTGGGGATGTCCAGATACTTCTCAGCCACGTCGAAGGCTGTGTTTAGGTTAGTAAGAGGATCATCCTAGGATAGGAAGAGCCAGAGCATTAGCATCAAAATGCAACAAGAGGAACAATATTTCTCTGAAACCAGAGACCATCATTGTTTGATTTGCTTCCGATAACTCAGTTGGATTGACAGAAATACATACATGAAACCACTGATGCAGCAGGCACCACAACAGATTAAATAAATGGGTTCATTTTAAAAGCAGTGCCTGGGGACTCAGTCATGTGACTAATGGCATTAACAGGAATCACAAGTGTATGCATTTGATTGGTTAGGAGTCAACTTTGCAAACAGATTTAACAAAAGCATCTAAAGGGTGTGGGGATTCCTAGCTTTTAAGGTTAGAAGAGACCATTATGATCATCTAGTCTGATCTCCTGCTGGTCATAGAATTCCACCCAATAACTCCTGCATCAAGCTCATAGCTTTTGCTTGATTTAGAGCAGGGGTTCTCATACTGGGGGTCGTGAGCCCTCAGGGAGTCATGAGGTTATTACGTGGGGATCGTGAGCTGTCAGCCTCCAGCCCAAACCCTGCTTTGCCTCCAGCATTTATAATAGTGTTAAATATTTTTAAAAGTGTTTTTAATTTATAAGGGAGATCGCACTCAGAGGCATGCTCTGTGAAAGGGGTCACCAATACAAACATTTGAGAACCAATGAGTTAGAACATATATTTTAGAAAGAGACTCAATCTTGATATAAAGATGCAACAATAGGAAACATTATGCATACCTCACAGCCTAATTAAAAGTCTGTAATTTGCCCTACTATAGATTTAATGTCATATTGATAGTAACAGTGGTATTTTACATTTATACAGCACTTTTAACACCCCTCCCCCCCAAAAAAAAATTCAAAATGCTTCACCAACTATTTACATCCAGCAACACTATGATGGCAGCTACCTCTGGGCTTGACTATGGTTACCAACTGGTGTACAGTTGAGTGGGAAGACAAGGTAGTTTCCCAGGACACCTGGAATAAATCCCTACTCTGCAAGATTTTTTGTTTTTGTTTTTAAGTAAAGGTCCTGTCTTTTGCATGCGTATTAAACTTCCATCCAAGATCTCCCCACTTAACAGACAGTATGTAGCCCTCGAAAACATAGCATATTTGTATTAATTTCTATTATACCGATTGCCAGGGCAAAAATGCACTTCAGTTACAGAGCTTAAAAGGTAGTCAGTCAAATCCTAAAGCACGTAAGTGTGCCTTGACCATACCATGAAGATAACTAAACTCTAAAGGACCAAACAAGGAGCTAGAATTCCGAAGGCAGCAATCATCAAAAAAGAAAGCTCTGTGAGAAATCATTAAGTGTTCAAACATAGGTACCAACAATCTAGTGCCTCTCAACCAGTCTGAGAACTCTGGGACTCCAGACTATTCAGCTTTGCATCAAACACCTACAGAAATGAGATTTAGTTCTATTCTATGAAAATATTGCAATAGTCAAAACTTGTCACAATCATGCTCCCAAAAATCATTCTATTTTTGTGAAATAAGCTGCCAAAGAGATACCATCAACTTTTATGTTGTTGGCACTGGAACCAGTGGCTTCTATTGGTAGAGAGTCTACATGGCAGTTGGTAGTGTTTAACTAGCACGTACACTAACAGGTTTTCAGGAGAGTGTGAAGACTGTCTCTCTCAGCATATTCTCATCAATACAAGAGTGGTGTACCCCTGACTCTCCCCAGTGCTAGGAGATAAACTGCATGGAATTTCTTCATACTTCACATTTGGCTTTTCTATGCCCCTTAACTCCAACACTTAAGGATCGAGTCTCTCCATCTTGTAACCATGGGCTACATTGTTCGTTTCTAGATGTATATGCTTTCATTTAGTTGTATTAAAACACGTATTGTTTGCTTGTGCCTCAGGTTACTAAGCAATCTAGATCACTCTGTATAACTGACTTAAACTGGGGGAGTGGTAAATAAAGAAGAGGCTGTGTGTTATCTGCAAACTTTATCAATCAGTGAAATGGACACAGACAGAGACCATGGCAAAAATACTCTATTGGCAATGCATTCAACATCTAAAAAGGAGTGCATCACAATTAACAATAAGCATTTCAATCTCTAACTCCTATACATTCAGATACACAGAGCCAAGGCGGCCATCTGTAATGGCACATGTGGAGAGTCCCAGTACTGAACACAGTCTAAGTATCAGTGTAGACCAAACCAAAACGCGTTCAGTGCCATTTCAGAAAGCGTGAAGATCTCGTGGAACATGGTACTACTGGTCACTTTTTCTATGCTGGTTTTAAAGTGCCTTGTCTACATTTGCAGATAATGATTTTCAGCACCAGATGAGGAAGAGCAAGGGAGGCCGGCTGCAGTGCTGTTTTTTGTTGCAGACAACCACTGCCAGCAATAGGTCATTTTCTAGTGTTGCTAGACTACAGAGATACAGTCTGCACATTTCCCTGGTATTTCCTGCCTGCTACAAGTTAGAGAGATTTCTTCCTCCTGCTTCCATAACACTTGGGTCCCTGCCTAAAATAAAAAAGTGACTTTTGGCTGACAAAATGTGACAACCCTAAGCTCCCCTTCTCCTTCCCAACAGCTGCCAAAAAACAAAACAAAACAACCCCTACCTCTCCCCAATCAAGGCTGAAAAGAGTTCGTCCTTTAATCTAAATGGGATGTGTCTATATTAAGTGAGGAAACCACTGTATGGACACAGCTGGCATGAAACTGATGGCTGTCACATGTGTCATTATGAGAGCCGTAGCCACAAATAATCCATGCTGCTTGATGGCACCTTTTTGCTTTGTCCAGGCACAGTATACTCATAAATGTGATTGCATCAGTGCTTTTAGATTGTAGGCAGCCACAAAGAACTGTATTGTGGGATGGAGTTAAGAGGACTGGACACAACAATTCGCATGCAACATTCTTGTTTCCTATCCGCAGTGGGGAGAAACCATGATAAGCCATGCCTGTTCAGCCAGTGCTTTGCTAAAGACCTCACCTCAGGCACTGGGACCAGTTAGTAAGTCAGTGCATGTAAAACACTTACATCAGCTACTGCGTGTGGATACACACTGTTTCATGAATTTGGCAAACCCCAAACAACATTTATAGCAACATTCCTTCACCTTATATAGGCAGGGCCTTAGACCCATTGCTTGAGAGAGAAAAAAGAAAAGGCCTTTCATTCATTAAACTACATTAAATTCTCAGCCAGACTGTTGCATTAAAAAGCCTGAGAATTCAGAAATCCGAAGTGCTGGCTCCATCACTAACTCCATCCCCTAGCCCACGTAGCATTTCCATTACTGTACAGAAACACCACATACATTAAGCAGCACCGTGTACGCTAACAGTCTAATTTCTCAGTCATAAGTGATCATTAAACAGTTTGGCATTTAAATGGCCTTTTAAAAGAAAAACCAGCCCTGATACACTTCACTGGTGTAGACCTGTTTGAACATGTGTTTTGAAGAGTGGTCAGACTCAGCAACACCTCCTTCAGGAAAGGGAGGAGCAAAACATTAAGTCAAACTCATTTGCATATCAGACAGTATCTACACCCTTCCAACACCAAAGAGGGAGACGAATCTAGGCCTGGCACAGGAGGGGTACAGCTTAGCATAATAGAACCTAGTTAACAAGAAATTTTGTGGCTGAAAGTCAGGACGGGTTTCCTGAAGGGAAGATCTACTGTGTAGAAGTTCTCCCAGAGGAAGCACTGGAAGCCCTGTTGTGTGCGAAAGTGAACACAAAGCGAGACAAGTCCATACATATATAAATTTTGTAGGTAACAAAAATGCAAGATTCAGTGGCCTATAAGGGAATGAAGCTGATGACCACACCACTGCAAGCAAACAACCTAGTGTTTGACAAAGACTAGCTCATGGATGAACAGGGGACCTAAATCTGAGCAAAACTCAGACTGTGAGCTGGCAAAGAGAAATGCTTTTAGAACTGTATAGCAATGGTGCAGTCTTCTGTTGGAAGATGCATAATTAGTCAAGTCGGTCCAGTTTAGGAGTGCCCCTGTATTCCATGCTTAAATTAGTTCTCATACAGCACTGGAGATGAGTAGTGCACTACACCATCTCTGGCTAGCTAGGACACTGTCCCCTCTTAGGCAAGTGGTGATGACCTGGCTTCAGTAATACAAACCTGTGATACCTCTTCACTGGGCTACAGCAATGCATTCTACCTGCACATTCCTCAGGAGCTACAAGACACAGCAGCACATCTCCACATCAACAGGGGTCATCGTGAGCACATCATACCTGTCCTTACTCACTACACTAGCTCCCTGTACTCTCACACCAAAATGTAAGGTGCTTAACAATCCAGTCCTCTTGTACCTGAATGACTGCCTAAAGATACAGGAAAAGGACTATGGTCAACAAGTCCACCTCTCAGGAACAACAGAGCTGCAAAGGTGAAGCTCATTCATGCAGGAGACAGAGCTGTCTTATATGCCAGTCCACGACTGTGGAATGAACTCACACAGATTCTACAAATCACCTCTAAACCTCACCATTTTCCATTCCAAACAGAACATGCACCTCTTCAACCTCACCTTCACTAATATAAACACACACACATAGCACAACAGACATATTGTTATTTTAAATCCACATGCAGCAGATTTCCCCTAGATAGAGAAAAACAAGGAAAGAACTAATATCTGTCACATATTAGTCATATGGTTTAACACAGCACTCATATGCCACAGCGACAGGTGATATGAGAACATGGATAGACTGGCATAGAATGAAAGCCGAGACTTCTCTTTCTCTAACATCTCCAATTCCTTCTAGGGCTGTGCACCCCAAAGAACACACAAGACTGATGTTTAAAGGGGTAAGGCCCAGCAGAAGTGCCTTGACACCAAATTGCCTCAGATGAGCTTTAAGGTAGATGAGGGAAGAAGAAAGGAACAGCTTGCTAGAGTCTGTCTGAGCCAACATTAAGGAAAGCTGTATTTTACTTGTTTAAAGATTCCACTATTTAAACTGTGATCATTGGTAAACCTGGCCAGAATAAAAACTATCTTGTGCACTCTGCTTTTGCTGACTGGAGACATTCATGTTAGATTCTCCTACAGCTCCCCCCTCTTCCCCACAACCCTGACTCACACACTCAGAGATGTCTCTCCTCCTCCAGTAAGCTTGAAGTCCCCATATCACAAGTGTTACCATGGTAATTATTGCAATGTCACCAATACAAAAATTCCTCTATCAACCAGCAATCAGGAAGGAGGTGGGAGTGGAGAGACAGAGCACTTACTGTATCTGTCAGAGCTGCAGAAGCCGAAAGAAATCCAATTAGTATGACTTATGTTTTCAGGAGTTATCTTAAACAAATTAGGAAGCATACAACATGGCAATATGAAGCTTATACTGGCCAAGTTTATGTACTGATTACAGTACTGGAGGAGTGATTATGCCATCATTCAATCTTCATGCTGAATGAAGAGATCAAAAACGTGGTTTGCAATTAGGCTAAAGATGGGGGAAGGGAAAAACCCAACTCCTGTTCTGACAAACTGCCCCATGTCAGCATGCCAAGAGAATTCACCCCAACATCTTCCCTACCATTAACTAGAGCCCTGAAGAGCAATCACTTGTCCAAAACAGGTAGCTGCAATATCAAGTAGTTGCTGCCATCCAAGCCTATTAAGGCTCAGGTGTGTTCCAGAACTGCTGAGCCCTTTTGCAGCTTTTAATGAAGCAGCTCAATAGGACATCAGGTGTCAACATTTCATTAAAAAGATGTCAGTTTTTCCTGCTGCCTCTTAAGCCCCTTATAATACTAGTCTGAGCTTTACTGAAAGAGCACAATCCCCAGCTTATCTCAAAGATTCCTTTATGTGGACAATTGTGTCTCCCTTCGGTCATATCTGTTCAGAACGTGCCCAATTCCCTTCATTTTATCTACAATGATAAACTGTCATTTTTATTCTGCTATCCAGCTGCTACCCTCCTCCTCACTGATCCAAAAGCTCTAGCAGGAATGAAACAGAACCAGGGGAAAGGCTCCAAACTCTGGGGGCAGTGGAGAAAACTAAGTGAGATGAACTGAAGAGACAAAAGGCAAGGATTTGAGGAGGGAGAAATGGCTTTGCTGAGACCAGGTTGTAAAAAGAGCCATGTTAGCAACATCCTAGATGACATGTAAAAGTGTAGTGTGGACAAGGCCCCCTGCTGCTTTCAGCATAAACTAAACTGGTAGAGTTGGAGCAAGGCTGCCTGCTACACTCTCCCTAGGCTTTAGCTCAACCAGTTCAGTGTGTGTAAAAGACAGTGTCCCTCAGCCAACCCCATTGCTGTAGACAACATGCTAACAGGGCACCTTTAAATCCCAGTCTAGGCAAGGCCAAAAAAAGCAAGGGGAAGAGGCAAAGGAACAACGGTGGTAAGAAAAGTGCACAGGGAAGGAAAAACAACCATGGGAAAGTGGACAGGAAGCAGCAGCAAAGGTCTGATGAGTTTCTCTCATTAGAAGGTTTCTCTTTAACCTTCAAGAAAGGCAGAAGACAAGGGAGGAGGAGGGGTTGTCAAACCCTCCGCAGACCAAATTCTTGCCCTCCATGTGGACAGGACGACCACTCATTTTCATTCTAAAAAGCTGTCAGGCTGCGTGAGCAGACAAACTTCTTTTCCCTTTCCTCACAGCAGGGTGATTTGGCTTTTGTTTCTAGTAGGGGAACTCTGTGGTTTCCCTGCTGGATTTTTCATTTTCAAAGGCCCATTGTTTAGCTGCCTTATTTTTCCAATAGGAAAAAAATATGAAAATGTGGTTGACTTTAACCTGTTTTCTTTTGTTGCTGCTGTTTGTGTAAACAGATGGGGTCCAGCTCCACTGTTTATTCATCAAGTGCTGATCCCAAGACGCTAAAACTGATAGAAAACACAATTGACTGCTCTGCAAGACAGTGAACACCTCGGAAGTTATTGATTCTATGCAGTATTAGGCATTGTGCAGTTAGCATCTCACACAGACAGCTGATTTAATTAACTCTTTTGCACTCTACTTATTTGCATACTGGTCCCATCCACTTGCCCCCACCACTGCAAGAACCGAGATCCATTAGCAATGAGGTTCTATGCTTATATCAATGATTTCTATATCTAACACGCTCAGTTTCCAAGTATCACAAATTCTTGCCCTCCGTGACACCTGCGCAGTGTCAGTTCCTTCAATGAGTTGGCGCAGGCGTAAGTAAGTAGAACTACACTTCTACCGTGATATAACGCTGTCCTCGGGAGCCAAAAAAAATCTTACCGCGTTATAGGTGAAACCACGTTATATCGAACTTGCTTTGGTCTGCCGGAGTGCACAGCCCCACCCCATCCCCAGAACACTGCTTTACCGCGTTATATCCAAATTCGTGTTATATCGGGGTAGAGGTGTACTAGACTGTTCTGTTGACAATGCAGAAGTAGGAATAGAATCCAGCTCACGCTTTCATACTGTGCTGGCTCAGGAGAGCTAACAGGTATACAAAGCAATAAACATTCTTTGGGCACCAAATCATCCGACCTGCCTCCAATACACCAGGGAGCTGATCTTTTGAGCAGGAAGATCTCATTTTCATAGAATTATTTTTCAAAGTAGAATCAAACTTTCCTATAAACACTTTTCAATTGCTGAATGCACCAATCCAAGTGCTAGGAAGAGCCCAACACTACAGCAGAGATGACTTACCACTAAGGAGGCAGCGCATTACAAGGCTTCAAGAGATGGCAAAGGATACACATATGCCTGTCTGTCTCTAGTTCTGTGAAAAGGTATCTCATAGCCAGGTAACCTGCCCCATCCTTTTTGCTCCAGACCTAACACTGACTTGACTGGCTAGTTCATGTAATTTGCACACAAGGCTAGCATAAAAGAATTGGCATAACTGAGTTAACAAATTTTGCTACATTGGACCTGGGCACACATGATCCATACTTCCTACAGACCACAGCCACCTCTTATCTGCCAATAAGTCATTGTAAAAACAGGGAATGGCAGGTAGGCAAATTCATGAAGCTTTTTTCAGTGAGGCTGAATCTATTGATCTCTTCCCTCTTTCCTCCCTTAGGCAAGATATTTTCAGCTTCAGTTGCAAGTTTAAGTTTTCCTCCTGGTTTGTCAAGCTAATTCAAGTCCCTCTTAATTTCAGCAAACCCAGGGTATCTGCTCCTTAACTTAAATCAAATTAAGCTAGTACCTTTCGCAGCTTCCCATAGTCGATGAGCTCTGGGCGATGTCTGTGAATCAAAGCACAGAAGCCAAGGCCATCCTTCCAGCTGTGAAAGAGACAGAAGACAGCACAATTAGCAGTGTTCAGTCAGGAAGACACATGGAGGGGCATGACAGATGGCGGCAAGACTCTGGGAGCCTAGATCTTTACTTTTGGGCTCATTGGCTTATAGCAACTTCCGTAACCCCCATCCTGCTCTCACTGAAGTCAGTGGCCAAAACTCCCACTGACTTGGTGTAGGACCAGGTTCTTAGTGCTGCTGCCTCCCTAATGCCAATTTTCACTCACCACAGAATTTTCATTGTTAAATAGTGCCCAGGCACTCAAGGGCAGAAGCAGAGCTTAGGGATGAAAAATGTCTTCATATGCAAACCAAAGATCTTCTAGGAGAGGATAGATCAAGAATGAGGGGGAGCAATCGCTATTGGCGATGATCAGTGCTATATTTGCCCTCCCTCTTCTCTCCACCCCTGGGGGTCCTCAGCATAGAATCCAAAGCTGGTGGGAGAAGGGAGGACAAAAAATAGACCAATATCAGAGCGGATAAAAATGAGGGTTTTATTCTATTATTTAAATTATAAAAAAAAACAACTAGGCATTGGGACCCAGCCTCTGACTCCCGGAGACACCATCATCTACCCCACCAGGATCACTCAATGAGCCCACCTGGGTGGTCTCACTCCTATGTTATAGCTTCTCCCTTCCTGAGCTCTGATTGGCTCAGTTCTCAAAATTATGTATATTCTTATAACTCCTCCCATAATTCACCATTTTCTAACATGCTAAAAATATACAATTTATATGAACCTGAAAATATTTAAGCTGTATAATTGTTTAAATAAATTTATGCCAGCAGTGTACCCTACTACGTAGCAAAAAGATGCACCCAATCTAGTATGAAGGCTCAGTTTAGTTATAACTATTAAAATGTATTGATTTACATCAACCGATGAGAATTCATTTTTCTTTTAAAAAACCCTGAAGTACAAATGGAAAAGTTAATTAACACTGATTATTTAAATTAAGGCTTCCCACTTGACGATTTAAATCAATCCACCCTGATCGGTGTAATGTCAGATTAATACAAAAGACTACCTATATTTTGCCTTTGGAGAGGGATGGGCTTTTATTTAGTAGAACTCAAAAGGTGAAGGAAAAGGAAAAAAACAAAAAACAAACAAAACTGGCAATTCTAGTCAATTTCTCCTCCTCCCCAGTCCGACTATGACAGGATCATTCCGCACAGTTATGCTTTTTGTAAGGATTTGTTTAACCTAACTTTATACCACCACCCCCACTAGCAAGGCTCCCCCTTCCCCCTTCCATGGTGATACTTGCATAGCTTAACAGATCCCAAACTTCGACCATGTCTACACCAGAAAAGGTTTGCTGGGGTAGCTCTACCGGGAAACCCTCCTAATGTAGACCCAGCTTATACCAGCAAAAAGGTGCTCTTGCGAGTATAGCTTAAACAGGCTCCCCAAGCAAAGTGAGCTGTAACGGCAAAATCTCTTATATCAGTATAACTTCGTCTACGCGAGTGCTTTTGCCAGTACAGAAATGTTGTTTAAGAAACAAACAAACAAAAAATCACCTTCCTAACCAACTTTCCTATACAGGTAAAAATTTCTAATATAGACACGACCTTAGGAAATTTATCCTAAAACTTTTCATAGCTTCACTCAGGGGAAGTACCATTTCTTAATCAGCCTACAAACACCGACAGTGTCTTCAGTGTGCCTAACACTCCAAAGTATTTGACAAAGGCAGCATCTGTGTTTGGAGAAAGGGACTGGGGAGCAGAGAAACTGGGTCTTGTTGTGGGTTTTGCTACTGATTTGCTGTAGGACACTGGGCAAGACAGTAGATGCAACTTTTCGCCTGCATAATAGCAGAACAATAACTAGTCTCAGAACTTCCTTGAGAGGTTATTTATGCCAGATGCTGAATAGTGTCAAGAGCCCTATGAACATACAAAGATCAGAAAGCCAAATACTATAAGAAAAATTTGTTTTGAATAATATATTACCTGATGTGGAAATTCTGGATGTTCACATTTTTGTAGGGAGCTGTCTTCCTCTGACACCATAATAAAAGCCCTTCCTTAGCAGATGTCTCTAGAGAGAAAGCAAAAACACACACGGATTAACCTATTTTTTCCTGGAATTTTCTGATCCCTTGCATAGGCTGTAGAACAGTATTTCCAATTCATTCTGACCCAGTGTCTTTGTTAGAAACAGCAGTGAGGCATTTAACTTCCTTCTTCTAGCGATGAATGTCTTATGCAGGTTTCTGATTTGTTACCATTATTTCTCTCAGGGTAGGTCTACATGGCATTTTGGAGTTAGCTGCCTAGTACAGGTCAACATTTCCGTGCAACACCATAGATCAGCCAGCAGGAAAGGCCCTAGAGTCCAAGACCCACTGCACATTGCCAGGTTTCACCTTTGCCCCTTTCCTTCCTCACTCCTCTCAAATACACTCCAAGGAGCAGGATATGAAGACTCCTCCCACGATATCCATATCAAGCCATGAACTGGCCATCAAGGGTGGTCAGAGTTCAGGGCAGCTTGGATCTCAGGCCCCATTGTGGCATCCAGGATATGTTCTCTGCTGATTCAGTTACCCCTGAAATGGGATCTCCTTTGTGGCAAGGAACACAGCTACCTGCCCCCCAACCAAAGCCACCTTCACTTGTTCTCGAACAGCAGATGGAGGCTCTGAGATTTACCTTCCACAGAGATATCCTGAATAGCAAAGCGAAGGATGATGGTCCAGATCATTCCAAGGGTCATTTTAACATTTCCATCCACGATTTCTGCAGGAAAAAACAAAATTATGTTGTGTGCGCAAACCCCAGGGGAAGCCTGACATGGGGAGCTTTATCTTTTACAGATCTCAGAGCTGGACTTCCATCTGATGAACGTTTCCAGCAGGGTAAGGTTCCCAGGCTAAATTGATACAGCCCAGCAGGCTCTCCACAAGCTTGCCCACCCCAACCTCTACAACTGTGTCAATGGACCACAGTCTTGACCTGCCGCACCCACTGGTATGTTATGTATGAGCTCTGCAGAGCTCCACTGATATATCTCAATCCTACTACTGAGCCTTTAAGTACGGCTGACAGTATAACTGCCTGTCTACATGGGAAAGTTATATCGGTATCTGGTACAGAGTGCATTCAAACCACTATAGCTATACTGGTGTAACTTCCCAAGCGGACACTCTTATTTCAGTACAATGCCTTTTTCTGGTTTCACGTATGTCATTTAGAGCTTGGTCTATGCCAGGCCTGCACAATATACGGCCCACAGGCCGCATGTAGCCTGTGTGGGCTCACTGTGTGGCCTGCGGGGGCTGAGTAGGCAAGCGGTGGGGTGGGGCAAGCCAACGGCTGGCTGGCCAGCCAGCAGGCGGGCAGGATGGAAGAGGCCAGTGGCAGGCTGGGGAGTGAGGGTAAGCCAGCGGCATGGGGCGGGGGCAGCAGCAGAAGGTAAGAGGCCAGCGGCGGGCAGGCAGATGAGCTGGCAGCGGGGGGAAGCAGACGAGCCAGTGGCGGACAGGTAGGTGAGCTGGCGGGGGGCAGTATGAGGGGGGCTGAGGAGGCGAGCAGGGGTAAGTAGGCAAGCCGGTAGTGGGGGAGGGGGGGCTAAGGAGGCGAGTGGGCGACGGGGGTAAGTAGGCAAGCTGGGGGTGGGGTGGGGGGCATGATGAGCCGAACGGGCGGGCAGTGGTGGGGGGGGGGAAGTGGCTGAGGAGGCGAGTGGGTGGGGGAGGTGAGTAGGTGAGCCAGGGGGTGGGTGGGTGGGAGCATGATGAGCCGAGCGAATGGGCAGTGGCAGGAGCGGGGTGAGGAGGCGAGCAGCAAGTCAGTGGCTAACCTGTTCTACTGATCTTGTCTCTCATAAAAATTGGTCCTTTTACTGCTTTTCCCTGGGCTGGGGGGTTGTCCCAATGCTGCAAAGAGGGTGTTCCCAAAGGAAGGAGCTTGCTTCTAACCACCTAGGCCATCAGTATGTCTGCTCTTCTCTAGTCAGCCCACTTGACAAGTATGATTATCCTTGGTTTGGCTCCCATCCCCTCTCCAAGGGTTGCAGCTGTCTGGAGGTGCTGCCTTCCACGCCTTCCTCATTCATTCAACAGGGCAATTGATTACAAAAGTGTGGGAGGGGGAAAAGAGATCTTATTCTACTTCTAGCAAAAGAAATTTTTCTTTTACCTTAATTATACTATCTTAGGGGCCCACTATAACGTATTACCAAGGGTCAATACCGCTGTTTTGGAGGGGCGGCGCTAGGGTGTGTGTGTGTGCGTTTCCACGGGGCTGGGTGGCGCTGGGGTGTGTGTGTGTGTGTTTTTCCACGGACTTAGGGTGTTTCAGGGGTGCCGGAGAGTTTTGGCCCTCAGCTGTTTTCTTTGGAGTAATATGGCCCTTGCTGCTTTACGAGTTGTGCAGGCCTGGGTCTATGCTACAAAGTTTTGCCAGCACAGCTATGTTGACTTGGAGTCTGGTCCAAAAATGCCCCTTGCTGACATAGCTATGCCAGCAAAAGCCATAGCGTAAATACAACTATGTCAACAGGAAAGCACCTTTGTCAGCACAGCTAATGTCATTTGAGGAGCTAGCAGAACTCTTTTGGGTGACATATACATTGCATCTCCACTAAGGGGCTTTGCTAGCATAGCTACGCTGGCCCGGGCTCTGTAGAGTAGACAAGCCTTTAGAATCTGTTTAAGCTAAACTGAAAAAGTTTATCTTAAAAAGTTACTCATATCCCACAACAAGAGAGGCCATGCAGGGGAGTTATACACCTGACAGAACTACTGCAGTTTAAAATATCAGTATAATTATACCAATGTAACTGGTGAATCTTTCCTGTGTAACTAAACCCTAAGAGCTAGTGTTGTGGTGTGGACAAATCCCCACCAAGATTACAAATGAAACATGGCTGGTTCCTGGGTAAGTGCAGGTCTTCAGACTCCATCCATGTAGGGCTACTTTTAGATACATAATTGCCAGAAAGCATCAACAGCATGTCACCATCAAAGCACATACATCTCAGCTGAAGATGCAGCAAAAAGCACGTTATCTTCCACTCAAGCAGAATATTAACTCATGATATGAAACAGATTGTACTTTATTGCTCACTGGACCCTTTTGCAATGCAAATCAGCAAGTGATCAACAACTCATGGGCTTTAGAAACAGACTCTATGCATGCGTGAGACATAATAGGTTTAGAATTTGGGATGTAAGTTCTGGAGAGTAGCAGCCGGTTCAGAAAGGGTTTGCAATTGCTTGTGGATTAGTGCCAAGTAATACAGGACGTACCAAATAGCTGTTTCTAATGCTCTGACCCTTGACAGGTAAAAATATTCCATAGGGTTTAAGAGAAAAACATTATCAATGTTTTAAAAAAGCGACTTTAGGATACCTAGCCTCTGTCACTAGTACTAGAGATTACAAAACTGAAAGAATCACATATAATGTATACCACTAACTATTTTTGGACAGTGAAACTAAACTAGTCAATTTATCTTTTTTGTTCTACTGCTATTGCCTGCATTGCATGGGAAATGTTTAAGAGACAATCAACTTTAAAATGACTAGAAAGGTCTTTCTAATTTAAGACTTCTAAAGAAAAGGGTTGGATAAGCCTATTGTTTTGGGCCTAAGCTACTAGAATGCTAACAAAAGAGCTGGCAGAGTTAGTTTTTACCCCTGTGCAAATCTCTTGTGTAGCTGCCTCATACTGGTGCAAGCGAGGCTTGCATTGGTTGCAGCTGCTAACTCTCCTGATTTTATAGTGAGATCCACAATACTTGGCTTTTTTCTCATAACCAGCTACTGGAGTCATGGGATTGCATGGGAATCTTGGCTTTCATTTTAAAGAAAGAAAGAACGAAAAAATTAAGCCCTTGTGGTTGCAGATAAAAGTTGGAAAGTATGATCTCTAAAGGTTCCAAAACCAGAAGGCAAATAAAGAGAACTCCAGATCTGTTATGTTGGAAAGCTCATGATTTCAAGCCAATCTTGTGACTTTTGAATGCATGAAAAGTTGGCAATGTTGCTGTTATGACAATCCCTCGTAAAGTACAAGGGTAAACCTCATTGATGCAGTCCCTGTTTTGCAGCAGAGAAGCACGTCTCCATAAGGGTTTGTACTGGTAGAGATTTCCCAATTTTCGACAAATCCTAAAACAGATATGCTGGTACGTTCTCCTCCACCCTTTTTCCTCACACGTCTCCCCACTCACAACACACTAATGGACTATGGTGCCTTTACTATCCCAATCTGGAATGGAATCTTTGTAGTAAACAGACGCTCACTGCCCAATAATAATATGCATAGAACTTTTTGTTATAGCACAAAAGAGCATTACCATGTGTTGTATTCACACTCCTGACCAGTTTCCACAAGCAATGGCAAATGCTTCAAAGGGCATGAACAGAAAAGGGCAAGTCATCAAGTAATCCATCCCGTCATCCAGTCCCAGAATCTGGCAGTCAAAGGCCTAGGGACACCCAGAACATGGGAGTAGCATCTCTGACCATCTTGGCTAATAGCCATTGATGGACCTATCCTCCATGAACATATCTAAATCTTTTTTGAACCCAGTTATACTTTTGGCCTTCACAACATCCCCTGGCAATGAACTCCACAAGCTGAGTGTCCGTTGTGTGAAGAAGTACTTCCTTTTGTTTGTATCAATTTCATTGGGTGACCCCTGGTTCTTGTGTTATATAAAGGAGTAAATAACACTTCCTTATTCACTTTCTCCACACCAGTTATGATTTTTTAGACCTCTATCATCCCCCCGTCCCCAGTCATCTCTTTTCCAAGATTAAAAAGACTGGGACTATTCATCTCTCCTCATATGGAAGTTCTATACCCTTTTTCATTTTTGTTACCCTTCTGTGTCTCCATTTCTAATATATCTTTTTTAAGATGTGGTGACCAGAACTGCATGCAGTATTCCAGGTGTGGGCTTACCATGGATTTATATAGAGGCATTATGATATTTTCCGTCTTATTATCTACCCCTTTCCTAATGATTCCTAATATTCTATTAGCTTTTCTGACTGACACTGCACATTGAAACAATGTTTTCAGAGAACTATCCACAATGACTCCACAATCTTTTTCTTGAGTGGTAACAGCTAAATTCCATCATTTTGTATATATATTTGAGATTATGTTTTCCAATGTGCATTACTTTGCAATTATCAGCACTGAATTTCATCTGATATTTGGGTGCCCAGTCACCCAGTTGTGTGAGATCCCTTTGTAACTCTTTGCAGTCAGCTTGGAACTTAACTATCTATCTTATATACTTATTCTGTATCATCTGCAAACTTTGCCAGCTCACTATTTACGCCCTTTTCCAGATCGTTTATGAATATGTTGAACAGCACTGGTCCCAGTACAGATTCCTAGGGGACACCACTATTTACCTCTCTCCATCCTGAAAATGGACCATTGATTCCTACCCTTTGTTTCCTGTCTTTTATTCATGGGATGACCTTTCCTCTTATACCATGGCAGCTTAATTTGCTTAAGAGCCTTTGGTGAGGGACCTTCTTAAGGCTTTCTGAAAGTCCCAGTACACAATACCCCCTTCTCCTCATGTTTGTTGACCCCCTAAAAAGAATTTTAATAGATTGGTGGGGCATGGTTTCCCTTCACAAAAGCCATGTTGACTCTTCCCCCAACAAATTATGTTTGTTTATGTATCTGATAATTCTGTTCTTTACTATAGTTTCAACCAATTTACCTGATACTGACGTTAGACTTATTGGCTTGTAATTGCCCGGATCACCTCTGGCATCACATTATCTATCCTCCAGTCATCTAGTAAAGAAGCTTATTTAAGTAATAGATTACATACATCCCACAGTTTGAGGAAAGAATCAAAAATATGATATGAAATAGTTTACAGCAAGTTTTTCCAGTCCTACGATATTAGTATTTTGAAGAGCTCCAGAACTCCAGTCAATTTAAAGAAAAATACCCACACTTCCCTTTGAGTATTTTTGTACTTTTGTTACAAATGATGTCTACAACCTGAGATGCCTGCAGTTCAGAAAGAATGAAGGAAAATTGCACTATTGTGTTCAGTTTGTTTATCTGGTGCATCTGACAGCATTTTCTGTGGGTTTTTCCAAAACAAGAGGAGAGAAACATTTGGAAAAAAACCAGCTAGGATTGTAAAGATCACAGGAGTTGGCAGGAAGACACAGGGGAAGGTTTAAGACCTGAAACTGCTGCTAGCTTTTTATTTTAATTGACTCCAGTTCAATTTATGGCATCTTTTAATCCTAAACGTGCTTTACAAACACTAACAAATCAACCAATATGAGGTAGGTAATTCATATCACCATTTTAAAGACTTTGATACAATTTACATAATTGCTGCTCTGAGTAAAGAGCAGGCAGGCACCCTTCCCTTCTAGAGCCCAAGTACATCCTCCAGCACCTTGGGTACAAATTTTGCCAGCTTGCTGAAAGAAGCCAGTGGTCACACCTACTCCAGTGAAGCTATCTGACCCTAGCCCATTCACTCTCCTGTTGCCAGTAGCTACTGGTGTGGTGCTCTGCTCTTGTTCGATGATGATAACAGTCAGCTGCGTACATGTTCCCTCTGTGTGCTGCCCCGGCTCTGCGCAGATAGCTGACACAGCAAACCCCGAGAGAACCCCCAAAGACCACAGACTCGAGTAAGGTACGAAGGAACCCGAGCCAGGTTTATTGTCAAACAAAGCACAGTAATAGTTTCCTATAGACTCTACAGGACATACTATGAATATGTGCCCCCTGGCAATGGACACAGCTCAGTCAGTGGTCGAACTTTCCACTACCCGCTAGGCTGGCCAAAGACGCACACTCCAGGACCTACTTTTATACAGTTACAGAACAGATTATTCATCCTTACTAACGTATTGAGGTACAGCCCCTTGGCTCATTAGGGTGCTGTTTCCCCTTTGATCATGTTGTTCCAGACAAACAGATCTATCCATCATGCTGTCCTGTCTTTAAGATGCACCTGCCTGTTCCTTGTTATGTCTATGGAGTATCTTGATGTCATCTTGGCACAAGTTCCTCGTCTCGCTTCTTCTGTGAGTGAGGCCTGCCTCTAGCTCACAGCCCAGCTTTTGCTTAGCAGTGCCTGGAAGTACTTTGGTTCAGGCTTCAGACTAGGCCTCTGACACTAGAGTTAATGTTTCAGGGCCTCATCTTACTACATCTCCTATAGCTGTGTTCCTATGGCCCAAGATACACTGCAAGTTCATTCCACTATAGGATTCATGTGGTGCCCTTGGACTATCGCTGCTTCTAATATAGAGGAGCAAAGCTCACAGTGCAGCAGGGAGTTGCTGGTTCCACACTATAAAGAGAAAAAACAATGAGGAGTCCTTGTGGCATCATAGAGACTAAACACATTTATTTGGGCATAAGGTTTCGTGGGCTAAAAGCCATTTCATCAGATGAGAATCTTTAACACCACAGAAGTTACAAAGGAGTTAAATGTAACCAATTAGAGCAACCTCACACTTGTTTAATTAAAGACTCTGGATGTTTGCTCTCCATCAGCCCAGCTAACATTGAACAGTTTGAGAGCAGTTTCCATGTGACATTATAGGGCTCATGATCAGATCAGAGAGTGCCTCCTGCTGTGGAACCAATTGCCCGATTATGCTTTGTAACACTCCTGAGGTGTGAGCACTACAAAAATTATTTGCGCGCTTCCGCTAGTAACACCAAGCGGCTGTTCTAAACCACAACCGCAAGTGCATGTTATTAACATGACTTAAACTGATCTATCCTCATACTGAATGTGAGACTAGAACAGATGAGGCTTTGCTGCTAATGGCAGGAAATGTTTTGCACCAGTAAATGCGCTTCCATCTGACTCCCATTATTACAACCTGCACTCTTAACAAGATATGCAAAAATTACAGCACCTCCATCCATTTGTTTGGCAGCCAATTAAGGGGCTGACAAATATTCAGGAATAAGACTGGCTTGCTCTGGAGATCTGGAGTTTGAAATGCCATCACTCTTTTCATAGGCATAATCCAGGAATCCTGACCCTCTGGATAATGTAATAGGTACCATGCTCTCTTCTCCTCTCCTAACCTCAGTGGTAAGAAGCAGGGTCAAAAGAATTAATTTTCTCTCCTGGCCATTTATGTGTGTCACCCACTAGAGCACAGCCACTGGAAAAGCAGCTTGCCACTGTCTGGATAATTGGCAGGATAGGAGATGATATAATTAGGAAGTTAAATAAACACCACTCTGCTGACGAGCGTCCATCAACATGCCAGCATTGATCAAAATGAGGCACATTAAAGACAAGGAGCCCTGAGTCCACACTCACATTGTATTTATCTTAACTGGCCAAAGATAAAATATAGAACACCCTCCAAGCAGAGGTCTATAGGAGGCACATTACTACTGATGGAGTGGGACAGATCAATACCTAGGACAGATCACTGGGCATCAGCAGAATGAGACCTCTGCAGAATGAGATTTTTAGTGTCAGATAGAGAATAATTTGGAAGCCACCCCTGGCTACAACACCCTTGACCCAGATTTTTACAGCTGTCTTGTACTGCAAGTGAACCGATCAGAGGGCCTCCAATTAAGTAATTTTTAAAGGTTAATAGTGATGCTTGAGGTTAATAGTTGAAGATAGTTGTAAAAGCTGTGGTTAGGTTTCACTGGTTATTCTGTTTGCTTACAATGCATTTCATTCAGTTTGGACAAGGAAAAAGAGCCAGCTCTGTTATTGTTTATAAAGAAGTCAATTCCACTTTCTGGTTCACGCGCACCAGAACAATACCAGAGAATATTTGTTAGAATGTAAGAAAAATAGCATGAAAAATATTGCTATTGGCCTTGTGTCTGATAAAACCAAGACTGACCCACGCCCACCCCACTCCACCCCTTCTGATTCCCAACCCCAAGACTTCACTTCTGCACAGGGCTGGAAATAAGTACAGGGTGGGCTCAATCTCTAAGCCTCCCCACCATGTGGGGCCAGGAACCAGTGTGGGGAGGGCTCACTCTCAATGTTTGCTCCCTCCCCGATCTAGAGCACCAGGCCAGGGATCAGTGTGGGGCTCAGGCCTCACCAAAGAATATTTTCACCAGTTACCCATGCCTGACAGTTTCCCATGGATTTTTTCCTGGGTTTGCTTTTTTGGAAGGGAGTGGGAAACAATTCTGTCTTTCTAATTTAATAAATAGCTCTAGACACAGATATGGGCAACAACAAAGTGCTGCTGTTTAATATTTTATATACACACATATATACATACATTATATATATATACACACACACACACACACAGAGACAGAGAGGGCAAGAGCCCCTGGGTATCAGATCCTTTGGATGCCACATGGCAGCCTTACTCTGAGATGGGGGGTGAGGTGGGGGGACTGTTTTCGGGTGAGAAATGCACTTGCCTGGCCAAAGTTTCCCCACTTTTGTAGTAAGTTACTCAGATAATTTCCTAGCTCAGTCTCACCTGCCTAAGGGGTTTATAGCTTGTTTTTCCTGAGCTGTGTTAGTAGCATTTTGACTGCCTCATTGGTTTTTATTTTCTAGTTTGCTGATGTGATAACTTTTTGAAGTCTTAATTTAGGCTATTAAAATACATGCACCAGAAAAGCTCATAATCCCTTCAGTGGGCACAGTTACTGTCACACCAGGGACATTAACAGCAGAGGCCCTTTTTTAATGCTGATGTATATGCATTTCACTTAGCACCTAGACCACCTACATCTTCTTACTCCATCAATTGCAGCATAAGAGCACCCACGGAGTCAGCATCATGGCTGGAGCACCCACAGGCAAAATTTAGTGGGTGCTCTGCACCCAGCGGCAGCCAAGCTCCCCTCTCCTCACCTCTTTCCGCCCCCCCAGCACGTCACGTTCCCACTCCTCCCACTCCCTCCTAGTGCTTCTCTCCCCCCCCCCCCGCCTAACAGCTGTTTGGAGGTGCTTAGGACTTTCCGGGAGGGAGGAGGAGGAGCAGTGATGTGGCATACTCAAGGGAGGCAGCGGAAAAGAGGTGGAGCAGGGACTTGGGGGAAGAGGGTGGAAATGGGGGTGGGGCAAGGGTGGGAAGAGGCAGGGCTGGGGCGGGGAGGGGTCAAGCATCCACCAGGCAGAGGGGAAGTCAGTGCTTATGAACTGCAGTGGTTTGGGCTAAACCTCACCACATCTACGTTACTGTACTTTTCAGGTTGCTTGGTGGTGTGTGTCTCCCTGTACAGAATGCTGAGTTCAGCAAAACTCAAATGTCTGAAAACCAGGACAGGCACAGTTAAGACAGCCCATACAACCTTAACTCTATCCTCTTTCAGCAATGCCTTAACATGCTTTGTGAACCAATACACACACACACACACACACCCCCTCTACAGCTGCTGAAATGTACAAGCTCTTCACCTCCTTTTACAGCCCATTCACTCTCATCCACAGGATTCCAGCTAACATTATTAAAGGACAAAAAAGAAAAGGTTGCCCACAACACTGTCCCTGTGTTCCCCTGGAGCTGTCAGTAGCCAGTGGGAATTATTTGGATACACCCCAAGTGCAGTCAGCATGCCTTAACTCTGCTTTTCTTGATTTTCAGAAGTTTGAGTGTTACTCAACTCAGCGTTCTGCAAGGGGACGACCTACCACCAAGCAGCCGTAACTCTGCATTAACACAGGGCTTATCTACACTTAAAATGCTACAGCGGCACTTCAGTGAAGGAAATACCTACGCCGTAATTCTCCCACTGATCTTGTGCCGTCTTCACAACACCTCCCAAACCATGCTGCTGACCCATTTAAAGCGTTCCCTCCTCCAGCCTGGCCCCCTTCCCTACTATACCCTCGGCCTCCCACCTAAAGTCTTCACTCCCTGGGCTGCAAACATTTCTATTGCAGTTACCCCCCATTCCTGTAACCACATTCACCTCCAGGGCCTGGAGTGAAGGACAATGATGTTACAATGGAATAGTGCTGTGGTACAGGAAGGTTGAAGTGCAGGGTGGTTGGAATCCACTGGCAAAACTAGAGGTGCAGGGGTTCTGGTACTCTGGCAAAGCTAGAGGTGCCACGCCCCCAACCTCTCTCGCCTGCCTACCATCCATCCCCCTCCCTCTCCCTTCACAGCAGCCCCAAATGCTCTCCCCCTATTCCCCCACTCTTCAGTCCTCAATATCCCATTTCTCTCAGGAATCTTGCATGTGCCTATTTTTTTCCCCAACACTTTGATTACATTCCCCCAATACAAAACTGACACCACGACTCACAAAACTGTAACTGATGTCAGGTTGCGTCTACAACTCCTTTTATCTTAGGTGGGGGTCTGATTAACTTATCCTTCAATATATTAAATGAAGGGTGAGTTCACAGCCATCAAGAGGCCTGTGATTCATCCAGTAATTAGTGCCTTTCAGTTTAAGAGTAGAACAAGGAAACCTTTTTGGGGGAGCGGGGGGGTGGGGCAGCCAGCTGTAATTTAGGAACCCATTGGTCAAATTACCCCAAATTTGGATCACTAACAATAAGCCCATGCCTCCCTGAGGCACACCAAATTTCATTTTACAGCACTTACAAGAGTAGAATTTAAAGCATATATATTTGCAGGAATTGAAACCCTCTAGCCATTTTTCGGTATTGGCGCATGCACACTGTAAAAATGGGCATTATCTGAAATAACACCTTCAATTTGGGTCACCTAAAGCTTTTGAGAGAGCCATACACTACCATGGGTAAAACACCAAAAGATTGAGACCATTTTGACCCATAGCTCATCAATAATTTGATCACTAGCCCTGTGCAAAAACAGACCTATACACGTTTTTAAAAATAGCTACTGGGAAAACACCAAAAGATTGAGACCATTTTGACCCATAGCTCATCAATAATTTGATCACTAGCCCTGTGCAAAAACAGACCTATACACGTTTTTAAAAATAGCTACTGGGGGGAGGGGCTTGTATCTCCAGAATCCGTGGCTCAAACAATTCCAAATCCTATTCTTCACCCTCCTAAGACACACAAACATTCAAAGAAATCTAACTAAGCATGTCAATTTTAGAGGTCTTAGGTCAACTTTTAAACAGATCTCAGGATGCAACCGTAAGTATAGCGGTGCTCCCTCACCACTTTCAATAGTTATATTAGTGAGGTCTAGCTGAAATACAACTTCATGCTCATGCTGTGATCACTTCGGCTTGGTTATAGCTTGTGCTGTCATTAAAGAACATGTACCAGCTTTCTGAATAGAGATCAGACAATCCCCAGTCCTAACTTTCAGCACCCCCTGCTACCTTAGTCCCAGCCTCCCCACAGATTCAGACACTGGCACATATAGACCAAGGAAGAATTTAAATTAGTACACCAGCTAGCACCACACTAGTTTTGAGTTGATCTTTGTTTTCTGCACCTGCTTCACCTGAGGAGAGGCTCTGACAATCTTAGGGTTTCCACAGTCTTGTACCAGACAGTTTTAATCTGCACCACATTTCTTCAGAGTATCAGCAGCAACAGCTCTTTTGATTATCATAAGCAAGGCCATTCCCTTGATGGCATCAGAAGCCAGATATTGGTCGGAGCAGTAATTCGGCCACCCTATTGATAGAGCAAACAAAATGGAACAAAAGCTACTTAGCTGCCAATCAGAAAGGGAGGAGGATGCAGATATCTTTCAAAGAAATAAGAGATGAAGGAAGTGGCTCAACTAAAGAGGAAGGATGAATTGTGACCAAGTCAATGGAGGTGGCAATTGAGATCTGGGTGGGAAAGTTTTGGGAAACTGCCTATATGAACTTACGAATTCTTGTATGATTTTATGAACTCTATTTTCTTATACGTCTTCCACTAAAGATGGTCACATTAGATTACATCATCCCTGTTGTGCTAAGGAGGCGGTGTGTGTGTGTGTGTGGGGAGGGGGGGTGACATCTAAGCATCTGTCCCTAAATTCAAGTGTCATTGAAGACCATCAGTAATTGATTAACCTTGCCTTAACAGAACAATGGAGACAACTGGCGAAAGACTCTTCACTTGCTGATGACTCAGCTTGCTGGCAGCTGCAGCTCAGAGGTCTGATCAGAGAATGGAAAAACCCCAGGGAGGAGACAAGGTGTTAGAATCTTCTATTAAAAGAAATCACTCTCACTAACAAGGAGAGACTAGAAGAGAAGACCTGGCAGGAGGAGTGGTAGGGGTGCAGAAGGATCCTGGATTCCCTTTGAGACACTAATACCCAAAGGACACTCAGGAGGAAACTGAGGGCGGAACTTGAGTGTGTGTGTTTCTTATTCTTCCACAGATCTGTATATCTCTGTGTCATGTTTATGAGTAAAGTCTGTGGGCTTAGAGGTGCCTTTGCAAAGTCTCTGTGTTACTTGCTTTAACTGTCACAAAGTCCCCAAAGGGCAAAACTGTAAAGCAGAGTACACCCCTGCAGATGGAGTTCTGGAGAGGGTATGAAAGCTCTACTAGTGAGACTTGGGTGGGAGGTCCACCCTGATCTTGGAGCTAACGCTGCTGAGTCCACATCCCAAGAAGGGGTACTCGCATTGGAGTCTGTACTCCAGGAACGTGCCTCCGAAGAGAGACTGCTAAACTTGAATTAATATGCAAATTGGACACAATTAACTCAGGCCTTAACAGAGACTGGGAATGGCTGGGTCATTACACTAATTGAATCTATTTCCCTATGTTAAGTTCTCCTCACACCTTCTATGGGTCATCTTAATTATCACTTCAAAAGTTTTTTTCCCCTGCTGATGATGGCTCATCTCAATTGATTAGACTCTTCCTGTTGGTATGCATACTTCCATCTTTTCATGATCTCTGTATGTACAAATATCTCCTGTCTGTGTGTTCCATTCTGTGCATCTGAAGAAGTGAGCTGTAGCTCACGAAATCTCATGCTGAAATAAATTTGTTAGTCTCTAAGGTGCCACAAGTACTCTTGTTCTTCTTCCTGCAAGGCCAGACTCTCAGACAGCATCTGGACGTTGCTCAGAGTCAGTAAGCTTAAAATACATGGGATCCAGGGTTTGGGTCCAAAACAGCAGCCTGATGACAATCCACAAGGGGGAGCTCATCCTGGGCCCAATACTGGGTTTAATTCCTGGCTCTATCACATGCTTCCTTTGGGGACTATGGCCAAATAGTTTAGTCTCATCTGGTAAATGGGGATAATAAACCTCGATAACCTCATCTAGGTGTGTGAGGATAAATCCATAAATGCTTTGGATATCGTTGAATACTACAGGAACAGTGACAATATAAGTGCCTAGATCAGAGGTGAAAGTAAGCTGGTACGGTACGGTGCGGTGTACTGGCAAGAGCCAGTATGCTGTGCCGGACTGGACCGGCTTCTGTGGCTGTGATTTAAAGGGCCCAGGGCTCCAGCCACTGTGGGGAGCCCCGGGCCCTTTAAAGCGCTGCCGGAGCTCCGGCAGCTGGGCTCGGGTGGGGATTTAAAGGGCCCAATGCTCCGGTCACTGCGGGGAGCCCCGGGCCCTTTAAATCCCCGCTGGAGCTCTGGCAGCCGGGTTCTCACAGCGATTTAAAGGGCGCGGAGCTCTGCAGCAGCCAGAGCCCCAGGCCCTTTAAATCTTGAAAGGCCCCGCCTCTTCGGACTGAGGCCACGCCCCCGCTCAGGACTCCGGTGTACCGGTATGTCCTTTAAGTTACTTTCACCCCTGACCTAGATGGAATCTAAATACAGGACTAGTGAGGAGGGACAACCATGCCATGGAGTTGGAATCCAGATCAGTAGACAAGTTATTTAGTTTTGCAGTATTCAGAGTACACATCCTCAACTGAGACCTGAAGGAGTCACTGGTTAATAATATGTACTGCAGAATCCTTGGAAGAAGGGTGCCATAAGAACAAAAACTCCCTTGAAGTGCAGGAGGTTGACATTATACCCATTTTTTTTACAGATTGCTAAAAACTAAGACAGACTAAAGCCGGTTATCAAAAATACATTCTTGTTTTGGGTGCCTCCACTTTTGGCCACTCAGTTTTTGACCACCAAGACCTAATTTTTGGAGCTAAGAATGTAGGAAAGGCCAGACTGGGTCAGACCAATGGTCCATCTAGCCCAGCATCCTGTCTTCTGACAGTGGCCAATGCAAGGCGGTTCAGCGGAAACAAACAGAACAGGGCCAGTGCCCAATCCCTTGCAATCCACTCTCAGCATCTGTCAGTCAGAGGCCTAGGGATACCTAGCCTAGAGCACGGAGTAGCATCCCTGATGATCTTGGTCAATAGCCACTGATGGACCTATCCACCATGAACTTCTCTTTTTTGACTCCAGTTACACTTTTGGCCTTCACAACATCCCCTGGCAATGAGTTCCAGAGGTTGAATATGTGTTGTGCAGAGAAATATTTTTTTCTTGTTTGTTTTAAACCTGCTGCCTATTTATTCCATTGGGTGGCCCCTGCTTCTTGCATTATGTGAAGGAGCAAACAAGAACACTTCCTTATTCTCTTTCTCCACACCAGTCCTGATTTTATAGACCTTTATCATACCCCCCTACCTTAGTCATCTCTTTTCCAAGATGAATAGTCCCAATCTTTTTAATCTCTCCTCATTCGGAAGCAGTTCCATGCCCTTCATCATTTTTGTTGCCCTTTTCTGAACCTTTCCCATTTCAAATATATTGTATCATCTTTTTGAGGGAACTGCTGGTGCTCAGCACTTCTGGGGGTGGAGAACAAGCACACTTTTGACAATTCAAACTGAGCATGTACACGACTGGACATTTGGGCTAAATAACTTTCCCAGTTCTGCAACAGGTTCGTTGCAGGGTCTTAGGCAACGTACCCAGGAGTCTGGCTTCTCGCCTTATGAATTAAACCAGAAGGCATTGCTTCATATAGTAGAATAGACAAGAGAGCAACAAAAATGAAAAAGTCGGAGAAACTATGGAGAAAAATTGTCCCCCCCCAAAAAGAAATGGATCATTCATTTTGTAACATAATAAAAAAGTAAACATTAAGAATCTGAATAAATAAGTAAATCTATATACACTTGCTTAAATAAATGTGCATCTTCCTGATTAGCAAAAAGAAGCACCAAATTTAGTGTAAAGGTTGTATTAAGTGGCAAACCAATACCTTTTAATTGTTACCAACCAATGAGAATCAGCCTCTCTTTAGGAAAATAACAAAAGGACAAATGCAAAACACAATTACAACTGATTATTTAAATCAAGGTTTCCAGCTCGCTGATCTAAATCATGATTAAAATTGGTGATTTAAAAAAAATTTTTTTAAAAATTCACTCCACTCTGGCCTCTGCATAACCTCACCACCATTAGACCAAGCCTCTTCTCCACAGACTGTACTATCTAAAACAGCTTCCTTGTCTCTCCAATTAAAATCTCAGTTGAAGGAATCTTTTCTCCCACTTCTTAATCTTGCTCCCCTTGTATATAACTCCATATTCCAAATATTCATGGAACAGTTTTATTTTTACAACATCTTTCATACATGAAATATTTATAGCCTCTCTAAACATTGTCACTGAGTCAGAACAGGAGAGTCAGAATAAGAGAATTCTTTCCTGGGTGCTGGCTGGTGAGTCTTGCCCACATGCTCAGCGTTTAACTGATCACCATATTTGGGAATGGGAAGGAATTTTCCTCCAGGTCAGATTGGTAGAGGCCCTGGAGGTTTTTTGCCTTCCTCTGCAGCATGGGGCATGGGTCACTTGCTGGAGGATTCTCTGCAGCTTAAGGTCTTCAAATCACAATTTGAGGACGTCAATTACTCAGACACAGGTTAGGGGTTTGTTACAGTAGTGGGTGGGTGAGATTCTGTGGCCCGCGTTGTGCAGGAGGTCAGACTAGATGATCATAATGATCCCTTCTGACCTTAAAGTCTATGAGTCTCAGTGTATGAAGAAACTAGCAAGAAAGGCACAGAGCCCTCAACGCTGGAACAACACTGGCAAGTGGGATTTTAGTCTTCATCAAGGGGCCCAAAATGTTTCGTCCCCCACCCTTGCCTTACACAGAGAGGCATGAGCTAGGTTATAAACAAGGCTATAGAGTAATTGGGGGGAGGAGGGGTGTGCAGGGGAAAGAATGTGGTGTGGAGTGGGGGAAATAGCATATTTGGACTGGGTCTAAAACTGGGGGAGCTGCCAGTCCACCCATCATCATCACTCGCCCCCTCTAGATTTTGAGCGTTAGAGGCATGTATTGGCTCCCTTACCTTCTGCTCCAATAGACACCAGCTTCACTCCTTTGCTAGCAATGAAATCCAGGGCCTTGTTCACATTGGAGATTTTGTGCACTCGCATTTTGCCTCTTTCAGGCTTAGCCAAACGTTCACCTAGACAGAAAGGGGGGGAAAAAATACAAAACAAATTCGGAACTGCTCCATTCCACTCTCCCCACCACCAGCCCAAGTAGGCAGATCTAATAAGATAATCCCAACGCTTGATCCAAGTCACACGTTCTTGCCCTCAGCAGTGAAGATACAGCACACGATCTTTTGGGTCACTTCTTGGGAATTCTAATAATTGATGCACTTTGTTGACCCCTCCCCACAAGAAAATCCCAGCAAATACAAAGAGCACCCTTGAAGAGACTGTTTGAGGGGAGGGGAGTATTACCATTACCACATCTCAGGCAGTTATTGGACTAGGCCACTCCCCAAAACCTTTGATGCATGCTCTGGAGAGCATATCAATCATAAAGTACAGTAAGTGGTCTGTGCCCCAAAACTTGCTTCTCCATGTACCAGGTCAGGATCTGAACTGTAGGAAGGACAGGGCAACCTCTCATGAAACCTCTCTGCCATGGAACTCACTGCTGCCAAAGATCAGCCCAAGCCTTGCCTTTTTTAGGACACGGTGTGAGACTCATCTTTCCGCAGGCTCTGTGCAGCTAAATGCTGAATGACCACGACTGCATATGCCAGGAAGGAAAAAAAAAAATCACCTGGATTTCTCCTCTTCTGTGAGCAGCCTCTATGTAGCAGAGGTGGGCTTGGCAAAATTTGATTATTTTTTTCTAATTTTGACAAAAATCAATTTTTATTTAAGAGGTTTTTTCCTTCTATTTGTAACTATTTTTATTTTTACAGTTCTGTGGAGTAGCACTGAGGTTAGGATTAGGACAGTGCTGACAGCGGGGCTGCAGGAGGCTCCCTATATGGCTTAGGAGTCCAACACCTCAGGGCTCAAGGTGTGGGGAGACTGTGGTCATCCTGCCCCAGCAAAAAAGAGACCTGAGGCCAGGTCTGTAAGTAGGACGACGAGCCCCCAGCTACCTCGCTGTTGAACAGTTTCTGCCTGGTGAGTGAGCGAGCAGGGCCCCCTGCATAGCTGTGACACTGAATCCCTGCAGACAAAAGGTACAGGGAAGGCTGGGTCCTGGCGAGGCATAGCAGAGAGCTGTGGCTGCAAAGAGGAGGACAAGGCCACAGCTGTACAGAAGGCCACCAGTCTGCTGAATGGCTCCTGCCTGGGTACATTCACCAGCCAGCCAGAGGCAGCGACTCCAACTCCCCCAGACAGGACCGTGAGAAGGGGGTGGAGGTAAGGGGGGAGAGCCTTCCCAGAACCTTGTGGCTGCAGGGATCTGGTGTCAACGGCATGCAGTCACTCCCCAGCTGGGAACTTCAGAACTCTCTCTTGCAGAAACTGTTCAGCAGCGGGCTGGCCTTCCCCTGTGCCTGGGGGCTCATCCCTCTAGCCTACCCCCGCCCCCCTATTCCTGCTGGGAGCCTCACTGTCCTACTGCCCCTACCCCAAGAAGCAGCAAGCTGAGAGAAAGAGCAGCAAAGGTGGGTCCACCAAGCTTGCCTAGAAAGGAGACTGCAGTTGCAGTTTCACAACCCACAATGACCTGATCCTCGAAGGGCTAGCAACAGACAATCAGGGCCCTACTTGGCCAGAAAAAAAGGAGCTGCCTGGGCTTAGCAGTTCAGTTTCTTACTAGGACCAGAGGGGTGCTCCTCTCTGGCCAAAGGAACTTGAGGGGCAACTGAAGTTTGTTTTCTGGATGCATTTTGAATAGCTGGGTTTGCAGGAAGACAAAGGACCTAAGAATCTTAACCCCGAGATAAGGGTGAAGCTAAAGGAGCCAGGGAGGCAGAGAACCAAGGAAGCACCAGCAATGAATTTAATCAAGCTGCATGTGGCTGCTGTTTAGGGAGTCCCTGGGTGGGAACCTGGAGTAGTGTGTGAGCCTGAGTCCCCTCCTGGTCACAGATAAACTGTCAAACCCCTAAAAGGGGTAGGTCTTATATGGGTGCCTGAACAAAGGCCTGAATTTAAAGAGTGCAGACCAGGGGCTGAAGACCCTAGCAAGAGCAAAGAGACAGTTTATTGGATTTTAAAACCCTGGAAAGGGTTCATTTGGACTTTGACTTGGCTGGAGAGGCAAACCTCTGAAGACCCGCCATGGTTGGCTGGAAGCCTACAGGAGGCACCAGGGGCGAGAGGACAATAACACTGCACCCAGCTGCAAGGAGGTGCTCAAGAGGTGCCTGCCCTTTCACAGGGAGTAACACAGCTCTTTGACAAGAGCAAGTAACCTCTATTTGGATGGGGCTGGATCTCACAGGGAATACCAACTTTTGACTTAAGTAGAGCTTGGAGAATATTCTAGAAAAGTCTTTGGAAGATATTCTTCTGAAGTAGTTTGCTTCAAGTATATGTGTGGCCCTTTTGATTGGCCTCCTGTGAATATTCACACGATCCAGTTTAACTGGCATTCATAGAAAACAAAAGGCTCACACATGAACTCAAACTGAATTTTAATATATCCTATAAGCACTCACACCAGCAACCTAATTAGATAGGTACATCATCAATCACGTAAGCAGAACCATCCAAATGTCAAGAGTCACAGAGTTGCAAGAGATTTTACATTCAGAGCTAGTTTTAGCAAGTTGTGGAACATCCACAAAGAGATAAAAGGGCAAATTTGGTTGTTATTTGTTAGTGGTTATTCACTCAGTTCATTTCCTGTTCCAAAGTCTACTCCTAAGGCCCAATCCTGCACCATTTAATTCAGTGGGAGCAGGATTAGACTCAATATCACTAGATTTAATGGGGGGAAGAGAGAGAGAGAGAGGGGTTATTTTTTCATTAACTCTTCTGCCCCATTGAAGAAAGATGTGATAAACTCAGGACAGACAGCTGCAAGGGAGGGGTAGGAATCAGTACCAGAAGGTTAAAAGGCCCTCCTCCTTATCAACTGAGAGGCAACCACAGGTCAATCAGGTTCAGCTGTGAAGGGTTACCAAGGTAGCAAATTAGAATCAGCTGAGGGGGGAGCTACCTGAGGTTAATTGGGACCAGCTGATTCCAACTTGGGGCTGCCTGAGACCTTTTTAAACCCTTCCCTGTGGAAGGAAGGGGGGGGAGAGTAGAGAGAGAAGAAGCCCTGCTGCCAGGAGTGCAGGAGCAGAAAAACAGTGAGACACTCCAGGAGGAGAGGCAGTACTTTCTCCCACAAGGGGGTAAGAATTCGCTAGCCAGGACTAGTGGAGATACGGGGAGCAAACTTCCCTTGTGTCACAAGGGGGACTGCATTACCTGAGCCTGTCTCACCAGGGCTAAAAGCAGCAGAGACTGGGGAGACGGAGAAGGTGCCTTGCCACACGTGGTGTCAGGAGTAGGATGTGAGTGAGGCTTCGTGGCACGTCATCTCGGGGCAGGGTAAAGCACCCCCCCCCAACCAAAAACAAAAAAAAACAAAACCCAAAATGGAGGATATAGTGAAGGCATTGTTGCAGGCCGCTGCGGCCCAACAAGAAGCTACCAGGGTGCAGATAGCTGCCCAGCAGGAGGCAGTGCGAGTACAGCAGGAGGCAAATCAACTACTGATGAGCCAGGTGGCTCAGGATCGAGTCACCCTGCATGAGGTTGTGAACCAGTTAAAGGCCCTGACCAGCCTAGCGCACGGCCCCCCTGGGACTCGGCCCCTGCGGGCCAGTCACTACTTACAGAAGATGACGACGGATGATGACGTGGAAGCATACCTCCTTGCGTTTGAGAGAACAGCCCGGCGGGAGGCCTGGCCCCAAGACCAGTGGGCCAGTATTCTGGCTCCTTTTCTGTGTGGGGAGGCACAGAAAGCATATTTTGACATGACAACAGAAGCAGCTTCAGATTATTCCCAGCTAAAGGCGGAGGTCCTGGCGAGGTCTGGCGTGACGACAGCTATAAGGGCACAACGGTTCCATGAGTGGAAATACCGGGTCAACAGAGCCCTGAGGTCTCAGCTGTTTGACCTGATCCATCTAGCCAGGAAGTGGCTGCGCCCCGAGACCCACCGGCCAGAGGAAATCGTGGAAACCATGGTGCTGGACAGGTACATGAGAGGGCTACCGCCAGACATACGAGGATGGGTCAGTCAAAATGATCCCTCCTCCTATGATGAGCTAGTTGCCCTCGTAGAGAGACATCTAGCAGCGCGGGAACTTTCTCGGACCACCGGAGAAGGGAGGCACCAGAATAGGAGGCAAGTCTATGTACCAAGGGCTCGAGTTGCTGTAGCTCCGGGCCGAACTCTGGAGGGGAGGAAGGAGACCGAAGAGCAGCCAGAGTACTTGGAGGGACTTGGGGACTGGGAGAGAGACTCGGGGGGTAAGGCCTCACAGCCCGAAAATTAGGGGGCTGCCCCGAGCAGGAAACCGATGTTATGCATGTGGAGAGATAGGGCATATAGCTGCCCAATGCCCAAACCTAGAGGAGCCCATACAATGCGACCTGGGAAATCTGGAAGAGCCATGTGACCTGATAAATCTAGTAGGGGTAATGATGGTCCCTCATAGATATACTAGGTCAGTTAAAATGAATGGCATAAAGACCACCGCATTAGTAGACTCAGGAAGCGCAGTCACGCTGGTCTCGGGAAAGCTGGTCGGGTATGATCAACTATCCTGGGCCAAGCGCACAGGGATATCCTGTGTCCATGGGGATGTCAATTACTACCCAACCATCCCAGTAAAAATGGAGGTCCTGGGAAACCCCACTAAGGTGATGGTGGAGGTGGTCCCGAAACTCCCCTACCCAGTCCTCATAGGACGAGACTTCCCAGGGTTCGGCATCTACTTCCTGGAAGGGAGTCAGAAGGTGGTAACGACCCAGAGAGCAATGGAATGGCCTCGATAGTTAGTGACCCCCTGGCCTTCCATGAATTTGCCCAGGATTTATTCTCGCCCCCTGGGAAGCCCAGGAAGACTCGGCGAGAAAGGAGGGCAGATAAGAGGAGAGGAACGAGAATCCTGGCCCAGAACCATAAGCCTATACTCGTAGGGGAAAAAGTTGGTCGGACTGACAAGGAAACTAGGCAGGAGGCGGGGAGACCAGCAGCTGGGCCCAGTTCCTCAGGGACCTCCCTCGAGGGGGAGGGGGAAGTAGAACCCCCTGAATTTGGGCAAATTGGGCCTTCACTAGAGAATTTTGGCTGGATCAGGCCAATGATCCAGTATATAATAATATTCGCAAAGAAGTAGTTGAGGTGAATGGGGTCCCTGTGGAGGGAAGAGCCAAGGGCCCAGGGCCATATTATGTGATCAAGAAGGATCTACTATACAGGGTAGTTCGTATCCAAGAGCAGGTCGTGGAACAGCTCCTAGTACCACAGAAACATCAGAGTGGAGTGATGGAGCTAGCCCACAGTCATTTGTTCGGGGGCCATCTGGCAATAGATAAAACCCTGGATCGAATTCTGCAGAGGTTTTTTTGGCCTGGAATATATGCGGCGGTCCGAAGATATTGTGCCTCCTGTCCGGAATGCCAATTACATGGGCCCCGACCACGCCTAAGGGCACCTTTGGTACCTCTGCCGATTATTGAAGTCCCCTTTGAGCGAATAGCTATGGACCTAGTAGGGCCACTAGAAAAATTGGCCCGAGGCCATCAGCACATACGGGTGGTGATAGATTATGCCACCCGGTACCCCGAGGCCGTTCCCCTACGGAACACTACGTCCAAGATCATAGCTAAAGAATTAATCCAAATTTTTGCTAGAGTGGGAATACCTAAAGAGATTCTGACGGACCAAGGGACTCCCTTTATGTCTAAATTAATGAAGGACTTATGTGCAATGCTCCACATACGGACCCTAAGGACATCAGTCTATCATCCGCAGACAGATGGCCTTGTCAAGCGTTTTAATAGAACGTTGAAGAACATGATACGAAAGGTGGTGAGCCAGGATGGGAAGAACTGGGACACCCTGTTACCGTACCTAATGTTTGCGATAAGGGAGGTACCATAGACTTCAACTGGGTTCTCCCCATTTGAACTGTTATATGGTCGCCACCCCCGTGGCATACTGGACATTGCCAAGGAAAGTTGGGAAGAACAGCCGAACCCAGGGAAAAGCCTCATCGAGCATGTGTTGCAGATGAAAGACAGGATAGCCCAAGTCACCCCCATAGTGGGGGAACACATGGAAAGGGCACAAGGGGCCCAACAAACATACTACAACCGCCAAGCGACGATCCGAAAATTCCAGGTGGGAGATCAGGTGATGGTGCTTGTACCCACAGCGGAGAGCAAGCTCCTGGCCAGATGGCAGGGGCCATATGAGATAATAGAAGCCATTGGAGAAGTCGATTACAAAGTCCGACAGCCGGTACGAAGGAAGCTGGAGCAAATCTATCATGTAAACCTGTTGAAACCTTGGCAAGACAGAGTAGCTCATGTGGTCACTCTAGGGTCACCTCCTCCTGAGAGCAAGGCCAAGTGAGAATATCCCCAGAATTGACCCCTGACCAACGATCTGGGGTGATCAACATGATCAAGCGCAACCAGGACGTGTTCTCGGAAAAGCCAGGCAGGACTACTGAGGTTCACCATCACATCCTCACAGAGCCTGGAGTGAAGGTGAATGTCAAGCCATACCGGGTCCCGGAGGTGAAAAGAGAAGAGATCAAAACAGCAGTCAGGAAAATGTTGAAGTTAGGAGTCATTGAAGAGTCTCATAGCCAATGGTCAAGCCCAGTGGTCCTTGTACCTAAACCGGATGGCAGTATGAGATTTTGCAATGACTTCCGGAAACTGAATGAGGTGTCCCAATTTGATGCGTACCCTATACCCCGGGTAGATGAGTTAATTGACCGACTGGGGAAAGCACGATTTTTGTCCACCCTTGACCTGACTAAGGGTTATTGGCAAATTCCCTTGGCCAAGGCCGACAAAGAGAAGACGGCCTTCTCAACACCAGAGGGACTGTATCAATACACAGTCCTCCCTTTCGGTTTACATGGGGCTCCTGCAACCTTCCAGCGGCTCATGGACAAACTGTTGCGTCCACATGGCAAGTATGCAGCCGCCTATCTTGATGATGTCATTATACATAGTCCAGATTGGGAGACGCACTTGGGAAAGGTGGAAGCAGTCCTCGACACCTTGAGGAAGGCGGGGCTGACTGCAAATCCCTCCAAATGTGCAATTGGGCTAGCAGAAGCCAAGTACCTGGGGTATATAGTGGGGAGAGGCGTGGTGAAGCCCCAACTCAACAAGTTAGAGGCAATTCAGAATTGGCCCCAACCAGTCCGGAAGAAACAAGTCAGAGCATTCCTGGGGCTGGTTGGGTACTACAGGCGGTTCATCCCCCACTTCGCCACCAGGGCATGCCCGCTAACAGACCTAACGAAAGCCCGTGGTCCAGACATAGTAAGATGGTCTAGCGCGGCTGAGGAGGCTTTTGCACATCTGCGGACCGCCCTCTGCACCGACCCAGTGCTGGTATCTCCAGACTGGGAGAAAGAGTTTATCCTGAAAACGGATGCCTCTGAGGTTGGATTGGGAGCGGTTCTTTCACAAATGGTTGGAGCGGAAGAACACCCAGTCCTGTTCCTCAGTAGGAAACTCCTGCCCAGGGAACGTAAATATGCCGTAGGAGAGAAGGAATGCCTGGCCGTGAAGTGGGCCGTAGAACGCCTCCGCTACTACCTACTCGGACGGAGGTTTACCCTTGTCACGGACCATGCCCCTCTGAAGTGGATGCACCAAAACAAAGAGAAAAATGCGAGAGTGACAAGGTGGTTCCTGTCGCTACAGCCCTTCCACTTCAGAGTGCAACATAGGTCCAGAATAAAGCATGGCAATGCGGATGGCCTTTCAAGGGTACATTGTTTGCCGACCCAAGTAGCCCAACCCTGTAGTGTTGAGGGGGGGGTTAATGTGATAAACTCAGGACAGACAGCTGCAAGGGAGGGGTAGGAATCAGTACCAGAAGGTTAAAAGGCCCTCCTCCTTATCAACTGAGAGGCAACCACAGGTCAATCAGGTTCAGCTGTGAAGGGTTACCAAGGTAGCAAATTAGAATCAGCTGAGGGGGGAGCTACCTGAGGTTAATTGGGACCAGCTGATTCCAACTTGGGGCTGCCTGAGACCTTTTTAAACCCTTCCCTATGGAAGGAAGGGGGGGGAGAGTAGAGAGAGAAGAAGCCCTGCTGCCAGGAGTGCAGGAGCAGAAAAACAGCGAGACACTCCAGGAGGAGAGGCAGTACTTTCTCCCACAAGGGGGTAAGAATTCGTTAGCCAGGACTAGTGGAGATATGGGGAGCAAACTTCCCTTGTGTCACAAGGGGGACTGCATTACCCGAGCCTGTCTCACCAGGGCTAAAAGCAGCAGAGACTGGGGAGACTGAGAAGGTGCCTTGCCACAGTTGTTTCTTTAACACAGGTTTGGAAAAGTGAAGGGGGAAAAGCAGCAGATTACTTCAATGGGCATTCCCTCCCTCCCCCAGAGAGAAAAAATTATTTTATTCCCAATTATTATAATTGTTTCTATTATTTATTGCAGGCCTGTTTCTTTTTACCTGACAATCAAGAAGAGAGACACTCATCTTAACCCTATGGCGTAAACAAGTTTCTTTACCTAAATCACTACCGCCAGCTTAGATTTTAAAAAGTTATCTCACTTTTAATAGTCTACAGCAGTGGTTCTCAACCAGGGGTACATGTACCCCCAGAGGTACGCCAACTCATCTAGATATTTGCCTAGTTTTACAACAGGCTACATAAAAAGCACTAGCAAAATGAGTACAAACTAAAATTTCATACAGACAACGACTTGTTTATACTGCTCTATATACTATGCACTGAAATGCAAGTACAATATTTATATTTCAATTGATTTATTTTATAATTATATGGTAAAAATGAGAAGGTAAGCATTTTTTTGGTACTATTGTGCTGTGACACTTCTGTATTTTTATGTCTGATTGTTTAAGTAGTTTTTAAGTGAGGTGAAACCTGGGGTACACAAGACAAATCAAGAAAAAGGTACTGTAATCTAGAAAGGTTGAGAGCCACTGGTCTAAAAGGACATGACACTCTGTGCTGCTTTCTTTTTGCATTTCTCCAAGCTTGCATAATGAAAGTCATTGCAAAACAAAAACCAAGCTGGCTTCAATCAGTTCCAGCATGAGGTTCTCAGTGTTTCAGACATTACAGCAGGATACTTGTTTAAAAATAACTTTGCAGTGGAAAAAAAATTGAAGAACTGAGGACCTTTCCATTAGACTAGAATATACATTTGTAACAAATTAGATTTCAGAGCAAAGTGTCAAATGACAATGTCCCTGTAAAAAAAAGTTCCCTCATAGGCTATTAGAACTAAACCATGTGAGAAGTGTTTTGGGTTCTCCCCTTCCCCTCCCACCCCACCTCGGCTTTCTACTGTTTGCATTGCTGCTTTACTGTTCTGTACTACCCTCAGACAATTAAAATAATCTCCTCACTTCTGCTTTCTGGTTCTCATGCACAAGCCAAGTCTTCCAAAAAATGCAAGGAACTGTTGGCTTAAAAGCTGCTTACAGTGGAATTTGTTTAATAAAAAACGCTATTGGTCAGCTGCTTTGTAAAGGAGGGGGAGCGGAGAGAGCGAGAGAGAGAGCTCTTTTACAGGTATTAAATTTTAAGTCCAGTTTGTTTGGCCTGACAGCATCCTATTTAAAAGGTGCATGGCAAGCAAGGGGCTTGCTGGTGAAGGGAACGCATGAGGTAGGAAATATATGCATGGTGGGAAAGCTGTTTTTCAGGGCAAACCTTGTGATAGGGCCAGATCATCACCTCTTAATGTAAAAGCAAAAGGAAGGGACTTTCCTTGTGAAAATCTTCCCATATCACCCTGTTTGGAGAGGGAACCATACCTGCCTGCCCCCTCTGCACTGCAATTTGGTGGATCTGTGTAAGGCTAGGGCAATTTGCACAGAAACTCTATCTCACCACAGCACCCCCCCTCTTGCTCTCTGGCAGCTGTGCTACCAGGGATTCTACCCCATCCCACAGCCAATTCCGATAAGGGTGACCAGACATCCAGATTTTATAAAGAAAGTCCTGATATAGATGTGTATTACCCCTCCCACTTGCTATCTGGTCACCCTAGTTCTCACCACCACATGGAGAGGCACAGATCTGCTCATAGATCTCAGCAGAGCTGACATGGCCCATTATTATTGTACTGAGCCTGCTGTCCCATTACTGGGGCATCTTCTTCCCACTCCTGCTGGGCTCAAAGGAAGGGATCTAGTCCGTGGAGGGCACTGTTACCCAGTTCAAAATCTAGCCAGTAGAGAGCTCCACTATCCCGAGGACAGGAAGAGGAAGGACACGCTAGAGGTTTGAGGCGGCTCTGGAGAGAGCCAGGGCTGTAAAAGAAGAGGGACAGCAGGCAGAGGCAGTAGCCTGGATGCTGAGACCGGAAGGCTGTGAGCCAGGCAGACACACCCGGTTGGCAGGGGACTAGGAGTAACTGCAGCAGGAATATGCAGGGCATCAGCCTACATGCAAGACAGTGGCTGGGATTCACCTCAACACTGAGACCCTACCCTTTATATCCCTGTACTGGATTGCCCCTAGGAGCTGGGTTAGTGTCTTGTTGTAACTGTGCCTTAGCAATCATGCCTTTTGGTATCTGGCAGTCCTAGTAGAGGGGGGAGGGATAGCTCAGTGGTTTGAGCATTGGCCTGCTAAACCCAGGGTTGTGAATTCAAACCTTGAGGGGGCCACTTAGGGATCTGGGGCAAAATCAGTACTTGGTCCTGCTAGTGAAGGCAGTGGGCTGGACTCAATGACCTTTCAAGGTCGCTTCCAGTTCTAGGGGATAGGTATATCTCCATTAATTTACTTATAATTTATATTTATTTAATCCTCCCCTTACTCAAAAAGTAAGGATGTTTATGGGAACTGTCAAGGGCCTGAACCTCTAGAGCTGAGTGCTTGAAGCACATGCAGCATGTGCCACACCCAGCTGCATTTAAGGTAAGTCTATAGTGCAGTTGGGAGCATGCTTCCCAGCATGGGTAGACACAGACGGGCTAGCTCTGCTAGCTGGGGGGAGCACAGGTGGTGGCTTCCACTAGCTGCCTGACCTCTGGGTATGTACCTGCGCAGCTAGCCTGAGCTTCCACCCGTGCTACTCCGAGCACACTAGCACCCTGCTGCAGTGTAGACATGTCATTAAGAGGCAGACTGGTGCATCACATCACTCAAACACGCTGCCATACACTGGATCACACAGTATTTAGAATGCCACAGTGCTCAGAATAGGTTCCAGCATATATGGGAACCCATAGTCCTTGCCCTAAACCAGGGATAGTCAATTATTTTTTGCCAAAGTCCAAATTTCCTGGTTAAGGTACAGTCAAGGTCCAGACTCCAGAGAAAATAATAATAATAATAATAATAAAAAACCTATTAACAATAATGATGATAAGAATAAGTAAATAAAAAGATGTTGGGGTCTGTTCATAAAGGTCTGGCCATCTGGATTCGGTCCGCAGTCCACCTATTGACTATCCCTGCCCTAAATGGACAAGGTCAGATGATTGATGGGAGACAAGGATGTAAAACAGCGGTGGTGATAGCTACAAGTTGGTTACTTTTAAGTTAAACTAACACATTCTCCCTCCATCTTTCAATCTCCTCACCTTCCCTTCAGCCTCAGCAATCTACAACTTGAATACCTGCACTGGTTAACATCTACCTCCCCTCCTCCCCTGCATGTGAACAAGGATTCACTAAAAAGGTAAATAATTGAAATAAGCAGATGACTCAGTCAGCTACTTTCTTACAAAAGAGTATGTGCTGTGGAACTGCTATTCCTAACTTCCAAGTCAGTAGCATTTTGAACTCGGAACCCTCTAAAACTAGCAGCCTGAGGAAAAGATAGGAACTTGAGGTTTGTTGTGGCCTCAATTTCTGCAGAGCACAAAAACTGACACTCTAGATGGGGAGTCAGGGCTTGCGTGTCCCTGCTGAGGCATCTCTATTCGTAAATATAAGAGGTGGGGAAGGGAGCAAGTCAAACAGAGGACCCTTATTGTTGACATGGAAAGTCTGCTGAAGGAGCCATCAAAAGAAAGCCTAAGCATAAAACCCACAGTTTTATATAAAATTGTATATACCACACACAAGTTAGTTTCGGGCCAAATAAAATATTTTGTTTTGAACAGTATCATAACATTTTGATTTTTTTTTTGCAACTTATTTCTTGGAGGGCTAGGGGTAAGGTGACCAGGCAGCAAATGTGAAAAATTGGGACATCTGGTCACCCTAGCTGGGTATTTTTGTTTTTACAAAAACAATTCAGCGAATTCAACCCAATTCCTTGCTGACAGGAAGGGGTGGAGAGAGAAGAGCAAAAGCACTGGATAATGGGCAGAGAGGCCATGAAACCCGAGCTTCACTCTCAGTACACTGCAGATCAAGAACAGGCACATACAAAGCTTCCACCATCACTGCCCATGCTATCCTACATATATTTCGTATTGGGTGAGCAACATTAATGATACTTAAACCCACACAAAACCCCTCTCACCTGAAATGACTTCCAGAAGTAGCATGAGTTTAAGACCATCCCTGAAATCTTCCTCTATGTTGTCAATCTGCGTGCCGGCCTTGCGGAGGTGAGAGTTACACCATGCTGTGAATGTCTAGAAACAGAAGCAAAGAGAAGAAAAGAAAAGAGTAGTTGGCAATCTTCCCAATGGCTATATTACAGTTCAGAAAGGAAATACAGAGAACCAAAGAACTGATGCTAGGATACAGGGGGTTAACTTCAAGCCACAATTAGACTGAACAACATTTGATGCATTGACCCTGCACTTAGAGCCAGTACCTGAAGACACAAAGGGCCTGCAAAGCCCTTCCACGTATGAGTACAATACTAATAAGAATTTTGTAGAAACAACTACTCAGTCTAGGGCTCCAGGATGTCAAGTTCTCCTGAAAGCCCCCTAATTTTGGGTGCTCAGCTTGAGACACGTGAATCTGATTTTCAGAAGCGTTAGGCATTCACAGCTCCCATTTACTTCTCTTAGCTGCAGGTGACTCAGTATGTCACAATATGTCAAAGGAAAATAATCCAGGTCTACCTATTCCAAGGCAGGTGTTTGAACCAGAGAACCATTCTTTTACCCACCTTTTTCCTTCATCAATAAAGCATTAGGAAGCACTACAGCCTGCACACTTATGGAGACTACACAGAGCAGAGCCTCTCAAAGTGTGAGAGCAACATCTTAAAAGGGATGGTCTTGTGGCCTGCCTCCTCTCTGCTTCATAGTAACACAAGCCACCTCGCCTCACATTCACGGTCATTTAACATCCCTACGGCAGCTGCAGCTGCTTATGTGGAAGAATAAATGCTTTCCAAATAATTGTGGTATTTGCTGCCTGTAATGTAATATAGTACCTGGAAAAGAAAATTCAAGCACCTGATGATAAGACACCAGAAAGTGTTCTGTGGTCTGCTGATTGTCCATGGACCATTGTCTGGGAGCCAATGCAGACACACCTAAGATAGAATACAGTCTCCGTTCTATAAACTAGCAATTCTATGCAACAGAAGGAATTTAGGCTCCCAGAGCACATATATCCGAATTCCAGTTGTGCCTGGCCACTAACACCCACATACTCTTGGGAAATGCTCCGGGTCTTAAATAATCCCAGGTGGTCAGAACATAGGATTTCTCAAAGGGGCGAGCATAACCACAGAAAAGATTTCATCAGCAGTTGTGGTGAAATTTGTCTCGGTCATCCTGCAATCTGTGATCATGACTGTTTGGTCAGTCATGAGAAAGACCTAAATTAAGATTAGCATTTTGAACACATGGTAATATAGATTGCCTGGATATCTCTTCCTTATCAGTTGGTAGGTTGCTAAGGGGAAGCGTCATATATGCAAGGCCAGAAATGTGGCCTGCCTATTGTTCACTTAGAAATTAAAATAATAAATACCTCAAGTTCAAAGTGTGGCAGTGTGCTAACTAGCTGAATAAAAGGATCTTGGGTGGAGTAGCAGGGGAGAACTGAAGACATGGATTACCTCACTCCCCACCCTTAAATAGGATTTGCATATGGCAGAAGTCCTTTGTTTCCTAGTTTGAACCTCCCACCTCTAGCTTCTCCTGGAAAAGTACAGAATTCAAGATGGGTTCCAGTATCTGGTGACGTGGCCACTTGCCTCTGTAGCCATTCTTCACAGGCTGACATACACATTCACACGAAGACTAAGCTCTTTTACAGTCCATTGGCTCTTGTTTATGGGCCATCAGCACTGGGGGCTTTTTCATTGTTGTACCTGAAGTGTTAGCGGGGGTGTCACCCAAAGTAACATAGTTGAAATATAGATATAGTCAATATTCCTAATTTCAGATACAGAAATGATACATGCATCCAAATAGGATAATCATATTCAGTGAATCTTAACCTTTCCAATGATATCTCACATGAGCCATCTTGCATGAAGTATATCTCAGTTATGTTATATTCATATCATAAGCATATTTTCATAAAGAACATGGAATGATATGTTACACCTCCCCTCTGAGATTACTGCCAGAGGGTTGGTCACTGACCAATGTGGAGGCAGTGTGCCTAAAATTCCTTTTTTGGCTTTGGTTATACAACCTCCAAGTGTTACCAAACACTGTAACGTCATTCATAGGTTTTTTTGCAAAGTTCTGGGTTTCTGTTCCCAGATTGCCAGAAAACATTGTGGTGTGCAGCATTGTGCACATAATGCAGATGTCAGTGTCCTTTAAAGTGTAGGTGTCTTGGCATTTAACCACCAATGCTAGGAGGTGGTGTGCCTCAGTTTCCCCTTCCACACAGCAGTCTAGATTGGTTATGCTTTCTCTGTTGTGCCAAACTCTAAGCTTGTTTACAGGTACTAGCTGAGAAGCAGTATGCTCATAGAACTTTCTTGTTACCACTCCCAGTCTGTACCGAAGATTTTTCCAAAAATCATGCATGTTACACATTTTTAAGGTATTTACCACCAGTATCAAATTATTTGTTGTAACCCACAGTGTGTGTAGTAAGAGAGAAAGTTACCAGCAAATCATGACAGAGAGGTGCTTCCAAGTATTCATAGAATGGCAGGATTGGAAGGGACCTCAGGAGGTCATCTAGTCCAACCCCCTGCTCAAAGTAGGATAGATCCCCAAACAGATTTTTACCCCAGATGCCTAAATGACCCTCTCAAGGATTGAACTCACAATCCTGGCTTTAGTAGCCCAATGTTCAAACCACTGAGCTATCCATCCCCCTTGATTAGTATGATTATCATACTATGCCTTCTGTCTAAACAGATCAGTTTGTTCAGCACTTATGGTATTTCTCACCCCTCAGTAAAAATTCTTACCTAGGGAATGTCTTTGGGGTTTTGGCAAGGAAAGGGTGTAAGGAGACCTTGTATGTTACTGGCCCTCCCCCTCCTTGCATTTCCTCTCCAGAGTTAAGCCCATGCAAAGACTCCACCCCCTCTCCTGAGATTCCTTTGGGCTGTTCACCTCCAAACCAGTGTTTGATGCTTAGCTGCGGGGAGGGGTTTACCTGCCCGGGAAGTGGCTGTCTCTGCCCCTTCATCAGGTGGATTATTAGCATGTTCACAGACACCAAAATGCTTGTAAGAAAACCCCCCTGCCTTAAAGAGACAGAGTTAGTTTTCACAAGTACAGTAGGAAAAACATTTTGCCGAAGTGGGACCTGGACTGGGGTCACCCCTCTCGTTATTCCCAAAAGGAATTATATCTGACCTCCCGGAGGGAAGCGGCCATACACAGTTCCCCCTTAAAACCTGAGCCACGGGTGAGGTGCCTGGGGTTACAGACGCAGATCTAGCAAATTTCTCCTGGGCAAAACCCTTCCTTGTAATGAATGGGGAGACACTCCTTTACTCCCCCACTTTCCTTCTTAACTTCTTTCTTTGGGCCCCCTGCCACGGCACACACCCCTGCGCTCCCTGGGAGGGCAATCTGTCTCCTGTCCAGCTCTGGGCTCACAGCTACTAGCCATGACAGACCCTTCACTGTCAAGCCCTATATCCTCCTCCTTCTTTGAATGGGGTTGGCCTCCAGTTACAGAGCCCCGGAATCCTCCCCCCTCCCCTCCCCCCAGCAGTTTCTCAGATATCACTTTCCCCCTCTAAAGCTTCCTCCAGGACACATTTCCCTATGCATCCTAGAACGGGATTTATCCCTTGCTTAACTGCAACATCTTGGCAGCCAGCAACCTTGACAGTCTCCCTACCATCAGGCAAAACATTCCCCTCCCCTGAGGGAACAGCCATCGGACAGGAGCTGGTTCTACTCACCCCCACCCCTTGTGGCAAATGGCTTTGCAATCCTGGAGAGGAATTAAAGAGACTCTCTCCCATTTTCTCTGTAGCTTTGCTCCTTCCCACTGGGGCTTCAGCACAAGATTTCTCTTCGCTGCTGACAGACCCCTGTATAGCCCTAGCCACATTGAAAAAAAGTCATCACCCAAAAGAATTTATGTTGCATGATGAAAAACTGCAGCTGCAGTTAACTCAGCTTGCAAATCCCCAGCTTCCATATGCACTTTAACCAAAGGCACAAGGATTTTGTGCCCCCCACCCCTACTAACAAAAGCTCTGCCATCTCTCCTGACCACAGAGATTTCTGCACTAGTATCTCTCCATGAAGGGAATTCTCTGCCATTTACTCCGACAGCCTTCATGTGCTTACTGCCTGGCTGTGCAGTGGCAACCTTTACAAATCCTGTGTGATAAGTGGCAACTACCTGAGGTGTCACTGTGCTCTGGGTAGCAGCATTTCCCTGAGTTATCTGCTGCCTGTTCCCACTCAGCATAGGGCATTTATTCCTCAGGTGCTTAGTGGAATTACAATGATAGCACCTTCTGGGCTCTTCTGCTTTCACAGGAGATTTGGAACAAGGACTGCAGGAGTGAACTTGGGAAGGTGAGTGTCGAGCCTCTCATCCACCCTCTTTCTTCCCAGGGGTAAAACAGGGACTTTGCTTCCCACCAAACTTTAACCCCTCTGCCTGTGATTCATTCCTACTAGGTGGTTGGGATTGCTCAAATTTATCAGCATAAGCAAGTGCATCAACTATTTCCACCTTTTTATCCCATAAACACTGTTTTACATCATCACTAGACATATTCAGGAACTATTCCTGAGCAACCAAATCACACATTCCTTCAAAGCTTGTAATATCTTTTCCTCTCACCCACTTACCCAGTAGATCTCTCATTTGGTTCACATAAACCACATTACTTAATCCAGCCCCCCTCTTAAGGCTCCTAATTTTACTCTATAAATTTCAGGTGTAATCTGAAACCGTTTTAAAACCAAATCCTTAAATTTACCATAATTGGAAGAATCACCCAAGGACATCTTATTGAGTATGTCCAGAGCTCTCCCAGTCAATTTTGCAATCAAACTGGTCATCTTTTGATCCTCAGAAATTGCATGGAGCATACACAATCTCTCAAAGGCGATGAAATATTCAACAGTGTCACCAGACTCACTATATGGTGGGCACAACTGCTCCCCCTTATGGATTTTTGGAGAGGTGGGGCCCCCTGGTGGGGGTTCTGTCTCCTCCACTTCATTACAGCCAGTTCATGCTTCTGAGCTTCCCTTTCCCTGTCAGCCTCAAGCTGGCTCAGTCCCAGGGCCCTCTGATGTGCAGCCTTCTGCTCATCAATTTCCATCAGTTTTAATTCTATCTGTCTCTGGTGTATTTTTTCCATTTTCCTCTACCTGCAACCTGTAGAGCTCCAACTTCCTCATAGCTTCACTTTCACTCATTTTCCTACTTTTCTGTCTCTACTTCTCTTGCCCGAAATAAGCAAACAGAAAATAACCAACCAGTAACTACACTGTCTGTACTCTAGCCACCACCAGTGTTTCAGGGCAATAAGCCGTGCACACTATCCTGCTCAACTATGCCACTGTGATGGGTTGGACCCTTTGGGAAGCCACCTGATGTGCTGAGATGCCACTGAGTTTATCTGTTCTGCCAGCATAGGCCCCCTTTAACCTGTCTTGCTGAGCCAGGCTCCCAAAAACCTCCTCTAGCATACACACAGACAGGGCCACATCCAGCTGCAGATCAGCTCTGGGAAGACTCAGTTTAAGGGACTTGCTCCAGCACTCAGATGCCCACCTCACTTGGAGTACACACCCAAAGATATATTCTGAAATGTGGGAAGAGGTGTGCACACTTCTTTCCCCTCCCTCCCCTGCAGTTAGAAATTCCATAAACTGGATTATATTGTAAACCAGAAATAAATTTATTAACTATAACAGGTGTATTTTAAGTAGTTAAGGAGGTAGCAGACAGAACAAGGCAGGTTACTAGGAAAATAAAACAGAGCACGCAGACTAAGCTTAATACACTAAAGAAACTGGTTACATGTAAGTTCTCACCCTAAATATGGTTCTAATAATCTTCTTCAGAGGCCAGATGCCCTTCCAGCCTGGGTCCAGTTCTTTCCCCCAGTTCAGTCTTAGTTGTTTCCAGCAGTCATCTTGGGTGAGGTAGCAGGAGAGAACTGACAACCTTGATTAACTCACTCCCCACCCTTAAACAGGATTGCATAGGCGGGAGTCCTTTGTTTCCTAGTTGGACCCTCAACTTCTTGTGGAAAAAAGTACAGAATTCAAGATGTCTTCCAGTATCTGAGGACGTTGGTTACATGCCTCTAAGGCCCCTGTTCCCATTCTTCACAAGCTGACGCACAGGTTCACAGGAAGACTAAGCTCTTTTACAGTCCATTGGCTCTTGCTGATGGGCCATCAGCACTGTCTGGCTTTTTCATCAGTGTACCTGAAGTGTAAGCAGGGCGCATGTAGCGGGGCAGTCACCTCACTCCTGCCTGGAGGGGTTAAACACAGCCCTGGAGAGGGCTGTAGCTGGGGAAAGGCTGACTGGGGAAGCAGCCTCAGCTGGGGCCATGCCCAGGAGCACCACCCGCTTTTTTGCCGCCCCTGGCAGCGGAAGGTCCCATCCCCAAAACGCCGCCCCTGACAGAGGCGGCAGAAGGTCCGGCCGCCACGGTGGCCGCCCGCCCCCCCCAAATGTTAGCACCCTAAGCGACCGCCTAGGTCACCTAATGGGTTGCGCCGGCACTGGCCACATCCCAATTAGGGCCCAGCTGGCCCTTGTAAGAGGGGCAGTGGGCCAGGAGCAGAGAGTCTCTCTCTTGTCTCTAGAGGGAGAAGGGCCTGGCTGCTGGGAAGCTGAACCAAGCACCTAAAGTGGAGCAGGGCTGGGGAAAGGCCAGACAACCCCCAGGCTGCAGGCCTTGTTAAGGACCGAAAAGGTACTGGGATTGCAACGGGGCAGCCTAAGGGTAGGCAGAGGCAGCAAATCCAAACTCCCATTGTCACTGATGAGTGGCTTATACTGCAGTTGCCCCAGTGAGCGGGGCTTAGATGGTGACTGGCAGTAGCCAAAGACTGAGGCGAGGTGGGACAAGGAGGTTCCCTAGGGAAGGGAGACCCAGAGAGACCATGGGGTACTGCAGACGGCAGAACCCTGGCAGAAGAGGCACCTGGGTTCGGGAGGGACACAGGGGCCAGCGGCAAGACGAGACACCGGCCTGCAGAGGGCACTCCTGGGTCGAAGAGCTAATTCCCAGGATGACCGACAGGAGGCGCCGCAGGGGTGAGTCGTCGCATCATTAAAGGGCATCACCCAAAGTATATCTAAGTTATGTCATTCATATCATAAGCATATTTTTCATAAAGAATACGGAATGACACATCACATGGATAATAACTGCATCTCTGAGGTTGGAAGGCACCTGACCTCACTTCAATGCTATTGCAAGCCTTTCTTGAGAATGAATCATATGCAAGAACCCCAGTTCTGACACATCTAGGTCTCTCCTATAATCACACTCACCAATATCAGAGACTCTCTGATCAGGGCCGTCCAGAGGGGACGGGGACAAGTGGGGCAATTTGCCCCAGGCCTCCACAAGAATATAGTACTCTATAGTATTGCAATTTTTTTTTATGGAAGGGCCCCCAAAATTGCTCTGCCTCAGGCCCCCTGAATCCTCTGGGCAGCCCTGCCTCTGACACCAATTAACTCTGCAAAGCCTGGAAATTTAGTCAGAAATCATCTTGCAAAGCAAACAGCTGACAGCTCAGCTCCTCCTGGTTGAGCTCCATGCTCGTTTAATATACAGAAAGTAGTGACAATTCCCAAGGGTACTGGGATGTCCAGAGCAGTTTCCCAGCACACCCTTCAGGTCCTACAAAAGTTCACAAGTTGCCATGCAGCCCCACAGTGCACTGATGTACCAACAGTTGGGAGCTCTGTAGGCAGATGCACTGTTTGACACGTGGCTGTAGCTTGGTTGGTCCCAGGATATGAGAGAGTCAAGGTGGATGAGGTAATATCTTTTATCGGACCAACCTCTGTTGATATATGAGAGAGAGAGAGAGAGAGAGAGAGAGATGCTTTTGAGCTACACAGACTTCAGGTCTAAAGAACAATTTGGTGTAGCTCGAAAGCTTGTCTCTCTCACCAAATGAAGTTTGTTCAGTAAACAATATTACTCCACCCTCCTTGTCTGAGGATGCGCAGGGCCATTTTACAAAGGGCAGGCTGATGAATAATAAACGCAGTCTCACTGAACTCTCTCACAAACAGCAGCCATCTTGATGTGACTCACAGGAAGCATCCTCGCAAATTGTGGGGTGCACTTTATTGAAAACATTCAGTACATAGAAAGCAGCTTTACAATTACATTACCCTACACAACATATGTAGCTAAAGTACCCTGTACTCTTGAAGTAGAGGATTAGAAAGATGTGTGATTGGCAGATGAGAGGCCCAGGGGCGAGAGAATGTGATAAGATGATGGGGTCCTGGAAATTTTAGCAACCTTGGCTCAAGCCATTTTTACTGACTTCGCTTCATAGAGAATCTCTCTCTCTCTCTCACACGCACCCTCCAATTTTTTTGGTTAAGAAAACAGCCCCCCCACACAGCTAACTGTAGCCATGAGCAGTTGGCAGCCGTTACAACAGCTGTACTTCCTGTCAGGAGGGAAAAAGGCTTTTGAAAGAGGAAAAGGCTGTTGAAAGCAGCCAACCTCATTTCCCGTGCAAGCCCAGCCCTGGGACCAGCCAGATCAAAACAAAAAAAACAAAACACCTGTGTTTTTTGAGGTGGCGTGAGGCAGCTGGCAATTCTGCACGACATTAATAATTCTTGGAGTATGGAACCTGAGACGTCTTGGAATCCCCATTTAGTTACTCACTGGCTAAAATTACTCCTCTAAAGCGACAGATGTGTATTTCCTAGATGTCTACAAAGGCAAGAGCCAGGACATTGTTTCACTTCACTTTGGGACAAGGAGCTGGAGGTAAAGGGAAACAAGAAATACATTGTCAATCTCAAAGGATTAAAAGAAAATTTTGCTAAACTGGATATAGTAGTGGCACAAAAAGGTACTGCCAGTTGGGCTTCCTCCACACAAATCCACAATGGTGCCCCTGTATTATTTACACAGCCATATACATATGTATGGATGGCACTTGGCCAAAAATATCCTAAACACAGCCATGCTCCTGGACCCAAAGACCTTAACCTATATTATAATCTTAATTTCAGCCTTGAACACCACAACTCTTCAATTCCCTCCTCAAGGCCCACTTCTGTGATACCTACGAGTTATGAGCCAACTAAGGGTGGCTAGATTGAAGGGCAGTCGGCAATAGCCAATGTGTGTTCATTAGAATCCCTAAGTGATTCAGAACCATTACGTTCTACACTTAGCTAGCTCATATAAATGTGTGATTTTTATCACCATTACACTCAGCCTCCCGCCACGCCCTTTCATTTCTATGGTTTGTTACCCTCTCTTTTTGCGCCTTAATTGTAAGGCCTTTGGGACAGGGATTGTCTCCTCCCACACGTGCTATGTGCTGTTTAAACACTAGGGTCCCCATCTCAACTGAGGCCCTTTGAATGCTATTGCAATGTAACTAGTCCGATAATAAGATAAACAATAAAAAAGTAAAGAATATTAACACTCCTACTGTTCTGGATCTGCTGTTCTTCTTTGGAGAGCAAATATTGTCCTCACTACAAAATTGGAGCAGAGTAAGTGTCCACCAGCTGAGCCATTTCACTTGTGAAGTAAACAGAAAATGAATTCGGGTCTCCCTCTTGGTAGCAGACAGTCATTACTCTATTCATTTTCTTAGTAAGTTTCTTTGGAACCCAACTAACCATATCTCAACCCACTTAATTAGATATTTATTGCTTTGGTATAGACTTAATTGCTACTCACATGCTGTAGAAGAAGAAGCATGTTCTCCTGAGAGGCAAGGGGTAAACCAGCCTACAGCAGCTATATGCTGGAAGTAGAATAGACGTGGGCAGACTCCTGTCAGGATTTCCATAGAGGCTAAAAATGAAACTCTGAGTCATGTCATGAGGATAATGCAACAGCCTGTGATTGACTGTCAAGATACAGTCTATAGCTCCAGGTGACTAGATTGAGGCCATGTCTACATCTAAAATTTTGCAGCGCTGGTTGTTACAGCTGTATTAGTACAGCTGTATAGGGCCAGCGCTGCAGAGTGGCCACACTTACAGCAACCAGCGCTGCAAGTGGTGTTAGATGTGGCCACACTGCAGCGCTGTTGGGCGGCTTCAAGGGGTTTCGGGGAACGCGAGAGCAAACCGGGAAAGGAGACCAGCTTCGCCGCGGTTGCTCTCGCGTTCCGCGAACCACCCTGCAAACCGGAGGGAAGGAGACCTGCTTGCTCGGGGGTTCGGGGAACGCGAGAGCAAACCGGGAAAGGAGACCAGCTTCGCCGCGGTTGCTCTCGCGTTCCGCGAACCACCCTGCAAACCGGAGGGAAGGAGACCTGCTTGCTCGGGTTCGGGGAACGCGAGAGCAAACCGGGGAAGGAGACCAGCTTCGCCGCGGTTTGCTCTCGCGTTCCGCGAACCACCCTGCAAACCGCAGGGAAGGAGACCTGCTTGTTCGGGGAACGCGAGAGCAAACCGCGGCGAAGCTGGTCTCCTTCCCCGCTTTGCTCTCGCGTTCCCCGAACCGCCGAGCAAGCAGGTCTTCCCTGCGGTTTGCAGGGTGGTTCGCGGAACGCGAGAGCAAACCGCGGCGAAGCTGGTCTCCTTCCCCGGTTTGCTCTCGCGTCCCCCCAACCACCCTGCAAACCGCAGGGAAGGAGACCTGCTTGCTCGGGTTCGGGGAACGCGAGAGCAAACCGGGAAAGGAGACCAGCTTCGCCGCGGTTTGCTCTCGCATTCCGCGAACCACCGTGCAAACCGCAGGGAAGGAGACCTGCTTGTTCGGGGAACGCGAGAGCAAACCGCGGCGAAGCTGGTCTCCTTCCCCGCTTTGCTCTCGCGTTCCCCGAACCGCCGAGCAAGCAGGTCTCCTTCCCTCCGGTTTGCAGGGTGGTTCGGGGAACGCGAGAGCAAACCGCGGCGAAGCTGGTCTCCTTCCCCGGTTTGCTCTCGCGTTCCCGGAACCACCCTGCAAACCGCAGGGACGGAGACCTGCTTGCTCGGGGTTCGGGGAACGCGAGAGCAAGCCGGGGAAGGAGACCAGCTTGATTACCGGAGGCTTCCTCAGGTATGCTGGGATACCTGCTTATTCCACGGAGGTCAAGAAAAGCGCTGGTAAGTGTCTATACTTGATTACCAGCGCTGGATCACCAGCGCTGGATCCTCTACACCCGAGACAAAACGGGAGTACGGCCAGCGCTGCAAACAGGGAGTTGCAGCGCTGGTGGTGCCCTGCAGATGTGTACACCTCCTAAGTTGCAGCGCTGTAACTCCCTCACCAGCGCTGCAACTTTCTGATGTAGACAAGCCCTGAGAAGCTTATGGAGATGGGTGTGTTGCTTCCACACATTCTTCCTAACAAAAGATAAGGCAACAGAGTACTTGGAAGAAGTAGACCCATTACCAACCATTTGATAAGGGAAGAGCATCTGTCCCTCACTAAACCCAGGAAGACCTACTAATGGAGCCCTCACCTGCTTTTACAGAGAGGAGTCAATGGTACTAGTGACTGCTACTGCAGGCAGTAGCAACCAGAGCACCAGCCTCCATCCCAACAATTCCAAGGCCTTCAGACATTTCACACCCAATTATCTAGGGTACTTCTTCCTCAACTCTCCTCCCAGGTGTGTTGTCTCTCAACTAGTTTTGCAGAGAGGATTACAGGAGAAAGACTGCTTAAATAGGTAAGCACAGTCCACATGGACTAGTCTCTTTGCTGAGAGAGGAAGAGGAGTTTCAAGAAACAGTGAGATAACGTCAGAAAAATAGTAAATATAAAAATATGAAACAAAATACAATGCAAGCCTCTGCTCAGTCGCTTTATGTTGTGCCCCTTCCTTCCACCCTTTGACTCTGGGTTGTCTGGTTAGACTGTACATTCCTTGTGGCAAGGGCCTGACTTCATACGTGTATAAAGCAAAGACATCCTTTTGGGAGCTATATAATCCTCCTGCTTCTCCAGCTAGGAAGACCCAAGCTAACCAGATTCCACTGTACCAACTCTTGTTAGTGCCAGCCAGAAGCACAAGAAAAGCAAATGGCTACTTGAGGCCCCCAATTTACTATGAGCACCGTTAACAACTCATAGTTCCTGGTCTGATCTTCCCCATAGCAACTGGCTGTCCTGCCATTACAGTAGCACCAGATTGGCTTACACGCACACACACACACCAATCCTCCACTAAAGTCAGGCCACGTCCACACTACAGAGTAAAATCAAAATTAATAAAATTGATTTTATAAAACAGGTTTTATAAAATCGATTTTACGCGTCCACACTAAGGCACATTACTTCGGTGGTGTGCGTCCATGGTCCCAGGCTACCATCGATTTCCGGAGTGGTGCACTCTGGGTAGCTCAGTAAAAGAATGGGACGAATAACTTCGATTTCCGTCCACACTAACCCTAAATCGATATAGTAATATCGATTTTAGGGTTACTCCTCTCGTTGAGCAGGAGTACAGAAATCGATTTTAAGACCCCTTAAAATCGATTTTAAGTGCCTTGTAGTGTGGACGGGTACAGCGTTAAATCGATTTAACGCTGTTTAAATCGATTTAAAGCTGTAGTGTGGACCAGGCCTCAGTCGGGCTGGCTTTTGCTCATCTCATCATCCTTTCCCAATCTGACACTTCTCTTTGTATCAACAGCTCTAATGAGACATCCTGCAATTCAGGGGGAAGCCTTGGTAAGTCAGTATGTCCACTGTCAGATTCTTAGGAGTGTGGCAAAGTCTCAGAGCCAGTGCTGAAAGAGAGGGTGCACCACTGAGACAGAGACTTCCATTGTTACTTGGACACGTGCTGTGACAGCTACAATATGTTGCAGAAGGCAAAACACAGAAGTGACATTGCTGCAAGAAGCGTAAGAGTGCTCTGCAACAGGAAAACACACAAGGCACAAGGCACTTCACCCCCACAAGCAATTTTTGCAATCTAAAATGTCAATGCCACCACAAACATAGAAGTGACAGATATTAATAAAATCAAATGGGCAGTTTTATCTTCTTGCTGAGACATACCAGCTTTATCTGACCTTTTCAGCTGCTCTTTATTCTTTCTAGTCCTACTAAATCCTTCTTCCACCCCAGCCCCTCCTTCTACAGTTGAGTATAAACTTCCAAACCATGGCAGAGAGGCTGTACCATAGTTGTATAATAGCTGCAGAGACATTGTAACTAAGCCAAGAAAGTCTTGTCTGCTACTCTCCCATTTAGGAGGTTTAAGTCTAGCGGCAAGCAGCTCAAAGGAGCATAAGCTTTGCTAGAACAACCATCAAAAGCTACTCAATTCCCTATTTGTGTCATAAGTTACATTTAACGTAATGTTATTAACACATACACACAATTTTGAGGCCGAGTAAGTTTCCATAAAGGTTTAGTCTGTGTTTAGAAGAGGGGAGACCTTCAGGGCTTGTCTACATCAGAAAGTTGCAGCGCTGGTGAGGGAGTTACAGCGCTGCAACTTAGGAGGTGTACACATCTGCAGGGCACCACCAGCGCTGCAACTCCCTGTTTGCAGCGCTGGCCGTACTCCCGTTTTGTCTCGGGTGTAGAGGATCCAGCGCTGGTGATCCAGCGCTGGTAATCAAGTATAGTCACTTACCAGCGCTTTTCTTGACCTCCGTGGAATAAGCAGGTATCCCAGCATACCTGAGGAAGCCTCTGGTAATCAAGCTGGTCTCCTTCCCCGGCTTGCTCTCGCGTTCCCCGAACCCCGAGCAAGCAGGTCTCCTTCCCTGAGGTTTGCTGGGTGGTTCCGGGAAGGCGAGAGCAAACCGGGGAAGGAGACCAGCTTCGCCGCGGTTTGCTCTCGCGTTCCGCGAACCCCGAGCAAGCAGGTCTCCTTCCCTGAGGTTTGCTGGGTAGTTCCGGGAAGGCGAGAGCAAACCGGGAAAGGAGACCAGCTTCGCCGCGGTTTGCTCTCGCGTTCCGCGAACCACCCTGCAAACCGCAGGGAAGGAGACCTGCTTGTTCGGGGAACGCGAGAGCAAACCGCGGCGAAGCTGGTCTCCTTCCCCGGTTTGCTCTCGCGTTCGCCGAACCCCCGAGCAAGCAGGTCTCCTTCCCTGCGGTTTGCAGGGTGGTTCGCGGAACGCGAGAGCAAACCGCGGCGAAGCTGGTCTCCTTCCCCGGTTTGCTCTCGCGTTCGCCGAACCCCCGAGCAAGCAGGTCTCCTTCCCTGCGGTTTGCAGGGTGGTTCGCGGAACGCGAGAGCAAACCGCGGCGAAGCTGGTCTCCTTCCCCGGTTTGCTCTCGCCTTCCCCAAAACCCCTTGAAGCCGCCCAACAGCGCTGCAGTGTGGCCACATCTAACACCACTTGCAGCGCTGGTTGCTGTAAGTGTGGCCACTCTGCAGCGCTGGCCCTATACAGCTGTACTAATACAGCTGTAACAACCAGCGCTGCAAAATTTTAGATGTAGACATGGCCTCAGACAGTCAATCCTCTGTGCACTACACAGTACACTATCTACTTTACAAATCAGCTCAGATGTACTTTGCAGTGTGAAATCTTGGGCAAACTATAGCTACAGGGTACTATCCCACGATTTTCAACTGCCACATCTTGAATTAGGGGAAGTCCCTCCCTCACCACAAAGTAAAGGCTGTAAGGGCAACACTGAGAAGTACATGTCATACATGTCTGGAAAACAAAATCAATTCACAGAGTCACAGGCACTTATGTTTGGAGAGCCACGTGTTTGAATAGCTGCACCTGTGTGTTTCTGAGTGCACAACACAGCCTGCTTTTACTACCTGGTTTGGAAGTAGGCACTTTGCACTGGTTCTTGACATGATGCTGTGCATTATGGGATTGCCTAGGACCCACTAACTTCTTCAGCAAACTGTAATGCCCTGTCCATGCTACTATTAGGTTTTGTTTAAATTAAAAACATCCAGACCCTCATTCATGGTTCTGTAATAGTTCACTAAGAAAGGACAGAGAACTGGTTCACACAGGGCTTTGATGCAACACAATCACCCATTAGAGCAGCTCTAGCTGCCAACAGACTAGACCTACACTATAGAAAATTTGGATTGTGCACATGGCTTGTGTTGCAGATTTTACATCTATATCTTCAATGATTGCGCTATATCTATGCGTGCTTCTAGATACACAGCCAGGGCCAGCTCCAGCTTTTTTGCTGCCCCAAGCAGCGAAGAGAAAAACAAAAGAAGAAAAAAAGAAAAAAAGAAAAACCGCGATCGGCGGCACTTTGTTGAAAGAAGGGGAAAGAAAAGCTGGAATCCTTGCCGAACTGGTTTTCCCCACAGGATATTGCAAAATGCTGTGAAGTGAGTGTACCTTTTATTAGCCAATGACAGACTAAAGTAGTGAAAGAAAAAAAACCAGCATGTGCCTCCATAAAGACATAGTAAATATTTGCTCTTCTTCCAAGCATGTGTGCCTCGTGAATCCTGTGTCTCCATTACCATTACAGTGTTGTGCAGCCAGAGGGAGAATCTGCTGCTGTCATTTTAATCCTATTGACCATTAAATCAGTGAGTCGGATGGCTTTTCAGATTGGTAAAGTACCAGAAATGCTTACTTCTGCATGACCAGAACAGTAATAATGTTAGTAAGTCACCAAAAAGGTTTGCCACCTCACTCTTTTCCTTGGAGAAGCAGAAAGAAGTCCCGGCAAAATTAAATAATAAAACTGGCTGTGTTGAGAACATTAAAAGTATGCCCTTAATATTATTTTAAAGTGAAATTCTCATTAGCAAAACTCTTCATTTGGGCTTGAATAGTGATTGTTTCTGTCCTTAGACATCACACAAAAAAAAATATAAAAATGTGTTGCAGACTGTCTGAAAGCAGAGTGATGTTACAAGGCAATATCACACAGCATTGCAGCTTGCATTACATGTTTTGCGAGTCCCAAAACACACTTTACAGTACTTCAGCTATATTGAAAGGGATCAACTTGCCAACACTAAGATGCAGCCTCTTCTTGGGTGGAAAATAGCAACAAGCCATCAAAGACAGGAATTAAAAATCAAATTATTTTATGGAGGCAGAACTCAACTACCCAGATTAGAGTTTGGCCAGGATACTAGGACTAAAACCACTACAAAGAGCCATGCACCTTGGATGACCACAATTTCCTCAAATTTCCATTTTAAATCCTTCCACTGCTGCTGGAGCTGCCCGTATCATGCTGGATCTCTGTAATGAGTCCAAGGGAAGAATGTCATCTATCTTCCTGCACCTTTCTGGATTTTCCTTGGATGTCTCCTGCCCACATACTGACTGGATCGAATTCTGGTTTGCTTGAGATCACAGCAAAAGTTTTCAGTAAGGTGAAAACTTTATGGAGGGCTGAGAAGTGTCCTTGCAGCAGCCTAAACATGGCTTCAGTGAAGGTCTACTCAGAGGATACCCCGGTCAAGATGTGTGATGTGTTCCCCACACATAGCTGTATTGTCGCAGCTTTGTATAGTAGAACCTCAGAGTTACAAACACCTCGGGAATGGAGGTTGTTCGTAACACTGAAATGTTCGTAACTTTGAACAAAACTTTATGGTTGCTCTTTCAAAAGTTTACAACTGATCATTGACTAAATACAGCTTTGAAACTTTAATATGCAGAAGGAAAATGCTGTTTTCCCTTAATTTTATAGTAGTTTATGTTTAACATGTACTGTATTTGGCGGGTTTTTTTTTGGTTGTCTCTGCTGCTGTCTGATTGCATACTTCCAGTTCCAAATGAGCTGTGTGGTTGACTGGTCAGTTCATAACTCTGGTGTTCTACGTACTTTGGTTTTGCTTTTAGCACACTCGTGGACTTTGCATACAGTTCCGAGTATTTCTGTTCTCTGTCAAAGCCCTTATTGTTATGAAGAATGTTGCCAACTAGAGCAGCTCTGTCTCTTCAAATTTCAAGAGAGGACTTGCAGGTGTTGCCTTTTCTATGGTGTTTCCTGTGCTGCTTGTTTTGCTGGGGGAGGATAGGTAGTGTTGTCGCTTTGGGCTTTCTAAACACAAAGCCAATATAAACAGAGTGAATAATTAAAAGAGCGTAACCCATCTCCCTGCTGCTCTGCACAAAAGGCTGTGCCAATCGAGTCATTCACCTGCTCTAGACAGTTGGCCCACTTTCAATCACCAGGGCTGGAGCAATTTATCAGTTCCTTGTTCTGTTAAGCAGATGGACCTTGACATAATCTTGATTTCTGAAGGAGAGAACTGCTTACCAAGAAGAGATTTTTTCCCCCACTGGTGAAGCTTATTCCTCTCCCCTGCCCCCCAGCAAAAAAATACAGCCTCTCAACAGGGACCCTGAGCAGTCAACAGTCTAAATTTCCTCACCTGAGGCATACTAGCCCTTCCTGAATGCAGGGACTGCACTCTGTTATTGAGAGCCAAACCACCTCACCATGAGCAGGGATGGGAAGGGAAACCTTCTTTAAACCAAAGCTGGAGGACCTCACTTCAGTCATCTGGTAGCAGGAAGGTAGCAGTCTCTCTCTGGCAGCTTTCACAGCCACGCCACAAGATCCCATAGTTACGTTTCCAGTGAGAAAGAGAATCAGAGCTAATCATTGGCACTGAGCCTGACAGCTTGGTAACAAAGAGCAAGGAGCTGGAAGGATACCTGCAGCCAAGAGATTTCCTGACGGCTTAGCATAATGGATTTACTATGTATTCAGCCTTCATCCTCATCCCGTGTGACTGAAACCAACAGCTAAATTTGCAGGAGGAAAACCAAACTAAACTGGTGAGGACACTGTAACCTTCAAGTCTTTCCTACCAGATCTCCCATGTTTGTAGATTTGTTCATCACCACCTCTGCAAGATCCCTGCTTATCCCACTACCTTTGCTCTACTATGCTGGATTCGTCTCCCTTACCTTCACTTCTTGTCTTTACTGACTGCAGTTCCCTTTGCTATGACCTTCCTAAATCCCAGATCTTCATTCTGCACATGCTAAAGCCTGCTGTAGCCTTTCCTTAGGTGTACAAACAGCATCAAGCACATCATCTGTAAGGTGGCAAAAGATGGCTACAGATTCCCATATTGTAACACCAACCATAACAAAATGCAGAATGTTAACACTCATTCACAGCTATAGGAACATTGTCTTCAGACATCCCAATAGCCTCCTCCTTTGTGCAAATGCATAGTCATTTTAATGACTAACTTGGTTTTGAATTGTTATAATTGACAAAGTGATTCCTGGGTTAGCATGACCTACAGATCTATTATTATGAATTCTAATCATTTGTATTGCTGTAAAGCCTAGAAGCATTGTGCTCGGTGCTGTACAAACACAAAACAAAAACAATGGTCCCTGCCCCAAGGAGCTCAGAGTCTAGAAGTAAAAGACAACAGGAAACTAGCCAGAACGATAGGAAGGAAAAGCAATGAGATAATGGTCAGCACCATAGACTGCGGTTTCAACACTCCAGCTGTTAAAAACTGTTAAGGTTTTTATATGCAATGTAGCGAATGGACGAAAAGCTCGGTGTGGCTTGAAAGCTTGTCTCTCCCATCAACAGAAGTTGTTCCAAGAAAAGATATTACCTCACCCACCTTGTCTCCCTAAGGTTTTTGTAGGCATCATGGCAAGGAGACTATTCAGGAGGATATGGTAGCTTTGTGGGTGTTTATAGGGAGCTCCATCCAAGCATGAGGAGCAGCATGAGAGAAAGTGGTTGAAAATTTAGCAAGTGGGCAATGGAAGCAGGCATCTCTGGCACATTGGATGTGGGAGTCTATCTTAATAGTGAATGATAGATGACAGGTAGGGTGGGGATAGCCCCTGAAGGGTCTTGAAAGTGAAGATAGGTAGCTTACATTCAAGGTGACCCAGAAAGGAGAACCAATGAAGAAATGCAAAGAAAGAGGAAGAGGGGTGACACGCTCAAAGTAACAAGCTAAGAAAATGATCATGGCAGCATTATTCTGTATGGATACAAGTGGGACACGACTGCAGTTTTCAAAGCCTGAAGAAAAGATAGTGCAGTAATCAAGACATGAGATCATGAGAGTTTGAACGAGAGTTTTATGATCCTTCGGCAGTTGTGGAAGGAAATAACAGTTAACTCCCTGATCCAACATATAATCACATCTGTTGCCAAATGACAAGATTTCATTGATCTGGATGGAATTAAGCTTTTGCATACATATAAAATGAGTGGGGGGCGGGGGGGGGGGGGAGAAATCCACCACATGAAATGAACAGGAACAGAACAATGTAGCCTCAAAAGTAAAATACATATCTGAACCCCAAGGAATTCAGAGGTAGCTTTACTCAGCCCCGCCCTCCCTCCGGCATGTCAGAAATTATCAAAAGGCAGAATGAAAAATGTGGTTTCAATTTGAGAAGCGACTGTGAAAAAGGAACCTTCTTACTCAGTAGAACTGCTCCATATGCATATACCTGATTAAACAAACAAACAAACAAAAACCAAAACAAGTAGCTACTTCTTACTTCTGTTATCTCTGCTATGGCAGCCCAGTTAAGATAACAGAACCCAGCTCACTCTACTTTTTGTGCATGAACAGAATTGATCCCTAAATTCAAGTCAGACATATACCTATAGTCTAAGCCAGCGGGGCTTCACTGTGGTCACTGGGGTGGGGTGGAGGGTGTCTAGTTTGACCTGCAAATCTTTATTATTGAAGATGTAGGCTGGGACCCCAATCCTGCATGTTACAACATGCAGAGCCCCACTGACTTCAGTGGGGCCCTACCTAGGTGAAGAGGTCTTCCTAGAAGTTGTAACTTGAAGGGCTGAGGCCCAAGTTTGTACAGCTATAATTTAGGTTACAAGTAAAAATGTTCTAAGTCCCTTGGATATGGAGCCATTGTGATAAACACACAGTGCCACCAGTGAGCAGGGGGAAGGAGGTTAAAAAAAAAAAAAAAGGAAAGGAAAGGAATGTTCAGATTCTAGACTTTGACTACTTTAACTGTACCCCAGAACCTCAATGCTGCCTGGGGTGGCAGGTTACAAGACACTCTCAGTGTAAGGTAGATGCAAATCTGTGGCAATTCTCAATTACCCAGGAAACCCTGGAGGTTTATCCAGGAATGCCAGTAGCTGGAAGCATCTGAACCCACATCCACCATGGTTTATTTAGCAGATTACATATAGCCTACTTGCAAGGATATCCAGGATTTAAGCTGTCCACATCTGCACGCACCCTTGCAATTGGATAGTAAGCTATTTTCTATTGCCCACCACTGGGACAGGTGATATCTGCCACTGCTTGGCCTTATGACCTTGCACCTTGGGAGCCCAAAGGCTGCAACTCTTCCTACTGTCCAAGAGCTGGTTATAACAAAGCCTTACCACCACCATCCTGTAAGTGATGCCATACTACATCCTGAGCCAGCCTGTCCCTGACAAACTCTGAGCTTTGCGTTAGGTGACCTGTGTCAAATCCTTTAGACTAAGTTGCCCTGTTTGAATGAATTTCCTCCCTCTGCAGATTACAGAGCAAACGACAAGAAAAAGCTAGTTAGTTAGCATCTGAGGGGAGAAAAACACTGGTCGGGTCAGTCCAGTCCAGTCCAGTTCCTGGAAAGCCCTGCCCAGGACATTTGCTCACATGTAGTGCCAACAGTCCTAAGAGAGATTTAAAAAAAGGAAAGCAGACGCAAGTTAAAAGTTGTGCGTGATCAGTTACAGCAGTTCTTTCCAGCCTGTTGTGGTTCAGTGTTTCAGACATCCTGTTTTGTGAGAAACAGCAGTGCCCGGTTTAAGAGAGATGAAAGCAATTTTGACTCATTCCATGTAATACAGTTGAGGACAAGATGGCTGATTCTCCTTTTCCTCCCTCAGCTCACACACTCTGTTCTGGTACACTGTCCCCTCTCAGCAGCCAAGGCCCCAAACTTGGGACCTAAACAGAAAAGGATTCACGTTAAATGGACTGTTCAAGGGAGCTGTTTAATTTTCTTTTTTTTTTTTCTTCCTTTTGAGACTACACATCTCCAAATTTTATGCATTTTTACTGTAATTATCTAATTTATTTGTCACTGTTTATGCAGTTTGTAAGGGCAGGAAACAGTCTGATTAACAGACATGTCAGACATGGAACCAGGGGTGAGCAAACTTTTTGGCCTGAGGGCCACATCTGGATATGGAAATTGTATGGCAGGCCATGAATGCTCACAAAATTGGGGGTTGGGGTCTGGGAGGGTAAGACGGCTCCAGCTGGGTTTGCGGGCTCTGGGGACGAGGGATTGGGGTGCAGGAGGATGCTCCAGGCTGGGACCAAGGGGTTTGGAGGGGGATCAGGACTGGGGAAGGAGGCTGGGCGAGAGAAGTCAGGAGGGCAGGCTCCAGGCGGCGCTTACCGCAAGCAGCTCCCAAAAGCAGCAGCAGCAGCAGCAGCAGCATGTCCCCTCTCTGGCTCCTACATGGAGGCCTAGCCAGGCGGCTCTGCACGTGCCCTGTCCGCAGGCGCTGCCCCCGCAGCTCCCACTGGCTGCAGTTCCCAGCCAATGGGAGCTGTGGGGGCAGAGTTAGGGGTAGGGGCAGCGTGCGGAGCCCCCTGGCTATCTCTACACATAGGAGCCACGGGGGGACATGCTGCTGATTCCGGGAGCCGCATAGAGTGGGACAAGCCCCTGACCCTGCTCCCTGGCGTGAGCTCGAGGACCAGATTAAAACATCAGGAGGGCTGGATGTGGTCCCCGGGCCACAGTTTGCCCATCCCTGCATTGAACTAATACTAAGGGATTTTCTTTCATGCCTTTGTTCAACTTGGACCACTGCACTGACCAGTTTCACTTCTTGGTAACACAGTCACACTGCAACAGCACAAGGGACCCAAACTTAACAAAGGAATGTTTACAGGTTAAAAAGCTTCATATTGACAGTTTTTTAAACCTTCTTATTCAGTTCTGAAACCTTTTATAAAAAAAACCCTCACCCCTCTCCACTTAGTTTTAGGGCCTTTAAAGTACATTCAAATCTATGGGAGAAAGGGGTCAGCTGGGAGGTTCGCTGATTTATATTAAATTGATATAAGTGAGGTTTAAAACACATCTACATTAGGAGTTTGCACTGCTGTAACTAGTTGGATTTAAAAATCAAATTAGTTAGAAAAGTTAACTGAATGTAATATTCTCCATCCCTTAGTGTAGCCGTGCTTTACAAAAACTGGGAAGTGCTGTCAGCATGCCCTATGGACCTGCTCCAAGGCCACTGAAGTCAATGGGAGTGTTCCCTTGGACTTCAATGGGGTATGGATCAGGTCCTATCTGCTGGCGGTGGGTGGGAAGGAAATGACTGAAAGAATCTGGTGACTCATAATTCCAAACAAGCCATGAGATGATGCTGCTGCATTATTTTAAAGTAAATACAGATAATGCTTTGCCAGAGATCATTGGGAAGAATTTAATCCAGCAATAAAGTCTTGATCACAAGAAAGCCTCTGTGAACAGAGGGGAAAAACACTGCAGAAACTGTTGAAAGGAAAAATGCCTTTATTGATCAGTTCAGCCTTCAGGAAAACGTTTGAAGTTTCTACTTTTCTAACTCAGAGCTGGAGGCTTCAAAACAACATTCTCTGTGCATCTGAGCATTTGGAGGACTGAGACACAAAGTGGTTTTCCAGGAGGGGAAGTTCTCTCTCTAATATAAAATAGTATTCTGTGCAGCATCATTGCCCCATGAAAGCTGGAGTTTCCATTAGCTCACATAGGCTTAGGAGTTCCCCAGCACAAGCTTTGCTTCTATAAAACCACACTGCTTTCAATCACTCCTTCCTCTTGCAAAGACATGACAAGCCTAACCCTAACTAAATTATCAACACTATGCTACTGTATCAGGATGGGGAAGTTAATTTCAACATATGGGGACAGCAGAGGAAGCTGATGAATGTTTGGCAGGCAAGAGTTTGAGCTACAGTGGCTAAAGTATTGGAGACAGCCTAAGATTTAAGCCCTAGGCACACTTGGGATAAATCTGTATATTCCTTAATTTGCCTGTTTTAGGAGGCAGTGTTCAGGAATTTGCAAAAATAAAGGAGACTGGAAATAGAGTAGGCAATGTAAACTGAGAAAGGTTAGATGCTGAATCCTAGTTCTCAAAAGTTTTTTTCCAGCTTTCGACCAAAAGGAGTCAAAATCTTGAGTTATTTTCAATAAATCAAAAATCCTGAAGTGTGTATTTGAGATCCGAGATCTTTATTAAAAGCAACTACTCCACTATTCAATCTTTAGATTCATTCATTTTTCTTGATGAATCTTTCTTGTGTGTTTGGTTTCCTTAGACCAGTAGCTCTCTACCAGTGAGACACATATTGGGGGTATGCAGAAATCTTCCAGGGAGTATATCAACTCATCTAGATATTTGCCTAGTTTTGCAACAGGCTACGTAAAAAGCAGCAGCGAAGTCAATACAAACTAAAATTTCATACTATGACTTTTATATTGCTCTATATGCTTACACTGAAATGTAAACAAATTATTTACATTCCAGTTGATTATTTTATGACTATACGGTAAAAATGAGACAGTAAGCAATCTTTCAGTAATACTGTGTTGTGACACTTGCATTTTTATGTCTGATTTTGAAAGCAAGTAGTTTTTAAGTGAGGTAAAAGTTGGGTGTCGGGAATTGATTTTGATTTCTCTTGGGGTGAGGGACATTGCAAAGATTGTGGGCAGGAATTTATTTGGGTTACGAATCTTGGTCCTAGGCTGGAGGTGGGGACAGCAGTTTTGGTCCAGCAGCAGCAGCTGGGGAGGCTGTTCATATTAGCAGGGATTTCATCCCTGCTACGTTCTAATATAAATTTGGAATTGTCCACTTTTCCCCAGAGGATGTATAGCATTTGTTCCTAGTGGTCAGATATATCTGACACTAAAATAAATCACTAACCTCTCAGACCAGATATTAGTTTGTCATGAACACAAGACTTAAAATGCATCTTTATTTTATCCCTGCATATGAAGAAGCTTTGAAGAATGTTTGTCTTGGATCTAAACAAGACATTTAAACTCAGGGGAATTTTTAAAGTCCTTACTCAAAGGGAAAGTGCTGGAGCTCAGCAATCGGCCTTCCACAGCTATAGTTTAATAGAACACAAGGTTTAGAGTATAATCAGTTCCTGATGAGACACGTTGGAGGATCACACAAGATCTTAGTGGAAGGCAATATTTATGTTAGTTACAACTGTATTGTGCAAGATATTACCTGTGATTTGTTTCTTAAGAGTCCTGGTGCAACTAATATCAACATCCAGGTTTCTTTTCAAAACCTGGCTATATTGAAATTGCTTGAAGAACACAAATCACAGTTTATTTAAATAAATCCATACACCACAACAATAAATGTGTTTACTCCTCCTTCCTACTGCTGCTCTGAAGCACAGACTTACAGCAATGCAGAAGTGACATTCTGTAATCAAAGGGTTAGAAGAAGCTAGGACTAGATTGCACCATTAAGCAGTTTTATAGCCATCACTGGGAAGCTTAGGTCACTTGTGACATGTTCAGATAAAGCCATATGCAAGTGACTCTTTGCCTCCCATTTCTAGGCTGAACAGAATGAGAAGCAGCCAGCACAATTTTCCTAAACAGACCTAGGAGACTGACAACCATGTCTATCTAGTTTGTTAAGAAACAACTGTGACCAAGAAGCCATACCACATGGCAAAGCCTTTTTGGATAGCAGATAACAGGAACTATTTAAGGAGTACAATGGAAGGACACTAGAGCAGTTGCAAGGCTAACCACAAGCCACAGAAGCTCTCAGAAGCTAACAGCATTAGAACTCCCCTTGCTAGGCACCAGAGCTCTTCAGTGTAAACACACCCTTTTCTGAAGCAGAGAGCTGTAATAAAAACCAGATGCTAGAGGGAATTTTCTTCCCCTTGTCTGCACTAAATTTAAATACTGAGCACCTCCTCTGTTGCCAAAATTGCTCAGATCTTCAAGGGTCTCTGCACCACTCATCTCTCCTCTCCCACCCCAACTTACCCAAGCTTAACTGAGTACCCAGACCCTATTAACACTCCACAACACCCTTCATTTATCTTTGTGGTGCAAGTGTGCTTCATGAAGTCTTGAAGAGTAGCACCTAGGACTCTAAATTAATTGGGGCTGAGAGCAGAGCTTGCTTCACACCTTCAAAACTTATTTTCATTGGCATGTCACTTGAATGCCAAGAAAGTTCCCACAGGTAGAGATTGAGAAATGCAAAATAGAATCATCTAGCAGGGGAGGGAAGGTGAAAGATGATTCTTCTTCTTTCCCACTCTCCTGAATGGCGGAATATGGTGCTTCTCCTGAGATACTGACTGCTCCAACTAGATAGATAAATTAGATAGATAGAGAGCTTATTAACTTATTGGGTAATTTACATGTGGTCTTATGCCCTAATGCAGAAGAAATATACACATCTATGGTATAGCTGCACACTTGGTCTTGGAGGTACCTCCCATCCACCCCTATTACACATCAGTTTCTGGAGGGAAAAAGCCTGGAATCAAGTTCAGTTCGAGCCCTATACAGTCTCGCCCAGGAATAACAAAGAATTGAGCCTTGTTGGAAGAGTTTTGCTGTTAAAATAGACCAGGGAAACCCTAGGTGTTTTTGACCAACAAGTCAACCTGGACACACTGTCAGAAACAGTTCAAGGGCCTTCCATGATTAATTGACCCAGAGGTTACTCCAGCTGGTATCACACCATAGGATATGCATTACAAGCAAATTACAGAGGATCCAAAAGTTGGCAGAATTCTAAAAGGAAACATGAACCTCTTAAATGTCAGGAAAGAAAGACACCCTGTGATGGGGTGGACTCCCCACACTGACCCTGCAAGAGCTGAATTAAGCTAGGTGAGCCCAATCAGCTAATTCAGCTGCAAGCAGGGGAGATTTAGGTTGGAGGAAGCTAATTAAGGACAGGCTCTGCTGTGCAGAAACAGGCAGCACCTGTATAAAGCCAGGAGTTGGCTGCAGAGGGTGGGCTGCTGCTGGGAAAAGCTGCAAGGAAGTAGGCTGCAGTCACTCCATGAGTGGAGGGAGTTGGAGGCTGGCAAACCCAGAGAAGCCAGATATGTAGGAAGAAGCCCAGGGCAACAGCAGCAGGAGGTAGGACTGTGGCTGCATGTTGTAGGGTCTCTGGGCTGGAACTCAGTGCAGAGGGTGGGCTTGGGTTCCCCTAACAGCCACTGAGGCTTAGCAAAGGTGTTTCAGGCACCAGACAGACAGGAGGTCTGAAAAGACCAAATTCCCCAGAAGAGGAGGGCCTTAGTGATCTGGTCTGAAGGCCAAGTCATGAAAAGGAGACTGCAGTTCTTGGAGTGACCAGGGCAGGGGAGGGAGACATGACAGAAGAAGACAACACTCAAGGGAGAACACAAGCTGGCAGGGCTAATCCCCAGGACGGCCAGCAGGAGGCACCCCTAGCAGTGAATGGAGCTAGTAACATACCCACAAGAGTACTAGCTCTTAAATGTATAGGCTTGTTTACAAGATATGGTAATGCATCCTATAGGGTTATGATTTCCAAGTGCATTAAATTGGTCTGTGTAGACCTTGCTAACATGCTCTAACATATCATTGTTTGAAAAAGCACTACAGCAGTGTTTACATGGACCTGTTAATGAGCACCACATTCACGCACTTTAGCAATCACACCCCTGTACTGTGTATTGCTGCTCTGCATAGACAAGCCCTGAGATTAGATCTGTGGTTGCAGAAGCATAGCCATACAACGGAACTGAACAAATCCAAAGGTTACGTTAAGTCAGCAGCTCTCCCCACAGTAGAAGTAGAACAGTGCTCTTAGAAATTCATAGGCCTTGCGCGCACGCACACATACTTACTTCTCCATGGACCAAGCAAGACTGAAAATTATAACGCATCAGACTTTTGATTCACTAAGTTTATCCCTCTCCCATTAACCATGTGTCAAATCCCATCTTCAATTTAACCACCAATAGACCTTTCAATACTTTGCATATGCTTCCTGATCCCATTAACAATTGGCCATCCTTCTCTACAATTTATAAATTAAGTCATGAAAATGCAGAAAAACTTCCAAAATATTTAATACATTTCAATTGGTAGTCTAGTGTTTAACAGTGCGATTAAAACTGTAATTAATCACGACTAATTTTTTAATCGTGATTAATTTTTTTTAGTTAAATCACGTGAGTTAACTGCGATTAACTAACAGCCCTAGAATTAAAGACATAGCCTGTTACCACTAGGGTTGCCAGATGTCTGGTTTTCGATCAGATCGCCCAGTTGAAAAGGGAACCTGGCGGCTCCAGTCAGCACTGCAGAGCGGGCCATTAAAAGTCCAGTCACCGGTGCAGCAGGGGCCTGGGGATAAGGAAGGCTCCCCCTACCTGTCCTAGCTCAGCAAAACTCCTGAAAGTGGCCACCAGGTCCCTGAGGCCCCTAGGCGCATGGACAGCCAGGGAGGCTCCGCGTGCGGCCCCTGCCCGAGTACCTGCTCCACCACTCCCATTGGACAGGAACCGTGACCAATGAGAGCTGTGGGGGCGGCACCAGTAGGCACAGAGCCTGCCTGGCCGCCCATGTGCCTAGGGACCACAGGAACCTGGCAGCCACTTCCTGGGAACCATGGTATGAGCCGCTGGGACCCCGCACTCCGAAGACTCTCTCACCTCAACCCCCTGACCCCTCCTTCACCCCCCAGCCCCACATCCCCAGCCTCATCCCAGAGCATGTACCCCCAGCCGGAGCTCTCACCCCCCTCCTGCATCCCAACTATCTGCCCCAGCCCATAGTCCTCTCCTGCACCCAAACTCCTTCCCAGAGTCTGCAACTGCATCCTCCACACATCCCAATCCCAGCCCTGAGCCACCTCCTGCATCCCAAACCCCTCATTCCCAACCCCCCCCTCAGCCAGAGCCCTCACTCCCCCCTCCTGGCCCCCAACCTCCTGCCTGGTGAAAGAAAGTGAGGGTGGAGGAGAGCAAGCGACAGAGGAAGGGGGGATGGAGCAAGCGGGGGGGGTGCCTCAGAGAAGTGGAGGGGCCTTGGGGAGGGGGGTAGGGAAGGGGTGTTCAGTTTTATGGGATTAGAAAGTTGGCAGCCCTAGCTACCATCAAAGTCTGGCAGAGACTTCACCACTGTAGTTATTGCTTAGAGATTTAATAAAGCAAGACATCATCTGCCTGAATTGCATCCATCTTCACCACAGAGGATGTTGGGGAGATATCTATCCCAACCATCATCTTTTAAGTAACAAAGATAGAGTACTGCCCGGGATGGAGGTATCAAAAAAAAAAAAAAAAAAAGTGGTGCTGGAATACAAGATAAGTTACTTCCGACCTGTTGGGTGTAAACTAAGGCCATGTCTACACTACAGGCACTATAGTGGCACAGCTAGAGTACTATGGCTATGCTACTGTAGCACCATAGTTCAGGCACTTTTTACAGCAACGGAAGGAGTTTTTCCATCACTGTAGGAACTCCACCTCCTTGAGCAATGGTAGCTAGGTCAATGACAGTGTTCTTCTGTTTCTACACTACGGGATAGGTTGGCATTGCTATGGTGCTGAGGGGTGTGAATTTTTCACACACCCCGAGCACTGTAGTTATGACAACCTAACTTTTAAAGTGTAGACCAGGCCTCAAATGGCTGAGTTTCCAATAAAAATAAGCAATCACCTATCATACCAGAGGCTTGAAGTGTAACAAGCAGTGTAACTTTTTTTTTTTTAAATGCAGCATGCCCTAGGGATCATCCCAGGGAAATAAAAGCCAGCAAGCCTTACTTCCATAGCAAGTAAAACATCTCAACAAACATGAGGTGATGGTAATATATTCTGTCAAGGAGAATTGTGCCTCACTAGTATTAGCTATTTATATCGCAGTAGCATTTGTAATAGTATTATTCATACTACAGAGCTCCATTGCATTAGGCTCTGATCAAACATTGCAAGTGGGGGAGGGGGAGAGTCATTGCCCCAAAGAGCTTTGGGTACCTCAACCAGTCAGTGGATAAGTGAGAGCCAGATGTCAGTTGACTTGGAGTGTTGAAGAGCCTTTGACTAAGTGACTCACTAGAGATTATCAAATAACTCAAGTACTCAGGGAAACAAGCAATGTCCTCTTTCAGACTGGAAACTGGGTAAAACAGAAAACAAGGGAGGAATAAATGGTCAATTTCTATTATGGCAAAAGGTTAAACAGTAGGGAACTTTGGGCACACATTCAAGGACACTGGTCCTTGTGTATTTATTCATGACCTGGAACAGGTGAACAGCATGGTAGCAACACTATTTAGGTTAGTAAAGCCTGGAAAACTCCTACTGAACTTCCTCAGTTATCAAAACTTGGTAATTAGGCAACACCATGACAAATGAAATTCACTGCTGATTAATGCATAGTGATGCACATCTGCAAGAAAATTTTGAACTAGTCATACATCTTGATGGATTCTAAATTAGCTGTGGCCACTCAAGAAGAGAGATCTGGCTATCAGTATGGACAACTTACCAATTCCTCTGCTTAACATGCAACAAAACCATCAGAAAAGCAGACAAGATGTTAGGACTCATAAGAAGCGGGTTGAAAACTATCACCAGCAATATTATAATACAATTGTATAAAATCCAGGATCCACCCTCAGCTGGATGAACTGTATTCAGTACTGAATCTCAAAGAAAAGAACAGAAATCAAGCACTACCACTAGCATATTCTTCGGGCCCATTGAGATAGCAGCATTATCAATGCCTAGTAGTGTCATGGGGAAAGAGTATAATCACGTGGCATTTGTTCAATATTTCAAGGAGGACAGTTTTATTATTATTACGAAGTTCAGGCTCTTGTATTAACCCTAAGCAAACTGCAGCAATGGTTGAAATTACAAATTTACAGTATTATCACTGTAGTGTTTCTAGACCATTATCCCATTTGCAGTATTTGCTAGGGAAGGTTTATACAGAATTTGATTTGGAAGACGATCAGCTTTACATTAAGGGACTTGCAGTTGGGTTTATATTTGCTGTTTAAGGCAACACAAAGCAACTCATCCCCTCCCGCCCTTTTCCAGAGTTCAAGCAACAGCTACTGAAATCCATGTTTTCTGTGGACATTCCGGTTGTACATTAACTACAAGTGGACCTGCTGCCAACAACAGAAGCCTCAAAGCCATCAAAGGGAGGTGCACCCCCCTCTCCCATACATCAAATAGAAATGTTTACTGAATAGGTCACTTTCCTTCACCTTGTGCACCACAACTTTACACATTTTAAAAAGTTCTCACACAAGTGCACTTACCTCTGGGGTGGCAACATGCATTGCTCCTAAACATACATTACCACAGGATTGTCTTTTAATGAAATAATGCATGTATTACATTGCATTGTGTAAAAAAAAAAAAAAAAAAAAAAAAAAAAAGCCTTTGAACCATCAAGACACATTTGCCAGAACTGAGTTACAACATCTATGACCCACGTGCTTCCCTGCTCTCTGATTTTTGTTTTATTCATTGTTAGCTGTCATGTTCGTGACTTGAGATTGTGAGCTCTTCAGGGACTATTTTCTTTGAGGCAGCAAGCACACTTATGGGTACTATAAAAACATTTCATAGCACACAGCAACAATGATATTATATCTCACTGAAATGACATCTAAAATTCCTTCTTCATAAGCCTGTTCTATGTAAATAAAACTACAGACCTGTTCAAGATGGCTATAACCCAGCTTTCCATCCTAGATGAAGGATGAATAAGGCAACCCCAACCACAGTCACTTTTCGAGGCGCAAAAAAGACCCAAATGAAATGGTGACTATTACAGCCTTAGAATCCAGAGAGACAGCCCAGCCTGCTCAAGTTGTTCTGCTGCCAGGGCCAATTAATGGGCCCTAGGCAAACATACCATTTCTGTGCCCCTATCTTTTCATGAACAAGCTGCCATACAATATACTCATCGCAGTTGGACTACCCATGCTCTGGATCTGCCAGAGTGGGCTGCTCATCCTGCCACTGCTCACCAAATCTGAGTGAGTGGCATTGTGGTCTGGTGCACGGGATCACAATGCCACTCAAATTTAGCCTGGCCACCCCTGTGTCACGGTAAGCAGTGCCTTGAGCAGGATGAACACTCACTCCCAGTGGATCCACAGCATGGCTGCAGTGAGTGCACTGTATGACTGGGGAGGGACCTCTCCCACAAATTTGGGCCCTTGGCACATGCCTCATTCCTATGCATTAATCCAGCCCTGTTAGCTGCTACAGGTCATTGAATACAAGATGATGATTAAAATAAAATAAATAATAATAATAATAATAATAAATAGGAGATAGGTATATCTCCTAGAACTGGAAGGGACCTTGAAAGGTCATCGAGTCCAGCCCCCTGCCTTCACTAGCAGGACCAAGTACTGATTTTTGCCCTCAAGGATTGAACTGACAACCCTGGGTTTAGCAGGCTAATGTTCAAATCACTGAGCTGTCCCTCCCCACCTAAAAAGGTACTGTCCAGTTTCTCCTCATGCTGTCACTTATGAGACCTAATCATTAATGATTAAGAATGACAAGGAACCTCATCACAGAGAAGGCTCCCACCCTAAAAGGCCAAGGGGAAAATAGTATGCAATCACAGCTGTTCATTTAGCATCCATCTCTCAGGTTAAGGAACCACATGGGGCATCTGCTCAGGCACCTCCCAGGCTATAATTCATTGCACTGTGGGGAATGGAGAGGGTTCCAAAGCTGCACCAAGATGTCAAAGAGGCACCTGCACTTCAGTGAACAGCTCAGCAGCCGAGCACATGAGCTGAGGGCACTTTCAAAAGAGGTTACAGCTAAATAGGGCTACAGAGCCCCTTTGAAGCTGCAGCCACCATTGTGGACAACACTACCGAGAAGGACAAGGCACCTGGCAGGACTAAAATGGAAAGGTAGGACTGACTGCTATTAAGAGAAAATATTTCTATTTCACCATCCAAACAGCATCTTCCCTATACAGCCTTGTGCAGTAGATATCATCCAACTAATCAAGAGATGCGTTCGCAAACTGCTCCTATCTGCCTGCATCCAAACTGCATGAATCATTCAAAGAAACAAGGTGGGTAAGGTGATATCTTTTACTGGACCAACTACTACTGGCGAGAGAGACAAGCTTTTGAGCCACACAGACCTCTTCTTCGGGTCTGGGAAAGATACTCCTAGCATCACAATGAAATGCAAGGTGGAACAGATTGTTCAGCATATGTAGCTAGCACATATTGTAAGGCACCTTTCCAGGTGAACTGGCCTGTTGGAAGCCTCCTCAACTGAAAACACTTTTCTTAGCTGGCAAACTGGAGGACCAGATTTACCACTGTTCCCACCTAATGCAGGGGAGGACTGTGGTGGCCAAATTGGATGGCAAGTCAAGCAGTGCAGTGTCTCAGTTGCAACTCTTCCCTTCTCCTCTCCCCCTGCGTCTGTCTAGTCCCAGGGAAGAAACCTGTTACCAGGTGGTTGCTCAGTCCTACAGCACTTTGCCATGTGAGCTTCCTAAAGATGCATGCATTATCTCAACATCCATAATGTTACATCAAGTGGCTATATTTAAAAAAGTCTACATGAGCTAACTCTTGATAAGGGGCTCCCTTTATAAATGTGAATGTGTGCTATGGTAGTGGCCCCAAACCATGGTCAAATTGCTGTGGCACACTGGTACTTTGAATTGTTTGAAGGGAATGGTGTATTTCTTTCCCACTGAGGCAGAGAAAAGCCTTTGCAGAATAGTTCTCCTCTGAATCCTGGGGTAAGTGCCACTTACGGTGGATGTTTTAGTACCATGAATTGCATTTCTCAAAGCAAGATCAGTTTCTGTGGAGAGCAGAGAAAGGCCTGCTAGACTTTATTCAGCCCAACTGTGTGCTGCATTAGGAGGTTCTGAACACTTCCCAACTGCAGTGGGAAAAAAGCCTCTTGGCTCATAAGAGCATAAGAATGGCCATACTGGGTCAGACCAAAGGTCCATCCAGCAGTATCCTGTCTACCGATAGTGACCAATGTGAAGTGACCCAGTAGGAGTGAACCTAACAGGTAATGATCAAGTGATCTCTCTCCTGCAATCCATCTCCACCCTCTGACAGACAGAGTCTAGGGACACCACCCTTACCCACCCTGGCTAATAGCCATTAATGGACTTAACCTCCATGAATTTATCTAGTTCTTTTAAACTCTGTTATAGTCCTAACCTTCACAGCCTCCTCAGACAAGGAGTTCCACAGGTTGACTATGCAATGTGTGAAGAACTTCCTTTTATTTGTTTTAAACCTGCTGCCCATTAATTTCATTGGATGACCCCTAGTTCTTATATTATGGAACAAGTAAATAACTTTTCCTTATTCACTTTCTCCGCACCACTCATGATTTTATATACCTCTATCATATCCCCCCCTTAGTCTCCTCTTTTCCAAGCTGAAAAGTCCTGGCCTCTTTAATCTCTCCTCAGATGGGACCCATTCCAAACCCCTAATAATTTTAATTGCCCTTCTCTGAACCTTTTCTAATGACAGTATATCTTATTTGAGATGAGACCACATCTGTATGCAGTATTCAAGATGTGGGCGTACCATGGATTTATGTAAGGGCAATAAGATATTCTCTATCTTATTCTCTATCCCTTTTTGAATGATTCCTAACATCCTGTTTGCTTTTTTGACTACTGCTGCACACTGCGTGAACATCTTCAGAGAACTATCCATGACGACTCCAAGATCTCTTTCTTGATTAGCTGCAGCTAAATTAGCCCCCCATCATATTGTACGTATAGTTGGAGTTATTTTTTCCAACGTGTAGTACTTTACATTTATCCACATTAAATTTCATTTGCCATTTTGTTGCCCAATCACTTAGTTTTGTGAGATCTTTTTGAAGTTTTTCACAGTCTGCTTTGGTCTTAACTATGTGGAGCAGTTTAGTATCATCTGCAAACCTTGCCACCTCATTGTTTATCCTTTTCTCCAGATCATTTATGAATAAATTGAATAGGATTGGTCCTAGGACTCATCCTTGGGGAACACCACTAGTTACCCTTCTCCATTCTGAAAATTTACCATTTATTTCTACCCTTTGTTCCCTGTCTTTTAACCAGTTCTCAATCCATGAAAGGATCTTCCCTCTTATCCCATGACAACTTAATTTACGCAATAGCCTTTGGTGAGGGAACTTGTCAAAGGCTTTCTGGAAATCTAAGTACACTATGTCGACTGGATCCCCCTTGTCCACGTTTGTTGACCCCTTCAAAGAACTAATAGAGATTAGTAAGACACGATTTCCCTTTTCAAAAACCATGTTGACTTTTGCCCAACAATTTATGTTCTTCTATGTGTCTGACAATTTTATTCTTTACTATTGTTTCAACTAATTTGCCTGGTACGGACATTAGACTTTCTAGTCTGTAATTGTCGGGATCACCTCTAGAGCCCTTTTTAAATATTGGTGTTACATTAGCTAACTTCTAGTCATTGGGTGCAGAAGCTGATTTAAAGGACAGGTTACAAACTATAGTTAATAGTTCCACAATTTCACATTTAAGTTCTTTCAGAACTCTTAGGTGAATACCATCTGGTCCCAGTGACTTGTTACTGTTAAGTTTATCAATTAATTCCAAAACCTCCTCTAGTGACACTTCAATCTGTGACAATTCCTCAGATTTTTCACCTACAAAAGATGGCTCAGGTTTTGGAATCTCCCAAATGTCTCAGCTGTGAAGACTGAAGCAGAGAATTCATTTAGTTTCTCCTCAATGACTATCATCTGTAAGTGCTCCTTTTGTATCTCAATTGTCCAGGGGCCCCACTGGTTGGTTAACAACCTTCCTGCTTCTGATGTACTTAAAAAAAACATTTTGTTATTATCTTTTGAGTTTTGGCCAGCTGTTCTTCAAACTCCTTTTGGCTTTTCTTATTACATTTTTACACTTAATTTAGCTTCAAGAGTACCACTGGCAGGAGAATGAAGTGAACATTTAACTTCAGTTTCAGGGTCTGAAGAAGTGCCGTTCCATTGTGATATTTCACATGATCTGTTGATGTGATATGATGTACCACATGCCATCCTGCCAAGTACAGATGACCGAGTCTGTTCCATCTGCCAAACTCCAGTAAGTGGCAACTTTGCTAAAAGAGAATAAAGGCTCTATATTCTCGCATACCAAAGGCACGGCAACCTTCCCCTTAAGATGGGAAGAAATTGTCCTTAAATACAAGCCTATAACTGCAAAGGAAGTCAGATGGTTAATGCCATCACACACAAATAGAATGATGACAAGTTCCACTTCTGAGGGAACATCAAGAGATGGAAATCAGCAAGCACTGCATATATTCATCAAGAGATTGGCAGAGGTGAATCACTGCTGCTGATTGGGGTGGGAGGCAGCAAAGTTGCGAGCACACTGGCTCTCTCTTCAGTAGTTGTACACCTTTAGAAACAGACCATCACACCCTTGTGAAAGAGATGAGGGTACGGCACTAGTTCTTACAGACTACGCTGCCATACAGAGTCCAGTGCTGGAATAAAGAGAGGATGGCAGTGCCAAGGAGGCACAAGCCCAAGAGAGAACTGACTGCAACACAGCTGGTGTCCAGCAGACAGAGAGCACCTTGAACTTACACTCTGTCTGCATCTTGGCAACCATGCACCATGGTGGCCTGCACTATTTGACAGGCCAATCAACAAAGATACATCTGAGGTCTCTGTTCCCTCATCATTAAACAGGCCCCAGTTTCCATTATAGACTCAGACTCTAGGACTGGAAGGGACCTCGAGAGGTCATCGAGTCCAGTCCCCTGCCCTCATGGCAGGACCAAATACTGTCTAGACCATCCCTGATAGACATTTATCTAACCTACTCTTAAATATCTCCAGAGATGGAGATTCCACAACTTCCCTAGGCAATCTATTCCAGTGTTTAACTACCCTGACAGTTAGGAACTTTTTCCTAATGTCCAACCTAAATCTCCCTTGCTGCAGTTTAAGCCCATTGCTTCTTGTTCTATCATTGGAGGCTAAGGTGAACAAGTTTTCTCCCTCCTCCTGATGACACCCTTTTAGATACCTGAAAACTGCTATCATGTCCCCTCTCAGTCTTCTCTTTTCCAAACTAAACAAACCCAATTCCTTCAGCCTTCCTTCAGCCTTCCTTCATAGGTCATGTTCTCAAGACCTTTAATCATTCTTGTTGCTCTTCTCTGGACCCTCTCCAATTTCTCCACATCTTTTTTGAAATGCGGTGCCCAGAACTGGACACAATACTCCAGTTGAGGCCTAACCAGCGCAGAGTAAAGTGGAAGAATGACTTCTCGTGTCTTGTTTACAATGTAAATAATTACATTAAATAAATAGCCCACGAAAGCTTATGCTCAAGTAAATTTGTTAGTCTCTAAGGTGCCATAAGTACTCCTCGTTCTTTTTGCTGATATATTGTTTAATATAATTATTCAGGTTCCACAAAAATATGTGCATTGAGAGCGAGATTAATTTTTTTTGGAACAGCAAATCGAACACAGCATGCAGGATAGAGCTGGCTAGTAACCATGGCACAAGTTTCCTCTGTAATTATGCTGGCAGTACAGCTGCCCTCCCTCCTCCAGCAGAATCCTGGAACATTCCAAAGGCTTTGTTTCATTACCACACTAGTCAGTATAGCGATGAGGGTGGAAAAGGCAAGGAAAAACAGTGATTACTGTAGTAGCCACTACACTACATGCTTGTACCAGTCCCAGCACAGACAGTTCACCAGCATCTGAGAGTTCCTATGTGTTGTGCTGGGCTGTTACTAGTCCATCCAGGGGACGGGAAGGAGGAGAAATTCAGAATGGGATTTACCTAGATTTTCTTGTAATCATATGTACAAAGAGGGACCCTAGATTTGTTTGGGAGCAATGGTGATTTGCAATAAGCAAGATTATTTCTGAGGAAAAGAATTATCTACACAAACAAAACTACAAACATACATTTAAATCCAGGAGGGCCAATGCCCATGTTGCAATCATCCCTACACACCAAACTTAAAATCTTCTTTACCACTTTCAACCCACCTGGTTCAGGGATCAGGCCCTAACAAACATCAGACTCAGGCTCTGTCAAACTAAGGTTGGAACTTGCTTTCTGGAGAAGAGATCCCCTCACTCAAAATTCCCTCCCTGCCAGCTGCTTCTTGTTCACTCCAAGAGTGCCTTCACAGGAGCTCTGTCTCAGTACCGAAGTGCTGATCTGGATTTTCCAGGTTGAGAGCTGGGTGCAAAGGAGAGGTATGCAGCTAGGACTGGGGCTCTGGTTCAGGCTAATCTCTAGATTAGAGACTTAACTCATTTAGATTCCATTATCGGGCCTACTCAAACATCAGAGAGCCACACAGAGAATATAAAGATCTCACTCTAGGGCCATGGCTACACTCACACTTTACAGCGCTGCAACTTTCGCGCTCAGGGGTGTGAAAAAAACACCCCCCTGAACGCTGCAAGATACAGCGCTGTAAAGCGTCAGTGTAATCAGGGCGGCAGCGCAGGGAGCACAGCTCCCAGCGCTGCACGCTACACCCGTAAGGGATGTGGTTTACATGCAGCGCTGGGAGAGCTCTCTCCCAGCGCTGCCGCTCCGACTACACTCACACTTCGCAGCGCTGCCGGGGCAGCGCTTTGAAATTCCAAATGTAGCCATACCCTAGGACTATGAAACCAGTGGGTTGTTTTCTTTTCTGTAACTTACATTTTACATCTTTCAGAGTGGTAGCCGTGTTAGTCTGTATCAGCAAAAAGAACGAGGAGTACTTATGGCACCTTAGAGACTACAAATTTACTTGAGCATAAGCTTTCGTGGGCTATAACCCACTTCATCGGTGTCGCAAGTACTCCTCATTATTTTAAACTTTGTTTCCACTGAATTTCATAATAAATTAAACAAGTTCCCATTATCTTCATAACACTAGTGTTGTGGCATCAAGTGTCACTCAGTAGATCCTCCACGATTTCACACTACACTTGCAAGACTGCTAGAGAAGCTTGTTCAACTAGAATGATGTCTGCTCATCCCGAGAGGTTGTTTAATGCAGGTTCCCTTAATACCTTATATCCTGTCTTCCATGGATGAATGAGCCATAGCCATGTTTCCCTCTCTTAAAGGCTCAAACTGCTCTTAATCTTCAACTAATTGCTAAATTGCTCAATGTGTACAGTCATACACATTCTACTATGTGATAAAAATGGTTCCATGTTCAGGCTACAATATAAATGATGGGGTAGGTATGAGGAAGAAGAAAGATTTAGTGAAATTAGTGTTTCAATTTATTGCTTGGCTTAGCTCACTGTTTTATATTTCAGTTCTTTCGCTCCCGTGATCCATGCAACTTTTACTATGCTACTCTCCATCAGGTATCCATTTTCTACTTTGAAACTTAAAGCCTTGTCTACTCTGGTCTTATTTCCCCCTCAAGTTTCCCTACCTGCAGCACTAACATAGACAAGGTGCTAGCATTTTAACCACTGCATTCTCTAACTCTGCCCAGACCCAGACTAGATGACATGATGGTAGAAACACCGGTGCCTTGTCTACAATAGAGAAGGAGCTGGTGGGAAATTTGGGGAAAGTGGTGTCTAGTTTAGACCAACCTCAAAGGATTGCTCTGTGGAGGTTCACTAAACCAACCACTGCCTCTTTGGCCAACAAGAGCTGGACGGGACTTCCTTCGAAGTTCATCAATGCTGCTCCTTGAGTAGCCACAAGAATCACTGCAGAGGAAAGCACGCCTGCCCTACGGGACCACGAGATGCTATGTAGTACAAATAATGAGATCTAACACAAAAGGCACCATACATGTAAGGCTGCTAAGAATCTTCACCCAACCATGCTGTTTCAACACTCCTTAATCCATAAACATTCATATTCCCACACATGCATATAAGCATATTCTAAATCATCCAGTAATGAACAGCAAGTCACAATACAGCTCATCTGTTTGAAGAGGAGCACCTCACTTAGAGACAACATCAACTTAATACACTATGGGTTCTGAACTTTGCTTTAACCTACAGATTCTCCTTGGCAACAGTCGCTAAGCAAAACATTGAGATACCATTTACAGATACCATTAATAGCAGATAACAATTTGGAATATTTGCCATGTAAAATGTATTGCTGTTGGGTCCTGCTCACTTTGCATATCTCCCCAAACTCTAGATCTTCTGCTTGCTCTATTTCCTCAGCAGTGTCACTCAGATTTTTGTTCTTACCCAAGTGGACTCCTAATTGCATTTCTGTTGCAGAAATATCCATGTGTGGGTGTAACTAGAACAAAAAGGAAAACCAGCAAACCCTGGATTCCACCTCCTATTTCTTGTCTCTCTCCTTTTTAAATACATAATCCAAATGATATAGTGTGTTCAATTGATCAGTTATCTGATCCAGCTCCTATGTTTTGGCAGCTGCTTTCCTGACATGGGAAACTAGCTGAATGAGGCAAAAACCTATCAAGGAAGGGAAAATTAAGATAGTTATTAACTAAGTTTTAGTTACCATTTGGAAGTCAAAGGTGTGATGGTGTGTGGAGCTAAGAAGCTTTTTTGCCACTTGTTTAGGAAGACCTACAAATTCACCCCAAAAATAGAGGTCATCCTAAGCTTCTCACAATAAGAAGCTGAGATTGCTTTATAGTGCTCCACAACATTCTTCCTGGATTTGTTAAATACAGGAATTTGCGATGGTTTCCATATGCCCACATGGTTATGCGCTTCTCTTGTAATAACTTTATCCGGTATAGGTCTACTTCATTACACTGGATTTACACAGATTTTCAAGTCACTATATTTTAAAAATGTGTACAGCATGATAAGCTGTGTCATGGGTTAGTAGTCAGGGCACAGGAATGGAAGCCAGGAACTCCCATGTTGTCATCCTGGCGCCAATCCTGGAGCCAATTCCTTAAGTTGATATAGGAAAAATGATGGTGTGCCAACCATTTTAAGTGTCTTACAAGATGTTGTAACGCTTTGCTTAGTTTACTTTAAACACACAGGACAAAACAAAACTGGCAGTTTTAATAGAACCGATAGTCACACAGACAGAGGAGGATTTCAAATATGTGCTAAGGGCAGACGCCATCTCCAGTTCCCCACTCCCTCCATTCTGAAAGCTTGCTATGCTCTACTAACTGATAAGGCAGGGAAAAGCTGTCCCCATTGGCTCATACCTTTCAAAATGGGGGTCCAATGAAAGCAAAGCTACAATGAAGATAAAACACAAGAGGAGGATGTAGGCCTCACTGTAAAGTCAAACCTCTCTTTCAGCACTTCTTGGTCCCCAAAACTGGGCCTCCACACCCCATGCCAGTTGTTTCTTACCTCTGCTGGCTGTCTTTGTGCTAGATTGTGAGTCTGTAATTGTTGCTAACCAACTCCCTAGGCAAAGCAGTTTAGATAAAATGAAACACAATCGTTTAACTTTACAGTGAGGCCTACACCCTCCTCTTGTAGTTACGTGGTGTTTTTAGGGACTGTAATACCCTTCTCCACACCTTGCCCACAGATACCACTGGACTTCTTCCACTGCCCTCCTGGCCCAGTAATACAGCTACTTCACAAGAGATCAGACTGACTCTGATTATCCTTTACATTTTAAATTAGTCAGTTATGGGATGCTTGGCCTTCATCAGACCTCCATTTCCCTGAGAGACAGACCATCTCTCTCAAATTGGTATTTCATTCTGCAGTTGTCTTAGAATAGAGTCTCAGCCAGCAATTCTTAAAACTACCTTTGAAACAGAGCTGGGTAATATGGATCAAGTTCATTCCCATTGTAACTCACTGGCTTCAGTTCTTTCCTGGCACAAGTTGACTTCGAATTTAAAGCTGGGACAAATTTGGTCCACAGCATTTTATTGCTCTTAGTAGCCTCCAGAAACATCCATTTTCTACTGTGCTAGTTACTTCCTCTAAGACAGGGGTGACCAACCTGAGAAGGAGCCAGAATTTACCAATGTACATTGCCAAAGAGCCGCAGTAATACATCAGCAGCCTCCCATCTGCTCCCCAGCCCCTAGAGCCTCCCGCCTGCCGGCAGCCCCCAACAATCAACACCTACTCTCCCCTCCCCCTGCAATCAGCTGCTTCACGTGCACAGGAGGCTATGGGGTGAACAGGGGAGGAATGAGGGCATGGCAGGCTATGAGGAAGGGGCAGGGGCCTTGGGGGAAGGGGTGGAGTGGGGGCAGGGCTTGGTGCAGAGCAGGGGGTTGAGTAGTGAGCACTCACCAACACACTGGAAAATTAGCATCTATAGCTCCAGCCCCAGAATCAGTGCCTAGGTAAGGCGCCGCATATTAACCTCTGAAGAGACGCATGCGGCTCCAGAGCCACAGGTTGGCCACCCCTGCTATACAAGGACAGGGAAAGGAGCTGGTCTCTGCAGTAGAGCTGATAGTATAGGGTATGGAGCACCAACATGGAATTCACACATTGTTTCAGGGGCTCTACGTGCTAATCTGTTTCCGGATTTGGATGCCAACCCTGATTACAAGAGAAGTATGCAGTAAACAGAAACTTGTTGCATAATACGTGCACTTACCTCACAGGGAGTAGTGAAGCAGCATTTGTACATGCCAACCAGTCTATTATCCTCTGTTTGCCATCTCCTCTGGAAGAAAACTGCCATGTGAGAGATGGGCAAATAAAGCCTTCACTCACAATTGCTCCCCACAAAGACTGTTTATTCTGTGGCATATTCCACTCTGGCTCAGGCCTAAGGACCTGCACCAGCCACCATCACATTAGAGGATAACACAAATGCTAATGTGCAGATGCAAAGGTGCAAGAGTGAGAAAATAAGCTAAGGGTAATTAAATCTCATACCTGGCAGGTTACTGGCTAGGTGCTTTGGGAGCAGGAGCCACAAGGGTCATGATTTTTCTCTAAAGCAACACGCATGGATTGCATGCAACAAGGATAGATAAGTAATGGCCACTATCCAGGGCCGGTTCTAGGGGTGGGTGAACAAGGCAGTCGCCCAGGCACCAACTTCCAGGGAGCGCAATACTACTTGGCTTTCCTCCCACTTCCCTCCTTGCCCAGTATCCCATTCCGGGTGCAATCCAGACTCACGAGGGGTTATGTCACCACCTGCCCTACAACCTGGGGTGCCTCAAGATGCTTTGTGGCTGTAGCACCCAACCTGGGCCCCATGCAAATAGCAGACTGTTCACAATCTCACTGTGTATAGCTGCAGCCTGCCAGCAACACTCCAGTCACACTCACTTCCACCTGCCTTGGTTACCACTTGCAGGGTGACCCCAATGCACTCCCACTCCCAGATTTTCCCCAAAAGCATGTGTTCTGCACTGTCCAGCCCGCTCCTGGACAGTTCAGATATTATAGGTCCATTGCCCCTGTAAGGAGTCAATACACAACAGTTTGCTACCTTAGTTGGATCAATCAAACAATTAAGTTTAAAAACAACACTGGATTTGTTTTAAGAATAAAACAAGTTTATTTAAAGTCACTGAAGTCAGAAATGGTTACAAGAGAAATAAAGATACAGTGCTTCCTAGCAGCTAAGACTTAAACTAGACTTGCTTCAGAGTGAAATCCTTACATGTTCCCAGCAACACAGCTGACCAAATTCTCAAGTCAAGATCTGCCGCCAAAGTCCAAAGGGCTGGTTTCCTTTGTCTTCTCTGGTGAAAGAGCGAGATCTGCTTAACCAGGCCTACATGGGTTTGAATATGTACTACCAACATCATTCAGGGGAATTTAGAATTTTACATTTAATATTGCTACATACATTTATTTCACCATGATATTATTGACCAGTGAGTTTTTAGTTTAAGTCTGAAGAAGTGGGCTGTAGCCCACGAAAGCTTGTGCTCAAATAAATTTGTTAGTCTCTAAGGTGCCACAAGTACTTCTGTTTTTGTGGATACAGAGTAACACGGCTGCTATTCTGAAACCTTAGTTTAAGTGATAACTCACAAGGCATATTTTGTACAAAGATTATTACAGTAGCATGTACAGTGTGAATACAGGGCCACTGGTGGGGAGGGTGAGGGGAGTGCATGCCAAAAATGGTTTCCTGGGTGGAAAAGGCTGTACCTGCCACTACCTGAGACATGGCATCTGCCAGTCATACCAGAAGTCTGATCCAGTGCATCAACTCCTATGTTAATTCCTACAGTTACAGAAAGGGGTCATAAGTATTTCGTAGTTGTATGCCAGCATCCACCACAAAGTAGGCAAAGAAACTGCCTCAAACCAGCGGGACAGGACCCAGGTAATGCGTCCTCCCCCTTCCATTGTAACCTACAGCCTGCCACCCTGCTATCTGTAGTATCCAAGACCGGTTCAGAGGACTTTTTTCTTCCCGTGCACTTAGCCACCTATACAGCATTGTATATGGAAGGTAAAATTTTCCTTCCTAAATAAACCAGTCAGTTTGTGCCAGGAAGCCTGAGGCTTCACAGCACTAAGTACTGCACAGTGCTTAGCTTGCCTAATTACAATTGTTAATGGTCTGAGTTATTCACAGTCTTTTAAAATCCTATCTCAGTATCAGACCTCCTGCTGCAGGCGATTCCACATTTATGTATTGGCAGCAGCTGAACAAGGTTACCATTTCCACAGGAGAACGTTTACTGTGCCGTGAACTAGCCAGTCTATTTCTATAAAAAGGTACGGTATTGTTAAACTCTTTAGAGTTTATTCCTTCTCTCCCCCACTAGGGTTGCCAGAGCTGTTAAGTCTCTGGATTTGGCCTGCAAGCTCCTATCTTCAGCAGTTTTCTCAACTGCTCCTGCCTAGGAGATCTTAGCTGGAGAACTAGATACACTCCAGGATGCTTCTCTATTGTAAAAGTTACTTTTGCTAGGATCTACCCAAGAAGACTGAGCCTTAAGCATGCTGCCCCAACGCACTTTTGGCTACAGAGTTGGAGCTGTGTTCAGATCTCTCCCCAGTCATACAGGCCTGTAAGCAGTAACTAGGGAGCCCTGGCCAGGCTGGGCCAAAGCTCCACCTGCCAAGGAACAAGGTGCTGCCACAGCAGTACACCCAGCCAGGGGCTAGCACAGTTAGAGCATCCCCAAAATGATGGCAGGAAGCTATCATAGCCCCCTCAAAGCCCAGAGCAAGCATCAGCTGGCACCAGGGGCTACCAACCCAGCAAGACAAGGGGCAACTGAGGAATCAATCACCAGTTACCTGGACACCATCCCAGGCAGAAGCAAGAGCCTGCTCATAGCACAGTAATTCTTATATATCCACAGTTTATTCCATGCTGCAATCTTGTTCTTCTTAAAATTACGGTATTCAGGACATTTGCTGTTATTTGTGCAAATAAGGCAATGCATATTCAAATTTAGGATATCAGATCATTTGCATAAAGCCTCCAGATTTTTGAACTTTCAGCCTTAACAAGTATGGAGGTTGCACATATGCAATTGTTATGCTATGAGCCAATGTCCAACTTGGTACCCAAGTGTAAGTCTGAGCTCAGAAGATCACCAGTGGGACTAGAAGGAGTTAGCTGAAGCTTCTTCATAGGCAACAGAAGCAGTGCCTTTGCTCAGTCCTCCAGGGTTCGCAGCAGATGCAGGTATTTTGACTATCAGCTTTAACACTCTTTTCTAAAATGCAGGCGGCTGTGTTAGGACCACAAAAAGAAGCAGAATGCCAAATTCAAACTATAGGCCAGGTCTGTAGAGTACCCAGGGGAATGACATGGTCAGAGTTAAGCTCACAATATTGCGTCCTGTGACAGTTACTTGAATATAGACAGTTTGCTGTAAATTACAAACTTGACAGCATTTGCATCCTGCTGAGCCTTACTGGAATGGCCAGTCTGCAGTTCCTGGCTGAACAGTATTCAAGCCAGCCAAGGCTTCCGATTGCCAGCCTCCCATGCTTGAATTCAGATGTATTGCTTAGTGAAAGGCTATTTAAACCTTGTTATATTCCTATCAATGGAACATTAAAGCAGAGTTTATTCTTTTCACATACAGAATAACACAATTACTGGGCCCACCTGCAAAAATTCAGGATGGCTGGGCAAGGCTTGAACAGAGGAAAAGAGATTTTTTTCCCCCCAGGCAGTAGATGGTACAGCAGTAAAAAGCAATTGCCATTAGAGTCCTGGGATGGGTGCAGCCCTCCATCTCTCTTGGCTATATCAGGGCTAGATCCCATCTGCAATTTGTCTGTGGTTCCACATACTACTTTGCAGAATGAGCCCTTCCCCAGCTAAACTAAAGAAGGGAGAGGACTTCATTTTGGATATACAAAAGTTAAATCAAAAGTAGGATACAAGAGTTCCTGACAGATCTTAGGTTTGAAGGCCAGTGGAAAAAAACCAAGAGACTGCCAATTTGAGGGGATCTTTATGGAGGTCTCCTGGCAAATTATCCAGAGTTGGGATCACACAGTACAAACCTAATCCCTCTTTATCAGACTTTTTTTTCTAGTTACAGAACTACCAAGTTGCACCAGTTCCACAGTAGATTTAACTCTATACAACAAGCCTATGAACAGTCCCAGAGGGGGGAGCTGTACCAGACACATACATCTAGAAAACTCTGTACTCTAAGAGAATTTCGAAAGTGCTTTACAAAGAGCAATTAATTAAGCTTCAATCCACTTTTGAAGTGAGTAGGTACATATTTATGGACAATACTCACCTAATATCTACCCTACTGGGTAGGGCTGCGAAGCATCCAGTTTTTGACTAGAATGCCTGGTTGAAAAGAGACCCTGGCTGTTCTGTCAGTCCTGCTGACCAGGCTGTTGAGTCCAGTCAGTGGTGCAGCAGGACTACGGTAGGCTTCCAACCTGCCCAGGCTCCGCACGGATCCTGGAAGCAGCGGGCATGCACTTCTGGCTCCTAGGCGCAGGGGCAGCCAGGGAGGCTCCGTGCAATGCCCCCACCCCAACTGACAGCACCACAGCTCCCAATTGGCTAGGAATTGCAGCCAATGAGAGCTGCAAGGGCAGTGCCTGCAGGTGTGGGCAGAGCCCCCTGGCCCCTCCGCCCAGGAGCCAGACATGCCGGCCACTTCCAGGAGCTGCCTGAGGCAAGCACCACCCAGAGCCTGCACCCCTCACCCCCTCCCATATCCCAGCCCTCTGCCCCCAGCCCTGAGCCCCTTCCCACACTACAAATCCCGCATTCCTGGCCCCACCCTGGAGCCCTCATCCCAACCCCTTGCCCCCTCCTGCACCCCAGATCCCTCATCCCCACCCCAGAGCCCACACCCTCCAGCTGGACCCCTCACCCCCTCCCGCACCTCAACCCCTGCCCCAGCCCAGTGAAAATGAGTGAGCGAGTGAGGGTGGGGGAGAGCATGCGACGGAGGATGGAGTGAATGGTGGCGGCGCCTTGGAGAAGGGGCAGGGCAGGGGTGTTTGGTTTTCTGCAATCAGAAAGTTGGCAACCCTACTACTGGGGCTGGGAGGCTTACTTGATATTGGGAGGCACTCAGATACTATGGTAATATCTGAAAAAGCCTATAAATAAGAATGGTCCTCATTTTACAGATAAAGAAACCAAGGCACAGCAAGATTGTGATTTGCCCATTGTCACACAGGAAATTCATGGCAGAACCAGGAATAAAATCAAGACCTCTTAGCTCTTTGCTTTAGACTCAAGACCATCCTTCCACACCCACTTGAGAATGTTTATACAGAGGATATCCTTGGCTATGTACTGTACGCAGAGTTCTAGGTGACGGACTTTGTTGTGCACAAGAGCTGTTTCCTTGCATGCACTGTGTAAATTACATTCCCATCTCAGATTCCCATAATCTGATTGTAAACAAACTTCCCTATTTCAATCTGGTCTGTTATTGCCATACACAGAAGCAGGGTGAGGTTTAGATAGCTAGTGGCTGCCAGAATTCATTGCCAACAGGAGATTTCAGAATAAATACTTTTAAAATGGCACAAGTAAAATAGCCTACAAAAGGAAGAAGCTGAAGAAGATAATTGTTGATAATTTGTTAGCAGAAGTGCTGTTTTTGAGTACTTCCTTTCCACGACTGTCTCAGTTTATTAACGTAATCAGACCATGAGAGCCAGCAGCCCATCTAAGCGGAACAGCGAACTTCAACCCAAAGCCTAAGGAAGCAGCGAAGACAACAGCAAGTTACAGTGAGAGCAGGGATTTAGCTTCACAGCTCCCAATGATAATGGTGAGGAAAGAGAAGAGAAGAGAGCAGGAAGGAGAAATTGACATCAGAAAAGAAAACCTCCTGGGTTAAACCAATTCAATAGCCCTAGAGGAAAGATATTAAAGTGATGCTGTCCAAGAGCTTATACTCAAACTAGAGATTTAAAAATAAATAAGATGGGGATTTGTAAGACCCAGTATAACTGGAAATGTTTGTGAGCTTTGTAGCTCCAGTGACAGTTTTGATTTAATGCATTCCCTGCAGCAATGTACTAGGATGGTCAGCGGTGGGGCACTACTCCAAGACTCTGGAGGTGCCTGTTAAATTCCCTGCTCCACCACAGACTTCCTGCATGACCGTGGGCAAATCACTTAGCCTCTCTGTGCCTCAGTTCCCCACCTGTAACATAGGGATAAGAGCACTTATTCACCTCAAATTAAAGATTGTGAGGTGGTCCAATACTGTGGTAACAGGGCCACATCAGTACCTAAGACAGATGGAAACCCAAACACCTTGTGCTAGAGAAGAAGAATAAGGAACTGAAACTGATGGGGCTACTTTCATGGTTTAAGCTTAGTAAGATGCAAACAGGCAACAAAAATGGGGAAGCAAATTCCATTCGTAATAATCAATATAGAAGTCTGTAAGGAAAAAAGTTAAAAGGTAAATTTTGACAACGTCCTTTAAGGCCAGGTTGTTTCATGAACTAGTTGTGTCTCATGGATACTCTTTGGACTCGGCAGACCTACTCCCGTGTTGGGGCCAACTGTATTTCAGAAACCCTCCTCGCTACCTTATGACAAGACTCGGTGCTAAAGGCAGTGCCTGTACAATAAATTTTGTTCTACAGTCTGGGTCATACTCCATTCCACATAGTGTACCGGTGACATCAGGGCCTCTGAAGTGATAACGTAATCAACTCTGTGGGACTGTGATGTCAAAGGTGATTGTCTGTTACCTGGTTTCAAACAAAATCTGACCACTTCCAGAGACAAAAGCCAGTGCATGGGTCAGGCCAACTCCCACCAGCAGTTTTTAAAATTCCTTCTTTCCTCCTCACTTTAAATGGCAAAGCCATGATTCAAATTGCATACATCTCTAATGCCCCGCACATATCCAGAATGAAGTCTGTAAAAGCAGTGAAATAAGATTCCCCAAAACCAAACTGAAGATTCTGTGGTGGGGTATATTTTTCTTTTCCCTGTCCTGAAGCCAGACTGAATACCTTTTTCACTCCCTGATCCTGTATCATAGGCCAACACACACTAAAACAGACCAATTCAACCACTCGGCACATCCAGCCTGTGAACAGAGAGAGTTGGCAGCTAGATACACCAGTATTTTAATGTCAGATCCTCTATGTTCTGTAGCTCTCCCTCCACGCCCATCTACTTTCTTCCTCCTTCACCCAGCATCGCCCTCTGCTTTTTGAACTTCCCAAATGCCACTCCTCAGTCCCTCTCCTACACAAGACAAGAGTTAGCTTGTCTGTAGCACAACATACTTGATACAGGATAGTATGAGAATCACACAGATACCACCATGATGGGAGCCACATAAGCTCCTAGATAAGTATGTGGGGGAAGTGAGAGAAGAGCAGGACAAGCCTTTGGGTTACTCACCTCACTGATCCTAAAAAGGAAGAGTCTAAAGACAAAGGCAAGGAGGGTTTGTCTGCTTGGAAACTCTGAGCCCTAGGCAGAAGGGTGAGTCAGCAGAGAAAGATCACCTCACCTCAGGCCCACTGGGCGGGGGGGGGGGGAGGGGGGGAGGTTTTTTTTGGAGTAGGAAAAGCATACATTATATGGGGGGAGGGGCAAGAGGTTCATATGACAAGAGAATTACTCCCACTGGGGAAAGAATGGGGATTGTTTTTACAGTGCAAAAACTAGGCATTATACCACCTTATAACATGAAAATCAACTTCCAGCTGCCACTTGGCTTCATCTTACACTGTCTCCTTTGACTTTGACTCTTTGTGGCCTGTGCGAGTAAGAGTGTCATTTCTGACAGAGGAGTGCAGGAAACTGGCACATGGCATTTGTGAAGACATGGAGTGTTGGGACAGGATGGGATTGTCCCCACACCAATGAGAGTCAAAATTAATAACAAGAACTGCCTTGCCCATTGGTGCAACAAACCGCTCCCTGTTTGTTCTATTGCCCTTCAAGCAAAGCAGGGATCAGAGAGCCAAGCACTAAACCGGTATCCCCTTCCCTTTGGGGTGGGAAGGGAGAAATGAAGAATGGCCCACTGAGACCCCCGTCCACAAGCAGATGGATGTATGTAGGGGATAAGGGTAGGGGAACAGTAGCTTTAATGCCTCCTTTGAGGTGAGAGAAGAGAGAACCCTCTTCTCTAGCAGACAGGATGGGAGTTGGGCATGAACCACTCCAGAATTTGCCAGACACAAGCTGGCAAAGCATGGTGCCAAGAGGTGTGGATCCTCATGGTGGGTTCCTGAGGTGGCACCCTAGTCCAAAGCTCAGGCACCTTCCCACCACATGCCTAGAGGGGAGGTGTTCTGGGCTTCACATCAGATGCTGATCAGCAGCCTCCCCCTTCTTAACAGCAGCCTTGGATAGTAGTTATCAGGTAGAAGTTTTTCCAAGCCCTGCAAATATCAATGGTATTAGCCTTCAAGTATTATTACTACTGTAATTAACAGAATGCTTACAGTAACTAGGGAGCAACTGGACTGGATTACAGCCAGTTAACAGCCTTAAAGAAACAAACCATTACAGAAGGAATAGGGGAAAATCGCTAAGGTTCTAAAATGGAAACCTCTCTTTTCAGATTTCAGAGCCTGTCAGTGGTTGGAAGGCTCAAAGCATTTGCAAAGACTGGCACAGCAAGAAGTGCAATGTAATGTGTCACAAAATGATACATTGTTGCATGAAAATTACACTCTTGGTGGAGGCATAGTTGCATGAACAGGAGGGCTCCTATTCATACACTAGCTTTGTAATTTGGGAGGCCTGTACACCATTTGAACTATAAGGTCTGCTGTAGACAGGCATGTGCATGACAAGTTATCTACATGCCATCATGTTCATAAGTTTGTTACAAGCATGTAATGATTTGTAAATGACAAACATTTTGGAAGCTCTTAACACAAGCCTGCTAGTTCTGACTGATTAGCCAGACGTGAACACTGACAGCATCCTGAGCCAAAGGCCATGTCATCTGAAACAGTGGAAATGCAGTATTTTCCTTTGAGTAGCAACCTTTAATGATAATGCAAGGGCCTCGAGCATCAGTCATTAACCCAGAAGTTTCCAACCTGATGTGGCTTAGTCTCAGTGGGTGCCTCCTGCAGCCTCTGGCCCTGTTGATTCCATCTCTCCTTTTTCCCTTAGGAGCATTCCTTGGAAGCAGAGTGCCAAGAGAAGGTTGAGCCAATGGGCTGCTGCCTGAACTCAAAGCCTTCTGGGTCCAAGAGGCAATGCTTACTGGGAGGTAAGACAGGCAGTTTCACGGAGTCACTCCATGCTGTACCTCTGGCCAAGCATTTTCTGTGAGGTGAGGCAGATCATGGTCACACAGCTTTTCCTGCTCCAGCTGCATACCTCCTCTGTCCTGTACCACTCAGGATGAGAGAGAGAAAAACTGAGTGTTCCTATTTAATAGAAGGGGAAAGGAACACCCAGGCCATGTCTACATCTAAAATTTTGCAGCGCTGGTTGTTACAGCTGTATTAGTACAGCTGTATAGGGCCAGCGCTGCAGAGTGGCCACACTTACAGCAACCAGCGCTGCAAGTGGTGTTAGATGTGGCCACACTGCAGCGCTGTTGGGCGGCTTCAAGGGCTTTCGGGGAACGCGAGAGCAAACCGGGAAAGGAGACCAGCTTCGCCGCGGTTTGCTCTCGCGTTCCCCGAACCACCCTGCAAACCGCAGGGAAGAAGACCTGCTTGCTCGGGGTTCGGGGAACGCGAGAGCAAACCGGGAAAGGAGACCAGCTTTGCCGCGGTTTGCTCTCGCGTTCCCCGAACCACCCAGCAAACCGCAGGGAAGAAGACCTGCTTGCTCGGGGTTCGGGGAACGCGAGAGCAAACCGGAGAAGGAGACCAGCTTCGCCGCGGTTTGCTCTCGCGTTCCCCGAACCACCCTGCAAACCGCAGGGAAGAAGACCTGCTTGCTCGGGGTTCGGGGAACGCGAGAGCAAGCCGGGGAAGGAGACCAGCTTGATTACCAGAGGCTTCCTCAGGTATGCTGGGATACATGCTTATTCCACGGAGGTCAAGAAAAGCGCTGGTAAGTGTCTATACTTGATTACCAGCGCTGGATCACCAGCGCTGGATCCTCTACACCCGAGACAAAACAGGAGTATGGCCAGCGCTGCAAACAGGGAGTTGCAGCGCTGGTGGTGCCCTGCAGATGTGTACACCTCCTAAGTTGCAGCGCTGTAACTCCCTCACCAGCGCTGCAACTTTCTGATGTAGACAAGCCCCCAGTGTGCCAGAGCCACAGTAAAGGGGAAAAAATTCCAATTCCCAGAGGGCTCCCCAGTGCTCCCCAATATGCTTGGGAGGCACTCCATGTAAGCATCTACAGAATCACCTCATTATTCATCACTTTCAAACCCCTTCTCAAAAAAAACACTCTTTTGCCATGATGCCTACCCAAAAAACAAAACAAAAAAAACCCACCACACACACCTTGATAACGGTTGGGCTGCTGGTGTGCAGAGACCACTGCCTATCATGCTGACCAGTACTGTCTCATCGTTTACTTGGACAGCCCTGTCTGTGTTCGTCTGTCGTCTCTTGCCTTATACTTTGATTGTAAGGCCCCTGGGGCAGGAACTGTAACATTGCTCCTCTGTGAGGCCTATTTACACCTGCACTCCCTCCATCCCCAATTGTCTCATATATGCTGTCAGCCTACCTCACCACTAAGATTTGAACTATGTAAGCCCCCCTCACCACACAGCGATGCCCTGTTCTGCATGGCCTACCTCTCCAAGTCACTTCCACTACCTGTTCTCAGCTCAAACACAGGCAGGGAAAAGTTTGATCACGTCAGGAGTGCAGGCTGGTGATGAGGATTTCTGACCAGGAAAGCCCAGGAGTTGGGACTACAACCCAGAGTGAGTTCAGAGTTGGCTCCCCACAGCTGGAACCAGTTTTAATCCTGGCTTGAGCTCTCCAGTGGCCTAACAAAGCCCTTGGGAAACAGCTAGTGTCCATGAGTTAAGAACCAGTCTGTTTCAAGGTGGCTATTAACGAAGCAATATATAAAGATGACCCTCTTCCTTCCCTTTCTCACTCCAATCTCCAGGCAATTCAACTGACTGAACTTGCTGCTGGTGAAAGGTGCCAGACAAACAGTGCTAGAGAGATTGATGTTCTTGCTGTATCCACAGTGCAGGTACAGCACGGACAGCAGCCACTCACAAAACCACCACCATGATCTGGAGCAGGAGTGAAGCTAGTAGCTTGAAACGTGTGTGTGCGTGTGCACACACACACACACACACACAGGCCTAACTACTGTTCTCTTCTCCACAGAATATCAAAATCTCCGAAGCCAGGTAGGACATTGCTACTTATTATATATATCTATCTCCCTGGCAAAAAAGGTTCAGTCGGAGATACCTACTAGGAAATTAAGAAGCCAGATGAAAAAATAGACAGATGTTATTGGCTGCAATTAATATTACCCCAAGGACATTAAGTATTTACCCATGCTTGGTATAACTATTTTAAGAGAATAGTTTTTGCTATACCATTAATCAATTGAAAGGGGACAGGGGCTTTTTAGGGGGTGGCAGTGGGACTCAATTTTGTTTTATATCTTTCTTAGGGGATAACAAATTAAGTAGCAGAAGTTACTCACCAACTGCCTCTGTGCATTTGCTGGGAGGTGCATTCACAACAATAAAGGTGCCATGGGTAACAGCACTGAGAATTTCAGGAAACCCTATGTGACATGTACATCACTTTTTATAGTTAAGAAGAGAGCACACAGTTCGGACATATAGACCATACCCGGATCTCTCTACATGTCCCAGAAATCTTGAGAGGCTAGTTCATAGGTCTGTATTCAGGGGTTTAGCAACACATATTACATCATAGCAGTAATGATGATAAACACACTATACACCTCACTGAAGAGGCAGCAAGAACCCTCGGCACCTGATCCAAAGCTCACAGAAGTATTGAGTGTCTTTCTGTGGCTTTCAACAGGTCTTGGATCAACTCCGTCTGAGAGCTAAGCCTGATACTAAAAGAATCTGGTAGCAATGTGTGTGTTCTCCGTGGAACCCACCTCACACAATAGTGAACCTGTTTATAAAGCAAGTAGAATGAAAGTTCCTGAGCTGTTTTACGACACAGATAGCCTGCTTTGCCTGGATACAGATACTCCAAAAGGGTTTCACAGTTAACTGGAATTAAGTACGTGCAAAAGAGCAGCATGTGCCTATACTACAGTGAAGGATGGGCCCACTGATCATCCCCAGCAATCAGTTCTGCCTGTCTACCCTGATCATTTAGTAGTTAGTTATTAAAGCAGAGATTATGTTTCCTAGCTCAGGGGTTCTCAAACTGGGGGTCAGGACCCCTCAGGGGGTCGTGAGGTTATTACATCAGGGGTCATGAGCTGTCAGCCTCCATCCCAAACCCCACTTTGCCTGCAGCATTTATAATGGTGTTAAATATATAAACAAGTTTTTAATTTATAAGGTGGGGGGGGTCACACTCAGAGGCTTGCTGTGTGAAAGGGGTCACCAGTACAGTAGTTTGAGAAACACTGGCCAGTTTCAGACTCTGCTGACTTGAGCTGCTTTTGAACCCATAATCACCAAGTTAGGCAAGTCAGCAAGGAGCTCACAACACAGCACTTGCAGAGTAAGATCCAAGCACGGGCTACCCTCACCTCATTTTATATTATAAAACCTTTTATTTCAGGGTGGTAGGTGACCATCATCATAGTAATCTGGAGTCACTACAAGTTAAACAGATTTAGAATTATTGCTGATTCTGTTCGGAGTCAGCCCCCCTTCCACTGACCAATGAAGCCTTCCAAAACTAGTTTGAATGATTTCCTTAAAGAAAACTCTTCTCCGCCCCCCCCCCACATCTTTTCATTAATCCTATTGGTTTGTTTTTGTAGGGTTGATCATAAAAACAAGGCTGCTGGCCTTTAGAGCCCAGACATTTACATGAACCTCCCAGATCTGAGAAGACACACAAGTTAACTTGAGTCTCACACCTCAATAGTGTGCACTTAAATTATGCAAATGACCAGAACGTAGTTTTGTCACCTGCCAGCGTCTCCCATTCAGAACAGTGCCCCTTGGCTCCAGCACAAGAGAAGAGCAAGTTTTGGTGTCAGTTCTCGCTCTTTAGAGTGGAATGCATTTCCAGGAGGCATTCTCTCCCTGTAGACTGATTCATAGCTGTAAGACTCAGCTGGGTAAATGACCATATGCCACACTATGTTTATCCATACACCTCACACTCACACCAACGGGAGTTGTACTTATGCATTGAGGAAGCCCTTTGAATGAGATTTCTGGGCCTGGTTTTCCAGAGATGCTGAGCAACTGCAGCTCCCATTGACTTCCGCAGGAGTTGTGGATGATCAGTACCTCTAAGAGCCAGGCCCTAGGGGGATAGACACCAACGTGCAATCAGAGAAGGCATCTCAGCCAGAATTGCTCTTGCCCAACCCCAGCTATGCAGCAAGCTGTAGCCACTGGTTGGCTGCCGCCTCCCACCCCCAAGACAGCTGCAGTTCAGTGTTTTTCAGCACGCTTGGCAATATTTCCAGGTAAGGGGGTGCAACATAATTGTAGGACCTGGGTTTGCAATCATAAAACCTTCTTGAATTCAGGTCTCAGTACTTCCAGGCATCTGTGAGTGTTTGGGACAGAGATGGAAAGAACAGGAGATGGCAAGCAGGAGAAGAAGAAATAAGACAGACAGAAGACAAATTTGAGTTCATGTTACCACTGAGGTGTGAGGCAGTGGTAACACTGGTACAGCCCTGGCACAGCTTGCTTACAGTAATCATAGCCCATCCAGTCACATGTCCATTACCAGCATGGCAGGAAAGATACAAGGATGGGAAATTAACATGGAAAAAAAAAAAAAAAAAAGAGAGAGAGAGAAGTGCTGTTTTATTGCCTAATAGGGAGCTAAGAGGCTTATCTGGCTCCAGGCCACACCACAAACATCCTATGGCTGGGTTCTGTTATAATGAAGGGGAAGAAAAAAAAAAAAAAGGCAGCAGCAGAGAAACAGGAAGCTAGATAGCTCTTTGCTAATCTTATTAACGCTTGCGGTTTCACTCAGTTAATACAGTTTGTTGCTTAGAGTCCCATGGATTCCCTTCCATTTCTCTCCACTCCCGACCCCCCATTCAAGAGATTCCCCACCATCACCAACAGGCTCCTTTCAGAATGAGTCAGTCAATCTTGCTTCAAAATGCAGTTGGAAGTAGCCCTGAGGTGGTTAACTGGACTTGACATTTGAGTGATGGCTACTCTCAGATTGGAGGCCCCATGGTCAATAGTCAAGGCTCACAAATCATCCTCTCCCCATCTACTTCTTCATAATTGATCAAGGCTCTGGATAACTGTCTCCAGCACTGAAATCCTAGAGGGGGGCATTCTTCATAAAAAAGTCACTCTCTTACAAAAAACTCACATTTGGAAATTTTCAGGGGAAAAAACACTCTTGCATTTTATAGATTTATTTTACATGCATACACAAACTCAGGTCTTTAATTAATTGCCCTGTATTTTGGTGGGGGCAAGTGGGTACTTATTTCCCTGTTTTGAGGTGGGAGAGGCCATGGAGGATTTTTTCCTAACATACCCACATGACAATGGATGCATTAGAAGCTCTTAAAGAACTACAGTGGAGTTCTCTCCTCCTCTCCAAGAATCAGTGCTTGGCCCTTATGAGAGAACGTATTTAAAACCAGCAACACAACCAGTTGGCCACCTTAGGCTACACCTTCATGAAGTCTTCCCAAGGTAGTCTCTCCAACCCTTTCTCCAGTCTAATTTCGGACAGAGCAAGCTGCCTCATACCAATGCAACTAAACCCTAGAGAATGTCTTAAGTGTTAGACTCAACAATGATAAATCACCAGGCACAGGACTTCACAGATAATGCTACAAAATAAAATTAGCCGTGATGTAGTAACAAGCTCCCAAGCCTTCTTAAGCAATGCTGTGTTAGCTTTTGCCATCTCTGTCACCAAAGCTGGTGCCACCAACCAGGAGGACTCCAGGCCAATTTCATCGGTGAATTCCAAAGATATTGCAGTGAGCAGTACACAGTCCCACATCCTCATTGGTGAAGATGGCTTGCAACCTCCAGTATATAAAATGTATTACATGTGAGGCATTGAAATCGTATATCACATGCAGTGCAGCACTAGTTCAAGAGCAAAGTGCCTAGGACAAAAATAGCTGCACCCCCACCCTCCAGGATACAGTACATTACTGCATTTGTATTATGCTGATCTAATGGTCAAAACACTAAAAAAAAATCTTGTGTGCTCTAATTAAGACACAATAGATGTCATTTTAATCTGAGCCAACTGCTCTTCCAATCCTAGCTATTTTAATAATACTGTTAGACCCATACTCCCAAACCTGTAATCTAGCTACATTTAATTTCTGTATCAGGAAAAGGCCATCTCTAAACATGCAATTATTTTCAAAGAGACCAATTCTCACTAGACAGCCTAAAAAAAAGTGTTTATACAACTTTCTGGACAGTTTCTATTCAAATTTCACCGCTTATTGGACTAGCAGTAAGCACAAAATACACCCCAAGCTGCACTCTGAAAATCAGTAATAAGTTTAGGGAGGCTGGCTAATGGTATCACCTTTGCCTTCTGTAGTTATGTACAGTAAGATAGTGATAACCAAATCACAGACCCAAGAATTTAAACTGGTTGCCTGCAACAGTCAAGGGATTCCCCAGAACCATACATTCACACTGCTGGGCTAATAGCTTGCTTCCTTTTGGATGTTTTCCCCCCTCCTGTAGACAATTAGGAGGATGGATCTCAGAGTAGGTGGACAGATGGTTTGATCTAGTACATTACATTTTGTGTTTTTAAAATTGCAGTCCACACTCCTGTAACATCCCTCACAAATCTGCACAGACCATTTTCCTGTCCATCTTCACCTCGTCCTTAGTTCTTCCACTAACATGCTGCTGTGTGGATGAACAAGTCACTACAAAGCCCAGATGCCTCACTCATCTCACAATACAAAGAGGTTACAATGAATAATAATGTTCTTGGTAAAAATACAAAAACAAAACAAAAAAAACCCTGATCAGAGAGAGAGAGAGAGCGCGCCACCTCCTACTGCCCTACAATGAATTGCCTTCCAAAGCCAGTGATTTATCCATCCTCTGCAGCAACATGTCAGGGATGCTTTTGAGTTAAATGTCTTTAAAGAACTAATAAACGATAAGGTCAGCTATGTAATATATTTTATTGGACCAACTTCTGTGGGTAGATTCATTGGACTGAATGGAACAGAGCGTCAGGCAGACAGCACCTATTCCACAGCTTTCTGGCCATACAAACTACCATTTATCTTCATAACTATCTTTACATATGGCACATGACACACTGCTTGCTAGACTGAGAGGATTACCGGTTACTGGGATGGTGCCATTTCTAACATAATTTCAGTGATTTACAGATACTTTATTTAGTCAATATTTACCTATAAACAGGAAGTATTCAGCACAGTTTAGCTATTGCTGTCACTGTTCCACTAATTCCAAAAATCTGAATGGTTTAGATTTCTCAGCAAGAAGTGCATTTTACTGCCGTTTCCTATTAAGCAGTCCTGTGTGATAACAGGCCTGGAGAAAACAGACCATTATTATTTTTTTAAAATAAAAATTAAATCTTTGAATCATTTACATTGAATCTATATTTTAAAATAATGTTACTGTAATCCCTTAAGAATAGATAAAAACAAAAACTTCTGTTGGTTTTTAATTTCTGTTCACTCATTACAAATGGATTCTTCACCCTACTCTGCATCCTATTATCAAGATGGCAGCTGTCTGGTCAGAAAGGGAGCATAGTATCGTCATTAGCATACCAGGCTGGGAATCAGATTTCTCTCTCTCGGTTCTGCAACCTTGGACCAGTCGCTTACAGACAGTGACCAGTGTCTGAAATTAGAGTTAACCATTTGAAAAAACATGAGCCGGATTTTCAGAGGTGCCCAGTACTTAGCATCTCTAAAACTCAGATCTATGGCATTTCAGATGGAGGTACCACAAAAGTCACTGGCCTCACAAACTTTTTAGCTTGAACTGCCACTGCATCCCCGGAGGCTGGTTTTCTCACTAGGGGTTGGTTGTTTTCAGCTGTGGACTTTGCTTCCATCACAAGTCAGACGGAGCCCAAGCTTGCTGATCTGCAGGGAGCTCACCTATTCACTCCAGCCCTCACTGAAGTCAGTCGGTGTCTCCTGATTGACCTATGAGAGCTGGATCAAGGCCTCAGATTTTTCTGATCAAGAGGCAGAAATTTCTTGTGGGCTGTGAAGTTCTATTTCATGGCGGCTTTTACAACTGGAACAACAAATTGGCTAGTACACCTCTACCCCGAGGTAACAGGACCCAATATAACACGGTAAAGCAGAGCGGGGGGGGGGGAGGGGAAGGCCTGACGCTCCAGCGAATCGAAGCAAGTTCAATAAAACACAGTTTCACCTATAACACACAAAGATTTTTTGGCTCCCAAGGACAGTGTTATATCAGGGTAGAGGTGTATTTCAAAACTAGTAAATGCCCACAGGAAGGCAATAATGGGAAATCTATGTAGTCTTATAAAATGTGCCAAACAACCTGCAGTGATGAGAACATTTTGAGAGTGATTTTCTGACAGTGGCTTTCAAAAAGTTTCACTAGGTAACAATGAGAAGTAGTAGTATCAGTCTGTTAGGCCTTAGCAAGTGTTTTTTAGAAGCCCATTTACTGTATTTTCTTGAGAATAATGGGGAAGAGTATAATAGATGGTAGTTTCTTCTAACTGAAAGATTTCACCAAGAGTCATCCGATATTGCAAGGGAAAGAGATTTAATCCCCACAAGAGACCCCCGCTGTTGTACAAATGGGCCCTGAAGAAGCTTATTAAAGGTCAGATTGAGCAGAATTAGTCCTGTTCATTATTTTCCACTCCTTAAGTGAATATCACTGCTGAGATGAGCTCTTGAAAGCCTCTTAAAAACCTTTCTGAAAACATGACAGCCCAAAAAGCCTCTCACAGAAAAGCTATGCAGCTGGAAAAGCTGTTTTTTCCAAGCAGTGGCAATGCCCTCTGCATTCTAAATTGACAACTTCCTGCTCCTCACCTAGCAAGCTCCTGCAGGGAGCTAGTTACTCAATGGAGTCTGAAATGAGAGGATAAGAAGATGTGAGGGAGCGGAGGCATCTTCCAGCTATCATTCATAAGGACTTTTAGAGGCTTTTCCTCCACAGATCTCAAAGTGATTTATAGGAGACATGGATCCCAATCTCACTACTCACCTGTGAAGAACACTGCATCAATCTCATTGTACAGAAGGAGAAATACAACCACACAGAATGTGTGAAAACTACCTGAAAACTAACTCTGTATAAATATCTCCTTGCACATTGGGTGCAGATCTGCTGAGCATTCAGAGTCAGTTACTGAAAGTCAGCAGATCTAAATTCTTACTATTTTTTTACTCCTGCATTAGCTCTGCTGAGCAGCGCAGCAGAGAGATTCCAGTCCTTTTGTGTGTCAACAGAACTGTTTACAATTAGTTATAACTGTGCAAATCCACTGAAGACAATGGGATTGCACAGTTACCACCCAGGGCCTAGTTTGGCCTATACAGCAGTGGTTCTCAACCAGGGGTACGTGTACCCCTGGGGGCACGTAGAGGTCTTCCAGTGGGCTCATCCACTCATCTAGATATTTGCCTAGTTTTACTGTTGTAAAACTACATAAAAAGAACAGTCAGTACAAACTAAAATTTCATACGACTTGTTTATATTGCTCTGTATACTATATGCTGAAAAGTAAGTACAATATTTATATCATTATAAAATACATCAATTGGAATATGGTTAAAATGATAAAGTAAGCAATTTTTCAGTAATAGCACCCCGTGACCCTTTTGTATTTTTATGTCTGATTTTGTAAGCAAGTTGTTTTTAAGTGAGGTGAAACTTGGGGGTACACAAAACAAATCTGACTCCTGAAAGGGGTACAGTAGTCTGAAAAGGTTGAGACCCACTGCTATAGAGCACTACTGAGAATGGCTGTTTATTCTCAAATGTTTATTCTCAGATTCCCTCAGTCTTACACAATTTCAGAGTAGCCCTTCTGCTTGGAAGTGTTAAGATGGAAGCATCTCTTCCTTCATGCCATCAAAAAAAGGGCACTATCAGCACTATTCACATAATGGAAAAGAAACACTGAAACAGTGACAGTAAGTTCTAAAAGCGGATTATACAAACAGAATTATATATAAAACAAAAATTATATATATACAAACACATATAACCCAGAAACAGCTGGTGTGCACTCATGTACTATACAGGCTCTTCTCTGAATCTACTCTCTTTGCTCTCCAGTCTTGGCTTGCTATAAAAGCAGCAGCAGCTACTGTGGTTGTGAAAAAAAATGTCTGAAATGTGAACCAAGCATATCTGGTCCAGACATGAGTCTGCAAAGCAGGTGTGAACTGCCCCATTCACCTCACTGGGGTGAAAACTTAGATGCCCAGTGATTATTATTTAATGTCAACACTGTGAACTATTTCATTCCCTGTGTAAGGCCTTGTCTACACTGCCACTTACAGTGCTGAAACTTTCTTCACTCAAGGGTGTGAAAAACCACCACCCTGAGCAATGCAAGTTTCAGCGCTGCAAAGTGGCAGTGTAGATAGTGCTCCCAGCGCTGGTAGCTATTCCCCTCTCGGAGGTGGTTTTGAGGTGGTTTTATTATAGCAGCTCTCCCAGCGCTGGAGTCACAACTACACAGCCACATTAAAGTGCTGCCATGCTGTGTAGAAAGGAAATCACATCTGCATAGTTTACTGAGAGTCTCGTTTTGGGTACATCTACACAGCAGCTGGAAGGTGTAATTCCCAGCTTGGCTCAACATATCCATGCTAGCTCTGCTTAAGCTAGCATACTAAAAATAGCAGTGTGGCTGCAGCAGCATGGGAAGTGACTCAGGCTAGCTACCTGGAGTACATAGTAAGGGAGTCAGACAGGATTTACGCAAGTGGCTAGCCTGTGCCACCATGGCCACACTGCTATATTTAGCACTCTAGCTCTGCTCCCAGATGTTAATCTTCGGTGCCACAATTGAGCGATACTTGGGAAATACCACCACCTCCCCCTTAATAAAGAAGGAGCCAAGCCCAAAGAGCGCAAGGGCATATTCAGGTCCCACTGAGGGGGCACCAGGAAGCACACAAGGTCACATTTTGAACATCTGCACATTTTACTCAATCTGGTGATTCACATAGACAGTTTATTTTGCGGGCAGAGCATGGGAGAATACCACTTCTCCCCCATCATTTGACCCCGCATATGGACGTGCAGAACCAGAATGGTGTCTCACTATGAGATTAGGATCCTACATCCCTCTGCCGAAGAGAATCTCTTTGGTAATGTAGCATTTGAGGAAGGGATCCATGCTACAACCCCATCCCCCAAAGAGAGAAACACACAGACATCTACATCCCTTCTATCACAACAGGAGGAGGAATGTCGTACAATATTCCAAATTCCCTGGTCCAGGCTCAGTTTCAATAGAATATAGTAGATTACTACAGATACACGAATTCCTCAGACCATTTCCCCTTGTGCCACTCATTTCTCTTGCGTGTAACCCATGTTTATAGCGTAACTCTTTGTCCCCTTTAAGTGGTTGGCCCACATAGAGGTTTGAGTGTGCTACATCCTTGATCTAAAAGACTAAAAGATTTTTGCTCAGGCAGCAGAGTCACATGCTTTTAGATCCAGAGGCCTGGGATCAATCCCTGCTGCTGACAACTAAGTCAGAGTGTTACACTCTTTATGAAATCACTTAATATTTACCCCAATGAACCACAAGTAACAAACATAATATACCTCTCCCCTCAGAGAAGTATCTATTAGCAAAACTGATCACCTTGCTCTGCAAAGGAAATTGCTAGGCTCCACTAGGCCACATTAGATCTTACCAACTTTAGTATCCTAATACCTGAGTGAGAATTAAACTTTATGGCATAGTCAGACAATTCTTTTAAATTAGTCAGGAGCAAAGAAAGAAACTACTGCTAGTTGATCCTTCAGATAAGCAATCTAGCATTCTCACACTATGGACTGGGAATTAAAATTTCTCTTTCCCCCTGTTGACATATAAGCTTACCTACCATGAACTCTGTTCTCAAATAAGCACTCTTGTTTGTATGCTTTAGGTCTCACGCCTTTTATCCTCTCCATGCATCCTTTTCAAGCTATGAAACCAATGGCAGGCGCTCCATAGCTATCATTTCTAATTAACTCATCAGTCCCCAATGGAAATCTTTCTGAACCCACCATTTCAGTTAACTATGAACTAAAGTATTGGGGGTGAGGGCCACGGAAAAACAAATAGTCCTCTTATTGGTACACACAGTTACTCCCAAATTCATGAAGGGAGCCAAACACAATTTTTAAAATCCCAGATATACTCCCACCAGCCTCCAACACCTATGTCTAGGGCCCTACCAAATTCACAGCCATGAAAAATGTTTCACGGACCATGAAATCTGGTCTCTCACCATGAAATCTGGTCTTTTGTGTGCTTTAACCCTATACTATAGCAATTTCAAGGGAGAGACCAGCGTTTCTCAAATTGGGGGTCCTGATCCAAAGAGGGATCATGGGGGGGGTCACAAGGTTATTTTAGAGGGGTTGTGGTATTGGCACCCTTACTTCTGCACTGCTGCCTTCAGAGCTGGGTGGCTGCAGAGTGGCAGCTGCCTACTGAGAGCTCAGCTCTGCAGGCAGTGGTGCAGAATTAAGGGTGGCAATATCATACCACGCCATCCTTACTTTTGCGCTGCTGCTGGCAGCAGCGCTGCCTTCAGAGCTGGGCTCCTGGCCAGCGGAGCCACCGCTCTCCAGCTGCCCAGCTCTGAAGGAAGTGCCACCACCAGCAATAGCACAGAAGTAAGGGTAGCAGTACCACAACCCCCCCCTACAATAATCTTATGACCTCCAACTCCCACAACTCCTTTTTGGGTCAGGACCCCTACAATTACACCACCATGAAATTTCAGATTTAAATAGCTAAAATCACAAAATTTATTATTTTTAAAATCCTTTGACCGTGAAATTGACCAAAACAGACAGTGAATTTGGTAGGGCCCTACCTATGTCCACTATGAGCGACAGGAAAGTAGTTCGATTTTCTATTCAGAATTGGCAAGATGTGGGACAAACTGCAAGCGTAAAATTAACAAGTGAGTCACTCTAGTGACTTTTGACAGTTGTAGGAGGTGCCCTGCCATGCTGCTTTAAAAAAAGAAAAAAGAAAAAAAAAAAGAGTTCAATTTTATTGTCTGATGAAGTGACTAAAAGGGAAATGTTTCAGGGATTAGGATTCCAGAGTGATCTAATACAGGATGCCTTGGCTTAAAAAGAGAAAAAGAAGCAGCTAGGACTCCTCCTAAGCTCCCCCCCACCCCCAGTTTTAAAAAGGGATGAATGTTACCATTTTTGGACATAAGTTCTGCACAAGCCCAACCCTAAACCACACCATTCAAATGAGAAGTGAGCTATCATCCCGCTTGTGATCACATGGAATTGGGGACCATTCAAAAAGGGAGAATAAGGTGGTGGGAATGCAAGAGGTAATTTACTAACAACAGATCGCTGGTCAGTCAGTCAATCTGATCTCCTAAATAGCTGTAGTGCTCCTGTTTCCCTGTACAGCGGGGAGGCAGGTCTAGCGTAGAGGGGTCATCTCCAGCTGAAGGAGCGTGCACCCTGGGAACAAGCCAATTTTACATTCCCATTCTGATTTCCTCCTTAATCAGCGTCTGCTGCCTCCATCTAAGCGTTCCTTTGTGTGCCATTGTTCTCTGGGGGCAACGCAGACGCGTGGAGTGCTTTGCAATGGAAGGGACACTTCGTAGCAGACACACATGTACCTGCACAGCCCTTCCTTCCCCCAGGGCACCAGCAGCCGCCCAACTCATCTCTTCAACAGCTTCCTGAGGAGCAGTTAGGCGGCCCCTAATAGCACGCACAGCAGGACAAGCCAAATGCAGTCCCGTCACCATTTAAGAAAACCAGAAAGTGAGGAGTGTAGCCTGGTAAATTGCATTGCGAAATGGGAGGAGACTGAGCTAGGGCTCCCGTCTGCCTGGCTCCTGGCGCTGACAGGGAAAACATCTGTTGCTTTAGGGGGGAAAGGAACTTCTGCGCTGCTACACTGGGCACTAAAACGGCACCATTTCTTCGCCTATCCACCGCCCCTCACAGGTCGCACTACTTCAGCGCCCAGCCACCTCCCACACACACAGGTAGGAAAGACAACAGCTTAATGTGTGTCTGTTACACGTTGTTTCTTTAAATCACACAAGCCCTCCAGAGGCGTTTAATACACAATCTCCAAACGCTGTTTCCACGGGGATCTGTGAGCCACCAGATAAAACCTTGGTTTAAATTCAGTTAAAATCACTGCTGTAGATCGAATTAAAAGACGGGCGTGGGGCGATCTATTTGCTACAGGATTCAAGCTCTGCATCTCAACAGGTCCTGTGCAAAGCTGGGCAGGCGAGTACAGCTCCAGGGGCCACTGCAACCTCTGACCAGATGGGAAAAATCGGAAGGAGGAGGAAATAGGCGGCTATACATATACAAATCCATAATTAGGTTGATGTTGCAGCTCGTCCCACCCCCAACCCTTCCTCAGACGAGGCTCCATTATTTAATTAAATACAACGAGAGGGTGATGCAGGGATCCGGCTCCCAACAGGAAACCTGCCCAGCTATCAATCAAACCTGCTCTCTGTCCTGGACCCTCCGCAAACGTGGAAAATACCCCCAGCGTTCAACAGGGAGGGGACTGAACGTGCGAAGGTAGCCACGCAGACCCCCAATACACAACTAGTCTCCCGCAAATCCAAGGAAACCTTTTCCCCACCCCCATCCTGCTAACTGCCTGTAATACAACACTCCTCTCTAATGGAGCTACTGCAGCCTCTACTAATACCAACCCACCCCTTGCTCCAGAATCTTTACTAGGATGCTTGGGGGGGGGGAGAGAAAGGGGTGAGGTGAGGGTGAAAGGGGGGGTGTTACCTTTCTCTGCTGTTTTTCCCAGGCTGGATCCAAAAGCATGTCCCTGTCCCAGTCCTCCTCCGGCTGCATGTAGTCATTGGTTTGCTGAGAGTCATAATGATCCATGGTTGTGCGTGTCCTTTCGTCTGCTTTTGTTTTTCCTCCTCTGCTGCTGCCACAGCTCGCACTCCCAGGCGGTCTCGAGAGCTCCCTGCTGAAGCACAGCTACAGCGGAGCACGGGCAGAGAGAGACAGAGGAGATGGCAGCGCGCGGCAGCTCCACTTACACCAGAGCTCAACCTAGTCTTTGCACACACAGAAGGGAAGGGGGTGGTGGGGGGAAGAGCCCTGCCTCCTAGTTAATCTCATTGGCTAGGTGGAGTTGCCAAAAGTTCATTTTCCAAGGCTACCGTCGCTCTCATTGAGGCCCCCTTGTGTCAGTCAGGGCTTTCAGCAGTTGATATAGGTTGATTTAAGGCTGCCCTCCCACCTCCTCCCCCTTACTCATATGACATCTGAGTTTAATCTGCTGTGGACTCAGTTTGGTGACGTCTCCCCTTACCTTGGGGGTTTATAGTAATATCTGAAGCTACTGAACAGACAGAATAGACATTCTTAAACCCAGTGAGATTCCTGCTGTGCAATACAAAAAATGCAACAACAAAGTATGTCTGCTTATTGTGTTTGACAGAGGGACAAGGTGGGTGAGATAAGATCTTTTATTGAACCAACTTTTGTTATATAACCTCACCCACCTTTGGAACCAACACCGCATACTGTTATATTTGATGTATTATCCCCTCATCCCTGTTTTACTACACAAGCTTCTACATTATTCAGGTCAGTGTTAAAGAAACATTGTCAGGTTAACCATGAACAATAGTCAAACAAATAGTCCTTACCTGGATTACTAGAAAAACACCTTATTAAAAACTGAAAAAATGTTAAACATCTCATTGACTTGTCAGTAGGAAAGCACTTTATTTAAGCCAGAATCCTGCAAATCCTTATAGATGTACACTTAACATGTCTGTAGTCTTGTTGAGTTGAACTTGCAGAATAGGAGCCTTAGTCTGTGCATATCTGTCAAATTGGACAGTCAGTTACAATGTTTCCAGTTATTTCATTTCCTGATTCCACTAGCACTGTGCTACAATGTTTGGGTTGCAAACTTTATAGGGAAAGTTTATTTGTTAAAAATCAAATTATATTGAATGTTTGAAGAGGAGAGTAAAACACATATTAAGCCAGAGAGAGACAAAGAAACAATTGCCATAAAAAGTTAAAGTTACCATAATTTTTTGGCTCGGTTGCTACAAATCCTTATGCACATGCTTAACTTTATGCATGCCAGTCACCTCATTGAGTTCAGTGGGACTAGTCACATGCTTAAAGTTAAGTCCATGTGTGTTCCAGAACTGGGGCCTTAAACTAGGGAGTCCTGTACACATTTTCTTCAGCGTTTGCAAAAACATTCCCTGAGTAATTCTGAGTAAATTCCTTCAGAGTAAGTCTGGTAACTTTCCAAACCAAAATTAAAGCACTCAGGGACATGCTTAAAGGTTAGTGCATGCATAAGTGTTTTGCTGAACTGGAGCTATCGCTCTGATCCTATGATAGCGTCCGCCTAGATAAACCCCTGTATCTTCACAGAACCCCAGGGAAATTAATAGAACTCTGTATGGGCACAAGGATCAACCAAGGTGGAATAAGGTGAGATCATTGCCCCCTTGGCTGGCTGGAGCCCAGAAAGAACATAATGGTATTTCTATATATGATAGTTAACAGAGATTTTCATTTAACCACAAGTGTTTGAAGGCCTATGTTTTTGGAGTGGAAGGACCAGGATTCCATCTTGGCTCTACAGTTACATGTTGTTTTATTATGGAGCGGCAATAGCTTCTCCATAGCTAATGTTGCAACCACACTCCCATTACATTATTGTAAATAAAATAAACCAAAGTTCTTAAGCTTTCAAATTTGTAGGGTTAAATTTCATTAACAACTGGAGCATTTGCTGATAATTTTACTTAAAGTAAGTAATAAAAAGCCTGAAATTTTTTTTTAAGAGTATTTTTTACAAAGGGTTCAGTGTTTCTTAGTGTCCTTCTCTCTATCCAACAAAATCACACTGCACTAGAACTCTTTAAACTTGGATAGATTTGGAACTTGGATCATCCCGCAAGAGGCAGTTTTTCAAAGACTGGCATAGTAAAATATTTAAGAAGCTGCTGCTGTTTGAGAACTTGACATGATTCTCTGTCAGTGAAGCTGATGAAGAAAAAAACCTGGTAACAGCAAATATTTTCTGCAAGAGTCTCTGAGCCAGTCATGGCTACTTTGCGACACTGAAAGGAAATTCCCAGTTCTTGTTAAAATAGCTCCCCCGCAGGCATTATGCACCAAAATACAATCCCTTGGCCTAGGGAGAGTGTACACAAGTCCAGTTTTCAGATTGCTTAAGGAATAGAGAGTATGTGACATATGAATAGTTATATAGAACACATATGATAGAGCTCGGAGCAGACATCTGATCAGAAATGGAGGAGAGCCAGCTCTGATCTACTAGAGGCCATGGTGATTCTCAAACAAATTTGTTCAGATCTCTGTATAAAGGCCAACTGTAAAATGGGTGATAATAAAACTTACCCATTTTTGTAAAGTGCTCTGAAATCTAAAATGAAAAAGCACTAGGCAATTGTAAAGTATGTTATGAGCCATATTTTTCAAATTAAATAAGTGTGGCACAAGGTATTGAAATTATCTGCCAGATATGAGGTGTTGCCATTTCTGGATGGAACGCAGCAATTCTTTAAGAGCAACATTATAAATCCACCTAGGAAAGGGAGTGAAAATGAATATTATATCTAACAGAAGCTGCAGGCAGAATTTTTAGGGAGACAGAATGTGATTACCTAAATTGGAATCTGTCCAGGATTCTGGCACTAACACTGCTACTCATGAATTAAAAACACTGTGGGATCTTTAGTGCCTACAAGCAGGCAGGACATCAATGTGACATCTCTTCTGAAGTGATCTGGATCACTGTTTCAGTACTGACTCAGAGAGAAGAGTGCCACCTATTGAATCACCAGCACTGCTAAAGCAGAAGAAGCAGGGTCTAATGCTCAGAGCATATGGTCATGTATACACTATGGAGACTCTAGAAACAGCTACAGCCCTGTAGTTATGATGGCATAATCCCACAGTGTAAATGCAGTTTACAGTGACAAAAGGGGTTGTTTCTGTTGCTGTAGGAACACCACCTCCCGAGCAATGATATCTAGGTCAATGGATACATTTTTCCATCAACTACACTGGGGATTAAGTCAGAATAGCCACAGCACTCAGTGATGTGGATTTTTCACACCTCGTAACACTATAGCTGTCAACCTTAATTTTAAGGGTAGACCAGGCCTATGACTAGGGGGTTGGGATTTTTTTTCCCTGGCCCTACCACTGACTCAGTGTGTGATTGTGGGTGAGTCGCTTAACCTCTCCATGCTTTTTGTTTTCTCCGCTGTCAAATGGGGATAATACTTCTTATTGGTCTCCCACAGATACTGTGAGGCTTAACTTATTGTTTGTCAAACAATTTGAGATCCTCAACAATGAAGAGTTACTACGGAAGTGTAAAGTATTATCTTTCTAAGTCTTACAATTAAAAATACTTTACATTTGTTCAAGAGTAGTCCAGCTGGTCAGCTGGCATGATATATGCACTATATGCAATGCTATGGGAGCTTTGAGGTATAGAGAGTAAAATGGCTGGGCTATGGGGTTGCACAGCCACTTGATGGTGGGCTTAAATTGGAAGTTGTTGAATAAAGACAGCTAATTAACCACACACTTGTGTCCACATACTAAATTTTGGGTTTTCAATTTTAAGCTTCAAGTGATAAATATTGATTCAAGTCAACTGACATATTCAAGTCAATGGTACTACTCACTGTCTTAAAGTTAGCCACATACTTAAGAGTTTTGCTGTATTGGAGCCAGAGCACTTAGAACCTTGCAGGATTGAATCCTTAATCCCATGGTCACGATCATCTTCCAAATTGGGTAATGACTCTTTGCCTTTTTAAAATTCTCTCTGAAGTTTGAATTGGCTATAGTCTTCTTCACTGCTCGTCTTAAAGTGCTATGCAGGGTCTATTAGATATAAGGTCTTTGGGCCTTGTCTTTGTATCAGCACTGCAAGGCATCTAGCACACTTTTGGACATTATAAACCCATAAATAATGATTATAGAGTTCTGTACTATTTAACAGTTGTCATGTTCCACCCTAGAATCAGCTGCATTACAGTGGAGGATAAAATCACCTTTGTATTTGTGGTGCATAAAGTCCAAGATTTTCAGATGTGACTAGTGATTTGTGGTGCCTAGGTTTTTGGATGCCCAACTAGAGGCACATTAAAGGGGCTTGATGTTTAGCGGCTGCGTACTTAGCACTTTCCAAATCAGGACCCTTCAAGGTGCCTCAGACTGGACAACCCAGAACTGAGGCATCCAAAATTATTAGGCATTTTTAAAAATCTTGACCAAAGTGCTTCAGCAATGAAAGGTGTTATAAAATGTCAGGTGATATTGTAGAGAGATTGATGAGCTCAGTAGGAAGGAAGATGATAGTGATGACTGGTCTCTGAGACTCTAAAGTGCAAAATAGGGGGTTAAATTGGGAAAAATAGAGGAATCATAAGAACTTCAATAGAGAAGGGCCCAAAAATAAATTCAGTTTATAAATACATTTACATTTATTTTCCATACACATTTGATGAATGTTTGGTAATATACTGTTCTGCTCCCTCAACTGCAGGTCATTTTGGATCACTTATCTCTGAGACTATGTATATCTTTGGGATATCGCAGGATGGATTAAAGACAATAAAAATGCCATGCAATAGTCACCTTTTAATTGTTCCTCTCATCAGCTCAGGATTTCCAATCTTAAGATGTTTGACTCACCGAGACCTGGGGAAACAAAACAAAACAGGTTTTAAAAAATTCCTTGAGAGGAGATGAATACGATGTTTTCAGACAAACAGCCTTGCTTTGGATTTGAATATCATCAGGTCCTCATTTTATTTCCTTCCCACATTTAATGGCCCAGTACCTCCCAGATGATGTAGTTGTACCACATACCTCCCACATGTTGCCAAGAGCCCTCATCTTTTGCTGAAATTCATGAGTTGAGGGCACTCCACATCTTCCAGGAGGTGCTCACCACCTCATAGGTTTGATCCCAAAAACTTGCACTTAATATCCCAGACATTTAATCTTCTGGATGCTGTCTGCTCGCTGTGACCACAGAGTTAGTTGCTGCAGAGGGTCACAGAGTGTATGTTCCCCATTCTCATTATGTTGCTTGGTTCTTTTTAACTGGTGCACAGTGTACCTAGATGTCACTGTGATGTGGTGCCTTGTAATACTATAAAAATCAGTGTAAGTATTTGTATTATTAATAAAAAAATATATCAGAGATCCCATCCATTTAATCCATTGCTGCAATAGCTGGAGATGGATTACCGTCCTGACCTAATATAAGAGTGAATTACAACTAAAGTAGCCCAGATCTAGCAAAATAGTTGAGGCCTAAAATACCAGTATGCAGATTCTTGCTTTCAGGCCCCCCACCCACAATGCCTTGACATTTATGCCTCAAACAGACTGTCCCCCCAGAACTCTGAGGGGCCCCTTGATTTTGTACTCTTAGCCCCTTGGACAGATACTTGATTTCTCAACAACCCATTGCTGTCGTGCTTCCTTAGACTGCCAGGTCCTCATGTGACAAATCCTGTCTTATCTAACCCTGCTCATAGATGACCTCTCCCATCTCTGTTTCCATCTTCTACCCTGGTACAATATTGTAACTTCTGCCCTTCTAGTGTCCTGGGACCAGTCAGCTCTGTTTGGAGACAGAACCTCTTTAAGGACAGGTGTTTGGGCCTGGTAGAGGGGATTATCAGTTTGGGCTAGGAAAGGGTCAGCTGATTCCTATAAAGGGCTGAAAAATCTTAACTGAAGGAGGGCTATGGGAAGTAAGTAGTCATTTGTGGTTGGGTCCTGGAGTTGCAGGAGGGGGGAATGATGGAAGGGGAAAGGCCTGGAGGCCTCTGCAGCCTGCCTTGGTCAGGGGAATAGATTTGTTTGTATCACTTTGTAACTGTGCACTGAAGGAAGGGCCTGAACAGAGTTTGGGTGGTGGTGTTTGATCCTTATTGGCAGAGGCATGGGAACTATAGGTGTGAGGAGTGCTGCAGCACCTCCAGATTTTGTGTGGGGTCCTGGCCCCTGGTCCCACATGCAGGGTCCTCCATGTGTGGTCCCAGCTGCTGCTGGACCCCTGCCTGGGACTCTGGGACTCTGCCCCCTGGTCCCACACACAGGATCCTGGCTGCCACAGGACCCACCCCTTGGGGCTGTGCTCCCACCCACAGCTGTTGTCCCAGCCTCAACCCCTCTATCACATCCTGCCCCCCTTCCCCAGCCATGGCCCAGTCTTGGTCTGGATCTGGGGAGAGGAGGCATAGATGGGGTAAGGGGGGGTGCCAGGTAAAAAGTTTGGGGACCACTGGCTTTTAGGACCCCCCCACTGTAAAAATGGGTTCTAGTGCCACTGCTGCCTGGGCTGGCAGAGGAGACCAGTCAGCAGCCCTACAAACACTTTCAATGAGCATGCAGAGAAGAGGACTTGCAGGCTGTGGTGTTTTGACTGCAGATGATAAATGGTGGATGAGAGCTCAGTCCAAACCACCCCAAGTAGTAATCCAGGGTGATCCAATCCGAGGGGATCACCCAAAGAGCCTGACATGAGAAAAAGCTTTCTTCTGTTTTCATTTGTGCCCCCCCCTCCAGCCCTATTGTCTCAGCACACAAGACACACATAACCACCATCGACTTCCATGGGAGTTCCCATTGTGCAGGCTGTGAAAGCTTCTCAGGCCAGTGAAGGGAGCATTTTTTACAGTGCTGTGGGCAGAGCCCTCTCATGAGAAGGGCTGGGACGCACCCTGTTCTTTGGGCTGTAACAGACAAAAGAAGGAAGCTAAGCCAAGGGCATGTGGGTATTTTTGGGAATTGCTTGCTGCTCATTCTGCCTGTGCTCAGAATACTAGCAATGAGTAGCTCACTCCCCTGGGGAGCCACCCATAAGGGGCCTGCCCAGGGGCATTCAGATTCTTTTGTAAAGATTCCTGTCTGCTTGGCAGGTGAGCTTTGTTGATCCATAAGGACATTCAAAGGCCTATTCAAATAGCACTTGCCTTTTGTCCTAAGGCTTTAGAGCAAATCTCACAAGCCCGTATGCCTCAGGGGCATAAACGAAGAAGAGCTCTGTGTAACTTGAAAGGTTGTCTCACCAACAGAAGTTGGTCCAATAAAAGATATTACCTCACCCACCTTGTCTCTCTGGTGCATAAAAGCAGCTTGGAGGGATAATACTTTACATTTATTCAGATATATACAATATTGAAAACAACACAGGATCATTCATATCAAAGGAGCCCAAAGAACTTTACAAAGTAGGTATACACAGCACCACTGACATACAGCCATTTTCAGGGTAGAGGTAGCAGCATCCTCCATAAGAGTGGAGGGAGGGAGAAATTTTGGCACGGGTCAAAAGCCTCTGCTCACAAAAAAAAGTAGGTAATGACAGCAATCAGATGGAAGCCTGGTTTCTAAGGGCTCATCCAAATACCTTTAGTGCAATAAACTGCATTGAACTCCCTGTTGGAAGAATAAAGGGTTCAACTGACCCTCCCTAGATTTACTGGGTATTTAAGGGTCCAATTGTTCTGTGCACAGTAAATTAGGAATGAGGCTTTGTCTGCACAGGGAATTTCAGCCACGCATGTAACAGTGAAGACCCTATTGTAGGCAGGTAGCTTCTATAGGCATGATTTACACCTATAAAAATGTACCCCTACTTGAACCTGGCAAGCTACACTAGTATAATAATAAATAAAAATAATAATAATTGGAGATATACCAAACTCCTAGAACTGGAAGGGACCTTGAAAGGTCATCAAGTCTAGCCCCTGCCTTTACTAGCAGAACCAAGTACTGATTTTTGCCCTAGATCCCTAAGTGGCCCCCTCAAGGGCTGAACTCACAACCCTGGGTTTAGCAGGCCAATGCTCAAACCACTGAGCTATCCCTCCCCCCATGCAGTTAGTCACCCTGTCTACACTAGGAGTTTCTGGTGCAACTACAACAGTGGCTGGTCACTGAAATCCCCAATGTAGACAAGGCTTAAGATAATTGAAATCAGTGAAGTCACAGTGGTGTAAAACTAGTTTCAGTTAGTACTGAACCAGGCCCTGAAGGCCAAACTAATCATTGCCCTGCACTGTACATAGGCATTTACGCCACTGCTGAGTGGATGTAAACACAGGACTCACTTGGCATTGCTGTAAATGACTCCATAAAGGGCAGGGCAACAGTAGATCACCCCTAAGTGTATAAAAACCAGAGAGCTGGACCTCTAAGTCATCGCCTGCAGCTTGTACATTTATAAACCCTTGATCCATTGCTGATAGACTCCCACGGGAATATTCCTTGTCAGGCAGAAGACTGGTTTTGGGGGCAGGGGTAACTCAAGGATGAGGGCAGGAGGGAATGTGAAGTGGGAGGAGAAATGGAGAGAGCTGCAGGAGGCCACCCAGTAAGTCCCAGGGGAAATAAAAATGAAGAAAATAATCACTCGAGTCAAAATGATTTACAATCATCTTTACTAAATATAATTGAAATGTCTGATAATGTTTTACTTGTGCTACCAAATGAATAATTCCGGGAGCAAGAATATTCTGATCCTCCTGTAAATACAGCACTGCAGTTTATTTTCCAAGTAGAATTTATCACAGATCGCTCCCTTTGCCTTCAGAGTATTGTTTGTTTGTTAATACTGAATTTATAATTAACTGTTACTATTAGTAATTATCCATTCTGTTTCTATAATTACTTTAATCTGGAATGATCACAGAGTGCTTTACAAACGTTGTTTACAAAATTCACTTTACCTCCCCACTGAAATGCAGTCACCTCTCAGGTGGAAGGCGGCAGCTGTTTAGCTACGCACAGGAACACCATACAGCAGTGCAAGACAGGAAGTGAAGAACACTGTATCCAACTGAAGCTACGGGGTTAATGTTATAGAGAGAGGCAGAATATAATTATCCACATAGGAATTTGACCATCTTACTGGGGCCAGCACCCCAGTAAAAATACTGAGAGATCTTTAATGACTAGTGATCAGGACCTTGTTTTTATGTCTGACCTGACAGATCTTGCCTCCAATAGTGCAGCATCCTAAAATAGCATTCTGGGACCGGTTTGTTTCCCAGTTTCTCTCTGAACCGGCAGAGGTTACCAAGACAGCCTGACTCTGTCCCTTAGATGGACTCTGCTGCCTCACTCAGCAGCAACCCTCCTAGCTGCTTATGGAGCAATTGTGACAGACTTAAGAGGCAAGTTTTGCCAAGTCTACTTGGAAGGATGGCAATGGCAATCTGGTGGTGGGAAGGCAAAGTAGGGGGTTATTCAGTCTTTAACAGAGATGGTCTTCCCACCCCCCCATTCACACACAGACGCTCTTCGTTTGTGAGAGAAATATCAAACTTTGAGATCTGACACTGCTCACCCCTTCTTAAAAATCCCTCCCTTGACTCTGATGTTCTCTCTAATTTACAGGCATTATGTTTCTCAGCATGCTTGCAAAACTAGCCCTCTCCCATCACCTCTCGCATAACACTATCCTCTACTCTTTGCAATTGGGGTTTCACCCTGGCTATAGCTGGGAGTGTGTTTTCATGCATGTAGTTAAACTCTTTATTTCCACTGAGGAAGTCTCCTTCTTCATCATACTCCTAGACCTCAGTGGATCACTGCTTCATAGTTATGCCAGTGTCCTGTCACGGTTCCTCCTCCTCTTTATGAAACTCACATTGGTTGGTCCCATCTACACTATAGACATAACCATGCTGACGTGCTCATCTGTTATGATTACAGCTTTAGTTCATCCACAGAGTTACAATTTCCCCTGCACAATAGTGTGTCAACATCACTGGTTTATCCAAACTTAGCAGGCTGTACAATTGTGTTTGCATTAGGGCATTCTGGAAAATCTGGGCAGCTGTCCCATACTGCCTCAATTGTTGGTACCAGTGGCAGAGGGTTATAGGTGTTTTTCGCACACTGAAGTGGATTTCAGCATGTTCTCCTTCACAGTGAGTTAGGCCCTGTCCTTCTACACAGCAGAATCATGCTGGAACCTACATCCAGCCTGACTATTGTTTGCTTATGAACAGAATCTAAACACAACACAAGCAAGTTGTTAGACTCTCTCACCTCAACTCTCTGTCCCTTTTCAACTCTCATATGAAATACAATCTTATACTATAAACCTTGTAGTACAATCTTATATAACCCTCCTCTCTTCTATGTATTATTAAATTCTATAAAGTGGTTGGGGACATAGGTCCAGATTCTGTCCTGTGCCAAGATCTGTTTTTGCACAAGGTGATGTCAGGGAGCCAGTTAAAGATCCCTGATTATCTGGACTGATCTGCACCAACCTCGACCTCAGCACATGGGGCTGCACCAGTATACCCCAGGTGGTTATGTTCTCCAAGGGACTTTACTCTGGTCAATGACTGCCAGAGTTTGCCCTGCGCTGGCCATATCCCCTACATGGGAATTGCAAGGAGCTGATTTTGTTGGCACCACACTTGCTCAGGATTGCCATGTGCAAGGTGATCCCAGTCTGGGGAGAACTGGGGGCTTTCCATTCTCCTGTTTGTTGCAGCCCACACAATGGAACCTTAGCCCTTATGGGAGCAGGGGGAGTTTGGGGAAGGGGATACTGGAAGTCTTGTATCTCTCAGGGGGAGAAGGGGAAGAGTTAAAGCTGCGACGTGTGGTCTGTGGTGTATGGTGGTTACACTCTTAGTGAAATCTGTCTCTAGCTGGAGCAACACAGCGTACATGCTCTTAGATGGCTTAACTTTTCATTGTTTTGCTGCTGAGATTCTGTTAAATCTATTATGTGTAGACCAACCTTAACGGATACACATTTTTTTGTGTACGAATAGATGTAAATACACATCTGCATAGAACCATCAGTTCACCCACCCACTGAAATACAGCCAGCTCTGGGATGGAGGGGAGCAGCTGGTTAACAACATGCAGAAACACTACACAACAGGTTAGTGACAGCAACAGAGTCAGAAAAGCATATGCAGTGAGAAGGGGAATTTAGGGAGGGACTGTGGCCAGGGCAACGAGGTTGGCAATGTGAAAAGGGTCATGACTTCGTCATGTCACAATAAGCATAATAGGTCAGGGCCCTGATTTAGTGCCTCAGAAGTTTAACATAATTCAGGGTGCGTCTACACACCAGCTGGGAGTGTGCATCCCAGCACAGGACAACAGATATGTCATGCTAAAAATAGCAGAGTGGCCACAGCAGCACAGGGTCTCAGGCTAGACATCAGGTAAGATTGTACTCTGGGGCTAGCCCAAGCCATCACCTGTGTTGCCTCAGCCACACTGCTATTTTTAGTTCGCTAGCTGGAACAGAGCTCCTGTGTCTGTCTGTCCATGCGGGGAAGCGCGCTCCTAGTTGCTGTCTAGACATAAAGTACAGTAATAGCGGAGATGGAGGAATTACAGAACTCACAGCCATATTTCTGCAGTATGTTTATCTGGACATAAGCTACATACAATCCTTTTGCTAATGTAAAGGAGGATGCTATTTTCTGTTGCTATGCAGACAATGTCAGAATAGGGGTCAATATTCAAATGCTGCAAGATGCTTTCCTTCTCGTTCTGACTATCAGATGTGCCTCAGTCACCCCCATCTCCACACTTTCTTAGCATAAACTGTTTATTTCAGTGGTGACATTTGTCACAGCGACATCTGACCAGCAGCTCTGAGATGTACAGACAATCAGTGAAGGCCAGGACAGCAGACAGACAGGTCACAGAAAGCTGAGAACAAACAGACCCACCTGACAAACTAAACCCCAGCAGCCCATCCCCAAACTCATTGGACAAACAGGACATTATCTCCCTTGAAAAGATTAGATTTTTACTTGTTACCCACAACCTTCAGGGGATTAATCATGTTTCTGCGCCTTGTGATATCAGGCTACCCTACCCAGCAATAGATCAGCTGTGAGGGCACATGGAACAGGTGAGCATGGGCTAGCTTTTGGATTTTGGCTCTGTCCCCCCATGAGGTTGGTCTTGCACACCCTACAGCCTGACCCACCTCTGTCTCCACATACTGAAGCTGCGTTGCTGTGCAGTCAGGAGCGGATGTTGTCATCAGCTCACAATGCAATGTTTTCATGTGGGGACACAACTGCAATGGAGGGTGCCAAGTTATATAAATCTGGTCTGTCTCCAAACTCAGACTCACCCGCTGAAGCAGAACGAAACTCATGAGGCAGCTTCAGATCATCCATGCTCCGTTAAGTCTGCCTCATTGATGTAAAGTTAACTGAGCCCAGACCCATCAATCCTTCTCAGGGCTTGTCCATACTCCACCTCCACGCACCATGCCATAGTGCTGTCTACACCGGGAGTTCAGTTGGCAGAACTGCCTCACTCAGGGGATTCTGTACAGTAGACCGGGGCTCAGTCTATTAGAACTGGTGGTTTTGAGGCTGTGCAATCTGCCCCTCGATCTTCCTCAGTTCTCACACTAATTCACGGGAGGGGATCAAATGTCACTTGGCAGCTGCTCACTGCCTAGGCCACACACACAGGCCCACCTCCTTCACATGCACCTGGCCCAGGGCAAGGTATTCTCCCCCTCTCTCTCCTACCCAGAGGCCAGGAGCTGTCTCCGAGCTCTCTCTTTTGGCTCCTGTATTCGGAGTTCACCTTTGGTAGGCAGGGCCGGCTTTAGGCTGATTCCCCCGAATCAGGCCCTGCTCCCACGCCCTAAAGAAGAGCGCCTAACTTAGGTGCCTTTTTAATTTTTCCTCACCTGGCAGCACTCCGGGTCTTTGGCAGCATTTTGGCAGTGGGTCCTTCAGTGCCGCAGAAGACCGGGAGCGAAGACTTGGAGTGCCGCCGGGTGAGTCATCCCTGCCGGGGCCTTATCGAAACTATTTGAATCAGGCCCTGCACTTCCTAAAGCCAGCCCTGTTGGTAGGGATCTCTCTCTTAATCTGGGTGGCAGATAACCTCAGTGCACAAAGGGGGTCAACTCTGGATTCCCTGTGCAAACAATACTGTATTTAAAAAGCCATTGGCTGGTAATTTTGTGTGTGTTCCCCTGCTATTATTTTGCGTTCAGATACACATTCTCCTTCCCAGCTCATACTTCTTCTTGTTTGTCCTGTGGCAATGCTTAGGAGCTCAGTTATGGACCAGTGACTGTGCTAGGTGCTGTACATTCACAGAACAAAGCATCTCTGCCTCAATAACCTTACAGCCCACTCTTCTATCTGAGCCTGCAGTGGGCAGTCAGAACACTGTGCCTGTGGCAGCACCATCCACAGCCAAACAATGTTTGTGGTGTGACACATGCAGCATGGTGACATCATTTACATCAGAAGATGAGCTACAAGTGAATAAACCCTGGCTGAAAACATGGATAGCTTCTGTAAGCAGAAGGGGAAATGTGGCAGAAGAAAACAGCAAAAACATCCCAGAGTCAGATTTATCACTAGAACTGCATGTTTGCCCCAGCATGGCAGGGGGCAGCCAGACAGCAGTTTGATCCCTCACAAACCTGTCCTGTGGGAGGGATTTTCCTTGCCCTGGTCATGTGCTATGTACCTGCGATTTTGCAGGCAATGTGGGAGGTTGGCAGATTTCAAACCACGAGCGTCATCTCTTTGCTCCATTGTGTGCCTTGCCTCTGTCAAGTTTTCTGTACAATGTTTAGCTGCTTTTTTGTGCTTCCTCTGATGCTACAACAAAAGCTGGTTTGAAAGTACTAAAGTAGAGGGGGTATGAGTAAGGAAACACAGACCATGGTCTGTGCAAATTGGAGAGGTGATGCAACAGGAAAGGTGAGTGCTCGGTACCTCACAGTCATGAAATCTCACTCCAACTGCCTTGGCTCAATCGCTGCAGCTGCATGCGTCGCCTTCAGGATTTACAGCCAGCACCTGTCAGTAGAGGTGGTGGTACCCAGCCATTGCTATGCCTGCTTGTTGCCTAAGGGCAGAGTTCCCTACACTGCTCTGGGCCCCAGCAGGAAGCCATGCTGGACATATGCAGTGACACTGGCTTAAGTTAAAGAGGGAAAGGGGGAACTGATGTCCATCCAGAAACCACGCCACACATGAGTAAACTTGTAATAGCTTGGCTCTTTGGTGGCTGTTGGGAGTTTATTGCTCTCAGAGTCCTGCCACACATGAAGAAAACAACATAGGAGAAAGCCCTGAGTGTTCCGCAATTCTGCAGCTGTGGCATTTGCTGAAGCTTCAGGCCTTGCTTCAGAACTGTGATCCTGAGTCTATGGCCACATACACTGGCTGTTAGCTAAGGCTGTAGAGCAGACTCATTAATCTCTCTCTCTCTCTAAGTGGTCTCAGTGCCACTGCCCGGGACAGAACACCTCACCCAGGAGGTGTGTGGGTTACATAAAATAAGGGTTGTGAAGCCTTACAAACAAGAACCAAGCATAACCGATGCACACCGTCTTCCAGGCTTCGCGGAGAGCCTGACGCATTACCTGCCTTGTTCATCTCGCTGAAAACTGTTACCTTTTAATATAATGCTAATGATGGCAGTTCAGTTATTAACAATTGTTTTGGCAGTAACATCCAGCTGACGAGACCAATTTGCAGTTCCACCAACGAGCGGCATAAAGGGGCTTTAAAGGGTCTGGAAGTGGGCCCCAGGAAATTCTTAAGGGGACTTCCCTGCTGTGGTACAGCTGCTGGAGCTCTCCCCGCAGCCTGGCCCAGGGGGGCTCGGCAGGGGAAGAGGTGTATGGCCAGAGTCCATAATTCAGAGCTGCCCCCTACCCAGCTGTTAAAACCTTTAGTTTCCCCTGACGCCATTTATGACTCACTTATGTGTTGCTGATACAGGAATCTGAGACATACTGGAAAACGTGGGGGCAGCATAAAATAAATTGAATTTAATATAAAGAGTAACATGGGGCTCCTGCACTGACTTTATTTTTTATGTCCATTGTAAATCTAAATAGAATTGTCACAGAGTCCTCAGCCTGCCGAGCAAGAGTGTGGGAGAAGTTAGGTCCAGTTTGTCACGGAGTACATGGGCCTTGCCTGTAGGAATGGATAAAATGACACATAGTCCAGAGAGGTTAAAAAGTGTCCCCCCCCAGCCCAAGCAAGGTTTGAGAAGGTCTGTGAGTGGGGGAAGGAAGCGTGCTAACTTGCAGCCCTCTGTACTGTTTCCTGCGGACCTTTGCAGGGATGCAGAATAGCAGGGCACAGATCCTCTCCAATCAATCCCTGCGTTATCTAGTCTGCCCACACCCCACCTCTGCTTGGCCCAGCCTGCTCTGGGGCTCCTACTGGCCGAGCTAGCTCAGCACCTGCACACAGGAGTTTCCTGTGGGGGGAATACTGCCTGTGGGGAGGCCTACCTACTTTGTACCCTTTCACAGCTGCCTAGCTGAAGTAAAAGGGCCACAGGAAAATGATTAACTGGGCCACTGGGGTCAAATTCAGAGCTGATGTAAGTTGGGTACGACTGCAAATCCTCCAGTCGTATCACTCCCACTGACTCCAGGTTTGGATTTGATCCTCCAAGTCTCACTTTACCCTATCTATAAAAATGGGCATTATTATTGATTATCTGTATGGCTGGACCAGAACCCCTTTGTGCTAGGTGCTGTACAAACACAGAGATGGGAGGACAGTAAAGGGAGCAAAGAAAGGGTGTCTGTTCCCCTTTAAGCCAAAGCAGGCAGGGCTGCAAGGAGATGCATTCCAGGAATGGCTGCTCCCTGCCAGGCTCTGGGTTTTCCTTCCCGTTACACACTAAGGAGGAATGTGCAGAGCTGCTTGCTGCCACCCACCGCTGCCTGGGGGGCTGCAGCTAACTTTGAAATGCCGTGCAAAGAGGCCAGAGGTTTTCATAGCCATCTAAGGTAAGGCTGGCTCCCTCTATACCAGCCCACCCCCCTGCAGTATGGAGCTGGGACGGGGAAAGGTGAAAGCCTGACTGCCTTATATGGACAAACTTGCATACTTGAGGCGATGTGGGAAAGTGACATCATGCAGCTAGATGAGGAGGGAAAAGGGGGTCCTGCTGGAGTCCCCTTAAAGATGCATCAGCCTATTGGTACAAGTTTCACATGGCTCCTTCTCTCTCCCTCTGAACTGTAATTGTTGGCACTGTGCCAGTCAGTCACACATTCAGGGACTTAACTCTCTCCTAATTTACATGGGTGCAGCTCCTGTTGACTGCAATCAGAGTGGCACCTGAGTAACTGAGGGCAGAACTGGGCCCCGCCTTGTACCTTTGGTTTTTCTCCTCCCCGCCCCCCTTCCCCAGCCAGTTTCCAACTTTAGAGTGGTTTGTGCTTGCTGTTCTAGACAAGGCATTGAATGCATGGTGAAAGGTATCAGGGGAAAGGTATGAATGGTATGGAAAGATGTAGGGCCAATTCACTGGCTGCTCCAGGCACCTGTGCTATTTAAATAGCTAAGAGATACTTCCTCTCCACAAACTGCAAAAAGAATCCATACAACCCTCCCCCTCTGACACCCCTCGCTCCTTTTCCACTTTTGGAAAATGAAACCAATCCTTCAATCTCCCCTGCACCCTCCTCTCCTGAAAAATGCGATTCATCTTTCCAACAGTCCCTGGAATAACTAACCTCCCATCCCCTTTACAGAACACAAGTAGTTTGGGGTTAATGGCTCGCACTTTTAGTTGATCAAAACCCTATTCATAGATTCTAGGGCCAGAAAGGACCATTGCGATCATCTGGTCTGACCTCCTGTATAACACAGGCCACAGAACTTCCCCACAATAATGCCCAGAGCAGAGGTTCTTTTAGAAGAATGTCCAATCTTGATTTAAAAATTGCCAGTGATGGAGAATCCACCAGGACCCGTGGGAAACTGTTCCAATAGTTAATTACTTTCACTGTTAACAAAATTTACACTTTATTTCCAGTCTGAATTTGCCTAGTTTCAACTTCCAGTCCTTGGCTTATGTTCAGGGGTGGCTCCAGACATTTCGCCGCCCCAAGCACAGCAGCATGCCGTGGGGGGCGCTCTGCCAGTCGCCGGTCCTGCGGCTCTGGTGGACCTCCCGCAGGCGTGCCGGTGGAGGGTCCGCTGGTCCCGCGGCTCCACTGAAGCTGAGGGACCAGCAGACCCTCTGCAGGCACGCCTGCGGGAGGTCCACCGGAGCTGCAGGACCAGTGGACCCTCCACAGGCAAGCCACAGAAGGCAGCCTGCCTGCCATCCTCCTGGGGACTGGCAGAGCGCCCCCTGCAGCTTGCTGCCCCAAGCATGCGCTTGGCGTGCTGGGGCCTGGAGCTGCCCCTGCTTATGTTAGACCTTCCTCTGCTAGATTGAAGAGCTCATTATTAAAAAACTGGTTCCTCATGTAGACACTTACAGACTGTAATCAAGTAACCTGTTAACCTTTTCTTTGTTAAGCTAAATAGATTGAGATCTTTGAGCCTTTCAGTACAAGGAGTATTTTCTAATACTTTAGTCATTCTCATGGCTCGTCTCTGAACTCTCTCCAATTAATCAACATCCTTCTTGAATTGTGGCATTAGAACTGGACAGAGTATGCCAGTCGCAGTCAAATATAGCAATAAAATAACCTCTCTGCTCCTACTCAAGATCCTCCTGTTTCTGCATCCCAGGATTACGAGTTCTTTAGCCACAGCATCAAACTGGGAGCTGATTATCATGTTCAGCTGATTATCCACCACGACCCCCAAATCTCATTCAGAGTCCCTGCTTCCCAAGATAGAGTCCTCAGTCATGTAAGTACGGCCTATGTTCTTTGTTCCTAGATGTACTCATTTACATTCAGCCATATTAAAACACATATTATTTGCTTGCACCCAGTTTACCAAGTGGTTGAGATCACTCTGGATCAATGACTTGTCTTCTTCAATATTTGCCAGTCCCCCAATTTTTGTGTCATCTACAAACTTTATCACTGATGACTTTACGTTTTCTTCCAGATCACTCATTAAAATGCTAAATAGCATAGGGCCAAGAACTGATCACTGTGGGTATGTCTACACCAGAGATAGGCAACCTATGGCACGCGTGCTGAAGGTGGCACACAAGTTGATTTTCAGCGGCACTCATACTCCCTGGGTCCTGGCCACCATTCTGGGGGGCTCTGCATTTTAATTTAATTTTCAGTGAAGCTTCTTAAACATTTTAAAAGACTTATTTGCTTTATGTACAACAGTAGTTTAGTTCTATATTATAGACTTATAGAAAGAGATCTTCTAAAAACATTAAAATGTATTACCGGCACACAAAACCTTAAATTAGAGTGAATAAATGAAGACTCGGCACACCACTTCTGAAAGGTTGCCAACCCCTGGTCTACACAGAGATAAAAGACCCACAGCCTGGCCATGGCTGGCCCAGGTCAGCTGACTCAGGCTCAAAGGGCTATAAATTCCTGTGTAGACATTCGGTCTTGGGCTGGAGTCAGAGTCCTGGGACTTCCACCCTCTCAGGGTCCCTCCCAGAGTTCAGGCTGTAGCCTGAGCCCAAACAGCAACACACAGCGATTTTTCAGCCTTGTAGCCAGAGCCCTGCAAGTCCAAGTCGGCTGACCTGGGCCAGCCATGTTTTTTTTTATCCCTGTGTAGACATAGCCAGAGGGACCTCACTGGAAACACACTCGCTTGATGATGATTACCCAATTACATTTGCATATTGAGATCTATCAGTTAACCAGTTTTTAATCTATTTAATGTGTGCCATGTTAATTTTATGTTCTAGTTTTTTTAGCCAAAGTGTTGTGTGGTAAGTACATTACTGTGAGGAAGTGAGGAAGCAGCCCAGCAGGAGACTTCAAGCCTGGCACAGGCTTGCTATATGGGCCAACCAGAGATACCTAGCATAGCAAAAAAACCTTAAGCAGCTGATTCCTTATAAGAGAACTGAAGCAGTTCTGGGGAGCAGGGAAAGGGGGCTGATTCTGAGAAGCTGCAAGAGAGTCAGCTTGGGCAGGGCAGCCGCAAGCAGATAAAAGAGACTCTGTGAAGGAACCTTTTTCACTTGCCCAGGCTCTGAGGTAAGAGCCATGCCCTGAGTTTGGCAGAATTTGGTATAGGAGCCACAGGCTAGGACTGACTGCCCATTGAGAGTGAGCTTCCATGTCCTCCACAGAGGTGGTCCCTCCAGGCCAAGGCTGGGGCACATTTGCAGGGCCGCATGAGGAAGATTGGATGGCTGCTGCCCACATTGTATAATGGGGTCTTTGTGCATGTTCATGAATATGGATACGTTGAATGCACTGTTAGAGCTGGGGTGAGGTGCAGGCCTGGAATAGGTACCTAACAACTCTCGAGTGGCAGCAATGTTCAATCGCTACAAACCTTACCTGCATGTGAGCTAGTACTCGAGAGGAAAAGGCTCTGCATCTTGTTACCAATCACTGAAACCACCCAATCCCTCTTCTGGGGATTTGATTTCTTTCCCCCAAGCATCCTTACGGAACTCACCACAGGTGCACGGATCTCTCCTTCCACTTCACTCGTAATATGTCCTCAGAGAATACGTACCAAACAGCTTCCTCGCCATCTTCTTCCAAATGAGGTTCAGGTGGAGTCCTAATGTGAGCCACGTCTCTGAGTTCTAATAAAACACAAAGATTTACCACCTTGGTGGCTGTAAAAGCCTCTGTTGGATCATCCAATCACTGCCCATTTGCCATCGCCCCATTTCCTAAAGAAAACTCTAGGGCTAGCGGGTGGTGGATCTATAACCTGCCCCTCCCTCTTTCTAAAAATAATGAAATCTCCTCCCCCTCCCAAAGCATGTCTTGTAGGATTCTGCTCTCCACTTGCTCTGCTGTCTCTATGTTCACACTACAGCAGGAAGCAGGAGAAGGGGGAAGAGATCTGGCCATGTGCAAATATACCTGGTCCTGTGGATGGGGTAGCTTGAAGTGTTCCACACACCCAGCCCAGAACAAGGAGAGCTCAGTAGGCATCAGAGGGCTGTTATACACAGACGGGCAGAGTAAGGAGCTTGGGTCGGGGCGGGGGGCTTAAGAAAGTGCAAATCACCCAGTTCTAGAAAGAGAAAATAACCTTGCATGGTCCGTACATGAACAAACTTGCTTTATTGGCATTAACACACTAAAACTACTAAACTGCGCTGAGGTTTATGAACATAGGAACTGCCATATCTCATCAGACTCTTGCTCCATCTAGGGCAATATCCTGCTCCTGACTTGTAAGAACAGCTAATGCTGGCTGCTTCTGAGAAAGGCAGAGCAGCCCCGCTCTGTTGTGCTGTGCCAGATGTCAGGTCCTTCTGACCCATGGCTTCCTTTCTGATTACCACGGTGATCATCTTATCCCCTGAAGTATGAGCTTTGATTACTGTCATTACAACAGAGCTAGCTCTAAGTCTGGTGATAATCACAGATAGTATCCCAGGTAGATTTTCATCACCTGCATATCTGGTGTGGAAAGGAAGGGTATCCAATCTGACCCATGCATGTTATGGGGTTGATGGTTGGGGAAGGTTTAGCAGCTGTGATGGGTGTGGCTGGGGTCCTTGTCCCAGGCAGGGAGGTTTTGGCTACTGAGTTTGTGCACTGGGACCCTCTTTTCTGCCCAAACTGCAGAGAGGTCCCAGAAAGGGAGAGGTGTGTGTGAAAGTGGCAAGGTCTTTGATCCTTGCTTTTACTCTTGCAATGGTTGCTCCCTATGCATTGTGGGAATGACAGAATGGTGGCATGTCCAGTGCAACTCCACTATTTCTTCCAGGGATGGGCTAAGGAGGTACTCTTACCATCTGCATCTACACATGTCCACACTCAGCGGAGGTCATTTCTGAAGCCAGGGAGCTGGGGCTCCTCTCTCTCTGCTTCCAGTTCAGCAATTTGGTGATGTGGAATTCCAGTGCCTCTTGTGATCAGCTCATCCTTCATGAAACCATGGTTCTGAGCATGCACCCCCATTCCAGAATCATTCTACAAGTCAGTACAAGGTATCTTTCTAAAGAAAACGGAGGGAGGATGGAGAGGGGCTACCACAAGGATGATGAACTTCCCAATAGGATGTGCCATTAGGTCCGTGCACTGTCCTTTTTTCTTATCATTTGTTTCTGCCTTTAACATCTAATCTCTCTAGGCATTTTTACTGCACTTGTTCCTGTGGTATCTGAGTTCCTTGGTTGAGAATTTTTCACTTAAACTTTTTTCCATCAGAAAATGCTGATCTGTCAAAACCAAAACTTTAAAAAAAAATTCTAATCTGAATACTGTCAAATACATGCTATGTGATCGCATTGTTATGACATCACTACTTGCAAGTCTGCAGTCTGGTACAGAAGAAAGAGAAATGAGAGGGTTTGGACTTTTTTTTTTAAAAGTCTCCTATCAGATGGTGTTTCAGGAGGTTCAGCCAACACAGGAACTCAGCTGATTCTCAGGCTTTTCAATGGGTGACATTATTTCATAGTAACTTCTCTTTTCTCAGGGCACCTTCCATATAGAAGGGGAAACCTTGTGGTGTGGGTTTTTTTTTTAAATCTTAAATTGACTATCTCATCTTGTAAGTTAAGTGACTTCTGAGGGGGACCCTCGTGAGAAAATTTAAGAGGGCTGCTGTTTGTGAAAGCCTAATTGGAAGTATTTTTTATTTGTGAACAGTCCTTTTCTGTCCTGAATTGAAACAAATGAAAACATTGCAATTGCCTAATACACTCCGACCTGCATTCTAGAATGTGTGTGACCAACTCAGGGATGGAGCCAGAAATTATAGAAGATCAGGGTTGGAAGAGACCTCAGGAGGTCATCTGGTCCCATCCCCTGCTCAAAGCTCAAATCAACAACTTGCTTTCAGGGAAGCAGTGCTAGTCTTCTCATTGATACACTTCCACCTACAGCCCACAAAGTATATTTTAATCTTTCCATATGTTTCTTTAAGTTCTGTGTGTACTTAGTGCTCTATATTTATTGCTGCTTAAAACCCTAAGTGAATGTATATGCTAATTGCCAGTGCACAAGTTGCCTCCTAGTGAGATTCTAATTCAGGCCCCTTAGGGTTTGGCTACACTGGAGAATTGCAGCGCTGGTGGTGGCTTTACAGCGCTGCAACTCACTCCCCGTCCACACTTGCAAGGCACATTCAATGCTGTATCTCCCTGGCTACAGTGCTGGCTGTACTCCACCTCAGCCTGGGGAATAATGACTATAGCACTGCTGATGCAGCGCTGCTCCGCCAGTGTGGCCACCAAAAGTGCTGTTATTGGCCTCCAGAGGTATTCGGAGATATCCCAGAATGCCTGTTCAGCCACTCTGCTCATCAGTTTGAACTCTACTGCCCTGGCCTCAGGTGACCCGCCCTTTAAATGCCTTGGGAATTTAAAAAAATCCCCTTCCTGTTTGCTCAGCCAGGTGTGGAGTGCAATCAGTGAATCTTTCCAGGTGACCATGCCTCCACGCGCCAAACGAGCCCCAGCATGGAGCAATGGCGAGTTGCTGGACCTTATCAGTGTTTGGGGAGAGGAAGCTGTGCAGTCCCAGCTGCGCTCCAGCTGTAGGAATTATGATACCTGCGGCCAGATATCAAGGGCCATGCTGGAAAGGGGCCATGACTGGGACGCGCTGCAGTGTAGGGTTAAAGTGAAGGAGCTGTGGAGTGCCTATTGCAAAGCCCGTGAGGTAAAATGCCGCTCCGGCGCTGCCCCCACGACCTGCCATTTTTACAAAGAGCTGGACGCGATACTTGGGGGTGACCCCACCACCAATCCGAGGACCATGATGGACACTTCAGAGCGGGAGGGGGGGAGAAGGAAACTGAGAGTGAGGGTACTGGGGTGGGGGAAGACACCCCGGAGTCCCTGGAGGCATGCAGCCAGGAGCTCTTCGCAAGCCAGGAGGAAGGTAACCAGTTGCAGCAGCTGGTACTTGGTGGAGGACAAACAGAGGAGCGGGTTCCCAGTAAGTGGCTTTTATTTTCAGGATGGAAATTTTTCGAGAGAGGAGGGAGGGTTAGGGCTGCATGCATGCCTAGATGTGTTTATTGGGAGATCCACTGCGGTCCTTGTCCTAGTCTGGCTAACGCGTCCGCGCCACTGTGCCACGAGGGGTGGGGGGACCATTGCAAGACACAGGCAAACTGCATAGGGGCCAGGGCAGAATCCGCATTGCTGTAGAAGACCCCCCTGCTCTTCCCAGGTGACCCGCAGCAGCGAGATATCTTCCAGGATCAGCTCCTGTGGAAAATGTTGGGAGAGTGTTCAGTGTAGGTGCCCCCTGCAGCTGTTTGCTTTCCCCAACGGACAGAAACCCCGAGGACAGAACAGCCCTGAAGCAATCAGTCCCCCTTACTCACCATTTCAGGGCTCCTGTGGGTTATGTGCGCTCTCTTTGGTATGGGAAAATTATGCTATTGTGACGACTGTAAACTCCTTCACTGTGTGGGAATAACTGTCTGATATAAACAATACTGCTTCTGTTAAGTGTTGCCTTTTTTGCCTTTCCACAAGCAACCTTGAGATCTCGGCTGCCCATGTTATTAACAGCTCAAAGACTCCAAAACCTCCGGAAGGAGCCGCGAAAAAGCAAAGAAGACCTGCTGCAAGCAGTTATGGATCACTCTGTCACAGAGAATCAAAAAGTGCAGGACTGGAGGGAAAGGGAAAGCAGGATCCGCCAGAAAAACGCAGCGGCCAGGAAGAAAAGCACAAAGCAGCTGATAAGCATCCTGGCGTGCCAAGCGGACTCTATCCAGGCGCTCGTAGCCATGCAGGCAGAGCACTACAGCATCGGCCCCGCCCCCTCATCCCAAAGCTCTTTCCCTTGTGCCCCAATGTCAGCTCAAAACCCCCTTCCCCAGCATCCAGGTTTTTACCACCACCAGCTGCCTCCAACACCTGTAAGTTCACCTACCAGCCCTGAGAACTACGACCTTTACCCTCTGCACTCAACCCCCACCACCATGCAGTATAGGCATCCTGAAGTGCAGCAGTCATTGCACAGCACTCCAGACAGGATATTTTCAAACCTGTGACTGTACAGTTCCACCCCCCACCCCACCCCCCTGCCCTTTTAGGTTCCCAAAATGTTGTGTGTCTGTCAATAAAGTTATTTTCTTTTCAATAAATGAATTCTTGACTTTGAAAACAGTCTTTATTAATGCAGAAAGTCAAAGATACCTTAGCCCAGGAAAGAAACAGGCATTGCACATCAGCTTAGGAAAAACAGATTCCTACTAACATTGTAACCACTGCACTTCACTCCCATGCAAGACACCAAACATTACTGTTGGTTTTCAGCCTCAAATTCCTCCCTCAAGGCATCCCTAATCCTTGCAGCCCTGTGCTGAGCCTCTCTAGTAGCCTTGCTCTCTGGCTGTGCAAATTCAGCCTCCAGGTCTTGAACCTCAGAGGTCCATGCCTGACTGAATGTTTCACCCTTCCCTTCACAAATATTATGGAGGGTACAGCATGCGGATATAACCGCGGGGATGCTGCTTTCCCCCAAGTCTAGCTTCCCATACAGAGATCGCCAGTGCCCCTTTAAACGGCCAAAAGCACACTCCACAGTCATTCGGCACCAGCTCAGCCTGTAGTTGAACCAGTCCTTGCTCCTGTCAAGCTTCCCTGTATATGGTTTCATGAGCCAAGGCATTAACGGGTAAGCGGGGTCTGCAAGGATCACAATGGGCATTTCAACGTCCCCTACTGTGATCTTCCGATCTGGGAAAAAAGTCCCAGCCTGCAGCTTCTGAACAGGCCAGTGTTCCAAAAGATGCGTGCATCATGCACCTTTCCAGGCCAGCCTGTGTTAATGTCAATGAAACATCTATGGTGATCCACAAGCACCTGGAGAACCATAGAGAACTACCCCTTCCGATTAATGTACTCGGATGCTAGGTGGGGTGGTGCCAGAATAGGAATATGCGTCCCATCTATCACCCCTCCACAGTTAGGGAAACCCATTTATGCAAAGCCATCCACAATGTCCTGCACGTTCCCCAGAGTCAACACAATTCCAACGGTCGACTTTCCCACTCCAAACTGGTTCCCGACTGATCGGTAGCTGTCTGGAATTGTCAGCTTCCAGATTGCAATAGCCACCCGCTTCTCCATCAGCAGGGCAGCTCTCAATCGCGTGTCCTTGCGCCGCAGGGTGGGGACGAGCCCAGCACACAGTCCCATGAAAATGGATTTTCTCATCCGAAAGTTCTGCAGCCACTGCTCATCATCCCAGACTTCCATGACGATGTGATCCCACCACTCAGTGCTTGTTTCCCGAGCCAAAAAGCGGCGTTCCACGGTGCTGAGCATTTCCGTGAATGCCAGAAGCAATTTAGTGTCATACGCGTCAGGCGACTCGCTATCATCGTCAGACTCCTCATCACTTTGGATCTTAAGGAATAGCTCAACCGCCAAACGTGATGTGCTGGCGAGACTCGTCAGCATACTCCTCAGCAGTTCAGGCTCCATTTCCCACAGAAATAGCGCTGCACAGAAACCGTTGAGAGAGTCAAGATGGTGCCAAATGTGGACGGAAAAACAGGGATTGTTGGGATGTGAAGCGATGCATCACGGGGCATTGGGACAGGAAGCAGAATGACCTGCACCCTTCCATCCCCTTCCCACAACCCACGGCACCAAAATGAGACGAGCTGCTCTGTGGGATAGCTGCCCATAATGCACCACTCCCAACACCGCTGCAAATGTGGCCACACTCCAGCGCTTTCCCTACACAGCTGTACGAAGACAGCTTTAACTCCCAGCGCTGCACACCTGCAAGTGTAGCCAAACCCTTAGCTACAGAGATTGTGCACTGCTGACTAAGGGATCTAGTTGGGAATGGTTAAATCATGAGTTTATGACACCCTTCTGAGACTGCTTTTTTATTCTTTTACTCTCAGCAGATGCTATAGATAAAGTTGTGAAACACTTTCCATTATTATCCGCCATTTTCACATGCTCATAACTGTTTGAAACATTCTTTGTTGGGACTAAAATTTTCCATGCTTGGTCTCTACTCCAAGTTGTTTGTTTGTTTGTTAAAGCTTGAGCTAAATTCCTATTGTCTCAATTCTTGAGTTAAGGAGTAGTATGAAAAAATACACAGCTCATACTATTGAAGATCACACATTTTTGCTGTTGTTGCTTAAAACGAGATTCCTGTTTGAACTGTGAAACTTGCACAGGCATACTGCTTACTGAGGACTAGCGCCTTGCTTGGTGCAATGTGGAAAATTAAAATTAAAAACGTCTAGGCAACTGACATATTTTGTAGCATGCTCAGAAGGCATCTGCTAATAAATGTGGATAACCTAGTGAATACCCCCTTTGTGACACCATAATGCACACACTCTCTGAGCAGGGGTTTGGTCGGGGATCCAAGAAGCAGGGCCGGCTCCAGGCCACAGCGCGCCAAAAGTGTGCTTGGGGCAGCATGCCGCAGGGGGCACTCTGCTGGTTGCCGAGAGGGCGGCAGGCGGCTCCGGTGGACCTCCTGCAGGCATGCCTGCGGAGGGTCTGCTGGTCCCGCAGCTACGGTGGACCTCCCGCAGGCGTCCCTGCGGAGGGTCCGCTGGTCCCGCGGCTCCGTTGGACCTCCCGCAGGCGTGCCTGCGGATGCTCCACCGGAGCCGTGAGACCGGCGAGCGGCAGAGCACCCCCCGTGGCATGCTGCCATGCTTGGGGCGGCAAAATGGCTAGAGCCGGCCCTGCCAAGAAGCCCCTGGGATAGTCTATGTGGGTCTCATGAAACTACACAGACAAAACCCCTAACCTTTTTCTCTTAAAAGAGCAACAAAAGCAGCCTTAAAGGGACAGCATTAATTCAAAGAAATCATACTGGACTGGGACACAAATTGTATGTCTGTCCATACATCTTGTACCTGCTGTTACTTGTCATATCTGAGATCGCTATAGCTGAAGATTAGAGAACAAGTCCTACCCCCCGACACACACACATAGTCTCTCTCCCCTCCATTTGTTTACCTTGTACATATGGCAGCACTGTGTCTGGTCAATTTTACAATTTTCCCATTGTTTGTGTGGGTCTTTCAGACAGCACATGGGAAGCAAAAAAGGCAAATTCATCTCTACTTCAGAACAGGAAGGTAAAATTACATCTCACGTACGCAAGGGCTTCTGAGGGCTAATTTGGACCCCAGTACAGCCTTGACCAGCTCTGAGGGCTGCCATAATCTACAGATCTGTTGCAGTGGCCTCTATGGGCCACTGTGAGGGAGCAGGTCTACCCTAGCCATGCCCCTGCTTGCCTTGCATCACCCCCCTGCAGAGCCAGCTCTGTGCCTGCTGAGGGTCTCTGTTTCCCCATGGGGAATTCACCAGGGTGGCCACACAGCACTTTGGCTTAGCTGGTGCAGAGTGGCTGCAGCGGAGGGGTGAATTCCTCCTTTGGTGTTTTGCTGTGAGATCTGCAACAGTCACATCCTATCGCTCAGGCACTGCATGGGAGTGACATCTATGTGCATCACAACCTTTGCGTTCAACTCTAACAAAAGCCTTCACTGGGAAACCCCCCAATAATAATGGTAATTTTAAAAAAGCAATTAAAAGAAGAATCTGGGCCCAATCCAATGCCTGCTGAAGTTAATGGCAAAACCACCACAGACTTTAATTGGCACAAGAGCTGGCCTGCCTTTTATTTATCCTCATAATAAAGGAACAGCACAGGCACCTTCAACTCCCATCGCAATTATGCCAGCACCCTCTCTCATTGCCTGTTTACCTGAACTGTTCACTTACCTTTTTCATACCTTAGCATTTATATTTATAAAATGAACCCTATTCAACATGCTTCAGGGACTGCATACAGAATCTATTGCACGCTACATAGATCTATTCTAGAAATCAGCCCTACTTCCCAAATCTTCCTCCCCAGTCCCAGGTAAAAGAGATGAGCTTTTCAGAGCTGTACAAGGCCTAACAGACTCTGGTTCTGCTAGATCAATGATGGGAGTGAATTAAAGACATGGGCCCTCTGCTGAGAGAGCCCTGTCTCCATCCTTTTAAACCAAGGGAGTGTTAGCTGGCCTCAGTTCTGCCATTGCTCTGCTTCCAAGTGGTCTTTGAGAAGAGCACCTAGCAGAGCACATAAATAATACCCTTATACAGCACCTTTCCTTCCAAAGGATCCTGTGGGGGAGGAAAGGGGGTGTTGCAATTCAAGTTTTTTCTGGAGACCTGTCCTCCAGGGGGCATTTTTAGCTTCACATAAGCCTTTGATGGAATCCTTGATTTAAGGGGAAGCCCGTCTGTCTGTCAGGTGGGTGAGTGTCTGTTCCTCCCATTTCTCCCTCAGTGGGTAAGGTAAATGTTTGCCCTACACTTTCCACCCACATGAATGAGGCTTATCATATAGCATCTCTCGCTCTCTTCCTCTCTGAGGAGCAAGTGCAGGAATGGCTTGACAAAAGGTACTAGCTCCCAGGGGGAGTGCTGGAGACAAAGAGGAGGTATTGCTACATGGGTTGGTGGGAGGCAGGACCCAGCTGATTAGCACACGTGGAGTGATCTGCCAGTTAGGAGCTCTGAAGGTAAAACCCTCATTCTTTTATTAACTTTGCTTCAGTTTTCTTGAAAAGCTCAAATCCTGGATTTAAAAAGCAAAAAGGACTTTGAATATGTCCCTAGTTTTGTTTATGTTTAGTATCCATTATGGTGCATGGCATATTTTTTCTGCAAGCAAAGAGGAAAGCTTGTTAACCCTTTAAAGTGCATTTATGGTCAGAAAAGTGCCTGTGTTCAAATGGCACCTTTGCTCCTTGTGTAAATATGATTGCTATCTGCTGACTGTAATGGCTGGGGTAAGTTTTAACTATATTTTAATCACACTAGTGCTGCCAAACCACTCTAGCTGGGTTCTATTTTGTTTCCTGCATCAACAACATAATTGCTAAATAAGTTCCAGTTACAGGCCCAAATTCTGCCCTCAGTTCAGTTAACTCAGATCTGGTCAGTATTTGCCCTAGAGCACTTCTGGAAATGTTGTTAGTGGTATAGTTCAGTAGTGGGGAGCTCTTCCCTCTAGGTAGGTTGCCAGGTGTCTGGTTTTTGACTGGAACACTCCAGAGTATTAAAAGTCTGGTTGGTGCAGGGCTGGCAGGCTCCTTACCTGGCTCCGTGCAGCTCCCTGAAAGTGAGTGGCATGTCCCTGTGACCCCTAAGCGGAGGGATGGCCGGGGGGCTCCACATGCTGCCCTGGGGCCCTGAGTGCTGCCTCCGCAGCTCTGGGAGCTCCCCTCCTGCACTCTGAACTCCTCATCCCCGGCCCTACCCCAGAGCCCGCAACCCCAGCCAGAGCCCTGATGCCCCTGCACCCCAATCCCCTGCCCTAGGCCGGAGCCCACTCCCTGCACTCTGAACCCCTCAGCCCTATCCGCCAGCCCCCTCCTGCATCCCAAATACCTCATCCCTGGCCCCACACCAGAGCCCTCACCCCCTCCTGCACCCCAACCCGCTGCCCCAGCCTGGTGAAAATGAGGAAGTGAGGATGGGGGAGAGCAAGCAACAGAGGGAAGGGGGATGGAGTGAGAGGGGTGGGGCATGGCCTCGGGAAAGGGGCAGGACAAGAGTATTTGATTTTGTTTGATTAGAAAGTTATCAACCCTACCTCTAGGTCAGTACTGAATCATACCACAGCCTGGTGTTCAGGGACTCTTTGCCATCTTGCAGGTGAAATGTTTACAACAAAAGTCCTGTCCCCTTGTTGCCATTGAGGATCCCATGAAAATTTTTAACAGTGTAGGGAGCTTAGCCCTAGTGCCATGGCCTAATTCAAACTCACAGAATTGTCTTTCTAACTTCCTTCCGTAGTGTCTATGCGAAGCTGAATGCTTCACTTGCTTCCCTAAACGTATGCAGTGTTGTTGTGCATGGAGCTACTAGAGGTGGCTGAACTTCACTGATAACAGAAATGATTGCTGTACATACTGTTAGCCTTTGGAGTTTATTGTGGGTCACCCACCTGGGAGATATGCCTGGGACAGATTCTTTCAGATTTCTTATTTCCTTTAAGCAGGGGAAGGGAGGAGGTTGTAATCCTGCAGCAATGTTCCTCATCAATTTTATCCTTTCCTCCAAAAATTTCATTTCCAGCTGTCACTGAAACAAGCTGAAAATCAAATCAAAACAAAACACTGAATGGCCTTGGGATCAAAGTAATTTGCAAACAGTCATCAGGTTTTGTTCTCAGAGGGCCTGATCTTTAGAAAGAATGACTGGTGCTATGGTGAAAAGTATTAGACTAGGAGTCAGGAGATCATTTTATTGAACCCATTGTCTTAAATTCAGTTTAAATGGTGTTTAGTAAAACAATATCTAATAGCTTAAATATCTATAATACCTGTCATTCTGAAGGATCCTAAATTACTTTACAAATTATAAATATATATATATATATATATATATACACACACACACACACACACACACACACACACACACAAGAATCTCTGCACCCTACATTGCAATGAGCTCACTTGTGGGCTGGAACATGGCCACTATTTAAAAGTGCCCAGCAAGGCTATCTAACAGGCTAACACAGAAAGTGAAGAAGATGGAATCTAGTTAAAAACTGCAGGAAGAATTTAGAGAGAAAGAATGTAATTACCAAATTTGTAATAATGTTCCCCCTCCAAGAATTGTAAGAGAGTACTTGTCCCAGGTAATCTGTTATTAGAGATGATGGGTTGTTATATGTGGAATTGCAAGCTATCATTCTAAGAGTGGGGAGATTTCTGGGTCCCACTTGCAGGCTACAGCGCTCTGTAGCAAAACGTGCAGCAGCCAGCCAGTCTGAAATGAGCCAGCTTAGTGCAATGTGGAGTGATTTGTGCCTCACTCCCTTAGGGAGCATCCTGTTTTGTCTCTCTCTGTTTGTGGGTTTTTATGTTTTATCGTTCTGAATTCTAAGAAATAAAGAAGTTCTAAGTTCCAAACTTCCTGCAAGAATATTTGTAGTTTTGATCTAATTACTGTGAATATACTAAGAACATAACATTATAGGAAAGCCCAGCAAAGTTCTGGCCATGAGAGGGGCTGCAGCTCCCATTGACCTACAGATTCCCACTGACTTGGGAGTTGTGGGTGCTCAGCATGTCTTTATATTACAATAGTTCATAAAGGCCCCAATCAAAATCAGGTCCCCCTGGTGCTAGGTGCTGTATAAACACGTAGCACAAGACGGTTCCTGCATCAAAAAGCTTACAATCTATATAGATAAAACAAAGGCAGCATTATCATCTGCATTTTACAAATGGAGAACTGCTAGGGTTGCCAGGCATCCTGTTTTCGACTGGAATGCCCGGTGAAAAAGGGAGCCTGGCGGCTCTGGTCAGCACTGCTGACCAGGCCATTAAAAGTTTGGTTGGCCTTCCCCAGTGGGGCAGGCAGGGTGCCTGCATGGCTCTCAGGAAGCTGCCAGCATCTTCCTCTGACTCCTAGGCACAAGGGCGGCCATGAGGGCTCCACGCACTGCCCCCACCCCAAGTGCCAGCTCCACAGCTCCATTGGCAAGGAACTGTGGCCAATGGGAGCTGTGGGGACAATGCCTGCAGGCAGGGGCAGTGCATGGAGGTGCCTGGCTGGCCCTCTGCCTAGGAGCCAGAAAACATGTCATTGCTTCCCAGGAGCCGCCTGAGATGAGCGCTACCTGGAGCCCATATCCTAAACCCTGTCCTGTGCCCCAACCCCCTGCCCCAGCCCTAAGTTCCCTCCTGCACTCCAAACCTCTTGGCCCCACCCCGGAGCCCCCTTCTGCATCCCAAACCCCTCATCCCTGACCCCACCCTAGAACCCGCACCCCAAGCCAGAGCCCTCATTCCCTCCTGCACCTCAAACCCCTGCCACAACCCAGTGAAAATGAGTGAATGAGCGGGGGGGGGTGAGGGAACGGGGGGGGGGCAAGGGGAGAGAGACTGATGGAGGTAGAAAGTTGGCAACCACAGGTCTGACCCTGCTTTGCTTAAGAGAGCTGTCATGATTACAGTCCCTACCTGCCAACTGCCTTGTTTTGGTCAAAGAGTTCTCTGGGTTTTTAACCCTATCTTTGATATCTGCAACCCCAGCCACAGAAAGAAAGAATAATTTGGCCTCCTGCCATTAAGGCTGTGGAGGGAGCAGGAGTTTCTGTGAAACTCAGACACCAATGGAAAGGCTGGGACAGATGGCAGGGTGAAGGCGGGGCTGAAACTGAAGAAAAAGAAAGAGGAGGGACGTATTCAGTGTGACCAACCTCTTGTGAATTTATTGTGAGTTTTGTGGTATTTGGTAGGTTTTTTTTAGAAAGCCCCAGCTCCTGGTACCCTGGGATCATGTGAGAATCTCAACTTTCATTTAAAAAAGAAGTTGCTAGCCCTCATAGCTGTAGCAAAAAACTTGAAAACGTGGTCTGACTGCTCCCTAAAGGCTCATATGGACAAATATAAAGAAACCAGAATGAATTATTATTTTTTTTTAAATCTTCACGCTGTCTCAAGGCTGGACTCAAGTTTTGTGAATGCCTGGGGTTGGCAATGCTGCTTATGCTGGCACGAGACCAAAGGCTAAAGAGCCTGAGGTCTGTTCCTGGGTGTGACACAGCAAAGCCTCAGCACCTCACAGCGGCCTCATAGATTGTTTAATAGACCAGCGCATCTCACCCCCTGCCTGCTGACAACATCTCAGCGCTAATTAGATGGGGAGGATGGCAGGCAGCCAGCCAGCCAGCTGGTAGCTTCCTGCTCCCTCTGCCCAGCAGCAAGATGCTGGCTGGGAGCTGCAGAGTAGGAGAATAAACTGTCCTGGCTTCCCCCTGCGTGCTACTGAGGAAAGCGCAGACAGCTAGAGGTAGGAAGGAGGGGACAGACAGAAAGGGGGCACTAGTCAGAAAGGAGTTGGAGGGACAGAGAGGCAAAAATGAAGTGAGGGAGAGGGATAAGGAGGATTTCAGTAACCAGAGGCACTGGGGGCCAAGCTGGGACCTGTAGGTGAGAAGCCCCTCCGACCTCCACCTCAGGAGAAAAAAGAAGGCGAAATTCCTATGTCCTCCCAGGGAGTGAGAAAGGGAAGGAGCCGCACCCATCCTCCCCCTTGGGTAGGGAGACAGGAAGGTGCCTCTTGACAATTATCTGGGTTTTTACGTTCTCAGATTGTTCTGAAACATTCACCCTGGGAGCTGAAATTGCCCATGGTCTGGAGGGGACAGAAGCTCCTGTGAATGGACGGGGGGCAGAGGGAAAGGAGGGGGAGCAAAGGAGCTACTGAGACTTAGGGTCAGAGAGCCGGCTCCTGAGGCCCGGCCCTGGGCACCTATGCCCCCTACCCTATGCTAGATGCTGGTGCCCTGTTTCATCTCCCATCCCACCCTGGGGGCTGGTGCATGTGCTTCTGCCCCTCCCCCTGGGGACCTGTGGTAGCTGGAAGGCAGGACCAGGCTAGGTCAGAGAGTCCTACCTGCTCCCCAGAGGCCAGTCCGATATTGAGCGCCACAGTAGCTGCTCAAGTCCCTCTAGGTCACACTCTGGTCTCTGCCTTTTCCCCTCCCTCGCCCCGCATGCAGAACATAGTGGGTCCCACGCTCTCCTCCAGAAGATATTGTGTGGGGTGGAGACATAAATCCACTCCCTACTATTTCCATTGCAGGGCTGCTATCGGCAGAGCTGGTTTTAGGAAATGCGGGGCCCAATTCGAACAGTTTCGGCAGGGCCCCAGCAGGGATGACTTTAAAAAAAAAAAATGTAAAAAAACCACATGGGGCTTGTACTCACCAGGCGGTGCTCTGCGTCTTCAGCGGTGGGTCCTTCACTCCCTCCAGGTCTTCGGCGGCACTGAAGGACCCGGCCCCGAAGTGCCACCGAAGACCCAGAGAAAGCGAAGGACCTGCCACCGAAGTGCCGCTGAAGACCCGGAGCACTGCCAGGTGAGTAAAAATTAAAAAAGGCGCCTCTAGCCAGGGAAGGGATTCTCACTGGGCACGGGGCCCGATTCGGGGGAATTGGTGGAATAGGCCTAAAGTCGGCCCTGGCTATCGGTCCCCTGTCTCCCCATGTCTGTCACAGTCAATCTCTGGCGGAAGGTGACGTTCTGAGAATGTTTGAGGGAAATCATTCCAGGTGCCTGTGTTAGGTGATGGGACAAAATACACTTTTCCCAATTGTACAGAATGTGTCTAGCCACACTTTGAAAAAGGAGGCTACAAGAGCAACAGCTGGAGTTTAAAACTCGGCAAGGACAGTGTTAATGCTGAGGACTGGCATCGTTCCTTGGCTTACAGGGGAAACACAGTTCGTTTAAAATGAAGGTATTAGTGACTGAGCAAAGTGTGTGGGTGTCTGCTCAGACAGATGAAGCCCTTTAGATTTCACTGCATATTCTCTCTCCCTGTTTTAATAGGCACCGAAACTGCTGCTCTCAGGAAAACTTGCATGAGGGAAATTGCAAATAACTCACTGAAATGCACACAGCAAAATCCTACCCCTTCAAAACTCAATTGAATGTCAAAGACAGGTCAAAATTGTGCATGTGATCAAGACCAGAAATACCATAAGGGTAAGGTCTCTGAAGAATTTTTGCTGCATTCATACAGTTTTAAAATGTATTGATTTCAGTACAATTATATAGAACCATACACGTGAATAACACAAGGTATGGACAACCAATGGCCACATTGCAAAGCAATCTCCTGGACTTCTACACCCCTGGTTCCCCATGTCTAGCCATCTCATGCGGCGCGACTCTTCCTTCCACATCGCTGGCTTCCTTTAGACAAGAGAGAAATTCTTTCCATAGCACATAAAATTCTTCACTTTTATCATGAATCTGATAGATAAGCAGCTCGTATGAAGCAATCGCTGCCGTGTCAACATTCCAATCTTCAGAAGTGGGACACAAGCTTTTCCGCCTTATAAGGATCAGTCTCTTCACCCGTACAAAGGGAATTGCAAAGTACAAAACTTATTAGTTCCATGTATTGCTGAAAATGTATCCAGGAAATATCATCTCAGTCAGCTGGTAGCTTATATGATAACTGTTCCTATAATATTGGTTTTACACTGGACCAAAATTACTTTACTCCAGTTCAAAAGAAATTTCTCTCTTTTTCTTTTGTCAAGTTACTGTCTTCCCAACCTACATTGAGGAGATTGCTGAACTGTTAACTCAGCCTTGTAGAAAAGGTCTCCAAACTATCAGCAGCAGTTGTGAAGGAAGGAACTTGTCTGCCTCAAGAACTTGTTCACTCCAGTGAAGTCTGAAGTCCAGGGCTTAAGTGGGTCCATTTAAACGTTACAAGGTTAAGATTTATGCTAATAATCAGTGCTTAAAGTGTGTAAGCAGGGGGGAAGGTGTGTGGTGGCACACAAGGGGTGACAGACCCAGAGGGAAAAAAATAAAAATTGAGCTGGGTCTCTCAGGAGTGCACTTCAAGCACTACCTTACCAAAGCTGTTCCTCCAAGATTATAAGACACCCCACTTTTTGTGGACCACTTTAAAGCACTGCTGTTAATAACTGGATGAAGAGGCATCCCTGGAGTTGTCTGTCTGTATGATTTTATTGCAGCCTGTCAAGGAGTGCCTGGAGCAAAGGGTATATGCTATAGGAGAGTAAAAACTGAAATAAATGCATTAAATAAATAAGCACAGGCATGTAAAATGAACCAAGGAAATTAAATGCACCCTCCTTAATGCAAAGGGTAAGATTGTGCAATTAACTCACCCAAAGTCAAGAAATGTGTTTAACAGCAACACTGAGTGAACCATGTCCATATATAAGCTATGCTTTGTCCACATCCTACTTTTCTGCTTAAATGTGTTGCTTATGTATTGCTGTTTATGTAATAAACATAAACTGAGCACTATACAGAATGTGCAAAGTGGCTCAGGACATATCATGATTTTTTAACTGTGCACCCTTAACATTTTTTTTTATCGAGAGATCAGAAAATAAATCCTTGTTCCATCCTTAGAAAAATACCTGCCCTGAAAACAAATGGGTCGGGGGGGGGGGGGGAAGGCTCATCTGTTTGGCCTATTATCATGGTTACAAGAACAAGCCATCTTCGATAGATTAGCTTTTGCTTTTTCTGCCATATATTTATAATACACTCTCCTTATTTCTATTTCCTAGGTTTACTATTTCTCCTGAGCAACAGTTTTCTCTACCCAGCGTCTACAAAGGTAAAGCCATAGCAGCTACAGATGTCCCCATGATCAAAGCTTGAAACACAGTTCTCAGCTCCAGGGTGTACCACGGCCTCCTATGAAGAGAGGCCGGCAAAACACAGCCACCTCCCTCAAAGCTCTTACTCGTCTCACTGTTTTCCTTTTAAACCACCTGCTACCATTTTCTAGAGAGACCTGCAGCTCATGCATTGCTCCCAGCCCATAGGGCCGGATTAACGCAGGGGCTTTAGAGGTTGCAGCCCAGGGCCTCAGGCTAAGGAGGCCCCTGCAAACATAAATCCATAATTATATACAATTCAGTGGCCACAAACCCGTCTATTGCAATCAACTGGTTGATCCTGGATCTTTTGCCAGTCGATCGCGATCTCGGGGCCGCTAAAAATTCAGTAGCACAGCAGGGCTCAGATAGGCTGCCTGCATGCCGTGGTCCCATTCCACATCCAGAAGCAGCCAGCTGCTGGCACATCTGTGTGGCCCCTGGGGAGGGTGAAGGCAGCTCTGCGTGCTGCCCCTGCCCCCAGCACCGTCCCCACAGCTCCCTTTGGCTGGGAACCAGCTGGAGCCTGCACCTCACACTCCCTTCTGCACCCCAACCCGCTGCCCCAAGTCCTAATCCCCTCCTGCACCCAAACTCCCTCCCAGACCCAGCACACCCTCCTGCACCCCAACCCACTGCCCCAAGTTATAATCCCCTCCTGCACCCAAGCTCCCTCCCAGACCCACCCCAGGTCAGAATCCCCTCCTTCACCCAAACTCCCTCCCAGACCCCACACAGCCTCCTGAACCCCAACCCTCTGCCCCAAGTCAGAATCCCTTCCTGCCCCAAACTCCCTCCCAGAGCCCACACCCCTCACCCTCTCCTGCACCCCAACACTCTGCCCCAGCCTGGAGCCCCCTCCTGCACCTTAACTCTCACCCCAAAAGAAACTAATATAACAGCTGTTCTGAGGTAAGAAGTAGGCTATTTTGAATTAACTTAACTATAGTCTACATGTTTTAAGACTGAAATATAACCACAGAAATGCTTTATGTTAATTAAAAGGCAAGTTTAGTATAGTATTAATAGCTTTGATGCCATAATAGTGAGAATTTTGGTTTAAATTAGGAAAAAGACTTGTATATAGGGGCCCCACAAAATCTAACAGTCCCAGGCCCACAGAAAAATTAATCTGGCCCTGGCAGCCCACATATACAGGGTATCAGTACATTTCAGATAGTGCAGTGAAAATAGGATCCGAGTTCCCCTGCTTTCCCTGGATCATCTCACTGACCAAAGTTGGGCCATTCCAACTCTTCAAGCAGTGGAACAGTAAAGGCGGCTGAGCTGATGAATATTTATTGCTTAAACTATATGAATCAATCTGGTTGTAGAAGCAGGATGGACTAAATGACCTATTAGATCTTTTCCATCTCTAACGTATGTGGTAGCTCACCAGTCCGGCCTAGGAATAGGCCCTTTGATATCCAGACAAGCTACCCAAGAGGAGGAGGAAGGGGAAGGCAGAGGTGGAGTGCTGTGAAAAAGTCTTCAGTACGCTTTCCCCTTTGATCAGAACTGTGCATTACCAAAGAGCCCTTGTCTCTACATCCCACTTGTAACTATTCTTCAAAGCATGCTAAAGAATCAGTGTCAACATTGGTAAACAGGAGCCTGTTATGTGACCGCAATGGAATCTCTAGCACTACTCTTTTCCCTTATGCATGGTCACTGGAGATTGACAAGATGCACACATGGTCCCTTTACACCATGCTGGAACCTTTGATCCTCCACTCCAATAAAAAGAAAGCTCATCAAGCTCTAGTTCAGCTTGAGGGATAAGTTACCACTTCATAGTTCCTACTAGTCTCCCTTGCACCACCCAAAAAAAGCACTAAACTCTGACAGCTATTGATTGCAGCATAATAAATCAGAGCTGAGAGGCTGCATCTCATACGTTTCTGTTTATAGTGCCTTTCATCCCAAAGCAACTTTCAAACTATACAAATGTTTATATTTCTAAAAGACTGCAACTCTGGAGTTTGTAGTTGTTATGGCCAGGTAAAAGAAAACTCTCTCCATGGCATAAAAATACAATGATTTTCTCTGATACGATCAATTGGATATGGAGTGAGTGTTTCCCCACTGAAGCTCCTGCTCATATAGCCGCTTCTATCTCTAGTCCTCTGGAAATTGTGGTAACTTGCAGATATGATGAACAGGGAGGTGTGTGTATGTGCCACTGAGTCAATAGACATGCTTATGAAGTTCTAGTAGACCTCACCAGATTGGCCCAGTGACTCAGCAGTACAATACCCCCAAAGAATTTTGGAACCACCCTGGATCCAGGAGTCCCAGAGCATGGCAATAGACAGGAGGACATAAAGATCACGATTTCAGCATTGAGATGATACTCTGATCATGGCAGCATTGTATTTTAACAACCCTTCTTTCCAGTCCCATCCAAAACTCAGATCCCATAGTATAGCCAAAGGCATAAGATGAGTAAGGAACTACTTGAGATAGTCCCATAGGTGCCCCGCTATGCTATGAGATCTCATGTTAACACAAAAGAAACACAGTCCATGTAAACACTGGTTATACAGAAATTACTTCATCTACCACTGGAGTGCAGCCTTCTCTGGGGTGGAAGATGGCAGCTGTTTGACAGTGACACTCCATCACAGTAATGCTAAGTAGTCATAAACCTGGTTTAACTGGTTTTATTTTGCAAAGAAATTGCCTGTGTGTAAGCCCCTTTGTTTTCAGTTTAAACCGATTTTTACTGAAAAATTCCTAGGTTTTACAAAAAGTATTGTTCAGATTTTTCTGATTTTCACCCTACTTTTGTATCATTCAAATATATAAAAAATAACTTGTTTTATTAAGAAAAAATAATACATTGCATGAGTTATGTATTACAATAATACATTAATCAGTGTATATGCAAAGCTGCCTGTTGAAGTAAGGCTATGTATTAGTCTAAAAGATACACACAATAAACAGGCAAGCATGCAAGCTCTGAAATGTGTGCACATCTGAACATACTGATGAATCTCATGCCCACCAAGTACACATTTCAAGCTGTTAGATAACCATTTAAAGATTTGACACACTAAACTGAGAATAAAACGAAAATCTATATCTGAGTACATTTCAGAACACTAGGAAACAGTCAAAAGTTAACAAAACAAAACAAAACAAAACAGAAACAGGAGAAAAGGATGGAGTTGAGTGTATGTGCTGGAAATGGTATGGCCCACTTATAAAATGTAAATATTTGTAGGCTAATAGTTCTAAGTCTACAGCAGTAAACATTAATCTACTGAATACTTTTTTCCTCTGGCTTTCTGGCCACCAAAATAAACCCTGATATTTACCCAGAAAAATCATTAATATTTTTTGCACTGATTTTCATCTATTTTTGTTGTGGTGGTAATAAACACTGATAAATTCCCAGGAATAATTAAGTAAAATAAAAACTGAAAACGAAGGGCCATACCTCTGTGCATTTTTGGCCATCTCCATTCCTGGTAAACTGGTAATATGTGTAAATGTTATAAACAATTTAATTACACTAGACAATGCCCAGCGTCTGTTACCAATTGTACTTTCAAGATGAAACCAACCCACTGCAAAGCTCAAAATCTGCTCGCACTTAGCAAAGGGTAGATATTTTAAAAACCACTTAAAACCCAGAAGCTGGGGAAGGGGAGAGGTATATATTTTCCTTCTTTTGCCCCTGCTGTCCAGTGGCTTGGAATACCTTCATGTGCAGGCGTGCATATTCTGCATGGGGTGCATGAACCCAGCAAGGGACTCTAATTCCATATTGTATAATTCGGAGGCCAAGCCCCATAGGATCTTGCTACCATTACAACAATTCTTCACCTTCTATATTTATCCTTCATGAAAGGCTTGAGGACAACCAAAACCTTTTGGTAACCAAATCTTATTCACAAATGGAAAGGCACAGTATTGGTATTGGCCTCAAGCTCTGCAGCATTCTAGACCATTACTACAAAGCGCAGTGTCCAGCTGAGGACAGCTCAGCATGGTCCATTTTAGCTCACCTGGCTGAGATTCTACAATATTTACCAATGATGAAGGTCCAGGGTCAAAAATTTCTGCTGTGATAATGTAGAGACTGTGGCGGGGGCAAGTCCATTAACTGGGTAGAGGAATGGGCTGATTAGAGAGTTTGACTGGAATGTCTCACTCAACAGATACAGCAGAGATTGATGTCAAGGACTTGAGGAAGGTTATTTTTAACTAAACCACAACAGAGAAAGAACCACAATATTGTTCTTGACTCAGACCTATTTAAAGGAATAACCATCACTATGGCAACAGGGAACATTGCCAGAGACACACAAGAAATGAAGTTCACTGAAAGGTACCTGAGGAGTTTTCAATATGATAAAATTGTCAGCACTTCAATATTGCTGTAGCACCTTTCATCCAGGAGGATCCCAAACCACTTTATAACCTCATTTATCTGAGGGTCATTTGACCCGGCACTGAAGTGCTGCCACCTCTGGTAGGATGTAGCAGCCGTTTGACACTGCATAGAACACTGCAACGTTTGGGATAGAAAGTGAGGAAGAATACAGCATGTAATTGAAACTACAAGGAGAATTTAGGTAAGTGAAATAATGAAGTCTCCCAAACTGGTATTAGAATCATAGGACTGGAAGGGACCTTGAGAGCTCATCTAGTTCAGTCCCCTGCACTCAAAGCAGGACTAAGTATTATTTAGACCATCCCTGACAGGTGTTTGTCCAACTTGCTCTTAAAAATCCCCAATGATGGAGATTCAACAGCCTCCCTAGGCAATTTATTCCAGTGCTTACCCACTCCGACAGTTAGGAAGTTTTTTCTAATGTCTAACCTAAACTGCCTTTCCTGCAATTTAAGCCCATTGCTTCTTGTTCTATCCTTAGAGGTTTAGAAAAACATTTTTTCTCCCTCCTCCTTTTAACAACCTTTTATGTACTTGAAAACTGTTATGTCCCCTCTCAGTCTTCTCGTCTCCAGACTAAACAAATCCAAATTTTTTCAATCTTCCATCCTGCATAGATCATGTTTGCTAGACCTTTAATAATTTTTGTTGCTCTTCTCTGGACTTTCTCCAATTTGTCTTCATCTTTCCTGAATTGTGGCGCCCGGAACTGGATACAATACTCAAGTTGAGGCTTAGTCAGCACGGAGTAGAGTGAAAGAATTACTTCTTATGTCTTGCTTACAATAGTCCTGCTAATACATCCCAGAATGATGTTTGGTTTTTTTGCAACAGTGTTATACTGTTGACTCATATTTAGTTTGTGATCCATGATCCACTATGACCCCCAGATCCCTTTCTGCAATACTCCTCCTTAGGCAGTCATTTCCCATTTTGTATGTGTGCAACTGATTGTTCCTACCTAAGTGGAGTACTTTGCATGTTCCTACCTAAGTGGAGTACTTTGCATTTGTCCTTATTGAATTTCATCCTGTTTACGTCAGACCATTTCTCCAGTTTGTCCAGATCATTTTGAATTTTACTCTTATCCTCCAAAGCACTTGCAACCCCTCCTAGCTTGGTATTGTCCGCAAACTTTATAAGTGTACTCTCTATGCCATTATCTAAATCATTGATGAAGATATTGAACAGAACCCAGACCAAGAACCGATCCCTCTGGGACCCCGCTTGTTATGCCCTTCTAGCAGGAGTGTAAACCACTGATAACTACTCTCTAGGAACAATTTTCCAACTGTTATGCATCTACCTTATAGTAGCTCCATCTAGGTTGTATTTCCCTGGTTTGTTTATGAGACGGTCATGCAAGACAATATCAAAAGCCTTACTAAAATCAAGATATACCACAAGATGTAATCACATCTACCACTTCCCCCCTATCCACATGGTTTGTTATCCTGTCAAAGAAAGCTATCAGGTTGGTTTGACATAATTTGTTCATGACAAATCCATGCTGTTACTTATCACCTCATTATCTTCTAGGTGTTTGCAAGTTGATGGCTTAATTATTTGCTCCATTATCTTTCCAGGAACAGAACTTAAGCTGACTGGTCTGTAATTCCCCGGGTTGTTCTTATTTCCCTTTTTATAGATGGGCACTATATTTGCCCTTTTCCAGTCTTCTGGAATATCTCCTGTCTTCCATGACTTTTCAAAGATAATCGCTAATGGCTCAGATATCTCCTCAGTCAGCATCTTGAGTATTCTAGGATGCATTTTATCAGGCCCTGGTGACTTGAAGATATCTAACTTGTCTTAGTAATTTGACTACTTCTTTCCCTATTTTAGGCTCTGATCCTATCTCATTTTCACTGGCATTCACTATGTTAGATGTCCAATCACCACCAACCTTCTTGATGAAAACCAAAACAAAAGTCATTAAGCACCTTTGCCATTTCCACATTTTCTGTTATTGTCTTCCCCCCTTCATTGACTAACGGGCCTACTCCATCCTTGGTCTTCCTCTTGCTTCTAACGTATTTGTAGAATGTTTTCTTGTTATCCTGTATGTCCCTAGCTAGTTTGATCTTGTTTTGTGCCTTGGCCTTTCTAATTTTGTCCCTACATACTTGTGTTGTTTGTTTATATTGATCTTTTGTAATTTGACCGAGTTTCCACTTTTTGTAGGACTCTTTTTTTGAGTTTTAGATCACTCAAGATCTCCAGGTTAAGCCAAGGTGATCTCTTGCCATACTTCCTATCATTCCTACGCAATGGTATAGTTTGCTCTTGTGCCCTTAATAATGTCTCTTTGAAAAACTGCCAACTGCCTTTTATTGTTTTTCCCCTTAGACTTGCTTCCCATGGGATTTTACCTACCAAATCCCTGAGTTTGCTAAAGTTTGCCTTCTTGAAATCCATTGTCTTTATTATGCTGTTCTCCCTCTTACCATTCCTGAGAATCATGAACTCTACCATTTCATGATCACTTTCACCCAAGTTGCCTTCCACTTTCAAAGGACCTAGCTTTCTCAAAGACAATCACTCTCTACACCCAACCGTAATAAATATCAGCCCTTTACACACAAGCGACCCCACCCTACCAAGAAAGTGAGAACACATCTCTGCCTAGTTCTTCCAATTGGTTTATTGAAAAATAATTCACCTTTTTGCTATACAGATTGATATAGCCATCAGCATTTCCTCATGCCTTCAGGACATCACCATCAACAGCAGACTTCTCCCACCTTATTGCCAGCGAGGAAGAAGTCCATGCTTTGGACAGGTCCATTCAGATTTTTCTTGGACAGATTTTTGTGACCAGTTTCCATGTTCAGTATTACATGACTGACTCCAGCACTGGCTAGGTCACATCTTCTTCACAGCACTTTAACAAACAGCCCAAATGCACAGCTGCTTTGTATCTGTCCTTGTTGAGTGCTTCTTTGGTGTAATTCCAACCATGATCGAATAATAATAAATAATAATACTAATGGAGATATACCCATCTCCTAGAACTGGAAGGTACCCCAAAGGGTCATCAAGTCAGCCCCCTGCCTTCACTAGCAGGACCAAGTACTGATTTTGCCCCAGATCCCTAAGTGGCTCCCTCAAGGATTGAATTCACAACCCTGGGTTTAGCCGGCCAATGCTCAAACCACTGAGCTATCCCTCCCCTGTGCAGCCAAAAGCAAAATTGGAGGGGTAAAAAATATATAGGAGGTGAACCCAACTGTAAAGTGACCTAGAGAAGTTAGAGCAAAGGGGCTGCAGGCAATGAGATGGAATCTGACACCAGTAAAGGAAACAGAAAGGAACATTAGATACAAAATTAAGGGAGGTACCCGGCAGCTGTAGCCTTCACAATAAAATGAGTTTATTTTTATCTTGTTTTCATTACGTTATCCTAATATTTATTTTAATGCAAACAAGCTCTATAGCTATTGCAGGGAAGGCAAGGACTCGGCAGGTTAAGAAGGGCACTAGGGCCCATGAGAAGATCTCTGTCTTAAGGACTAGTCGAAAAAAAGTTTTAGTGTGGAAGTGTGATATAATTCATTAATACTTGTGAAGCACTTGGGCTGAGCGATAATATTTCCTCAGGGTGGTGGTAAACACACCTGGAGGTCAACATTTTCAAGCTTGAGGGCTTGATGTTAATCACTTAAATCTATATCAAGGTATCTGGGTCAGTCTCCTGATCTGCAGAAGTGATGGAGACCTGTGTCTCTGCCTAAAGACAGTGGAATTTGTTGGAGCTCAGGGCTTCTGAACAGCAGGCCAGTTATTTAGGTCCTTAACATTAGACAGTCAAATTTGAAACTTTGGGCCTCCCGTGGATATGGAGAACTGCCCCACAAGGCCCCTGGAGTACATTCCACATCACAAAGCCTGAAGCAACTGAGCGGAAATGCCCAAACTCGGCTCACTAAAGGTACCGAACCAGACAGAGACTTGCATTACCCTTCCCAGAGGTTCAGTAGGTCACTGCTTCATCCTGTGAGTTACTCTACATTTTAGGGCAGTGAGGGAATTGTTTACATTGGCCACTTGTAAGAATCCCTGGGGGAAAAAAGGCTTATGGCACTTCTGTTCTTTAACACTGAAAAAAAAACAAACCCCAAACATGTCTAGACTGCTCCATGCATGTGGCTTTCTTCCAGGCTTCTCCCACCTGTAGCAACAGATTGGAAACTCTCCATTCACGGGTTTTCAACACCCATTTAAAACCACTTTTGCCCCATGCACACTAGTTGGTATCAACCAGCAAAATCCTATTATGAGGTAACGTCAGGTGTGGAAAATTATTTTAGGACAGGGCAAAGTTCACCAAGAGCCTCAGTCTTTTTCCCACTTCCTTCCAAGGGTTATAGACAATCTCATGGGTAGTTGTCCATTGACTAAGCTTCTCCAGCACAGCAGGCATTGCAGTGGGGGTCCACTTGTTGAACTATGTGTCCTATAGTGAGATGGCCACCAAGATTCCAGTGAAGTTCCAGCAGCAGGTAGTATAGGGGCCAAAGGCCTGCAGTCCTCTAGTCTCACAGCAGCTGCACCCTGAGGAACCTGCGTTGAGGAACAGTGTGAGGCTGGGGGTGTGGCAACTGAAAAGTTTTTTTGGGTTTCTGTAGTGAATTTAAAAGTAGTGCCAAAATGGCAGATTGGTGAGCGATTAGAGATTGAATTCCTTTCTTTAGGCACAAAACAAATGCAGCACTGGCAGTAGCAGTGCAGCCTTCCTCCCATGGTCTCACCAGCATACCTTAGGCTGACCACTTGTAGGGATAGACGAGGAGTTCAATCTCTGTGGCTTATTCAGTCTTTGCTGACATTGCCAACAAAAGGGTTAATTAATGCCCGTCATGGCCATTTCTGTTAAGAACTCAGGAATTGCCTCACTCAATCACATCTGAGGTCCATCCAGGCTAGCACCAGGTGCTTCAGGGGAAGGCATAAGAACTCTACAGTAGGCAAACATGAGATAATCTGACCTGCACATTAGGTCTCACACTGATGTCTAATAGTTAGAGACCGGTTTAAGCCCTGAACAGAAGCTTTAATAGCACTTCTGAAATGTGTGTTATAGTTAATTATGACAACTCTGGATATTTGTGCTAGCCACGTAAATGTTCCATCCCTTTTTGAATCTTGCTCAGTACTTTGTCTCAGTGACTTTCTGTGGCAATGAGTTCCACAGTCTAATTACATATTGTGTGGAAAAAGTATTTCCTTTGATCAGTTTTAAATTTGCCACCTTTTAATTTCATTGACAGTTAGGACACAGGGAGAACAGACACTCCCACTCATTAATTTTATATACTGGGGTCATGTCCCTTCTTACTCATCTCCTTTCTAAGGCAAATTCCCTTTACTGTGAATTCAGATGAGAGTTTTTCTAGGTCCCTTGCCATTTTCCTCACCTTTTCCTGAACCCTCCTTCAGTCTGTGATATGGACACCAGAAACTGAACTCAGACATCAAACTCATTCCACATGTTACCAGTCAATCAGCAAATGGTAACCACTTCTGGTAGCCACTGTCATTACCAAACAGCAGAAGGTTTTATTCACTCTTCCTCGACCATCTAAAGTAAAACTTTTAACCCTTTTCCTTGCCAAGCCTCATCTCCCTGGAGACATTGCAATGGTCATCCATTCTTTACTCCAGTTTAGTTTTTAAATGCATCCTCCAGCCATCTAGGTACATATGGGCAGCTTCACCCAAGACACATAATTCACATCAATGAAACGTGAGGATATCCAGCCGGTGTGGTATATGGGGTGTCTGACAGTAGGCAAGTAGTTAACTGTCAGAATTTTACAAGCATACTGAAGAAATCCATATAAATACCTAGTAGCAGCCTGGAGTTCATTACACTCCGCTTCAATACCACTTTATAAGAACACCTGTTTTCCTTTAACTGATTTTTTTTTATTTACTTGATTGGCACACTTCCTTAGCCACAAAATATGGTGGTAATAAACCACTGGAGAGGAGGGGTGTTGTGTTGTGCCCTCAGTAGGTTTCACCAGCTAACCAGCTAGTGAGTGTTGTAGACTCATGTGGACCATGATGAGAGCAGACAGGGCTGCCTATCAGTGGCTGCCTTCTTTTGTCTCTGAGAGGTCTCAACGCATAGTTAGGGGCAACTGTTCCTCTTCCTGAAGAGCTCTCAAGCAAGGAGGTCCTGCCAGGTGCTAATGTGTACATAGGGCAAGGAGGAGGGTCAGTAAAGAGGAGGCATGGGTCTGGTGTCTTCAGTTTGCTGACAACACCCAGCTGTATGTCTGCCTGGTTGGACTCGACTTTTACTGTCTCCAGATCAGATGGCTGCAATGCTTTCTACGTGGGGTTACATGTTAAAGCCATTTAAAGATTGAAGCTGGTGCAGAACACAGCAGCTTGCTTATTTTAGCAGGGGATCTCATGAAACCAGTGCTCTGGGATCTGACCTATTGGTCTTGGAGTGGAGTTGAAGGTGTTGGTAAAGCTTGAGTGGCCTATCTGAGGGACTGCATGTCTCCAAATGCCATCCTGCCACAGATGAGGTCAGGACAAGTGCCTCAGCTGGATCCCCCTCATTATAAAAGAGTGGGAGTGGCTGGCCAGGTGTTCTCTGTGAGGGCTACAGGACTCTGGAACTCACTCCCTGCCCTCTTGATTGGAAATGGCTCAAATCTGGTGACCTTCTGGGCATCTGCAAAGACTAATATCTGGGAGGGTTTTTGGAGAGGGTTGAGGGTGTGCTTCTCAGAGTAGTGAAGGGGCAGAGAGGAATTTCTAGTGCTGCTAGGACTTTATTGTTTTATGAATTGCGTGTTACGGTGCCTAGACTATTGGATAGGCATTATTTTAGATTTACGTAATAAAAGGAAGAAAGACTCAACCAAGGTTAGAGCTTGTCAGTCCTTTGGAAAGTGATCCCCAAGAAAAGCTCTGGGGCTTCAGGAAGTTGTGCTGACTGACACAGCAGGTAGAATTCTCTGCCTCTGAGCTAACATGGAACAAGTGAGCCAGAATACTAGAGGTGCCATAGTTTGGATGACATAAAGCCAAAGTCATGAAAGTTAATGGTCATTCGAAATTCTATGACACTTATCACAAGAGTTAGGAGCAGGAAATATTTTTGTTTTACTTTTTTTCTAGGAAAAATGACAGGAGATAACCAGAAACAGTAGAAAATACTCCTAATTCTATACCTGTTGAAGGGACCTTCTTTCCATGAAGGGTATTCCTTGAATCTTGTTTACAAAAATAACTGTTTTTTAAGGGAATAGAAGGATTTAGATGTTGTGTCCTGGCAAAATTGCTCCTTGACTTTCTACTTACCTGAAAGGTCCATTGCACTTTGAATTGGATGCAGGATGTTTCACTTCATGTCTTAAACTGTTCTGAGGCATTACAGCTTATTGTTAAAATACCTGCTGCTTTCCAGCCCAGAGGTAGCTACATTCTAATAGCAGCTGAAGCTACTGTCACATATAGCCTCCAAAGGGCTTTGGGAACCTTTGGAGTAAAAGATGCCATGTAAACGTGAGGCAGAACCAGCCTGAATGCTAACAACTGTCCTTAGAGCAGGAGGCAGCCCGGTATCACTTCCGGCAACTGCTCTGTTGCCCGGAGGAAAGGACAGAGTATTTGCCGTGTTGTCATACATTATTAAATAGAGGCTTCAGCTTGTGTGCGCTCTGCCTCACTACTAAATGGGGCCCTTTAGAACCTGATCTTGGGACCTGCTCAGTAAAATGAAATTCCAAGTGACTTCACCGGGAGCTCAGGTGGCTCAGTTTGTCTCAGGAGCTGGTCATCTGGTTGGTTCAGTGAAGTACTTAAAAATTCTAAAAGCGCATTTCCCTGAGCCCTCTGCAGGAGGCACCGGGGCTCAGGGTGTCAGCCCTGTGGGTTTCAAAATATTGACCGGTGCTCCACTCTATACAGCTCTGGCTGAAGTTAAACCCTGGTTCAGTGATCGTAATCAAGTCAAGCTGGCAACAGGACAGTGGAATCAGAACCAGCTCAAAGAGGGACATGTTTGCCATCACAACCTGTTTGTGATAATCCACACACTGCTCTTGCAGTGGGACCAATTAATCCCAGCTTCCTCACCAAAGACAACTGCTTATTTCATTATCAGAGCATACAACCTTCCCTGCCAGTGGAGGTGTGGTGCTACTGGGACTCATGCTCCAATGCATGCTGGGATTGAGCTAGAACAATCATCATAATCTGAAATTGTACAAACCCTACTGAATCCATTGCTCCCCCACAACTCCGGTCTCCTCAGTCACCCCGAGCACAGCTGCCATTGCGCTGTGGGGTCACTAACACAGCAAGTGCGGCCAGACAGGCACAGCTGGCAGTGTGTTAATTAAAACCTGGTGGGGGAGTGGATGGCTCAGGAGATTAGGAACAGGAGGGAGCCTTTTACCTTCTTTAGGTCTCATAGCTGCCAACATCCTCAAAACAAAAAACAAGTAAGTCAGCACAAGAATGAGAAAAAGCAGAGGGAGGACCAGGAAGATGGAGTGAGACCTCAGCATTTCAATGCTTTCCCTCTGCCCTCCCATAGCCATTTCGGGCCCCAGTCCTGCAAACATTTAAGCATGAGTTTAACGTTAAGCACAGAAGGAGCCCCACTGATTTCAATGTTTAAAAGACATGCACAAGTTTTTGCAGAATCAGGGCCTAATTCTCTTCCTCTTGTCCCTTAAATCACGACATTTTGTCTCCCTCTCTTTACCTTTAGAAGCCCAGGGGATTCCTATTCCCTTCCAGACCCGGGGAGGGGCAGGGCATGGACGGCAAGATGGGGTTGCTGCAGAACTGGCAAGAAGTGATAGTACCCCAGTGGGCGCTCAGTACAGTCACAGGGCTGCTGCAGAACTCCAGCAGTGTGACACCCTTCCTTAACTCAGGGAGGGAGGCACTAACTTGTCCCACAGCACCCACAGTGCCTCTGATTAGCTTCCCCTCCCCCAAGAAGTAAGGGAAGTTCAGCCATCCAATGGGGATTTCTCCATAGGGAAAACCCATAGGAGTTTACCGCAGAGATCCCTCTGATCTAAGGCCAAGCCAGCTCCTTTACCAGCACTAAATTCAATTGAAGAAACTGTATGGCATTACTAACCTTTTGTAGAGCCTCTTGGAAGTGGCCCGATATCTGCACACAACATAGGAGGAGCAGAATAATGGAAAGTTAGGATGTAGATGGTTATCACATTTTGGGGTGCAATCCAGACCAGTCTGCAGGGTGTGAATACAGGGGTGCATTCGGTCTCAATGGTACACTCAGCAGCACAGGTGTGTTTAGTGTGGTATCACTGAGCTCTGTTCAAGAGATTCAAGAGAACTATATACATTATAGTTATAAGGATACAACACATCCAAGCGATATTTACATACAGCCCAGGTGTTGGTGGAAATCTGTAGAGTCCTGTGTAACAGAGTCCCAGAGGTATATAAGGTTACCAAGAACATACCTTTATCATGGGTATCCCAAGTCCCTGTATATAAAACATCCTTGTGCTCCAGCCCCAGTCTAGCTCTGTTTTCTCACAATATTACACCTTCTTCGCCATCATGATCCTCCATAGCTGCCCCCACTGGCTAAGAAGGGCTGTGATGAAACAAGCTTTGGAGCCAGTCAGTGTTACATCTGAATAGTGTTTTATTTGGAAAAAACTGAGTAACACTGGCAGACACTTCCCTCTTCTTCTATCTAATCCAAAGGGCCCAGCGCATTGCTTCCTTCGGTGGTGGAACATTGTCTTGTTAACATGACATGAATTATAAAGAGATGAATGGTTGATGCTGATAATTTCATCCACACAGTTTCCAATGTTGAAAATATAATTAGATTTATTTAAAGAAGATGAACATTGGAGGCATTCACCACAGAGGGCTCTGGTGGGGACCATTTTATGAGTGAGGAGAAAAAGCCAAAGCCTCCAACTCGTGATCTGGCTAATGTAATAGAACGTCTCTGTGAACATTCGCAGCTCTCCTGCTAATTGAAGTTCGGTCTGTGTTCTCCATTTATGCAATGATGAATTTTCTGGATGATTACACAAGCTCCCCATCAAAGTCAGGCTCTTTATGAGAAGGAAATTAAGTCTAACTCAATTCACCTAAAGCTAGTAAATCAGATGCACTTGAAATAAAATCTGACTTGGGGATGGGGGAGGGAAGGGGGGAATGCTCAAGCAGCTAGTTGTTTAAAACAAGCAAATAATTCATATGAATAATGTATTCAATTAAATTTTACCTCGTCTATGTCGTGACTTGGTTTACTTGGGCTCAAGAAATTGGGAGTGAGAAGGTTTGTAGGGTGTTGCAGAAACACAACAGTACACAGGAGACACATTCAGCAGTCAAAACATCAATGTATCTCAGCCCATTGCCTTGTCTTGATTACTGCAACAGCCTTCTCTTTGACCTTGACAAATGCAATCTTGCCCTGTTCATAATCCATTCAGAATGCCAGTGCAAAAATAATTTTTCTAGACTGTGGCTTTGACCACATCCCCCCTTTTTGCATTCCTCTACTGGCTCCCTCTTCATGGCATCAAACGTAAATGGCTTGTTCTGACTTTCAAGGCCCTTCACAGTCAATCCTCATCCTACCTATCATCGCTCATTCATTATTGAGTTGTCAGTGCTCACCTCCAAGCAGCCCACGATGCCAGTCTCCATTGCCCACATGTTAAGTTTTCAAACAAGCATTCTTGTGATTTTTCCCATGGAAAATTTGCACACATGCTTGGGTAGAGGCTGGTGCCCCATAAATATCCAGAAAGCTACGTCATTATCCACCTTCAAATCCCTCCTCTGCCATGATGCTTGCAAAAAACTTGGCAACAGTTATGCTTTGGGTATGCAGAGACCACTGCTGATCATCAGTGGTCTGTGGATCTGTTTCCTTGTACTCCCCCATCAGTCTGTCTGTATCCATTGCTTGAATCTTGCCTTATATTAAGATTGTAAGATCCTTGGGGCAGGGGCCATCTTTGTGTTTTGTGTTTGTACAGCACCTAGCACAATGAGTCTGGTCCATGACAAACTCCTATGTGCTACAATAATACAAATAATAATCCCTTCCAACTAGCGGCCATATATAACCCCAAGTTCAAATGGATACATATGGAGAGAGATCCCTGAAGATCTGACTCTGAATGCTCTGATGAGTAACAAACAATACAATCATTAAGAGATAAAATTATTAGGTGCAGTGCTTTAAGAAGCCCCTTCAAGAGAGAGTTTAATGATACTGCAGTGAACTGTTCACTGGTATGTCTAATTACAGTCGCAATCCAGACCTCCACCATCTTGAAATGAACCTTCACTAACTAGATTAATTGAAAATATGCAGTCTCACTCATTGGAATATTCAGAAATAGCCAAAATCTTGAGCAGGCTGCTCACTTCCTCCATTGCCAGTGGCTCTTCCTGCCTAGTCAGCCTCTCTGTTACTTCCCGTTGTGTTCAGAGGTTAGCACTGGCAATGCACAACGATAGCCAAGCCACCAGGCCAGCTCCATTCCCTGCATCCCTTGTAGTCCTAGTATGCCAGTCAGCTGGCATGTGTGCCAGAGCTCGTTGTGTTTAGTTGGTGACCAGATGGTTGTGGACATGCTGAAGCTGGAGGAGATGACTGCACAGCTAACGGTTCCTCTCAAAGCATTTTACCGTGCGGAGCCCGCTACTCCACTCCTGGTGCTTTTTGAACTCAGGTAAAGTGTTGAAAAGATACCTTAACATTTAAATCAGTCTCGAAAGGTCACTGGGCCTGGCCTGCTCCATCTCCTGCTCTCCATAAAACACAGCCCTCTGTAGCTTTTTCCGAGATACACTTGTTACAGCACACAACTCTTTGGGGAAGAGGGTGTTCTTCAAAAGTAATTATTTCCAGTTGTGTTCCCCACACCGATCCCTGCCTTGGATGTTGTAATTAGACTTTTAAGTTATTGCAGATGTATGTTGACCATTTCTAATACTAACCCTCCTTCGGTCCCCAGGCTTCATAGGTCTGTGTTTTTCTGGTGACTTAGTGTATTCCTCATTTGCAAAATAATCTGTGGAGGGGCATGGATACAGCCCTGCTAGTGAAAGAGGACTAGTGGAAGGGAACTGTAAAGGGCAATAATCATGAGTGGCCTTAATGCAACAAGTGGGATGAAGCACCCTGTATTTTGTGCTGAGTCAGCTTTCAGATTAATCTTGCTGGGGAAATTGCAGTGTTTAGTTCTAGTATCTGATAGCCATATACATAGCAATGGTAGATATTTTATATTAGATAACACACCAGCTATTACATGTTTTTAGAGATCTCCAGCCCCGTTTCACTCTCTCAATACCCAGGAATGGTGCTGGTGCCTCTCACTGGGAACTGCCATTTCACTGCTAATTCCTAATAGGATGTCAGGGCTGTTAACAGAGAAGCCGAAGATGCCCTTCAGTGGGCAGAGGTTTGCAATAACCATCCAGTCTTTTCTGTCTATGACCAACAGACATGTTCCTTTGTGTCACAGCAGGCCAGTTAATCCAAGTGTTGTAATGAACATGGGAATGATTTAAAATGGTCTGGAATCTGGGTTCATTTTCAAGTTTCTAAAAGGTGTTAACAAAATTGAAAAATAAACCCCAACTTAGTTTTCTGGCATAGAAGTTGGGCTGGAATATGAAGTCTGGGCTCTAAGCCAGAGCCACTAAACATGCTTGTGCTGCCTTGTAATGTTTGTGGCCCCAGCCCGCTATTCAGCACTCAGGTGGGTTATCTCAGCAGAAGTACAAGCACCAGTCTTAGAGGCTCTTGACCTAAAAAGTGGAAACTATATTCACCCTTTGTAATTTGACCTACATGAATAACACAGGTATGTAGGGACAAAGTTAGAAAGGCAAAGGTATAGAACAAGATTAAACTAGTTAGAGACATAAAGGGTAACCAGGAAACATTCTACAAATACATTAGAAGCAAGAGGAAGCCCAAGAACAGAGTACGGCAGTTACTCAATGAGGGTGGGAGGGAGAAACAATAACAGAAAATGTGGAAGTGGCAGAAGTGCTAACTGACTTTGTTTCAGTTTTCACCAAAAGATCAGTAGCAACTGGATGTCTAACATAGCGAATGCCAGCAAAAATGAGGTAAGATCAGAGGCTAAAATAGAGAAAGAACAAGTCAAAAATTATTTAGACAAGTTAGATGTCTTCAAGTCACCAGGACCTGATGAAATACGTCCTAGACTCAAGAAGCTGACTGAGCCATTAGCAATTATCTCTGAAAAGTCATGGAAGACGGGAGAAATTCCAATGGATTGGAAAAGGGCAAATATTGTGCCCATCTATAAAAAGGGGAATAAGGACAACACAGGGAATTACAGACCAGTCAGCTTAACTTCAGTACCCAAACAGATAATGGAGCAAATAATTAAGCAATCAATTTGCAACCCCCTAGAAAATAATAAAGTGATAAGTAACATTCAGCATGGATTTGTGAAGGACAAATCATGTAAAACAACCTTACGAGCCAGGGTAAGGAGCCTTGTGGATAGCGGGTAGTGGTAGATGAGGTGGTGTATCTTGCCTTTAGAAAGGTGTTGATACTGTATCACATGACCGGCTCACAAACAAACTAGGGAAATACAACCAGGGCCGGCCCACAACATTTTGGCACCTGAGGCAAGGAGCTCAAATACCCATGCCCTCTCGCTTGGGTTAAAACTTTGAAAGGTCTCAATTCTGCCTCTTTCCTGTTCTACTCCTCTCATGGTACTGCTCTGCTACCTACCCCAATAAAGGAGAACTAACAACTTAAAATGCCTTGTTTGAAAGTTGTTACTTAAAATTTTTGAATTCCTGAACAGAAAATGTAACTTTTCTTGTCTGCATAGTAAACACTGGCATTTTTATCTGTTTGAATAATCAAAGTGGTGCTTTCCGTGCCTTCTTGGCTGCAAATATTTGAACTGCCTCCTGAAGGTCCACAGTCTGGGCCAGCTCATGCTCTGTGGAGATGGTTGCAAGGCCGAGCAGCCTCTCCTGTGTCATTGTGGAGCGTAGATGTGTTTTTATTAACTTCAGCTTGGAGAAGCTGTGTTCTCCACTGGCAGCTGTAACAGGAAGTGTTAGAAGTATGTGCAAAGCAACAAAAGCATTTGTAAAGAGGGTAGTCATCTTATTTGTGCACATATATTCCAGAACAGCCTTTGGAGTTGATCCTGCTGAAATGTATCTTGAAAGGGCTTTCAAGTTCATCACCTAAATCACTTGCATCAATATCGTCCATGTCATCATGTGTCAACACTGTCTCTAGTGCCCTACATTGCTTGTGTAGGTCTTCAGATATAACGAGGAGTTTTGGAATATCATACAACATCTCAAATATACTGCTGTGTTCCTTGAGCTGCATGAAACGTTCAACTGACTGTATTGCACAATCTAGCACCTGGTTAAAGAATTCAACTTTGAATTGTTGTTTGGGGTCTCTTATGGGATTACCTCATGCCTTGTAATCAAAATGTTGTCTTCTTCAGTGACTCTTGTATTCTTGAATGGGTGCGAAAATAGCTTCAACGTGTCACGAACATGGCAACTATGGCATCATCTATCTTCCCAATTTGGTGTTTGATAGGCTTTATCGCCTCCACTTGACTTTCCCATTGTGTGGCTTTCAGTGTCAGAGAGGATGTTCCCATATATTGCTTCAAAATTTGCCATCGATGAGTTGAGGCATAGAAAAATACATAGATGCTTTGAATTACATTAAAAAGTTCAGCAGCCTCACTAGAAGCTGATGCTGCATCACTGACTACCAAATTCAATGAACGAGAACTGTCTGGGACAAAAAAGCTCCAGGGTTTAACTCTCAGATCTGTGTCTGCACTCCTCTGTTCTTTTCTCTCATGTTGGCACCATTATCGTAGCCCTGACAGTTTTAAGGAATTTTACATTGTTTGGCACATACAGCTGATCTGAAGTGCCACCCAGTGCTAGGTTTTGGGTAGCAAGCATTCTCACAATGGCAATGAGCCTTTTCAGAACATTTTGCCAGTAAAGAGGCTCTGACGCAATCTTCTCTTGATGCTGATCATCTCTGGTGGCCTTTAACCTTAGTCTCATCTCAAGCTCTTTTCACCTATGGAATGCTCTCAGGTGATTTGCTGCCCTCTCATGGCATGCCAGATTTCTAGCCAGACTTTTCCAGTCCTTTGTTCCTGTAGAACCCAATGTGGCTGGAACATTAGACTGGAAGAGTTTGCAACAAAAACAGTATGCAGAATTCTGTTTTTTTGAGTACATAAGCCATGGCCTCTCTACTTTGTCACCATTGGGGATTTCACGCCAGTAATGTGTTGGATGGAAACTTCTATTTTCATTGTCTTTGGGGAATATGAAGTGTTTTACTTGCTGTGGCCCATGCAGTACAAGGAAGTCCCTCAGGCTACTGCTTAAGTGGGTACACAGTCCTGGATCATCTGGATTTAAGGAACTAAACTCAGCAGCAGCTGTTCCTCGCGCCTTCACCACACACTTCTCTGATCTACACTTTTCTTCAGGAATGTGCCTGGGTACATCCATTTGAGATGGAGATATGGATGCTGCAGTAGCTGCCAGGTCACCTGCACTCTGACTAACTGGAAGATCAGGCATCTCCTCACCACTCACATCCTCACTGGGGCCGGAAGGCTCACCGTGAAGATTTGTGTCTATGTATCTCAGGAGAGCTCCTTCCTGCTTAGATAGAAAAGCTTCCTTTGCTTTCTTTCTTTTTCTGAATGCTGCCCCAGAGGGGCGTTTTCTTCTTTCACTCACGACTGTTGTTCTGTGCCAGCTGTAGTGGCTCTCAACACTCAATTGAAGGGGACAAATAAGCAGGCTGGTAGCAGGGCCTGAGTGAGGGAAGATATCAGCGTCTTAAGGGCCTAACTGGCTCCTACTACTTCAGCTGACTGCCTGGTCTCCTCAGGTGGGTTCAGGGAAGCAGCAGGAAATAGGAAGCTCCCTGAGAAGCTGGAGTTAATCAGTCCAGGCTCCTGGGGGTGCTAGAGAGGTACATAAGAGGCTCCTCCTCCTCTCCCTGCAGCTCCTGCTGCTTTCTGTTATTTCCTGTCACTTTTTCTCCTGCCGGCCTGTTATGTCTCTTGTGCCTCCTTCCTCCAGCACAGCACTCCACCATCTCTGTGTATCTAGAGCAAAGAGAATACGTATGCACCAGCAGCAGACAATTTTCTACACTCTGGGTCCTAGTAGCGCCTCCCCCAGTCTGGCACCTGAGGCAGCTGCCTCAGTTCGCCTCATGTTAAGGTCAGCCCTGAATACAACCTATAAATTGGGTGCAAAAATGGTTGGAAAACTGTTCCCAAAGAGTAGTTATCAGTGGTTCACAGTTTAGCTGGAAGGGCATATCAAGTGGGGTCCTGCAAGGATCAGTTCCGGGCCTGGTTCTGTTCAATATCTTCCTCAGTGGTTTAGATAATAGTATAGAGAGTACACTTATAAAGTTTGCAGAAGGGTTGCAAGTGCTTTGCTTTAGAGGATAGGAGTAAAATTCAAAATGACCTGGACAAACTGGAGAAGTGGTCTGAAATAAACAGGATGAAATTCAATAAAGACAAATGCAGAGTACTCCACTTAGGAAGGAACAATCAGTTGTACATGTACAAAAATTGGAAATGACTGCCTAGAAAGGAGTAATGTGGAAAGGAATCGGGGGGCTCAGAGGATCACATGTTAAATATGAGTCAACAGTATAACACCGTTGCAAAAAACCCCTAAACGTAATTCTGGGATGTATTAGCAGGAGTGTTGTAAGTAAGTAATTCTTCTGCTCTACTCCACACTGATTAGGCCTCAACTGGAGTATTGTGTCCAGTTCTGGGCACCACATTTCAGGAAAGATGTGGATAAACTGGAAAAAGTCCAGAGAAGAGCAACAAAAATGATTAGCAGTCTAGAAAACATGACTTATGAGGAAAGATTGAAAAAAATTGATTTGTTTAGTTTGGAAAAGAGAAGACTGAGAGGGGACACGATAACAGTTTTCAAGTACATAAAAGGTTGTTATGAGGAAGAGGGAGAAAAATTGTTCTCCCTAATCTCAGAGGTTAGGACAAGCAGAAATGGTCTTAAATTGTAGCAAGGGCAGTTTAGGTTGGACATTAGGAAAAACTTCCTAATTGTCAGGGTGGCTAAGAACTGGAGTAAATTGCTTAGAAAGGTTGTGGAGTCTCCATCACTGGAGATTTTTAAGAGCAGGTTGGACAAACCCCTGTCAGGGATGGTCTAGAGATAATAATTAGTTCTGCCAGGAGTTCAGGGGATGGGACTAGATGACCTCTTGAGGTCCCTTCCAGTCTTAAGATTCTATGATTCTCGTAACCTTGAAGCATGCTCTAACACCAATGTCCAGAGAAGCCTTGCCATTCCCGTGTGTGCAGTCAGAGGCAACAAGGGTGTACACTCCAGCCTTAGAACAAGTCTTTTTATGTATAGAATTTTCAGTGCAAAACATAGCATTGCAACATGGGATGGGATGGGTGGGGAGGGGTGTGATATTTACTGTTATCCCTTAAACCATTGAATTGTTTACTCATTTTCTGCCCCTTTCACTCCACACGTTTCCACCTCCTCCACCTGCTAGCTCCCTCAAACATGGAGCCCCCTCTCCCCTACCTATCCCTCCATCCTGTCAAACACCTACCCCAACAGATTTGTACTCCCCAACTGCTTCTGTATAACCACCAGCTCGGCCTTTCTGCGCGAAGCCACTCTGGCATTCATTTTTGTTCACAAGGACCCAGGAGTATTCCCAACCTAAAGGAGGGGACAAGAATTAGAAGTGGGGTGAGGATGTCCATGCCATGTGCACACACTGAGGCAGGGGAGAGTTTTCCCTAGGAGATGGAAGATGTGGGAGGAGGAGGGCTCTAGTCCTAACTGGGGCTGTTGATTAATTGCAGTTAACTCATGGAATTAACTAAAAAAAAAAAAAAATCGCAGTTTTAATCGCACTGTTAAACAATAGAATACCCAGTGAAATTTATTAAATATTTAGGATGTTTTTTCTACATTTTCATATATATTGATTTCAATTACAACACAGAATACAAAGTGTATATTGTTTTTGATCATCATTTTTACAGTGCAAATATTTGTAAACAAAAGAAATAGTACTTTTCAATTTACCCATACAACTACTGTAGTGCAATTTCTTTGTCGTGAAAGTGCAACTTAAAATAAAATCTACATTTGTATTACATAACTGCACTAAAAACAAAAATTTAAAACTTTAGAGCCTACAAGTCCACTCAGTCCTACTTCTCATGCAGCCAATCGCTAAAACGAACAAGTTTGTTTACATTCACAGGAGATAATGCTGCCCTCTTATTTACAATGTTGCCAGAAAGTGAGAACAGGCATTTGCATGGCACTTTTGAAGCCAGCATTGCAAGGTATTTATGTGCCAGATACCCTAAACATTTGTACACCCCTTCATGCTTCAGCCACCATTCCAGAGGACATGCTTCCATGCTGACGATGCTCATTAAAAAAATAAAGCATTAATTAAATTTGTGACGGAACTCCATGGGGGAGAATTGTATGTCCCCTGTTGCTCTGTTTTACCTGAATTCTGCCATATATTTCATGTTAGAGCAGTCTCAGATGATGATTCAGCACTTGTTGTTCATTTTAAGAACACTTTCACTGCAGATTTGACAAAATGCAAAGAAGGTACCAATGTGAGATTTCTAAAGATAGCTACTGCACTCAACCCAAGGGTTAAGAATCTGAAGTGCCTTCCAAAATCTGAGAGGGACGAGGCATGTTGCATGCTTTCAGAAGTCTTAAAAGAGCAACAAGCCAACGTGGAAACTACAAAACCCAAACCACCATAAAAAAAAATCAACCTTCTGCTGGTGGCATCTGATTCAGATGATGAATATGAACATGCGTCCATCTGCACTGCTTTGGATTGTTATCAAGCAGAACCCGTCATCAGCATGGACGCATGTCCTCTGGAATGGTGGTTGAAGCATAAAGGGACATATGAATCTTTAGCGCATCTGGCATGTAAATATCTTGTGATGTTGGCTACAACCAGGCCATGCAAACACCTGTTCTCATTTTCAGGTGACCATGTAAAGCAGACAGCATTATCTCCTGCAAATGTAAATAAAACTTGTTTGTCTGAGTGATTGGCTGAACAAGAAGTAGGATTGAGTGGACTTGCAGGATCTAAAATTTTACATTGTTCTATTTTGTAAAGCAGTTTTTTTTTAATACCTAATTCTACATTTGTAAGTTCAACTTTCATGACAAAGAGATTGCGCTACAGTATTTGTATTAGGTGAATTGAAAAATACTATTTCTTTTGGATTTTTTTACAGTGCAAATATTTGTAATAAAAATATAGTGAACACTGTACACTTTGTATTCTGTATTGTAACTTAAATCAATTTGAAAATGTAGAAAACATCCAAAAATATTTAAACAAATGATATTCTATTATTGTTTAACAGTGCGATTAATTGCACAATTAATTTTTTTTAATCACTTGACAGCCGTAGGCCTAACACAGCCCAGCCTCTCAGCAACCAGAAACAATCTTCTTTCTCCTGTAGTTCACCTCTCCATGGCAACCCTCAATCCTAGGAAGTTAGCCAGTGCTCACATAACATATGCCAGGGGATGAATGAATATAGTCATCACTGCTATCTATTGGATAGCAGGCCTGGCCTGATTACGTGGGTGTTGTTGTCTCCCTCCAGTGTCCAGCCCACAAAGAATATTATTACAGGTCACCCATTCTTCATTAGCTCAAGCAATAGGGGTCTGGAGAAAGGGGCTTCCTATGTTCAAGTCTCACAGTGTGTGATACAGCTGAAAAATACTGTTTTGAGGACGCTGGGTTGGACAGAACAGTTTTTTCTACAAAACAAATTTCTCTTGCTTTTTTTGTTATTTTAAAAATTCTACAGTTGAAGCAGATCTTCAGAATTTCCTTCTTATTCCCTCACCCCATACCATTGCTGGGGCATTGAACTGGGATCTTCCATTAGGCTCAAGTAGGTGCATCACACTCACTATGTGTCCTAGTACTGCAGTTGTGCTGGCATTGGTGGAACTTGGTCCTTGTTGGGTTTGGTTTTTAAAAATGACCCACACTATTAAACTTCAGCAACCGGCAAGGCTAGATTTTCTTTCATAAAATTCTCATGTGCCATAGCTGCAACATAAATGGTAACGTACCAAAAGGGAAACTTCAGAGTTGATTTGGTAGGGCATGGACCCCACTAACAATTCTTAGTACTTGGCTAGCAAATCTTTCAAATCCTAGTTAGCCTTCACAACTCCCTGGGAACTGAGGAAGTGCTAGCTCTGTTTAACTGGCAAATGGTAGAACTCAGCAGTCCCCAACTGCCAGTCTCATGGACAATCTGCTAGCCCACACTGTCTCTCAGTGCCTGGTAAATAATCTTGGGCCTTTGAATGCTCTTTAGTTGTATTTATTCCCATAGTAAAATGAGTAACACCTGCAGAGGTAGTTCCTGCAATGAGAGCCCAGATGGCTAGTCTACAGCCTCAACTGTCAACAAGCCAATCCAAAATGAGATTTTTAAAGTGCTCTTATATTTTAGTTATTTATACTACAGCTCATTCTTCTCGTCAGGAACCAATGCCCAGACCTGGCTCAGCTCCTGTACTTGGTTGGTTCACACTAATAGGGGACATCAGATTCAAGAGATCAAAGATGCTGATGTCAGCTTATTCACTGTACACACATATTGCCATTCTCCATGTTTTTTCCTTTGTCAGATCAGCCTGAGACACCTGGAGAGGCAGTTATTGTTTGAGACGCCTTGAGAGTTATTGCAACCTCTGACAGCCCAGCTGTGTAGTATTAACAGACAAGCTTTACAAACATAAAGCCCCTTTTATCAGGTCTGTGATGTAAAAGATATAGGGCTCCTGAACTCAGCAAGGTAGCCTGTAAATTCTGCAGGAAAGCTCTCCCACATGATTTAATTTAATGCACAAGTACAGTTAGTGCTTGCATTCTTTGAACAGCCAGAGTTATAGGATATCATCTGCTACAGCAATGACAAGCCAGGGAAAGTACAATTGACTATATACAAATAATAGTCTATTTGAATAGTCAGTCCCAGGTTTGCCTACACTTTGAACAAAACCCAAGAAGTTTAATTTTGTGGCATTACAAATACATTACACAACAGAATGCACGGCAGTATAAAGACTCAGCCCGCTATGGTCAAAACAGAGCAACAAAATAAGTACCACCTGCCACCAGGAAGACAAGTTCATATCAGACTTATAAGACACCATTTTGCTGCATATGCAGAAGAGGCACTAGTTCTGTTGAGCACGACCCTTTGCAATGCTGTATTTGACTACCAAGCAAACAACAGTTTCCTACGAGAGGAAGGATGGTCCTGCAGTGTAGGCACTGGCCAGAGACTCAGCAGAATTGGGTTCAGTTCTCAGTGGTGCCCCAGACTTCATGATCTCAGACAAGTCATTTAATCTCTTTGCCTCTATTACCCATGTGCAAAATTGGGATACTACTACTTCTTGTCTCCTCACCCTTTGTCCATTTAGGCTATAAGCTCCAGGGTTCCCCTTTTAAACATTTATTATTTTCTTATTGTTGCATTAAACTTCCCTTCTAAGCCATCCTGGCTTTTTAACCAGAAAAACTGGGGCTTTTTAGATGTCTAGTAAATACTTCCTCAAAAAATTCCCAATTTTCATTCACATTTTTCCATTTAAATTCTACCAGCTGCTTTGTTTCATAATTGTTTTAAGCTTTGTGAAACTGGCCCTTTTAAAGCAGCAAGCGTATATTGCTGGTTTGGACTTTATTCTGTTTTGTGATACAGCGTGGCCAGAGGGCAGCAGGAGAGGGTTAGAAGGGAGCCTTATTCCCTGTAGAGGGAAGAAAGTTTGCTATAGATTAATTAAAGTACCTGAAGCCAATCACCTGATAAAACCCCCCTGCTTCAATCAGACAAGTGGAGGGGTTGGAGCAGAGGAAAGTTTGGCGAAGTGCTGCGGTGGGCGAAGACCAAGACTCTATGTAAAGGGGCACCTGGCTTGTGCAGAGGGAGGGCAGGAAGCCCCCACAAGCTGAAGGGCAGGAGAGGGAAGTAGCTCAGGGGAAGGAACTGCTAGTTCGAGTGGTTTACTGCTATCCCTAGGGCCCCTGGGCTGGGACCCGGAGTAGATGGCGGGCCTGAGTCCCTGCCTCTCCACTCTCCTCCTCTAGGACACTAGTGGGGCAGTAAACGTCCCAGTTCAGGGGCAAGAAATGGCGCTCTGAAACACTTTACCCACGCCCCACCCCAAGAAGAGGAAGCGTAAGACTTATCATAGTAGTGCTGGCAATTTGCCACAGTTTGCACAGAACAAATGTGATCAAGTCATGAGCACTTCTACCTAACAACCACTAACTTTTTGTTCTGGGATTAATTCCTCTTTACCTGCCGAGATGAGGCTGAATACAGAATTTTCCCCATCTGGGATGCAACACTTTCTGCAGTAGGAAGTTTTCAGAAATCCCAAGGATGGTTTAAGATTGGCAACATGAGACTTGCAGCGTAGATCACCGTCATAATGTACATTTTTTGCTACATATTATAGATGGATGCTTAAGGAGCATCCTGCTCTCTCATGTGATTGGATGGTCTACAGCAGATACCAACTAAACCCCCCAATTGTGTTTTAATCTGGTAGAACAATAATCCAAGAACGGTCAAGATCATTTGCTTCCAAGGGGATAATGATTTGGAAATAGGTAATGCCATTTTTGACAAAGTGCCACTGCCTGTCCCCTATTGCCCATTTGACCTGTCCGAAAGCCTTCTTTAAACCCCAGGCGTTCCCTGCTATCCTGCAAAGAGAACCTCTGGGCACCCACCATGTCCACTATAATTATTTTCCCCATCTACAGGAGCTTCCATCTGCAGATAAAGCCAATTACAAATAAGAACTAAGTGCCACAGCACTGCAAGATGTAGGTATTATCCCCATTTTGCAGTGGGGAAATTGAAGCAGAAAGCAGAGAAGTGACTTACCCAGGGTCATACAGCCACGTAACAATAGAGCCAGGAACAGAATTCAGAATCTGTGCTCTAATCACTGAAGAATACCTCCTCCACCTCTTTGAACTCTAGCATTTTGCAGACTGTAAGCTACATGAAGACTGAGGAGCCTTGTGTGGCTGGTAACGTGGTAAAAATGTGCGTGTAAATAAATCAAAACATCAACAGAGGCTTTAATTACTCCTACTGTTTCAGCTATAGAATAATAGAACTGGAAGGGACCTTGAGAGGTCATCTAGTCCAGACCCCTGCACTCCATGGCAGGACTAAGTATTATCTAGACCAGGAGTTCTCCAACTGGGGGATGGGACCCCTCAGGGGGTCATGGGATTATTACGTGGGAGGGGAACAAGTGTCAGCCCTCACCACAAACCCTGCTTTGCCTCCAGCATTTATAATGGTGTTAAATATATTAAAGTGTTTTTAATATATAAGGGGGCTTGTACCCAGAGACTTGCTATGTGAAAGGGGTCACCAGTACAAAAAATTTTGAGAACCACTGATCTAGACCATCCCTGACAGGTGTTTGTCTAACTTGCTTTCAAAAATCTCCAATGATGGAGATATGGATTATCCCCCACTCTGATCTGGGAATTCAAAACTTACTGTAGACATTCCTGGCTTCTTATTAAGGCTTTTATGGTATCAGACTTGAGAAATATACCTGAGTCCTGGAGAGCTGCTCCGTAGGACATGCTGAATCCATTCTCAGTTTGTCAGCTAATTTTATGATAAAAGTGAAAACAAGCCAGATTTAAGAATGTGCAGAAGCTCCCAGAAGAATGATCAATCATGGGCTGGAAATGAAAGGCTGCTGCTGTGCGTATTACTGATTTGTAGGGTAACTAACATTCATAACAGAGAGAAGTGTCAGCTGCTAAGAAAAACACTGATTAATCAATGTTTAAGTAGACCTATGAAGAACTCATGTACAGTAGGTACCTAACTTTATTCACATAGTGGGTCAGATGCTAGGTCACCTTCTCACTGGTCTCCAGAAGGCCAAATGGCTGATGAGTCTTTTCTCACCCTATGGTGAGCTCCAGGACTAAGAACTTGGCCATCCAAAGCAGCAACTCATGAAATTAGATATAGTCAGCTGGAGGTACCAGACAGGCAGATGTGATGATAGCACAGCACCGAGAAGCAGTTACTTGCTCAGTAGCAAAGGACTGGTTAACACCAACACCTGTTTCCATTCCATTCATCCAAATACAGTAAGTCTCTGTAGATGCCAGCCAGAGGTGGAGAAAGAGATATGGGTTCCACAACTGGCTGTCACAAGGAAGAGGTAGAGTTTGCACCATAGCCCTCTTAGAAGAGGAAGAAGATTGAGTTAAAGGATCAGGCTTTTCACCTCACCTCCTATGATCCCCTGGCAGGGGAAGGAGGTTCTTGGGAATGCATCCATCTCACTATGGGTTAAATGGTGGATGAGGAAAAAGCCTGCAGAAAACTTGATCTGGTGGCAGAGGGCTCAGACACCCTTAGAACCACCTTCTATCAGGGCTAAAGAACAAACATGAACTCCTTTATACCAGAGAGTGCAAGTTATTTGCTCAGCAAATCGCATGTGGTTCTGTGGCCAAACCAGACAGTTCTGGGACCAAGAATCTAAATTATCTGGTAAATCATTTAGATCCAAAAGGACATGGTCCACCAAGTGCTTCCAAGCAGTACATACAATTAATTAGAACTCAGTGTGCAGAATAGATATTGCATATTTGATAGTTGACATTTGGGCAGATGTATCATTTTACCCTCAGATACTCCCTGTCCATCCAAGTGTAAAGCTTGGCTGCACAGAATCTGAGAAAGGGGAGGCCGAAAAGCAAACTTAGTCCTCTTTAAGAAGGCCTCTGAAGTTCCTAGTCCTCTCAGAGTGTGGCGACACATCACAGCCTGGGGCTTTGTGACTTGCACCTACAAACAGGTGTTTCCAAGTCCACACTTGAGCATCCACACTGCATTGGAAACTTGGGCTTCTCAACCATGCGGTTGCAGCCATACTGCACCATGTAGCACTGAGTCAGAACTTCAGCTTCTGTGGGCACATATCGTATCCCAGGGTTCCTAGCACCCTCACCAGCTTAGCCTGCTCCAGAGCGTGGTTCATAGTGGGAGAACTTGTTTGCCTGTCTGTTCCAGGGCAATTGCCTGGAAGTGTTTTGGATGGTTTTGGCCTACCAACACATGCAGCTGAGCCATTTTGTGTCTGCATTCTCCCTGCAGCCAGAACCATCAATATGGAGCCCAACCCAGTAGACAAACTTCACCTCATGTTCTGAGCCCTATTTCAGGAAAACAGGTGGCGCATCTGCAACACGGTGAACATTTCGGCAGCAGTGCTGGCCATACTAATTCACGAGGGTTAAACGTATTCCCAGTTGAGCAGACTGTGTGGAAATGAAGGGTTAAACACCAACCAGCTGCATTTGAACAAGGAGGTTGCTTCTGTTACCTGGGAAGCAAGTGGGAAGTTTTGGCAAGTTTTCAGAAGCTGGGAATGGGTGACAAGGGATGGATCACTTGATGATTACCTGTTCTGTTCATCCTCTCTGGGGCACCTAGCATTGGCCCGTCAGAAGACAGGATACTGGGCTAGATGGACCTTTAGTCTGACCCAGTTTAGCCGTTCTTAAGGGCTGGGAAACAGTCTCAGGGGGTTGTGGGATAGCATTGGCAGACTCTCCAGACTCAGGTTCAGATCCACTCTCCCCAGTAGAGTGATTTCAGTGTGGAGGGAAGGTGGACTTGGGCTTAAACCTAAATCAGAGCCCAGTCTTATGGTGCTTTGTAGACATACCCTTATTGTTCCAGGAGGCAGGTTGGTTGACTTTTTCCCTCTCTCTCAGGCATCCAGTCCAGGAAGGAGCAGCTTAACCCAGTTCATAACGCTCTTATCTCAGAGCCTTGAGTGACAGCAACCAAACTTAAAATCAGAAAGTTTTTAAAGGCCCAGGTCACGCTAGTCACCTGCAACTTACAGCAGCATGTGTAGCTTCTGGTTCCTTCGCTCTGTAAGACCCTGTGGGTCTAGAATCCAGGCCTGAAGAGCTGCCAGGCAGCTGGCATCTCCATGGTACCACCCAACAGCAGTAATAAAACAGTTGCACTCCAGTGCGGGCAACACGCTGTGGACACAAACCTTAGGAAGTCCCACTTCAAGGGGTCTGTCAGATCACAGCTGCATGGCTCCTGATGGGTTTATATAGGGTGAGGAAGCCAAAGGAACATTCCAGGAAGTGTCCAAGCAACAGCATGGAGTTCCTGTAGCTGTCATGACCATTCCTGCTCCTGAATGTTTGACTTTGCCTTGGCTTGATTTGGAATTCCCTCCCCTGCTGACCCAGACCCTGAAACCTGCCTGGGCTCTGCCTCTTGCTGTTGACCCTGGCCTGGAAGTGAATTGTAAACTCCTCCACTATGCCCAGCTTCAGGTTTGACTCTGATCTGACCACTGGTCCCAACTGCCTTTGTTAGAATTCTGACACTTGCTCAGCTTCCTTTTCTTGTTTCTATTTCTGTTTCCAGTGTGGGTCAAGGTCTCCTTGATTGTATGTGGGCTGTTTTGGCAATAAGGTCCAGACTGTCTCTCAAGAGCTAGTACATCCAATCATGGAGACATTGCTAAATGCAGGGACATTACTGAAAGCATGTGAGAAAGGTCTTCAGAGGCCATGGCTAGCACATATCTAGTGATAGTGTCAAGACAGAAATGCCTGTTCTCGTACCATATTCACATATAGACAAAATTAGAGGTTTAAATTTGGATTCAGAGCTAGTAGATGAGTTTTTAAAGTGTTTAAAATCAGAATGTACTTGAAATATTTCCCAAAGATTAAATTGCTTCCTTCATCCCTTGTCCCACTTAGAGTTACTACTCCATTTAGAACTCTGCAGTTCAAATTGTTTCAGTGTTTCTACTGTAAATCTACATTTCAGAATTCAGCCATAAAAATGCTCCTTGGACTGAAACTCACCATTTCAGGCCAAATACTGTTTCCTTGAAGTCACATTTCTGGTTTCCAAGGGCAGAATTTGGCCCAGCAAGTCTTAGTTCTGGGACTTGAAGGAAATTTAAACACACAAGATTTCCCCACAAAACACATGGTTTGGTTATCTTCAAGTTCTTGGAATGCAAAGTGTATACATACATAGGAGTCAGTGATTTCAAATGTCAATGCTGCTATAAGCCTTAAGTTTGCTTATGGATGAACGACTTCTGTGAGACCTGCACAATGGGAGCACCACATACACAGCGGAAGGCAGAATCTAGCATTTGAGAGCCTGTTCACTCACTAAATGAGAAAATGTGAGCCATATTTATGCATAGATATTTGTAGGCATATGGTGGTATATTTGTACTAATTGACTCCACATACCTACCAATAGTTCACATGCATAGTCTCATAGGGTGTTTTGCAAAGCAAGAAACTTAAAGAATAGCTGAGACTTGCTCACAAAAGTAGTGACAGATTTATGCAGCACGTACAGTAACCCAAATACAGGACTAGTGTGGGTTGTGCTTGGGACAGTCGGCTTGTCTAGGATGCTATTTGGTACCACAGGACATCAGAGAAGCGAGGACATTATAGCAACTTATGTTTGGATGGCTGGAACTCAGCTATTGTATGCATCTGACAAAGTGGGTATTCACCCACGAAAGCTCATGCTCCAGTACATCTATTAGTCTATAAGGTGCCACAGGACTCTTTGCGGCTATTGCATGCATGCTATTCTACTGCTGAGCTGAACAACTTGTGCTCACCTATACTCAGAGCACATACACGGGGTTCTAGTAGGGGGATGTGATTAGCTGGGGTTTTTGTTCTTTACACTTAACCAGACCACTTTCAGGGTGACCTTGTTCATATTAACATACTTCTGCAATAACATGCAAACTGTGCCCAGGCTTGATTCTGTAACTAACTGTGCAAGAGCATTTGTCAACAGTACCTGAACAGAGAGAATGACTTTCACACTCAAAGTGACTATGTGTATTTAGCCGTTGCGTGAAGTGCACTTTTGGGACAAACTTCACCCCAGATGTTTAGGAACAGGACAAAAATACAGACAGTTACATTACTTGTTATAAAAATGGCCAGCCTATGCACAGTTGTTACTCTGTTAGTTTTTGAGTACGTGAGCTCTGTTGATCTACAAACACATCCATTTTATAAGCCTCCTGATTTGGGTCATTAATCTGCATTTTAAATCGCCTCTAGCACAGAAAATATTCAGATGCGTCGGATCACGTCCCCTGTCCTTTGATCAGATATGTGGGTCCTGCCCCTCATCTTTTTTTCTTTTTTAAGAGAACATGCAACACAGATTTGCAGAGGAGAGATACAGCTGCCCCTTCTCACACACTTCTTTGGTGAAATTAAATTAACATAGCACAGGGAAAATCAAAATGGGAAGCTGTCACTACCTTAGTTTCCCACTCCAACAGAGGATGTAATTGTCCAACCTGGAACTTAACCAGGATGCTGAGGGTAATACTATAACCCTTTGAAAAAGTGTCATAGGATCTGGAATGGCCAGTAATGGCCGGTACCTCAGGCAGTATTTGAATCTAGGGCTATGTCTGTACATACAGTGCTGCAGCGGCACATCTGTACTGATGCCGCTGCAGCGCATCCGGTGAAGACGCTCTATACAGATGGGAGAGAGCTCTCCCGCTGGCATAAAAAACCCACCTCTGCGAGCAGCAGAAGCTGTGTCAGTGACAGAAGCTCTCCTGCTGACATAGCGCTGTACACACAAGCGCTTCTATCATGTAACTCATGTCGCTCAGTGGCATGGAATATTCATACCTGTGAGCGACGTAAGTTTTGCTGGCACAGGTTATGTCTACACCTACATCCTAAGTGCTTATGAGAGGAACACTTGTGACTAGTTAGACTGGAAATTGCATATTTCTCTCTCTTTAAAGCCCAACACACCTTTCTTATTGTGGGACCACCACTGCATGTCCACCTGGGTCCCCATTTTAAACACTCCACAGGGACGTAGGTGTGCACTTTGCACATGCAAAAGTTATACATGTATTACAACAGGCTTGGGGGAAAAAATGTTTTCCAAGACCGCCTTTGGCAATTCAATTATTTTGCTAAGATTATCCCCAGCAATCTATAGTACCTTCATGTTCTGCAAAAAAAGGGAAACATTTAGAGAATCAGTAAAAGGAAAATTGAGAGCCTAAGAGGAAAGGTTGGCGAACATAAGGGTCTCCCTCTGATGAAGCTGACTGCAGACAGAGTTGGAGAACCATTAACAGGCAGAATTTTAATCTAGCAAAGAAATTCAAATACCTGTCTCTTTCTCAACGGCAAATAAACGAGGAAAGTGCTATAGCTAGGCTATGCAAAAATGAAAAAAAAAAACTTTCAAGGTCTTCATGGGAGAGGGCAGCATTAACTTTTGCTGGTTATGATGAATAAAGGTTTTCTATGTATACATTATACCAACTTTTGAAAGAAAATAAGGTTCAAGCCATGACTTTAGGGTGTCCAGCATCACACTCAGGTAGTATCCTTAACCAACAAAAGCTTGTGATGGGATCTAGAGTATTTTAAATACATTTCCTTAAATTTATGAACAGTGTCTTCCTAGTTATCAAGTGATGTTGCTTATGAATAGGCAGAAAAGCCAGGTTTAAAGTAGTAAGGAATATGATATTTCAGGAAACATACTTCTCCCATGCACTGTATTTTGGGAAAAATTGACTCTGAAGTAACTTGGGAATCTCATCTGAAATTTCTCCATTCACACCTCCCTCCCCCTAATTACACACATCATCAAGATATCTTGGAATTAATAAATGCCTTGCCTATTTGCTAAGTCTGTGGTCAAAATCCATGCCACTGGCTTCTGGAGACAGGTATATGCATCTGTGCATGCTGTGTCTGAGAAACCACCACTGCAGAAAGCTGAACAGCTTCCAGAACTCATTATTGGCTTAGAAGGAACTCCCCACAAGTCATTGTATTTGAAAAAGGGCTTCGCCGCACACTTAATCTCTTCTTTTGGAGTGGGAAAACAGCCACAGAATTTTGCATGACGACCCTTAAGACCCACTTGTGGGAATGAAAGGTCCCCAAATCAGTGAGGCTGCTCTTGTAGTGCTCATCCCTGTTTGACTGAGATCTGGTCTACACTGCAAAGTTAGACAGACATAAGCTGCCTTGCATTGACCTACTTGTATTTGCGTCTACACTTAAATTTGTCTCCCACCGATGTAAGCAGCCCCTTGCAGCAATGCAGTAACACCACCTCCCCACACAGCAGTGAGCCATGGTCGATGTACTGAGGTCGACGCATTGCGAGTGTAGCCACTGTGTTACATATGTTGACCCTAACAGTCCTCCCAGCACCTGTCTCACAATGCAGATTATGTATACGGAGGTGTCCCTTGAACCCACCTGAGTGCTCTTGATGAAACTTTCATGGAAGTGGTCTGCATTTCCCTTCCAAAGGTTTCTAGGGATGGCAGCCTTATTTCTTCATCCATGGTAGAATACTTCCCCACGTCAGTCGGCAATAGCCATGGCAGGCACCATTGTAGTAAACATGCTTGTGGCATTCAGGCCTGGGCAGCTTTGGGACACTTGCAGCAACTGTGCACAGTGTCCTTGTTGCCCTCAGGAGTGAGATAACATCTAAAATCACCACTGCCTCTCTGGTGCCAGTATTCAGTGCCATTGCCTCATACTGTTTCATGCAACTCAGCAATTCCCACCTTTCCCTTGTGGGCAATACTCATCCTGACTGGTACTATGCGTGGTGCACGAGCATGCCTAAGCAGACATGGCAATAAGCAGGTCTTGTTTAAAACTCTCAGGGAGCAAGGAAATCTGAATCTTAAGTTTCATGTTCTGATTTGACTATACTGACAATGGTGTATGTGTTCTATTTAGAGTTGCTGCTGTTGCGGCCTTGAGGGGTTCCCCCTCCCCATCCACATAACACCTGAGCCAGATAAAGAGGAGAAAGAAGAGGACCTGGGATGACGTGTTCACTGAGATCCTTCAAGCCAGTGCTGCATCAGACTGTGAGCACAGGTCCTGGAGAACGAATACTGCAGACTGTACGGAGAAGGAAAAAGCAGACAGGAGAAAGGCCCAGGAGTCCTAGCAGAAAAAGAAAAGGGAGATGCACAAGGACATAATGGGGCTTCTCCAGCAGCAAAACACAGATGCTGCAGACTCTTGTGGACTTACTGGTTCAACAATTACAGCTCGGACGACTCCATTTTAGCACCTCCCTGTATCCTGCCCCCATTAACATTCCAGATGGTACCCCTACTACACCATACCAAGGGACAGAAAGGACAGCCACAGCTTCACATATGCTGACCTGTGAGGGCCATGGTTGCTGTATGTGTAGCCAAAATTGATGTGAATGTTTTCCCTTTAAGTTCTGTTCCATTAGTTTTTAATTTGCTTTTAACTTGCACTGATCTATTTTTCGTATCAGGGGGTAGCCGTATTAGTCTGGATCTGTAAAAGCAGCAAAGAATCCTGTGGCACCTTATAGACTAACAGACGTTTTGGAGCATGAGCTTTCGTGGGTGAATACCCACTTCGTGTTTTTGTCGCATGCATCCGATGAAGTGGGTATTCACCTATGAAAGCTCACGCTCCAAAACGTCTGTTAAGTCTATAAGGTGCCACAGGATTCTTTGCTGCTTTTATTTTTTGAAGTGGTTTCCATTTTTTTTTAAAATAATCTTTATGAGTTCTCAACATATGCTGCAGAATACCTAGTGGTACTGAAAGCATCTACTTATTTGCTATTGTATAGTGTGACAACTCTCAGGATCAGTGACCAACACAGAGTAATCATCATAAATATACATAAAGACCAGGAGTACTGTGGCACCTTAGAGACTAACAAACGTATCTGAGCATAAGCTTTTGTGGTCTACAGCCCACTTCATCCGATGCATAGACTGTCTATTCCGACGAAAGCTTATGCTCAAATAAGTTTGTTAGCCTCTAAGGTGCCACAAGTACTTCTGTTCTTTTTGTGGATACAGACTAACACGGCTGCTACTCTGAAACCTGTCATAAATATAGAGCAAGCTCCACAAAATAGGTGCACTGACAGTGTTTTATTCAAACATACACCCAGCACCACACAATTCTTAACAGGCACCAAAACTGTCAGGCCAGATAGAGCACAGTCCACAATGCCTTACCATGGCTCACTGTTACAGTGATCTTTCAGGGCATCCCTGAGTCATATAGTTCTGCATTGAGCTCTTCTAATAGTCCTTGAGTCAGTCTGTCTCAGCAGACAGCCATGGCAACTTTTCCCCCTTTGCTTTACAGCTATTATGCAGGACATAGCAGGCATTTATAACCATCGGGATTTTTTTTCACTGATATCCAATCTTGTGAGTAAACAATGCCAATGTCCCTTTCAATGTACCAAAATAGCATTCAATGGTCATTCTACACCTCTGGAGCCAGCTGTTGAATCTTTCCTTGGCGCTGGTGAGGTGGCTAAAGTTCAGCATTATGAGTCAGAGGAGTAAGCGATAGGCTGGGTCCCCCAGGATCACTATTGGCATTTTAACGTCACCAATGGTAATCCACTGGTTCAGAAAGAAAGTCCCGCTTGTAGTTTTCTGAACAGTCCGGTGTTCTTAAAGAGTCCTGTGACATCATCATGTATCTTCACCAGTCACCATTAATGTTGGTGACGCATTCCTGCTGATCCACCAATGCTTGAACAGCCATAGAAAAACAGCCCTTTCAATTGCCGTACTCTGGGGCGACGTGGGCTGGTGCCAAAATTAGGGATATGCATGCCATTTATCACACCACACCACAGTTTGGGAACTCCATTGCCAAGAGTCACAGTCCTGTGTAGCAGGAGACAATTAATGGCTCTGCACATTTACATGACAATGGCACCCCAGAATGGATTTTCCAACTCTAAAATGATTTCCCATTGCAGATTTCCCCCGTGCGATCACCACTCACTTCTTGACTGTCAGTGCAGCTCTCGGGGTGAACTTGACACACAGATCCAAGAACACAGCCTTGCATGTCTGAAATTTCTGCAGCCGCTGCTCGTTGTTCCAAACCTGCAGTACGATGCAATCCCACTCAGTCAGTGCTTGGGCCCAGAAGCAGCGTTCCACCACCAGCAGCTACTCTGTGAACACCATCAAGAACCTTGAATTCAATTGGTCTATGTCCACAGCAATCTGTCCTCCACAAAATCACCATGTTCCCCCAATTTGGTTCTTCTTGTAACTTTGTAAATACCGGAGAATCATGAGTCCTGTGATTGCATCACTCATGAACATATTGCAGAGCTGTGCTGGTTCCATGCTTCCATCAGAGGTGGCAGACAGTGAGCAGGGCGGCACAGGTTCATGTTTTTTTCAAAAAGCTGTGACAATGATGGGACATGGATGACATTATGGGGATGAAGAAGGCTGCATGCTGGGAAGTTGACTCCTTGACTTTTCTGCCCCACTCGGCCTTGCCAAAATACAGTGCGCTGGATGGTTGTGAACTTGCACACTGGGATATCTACCCATGGTGCACTGCACCATGCATCGACAAAAGCACTCCATGGTGAGTAAGTGCAGTGCCGATACAAGAAGCCAGGTGTGCACACACAATATACTAACCGCAGCAGCTTTATGACAATGTAATTTGCATTAACCAAAGTTGGTAGACATGGCCTTAGAGAAAATTAAACTTCATTGGTACTTTTCTTTGTTAGTTTGACAACTAGGTTAGCTTTGGTACTAAAGCTGTGAAAGGGGAAGTCTGAAGATGGCAAATGTACCCTGTGGATTCATAGATGAGTGTCAGGAGGTCACCCATTTGAGAAGATTACGCTATGAAGAGACAGAAAAGGGAATTCCTTTTCCTCACCCCTCATGAAGTTTCCTGGAGACAAAACGTAGCTAACTGAATAGCAAAAGGTGAAGGGTAGTTGTTGCTAACACGGTAGAAAAATATTGATGTAGCACCTTTTATCCCAAAGCACATAGTAGAGCTTATTGGAAGAGATGTAAAATCTTTAGATGAAAATGTTTTCAGTTACATTCTCATAAAGATTTTCCATTTTACACTAAAAATAGGATAAAATGCTCTTGAACAGGTCTCTCATATACATAGTACAGCACTAAAATTCTGGGGCGCACGGCAGAAGTCAGGGATGCAGCAAACCAATGTAGGCTCTGAGACCAGCCTCTGACAGAAAGTGTTTTATTTGTTAATGTCCATGCAGAGCAGACAGGACCTGGATTTTTTTAAAAAAGTCTTGGCTAGGAAATGCACCATCCTGGTAGTAAAATATATCCCACTTGGAAGGATGGAGAGCTGAACTGATTATACTGGATTTGAAGGTGTGGTCCTAATGAACAGCCATGCTATCTAATCCCCGGTGAACAAGGGGTTAAATCTCAGCCTAATTTCCCTTCCCCTAGAGCAGGTGCTCAGATGAAGGGCTGAATGTGTGAAGGTTAGGGAATCATTGGACAGTGCACATCTTTGGAAAGCTGTAGTGAGTCCCCATGGAGTGAAGTTATAAGATAGAGCTGAACTTCAAGCCCTGGGAAGCTTTACTTCTGTTTATAGTAAGAAAATAAATTGGAAAATAACACACTAAGCATTCAAAGAAAAGACCTTCCTTATTGTAATACTTTTCAACAGAGTATTTGGTCAGGAATTTCAGGTATTTCATAGCCCATGCACAGGAGGGGGAAAAAAGTGACTATAAAAGGATAAAAAAAAGTTTCCAATTTAATGAACTTTAAAAGATAGATTTTTTGCTTTTGCAACCTTAAGATTTGGGCTTACAAAACCAGGATTCACAACAGTTTTTTTTGTTTTTTTTTTAAAGTATAAACAGACACTCTAAGAAGCCATCTCGATTACAGCAATCTGAGTCCCACTATTACAGAAATGTTTTTCCACTGGTAAGACAGCAAAATATTAACACTTCCTTGTTGCTACTTACACTTGTTTTGAAAACATTTTCCCCCTCCAACCTTCTTACATGCTCGCTAAATATTGTATCACTCACCGTTGGAGTTTTCCCTTAGAAAAGCAGACTCTGACCAGGAGAGAGGAAATCTATGGCACGCCATTGCTCTCTTCTCCTAATTCATCAAGGTTTTTCAGTTCCCACAAGGGTAGCACATTCTTCTCCTGTCTCCTTCCCTCTCTCCTCTTTCCTTTCATCATCCTTTCAAAGCTCTCTACGTCTTTCATTTTCTTTTTTCAGGGCATTTTACCTGTCCCCCAGGTACAGTGTATCTGTGAAGCAGTTATACTGAACCCAATGCTGAACCACAAGCTGAACAGAACGGTTGAGACTGCAAAAAATGTCTTTCCAGGCAGAGTTCCTTATTCCTGAAAATCAGGCAGCTTTTGCTAGCACTTTCTAGCAACTACTAGATTCAGCACAAGCATTTTTCTTTTAATCAATACTATCAGAACCAAACAAGTAATTTTTACTCTATGTATCTGTTTTCTCTTTCCTCCTTAGATTCCTCTCATCTAACTGTGTGGACAATAGTACCACTGCCCCAAAATGCCTAGTGTGTCAGGACTGTTGGACTACTGCACTCTACTAAAAACAGGGCTCAGCCAACATTACCCATCATTCCAGGATGATATACCAGCGTCACAGCGACAAGCCGCAAAGGTACCCTTCTCTGACACAAGACACCTCCTAAGTTTCAGTGTAGCCATATTTAGGGTAAATAGCTCACATATAGAAATACTTGTTGAGCTGGAAACCACAGGTCCAGTTGCAATTTCAATATTGCAGCATGGCAGAGGAAAAAACAACCACCATGTATTCTAATACCAGCCTATTTGCACAAGCTCCCTAGTGTGATGAATAAGACCAGTTTTGATACAAATGAACAGCAAAATTGGAAAGGCTTGAAAAGCTGTGTCAGATACCTTATACATCCTTTCCTCCGTCCCATCTATAATCAATAACCGTCTTCTTTCTTGGACGGATTGCCTCTTGTAAGTATGCACACAGAAGGTAATGTTTTTGTTACACATCCCTGCATTCAGAGTCACGTTCCAGTGACAATGAAACAAAGTAAGCCAGGCACATTCAAGGGTATATTTCTGTGCCATATTTGAATGGCCTTTGACTGGAGTTGGGTCTACATCAATTCACACTTCTAAACACCAAAAATCAATATTTCAGCATAACGATGCAACTGTATTAACTTTTTTTTAAAAAGCTAAAAAGGTATCATAGGAACAGCCTCAGCTGATTTTGGAAAGAGGCTTGTTTCCTACACCTTTGTATTCGTATTAAAATGACTTCACTGAAGTACATCAACGTAAGTGCTTTATGAAGTATCTCCACATACATAAACAAGGAGGATATTTTCAAAACATATCTGACACTTCTTTAACTTTCTGAAATGGAATACAGGGCCAGAGCGCTTCTCCCCATTTGCTCCCATTTTCTTTAAAGAACACACTGCACAGCACTATCAGTGTGGTCTAATTCAACAATCATTCTTCATGAGACTGTAAAGCCTGTAATGTAGCATAACTATCAGTATGCAAAAACTCCTCTTCAGCAGAATAATTACATTAACGCCAGTCATATTAGGTGGCTGGCTGAACAAACAACACACGATCACACAAGAATAAGTCAACCGTCTTAATAAGGATTTACTTTAACAGACCCTTGAAGGGTACACTATACTCAGTCTCATTATCAGAGAGTTGATTGGATTTTTATACAGCACAAGCCATAGGCAATCTAAAATAGACCCACTGAAGAATGGAATGGAGAGTCAGAAAAGCAACATTTTAGACCCCCAGCTCTAGGTGCCTTTAATACTTCCTGTTAATCTTTTGTTAAGGAGAGAGTGAGCACGCACGCGAGAGAGAGAGAGAGAGTGTGCTAAACAGATATTTTCATTTATCATGTTTTTAACTTTTTTTCTGATGAAGAATTCTCTGAATCTGTGTCTTCAAACTCTGCTCTGTGCCTTTTCAGTCCTCCAAGAGCTTGAGAGCTCTCACTGTCTGTCAGATGCAAGTTGCCGATATCCTCTTTCGTACCTACACTGTAACTGTTGGAGTCCATTTCAGACAGGCAACAGTCTTTGTGCAAGGTCACACCTGTCTGTACAACATTGCCATTATCAACATTTAAGTGTGATTGTAGTCCTTGGGTTACAGTCTCCTGCTCAACAATGGACAGAGATTTGGAGAAGTATGAAGGGCAAGGATGTAAGTGGCCATTATTGTGATTTACACAGGATGTCTCAAGGTTCCTGTCCTCACTGTCATCAGTTTGGTTTCTGGAGTAATTACCAGATCCACTGCAGATGGCAGCAGCAGAGAGTGAATCCTTGGAAATAGCCAGTAAGTGGTTGCTTGATGCTGGTTGACAGTTCTGGCTGTTTTTCTGTTCTAGAAGTCCTGCAGTTTGAGTGCATGGCTCTTCAGTACGACTACTTAGCCCTTTGCAGATGGCTTTTCCATTGAGCTTTTTTGTATCAAAAGAATGTTCTACAGACCCACTGCTGGTGTCTTGGGATGTGCTTTCTTGAACCTCCGTCCGTCGCTGATTGTCGCATTCATGATCTTGACCATTACTAGAGTTTTCTACCGTACCATATTCCTTTAAAGTTTCTTTGCTGGGGCTTTCAGTAGAAATATCTTGGGCACCTTGAGGAACTAATAAACTCAAGTTACTAGCATCTTCCTTATTTAATGAGGGTGCCATACCGTGTCTTCCACTAGTTCCCGGTCTCCCCTCATCATTCTCCCCCTCTTCATGAGAGGATTCACCATCTTTACTAGTTGAATAGGATATATAAGAATACTGAAGCCATTTGTAAGCCTTGTAAATCTTTCTCTCTACTGATTCACTGTCTGAGCAAGGAGAGGCCCGTTCTTTGAGGACCTCCATATTAGTAGAACTTCTTCCAGGTGAAGAAGCTGGAGAAGAAGAAAGGTCATCTACTTTGATCTGTGGGTAATCATAGATATCCTCACCTATGTAGGTGCTCACATTTTCTGGATTTGTACTAGTCCTCTCTTCCCTTTGCATTTTCTGTCGTCGTCTCAATGCATTGCGTTGACGAGTCGATGCACGTCGTTCATTCAATTCCTCTTCATCATCTGTGCTGCTACTACTGCTAGAACTGCTAGATTCATTCTCCCCAGGACTTGGGGACCTTGGCCGTGGGAAAAGGTCTGTGTCCAGTTCTGCCTCACAGGTATTCTCATCAGAATCAGACTCATTGGAAAGAGCCAGGAGACGTTTATCCTGGTATCTTCTAAGCGCAGATAGCCTCTGTTGACGAGAAGCCACATCTTCTCTTGCTGGTGGAGATTCTGTTGATCTTAAGGTCCCTAAGTTATAGGCTGTTTCGTCCGATTCTTCTGCCATCTGCGGTGGGGAGTGATGCAGAGAGGCAGAAGACTCTGATTCACTATATCCGGAGCGTTCACTTACTCCAGCATGGAGCTGCAAGATGGTGCTTTCGCTAAGGTCACTGTCGGAGTCAGAACTCCAGCCTTCAATCTCCCGGCGCACGAGGGAGTCAAAGAATGCCATCATTCGTGGATCTTCCTGAACAGACTGGTTAGCATAATCATGGGACAGACCACTGCCACTGTTCAGCACAAGACTAATGTACTCTTCATGAGTGTAGAGGCAACGTGAATCATCCTCAATTCTACCATCCAGATCTCCTGTGCAGTCAGGCTGCTTATAAGGACTCCAGATCTGCAAGAGTAAAACAGAAGAATACATTGCTTTTTATATATACAATGTGTAACACACACACAATTTTAAATATATACTATTTAAAAGCAGTTCAAATACTACAGCAATACAAATGCAAAGATTATGCTATAAAAGGCCATGTTTTAGACATAACTGTCCACTACCTCCCAAAAAGAACTTATAGTACTTGGAGAACTGTTCCTTTCACTCCATTCCAGTTTTTTTTTTTAAAGGAGTATTTCCTCCCTTGGCAGCTCACATCACAAATCCCCAATAGTTTCAATATTTCAGACTGTAATATTTCTTGCAAACATGAGTGTTCTAATTTTTGTATAAATAGGTGTTGCTTACTCACTATGAGTAAGAATAGTTTGTTGCCTACAGTACAGTCTAAGCAATAACGAAGGCACTTGTTTCCCAGGAAACTAGGATCACTTGTAATGATGATGTGCAATGACATTTCATTCAGTTGCGCATTATATATTATGTATCTTCTCAGTGATCAGGATGCTGAATGCATGCAGGTAAAAAGCCGGATATTACTAGTACATCTGCTAAACAGTCCTGAATTAAAAAGGTTATGTAAGAGATTGACTTCCCTGTACCTTGATGCACCTGATGTCAAGGGACTGCAGTAGATCTAATCAAAAAGATCCCCCACTCCTGCATTCCCATGAAAGAGAGGGAAGTAAGAATGTTTAGATATTGATTGACGCTACCTTTGAAGGGGAGCTGGGCAGTGATGTTGGGAAATTGAGTCAGTCAATGTCAACAGTCTTGGCTATGCTGCTGATGCAGAGCCCAGTGCTGCTAGAGGTTTCTCGATGAAAGAGCAGAATATCAATGCTCTGTAGGGATCATGGGATGCACTAGCTAATGCAATGCTTAGATCCTCTTTATTTTATTTCCAGATGGCCTCTGGGAACTATCTCAGAGTACTCCATTGTGACCGCTCTGGACAGCACTTTGAACTTCGATGCACTAGTCAGGTATACAGGAAAAGCCTCGGAAACTTTTGAATTTCATTTACTGTTTGATCAGCATGGCAAACTCAGCAGCACAGGTTACCATACAGTTCCTCCAGAATCGTAGAATGTTTCTACGCTCCCCCTATCATCTCTGTCCCTGAGGTTATTGCAGATTAGAAGGCGGAAAAAAACCATACTCGCGATGACATGTTTTCCCAAGCTCATGCAGTCCTCCTGCACTGATAAGGCACAGCTTAATGCATGGAGGTATTCAGTGGCAGAGGCCAGGAAAGAATTAAGTGAGCGCAGAGGCAGGATGCGATGCTGAGGCTAATGGGGGAGCAAACAGACATGATGAAGCATCTGTTGGGGGAGCAAATGGACATGATGAAGCATCTGTTGGAGCTTCAGGAAAGCCAAAAAGAGCACAGACCCCCACTGCATCCACTGTATAACCACCTACCCTCCTCCCCATGTTCATAGCCTCCTCACCCAGATGCCCAAGAATGCTGGGGGAGGCTCTGGGCGCCCTGCCACTCCACTCCAGAGGATGCCCAAGCAACAGAAGGCTGTCATTCGAACAGTTTGATTTTTAGTGTGGCTACAATAAGCAATGTGGCCTTGTCCTTCCCTCCTCCCCAACCCCACCCAGGCTAACTTGTCCGTTATCTCATTTAAAAAAAAAATTAAAGATAGAATGCATGGTTTTAAAACAATACTTTATTTCAAAGCGGGGAGAGTGTTTGGCTTACAGAGTATTAAAATCAACAAAGAAGGCAGGTTTGCATCAAGGAGAACCACACAACTGTCACACCGAAGCCTGGCCAGTCATGAAACTGGTTTTCAAAGCCTCTCTGATGTGCAGCGCGCCTTGCTGTGATCTTCTAATCACCCTGGTGTCTGGCTGCTCAAAATTGGACACCAGGCAATTTGCCTCAACCTCCCACTCCACCATAAATGTCTTCCCCTTACTCTCACAGATATTATGGAGCACACAGAAAGCAGCAATAACAATGGGAATGTTGGTTGTGCTGAGGTCTGACCTAGTCAGCAAACAGCGCCAGCGAACTTTTAAATGCCCAAAGGCACATTCTACCACCATTCTGCACTTGCTCAGCCTATAGTTGAACTGCTCCATACTACTGTCCAGGCTTCATGAGCCATGGGAGCAAGGGGTAGGCCGGAGTGGGTGTGACCATGCGGTGCTGCCAGCTGGGAGAGCAGCCTGAGGCAGAAGCCTTCAGCTCGCATGACATTCCAGGTAGGACTGAACATCCATGAGAAGAAACTTAAAGAAGAGAATAACCTGGAGTCTCTGGCTCCCATTTGGTGCTCTAAGAGGAGGATAGCCATGTCTGTTCAGGCGCCCCGATCGACCTCACCGAGGTCTGCCAGGAGCACCCAGGAGATGTACGATGGCTATCAGTCCTACTGCACCATCTGCCACAAAGGCAAGGAGCTGCTGTGGTGTAACAATGCAGTACTGCATCTGCCAGCAGCACCCAGAAGACGTACGGTGACGGTGAGCTGAGCGGGCTCCATGCTTGCTGTGGTAAGGCATCTGCATGGGTAACCCAGGAAAAACGGGGCAAAATGATTGTCTGCCACTGCTTTTACGGAGGGAGGCCTGACAACATGTACCAAAAACCAACCGTGACAATGTTTTTGCCCCATCAGGCATTGGGAGTTTAACCTAGAATTCCAACGGTCAGTGGAGACTGCGGGAACTGGGGGATAGCTACTCACAGTGCACAGCTCTGTAAGTCAATGCTAGCCACGGTAGCGAGGACACACTCCGCCGACTTAATGCGCTTAGTGTGGACATACGCAATTGACTGTATAAAATCGGTTTCTAAAAATTGACTTCTACAAAATTGACCTAATTTCGTAGTGTAGACATACCCTCAGGGTTGCCCAATGCTTCCATTATAAAGACCCAATTTTCAGTCCCTTAGAATCTTACAAAACTAATTGTTTGGGCTGCAAGTTTCCATGTTGGGTGTCTGCCGCAGACTGAGATTTTTGGAAAAGTTATAGAAAAAATGGTTGAGCCATTTCCCAGAAAGAACAGGAAAAACTATACTGGTTTTGCCCATGTTAAAAAAATGTTTATAACCATAATTTCATTGAGGAACTTGAGAGTCTACATGCTTAGCAGCAAGAATTTTAAATTTGTCAAGGAGGGAGGCTCCATCAGGGATGTGCCTTTTGCTGTTCCTGTGAAAAAAAAGTGTCCAAATTTGCCCAAGTTATGAGATTTTGAAATATTTCAGCTTGTAAATGCTCAGTAGAGACTAGCTAGAATTTGGCTGCTAAATTCTCTGCAGAGTCCATCTGTACTAAGCATGTTCCATCCTGTCCCACATGCCTACTGGAGTGCCATGGGCACTGGGTGTCATAGGCTGGGAGAGGCTGTGCCTCCCCAAACAGCGTGACCCTGCCCACATTCTGCCCCCAGTCCTTCCCCCTCCTGCTTCCCATTCTGCACAGCTCCAGTCTCCCTGTGTGGTACTCCTGGCTTGGGCCACGTCACCTGCCTTCCCTCTAGGCGCTCTGGGACTGAAGGACCTGGGACCATGCTGACAACCCTCCTGGCACTCCTGGGATGGGGCCATGCCACCCTCCCTCCCAGGGCTAGGGGCGTTAGCCTGGGGCAGGGCCTGCAGCCACAGTGAAAGGACTCTGGGCTCCAGCGGGGGGGATTGGGGGAAAACACAGAAGGGATAGGGCCTTGGGTGCAAGGGATGGGGCTGAGGGCTAACCTCCCCGCAGCCGGCGGTTCACATGCCACCCATGCGAACTGCATATGTGCCATTCCATACAGAGCAACTGAGCATCCCAGAACTGCTTCTCCTAGCAGCCAAGGGCCACTGGAACTCACAACAGGGAGACTGAGGGTATGTCTACACAGCAAAAAAACCCCTGCAGTTGGCCCATGCCAGACAACTCGGGTTCGCATGGCTCGGGCTGTGGGACTGCTTCACTGTTGTGTAGATTTCCGGGCTCAGGCTGGAGCTGGGGTTCTAAGACCTCCCAGAGCCTGGGCTCCTGCCTGAGCCCAGAAAGCTACGCAGCAATGACATAGCACTATAGTTTTGAATTTTTGCATTTCTTTCCCAAAAATATGCCCAATTGTAAAGAACAGGAACTAGGTCCCAAGCACTGAAAGAAAAAACTCATCTGGCCTACTCCTGTGAAAGCATCTCTGGAGGAGTCTCTCCTGGTCTGGGAGCAACTGGGGCAGTTTCCCTTGGAGGAACCTGAACTGGGTTTCTTCATAAAGAAAATGCCTTGGCCTTTTGCCTGTCCTGTCTGGGTGACCACCACACTGAGGGATGTGGAACAAATGGAGATAAGAAGCTTGGTAGCTAACAATCCCTAAAATAATTCATCTCCTGGTAGAAAGACGAGAGGAGACAAACACTACTTCCACTTGTCCCAAATTTTGGTTTTAAAACCTGGGATGGCAACAGATATCTGAGTGCAGAATTATCTGCCTGGTCAGAGATGAGGATGCTTGGATGATCATGCAAGTGAGCTGCCTTTGTAATTCACAGGAAGAGAAATGCAGCCCCAAGTGTCTTAGACTTGGGGAGAGGTCATAATCCAGGAAAATCCATAAGGTACTGCACAATTTATATACCATGTTAAAAACTTGAAAAAAAGCTATGCTCTCAATGTAAGTGAAAATAATTAGAGCCACCTGACTACATCAGATTATCCTACCAAGCAGCAGCAGATAGCCATGTAGACATTGTCTTGTCACCATAGAAACAAGGGTGAAAAGATTTTCCTGTATTTGATACACTGGTAATTTTCAAACAAATGGAACATCATCACTCATCTTCAAACTCCAAAGCTGCTATTCATTTTAGAATTTAATGCAAAATGGCCTTCATTCTTAAAACTTTCCCTGGACTTGCTTTAGTTTGTGTCCTATGGACATTCTCTCTGTACTCCCAGCATCCCCTGCCCAGCTCTCTCTCTGTGTAAGACAATTTTTTCACTCTATCATTTAATTGTAAAGGATTTTGCAATGCAGTTTGTAGGAAAGATGTTAAACTAAATAAAACTGCGAAGGACAGCTATGACACCAGTACCTTAACTCACTTCTACACTCTTCAAAACCATGTCCTCCCTTCAGAAACCTGCACTTGGAAAGAGAGAGCGAGCTATACCAGTGGTTAATGCATCCAACATTTCCTCTCTGGTAATATGGATTCAAACACACTTTAATCCTGAGCAAAATGAGCATGATGGGGCTCAATGTTTGAAGTACTCTGCTTTTAACTATGCCCTCAAAATAAGCATCCAGATTGGAATTTAAAGCTTCTTACATGCCATGTTTTCAGGTCTGGTGAATGAGATATATTCATGTGGGTTCATTTTAAAAATCAAAGGCCAAAGCCACCACTGGAATAAGACCACTGATTTTATTAGAGTTAAGTCAGAGATTAATTTCACCTTAATTTGGGACTCAGCACTAAAGTAGCAAGTGTGTTGACAGAAGTGCATGGGAATTTCAAATAGCTTGTCTGTTTTATACCTAGATCTTGGGGCTAGCAGTGTCTGTCTTCAATAAGTGCTAAATTTAGTAAAGCTAGTCTAAAAATTAAAGCCCGAACAACTGCTTGTATCCACACTTTTAGCTCATCACAGACCTTGTATAGCTGACAAAATGGAACACTAGTCAATAGTTGAATGGTTGTCTTTATATCTTCATTAAAAAAAATAAAAAGGATTTTTTCGAGTGGCAGTGAAGGGAAGATGAGAGCTTTTAAGAAAGTGATTTGAAAATTAGTTGTAGAGGTCCATTGTGCATCTCCCCTCTCACTTACAATATCATGACATCCCTGGGGCAGCTACAGCAATTGCTTACATGAAAAAGTTACATTAGGAAGGGATATACATTTTGAGAGGCTTTAATGCAATAAAAAGCCATCTCCTGTTGCTCTTTATCTCATCTTTTCCATCCACCTGTTCTGTCTCCGGCTGCCCTCCACATGCATCTCTGCCACCTGGTCCTTTTCTTCCTCTTTTCCATGGACATCATTCCCTCTCATCCTTCCTGAATCCTCTCATCCAAATACATAGCATGGACCCTGAGCAGAGGCAGCTAACTTCTACCTTCTTACAAGCAGCTGCTTTTATTGGCCACCAGACTTTTCCTTGCAACGGAGAGCACTGGACACTTGTAACAGAAACTGCAAACGAAGAGAAGTAGCCAGCACCATGTAACCTACCTACTTCCCATGACGAGCAACTGCTCTGCAGATCAGTTTGGTAACTGCTGCTATGCAAGATGGTACCTCTAAATAGGTTAGGAACCTTCACCTTCAGTACTGCAGTGCAGAGCTCAGCACTGGAAATGAGCTCAAATGCTGGCAACAGACTTGAACTCAAGACATGCTGGCCCCTAAATGAGAAGCATAATTAGCTGAGCCAGACCGATGATGTACAACAACCAAAGGGCAAGAAGTTCTGCCACTTTAATAAAAATCCAGGCAACTCCATACATGAAACTTTTTCCCCCATTGATTTGTTTCCAGCTTGTGATCTTAAACACTTCAGTTGTTTCAAAGCAGATAAGCAAGTTCCATCTCACACACACTGTGACAACAGAAATTGTCTTTTAAAGGAAGCGCTGGAGCAAAGTGGTCTTCAAAAGTTACACAACTTATGAACGAACACTTAACTGAACCAAGCTTTCAATCATTAGACAAAGAGGAAAAGGAAAAAAAAAAGTACACAAAAGCAACACAGGGGATTTGTTTATGCCAAAGTTAATCCAACAGACTAAGCACAGTCATGCAGGAAGGATTCACAGGGTAAAGGGTCAATATAACCAAAATCCGAAAGAGAGAGAGACTTTAGACTGCATGAATTAAGTTCACAGATCCAAAAATTCCTCTGGCAGAATTGTATTTAAATAGAAACAGGCAGTCTGTTAGAAATTGAAAGTCAATAAGCTTCTAAAGACTATACAACACACTTTGTCAAAATCCATACTTGGGATGATGCAAGCCAGATATTTTCTTTTGTTTTAAAAACACACACAAGACTCTCAGGAGAGTATAAATGAAAATGGAAAGAAAGAAGAGGAAGAAATTGGAGATGCAAAACTAATGTGTCAGAGGAAGACTCGAAGAAGAAAGTGGAACTAGGATAATATTCTAAAGTCTGTTAATAGTTGGAATGTGAATGAAGCAGATGGGCATTGGGCCATGTTCCCAAGGATTTGGGCCATGTCTCATCCCTAAGTTGCAGACTATTAAAACATTCCTTGGCAGGGTAAAGGTCAATTTGTAACTGACTAAAAGCATTTAGTTATACTCAAACAACATCCTTTACAGCCATGTGCACTCAAGAATCTTACAAAGCCATTCAAGCAAATGGTTTGAAGCAGGATCAGTTTTCATGGTTAGAAATTTGGTCAGTCTAGGTCTGTCAACAGGAACAGTGAAACAGAATTACTTATTTCCATTGCACTGGCATGCAAAGCATGGTAGGTGCTGTATAAACACCTAGGACAACTCAGAAACAGAAGCCAACTCATATTACGCCTTCAAGAGAAGTACTTGATAGCAAAATAGGATATACTCCTGTATTCCATGTAGTTTCTGGTAGTCACTGGTCTTCTGAAAATTCTGCACATTTTCAAATGCAGAATACAGAGAAGAGACAATTCTGACACCTAGCAATGTCCATTCCCTCTTGAATACAGACAAAGATATGGTAACTTATACAGCTCCACTTATTCATGTCATCATGTACAAGCAACTTAATATGCTTTTGTGAAAAATTAGAAATGGACCCAGGAGGTAGCACTTGGGTGAGGCATAGGCTAAGGTTCAGTTGTACTGAAGTTTTCTAGGATGTTTCAGCCCAAAGTGTCAGAAAACACATGAGATAACTGATCTTACTACATTTCCGCCAGTTCGGGCCAAAATCTCATGAGACTTTAGATATGCTCAAAATGAAACTGGAAAATAGGTTCCTTTTCCTTCAGGCCCAAGCAGGAAACAAACCATGGGGAAGATTCAAATCCACAAAATTCAGATCTGACCGTATGGCCCCACACCATTTGAAATTCAAAGGGGTTTAGATTGAAAATTCAACTTTTGCCAAACACTATATTTAACTGAAAAAATCTGCTATTAAAAATGTATATACATAAAAAAGGGAAAAACGTCTAACATCAGAAACATGGCACTGGAGTAATATGGATTCAAATATATGGAAAAAATAGGTTGCCCAAATTAAAGAGTTGGGTAAGAGAAAAATGATGTCCACTTGATCGGCTAGCCAACTTGAGCCACTGCCTTCAGAATACTGCTGCCAAACAGCAGCGCTCGCTGATGATCAGTTAAGGGCTGCAGGTCATCTGTTGCTAACTCTGAGCATCTGGATACAGAACAAATTAAATTATATATTAAAAAAAAAAAAAAGCTAAAAAGCCACACAGACATTTTCCTAATGTTACTTTTCTATGTATGCAATTTCTGTTGTTGCCACAGGAATATGATTGCAAATGGTAGGGTATTATGAAAGGGAGAGTGTGTGTCCACAAGACATACATTAAAACATAGTCCATACGATGAGAGACTATGCTGCTATGAAGTCATGACAACTCATGGGAAACACACCCTGTTTGGGGCCAGACAGATAAAGGGACTAGCCCCCTTGGCATCAAACCATTTTTTGGGGGGGGTGGGGTGGGGAAGTGAGTCATTAACAAAACAAAAGGTGCTGTTTCAATATCAGTTTTTAAAGGAAAAATGTATTTATGACAATGATTGTTCTCTTACCTTTATAATCTTTTCAACGCCAGAGGAGCAAATCATGTAAGTATGGGGATTAAACCGAACCTGGTTTACAATTGACCGATGACCTTTCAACACCATAAAGGCACCATTAACAACCCTGCCGATCCCACCTAGGCAAACAGAAGAAAGAAGAAGGGAACTGAATTGTAGCATACTATATTTAACAGTACATCTTAACTATATTCTGTGACTCCTGTGTTGACAATAGAATATCAAATATATACATAAAATTACTATAGAAAGAATGCAGCTCCGATGAGGACTATACCTCCAGCGAATCGTACTTGACGACTACACACTTCAATCTCCTAAATAAAAAACACAGGCAGTTTTAGAACCCCGGGATAAGTGATAAATGTATGCATCTCATATAAAAGAACAGCAACATATTTAATTGAACTGCAAGTGAAGCTGGCTTGTTTGAAGCAGAAGACCTACTAGAGTCTAAATTTGAGGTAGAGAAATTCACAGGTTGGTTCCCCAATCATTGTGGCTTCCTTTATCAGGGTAAAGATTGCAAGATAATTTGCGGGTAATGAAATGTAGCAAAAGAGCATTGTTCCACGGGGTGTGATTCCTCCTCGTGAGGCAAAGGCAGTAATCCACACTGTATATATAAAGGGGAGTGCCAGAAAACAATGGTAGTACCTGTAAGGCCCTGCATTAGAGACTCCAATTTCAGTGTGAGAAGCTCTCTGTATTTTATTTTATTAGGTCTATTTCCCAATGACAACTTTTCACACAATCGATTCTTCAGTGTATTTATATGCAAGTATAATTTGTTTGAGAACATGCACTTGCATGTTTAAATAAGGAAACATCATAATGAAGAATGTGAGCAAAACCAGCACTATTCTTTAAGAGTCAAAAATGAAAACAACTACAAAGGAAGGAAAATGATCAAAATATAACTCCTGAGATCAAAATACATCTTTTAGAAAGCTGAAGACGGTTTACTGAGCTATGCTGCCTGCAGCAATCCTAAACTTAAAAAAAACAAAAAAAACCAAAAAAAAACAAACAAACCACCACACAAAGCTTGCTTGTTAGGTTTAAACTGAACTGAACTGCTTTTCCCCCCAAGTGGCTCTGCTCATCAGGTTTCATTCCCCCTTTGTCCCCATACTTGAGCTACTTCAGAACAAAGATGGTACTGTAGTTCGATTTCTATGTTGTCCTAATTAACTAGCAACATTTTCTCTCGAAATGGAGAGCAGTGAAATTTCCATCAAATGGCCACTTCCTGTAGGAAAAGCTGCACTGACACTAAATGGCAGCTGGGTAGGGGGAAAAAATACCAAACCCCAACATCTCAAATACAGCTTTTATAGCAGCCTTCCTTTGTAGCTTACATGAGTAGCATGAAACATGTAATCTACCAATTTCTCAACCTCTCTCTTAGGGAAAGCTTTCATCAGCTGATTTCTACTCCACTCCTCTACCCCTGAAAGCTCACCTCTCAACCTGGCAATGCATAAATGAGGGACATGTGACAAGAACCCAAAATGAGAGGGACACAAATTTACTTGATTTAAAATGTAGGACTTATTCCTTTTATGTAAATAACTCTTTCCAGAACTTCAGTTTCATGGTACTTGATTTCTGGCAGAAGGACTTTTCAATGGTAAAAGAGAAAGGATGCTAAATCTGCGTGGGACACAACTAACTTTGGGACTTGAATGAACATACCACATTTGAGATGTATGCATGAAAGAAAGAGGGAAGAGAGGAGGCCACAAATTATATTTAAAAAAAAAAAAAAGCAAAACAGCAAGGGAGAGACAGCCTGGCCAAATGCTTCAAAACGTACAAAATGAAAAGACCCCCCAGTAACCTCTGAGAAATTTGGGAAGTTCTTTCCCTTCACCTACATCTCTTCTTAGGCAGTCACCAAGATTGAACAAGGTGACAATTTCAACGAATTTGGGCAAGTCTCCACCGAAAATACCAGATATACGAATGGAATCCCACTGGCATAAGTGGTGTTAGTATGGGTATAACTGGAAGCAGAACAGGACACTAACTCCTTAATTTCACACCAGGGTTTGACTCCTCACCTTTTCATGCTATTGTCCATGCTAAACATTCATGATCATTCATGGCAACTTGCCTTACTTCTACAGCATTCTTTCCAACCAAATCACAACCATCAATTAGCAGCATGCATCAGGCCAACTGTGCAAGGTTACGCCAAATGCATTTCTTGAAGTTCTTTTCTTAGCTTGGTGGAGAAACATTCCCGGAAAAAGCCTTAGGAGTAAGATGGCAGAAGCTGCTCAGTAAATGTTTCCAATACAAGTGATGCCTGGAAGGCAAGTTTTAAATGATCCACTGATTCTACACACTGGCTATTTGAACACACTGTAGTACAAGACTCAGGGTCTGATATTGGGAAATGCTTTGCAGAGGATTAGGAAAGCTCTTAAGAGTCAGGCACTAGAAATAAAATGGGAAAAGGAAGGATGATCTTGTGGTTAAAACACAGGCTTACAAGTCAGACACCTTGGGCTCTATTCCCAGAATTGTCACAGGCTTCCTGCACGCCCTTGAGCAAGGCACTTCACCATGAGCCACAGTTTCCTCATCTGTAATATGGTTATAACAGTTATTTACCTCAGAGTTATCCTGGAGATTAGTATTTGTAAAGTACATTGAGAGCTCTGGATGGAGAACAACATGTAATTGCAAAAGATCTTAAAAACGTCCGCATCCAGAACTTCACAGCTGTCACTATGCTGCAAAGTGTGGCCACTCAGAAATTCAGCGGCAATGGGAAAGGATCTCCAAACATTCTGCTCCAAAACTGGAGGTCCTTATCATTTCAGCTAACAAAGACTTCACTTGCTGGACCAGACTCATCTGGCTAATCTAGTCCAGTATCCTGTGGCCAGTATCAAATGCTTCAGAGGAAGATGAAAGAAAGCCTAAAATGGACAATTATAGAGAGATTTTTCTGTAAGCAGGTTATTCTAACCCTATCAGTTAATGGTGATCTTATGCTTCCAAACACAAGTGTTTATATCCCTTACAGTAATGTTTTTATACTCTCTAATGTTACTGATGAGATTCTTACCCCGTGACCTATGTGGCTAGCCAAAAATTCAGGGTCTTTTACATTGTTCCAGTTAGGGTGAGACATTGGTGAGAGTCATGTATTTCTTTGATGCAATTTTTATGTATATTTTTTGTAAATAAAGTAAGTACTGTTTCTCTGAATACAGGAGAAATCAAACAAGAGAATAGTGGGCAAAGGAACTGTCTAAGCCTTCCTTTCCAAAAGGGGTCACATTACCAAGACTTTTGTTACTGTTTGCCTGGGTTTCTCTCTGCTTCTCTCACTGTTCTGTTATTCAATCTCACGTACACACTCTTACTCAAACAATGCCTAGCTGAGCTCCTGCCTGTATAATTCAAATTCCTGAGTGGCCTTGGACGTGCCTTCATTTTGACAGGAGACATGGGCCTGTGTTTGGGGTAGTGGCCACTTAACGGTTTCAGTCACCTGATTACAATGGCTTCTTCACATTTATCCTGAATGTAAAATGGCGGTTATACTGGACCCATAACAAGGTTTAAATTCAACCCATAAGAATAGCCATACTGCATCAGACCAAAGGCCCATCTAGCCCAGCATCCTGTCTTCGACAGTGGCTTATGCCAGGGTCCCAGAGGGAATGAACAAAACAGGTAACCATCAAGTGATCCATTCCTAGCTTCTGGCAAAACCCATAACTGTATTCTCATCCTTTTACTTGTCGTACATGTCAGTTTGCTCCGGCATTTTGTTTTCAGACACCTCAGTCTCTGACAGTGGTGAAGGCTAATGCAAACACGTTATTTAGCTTTACTGTAATGTACTAATGCTTTAATCAGTCCTTTTACTCCATAGTGATCTGGCAGACTCATTCTAATAGGGTTTCATCTTCCAATATACTTATATTTTGGGAGGTTTGGGTGATTAACGGTTCAAATCCTTAAGTCCATCTTTAGTTTTATTTGCCATAGTTTGCTTCTTTCTATTGGCTTCACTTAGACTGGACTTCCATTTTATGGAGGACAACTGTTTGACCAGAATAATCTCTTGTATTAGGCCATTTGACTACACAGATTTTTTTTTTCCCTTTGCTGCCCTTATTTCTTTTTTTGTTCAAGGGTATGCATACCTTCTGTGACTACCTCTGCATGGTCATTTCAATATTCTTGTGTAATTACAGTATAGATATAAGCTGCTTCTATTCTGAGTTTGAGGATTTAATTTCCACACTTTTGACTTTAGGGTGTTTTTGATTAGCTGCTGCTTTTTTTTTTTTTTAAAGTCCTCTTCTCCAAAAGTTTAGAATCAAAAAGTTTATTTAACTTGCTTTTTATATGATTCTTCCCATGAAGGGTAAGTTTCGTTGTACTGTCATCACTGTTACTCAGTGGCTTAACAGGGGTGGTAGCTACTTTTTGATCTACTTCTACTTCCTACATGTTGCTCAAAATTTGAGTCCACAATAGGTCTCCTTTTGTATGCACCAAAACTAGCTGCTCCAAAAGGAAGAAATGTTTAATGTGTTTCATGATTAATTATTATTTGTATGAGCATAGCATCTAGGAGCTACAGTGTCCCAACATATCTGAGGGTATGGTTACATCTGGAATTTCAAAGCGCTGCCGCGGCAGCGCTGCGGGAGCGTTGCCGCGGCAGCGCTTTGAAGTGTGAGTGTAGTCAGAGCAGCAGCGCTGTAAAGTGTGAGTGTAGCCAAGGCCTGACTCATTTCTGAGAGGGGTGCAAGTACAGGGCTTATGAGACAGAGCTGGGTATTTCCGATTACATTCAGCAGAAAGCGGAGGCAAATGGACTAACCAGTTTGGTTTAATTTTACATTATTATAGCAGAGTCTAATTCTTCTAGCGTTGAGTTAATTTCTCTATGCTAGAGATCCTGAATTACAAATCTGAACAAAACAAAATTCCACAGCTAATTATAGTTGTATTTAAATACCTTCAATTTCCTAGACTTTTTTTAAATGGCTAACACAATAATAGTTTATGAAATAGGTCTGGACTCTAGTAGTAGACAAAAGGTAATGCTAACCTGCAATGTTAGGATGTAGATGTCTAACACCACAACAAAGGGGTTAGAATTAGGCCTGTTTTTATAATCTGTACTAATCATCTGGAAGAAGGGGTTTAACAGTAGGGAAATAAAGTCCACTGATAATAAATTATGCGGTGCTGCAAATATCAGTTTGGACAGAAACACCACAAACAGGGCATGAAATACCAAAGTGAGATTACACTTAGAAACATGCATGCCAATACATTCAGGAAATGCTGTTAAACATATTGAAGGCAAGAGCTATACTTGGACAGCAGTAATGCCAGCCAAGATCTAGAGGTGGTAGTACCCAGCCAGGAGTTTGAAATGCCACATAGCATTGGGAGGGAATTAAGATTTTTGGACCACAGAACCAGAGGTATCACTGAGGAATGGACAGGAGTTGCTCAGGCGTAATGGGATGAACATAAGTAACAGACTGTCTGATTAGCTGGAAAAATGCTCTAGTGTTGGAAGTCTACTGAGATGTGGAATAGTCTGAAAAGTAACGGAAGCCCCGTTACTCAAATCCTTTAAAATTGGACAAGGCTCTGGAGAACTTACTGCAGGGAACAATCCTCCACTGGCCTCCCGAGGACAAACTGAGCGACCTAACAAAGTCTCTTCCATCTAAAACTTCAAAAATAAATAAATAAAAAAATCCACTCATTCATATAAGGTAGCGGGAAGTTTCAGAGATAAAATGTAACTTCATACAAACCTTGTGAATTCTTCAAAGTGCTGAAAACTAGTGAGAAGGGCCAGATGTTCACAGCTGCTGCCAGTTTGACACAAAACATCATTAATCTGTAATACATGGCACTGCAGTAGCAAGCCAATTTAAATTAATATGTTTTTCCATTAATAATATTCTGGGCCATGTTGTGCCTTTAGGGCACAGCCCTGTATTTGAGTTGTAGGGGGAATCCATGGAGGGATTGTACCTCAGGGAGTCATATGGTGTGGGGAATGGTGATGGTAATGAAGGATCATGGCCTTGCCTCAACTTCTCCCCATGAATAAGTAGGACACAGGTAATGATATTAAGCATGTTTCCTACAAGTGGGGAGAAGAGGAGTCCAGGTAAAACATCCTAAATTCTACCTTCTCCCCACTTCCTTGTGCACCCATGCAAAGGACAGGCACAGTCTGGCTCTTTGTATGTTAGCAAACACCTCTGTTTCTAGTTTTAAAAATACATGGCTTCCTATTTGCAAAAAAACCAGCAAACACACACACACACAAACAAATAAAAAACAAACCACAGGTACACAGAGCATGGACCAGATCCTTATGCATAAAAAAACAACAATATACAACCCAAAACCAAAACACTACACACAACTAAAGTTAAGCAAAAAAACTGGAGTTTCTATTCTATCCCTTCTAGAGAGGGGGGTTGAACAGTGTATAATGCAGATAAAGTGGAGGCCTGGAGATGTTTTGAAATCCACAGGGAAATCTCAAACTGAAATGTCTATAGAGAGTGGAGGCTTCTGCACAGAGGGTCAGTCCCTGTGTAATACTGTGCCCTGCCGTGGGAGCAGGGTTTCCTCTGGGATATTGGTGTTGGAGGCTCCCCACCACTCTTTGAGCAACTAATCCACACCTCAACAAACCACATGCTTGACAGTCTGCAGGTGCAGAGCAGGACTTGAAGGAACGAATGCTGACAGTCTATGTTAATTCCTTGGGATATTTCCTCATGGGTTTGGCCAGGGGAACTGACATGTGGAGCAGCTCCTCCACTCTCACTAGAATACCAAAACATCTAAATTGCACTTGCAATACCTGGGATGGGTAGTGGGGAGTATGATGCTACATAAGATCAGCTTCTCCCTCCAACAAATTTTATGGCCAATTATTCAAGATTTCTACACATTTCATCCCCTCCATACGGGAAGTTGCAGGTGATAACATGGACCTAGCATGAACTGTAAGTATCTCTTGGGAACAGCTCTTGTGAAACAAGCAAACATTAATAGGTTTGTTGGTTTTTTTTATTATACTGATTAGTGTGACTGGAATGTAGGTGGGTTGGATAATTTGATGATGAAAATCCTTACTTGAAATGTCCTGGGGGGGAAGTAAGTTCCACCCTAAATGATCCAGCTCAACATTCTTCAATAATGCAATTAGCAATTTTCATTTTAAATGGTTAAGTCGCTGAAATCACTTCCTAGCCTCTAGGGGAAGGGCCATGCCTATGAATGAAGATATGCTAGAAAGTGAACTTTCTATAGCACAATGAAATTTGATTTAAGTACTACTGTCTGCCTCTTACTGTCAAATTGATTGGGAAACTCCAGCATCACTTGCCAGCAAAAACATGTGATTTAAAAACGTTACAGTAAAAATCACTGTCTAAATTCAGGGCTGTCTACCTCAGGATTCTTTGTTGCTAAAAGCTGTCGGTGCCTCATCTACCCTAGCTTCTTGTTGCTACAGTGGTGGAGCTGAACAAGCAGACAAGGCCAGAGTAATTACTGAAATAAACTGGAAACAATTTGGAAAAACAACACACCCTTTACATTCACTCTTCCCTTCTGTCAGAAGAAACACCGTCTGCTGGTGCTTTTAGCTATACAGTTCTCAAGAAAGTGCCTAGCACATTGTTGGCACCATAAAATTTAACATGATCAATAGTCCTCCAGAATGCTCTTCCCAAAGTTAAAGGAACAAATCTTGTGACGTTATAAGGTGGAAAATAAATTATTTTTCTTGGATGTGGAAGTGCCAAAGACTCTGAGCATTAAGGCAAATGGACATATTACAGCCACACATAGTAGTTGCCAAAGAATTCAGCACAATGAAGAGAAAAAGACAGGAGACTGAATACTGGGGCAACCAAAATGGTCACTGTTGGGTATTTATGTTTCTCTTCCCTTTCTGTTCTCAGCATTAGCCTCACTTTTGAAAATGTATTAAAATAATTTTAATGCTGGTGAAAGAACCTAGAATGACAATCCTGGATACTGAAACTTAAAATCATAGAATATCATGGTTGGAAGGGTCCTCAGGATGTCATCTAGTCCAACTCCCTGCTCAAAGCAGGACCAATCCCCAACTAAATCACTGCAGCCAGGGTCAAGCCTGACCTTAAAAGCTCTAAGGAAGGAGATTCCACCACTTCCCTAGGTAACCCATTCCAGTGCTTCACCACCCTCCGAGTGAAAATTTTTTTCCTAATATTCAACCTAAACCTCCCCCACTGCAACTTGAGACCATTACTCCTTATTCTGTCATCAGGTACCACTGAGAACAGTCTGAGAACACTCTTTGGAACCCCCTTTCAGGTAGTTGAAAACAGCTATCGAATCCCCCTTCATTCTTCTCTTCTATAGACTAAACAATCCCAGTTCTCTCAGCCTCTCCTCATAAGTCATGTGCTCCAGCCCCCTAAGCATTTTTATTGCCATCCGCTGGACTCTTTCCAATTTTTCCACATCCTTCTTGTAGTGTGGGGCCCAAAACTGGACACAGTACTCCAGATGAGTCCTCACCAATGTCGAATAGAGGGGAATGATCATTGCCAGCAGATTGAGGAACATGCCCCTACTTATATAGCCCAAAATGCTGTTAGCCTTCTTGGCAACAAGGGCACACCGTTGACTCATATCCAGCTTCTCATCCACTGTAACCCCTAGGTCCTTTTCTGCAGAACTGCTGCCTAGCCACTCGGTCCCTAGTATGTAGCAGTGCATGGGATTCTTCCTTCCTAAGCGCAGGAGTCTGCATTTGTCCTTGTTGAACCTCATCAGATTTCTTTTGGCCCACTCCTCTAAATTGTCTAGGTTTCTCTGTATCCTATCCCTACCCTCCAGAGTATCTACCACTTCTCCCAGTGTAGTGTCATCTGCAAACTTGCTGAGGGTGCAGTCCACGCCATCCTCCAGATCATTAATGAAGATACTGAACAAACTGGCCCCAGGACCGACCCTTGGGGCAGTCCGCTTGATACTAGCTGCCAACTAGACATGGAGCCATTGATCACTACTTGTTGAGCCAGCTTTCTATCCACCTTATAGTCCATTCATCCAGCCCATACTTCTTGAATTTGCAGGCAAGAATACTGTGGGAGACCGTATCAAAAGCTTTGCTGAAGTCAAGAAATAACACATCCTCTGCTTTCCCCTCATCCACAGAGCCAGTTATCTCATCATAGAAGGCAATTAGGTTAGTCAGGCATGACTTTCCCTTGGTGAATCCATGCTGACTGTTCTTGATCATTTTCCTCTCCTCTAAGTGTATCAGAATTGATTCCTTGAGGACGTGCTCCATGATTTTTCCAGGGACTGAGGTGAGGCTGTTTGGCCTGTAGTTCCTCCTCCTTCCCTTTTTTAAAGGATGGGCACTACATTAACTTCTATTGGATACAGCAGTACAAACTGCCCAACAACGCCTCCACTCTGGAGGATGTCCTCTCTGCATAGCATCTGCCTTCACAGCCCACTCAGGGTTTGCCTCCTTCCCCAAGAATGCCAACAAGGACTTGTTAATGGTAGTTGAGGTGGTAGTTTGTGCAATACGGAAAGTTTTGGTCACTACTTACCTCAGGTGGATTCGAACCAGGGTTCTAGAAATGAAGGGATTTATATCCAATCATCAGTCATCTGAGACACAACAGACTTTTTAAATTTAAAGTGTTCCAGAATACATTCCCACTGAATTAGATCACTTTCCCCAAAAAAATAAAAATAAAAAAATAAGTTCCACTAATCATGTTGGGACTTTGAGAGCTTAAAGTACAAACTTGTCTCCAACGCAATAAAATCTTGCCATCTAATACTTCAAGCATGAAGAGCTGTTTGCATTTGCCATGACATTGCAAAAAAGGGAAGATAGATTGCGTAAGTCATGCTGAAAATTGCCATAATTAGTTTAGTAACTGGACCACAATGACAGGCCTGTTACTGCCAGCTGTTACAGAGTTACAGTCAAAAGATGGTATTAAGAGAGATTTGGAAATGCAGTTTGCTGTTCTGATTTATTAAGCAGCTCAAAAGTCTGGAAACAGTCATTTCAATTAAATAACTCAGTGATCATCTGATCACCTTCTCCAACCACAAAATAATAAAAATTCCTGTTGCTAAAACTGCTTCTTGGAGTGATATTTAAAACACACACACGCACACACACACACACACACCTCTCCCACTGTGGTTTTGGTAAATTCTGTTGAAAAACCACGAACAATTAAACAAGGTTCTAACAGTTTTGCTGAGCAGTATGGGTGAGGCCTACATCTCATCTCACTTCAGCCTTCCTCACTGCCAACAGCAACTTGTAGAAATACTGGATTTGGTTACTCAAATAAATGACCAATGTCCTTGCATGGTGCTAGGGTGCCCTGTGTTGCAGGAAATGCTATCCATTAGAAGAAAGATAAAACTGAGTCTCTGTCCGCTTCTACCCTTTGAGGAGTCCATAGCTTTAATGAGGGAATTAGCTAAAAAAATAAAATAAAATAAAATAAAAAAAAAATCACCAAGCCTTTGATGATTTCTGAAAAGTAACTGAGAACTGGATAGGAACTGGGGATGTGAGGGAAGCATGGGAACAAATGTTCCACCATCTTCAAGGAGGGAGGGAAAAGGGTGAAGGAAGTGTGATTGCTGGCACTTATACATGTATATTACATTATCCCTATTAAAAATGATCAAACATATATGGAGAAAGTTGAAAAAACGCTTCTAAGCTTCTTAACTTTTAAAGAACTATTCTATTGTGACATAAATTTCTCAAGGTAAGCAATGAAAGCCCCGTCGTGTGGCACATTTAAAACTAGGCTGAACAAATCACTGGAGAGCTTACTGTGGAGTGGGGAATGACCTAGCCTACCCACTGGGAGAATCTCTCTAAACTATAATTATTTGCAAGATATGCAGAGTTTATTCCAGTGTGCTGGAAAGATGCCAACACAAGTAGTTACATTCCGCATACAGTAGAATCTCAGAATTACAAACAGGTGGAACTGAGATTGTTTGTAACTGAAATGTTTGTAACTCTGAACAAAATGTTATGGTTGCTCTTTCAAAAGTTTACAACTGAACATTGACTCAATACAGCTCTGAAACTTTACTATGCAGAAGAAAAATGCTCCTTTTAAGCATCTTAACTTAAATGAAACAAGCATAGAAAGTTTCCTTAGTTTACAAAAATTTGACAAGGTTTCCTCCCCCCCGCCTTTTTTTTTTTAAAGTAGTTTTACTATTGTTGGTTTTTCTGTTTTTTTTTCTTTGTTTGTTTGTTTCCGCTGCTTCCCTACTGCGGTTCACCAGTCAGTTCCCAACTCTGAGGTTCTACTGTATGTAAATGCAGTTCCATTTGAATGGTGTATCCTTTACTGCCTCCTCTAATTTGCTGTGAGGTGATGCTGTGAGCTGTTAAACAGCTATCATCACTTCCCACCATTGATGTGGCTACATTTTGGTAATGAGTGAAGTTCTCCTTACCTAGAAATTCTGTAAAGCAATTTCAGGCTTGCAAGAAAAAGGTACCATATCATACACAAATCATCAGTACTGTTCCCTTGAATGTGTGTTAATAGAAATATTATGTCTCAAATCAATTGAAGAGGGCTCATAACTCAGCTGTAGTCATATCTTTACTAAAAAGACCATTAATTAGAACAGTACAGCACATTATTTGTAAAACTTTAGTTCATAACATTTATGATCACCCTCACTCTACCTTATTGGATTATAGGCATACAGACACTTCTTAAGACTCGTATTGGTGGCCAGAAACTGAGAATGAGGGAATTTCCTGTATTAGCTGAGGTGGGGTGAGGTGAGAATGGCCTCAGCATACCCGTGGAAGAAGATTTTTTTTTAATGTAAATGTTGGCAATTTTTGTAGTCAAACCCCACTCACTGAGTTGAAAAAACTGTCTTTCGTCACAATAAAGAAGGCTACATAAATTCTGGAGAATTCCCCCACTCCCTCTTAGGTTGGAAGAAGAGGTGAGTGACGAAGACAGATAACTACAGATCAGTTCATCCTAGATGAACTGGATGGCTGGCAAATCAGTTACCACAGAAGCCAATATCCATAAAGTGTATAATGGCCCCATTATTACTAATGAAAATCTTGAAGAGTCATTCTCAGATCAAATTCTGGAAATGTTCACTGGATACATTAAAATGCTTTGGGGTTTAAAAATAGATTAGCTGCACAGGACAGTTAAATTGGGCCTCCTCAAGGGAGTGGCATAATATCAGCAAATAAAGTGATGCCTATATGAGATAGGAATGGCTTATCAGCAAGAGTATGAGCTCAGCTAAATTCTTCCAAAAAGGTGACAGGAGATCAAGACATACATACTCTATCTTGTGATTTTCTGATTATTACTGCATTTGACATTAAGCAATTCGTTTTGTAACTGAAGTGTTGAAATCTTGTACTACTCCCACCCTCAAGTTACAGTAAGACTGGTCAGGAAAATGTTGATTAACATGACATGTTAATTTGTGCTAACTCTAGGTATCAGTCCTTGTACACAGGAGCTCATCTGCTCAGCACCAAGTGCAGAATTGCATGGTTCACAGCCAAGAGTTGAAGACAACTAACAGAGGGATGGATCCTCTAGATATTAGGGCCATCAGCATCCATTGCCAGAGAAATGCAATATCCTGAAATCCAGGAACTGACCAATAACTAAAGGAAGAGTATATGAACAGGCCTATTTTAGAATATAGAAGTGTAATTTAGAATCTACACATTCTCTCTTACTAATTTCAAAATAGCCGTTTTAAACCAAAAAGTTACACAGGAAATTGATCTCCTAGAGAAAGGATGAGAAAGTCAAAGGGAAAAGAGAGGACAAATCCATATAATCCTGGTTAAGAGATGTTAGTATCCTTAAATTTCTATGGTATAAACATAGTCGTCAGTTTTGTATCCCAATAAAATAGATTATTATACAGAATCAAGTTTAATAACCAGTCAAATTAAGAGGCCTCATTTTCTCCAAAGTTCTCCAGTTTGCTGAGCCTTTTATGACCTACTCTCCCAAAAGCAGCTAGCTCTCATCATTCACTGTACCCAACCAGCTTTTAAGAATAAAATAAAACCTTGGCACTTTATTTTTAAGGCAAGTTATCTGCCACATTACTATGTAACTGTAGCACAGGAAGCCTTATTAGTGGATGTGCAATGTGTCTCAGGTGGCACGTGACCAGGATTCATCATCGAATTTGGTTCGCTGGTTGAACAGCTTGGGCCAAGTACTAACAGGGAGTGTGAGTGAATGCTGCTCCGTGTCCCCCAGCACAACAGGTCATACTTAATTGTATTCAACACAAATAAAGTAGACATTTTCAACAGTGAGGGTTAATAACTGAAGTAGTTTAAATCAAAGGAAGTGGTATATTCTCCAAACACCTGATGTCTTTAAATCAAGAGTCAACATCTTTCCAAAAAAGTTATGTTCTAGATTAAGCACAAGACATTTGGATCAATGCAATGGAAAGACTGGGTGAAGTTCTAAGGCCTGCATTATGCAGAAGGTCAGGCTAGAACAGAGTATACGAGGGTCCCTTCTGGCCTCAATCTATAATACAGTACGATATTTTGTGATATTTTGAGAGGTCACTAGTATTTAACACTAGTATTCGTCAGATTCCACATACAAACTTACCTGCTTCTGGATCCGGAGGAATTCTCCACATATATAAGTTGAAGTCGTCAGAGCCAGAGAGGATGTACTATTAGAAATAGAAATAAATAAAGCAAGTTACAGGTGAGGCATCGCTTGAATTAGGTTATCTTAAAAGTGAATTGAGAGAATTCCAGCTGTTTGGTCATGACTTTTAGAACTTCTAAGTTTTACTTCTCTGTGTGTCTGGACAGGCTGCTGCCCCAGCTCGGGATCTCAGAACTCTGGACACAAAAGGACGAGAGTTCCAAGCAAGCGTCCGCTGTCCGTGTTTTATTTTTGATCTGCTATGCAGTCTAGCCTCCAAAGCAGAGATGGATCCAGACCAAAATCCCAGACCCAACCACCCTGAACTTTGAGCTCTCACCCTTTCCTAAACTCAAAATTGTTCATCCTCAGACACCACAAGCATCTAGAATGGGCCAGACAGACATTCAACCACCCCTGCACCACTGATACCTTTATGAAGATTACCATGAAAACTCACTCACTGTTGCCGAGAATCATCTTGCTATTATTCAGCAGAGGGAAAATGACCAAATCTAGCTCTCTCTTCTTAAATTTCAGGAAACGCCGCAAATACGAGTTTATCACAATACTGTCCTTTTTTTTGGCTTATAGTTTTGCTGGGGAGGTGGTTACAAACAGCCCCTCCTTTCAGAAGCCCATAATGGATGAATAAATGCTTTATATTTACACAAAGGCACAATGCACATTACTTTATGTATTCCATACTTCGCATAGTGCAGTATGACTGATGTTTCACTCCATATTCTTTATGAAAATATGCTTATGATATGAATAGGACATACCTGAGAAGTACTTTATGGAATATGGCTCATGTGAGATATCATTGGAAATGTTATGATTTACTGAATGTGATTATCCAATTTGTATGCCCGTATCATTTCTGTATCTGAAGTTAGGGATATTAATTATGTATCTATATTTCAAATGTGTTACTTTGGGCATCAACCCCAATTAGCCCTTCAGGTACAACAATGGAAAAGCCAGACAGGGCTAATGGGCCATTAGCAGAGACAATGGACTGTGAAAGAGCTTAACCTTCCTGTGGACACTCCAGACAGCTTACAAGTAATGGTGGCCACAGCTCTGCAGAGACATGGGTCTGACTCACCTAGTAGTGGACCCACCCTTTGGAATACCAGTGTTCTTCCACTGGGAGACAAATGTTCCCACCATGCACAAGAGCTACATAAGGCCGGGGAGTGACATCAAGGTTCTCCTCTGCCTCCCCACCCTAAGAGACACTGAAAAAGACCTGGAAGCAAGAACTGAACTGAGGGGAGAAGGATTGAGCCCAAGCTAGAAGGGCACCCAGCTTGTGAGTAATACCAGCTGAGGTTTCAAGCTGGAGACAGTGTAGCTGTCTTTCAAGACTTTCGGTAATCTGCCTGCAACAAAAAACTATTTATAACAAATTTCTTTAGTGAAACAAGCTTAGCTTGCGTGTTTGGTTTTATATGCTTAGTAATCTGCTTTGTTCTGTTTGCTACCCCTTTAACCACTTAAAATTTGCCTTTTACAGTTAATAAGTTTTGTTTTGTTTCTTATTAAACCCAGTTTCTGTACTTTCTAACTGGGGAGAGGGGGGACAAGGAGTTGTGCATACCTTCCTTCACACTGAGGGAGGAGGTGAATTTCATAATATACCATTGGGTCTGCACTCCAAGGGGAGGTGGACACCTGAGTGCTGGGGCACGTCCCTTAAACTGAGCCTTCCCAGAACTGATCTCAGTGTCTGTTTCATCCTGCAGTTGGGTGTGGCCCTGCCTGTGTGTTGGCTGGAGGAGGCTAAATAGCCTGGCTCAGCAAGACAGGTAAAAAAGGGCCCTAGGCTGGCATAACAGATGGGCTCAGTGATATCTCAACACATTAGGTGGCATCCTAAGGGATCCAACCTGTCACAGTGACAAGGGGACATTTGAAAAAGAGAACATTTCACTGTCTTCCACTTGCAGGGGACACAAAAACTACCTCTTACCATATCTTCCAACAATCTGCTCTGTGACTCATTTACCTTAATCTCAAATAATGGACAACAGGGCATGTAAACTAAGGACAAAGGGGTAGATTCTGATCTCAGTTAGCCTGATGTAAACTGAAAGTAACTCTGTTGGGTCTACTGATTTACGAATCATTTAAATTGGTGAAAAATCTGATTAATCTAGCCCCAAAAATCAAACTTTTTTGGTAAGTGAGAGAAAAGAAAGAAAATTTGGCCTTTTCTTGACCTCTGACAGAAGATAAGCTCTACTTGTCTGGCTTGAGTTTAACTGGTTTCCATTCTCCAGGGATAAACAAACTCATCAGGCAGAATGATAGCAGGCTGTGAAGAGATAAGATCACAGGACCTAACACAGGACTAAGAAACAAAAATAAAGCCAAACTACATGGAGAAACACACAACCTTGTAAAGATTTTTAAACAATATGCTAGTTATTTTACAGGTAAAATATGTGCTGCCACAACAATGCAACATCAGACCTCTGGAATCCCCTCAAAGTCCCCACCCATCGACAATGCAACCAACTATTCTTTTCTCCTCGCAGCTCCAATTTTAAAACTATATGGGTATGAGTAAGCATCTACAAATGCAAATTGCCTCTTTACTGATGTGAAGGAGCATGGATCAAACACCAGTTGCTTTACAAAACTTGTGTGCACTAGTTCTGTACTGCTAAAAAACCCTTCCTTTCAGTGCCAAGCACTCCAAAGAGTAATTCCTACAAGCCAACATGTTCAGGCACTTAGGCAGCTTACCAGTGCCAAAATGACCTAGTGGTGCCAGGAATATAAGCGGTTCCCTTTCATATGGCAGCTTACAAGTGCTAGCCCACAGCAGGCTAGGCGACTGTGCCAGATCTACATGAATTAAGGCTTATGCAGACAGCCTCCCAAACAAAAACAGTTCAAGAAACAAAGCAGTTCTGCAAATGGTATTTGTTACACAAGAAAAGGCTACATGGAAAGTTTTGCTGTTGTTTTTGTAGTTGTTTAAATTATACAAAGGGTTGCCATCTTATCAAGATTTGCTACCCCAGAACGTAATCAAAGTAGAAACTGCTCAGCACAGGGCAAAGATGGCCCTAGTTTGAAAATAAAATGACAAAATATCGCTGAAAATGGTCTAAGAGAAAGCTAAACAAATACTTCTATCAGGAAACATCTGATCCTGAACAATAATGCCCCAAGTTTCCCTCTCTACCAAAATCATTGTCATACCCAGCACCTCATGTCTTGCTTTAGATCATATATTTACTAAAAAAGAATAAACAGAAGGAATTAGTTTCAGATTTTTTTTGTTTTAAAAAGGGGAAAAGGAAAAAGAAAAACCATTTGTAAAGAATAAAACAGATGCATACAGCCAGCCTGGAAACTTCAAAATGTATCAGGCTGCAGCTATGCTAAGAGTCTGGTTTGAGAGCAAACCTCTTTGGGAACTAGTAACAAAGGGAAAAACTGAGGCTATGTATGTGGTGGTGGTTAGTTGCACTTTAGTAAGTGGGTGTACATAGGTCTAGCAGTCCAAGTTTTAGGGAGTCTAACTTGCCATAACTTGCATGCCAAGGAGCTGGAAGAGGAAGTTACATCTCCACTCATACTTTTTAAAAAGTTACTCTTTTTAAAAAAAACTTTCCTGCTAATCATTCACTTCATGCTACAGTCCTCTCTCCCATTGATGAAGCTGCACAAGCTTAAACTTTCTTTAGTGGGCCAAATTCCAAAGTGAGGCATGTGGGTGCATACATGGTATGATGGAGCCTGTAGCTGCAGAATTTGCCACAGAATTCACTGCCTGCCACAGACAGATGTACCCAAGTCCCAGTTTTCATTTTAAATAGTGAGCTGTGCCTAGCGATAGCCAGTAAAAGCTGTTGTGCAGGTGACTCTTCAGTTTACCTTATCAAGTCTGCAGACAGCTTGAACCAATAGCTCTGTGATGGGAGAGCAGAACCCCATGGACTTTGGGTAGGAGTAAAAAAAAAAAATCACATTCACATCTACCTCACAGAATTTGCCATTTTGCTGCCATCAAAGCCAGTAGCCAATGTTCCCACTTCCCCCTCCTATGATGACCAGACGTCCCAATAAAATCAGGACTCTCCCGATATTTAGGCGTTTGTCCCTCGTCCCTGACCAATATTTTGCACTTAGGAGTTTAGTTATTTTTTTTTCCTTTTGCTACGCTGGCGACCCCCACCCCCATGTGTCCCGATATTTTCTTCCTCCATATCTCCCTGCCCTGACAGGACTCCCTGTAGCTGTCTCTTGTTTTCCAGCTTTCCTCACAATAGCAGTTAACTGGATTACAGAGCATGCTCCCTGCACTGTTGCATGGAACCATGTAGCCGGGGTCAGGGAACCAGAACTGGAGTCCATTTTACAGTCAGGGACTGGGGATCGCCAGGAGTGTAGGCGTATGAGCTGCACTGGCTGAAGAACAATGCAGCAACTGAAGCTTAGAAAGGAAGATGAGCTGCTGAAGCCACCTACAATCTCCCCATGTCCCTGGCACATTCAGAGAGGAGAGGAAAGGAGGTTCTGATCTGTGTCACCTGTATAAGAGCATTGGTGCCAAAGCCTGGGGTGTGTAAATGGGCCACCTGTCCAGGATTGTTTAGACATCCATTTTTGAAAATAATTTTACTTGAGCTAGTATTTCAATGAACCATAGCTGCATGTGGTATTGGGGGATAGAAATGAAGTATATTTCAGGACAGAACGAATTAATACTGCTGTAGAGTTTAAAATGTTGTTGCCATGGAGCACACAGTGCCATGGTTATATGTTGGTAAGTGTCAGAATGCCACTAGGCTGGTTTAAAGAAAGGCACTTACTGAAGGAGCCATATAAACAATATTATGTCAGCTCAGACTCCACTTTATATGTGGTCCAAGGATCTTAGGTTGTAAGGGAATGTGCAAGACTAACTCCTAATAGGGTATCTTCTACCAGCTGATTTGTAGAGTAACACTGATGAGGATCATGGAGGTAAGCCAGCAGTGATGAATCATAAGGTGGTAGGAAATAGTGAAAGGATAAATGGTAGGCCCCCAAATAGAGGATTGGTGAAATAGTGGCAACTTTTGAATCAGGCCAGACACTGAGGGAAGAGCTCAGACATTTGGAAGGAAAAGCCTCCACCAATGTTAAAAACACCTGCTTCATAGTCTGCATTTTTTGCTGCAGTAGCTGATCACTACGGTAGATATTAACATGCAGAATGATCACATGTGCCATTAACAGAAAAGCATTGGCTAAGAATCAGCACATAATTAAGTAAGTATTTCATTCTATTAAAGGGAATCTTTAGGAAAAAGAATAAATAAGCAGCCAGAAAAATCATATTGCTTCTATATAAATCCATGGTAAGCCCATATCTTGAATACTGTGTGCAGATCTGGTCCCCGCATCTCAAAAAGGATATATTAGAACTGGAAAGTTACAGAAAATGGCAACGAAAATGATTAGTGGTATGGAATAGCTTCCATATGAGGAAAGATTAATAAGATTGGGACTTTTCAGCTTGGAAAAGAGATGACTAAGGTGGGATATGATAGAGGTCTATAAAATCATAACTGGTGTGGAGAAAGTAAATAAGGAAATGCATTTACTCCTTCTCATAACACAAACTAGAGGTCGACAAATGAAATGAACAGGCAGCTGGTTTGAAATAAGCAAAAGGAAGTATTTCTTCACACACACAGTCAACCTGTCGAACTCTTTACCAAAGGATGTTGTGAAGGCCAAAACCATAACAGGGTTCAAAAAATAACTCGATTAAGTTCACAGAGGATAGGTCCATCCAAGAGTATTAGCCAGAATGGGCAAGGATGTTTGCCAGAAGCTGGAAATGAACGACGGGGAAATTGATCACTTGATGATTACCAGTTCTGTTCATTTCCTCTGAAGAACCTGGCATCCGCAGGATACTAGGCTAGACTGACCATTGTTCTGACCCAGTATAGATGTTCTTATGAAGGATCAGCCTCGATCTATGCTCTTAGCAACAAGAAGAGGAAAAGGCTTCCAGATGACTACATGTTGCTGATTCAGAAGTTGCTTTAGAAGGAAGAAAACTCTCAGGTGTGATTAATATCTGCTGCTGAAGAACACATGGATTAATTCTCAGAGCTGTAAGTATGCATAAAATGCTTGGAATTAACAGTGACTAGGACTTTGGTAGAGTTACTTTTAGACTTGTGTGTTCCTCTTTTGGTCCATTGCAGCTTCTCCCATTCTCCCCACTCCCTACCTCCCTTACTCTCCCTATGTCTCCCAAAGGAAATTACCACAGGCGATACACACAACTTGAGATCTCATCTGTTGCTGCTGCGGTCACACAACAACAAACATTAGCACATTCTGGAATCCTACTGCCTTCAGGTCTTTATTTTCCTATTGTTGTCTGTTGGAAAGCTCTCAGCATCTTGCAATATACATTTCCTTACATGAAGAATTTGAGAATTCCACTTTTTCTTGTCCCCATGAAATGGTTATTCCGCTATACCGATTAAAGCAAAGTATGTGTGTAAGGAAGGGTTACTTGATAAGCAGAATTCTATATCCACCCGAACCCACTTTTTTTTTTTTTTTTTTTAGTACAAAGGGAGATATATTTCATATGGAGAATATTAATTGACTGACATCTACTTTACAATTTCACTGGAATTATTACAATAATTCCACGTTTCTTGTGTGTAAAAAAATATGCACATATGCAAGCAACAAGATCATTTGTTATTTATCAAGGACCTGTTTTTTTCAGTACTGTGTCACTGTTATGTTAGCAGAATGCCCACTGGCCACAGCTGAGACAAAAATAAGGACATGTCTATGGAAGAAGTTGGAGGAAAATGTCTCCCAAAAAAAAAAAAACCCTCAGCAAAATACCACTGCCTGACAGGAAAAACAGTTCATATTCTAGGCTCCCCTCTTTCCCTGGAAGACAAGACAAGACCAAACAAGTGTGACCAAGCCTTCCCTTCCACACACAAGACCGTTATCTCCATGCCTGGCTGTAGTCCCCAGTCCTGTGAACGCAGCTCCCTTTAAGCATCTCAACATGGAGTTTTCCTCATCAGGGCAGTCACTTCTGAGGCCTCCCTCCTCCTAACTGTTCCCTCCCTACAGGGCCGGTGCAACCATTTAGGCGAACTAGGCGGTTGCCTAGGGCGCTGAGATTTGGGGGCACCAAAAAGCGCCCCCAAATTTTTTTTTAAATGGTTGACCGGCAGCTGCTGCTGGGACAGAGAGGGAGTCTGAGCTGCTAACGGCAGCCGGCAGCCCAGGGTGATCTCCGGGTCAGGGCCCCGCCGCGGTAGCCCGCAGCCCAGGGCGCCCCCCAGGTCAGCGCGCACCGCCGCGGCAGCCTGCAGCCCAGGGAGTCCCCTGGCCCAGGGAAACCCCGGGCTGCCGGCTGCCGTGGAGGTGCGCTGACCCTGGGTCAGCACGCACTGCCACGGCAGCCGGCAGGCCAGGGGGTCCTCCTGGTCAGGGTGCCGCCGCAGCAGCCAGCAGCCCAGGGAGTCCCCTGGGTCAGGGCGCCGCTGCGACTGCAGAGAGGTTCAGGCTGCCGGCGGTGCGCTGACCCAGGGGAATCCCTGGGCTGCTAGCAGAGGCTCAGGAATCAGAATCCCTCTCCCTCCCAGAGCAGGGGCTCCAGCCTATGCAATTTTTCTCATTGGGGGGGCGGCGGCGGCGGCTGGGCAGAGCTGCGCAGCTTTGCTTAGCGCACGTGATAGGAGCCCTGCGACGGCGAGACACAAGGGCTTCTGGAGGAAAGCGGGGGCTGCCCCCTGGCTCAGCCTTCACATCAGCCCCAGCGAGGGGCAGGAGAAGAAGAGAGCCTCAGCGGTGGTTTGGTGGAGTGGAGGAAGAAAGAAGACCCTGACGCTCATCTGCTGGGCAAGGTAAGCAACTGCTTCCCCACAGCTCGGCCTCAGGCGCCTGTGCTCCTGCCCCCTTGGTCGTTGGCTGGTCCCTGCTCCTGCTCCCCTTGTATGTGGGCGGCTCGAGAGAACAGCAGCCTGCAGAGCAGAGCTGCCCCAGTGCCCCCAGGCACCCCCCTTGACCCCATCCCCCCCCACAGCCCTGACCTCCAGCTTTGAGCCCAGCCCCTCTGAGCTGGACACCACCCTGATCCCATCTCCCCACATCCCTGAGCCCAGCCCCTGTGAGCTGGGCACCCCTGAACCCAGAGCCCAGCTCTCCACCCAGCCCTGGGCAACAACAGCACCACCCCCAGGCAGCGACAGCCCATTGGTACCAACCATCACAATCACCCATCATCTGCCCATTATGTAACTGCAAATGTATACAGACCATTACCGCTTTTAAATGTTTTTAAATAATGTATTTAGTGTATTTTCAAATTATTACAAGTTAATTTTTGAATGTATTTCACTAGTTATTTTTTACATTTCCTAATACATGTTACTATAGTATTGCAAATGTTTTATGGAAGGGGCCCCCAATTTTGCTTTGCCCAAGGTCCCCTGAATCCTCTGGGCAGCCCTGTCTGAGTTTTAAGCCCTGCTGCTGTGTTTTGCCTGCAACAGGCAGGCCTAAGCCTGTGAGTGACCCCCACAGCAGCTGCCTGAAGAAGTGCTTGGGGGAATCATGCAGATATTTATTTGAGTTCTCTCCTCATGGAGGCTGTGCTCCACTTGGTGCAGGACAGCAGTCTCAGCAGGACGCTAGGCCCAGCACCTTGCCTCAGTTTGTGGACTTGTACTGCACCCATCACCGAGCTCAGTCTGGCACCGTTACCCCTCACCAGTGCCCAAGAAGCAGTCAAAAAAGTTGGATGGACTGGTTAGGTTAGTTGTCAAGTGCTGTTGCTTGGCCAGCGTAGAGACCACTGAATGCATAATATTCCTCTGTGATGTTCTGTCCTGAGCACAATTGGCATGTTATGAGGTAGTGCCTGTGAGGGACAGGTGTCTGTTTATGTCATCCAGCCATCATGTCTTAGGTCTTCTGGGGGGGGAGCTTTTCCATCCTGCTTTCATTGGATCAAAGTCAAAGATTATTGTCACAGGGAAGTTAGTAGGCATTTAGAGCAGATGAACATACCACCACAGAGAGCACTTGGCAACCATTTGAGTGTGTGTGACCTATTTAGTTAGAAAATGGAATTTTTCATTCAAATTGAGTTTGTACCATTTGATGTTTTTAATCATTGGTGCATGGCTAGTTAGGCAGAATGGGTTCCGCAGCACTCCCAGTCAGATTTTGATATGAAGGAAGGACGTATACATGACTAAAAAAGGTGTACTTCTGATTACAATCAACATTGCTTAATTTTAAGGGAAAGTCATCTTGATCTCTTAATATTTACGTCAAACAGTTGATGAAATTCAAATAGTTAATTATAGTAAGTGACATGCATTCTCTATCCTTTACTTTTAATAGTGAACAAGAAAAAGGACTGATAGGAATAAAATTTCATTTTTTTTCATTTACAGTTGATGCAGCCTCATGGCAGATAAAAAAAGGCCTGGGGCACAATTTCGTGACCGTGTATTGTGTATAATGTATGTGATTTTTTTTTGGGGGGGGGGGGGCGCGCAAGATGGAAGTTTCGCCTAGGGTGCAAAATATCCTTGCACTGGCCCTGCCTCCCTATTACTAACTCCAGCCAAAGGCCCTGGCTTGACACTTATGATTGTGGAGTACAGCTGATTTAATACTTGTATCCAGGGCACACTATTAACCCCTTCTTACTCTGGCTCAGTGGGGAGTTCGTATACCCAATCAAAAGTATGGCGAGAGGCGGGTGGAAATTATTCCTAGAAGTATTTGTTAAAATTAGAACAACTTATGAATAGAAATGCTGTATGTAGTGTTGTAGCCATGTCAGTTCCAAGATATTTGAAAGACAAGGTGGGTGAGGTAATATCTTTTGTTGGATCAGCTTATGTTGGTAAAAGAGACAAGCTTTCCAGCTTACAAAGAGCTCTTCTTCAGGTCTGGGACATGTACTCAGTGTTATAGCTAAAGGCAAGGTCTACACTACACTACACTACACACTTACTTCAGTATAGCTACGTCATTCAGGGGTGTGAAAAACAGAGTTATACGAACAGTTATACTGACCTTAACCCCTCATGGGGATTTATACAAGTTTCAGTTCCCAGTCAAGTGAACATTTGTACTTTTTTACTTAATTAAACTTATCTGTACTCCTGAGGTAACAAGTGCCTTTTTCCCAGCTTTACCATCTCTTTCCTTGAGTCCAGATATCAAATCTACCTTTCCCTCTGGAAGATCAAACAAAAGGAAACTAAGCCATTCTACGTAAAAAGCATATAAACAAACCAAAATAAAATTCATGACTAAGACTAAAAAGAATACAAGCCTGATGACTCTTCCATGGAGATTTTTGCCTTCCAAGACTCACTTTAGAAAGCAAGACTTTGCCTTTATGAATAAGATATATAGGATTTATGCAACACACCTATTCTGCCTTTGAAAATTCATAAGCCCCTGCTGCCCCCAATCTACTGTACAAGTTTGCCTTGTGTCCTGAAATGGCTTTTAGGTTTGGTTAATGTTGAAAATCAATTCCATTAACATGGCTGCGCCACAGGGGTGGACAAGGCACAAGACATACTGAAAATCCTGCAGGCCTAATGTAGTGTGACCAAGAGGAGAGAGAGATTTTCAACACACAAATTCGACTATTGTAACGCCTAAGGAGATTACACAGATTCCTGAGACTCTGTCTGCTGGCAGCTCATGGAGGGGGAATCAACGCAGACTCAGAGTGTACCCAGCAACCAATAGGGAGGGACAGACCCTCCCAGGGAGAAGCCATTTTGTAGTCAGTCTGGACCCAGCCAGGAAAAGGGCAGAGCTGGTGAGTCCCAGGCCTGCAAGCAGGGTTGCCCTTGAGAACAGGCCTCTAGGGACTTGACAGCAGATCCCTCAGCTGGGTTTTTCCTTCCCCACTGATGATTCCCAATTTGTAGCATTTGCTGGGAAATTTCCCTAGCCAGGCTGGGTTTGCTCCCCAGCTCCCTAGGTGAGACCAGTCACCACATAGTCAGCTCTGCTAGTCCAGGGAGGCTGCCTGCTGAGTGTGTGACTGGAGGCTAGGCTAGGAGGCTACAGTTTGGATGTTAGTGTGGTTCTATAACCTACACCTTGAGCCCTGCATCTTTGTGGTGAGGTGGAAATCCTGGGACCCACGCAGCCTGATTCCTGCTTGAGGAGGATCCCTGCCAGCAGACAGCAGCCCCTCTGCAGTGATTGAGGAATCCAGCATCATCTTTGAACCTGAGGATCATTCATGGAGTTTGTGGGTGCACTATGTTTTAGTTAGTTGGTCAGGGAATTTGTTTTGGGGACCCTCTACTCCCTGAACTGTGTCCTCATGCCAGGGGGTAAGGGTTTGAGGATTTTATAACCTGCTGCGTATTACACCTATGGAGGGATTTACCACCTTCTCCCACTTATGTGCCCTTTGGGCTGTACTGAACCCAGTCTGCCACACTGCTAAACCACTGCAGAGAAGAATTTTGTGGTTATAGGTCTTCAAGGCCCCCAGCAAAGTACGCATACCAATGGGACACTAATTTTACATGTGCTACATCAAGTCATGGGTATTTTCAGTGTGAGCACCGGTGATCCTAAAAATAGTGTTTCACCCTATGATGTTGTATTTGTCTCCTGTTCAATATAATTATTGTGCTGAATATATTTTGTGTGTCTGTAGTTAGACTTTTCCACCCAAGCTGCCCTGGTGACCCTGCCAGGAAGGAGCAAGGGGGTGGAGGCACTGCCAAATAATTTCATAGAAAAAAGAAAGAAGATACACCCTTCTGAGTGGGTGATGGGATCCAAAAGAACCCAGACTTGTCCATCAAAACCTGTAAGAAGACTGGCATTAAAGGAAGTAACCAGGTGGAGAGGGACGCTACACTATGATTAGGCCGCTGGTGCATAAGACCCACTACTCATAAAGCTGGCCAGTATAGTCTTATTGGGTCCTTGTACACCCCCCATCAATCTGTTTGTATCCATCTATTGTCTTGTGTCATACTGAGGGCTTGTCTACATCACAAAGTTGCAGTGCTGGTGAGGGGGTTACAGCGCTGCAACTTAGGAGGTGTACACATCTGCAGGGCATCACCAGCGCTGCAACTCCCTGTTTGCAGCGCTGGCCATACTCCCGTTTTGTCTCGGGTGTAGAGGATCCAGCGCTGGTAATCAAGTGTAGACACTTACCAGCGTTTTTCTTGACCTCCGTGGAATAAGCAGGTATCCCAGCATACCCGAGGAAGCCTCTCTGGTAATCAAGCAGGTCTCCTTCCCCGCGGTTTGCTCTCGCGTTCCCCGAACCCTCGTGCAAGCAGGTCTCCTTCCCCGCGGTTTGCTCTCGCGTTCCCCGAACCCCCGAGCAAGCAGGTCTCCTTCCCCACGGTTTGCTCTCGCGTTCCCCGAACCCCCGTGCAAGCAGGTCTCCTTCCCCGCGGTTTGCTCTCGCGTTCCCCGAACCCTCCTGCAAACCGCGGGGAAGGAGACCTGCTTGCGGGGAGGGGGTTTGGGGAACGCGAGAGCAAACCGCGGGGAAGGAGATCTGCTTGCAGGGGGGTTCGGGGAACGCGAGAGCAAACCGCGGGGAAGGAGACCTGCTTCCCCGCGGTTTGCTCTCGCGTTCCCCGAACCCCCCTTGAAGCCGCCCAACAGCGCTGCAGTGTGGCCACATCTAACACCACTTGCAGCGCTGGTTGCTGTAAGTGTGGCCACTCTGCAGCGCTGGCCCTATACAGCTGTACTAATACAGCTGTAACAACCAGCGCTGCAAAATTGTAGATGTAGACATACCCTGAGATTGTAAACTTTTAGGGACAGGTACCACATTTTTGTTCAGTGTTTGTACAGTACCCAGCACAGTGCGGCTCCTAAGTGTTATGGTAACAACAAACACACTGGCTTAAAAGAAAAAAGTTATCCTTTTTCACACTAATCAGCACAATTCTATTAACCTGAAACTGTTTTCCAGGCTGGTTCTTTATGCTACAATCTGAGCCACGTTAAGTAATTAAACAGGACTTAAAACCTCCCTTTATCCTCAAGAAGCAAGTCAAGGGCAGAGAAGAATCTTCTCCATTTATAACACTTACATAAATGTTTACAAAGCATACAATGTTTGTCCAATTAAAGCTGTTGGAGAAGGAAACATTCATCATCAACTATTGTTGTTAACCATGTGCTGATCAACTTACGCAGCTCCCCAAAGGCTTTCTCTGCAGTAATTGATCAATTGTTGCCCGGTAAGAGACATGCCGGTCTAATTAACTGTACCGATTGAACAAGAAAAGCCAGATGGCTCTGTAATAGACTAAAGAACTGCACTGAAAATTCAAATCAAACCACTACTCTCACTCCCAACATACACCCCAATCTTAAAAGCAACTGAGTGTCCAAAGGGCAATTTTAAAGACCTGTCATACAAAAAACTGTTATCAAAACCTATCAATCAATATTTTGCAGACTCACTGCATAGTAAAACTGAATTTTTAATCACTGGGAGAAGAAACTGAATATGACTGCAGATTTCTGCAGCAAGGAAAATATTTCCACGACGTCCCAAAGAAAACAAAGACGACGTTTCTATGTACACGGAGAGGAAGAGGGGTAGATGTAGACTATTTCTGAACACTGCTACAGCTGCAGGCATCCTGCATGCTTTTCCTGCTCTCTTGAACCCACTGAATAGAAAATTCTATTAATTATGAGAATACAATATTCCTAGCCTTCTTATCACTATCCATCCAGAAAAGAGCAGATTTTAAGCTTGATTCTGAACACAGTTTGTCAGAGGGTGGAGATGGATGGCAGAAGAGAGAGCACTTGATCATTGTCTGTTGGGTTCACTCCCTCTGGGGCACCTGGCATTGGCCATTGTTGGTAGGCAGGATACTGGGCTAGATGGACCTTTGGAATGACCCAGCATGGCCATTCTTATGTTCTTGTCTACACTTGCAGTTAAACAGCATTCAGCACCAGTTCAGCTGTACCCATCGCTGGCCCCTATTTTGTCAGCAACAGGTAATTAATATTAATTATTATTATTATTATTTAAATCATAGACCAGACCACACCCATCATCCTGAAGAGATAAATCCTTACACTGCAGATTTCCCAAAGTGCACATAAAAAAAGCTCCAATTCTGCAAACCTCTGAAAGTACTCAAAATCAGGGCCCCTTGCCTGCAGAGCCTAAAAGGAGCGAAGGAGAACAGCTCCTTTTGTGCTGACCTCAATGTCCGGAGGACTAAAGCTCTCCTACAAAGGTCTGCAGGAAATGAGGGATAAGAAATGTTCAGGGCAGGAGGGCTGCGGGGAGATGAGGGGGAGTCAGCAGAATCAAAGGGGGCATTCTCTATCACTTTTGCTGTGACTCAGATGCCATGAAGTAGTTTCTTTTGGGATGGGATGGGATGGGAGGAGGGGAAGGGGAGACAAATACTGAAAGTGAATGTTTGGCGATGGAATTGGGTTTCTTCAACTTCTATATACAAAGCTCAGTTCCAACTGCATTCCTTTTAAAATCAATCAATCTTATCAATGAAGACCAGCCATTGAGCAAGCTGACAGACACCAATTTTCTCTCTGTAAAAATATATAAGACACTAAATTCTTTTTTATGTAAGGAATTGTCCTAACCCCCGCCCCTCCCCCCCAAAACAAATAACCCAACATATTTGCACACTGAGTTCTTTACATTTCAAGACCTGATGTGAGCTATCATTCATACTCTGGCATCCTTTTGCACAGGAAAAGCATACATGTACTCTTTAGAGAGGAAAACTCTCCTTTAATTTTTAAAGAATTAGACACTGATAAGTACCACTGCCTCGAAACATGTCCTTTTAACTAGAACGCATGCAGGGAAGTACAACAGAAGTTATATTTCCATACCACAGCAACTCCCCGCATTTATGGGGCTTAGCAACCATATAACTAACCCTGTCTGGAAGAGAGCAGTGCTGACGTTTTGGTTAGTTGATGGGCATAAATCATATTATCCCTAACCAGAGTTTAGTGTGCAGAGTTAAACATAAGGAAAGCTGTAACTTTATAGGGAATTTTAAAAGTCTGCAGTACAGCAAGTTGTGCATTCCTGAAACTCCCCTTCAGTATAATGTCAACAGAAGAGGCTGAGTGGTGATGTAATGTCTGAGGGCATGCCATAGATTCAAGACACTTTTTGTTCTAGTCACAGGATACAAATTAACCCTTTTATTGAGGCAAGCAACAACCAGCTGTATTTTACTACCACAGGCCCTGGAGTGGTTCAAAACATATATAGTGTGGAACAAAAGCTGGTGATTGGCATTCTGTTCATTTGCACCACATATTACAGCTGGGAATCATGAGCAGGAAGTTTATCTATCACCCAACACTAAGATACAAATGCCTTCCACTAAGTGTATATGTACTGGGACAAACTGTGCTCTTCATTTAAATCCAGGCAGTCCCTCTAAAGTTGATAGGGTGCATTGGTGTAACTAAGGCCAAAGTTGGGCCTATTCAATCTGCCTTCCCCACACCCCTTATTTTCTTCTGTGGGTGTGAGAGGAGCTAAGCTGGGCTGAGTTGAGCTCCTAATTAAAGGCAAACAAGACACTTATATTGTGTTCATTCACTGATCAAGATCAGAGCTCCTGTAAAAGGAAGAGGAGAGGCTTCTTAGTAAGTAGCACGTGAACAGTGTATTCATATTTAATACCTAGGACAAGGGCAGAATTTTGTGCGGATCCAAACGATAAAAGTTTTCATTTGTACTTTGATCACCATAAGAATCCAGGTATTTGAAGAATACTACACCACTCAACATGAGTAAGGGCCCTAATATCATTATCAGTTATAATCCAAATTAATGAAAATTCATTATGGATTGATTAAATAAAACTAAAGAATGCAGACATTTAGAGCAAACTAGATTTGAGGGTCTGGCATTTTGGGGGAAAAATCTTGCATATTCTGTGTATTATTTCAACAGGTTCATAAGGACAACGGTTATGTTAGTGTTCAGACTTGAATGATTCAGATGCTTTCATAGGAACACAAAGGCCTGTAACCAAGGGCATAGAAAGAAGTACGGCTAGCTAGCCTCTGCCCAATAAAAGGGATATGTTCTTGTCACAGCCTACCTGCCCAAAATATCTGCAAGTCCAATAGGAATGCAAACCAGTGAAGCACTTTTATAACCTCTCTCTCAATTTCATTAATGATTGAGGTTCAGTTTATATTTTGTATGATTTTTAGTTCAGCAATTTCATAGTGAGGCTAAAGAATGAACATTTCTACTTTTTACAACTTCAGGGAACAATGATACTAACTCATTGACATTAGGCTTCTCTTTTACTAGCAGCAGGCCTGCTTTAATACCATTTGCCTGCATGCAAATCACTTGCAGCAGGTTCCCATTCTCAATTACAAATATTACAGCATTTTCTGTCTCTGTTCCCTGGGATGGTTAACAGAGTCTATCAGAGAGAGAGGGATTCCAGAGCACAAAGCCCTATAAAGAGAGAAATGCAAGAACACATGTAGAGCCTGATGGCCATAAAACTCAAGAGTTTCTATCTTCATCACTGTCTGGACAAAGAATCATCTACAAGTTCTGTTAACCAAAACTACATTCTTAGCAATGTTGGTTATTTAGGACTTTTGCCATACAATGAAGAGTGTATTTTATGCTCTCTAGTGGGAATTAACTTTTATATTCAGCTATCAGCTCAATATATATGTAAAACTAAGCTAACTAGTGAATAATATAAAAAGGAGAACAAAGACATGGAAATCTACCTCTTCCCCTATCCTTTAACATTCAATTAATTTGCCATCCAGGAAATTTACTTTTCTTCTTCCATGTTTTTTCCTGATCATTTGCTAATATGTTTATGACTTGTTCCATAACTCATGCTTCATCTTTGAGACCCCTTAGAATGGTCTCTTTCCTGCCCCAGCTTCCAAAGACGGAATAAATTAAAAAAAAATCACTATTAGTCGATAGAACTAATTATTCAAGTACAGCCCCCTCAACACAACAACCATCCCATGCCCAACTGAGGTATGCCTTTGGTAACCACATGTTTTCCATTTAGGAGTATAACTTTTAAATCAAATACAACTTTGTGAGGTGGTCTCAACTTTTGTACAATACTCAATATTTTTAATTGAAAATTGGAATAGAATATAAAGTATTAATCGCTAGGTCCAACATAAAATATTAAATCTTGAGTTACTTCCTGAAGATATCTGGAATAGAAAATTAAAAACGAGGCCTGAATCATACATATTGTCTGCTTAGCACATACCAGAAGACAAGAAACGAGAGCTGCAGCCGGAGAACACCTTTCAATCTTAAGTGACACTCACAAATTTAACATCTCTTATTTCCAAGCCCTTCCTCACAACCCCCCACCCAAAGCAGAGTTCTGACCCCATAAAGGGAAAAGTGTCAGAGACTCCACAAAGCTCATTAGGGACTTTGCTACTGATTTTATGTGGAAGGCACTAAGGTACTATAGTAATTGGATGCAGCATAACACTCCAAGATAAACAGATGGGTGCAAATTTCCAAGCTCTTCTTCTGTAAATTCTGTAATTTTTCTGGTTTCATGAATGGACACATATCACACACAAAAACACAGAACTCCAACACACCTGCCAAAGTACAGAATTTGTCTTACAAAGAACTGCAGAAGTCTCCTGTCCTGTATCCTTTGTGCATTTGGCTGCAGGTTCTAGCTCTTATCTTCATGTCTAGATATGCCCTACCAGAATGCAATTCCTGTTGGAAGTGACAGCCCCTACATGTCCAATTCCTATCATTGGATATTTTAAAACATATCCAGTTAGTTACTTTTAACTATTGCTGTGTAGTTTCTTGAACTTTCATATTCCAATTCATTATTTTTGGAGTCCTCTAAATCAGTGGTGAAAAAAAAAAGTCATTGCAGTTTTCCTTTAGTTTGGTTGATTGATGTACCAGGTGTGATTAGTATGCCCTTATATTTGACATTTCTGCAGTTAATAGACTTCCCCACACCAAAGATTAAGTTACATGTACATGTTTTGGCACCAGTGAAAGGTTTTCCATAACACCTTAAAAAAAGTTTGCCATTATAGAAGGCTGCCCCAATTGTCTCTTGATGTTCCATTTTATGTCTCAGCTTCCCTCTTTCCTTCCCTGCTCTAAATTTCATCAGGAAGTGCATCTCCCATTGCTCAGATATCCCATATTGTATGTAATGCTTATATACCAGCTTCCTAACTGTACCAGATAACCTGTGTCTATTGGGCTTTTCAAAAAGCAAAGAACAGGCCCAGTGAAGAATGCCCACATTCTTCCCATAAAACTAATGCATGTATCCATACCCCCCCAAAAAAAACAAAACAAAAAACAAAAAAAAGTATAAAAAGCATAATGCTAAAAGGTCTATCTGAGTCCTGATTGTAGTTCTACTCTGACCTCTAGAGGAAAAAGACTAGTGCCATCTTTAGGTTTGTTCATTATGGACCCATAAGAAGTGGCATGTTTCCAAATGTACAACGGGTTAATTTGCTTCTGTAATATATTTCTTTGCCCTTTTTAAGTTTCCTTGGGGCAAACTCCTCTAATTTTTAAATTGCCTTCAGTACTGCTTCTGTGCACTCCGATTAGAAATGCACAAACATACCTACTCCCTATGCTTCTTAGTCATAGCCACTTACTTCAGTAACAGAAATATGTTTTCATGCCTGAGCCCTTACAGTTACAAGAGACTCTATTCTATCTCCTGCATGGGAAATTTAAGTTCTGATTACAAAATCTTTGTTATTGATATCAGGGGAAATCTCACATGCTGGGCATGTTTTGTGGTTCCAGTAGTTGTAAAAATTTGGTTTTACTTGTAAAATAATGAAATTTGACATGTAAGTTGAGAAAGAAGAATTTTAAATACTCACAATGTTTGATTTTACCGGCCTGTTTCTCCAGCTTTAAATAAGTAGTTTAATTTTCTGACCTAGACAATATTGTCTAATTCACAGGTGTGAAAACTGATCAAATGGACCTTTCAGAGAGCTAATTTATGTTTCCTTTAAAAATACGTTTTCTAATTTTAGATTACTTTATTCAGATGTAGAATTTACCACACTCCTTGGTGTGCATTATTTTTCACTTACAATTGTGTAGTATTGCAACAGGAAGAAATTAAGGACAACTCCTCCTCTCTCCGCACCCTCCCCTCCCACCGTGTTCTGGATTCAGTAATATCCCCCAAATCAGAGAAGGCTCTTAAAAGTTGTTTTCAAATGCTCATGAAAGCCTCTACTTTTGCACAGAGTAATTAACACGTGAGCTGGGGAGGGCACCACTTGCCCGTTACCTGGTCACGGTCGCCTGCAAAACAGCAGCTCTTCATAGTACATGAGTTGAAGTAACCTTGGTTGTCAAATTGGAAGACAGGCAGTCGGGAGTGGATATCGTAGAGGACTGGTGGAAGACGCCGACGCAGTGCTAGCAGCTGGGTTCCATTGCTGTTGAATCGGACACTCATGGCACTTTGAAGGGACAGATTTCCACCATAGCGGAGCAGTGAACTAGGAAAGGAAAGAAAGAGAGAACAAGTCAGGCAGGCTGCCTGAAATTTAAAGTGTACATAAGAGTATCAACTGTGTTTCACTTTTTAAAATATATATGTGATCTCCCAGTGTAGTTAGAGTTTTAAAGAGAAGAGGAAATTCTGCAGAATGATCTTTGCTCCAGGTGTTGTCATTTTCATTATGCTGCAATATAAACAATTTTATAAATCTGAATAAAGTCTCTCTCTGCCCAATTTCTGCAGAAAAACCATTAAAAGCACCCATTCCCAAGCAAATTTGAGTCAAAGCTTGAATGACAAGCTAAAAAAAGTACTCAGTTTAGAAAGGTGCCTGGAGATAGAGGCTAGTGCTGCTTGCTTAATTGACAGAGATTTTATTCTCCATCCTACCCCTATGTGCAGCAGATAGAATTTGTCCCCATGCAGGGAATTCTGAGACACAGATGATTACAATTGTTAATTAAAAAAACAAAAAACCCACTGTTGTAGGGGTTGGGCTATTTGCCTTTACCCTGCCAGCACTCAGATCTTTTGGTTCATCCGGTGCCTTAACTAGTGTGGGCTAACACTTTTCTGCTACCATGTTGGAGGATGGAGGCTGCAGCTCTTTCTCAGACCATTCCCTCATTCCAGCTTCCATTTACAGTTTACATCTCTACAGCACATCAGGTAATGTTTGTGTTGACTGCTAGTGAGAACAATCAGCTCTAGGTATCTTAAATAAAAGACTACTTTAAGGTTAAGTTATTATGAGAAAGCAAAAGATAAGAGTTAGATAATCGCAGACAGGCATCACCTACAAATACTGCTAAGTAGGCAAAGCTTATATAATATATGACACTATTGCCTAAAAGTCTTACATGGTAGAAGTCCATAGTCTCACCCAGCATGCTGATAGTAACAAGTGTACCTATGTCAACTCTTGGTCACGTGCCCAAGACAAGAGTGAATGTTGGTGTTCCCAGACCCTAAAGATTCTTCTTTACAGGAAAGCCAAGCTCTTTGTCTCCCTCAGGCACCCAGGATAATAGAAACTTGGTTGAAATCCAGTTTGTGAGGCTTGGGTTCCTTTGTACTTCAAAATGCATCCTTACGGATAGGGAAAATCTTTTGTTTGCTCTGTGTCTGGTTTTAAGAGATTTAATGACTCCTACCACAACATCTGAGATAGACCTTTTCGTTCATGGGTTTGAGGGAGTCTTCACCAGCTGATTTGTACACAGCTGTGAAATCTTGTCCACCTCAGTAGCTAACAGGCATGTGTGTACAGATGTTACATATTTCCAGGGGAAGTTGACTCATAGGTTTTAATGCATCATATTTTCAGATATAGTTCTCTGCCCAAAGCTTTTATAAGTGAGTCATTCCCCTTGGAACGAAATCTGCATTCCACAAAGGTTTAAGCATGTCTTGTTTTATGACATATACTGTAAAACTGAACAGATACTTGCTCTTTGGTTAGAGTCAAGAAGAACCTATTGATGTGTTTTAAATGGGCTCAGTTCCCCTCCCCCCAAAGTGGCCAGAGCTGGACTTCCATGAAGAAACTAGAGGTGTTTTTCAAGGGACTAATGACTCTCACGTTGGGCACCCAAGGTGCTTAAAAGGATCTGATTTTCAGAACAGGTGCTCAGCATTTTCTGAAAATCAGCCCCCTCCCCATAAGATATCAATTTAAGCACCCAAAATCACCAGTCCCTTCTGAAAATTTATCCTAGGTTTTACTCCTAAATATTAAACCTACAAACCCTTGAAAGCCTCCTCTGTAAATGACTTCTTTATGCAGTCTGAGACAATGGTAGTACGGAAACCTAACATCAGAGGCTGAAATCATTTCCAACCTACTTTGTAGGGAACAAGTGTGACGGGGGAAAGTTGGTTTTTTAAAAGACAAAAGTACCAAGAAGTGTTGCAAGTAACACTTGTAACTATATTCTTGAATTCTCTGAGGCCAGGTGTACATTTGGAAGGCTTTGCTTGTATAGCTATACCATTATACTGTATCAGCAAAGAGCTTGTAGGCCTGGGTCTACACAGAGATTTTGTAGTGGTATAATGTTGTCACTTATGAGTGTGATTTTTTTTTTAAACTAATATTGTTATACCAGTGTGGCTCTAGAATGGACACAGTTATACTGGTACAAAAATGCCTTATGCCAGTATAGATTATCCCCCTTTCTGTAAGGGAACAGATACACAGGTATAACTGTGTTCACACTAAGGGGAGTTGTACTGCTTTATCTATGCTAGTATCATTAAAGTGGCACAACTTTCGAGTGTCAACAAGCCCTTAAGGTAGATGCAGTTATACTGGCAAAACTGTGCTTTTGCCAGTGTAGCTTATCCAAGCCACATATCACAGAAAAAAAACCCCATATCTGCAAAAGTGCAGTTTTGCCAGTGTAACTGTGTGTATAAATAGGGGTTTTTACCAGCGTAGTTATGTTGGTCACAGATCTTGCCTTGTCATACGCCTAACCAACATAGCTACGCTGGTAAGAGTCTGTAGCCTAGACCTGGCCTAGCAATGAAAAAGGGTAAGAGAGAAAAAAAATGCCTCCCTCCATTTGTTAGTACTGCTTCCCCTGTATAGTCAGTCAGTTACCCTTGTTGTTTGTGGGATTGTATTCCCCTACCCCAATAAACCAACTGGGGAGAAAAAAATAGATCTCTTGGAAAGGGGGGGAGGGGGAAGTAACAGCTTTAAAAAAAAAACAACACAACACTGACTAGATTTCAAGCTGCATGTGTATGTCAGTGCTAGTTTAAGAAGAAAGAGGGAAAAGAGCAGGTTGAGAAATGGGGTTTGTCAGTTTGGTGAAAAATTGCATGAAAATGAGAAAAAAAGTCAGCATTTTCAATGGGAAAGTTCAACATTTTGTGGAAAAACTGAAAAATGTTCACCAAAAACCTGAAAAAGAGGTTTGTTTTTTTTTAAATGAAAACTTGAAATCTACAAACAGCAGCTCTCTCTCACACACACACACACACACACACACACACACACACACACACACACACAAAAGAAAACTTGTGTTTTCTTTTTACTAACTAGCCCCAGAAGAAACCCTCATATTTAAACAGTATTTTATTGTTAAACATTAAGGGTTTGAGCACTGGCCTGCTAAACCCAGGGTTGTGAGTTCAATCCTTGAGGGGGCCACTTAGGGATCTGGGGCAAAAATCAGTACTTGGCCCTGCTACTGAAGGCAGGGGACTGGACTCGATGACCTTTCAAGGTCCCTTCCAGTTCTAGGAGATAATAATTAATTGGAGATCTATTATTATTATTATTATTATTAATAAAAGTTTACAAGGCCATTCCATCCATCACCATGAGGTCATCTCACCACATCCCCCATTTCTTCAATTTTGGCCATCTCTCTCATTATATCTGTTCCCCCTCACAATCCACACGCTCCCTTTTCCCCCTCTCTCCCTTTGATGAGCACAGATGATTCCCCTACACCAGCTCTTTGAACTCTCTCTTTGCATCACTACTGATTTTCTCTTTTTTTAAAGAATGTTGCTCAAAACCAACTTCTATACAACCTAGAAATAATAGTGCCCACGAGTGCCCCATGCCAGTACTCATAATTATCCACTACAATTCTCCCAATCTACTGTCCCCACCTGTTCTCTTATAGTAACCTTTCCATGGCTGTGACTGTTATGCACTGACAGTTGTATAAAAGACACATTCTAAAAATGCCATTTCAGAGTAGTAACGTAACATTAAAGCAGACGTAAACTGGTTTACAGACCTTTACATTAGTCTCCCATAGTGGTCGCAACATTATTTGACAAAAAACAAAAACCTTTGTTCGATTTAATGTTGTGAACGTTTTAGTAACTTCGGAGAAACAAACTTTAAAAGAATATTTTATCTCCAATGCAAGTCAAGCCTAAAAGAAATTCAGAGTTAAGATTATACTTAAAAAGAAGTCTGAAGCTATGGAAATGTATATTTAAGGCCCCTCAAAAGCATCAAGCCTCTGCCCTCACATTCCCCCATAATGCAAGCTAACCTTTAAATGTAAATACAGCTCTGATCAGTAGAATCCCATGTATTCGGCAATTCCATTGCCGTGCAATTATACTCTAGAATCTCAGTTTTCATTAAGTTTCTCTGGTTGCAGTGAAGCTCAAACACATGAACTGAATGTAAACTGATTGAATGTTATCTTTCTGAGGCCATGTCTACATCTAAAATTTTGCAGCGCTGGTTGTTACAGCTGTATTAGTACAGCTGTATAGGGCCAGCGCTGCAGAGTGGCCACACTTACAGCAACCAGCGCTGCAAGTGGTGTTAGATGTGGCCACACTGCAGCGCTGTTGGGCGGCTTCAAGGGGTTTCGGGGAACGCGAGAGCAAACCGGGGAAGGAGACCAGCTTCGCCGCGGTTTGCTCTCGCGTTCCGCGAACCACCCTGCAAACCGCAGGGAAGGAGACCTGCTTGCTCGGGTTCGGGGAACGCGAGAGCAAACCGGGAAAGGAGACCAGCTTCGCCGCGGTTTGCTCTTGCGTTCCGCGAACCACCCTGCAAACCGCAGGGACGGAGACCTGCTTGCTCGGGGTTCGGGGAACGCGAGAGCAAGCCGGGGAAGGAGACCAGCTTGATTACCAGAGGCTTCCTCAGGTATGCTGGGATACCTGCTTATTCCACGGAGGTCAAGAAAAGCGCTGGTAAGTGTCTATACTTGATTACCAGCGCTGGATCACCAGCGCTGGATCCTCTACACCCGAGACAAAACGGGAGTACGGCCAGCACTGCAAACAGGGAGTTGCAGCGCTGGTGGTGCCCTGCAGATGTGTACACCTCCTAAGTTGCAGCGCTGTAACTCCCTCACCAGCGCTGCAACTTTCTGATGTAGACAAGCCCCAAGACTGTCAACAGCTAGAAAAGTACTCAGTGGTCCAATCTACCCCATTTCATCTCAATCAGAGCTCCCTGGACTCAGGACTTCATGGCCATAGAATTCATTATTTTGTTGCACCAGTTACCTGACATATTGGTTTCTGTCTTCCTGCCAGGACATGCCTGCATTAGACTCTTTGCTCGCCAGCTCCCTACTACAAGGGTGATTTAAATTAGATTACACTGCATACTCCCTGCACAATTCCATGAAGCCAAGCAGCAGGTGGTTGGAGAGTCAAGGTGGGGGAGAGGGGAAGAAAGAGGTAAAAGCAGAGATGGCAGAAGTGAGTTAGTGCTTTATAGCAGAACGGGGACCATGTTTGATAATTGTATACAGAAAGTTGGATGCGCATGGACAGGAGTATGCATGGTAAGAGGAGAAATTTTAAAGAAGACTCACATAGGGAGAAGAGGGTCTGATGATTAAGGAAGCAGCTGAGGCATACGTCATAGCAGGTGTAGATAGCGACATCTAAAATCTTGCATATCTTTTTGATTCAACTGTCGACTTTCTAAATGATGCTCAATATGTGGATGATATAAGCTCCTAAAGATTTCGTATAGCCTTGGCCCAAACTTATTGAACAACTCCAAGCCTACTAGAACCTTCCCAAGATAGTAAAAGGTATTCAGAGGAGCGTGTGTGTGGGGGGGGGGGGGGACAGAAGTACAATAAACCAAGTTTGGAATCTCTAGGTCAAACTATTTTAAAGTTACGATGTGGCAAAAAGGTAAAAGTGTGGTTTTTCAAACGGTCATAACTGTCACTTTCAGTTTTTGGGACAGAAACAGTGTCTTTCTCCATCAGCTGTGAAGTGCACAGCACATCTTTAGTACTAATAATCTGACTACTCACACTGTCTAGATTACTTCCAAAACTTTCCCCAGTTAAAAGTCTCTTCTGGTAGAAAAGCACAAAAAATATTCAGGTGGTCTAGTTTATAGTGCAAAACTAGTCAGGGCTGGTGCAAGGATGTTTTGCACCCTAGGCCAAACTTCCATCTTCCGCCCTGAGGCACCCCCATCCGCGGCAGCTCCCCCCCTCCGCCCACAGCAGCTCCCCCGCTCCGCCCTGAGGTGCCCACTTGCGACAGATCCCCATCCCCCACCCTCCGCCCTGAGGCGCCCCTGTAATGATATTCTATCCCTACTCTGAACCCTAGAGTCCAAAAATGGGGTACCAACATGAATTCCTCTAAGCTTAATTACCAGCTTAGATCTGATAGGCTGCCACCACCCAAAAATATAGTGGTTTGGGGCACTCTGGTCCCCCCCAAAAACCTTCCCTGGGGACCCCAAGACCCAAATTCCTTGAGTCTCACAACAAAGGGGAATAAACCATTTCCCCTCCCCCTCCTTTCTTCCTCCCAGATCTTTCCCGCCCTGGGTACACTAGGAGATCACTGTGATTCAAACTCCTTGAATCACAACACAGAGAAATCAGGTTTTTTCCCCCCCTTCCTCTCCCCCTCCCAGGTTTTCCCTCCCTGGGCTATCCTGGAGAGATAGACAGATTCAAGCTCCGTGAATCTAAACCACAGAGGAAATTCACCTTTCCTCCCCAACTCCTCCTTCCCTTCTCCCACCAATTCCCTGGTGAGTACAGACTCAGTTCCTTTGAGCCATAATAAGGGGAAAAAATTAATCAAGTCTTTTAGAAAGGAAAGCTTTTAATAAAAAAAGAAAAAAGTAAGAAATCTCTGTAAAATCAAGATGGAATATTACAGGGTCTTTCAGCTTATAGACACTAGAGAGAAGTTTCCTCCCAGCACAAATACCAATCAAAATCCGTCCAGCAAAATACACATTTGCAAATACAGAAAACAATCAAAAGACTATAACCGCCTTTTCTACTTAATACTCACTATTCTGAATATATAAGAGACTGTAGCAGGGAGATTGGCAAGAAACCTGGTTGCACGTCTGGTCCCTTTCAGGACCCAGAGAGAACAAAGCAAAACCCAAAAATACAAACAAAAGGCTTCCCTCCACCGAGATTTGAAAGTATTTTTGTCTCCTGATTGGTCCTCTGGTCAGGTGTTCCAGGTTCACTGTTTGTTAACCCTTTACAAGTGAAAGAGACATTAACCCTTAACTATCTGTTTATGACAGCCCCCCCTTCGTGGCAGCACCCCACCCCACCCCTGCTCCGCACACGAGCACAAGCACCCCGAGCACACCATGGCCGCTTCACTTCTCCCACCTCCCAGGCTTGCAGCACCAATCAACTTAGGTGCCGCAAGCCTGGGAGGCAGGAGAAGTGAAGCAGCCACGGCATGCTCGGGGAGGAGGCGGAGCAAGGGTAAGCTGGGGCGGGGAGTTCCCCTGCATGCTGCCCCCCCCCTTACTTGCTGCAGGCGGCCCTCCCCACGCTCCCTTGCGCCAGCTCCCTCCGCCTAAATGCCGGCGGCGACCGGGGTGGCCGAAGATCTGGCCGCCGAAGTCACTGCCAAAGAAAATGGAGCCCCCCAAATGCCAGCGCCCTAGGCAACCACCTAGGTCGCCTAAATGGTTGCACCGGCCCTGAAGCTAGTTACAATCTTAACTATCAGGTGACTAACAGGTCTTCCAATAATCTCACTTTTCAGCATTATGGCTGCCCCATGAAGAAAGTTCATAAATGCATATTGAGAGTTTTTTATTCCAATAATTCAAGACAAAAGGGCTCTTGCTTTTCAGACTTAGATTGCTGGGCTGATGAAAAAAATAGGTAGAGTTTTCTTTAAAACTTTGATGTTGGGAGATTAGAATTTTCCCTTGTACAATCTGAATTTGTAGCATAAGGTGCCCCCAAGGCCCAGTCCCACAAGGATACATTTGAAATACAAAACAATGTAGTAGCCATCACATACACAACACATTTACACATGCAAAAAAGATAATTAGTGGGTAAAATGGACTATCAAATACAGCAAGAGAAGCTACAGCCATGAATGCATTCAAAAGAGTTGGACAAACATTAAACCCTCTGTGTGCTAGGAGATGGAACATTTGTTTTAAAATAGTTTTCAAAACACAGCTCCCTACCCACAAACTTTAAATGTTTAGCCAGAAGGAGTAGATATAGCCAAATCGCAATAGCCACCAGATTTAGAAATAGTAATTCAGTCCTGCAGAAGCAGATGTCAGGTAGGCCCTCTGAGCTCAATACTGCATACTGTTTGGTCCACAAACCAGCCATAGCTAGGTGAGTGAATGGATCTAGAGAAGCAGTGTGGCACTCGTTTCAGCCTCAACTATACATTCAACCCTACTTACCACAAATTATGTCCATTAGATTGGCAATTCTTTTAAGTAAAATTAACAACGTGGTAGGGCTTGTCTCCAACTTCACAGTACTGAGGGTATGGCTACACTTGAAATTTCAAAGCGCTGCCGTGGCAGCGCTTTGAAGTGCGAGTGTGGTCGGAGCACCAGCGCTGGGAGAGAGCTCTCCCAGCGCTGCATGTAAACCACATCCCTTACGGGTGTAGCTTGCAGCGCTGGGAGCTGTGCTCCCAGCGCTGCAGCACTGATTACACTGAGGCTTTACAGCGCTGTATCTTGCAGCGCTCAGAGGGGTGTTTTTTCACACCCCTGAGCGTGAAAGTTGCAGCGCTGTAAAGTGCCAGTGTAGCCATGTAAGTCAAGCTATACAACCCACCATCAACATGAGACTACCAAATATCTGCTCACCAAGTGATGATTAACTAGTAAGCAGTTCTCAGCATAGATCTCTGTGGGAATTTGGGTAGCTTTTAATGCCCAGCTAATTCTCTGCTTAGTCTGGACAAAGCAACTGAGAAATCCACCATCTGAAGTTCATTTCAATTTTAAGAGTGACTATAAGAATACCATCTTCTTACTAAATAGATCAGATTCTTAGCTACTGTATTTAGTAACTAAAAATCAAAGTTGTCACTGTTTTTAATCCTGAAGAGCCGAGACAATGAAGAGAGTGATGCACAAACTGGAATACAATCCCATCTCAATCACATTGTTTACTAAGTTCCAATCAGTTACCCCTGTGCAAATCCACTGAGACAATGGGGCACCCTAGAACCTTTATTACAGGTGACGGGGATATTGGAAGAACACAGCTTGCCTCACAAACTCTGGGGTGAATTTGTAGGACTGGCAGTTAGTGAGAAAAAAAAAATCTGTTTTTACATGTATGCTATTACATTTGTCCTGGAGTTGGTGAGAGATATCAGTCTTTTAGAGTCACATTTCAGAAAGGAAATCTTACAGAGGATTTTTTTTAGGTTGTTATCGTTGCTGACAAAAGGCCATTCTGTTACTCTGAATTTCCCTCACTTGTTATTTATCACGTCACCTTCTCTGTGGCTAGAAGAGCAGACAAAAAAGTCTCTCTCCAAAACTGGGCAGATGACAATATACCCTCATGGGGCTTTTTATTTTTCCCCTGTGTGAGCCACCAAGTAATAGGAACATAAAACTTTATTCACTTGTACTCAGTGAAGAGGTATCACTTCCCTCTATATACACACTGATGTTGGAGGCAGGGTGAAGAAGTAGAGAAGAACAGAGTTATGTGCAATACGGTCATTGCCATAGCTGGACGCACTGTGTACAGGCAGCACTTACGTGTTAGCCAAGCATGTAGCTTAGATGAACAATATAACGCTTTCAATCCAAGATCAGCACCATTAGTGCAAATAAACCAATTTCTGCTGGAAGCTGGGGGGAGGGAGGAGGAGGGAGAACCACAACAGCTAGTATTTGCATCAGCTCAAGGCTTCCTTTCCAGGGAAGGGGGGTGGGGGAGAAGAGGGGAGGGACCACTTATGCCTGAAACAAAAACTTGCCTTTTTAGAAAAAGCTGGTTAAATAAACATTCCAAAAAAGATGGAACGTTTAACATTTGGTGGGTCAGCTAAGCTTGCCTGAGTTGTTCATAAAAGTTAGCTTGGCCATATTTACTAGCCACCGACACAAAGAGAATAGCATAGGACCTTGGAGGAAGTTTAAAACAAAAAGTGCACCAGGATAGCATTCAATACACATTCCTTTTGATAAGCAGCAAACGTTGCACAGTGAAATGTATTACAGTCAATGTCTTTAGGAAATGAGAGTCATTTGTGGGGGAGGGAAGGAAGGAAGGGAGGGAGAGAAAGTGTTGATAATTTCAAGCAGGACTGTTTACAATATAATGCAATAAAGAAGACTGACCTTAAAAGGAAAAAAAAATTGAATGCTTGTTAGCAATATGAAAACAAAATGCTTAATACACATGATCACATGCCAGCAGGTTTGTCAACATCTCTGTAACCATTAAACTGAGGCACATCTAACGGTGCAAAAAGAATTTGTATTGAGATAAAACCTGGCAAAAAGAATCTAAGCTTGAGAAAACAGAGAAGGAGAGTTGAACAGATCAGTTAGGCTTTGAAAGAAGGTTGTTTTCAATACAGAAACAAGAAATTCTCATTTATTATACATCACCCCCTATAGGGGCTGCAAATATTAATGGTATAGAAGAAAACACAAGATGACAGTCTTGGCTTTTGAGACCGGTGGATTCCTCTACTTTATTTACAAAGCCAAAACAAACCTGTTATACATCCAACCTGCTTTGAAAACGTAAGCAAGGCCATAGGGAGTCAGACCAGTGGTTCATCTAGCCCAGGACTCTGTCTTCAGACAGTGGCCGGTACAGATGCTTCAGAGGGCATGACTAGAATAGGGCAATTATCAAGTGATCTATACTCTGTTGTCCAATTGCAGCTTCTGGCAGCCAAAGGCTTAGGGACACAGAGCATGGGGATGTGTCCCTGAGCATCTTGGCTAGCCGCCATTGATGGACCTAACTTCGTTTTTTTGTTTTTTTAAAACCAGTTATAATTCTGGCCTTCACAACATGCCCTGGAAACAAGTTTCACAGGATGACTGAGTTGTGTGAAGAAGTACTTCCTTATGTTTGTTTTAAACCTGCTATTAATTTCATTGGGTGACCCCTGGTTCTTGTGTTATGTGAAGGGGCAAATAACTTTCTTATTTACTTTCTTCACATCATTCATGATTTCACAGATCTATCCTCTCCACCCTAGTTGTCTCTTTTCTAAGCTGAAAAGTCCCAGTGCTTTAAATTTCTGCTGTTCCTGTCCCCCAATATTTTTTTTGCCTTCTTTGTAAATTTTTCCTAATTCTAATATTTTTTTTTTTTGAGATGGGGCAACCAGACCTGCACGCATTATTCCAGGTGTGGGCGTACAATGGATTTACATAGTGGCATTAAGATATTTTCCCTCCTATTATTGATCCCTTTTTTCATGGTGCCTAACAGTTTGCTTTTTTTGACTGCTGCTGCACATTGAGCAGATGTTTTCAGAGAATGATCCATAATGGCTCTAAGATCTCTTTCTTGAGTGGTATCAGCTAATTTAGACTCCATCATTTTGTATATATATAATTGAGATGACATTTTCCATTGTGTTTTATTTTGCATTTTTCAGCACTGAATTTCATCTATTTGGGTGCCCAGTTACCCAGTTTTGTGAGATCCCTTTGTAACTTTTCAGTCAGCTTTGAACTTAACTATCTTGAGTAGTTTTGTTTGCAGCTGCAAACTTTATCATCTCACCCTTTATCCCTTTTTTCAGATCATTTATGAGTAGGTGGAACAACACTGGTCCAAGTACAGAGCTTTGGGGGACCCTGCTGTTTACCTCCCTCTATTCTGAGAGCTGACCATTTACTCCTACCTTGTTACCTTTCTTGTAACCAGTTATTGATCCATGAGAGGACCTTCCCTCTTATCCCATGACCGCTTACTTGACTTAAGAGTCTCTGGTGAGGGAGCTTGTTAAATGCTTTCTGAAAGTGCAAGAAAGCTATATCCACTGGATCACATTTGTTCATGTTTGTTGACAGCCTCAAAGAATTCTAGTAGATTGGTGAGGCATAATTTCCCTTTATAAAAGCCATGTTGGCTCTTCCTCAACATATGTTCATCAGTGTCTGATAATTCCATATTTTACTATAGTTGCAATGAATTTGCCTGATACTCAAGTTAGGCTTAAACAGCCTGTAATTGCCAGGATCGCCTTTGGAGGAAGCCCCCCTCCCTCCTTTTTCCCTCCTCTTTTCCTTTTAATAGAGCATTACATTAGCTGTCCTCCAGTCATCTGGTACAGGGACTGATTTAAGCAATAGGTTACGTACCGCAATTAGTAGTTCTGCAATTTCATATCTGAGTTCCTTCAGAAGTCTTGGGTGAATACCATCTGGTCCTGGTGAATTATTATTGCTTTAAATCAGTTTCTTAAGAAACCTCCTCTACTGACACCTCAACCTGGGATAGTTCCTCAGATTTGCCACCTAAAAAAAATGTCTCAGGTGTGGAAATCTCACTCACATCCTCTGCAGTGAACAGCAATGCAAAGAATTCATTTAGCTTCTCCGCAAGGGCCTTATCTTCCTTGAGTGCGCCTTATGTACTTCAAATCAGCCAGTGGCCCCACTGATTGTTTGGCAGGCTTCCTGCTTATGATGTACTTAGTTTTTGAGTCTTTTGCTAGCTGCTCTTCAAATTTGTTTCTGGCCTGCCTAATTATACCTGTACACTTGACTTGGCAGAGTTTATGCTCCCTTCTATTTTCCTCAGTAGGATTTGACTTCCTATTTTTAATAGATGTCTTTTTCATCTCTAACCGCCTCTTACTCTGTTTAGCCATGGTAGCATTTTTTGGACTTTTTTTTTAATTTGAGGGTATACATTTAGTTTGAACTTCTACTACGGTGTTTTAAAGGAATTTCTATGCAGCTTAGAGACATTTCATTCTTGTGACTGTTCCTTTTAAATTTCCGTTTAACTAGCTTCCTCATTTTTGTGTAGTTCTCCTTTTTGAAAGCAAGCTACTGTGGTTGGTTACTTTGGTATTTCACCCCCCTACTGAGTTCTGAGGTCTTTTAATGTCTGTGAAACATATAAAAGGGAGGTGAAAACAGCCCATCAGCGTATACAGTACAAAAATTAATCTACACGTACAAGATGGCCCTAAGAAGTCTAATATAATTTCATAGTTCGCGCACAATGTTCTGAATGCCCTTTAGTATTTCTAATCATAGCAATACTTCGTATTGGTAATTCCTGTAGAACTACATTACCCAGAATCCTTCACAGTAAATTGGGAGTCTTTGTTGGGAGAGTGAAAAAACAAAGCTTGGACAAAAATTAAGCTTCTAGGTCTGTCTTCCCTTATAAAATTAACCCCACATAAGTACAATACACTACATCCTTCCAGACTGGATAAAGCATGGAGAAATTTAGGGTAAACAGTACCGCAAATCCCAAACATTAAAATAAAATAAATAATAATAATAAAAATCACATGTACTCCTCCCCCACACTAAAACCAAAACACGTTTTAAAATCATGAGGTTAAATTTTATATTTATAAAATATGACAGGGGGGGTGGAGGGGTTGGCTTTCTGGTTCTTATAGGATTCATTTAAGTCTCATTTTCAAGTTTTTCCACCCCAACCAGGAAGGCTAAAAACTTTCATTACAACAAAACAAAAAACAAAAGTAAATTGAGATTCTCATGTGATAATTGACTTCAGGAGCTAGGACTTACAGATTTATCACAAGTCTTGTGATATTTATTTTAAAGAGTTGGCAAAACTGGGCAAATATCAGGAAGGGTTTCCCCGGGGTTAGATCTGCCCTATCTTCCAGCTCTATTATCTAAAATGGAAATTGAACAATGCCTTTGCCCTGCCAATGAATTCAGTCTTTCTGGCCAGTTCACTTCTTTCACAAATATTTTTGTGCCTTCTTTCATTTCATCCTTTATTCATAGACAACGCTACAGATTTTTGCATTTGGGGGAGGAAGGGTGAAGGGGAAAGCATTAGAAGTTATCCTTCTTCAAACCCCTCCTTCAAACTCACCTCCACCATTATGACTACAGAACACAGCCAGATGACAACAGTTAGGCAGCTGAGTCAAGACTACTGCTGATTTTGCAAAATCATGCTTATTTTACTGTTAACTAATCCTCCTCCTATCCCCTCTCCATTTGCTTGTTTCATCCACCTGTTGAGTCTTCTCACAAACCTGTCCCAGAGAACTCAACCTCTGAATCATCTTCATGAAATAGCTGTATAACACCTAGCAGAATAGAGCCCTGATCCCTCTTTAGGTCCCTTAAGAGCCACTGTAAAACTAAATAATAAAGTGAGATCTACTAGACTGTAAAATAATTTTTCAACAGAAACAGAAGACCTTCTGTTTGATTTAAAGAGCCAAGTGGAGAATACAATTTAAAAAAGAATCCTGCTATGACCACAGGGAATGGTCTGAATCACCTAATAGACCTCTTCCATCTCTAAATTCTCTGATTTAGGATTTTATTATTTAAATTGATCAAAAGTAGCAGTTGTACAGTAAGGTGACGGTGTGTGAAGGGAATATACGTAAGCAGGATTCAAAGTAAAAACAAAAACCAGCAGATTCCACCAGATAGCCAGACTGGTGGGACACCAGATATGACATAGGAAGGCAACCTTCAGACAAAAACAAACGCACAAATTATTGTTTCTGAAAAGAAGCCAATTTAACATCGGTAAAAAGCAAGGTACACAGCTACCAAGGAAGGCAATGTGTTAGTCTGGAAAGGTAATTCATTATGAATTACAAACTGCTGCACTTGAAGAGTGATTGTTACTTTAGCAGTTGAGCCAGAGTCAGACTGCAAGGCTATCATGATGTTGGACACACACACACACAGAGCTAAGTAAATGAACCGAAGTGCAGCCACACCCCTCTTTGGTATCAAAAGTAATCCCAACTTTCTTAAGTAACAAATGATGGAAAGAATAAATCAATCTGACTATGGGGGTAGCGTTTAGCTGCTATATTAGTCCTTCCATTAGAGAATCTCAAAACAGGGATTTACAACTAGCCAACCAGTTAAGCATCACATACTTGCCTGTAAATGGGTAAACTGAGGTAGAGAAAGATAGCGAGATTTGTCCAACTGACTCCATGATAGAGTAGAAAATAGAAGTCAGGTTTTCTAACTCCCAGTCTGTTATGTGAAGATACTTTTATTCTTTGGGGAGGGGAGGGACAAAAACAAAAAAACCCTCTCTAAATATCTTTTCAAGGTCCCATTTATCGACTGTTCCATAAAGGATTTTGTGATGCAGTTTTAATGAAAGCTGCTATATAAAATGAAGCTGAGTAGTACTGAACCAAGGCAGGAAAATATGTATGCTGGAAAGGTCAGACCTTTCACAAAGGCCTTGTACCTATTCACTGCTAATACTATTCAGGAATCAGAGCAGTATTTAATATATAACTACTGAAAGCGTTACAGGTACCCTTTCACAAAAGATACTCCTAGCATAGGTCACTACTGTTGTTGTAGTACAGAATGCAGCCTTTTTCTTATGAGAACATACTTTGCGTCCCTTCTCAAAACACACCATCCTTACTCAGCCCATCCCTCTGCTGCTTTCCTCAAGCACATGAGAAATGAATATGCGCAAGAGAAACATATAATCAAAGCAGTAGATCACTCCGCTCCTTTTACACCACCACCTACATGTGACACAGAGGCCCATTGGGTGCCAGCTGCAAAGGGTTTACTATTCTGTAACAGCAGTTCCTAACAGACCTGAAATTTATAACCCATAGCACACCGCTTCCAGGGTATTTATCCATAAAGAAGATCATGTGAGGTTTAGACTAAAAGCTGTAAAATGTATGTATTGTGACTAGATACTGGAAATGTGTTCTTATAGCTTGCAACGAAGTGTTAATTCCAGGTAAAAGTGAAAAACTGGTTTCTTGCCAGACCAGATATGTTTACCCATCTATCTGCTGAAATGTAAATTGAGTGTTGTCTCATTCACAGTAACCTTTATGCAGATGAAGGATTGTGCAATTTATCAGGAAGAGCAGAACAGCAGGGAGGGAAAGAGCCTTATCTGGGGGTGTACTTCAAAGGTTTACTGGACTAGCTGAGGGACAAGGAAAGCACCCTATTATCCTGCATCTATGAAGTAAACAAACACTGTTTACACGCATGAAGATGGGATCAAAACCAGTCTTGGCTGGAAATGCTGCAAAAAGCATTGGGGGAGATAAGCCTACTCTAGACAAGAGGTTAGCTTGTTACATTTAAATCTAGTCTCTAGAAATTGTGTATTTTGTTTTATATGTAACCCTTCTGCTTCAACTTACTCTCTCTGGAATCTTGATATTTGATAAGGAAAGCTTATTCTTGCTTTCACTATAGATATATCTCAGGATGGTGGTATTGTACAAGCTATTGATCCTGAGTTAAATCATACAAGCTGGTGTGTACTGTTCCCTTAGGGTACGGCTACCCAGATCAGCGCTTAGCGATTGATCTATCAAGGATCGATTTATCACGTGTAGCGTAGACATGATAAATCGATCCCCGATTGCTTCCGCCTCTCGCCGAGCTGGAGTTGAGCAGTCAACGGGAGAGCAAAGTCGATGGAGGAGCCACGGCAATCGACTCCGCACTGTGAGGATGCGAGGCAAGTCGAACTAAGATACATCGACTTCAGCTACACTATTCTTTTTCATAGCTGAAGTTGTGTCTCTTAGGTTGATTCCCCCCCCCCTCCCCCCACACACAGTGTAGACCAGGCCTTAGGGACAGCATATCTGGTATTACTAGGAGCATTCAGTGGATAAACCACTGAACACTACAGGGGAATGCTTCAAAGGGGCTCAGGGACCAGGGAGCACCTACTGTTAATCTGCAAGGCAAAGTACGGGCTGGCATAGCCCAGACAAGATTGTTTGGGTGGCTAACATGCTGGAGGAGTCAGGGAGCTGACACAGTTAAGCACACAAAAGTCTCCCCCCTGCTGGAGGCACAAGTAACAAGGTGACTCTCAGACTTGGGCACCTTGAGAACTGTCAAAGCACCAAACTAAAAACAAACAAGTTCATTAACTGTTCCCCTGAGTTTCAAGGACAAAGGAAAATAAATCCCTTATAACAGGACAAGTTATTTGCCCTTTGAGACAAAGCTGAGACACAAAGGTGCCATTTCACAGCTATCACAAAGCAATAGCTTGTCTAAGGAAGAAATATATCTAGCAAGTGCACTACTGACAGCCATCTTAGGACACACCCCTATGCCAATGAATAGCTCTATTTCCCCCCTCCCCTTCCCTCTTGCTTGGCTCATGGCCTGTGTTTTTATGAGTGATTTAGTCTTTGTTCTGCAGGTGTTAAAAACCCTCATTACACACAGACATGGAAATCATATTTTTTACCTATAAACAGGGTTTTTTTATTCCACCTTGTTTAACTATTCTTCCGATAGCCAGTCAAAAAGCATTTGCCTTCCTATTTGCAATTGAGAGATCACAGATTGTTTGCATCAATAACTTTAGTGAACACAATCAGTAACTTCCTTTTAGAGCTCCTTCCCCCAAAAGGCTAGCAGCTCCCTTGCAAGGGGACCCACAAACAACCCCTTGCGACTAAAGTCCATTCTCTTCTCTAAGACTGAAGAGTTTGTTTTTCCAGACTAGTTCAGCATTGTGTTTTATATATGTACACCTGGATCCCCTAATTTATCTAAGTATTAGAAATATTCGTTTTGATACACTTACCTCTATCACATGGACATTGAACAAGTCTTAATATTTGTAAAAAGCTTTAAGATCCTTAGCTAAAAGGTTGTGTTACTAATGAGAAGCCATTCAACTCAAAAGACTATAAGACTCCTCCAAAGTTTCAATTTGGAGATGGGCCACTATCCCTATTCCATTCCCTTGCCACACTCTCCTCCCCACCCAAAAAAAAGTCGAAGATGATTCAAATTAAAGAGCAGCCTGGCCTCTTAGACCTGGCACTCCTACATAAAAGAATATGAAGAACCTGCTCAGTGTAAGGTCCAACCACAATTTCTGAATGTGTGTTGGAAATTGTTTGGTCCTGTCTATATTTTAGATTAGTCTGTTTTCAGTGCCCTCCTGCAACCATTGAGGACACCAGTTATCAGCACCTGGTAAGATTTTTTACTGTCCACAAGTTGTCTCCTAGCTCTCGGAGCCCATATTAACATGAAGGAATGGAGGTGGGGGAAGTGACACAACTACAAACATATAGTGCCATTCTCCTTTTGGGCAACTAAATAGTTTACCACAGTAAGACTTCAGCAGTATCAGCCAGTGCCTATTTCTTCTCAGCTCTGGACCCTCTGACCTGCAGCAGAGCTCAGGCTGCTACAGGTCTCAGGCTTGGGTTCAGAAGACTATGGTCTGGAGCAGGCCAGACTCTACTGGGAGTTTGAGGACACACACTTCAGTGGGAAGGAGATGCAGCAGCACAGAGCTCAACACAGAAGCTTGCTGCTAATGGACACAGACTGCATAGTTAATTCAAGTGATCGGTACCCAGGTTAGCTTAGCCCAGGTGTGAGCAGCAACACAGTAAAGCCAGCCTCAAGTTACTGTGCGCACACTGTTGCCATCCTCACTCATTAGGACTTCTGTGATCAAAATCCATAGTTCTCAGTGCTGCAGTCAGCAGAGATTAGCACTTCAACGGTTTAGTCTGCAGTCAGATTGCAGAGTGGGCCAGTTACCAGCCCAAGCATAAGCAGCACTCTCGCTTTAGACTATAACCCAAGGCAGACCAACTAGCTCAGGTGTAAAGCACCACCATACTCTGAGGAGAGGTTTTTCCACATAGACAAAAGCCAGGTCAGAGGCAACACTGAGTAAGATTCTGAGTCTATTGCAAAGTTAAGACAAGCTTTAAAAAGGCAGGGAGGCCAAAGAGAGATGACGGTACCAAACTCAAAAAGCTTGATTTATCTACCAGGTTGTATCCAGCAGAGACTCTTTGGTTATGTCTACACTGCAGCTAGAGGTGCAATTCCCACTGTGGGTAGACAGATTGGTACTACCTCAGCTTGAGATAGCACACTAAAAATAGCAGCATGAACATTACAGCACAGGCTAGCCACTCAAGCTCAGACCATGAGTCTGGTGGGCTTGGACTCACTCAAGCAGCTAGTTAACCCAAGTTGTTACCAGTGTTGCAACATCCATACAGCTCTAGCTCACTAAAAATAGCAAAGTGAAGGAGACTCAGGCTGTCTACCTGGGCTGGGAATCATACTTTCCAGTTGCAGCACAGACATATCTAGTGATAAGCATCTTTAGAAATACCTTAGTAAGTGTGTATGGGCAGGAGTGGCGTCAGGGTTTTTGGTGCCCTAGGCGGGGGTCCTTCCACGCTCCTGATCGTTGGCGGCAATTCTATGGTGGGGGAGGGGTCCTTCTGCGCTCCCGGTCTATGGGGCACTTCGGCGGCGGGTCCCGGAGCAAGTGAATGACCCGCTGCAGAATTGACGACGACGACCCAGAGCGCAGAAGGACCCCCCGCCGCCGAATTGCTGCCGAGGGCGGCCGCCCTCCGAAATCCTGGTGCCCTATGGGTATCTACACCAGCAAATTAGAAAAGTGATCATCTCAGGAATACAAATATTTGGCAACAAATACACCAGCAGTCTGCTGCGCAAATTTTACAGATTTAAGTACCACCTCTGCTTTTAAACCACTGGAGCACTGCATTTTTCCAAAAGCTACCATCAAAGATTAGATGTGCACGTAAAACTTTAGGAAAGAGAAATGTTCAGCCCTGCAGAAAACAGGATTCAAGGTAAAGTGGTGGATAAAGTCTGAATGAAGTCACAATATCTTCAATACCTGATCCATTTCCAAAACAGTAATTATGCTGAAGGCTCTAACACCCTCAAAAATAGAACTACCACCACACACACATCCTCATCCTACAAAATCTAGAATAGTACCAAAGATCTCCACAAATTCAATGGGGTTCCACTATCAGTTTACTGCATTACTTTTCACAGCGGTAAAAAGTTGTCTTCAGACACAACTGGAAATAAACGCGCAGATCTCAATTTAGCATCTAGGCATGTAGGGCATTTGTACTGAATTATGCATTGCCAGGAGGAGCCCAGGAGTGGAACAATAGCCAGTAGTGCAGGTTAAGTGTGAGGTGTGTCACTTGAGCTGCATGGCAGCACAGAACTAGAGTAAGAGGATGCTACAATTTAGGTCTGAGATGCATTTGTAGAACTGTGGGAGAGAACTGCAAGTCAGATTTGAGGTGCTTTGGTAGAGCTGTGGTGGCAGGAGTTCACACGGCATCTATTTGTCCTGTGCCCATACTAGCTATCACCAGTAATTTCAACAAGTACAAAATTAGTCAAACTCACATCAAAAGGCAAAAATGGCAGGGAAGCGGAAATGAGTTGACAAAAATGCATTTATTTATTTTTTGCTGCACACAGCAGCACAATTTTCATTTAGGAAAAAGGCTGGCAGATGTCCCAACACACTCACACAAATATATATGGCATATAATTTTACTGTACTGAACTAATTAAACAGTGCTTATGTAGAGCTAAGCAAAGGGGTGTGGTTTCTTGGCCATTTGAAGAGACTTCTCCAATCCCAAAGCATTTATTTGTTTGACCACATTGTCTGCTCGAGATTACTAATTTCTTTCTCCCTATTTAAATACCACAGCTCTTATCGCTTGACACTATGGAACATGAGGCTGGTGCCACAATATGGCCACAGAGAAGCACTAACAAACCCCCCAGTTCCTCTACCTCAGAATAGGTCCTTTTATGAACAGAGCTCCACTTAAAGCACAGTCATAAGATCAGACTACGTGCAGATCTTTTACTTCCACAAAGAACGGAGAGCACATTACAGCTGCTGTTTATTTAAGGTTGTCTCGATCCAGCAACAACGCTTAACTAACATTCAAACTCATAAGTGCCCTTTCACAATGGAGGTTTGTGTCACTCACAGCAGGGGGAGAAAAAAGTACTAAAGAGCCACTGGGAAGTATTATATGAATAAATAGCACCCAATTAATTTTCACTAGGAGAAAAGTCGGTACAGTCCAGACTAGATTTTTTTCGTTAATCTAAATTATCCTTACATCTCACTTACATAAGGGATGGGATTCAAAACAAAGGTTCCATAGTAGGCTTATTTGCCAGGTGGGACCGGGGGGGGGGGGGGGGGGGGGAATGTTGCACTGTATAGCAGAGTGCAGAGGCCTTACATTGGATCCAGCATCATGGAAGTTAACTCTTCAAGTTTCCATCAGCTCACGCCCACACAGGTAGGCAGGACTGAGACAATAAGGAAAACCAGTCTGGAGTTAAGGCTTGGATTTTCATTGGTGCAGACCACCGGAAGTTCCCAACCATTTCACTTGGTGGTGCTGTTACTCAGCACTTGGAGACGGCAGTTACATTGTGTGTGTACCACTGTGAAAGCTTGCAGACAACCAACCAAAGCCTGCCTCAAATAGTGCTTTTCTGGCAAGCTTGTTAAAGATGCTGATTGGGCTACAACAAGAACCAGCCGATATTAACCCAATGTATCTCACACGCACAACTTCCAAAATCTTTCACTTCATTCACAGGAACACTTTGACATGTTAACACCAGGACTGGCGATAGGGGTTTTAGTGCCCTAGGCGCACGGCAATTTGGCCGCCCCGCGCCCTGGTCCCGAGGCTCCGGTGGAGCTGCCGCAGTCGTGCCTGCGGGAGGTCCACCGGAGCCACGGGAGCAGCCGACCATCCGCAGGCATGACTGCGGCAGCTCCACCGGAGCCGCAGACCAGTGGACCCTCCGCAGGCACGACTGCGGCAGCTCCACCGGAGCCGCCTGCCACCCCCTCCGGCAAAATGCAGCCCACCAATAATCCTGGCGCTCTAGGCGATTGCCTAGGCCGCCTAAATGGAAGGGCCGGCCCTGGTTAACACCCTGACTGTCAGCATGACACAGTGAGAGCTCTTCCCCAAACCATTTTAGTAGCGTAACTAAGCTACTGCAGAGAAGAAACAGTCCGACTTACTACTTTAGTGCCTTAGTATGTACAAATGATATCCTGCAAAGGTGCATATCGACAGCCGAATGCCATGTGTGCCAGTTCACTGAAATCCAGTTGTTTGTAATAGCAAGGGGTTAAGTGGGTCAAAGAGACTACAATATTCTCTTTACTCCCACTAATACAGTTAGGATGAGTCCATTCTGTGACTACAGAGGATTCTTTACAAGCTGTTCCACCTTGAGCTACAGAGCCACCTTTCAGTACTTTCTTTGGGGAGACAGGGTGAGAAATGCTCTCTTTTTGACTTTACTGGAGTCCTGAAGACACACTGAATTTTACCCCACTTTACATTTTCCATATGATAGCCCCCACCTTTCCAGGACATTCAGACAAGAAGGAACATCCTTAAAGTCCAAAGGATCTGATCTTTAATTGGTGGGAAGGTTCACTACTGAACCAAGTGAGGCAATCCCTACCTTACAGAGCTGGAGCTTGCTTCCTGGGCTTGGCATATGAGAGAGGCAGTAAGACCAGGCTCCAAACTCAAGATGCTAATATGGATACGATTCATTAGGCCAGCCCTCTTAGCTTTAGTTTTTGTAAGTTCTGTATGAATAGTACTGCATCTTAGGCTCAGCAAATTTTAGACAGTTTATGCAAATAGCTTTTTCTTATCAGAAGAGGCAATACACACTGGAGTACTGTTCTCTTAGCTAAGGAAAGAAGTTCTACAAGACATCTAAGAGCTGATTTGATTTTAGGAGTTGCTTGTTTTGTTTTTAAGAGGTGGTGAAAGCTACTGTCTTAACCTGAACACCCAGCTACTTGAAAGCAGACTGACTTATGTGACAATGGCTAGAAGTCATAGTACGGCCATCAGATGGTAACTTTTGGTTACTACAAACCTTAGTTGGATTTAAAGCAGCTCTCTTATAGGTGAGGAGTTCTGTATCTCACTACCAAACCCCTACAGAAACTATTCAGTTTCTCCCCCTTTCACTCAACCAAACAAGACACTTGTTCCTGGACAGCATTTAACACCTTCACCCTTCAAGAACGAGGCATATGGGTGCAAACTCAGCATCCTCATCATGAACAGCAGTCACAAAGCACTAATGGGAGTTCATGGGAATGTTGTTTGCTGACCGTTTCAAAAGTGGAAGATGGTCAAAAACAAGAGACACCTAAATCCATTCTGATCAAGTGATTCCCAGATTAGTTGACATAGGTAAGAATAAACCTCATCTGACTTTACTAAAGGGAGAGAATTGAGACGGAGAAAGAATATCCTTTAACAGGTTCCAGGTTTAAAAAAAAGTGGAAAACTTGAGAACTTAAAAATACTGTGTAATTAGACATGTCCAAAGGAGAAAATATGTAATCTTGTAATCTGCTTTATTTATTTACTCCAGGCAGTTCTGTACAATCCATTCTTCACTCTTCTAAGCAAAGATAATTTTCAAGACACGCACAAACATGTTTTTTGGGTTCACAATATGGATTCTAGATACCATCTAGTGGCACAAAAGTCTTATGACAGCTCAGTCTGAACAATCATCCTCAAGGATTTGCAAAAGCCGTGTAGCATTTTCCCTATAGAACTCACTAAACCTGGTACTAGGGTATTAACAAAGAAAGGAGGAAAATAAGTAAGGCCTGTATGATTTTGGAGATCTGTTTCTTTTGACAAAACAACTATATGCCCCAGCTAGGCTTCATATAGCGCTGTTTGTGTTTGATCAGCACTTCACATGTTAGCACTCAGGAGCCAAAGCACCGTACTCAAGATTCCCAAAATATCAATGCAACAGAAAAATGCACATGCTGTGTTTCAAAGCCCCGGACAAGTTGTACTCAAACAAACAGCAGGAACAAAAATTGAAAAGTAGTTTACAGTTTTTATGGTTAAATTAGAAGAGGTGAGGAGTGCTGCTTCTTATAGTGTCATAGCTGCTAATCTCTAGTGGCCGATGAACAGAAGGTATAAAAGCCTCATTACTGATAGAAATTCTCCTTAGTGCAAATAGCAAAGACTTTTGTATTTTGTTCTAAAATACAGGTCTGTCGCATCTTAGGCACATTTAACATGTGCGATTTCAGCTTTACACAGTCAGCAAAAATGAGAAAAATCACAATTAAAATACTGTTCCTGTAGTGTGGGCGATTCCGCCTGCCATTACACTCAATGTAATTTTGACTATACGTGATTTTCACTTTACGTGCTTACTGTGGAACGTAACCCCAGCGTAAAATGAGACAGACCTGTAACCTGGGATTACAGCCCAGTTAATTCATAGGGTATAAGGTTAGAAGGGACCATCAATCATCTAGTCTGACCTCCTGCATAACACGGACCATAGAATTTTTCCAAAATAATTCTGTTTGAACTACAGCATATATTTTAAAATCACCAGATATAGGGAAGCCACCATCACAACGTTCTTCCAATGGTTAGTTATCCTCACTGTTAAAAAAATTATGCCTTATTTCCAGTCTGAAATGGCCTAGGTTCAACTTCCAGCCTTTGGACTTTGTTATACTTCTGTCTGCTAGACCATCAAATTTTTGTTCCCCCGTAAGTACTTATAGACTGTGATCAAATCAGCCCTCAATCTTCTCTGTAAACTAAACAGATGGAGCTCTTTGAGTATCATTACAAGGCAGGTGTTTTAATCCTTTCATCATTCTTATGGCTCTTCTATGAACCTTCTCCAGTTTATCAACAGCTTTCTTGAACTGTTGACACCAAAACTGGATGCAGTATTCCAGTGGCAGTCACATTAGTGAGACACACAGGAGGTAATGTAACCACTCTATTCCTTCCCCTGATTCTATCTCCAAAGATGACATTAGCCCTTTTGGCCACAGCATCACACTAAATTCATGTTCAGCTGATTGAAGAAATCTAGGGGGTAATGGTGGATAGAGTCACTGCTTCCCAGGATAGAGTCCCGCACCCTGTATGGCCTACATTGTTTGTTCCTAGATGTATATGTTTACAGTCTATTTTGACCCCTTCTCACCATGCCAGCCATCTGGGGGGGTGGGGGCTGCTATATCATACAACATCCTCCAGTGTAGAAAACTAGAACAGCTGAGGCATACTTCTGAAAGTAACAAAAGCCTTGTCTAGATTAGAGTTCAAAGAGGTGCTGTTAAGGTGGTTAGCAAATTGGCCAACACAGCTGAAGAGTCTAGTGTAGACAAGGCATCCGCCTTTAACACATGCTTAACTCATTGAGTTGCTGTAACTTGACCAGTTTAACATGTGCTAAAGGCAGAGTACCTTGCCTACATACTACTCTTAAAATATGCAAGTCTTTGACAACATATTCCAGCCCAGTCAAAGCCTCAGTGGACTAATCCTGCAGCCCTTAGTCAGTGGAAAAAAAAAAAAAAACCACAACAACCACCCTCACTGAAGTCAATTATGGGACTTTTTCCTTGAGTAAGAGATGCAGAATCTTGCCCTAAATGAGGATTTCATGTGTCTGAGACTCAACTTCTCCCTGCAAAGTTTGTTGAACAAAATAATAATAAACTTGTTAAATCCAGAACAATATAAATAGCAGCCAAAAGACAGAATATACTCAGATTGGTGACTCTTTTTAAGGTGACAATTTTGGGTATCAGCAAGAACAAAGTTATACAAGTACGGATTAAATTAGTGCCCTCTAAAATAATAAGCAAAGTTGGTTATTCCTCCCTTCCGTGCCCCGAGCTCTCCATTCTGCAGTAAATTACTGCTTACTAAGGCTAAGCAATGGGGCAGAACAGCCCATCCATCTATCTGGGAGAGCACATTTCACTCTATTCTGGCCCATCCAGGAATTTGGTAACTAAAGGCTTATCTACACAGAGCAATTTTCTGGCACATACTGCTGTAACTCCCCATGTAGACACTTATTCTGGAATAGAGAGCTGTGTCATGACATAAGTTAAACTGGAAAAAGGCACTCATTCTGCAATAAGTGTCCATACTGAGAGTTACAGCAGTAGAGTTATGCCAGTAAATTTCCCTGCATAGACAAGCCCTGAGTTGCAACCATGGAAGCTTTATTACCACTGATAGGGGGTGAGCCAGAAACAAAGAGCTCAGATTTTTGCTTGTAAAAAGATAAACAAAGATATTTTATAGTATTGACAAAGGAAAAACTCAACTAGGAACCTGACTGTCTCAGTGAAACTGGGTCACAGAATTCTATGATTAAACTGTTAGTAGTTATTTAGGGCTTTTCTACACAAACAGTGCACTGCAACCTGGAGTGTAAACATAGTACACAGCAAGCTAGTACAGGGTAAGTGTCCATGTGGATCCTGCTCATGTGCACGAAGAGTTCCCTACTGCACTTTGACCTATTCTGGAAAGCATACTATACATTTTGTAGTGTATGGCAGCAGGATCCACCCAGACACTTAGTCGGCATCAGACTGGTGCAGAGGTGATTTAGACCCTAGCTTGCCTCAAAAAAAGAGTGTTTGCATAGAGAAGCCCTTAAACTACAGCTTCAGATTTAAGGGATGAGCAAGGACAATAATGCTCATTAAGGGCTAAATAAGTCTCAGTAACTATCAGAAAAGTTACAATTAGCTTAGCATTGAAAGTATGGAAAAGATCAGGTAAGGCAATTTAGATACAGATTCTAACTACCCTTTTAGTTCACTCTCTCAACATTTAGCTGGTTGACGTGTAACATTACAAGGCAGCCAATGAGGGACTCTCACAGATCTTCCAAGTGAGAGAGTTCCACAGCCTAGGACCCAGAGCTGGGAAATCCTGATCAAAGCTAGGTACCAAAACACAAAATCAATCCATTCAACAATTCACAGTTTAAATAAATAGGAGTTCATCATTCTGTCATCAGTACAATGGATGTCTTAACAGGTTTAAATGAGTTTTCTATAGAAGCCAATACTAATCTAACTCCATTAGATGAAGATTGGTCTGCCCTACCAGTGGATAAGTAATAAATGCAAGTGCGCTGTTGTCTGAGTAAAATTGTAAATCTGGGGCTATGGACAGCATAAATCGCTGTAAACTCATTGTCTTGGAATTCGCTTTTCATTTATCTGCAGGGGCCAATTTTCTTTAGTCTCACTGTAATTACATTTGTATATTTCCAATTACAAAACAAGAAAAAACAAAAAAAGGGAAATTTTGTACATTTACTTGAACTGCTCAAAAGAAGTCTCAGATTGTGCTGATCAAGAGAAAATTAAATTTAGTTCTAAAGTTAAATTTGTAAAAAGGGAGAAAAGAAGAAGAACATTCCTTCCCAAAAAAGCAGCTCCAACAGAAAAAGCCTAAGTGCACATACCACACTCAGATGTTGCACATCAGGGATGTCCATTTTAAAAGGAAGCACATCTCCCCCTCATACTGTGATCTTACTCTCATTTTTAAATTGTACATTTTTGCCAGAAAGCAGAATAATGAAGTTGAATTAGACAATAGAAGTCTGAGTAGCCATAGGACTTTTTGAATATCTGAATCCTTGGATAACTAACTGGGAGTTGCTCCTGGGTCAGTCACCCAAGGCACATAGACTTTGAAGACTGATGGCTTTTCCTCCAGTTACTCAAAAACAGCTAGCTTCCACTAGGGTTGCGCGCTCTACCAGTATTTCAGTGCATCAGTGCTGGGTATAAAGTTAAGATGCAGTGATAATAGCCTGGTGAGCCTTTCAGCTTTCCAAAACTCCTGGGGAGATGAAGCTCCATTATGAATAAGAGAGTTTTTTGTATAAATCAAGGTTCTACTATATACACACTAAAAAAAATTAATCCTCCATTATTGCAAAATTTTGTGCCCTAAAATTTTTTATTGTGCCTCTCATTCAGGTCCTCTCTCACCACCCCACATCTGGACCACAACTAGTTGAATGGCATGCCAGCACCTATGAAAAGAAGATTAGACAACATAATATTCAATAAGAATAAAGACAGCCAGCTCTTACCTCTGTGGTTTGCGAATATCCCAAAGTCCCACACCCTCTTTAGAGTTGGCAGTAGCCAGTAATCTGGGTTCTACTGGATTAAACATCACACTATGAAAGGCTGATGGGTAGTTTGCCAAGCAGAAGGGCTCTGTTGAAGAAAAAAAAAAAATGAAGATTTCAGACATAAGAACAAACAATGCATGCAACTGTTCTCATGCAATGATTTTGCAACTCACTATACTGTTTCCATACAGTGATCTGAAAATACAGACATCTCCCTGCAGATTCTTAAGTTAAACATGTTCCAAAACAACATAACTGATGTTTTGAAATCCACCCACATATATCATCTTTGCCCAGTGTGGAAAAACCCATATATGGGAGTTTATTCTCCACACAGAAGCGTAACAGAAGAGTTTAAGGCCATGACATTATACAGATCCAAAATTTCAATCTCATTAAGATAGAAGGCAAAAGCTGATCAGAGGAATGAATTCCTAAGTCAGTGAGTTCTTAAATCAGAGGTTCTCAAAGTTTCATAGTGCAAACCACATATTTACTAAAAGGAATAAATTTCATGGAGCCCTCCCCATTTATATAAGGCAGCTGCAGTACTTGCTTACATGAAAAAGTAACATTACTTAATAAAATTTGGCAGCTAGAAACAAGGGGGAAGAGTCAGAACCATGTGAGAAGCCATCTCTTCACAAATCACTAGCTCACAAATCACTGCAGATCACAAATGCTCTAAAGATCAGTGTCAGAGAACCACTGGCTGTCAAATCTAACCATTATTCAATAGTTTTGTGATTCACAGAGATGTGCTGAAGTTCAGAAGAAACATACCTGGTACACGTAACATCACACGTAGGTAAATTACTTGGTTAAGTATGTTTAAGATTCCAATAGCATAATCTGCATCAGCTTTTTATTCAGTGGACATGAAAAAGTTAGTGTAAGTTACATCAATTTTATGTTCTGTGATGACCGCAATCAGCCCTGGCTGAATATGGGCACAACTCCTATTAAAAATCAGCACTAAAGAGTCTCAGCACCTCTGAAAGTCAGGTTACTTGTACTGGGTTTTTAACATTAAGTACTCAAGTTTGAAAGTGTTGGCAAAAGTTCAGACTACCCAGCAGAAGTAGTGTCACTATGACTCCGTGGTAATACAAGAGTGCTCTAATTACTTACATTTATTTTTGTAATCACTAAAACTATCTTCAAGTCTTATCTACAGAACAATAAAATAAAACCAAATAAAAATACATAAAAACTTTTTAAAGAGAAAGACATGCAACTAACATGACGTGCCTGCCATCATTTCCATTCTTCTGCTTGTATATTACATGTTTTTCCGCGACATTTTTTTTGACTCAGCTCTTCAGAGCAAGGACTTTTTCCTTAAGTGTCTGTATAGTGCCTACTACAAAATGTGGCACTTATCCAGTTTGGGACCTCTGAGCAGTGAAGCATTTAAAAGAAACATGATGATCTGCTATCCAGTTTGAAGAGGAGCTACTCTACCATTAGAAATCACTGGAAATGGAAGAGTAAGTTGTTTTAAACAAACTAACTTTTGGGTCCCACATTTACAAGCATCCAACATTTTGGAAATCTATAAATATCAGGGCTATTTTCAAGGGAGAGGGGTGGTTTGTTTTTCTTTTAAAAAAGAAGTTTCATGATCTATTCATTAGAGAGATTGCCTGGACATCATAAACTGATCACTAGGTTTGAGAAGTTATCCCTGTGATTTCCTCCCAAAAGATCCCATTATTCTTAGTCTACCCCGGGGATCTGCAACTTATTAGAAATAGTGTGCCCGAGTCGTCATTTATTTACTCTAATTTAAGGTTTCGCGTGCCAGTAATACATTAACGTTTTTAGAAGGTCTCTTTCCGTAAGTCTATAATATATAACTAAACTATCGTTGTATGTAAAGTAAATAAGGTTTTTAAAATGTTTAAGAACCTTCATTTAAAAATTAAATTAAAATGCAAAGCCCCCTGGACCGGTGCCCAAGACCCAGGCAGTGTGAGTGCCACTGAAAATCAGCTCGTGTGCCATCTTTGGCATGCGTGCCATAGGTTGCCTACTCGTGGTCTACCCTATAGCTACCCATGATTGGCTTTTGGTGCTCGTGAAATTGACTTTTTTGGGGGAATACTTTTAACCAACTTGCAGCCCAAGAGGGCTCAATGGTTGCTATTGATGGCACATATCAAATGCCTACAGCTGAGCCAAGTACCTCTAGCTAGTGTGACCTCTAACTATACGAAGGGGAAAAAGGCGAATAGAATGCAAATTCACTGAGCACAGGTCAGATAAAGGGACCCTGTGTTTTAATAGACTCCCTTTGTAGCTTTGGTCAAGTCTCAGCCTCCAACTGATGTCAATTCTACAGACAGGGAAACATTTCTATTGTATAGTGCTGTTCTGGTGATTAAAGTTTATGAAAAGCTATTACAAGTGCTAAAATTTATTGGAAGGCACACACAACCCTCTAGTGACTGCAGGCCTAATAGCTCCTAAAGCTGAGGTCTAGAGAGCTGTCCCTTAAAACACACTTACCTGGTGACAGCTAGGCACGGGTCCCAACCCAAGCAGCAGGCCTAAATTTCTCCCTCCCATTTTTACAGCAGCTCAGTTAAATTTGGATACCCAAGACTGTCTGGTGTGTAGTAGTGTGATCAGGAGGGGCAAACATTTGTTTGGCAAGCCCACCCAAAAGCACTAAGGCTGGTTCTAGTCAACAGGCGGTTTCAAAAAGCAGACCAAGGGTAGAGCTGATCCTTTCAGTTTACATCATCAAAATCGAGTTTCTGCTGGGACATAAGTGCTCTAACATTAAAACAGCAGCCCTCACTGAGAAACACAGACCCCATTCAGCCAATGGAGATACTGGAACAGTGACAGATTGCCAGATGAGGGTTTTTTTATTTAGTAAATATTCACTTGGCCGAGTTACTGTAACTAAATCGCTGGAGTTTCACCTGCATTAAAGACACACTTACCTTTCAAAGTACAGCACAGTACTTTTCTCCTAATTTACGTAAATCTAACAACTTGTTTAATTAAAAACAGATTATACCATCCAAATGAGTCAATTTAATTAAGGGATTTAATTTGATTGTTGTTCTCTTCTGCTTTATTTCACACTTGCAGCTCTCACACATAGCAATATGAAAAGGTTTGTTTCTTACAAGAGACGTTCAATACCATCCCTCCCAAAGCTTGAGAAAACAAAGTTTTTAAAAGGGAAGGCTATGCAAGAGATTGAGGGCTTGGGGGAAATGAACTCCACTCTATGGCTGTTAGTTATATATAAGCTGCTATTATATATTCTATTTTGAGATTTGATATTTTAAAGGAGTTTGCCAAACATTAAGGATTTTGACCCTGCATACATTTACTAGTAGGCATAGTGCTCACTACCACAAGTAGTCCCATTGAAATCAGAGAGATTACTTACCGGTACTTACAGTGGTGAGCACTACGTCTTGTAGCAAAATGTTGAACTGGAGCCTCCATACACGTTTGTTTCTATTTAATCACTAGAAAATATGCAGACTTTATACTGAAACCCAATAACCCCTGGACAAAAGGCCATCCTTATCAACCAACCTCTTAAGAAGCTGCCTCAGAACCGTCTCAAATGGATCGAGTGCAATCCTGCTCCACGTTAGTTATAAGGCCATCTCTTAAATTAGTGTCAGTAACAGGTACAGCTGAAGCAGTGACAAATATGGTTTAAATGCAAGTATAGGTAAATATAATTGATTTCAGAAGCCTTAGTTAAACCTGAGTTTAGCCATATGATGCTAAATACAGTTTCATCTTTTGCACACTTGCCGATAAACAGTGCTCAGCTCTATCGGTTGCTCATACCCGTTGTCAGCAACAGGTAGTTTTCCAAGTACAAACAAGGCTTTACAGTCAGTCTTGTCAGAAAGAGACAGTAAAGAAGGGTGGGTATTGTTTGGTTGTTTTTTTTAAGAAAAAACTATTCAGAGACCTACCTGTTTAGTTAGGTGTTCACTCAATGTGGTGTATTTTAATAAACCAAATTGTGTACTTACCCAACAGTGGGACTATTAGCGATACACTCTCAAGTACTTTAGTTCAAAAATTGAGAATTTAAAAAAAGAAAAAAAAAAGTTTTGCATAAGGCTGTCACTTAATTGCAGCTAACTCACATGATTAACTCAAAAAAGTAATCATGATTAAAAATATTAATCGCAGTTTTAATCACACTACTAAACAATACCAATTGAAACTTATATTTCTTGGATGTTTTTCTATATTTTCAAGTATATTGATTTTATTACAACACAAAGTGTACAAGTGCTCACTTTATATTATTATTACAAATATTTGCACTGTAAAAAATGATAAAGAAATAGTATTTTTCAGTTCACCTCATACAAGTACTGTACTGCAATCTCTTTGTCCTGAAAGTGCAACTTGAAAATGTAGATTTATTTTTTGTCACATAACTGCACTCAAAACCAAAACTTTGTAACACTTCAGAGACTACAAGTCCACTCAGTCCTACTTCTCCTGCAGCCAGTTGTTAAGACAAACAAGTTTGTTTACATTTACAGGAGATACTGCTGCCTGCTTCTTATTTACAATACCACCTGAAAATGAGAACAGGCATTCTCATGGCACTTTTGTAGCCAGCATTGCAAGGTATTTGCATGCCAGATATGCTAAACATTCGTATGCCCCTTCCTTCTTTGGCCACCATTCCAGAGGACATGCTTCCATGCTGATGATGCTCATTAAAAAAATAATGTGTTTATTATATCTGTGACTAAACTCCTTGGGGAAGAATTCTATGCCTCTTGTTCTATTTTACCAGCATTCTGCCATATATTTCATGTTACAACAGTCTCGGATGATGACCCAGCATATGTTCATTTTAAGAACACTTTCACAGAAGAAGTGACAAAACGCAAAGAAGGTACCAAAATGAGATTTTTCAAAATAGCTACAGCACTCGACCCAAGGTTTAAGGATCTGAAGTGCCATACAAAATCTGAGAGGGACGAGGTGTGGAGCATGCATTCAGAAGTCTTAAAAGAGCAACACTCAGATACGGAAACTACAGAACCCGAACCACCAAAAAGGAAAATCAACTTTCTGCTGGTGGCAGCTGACTCAGATGATGAAAATGAACATGCGTCGGTCTGCTCTGCTTTGGATAGTTATCAAGGAAATCCATCATCAGCATGGATGCATGTCCTCTGGAACGGTGCTTAAAGCATGAAAGGACATATGAATCTTTAGAGTATCTGGCACGTAAATATCTTGCGACTCCGGCTACAACAGCATCATGCAAACACCTGTTCTCACTTTCAGGTGACATTGTAAACAAGAAGCAGGCAGCATTATCTCCTGCAAACTGTAGCCAAACTTGTTTGTCTGAGCAATTGGCTGGACTAGGACTGAGTGGACTTGTAAAGTTTTACATTGCATTGAAAAATAAAACAAACAGGTTTTTTTTTGTACATAATTCTACATTTGTAAGTTCAACTTTCATGATAAAGAGACTGCACTACAGTACTTGTATTAAGTGAATTGAAAAATATTATTTATTTTGTTTTTTATAGTGCAAATATTTGTAACAAAAATATAAAGTGAGCATTGTACACTTTATATTCTGTGTTGTAATGAAAATCAATCTATTTGAAAACGTAGAAAACATCCAAAAAACAATAAATGGTATTCTGTTACTGTTTAACAACAGGATTAATCGAGATTAATTTTTTAAATCTCAACAGCCCTTGTTTTGCAAAACGCAAAATGCAGTAGAAATATTTTATTAAACTTCACTCCTTCCCCTCCCTTAGAGAACATACAAAAGCAGCTTGAGAACTGAACCAAGCCTGGAATGAAATGCTAGATTTCACCACTAGCCAAGCCGTATAGAGCACTCCGCATACATGTCACAGAACATTGCTATATTTGTGTTTGAATAGAGACAAACCTCCAAGGATGCTGGCCAGTTCCAGGTTCTCTTTCTATACTACAGAATGTACAACCACTGGACATCACAGCTACCCGAGAATTTCTGTTGTAGCACACAAACAGCAGGGTTCAGAAAAGATGTGGATTTATTTTAATTAGAGGATGGTTTATTTTTATTGTTTCGCAAAGAATTAAAAGAGAGAAACTCTGTTAAAAAGTACTACATTAAGACACTTAGTTTCCATATACAAAAAAGAACAAATTTTTCCAGGCAACTAATAAATGTATTTGTCTTCTGTCACATTAATTTAATAGATCACGAAAGAACCTGAACACAAAGTAAGCACACACCCAAAAAACTCTCCTCATCGCATAGAAGAAAGTGTAAATACAGGAGCCGAAAATTTTACAGGAGCCAAATTAATGAATCAGTCACCTCAAAGGTAAATTTTTAATTCATATTGCATACAGAAACTGGATTTATTATAGGTACTTCTGATGGTCTTTCATGTCTAGTTCAAGGACTCGGTTCATTCTAGGGCCTGAAAATGCAGGCCAGGGGGTAGTGCCTGCAACCCTGCTAATCACAGACAGCTGCACTAACCCCAGAAGTGGGTGGCACTGACATGTTAGTGGGCAGAACCAGGACTCCTAGTAGATGACTAATTCAGTGAGGAACCAAAGTACTGTGGTTCCAAACAGCAGCTTTATGCCAAATAAAATGTTATATTAGAGGGCAATAAGATAAAACTGAGGTAAAGTCAGGGAGGAGAGGAATGGAAATAATTACTGCAGTGACATGATGAATGTTCTGAATTAAATTTCCAGACAGAAACTATTTTAAAATGGAGTTAAGGGGGAGAATACATACCAGCCATTTTGAGTGATATACTACAGGATATTGTAATTATCTCCAAAATGATCTTTATAATCCTAGGAAATTCAGATTTAAGATATGGAAATGCACAGTTAGGGCACCTAAACAACCTTAACTCTGCTCTATAATGAAACCATACAATAACCAGACGATTATGGATTAAGGCATTTTAATCTCAGACTAGAGTAAAATGATCTTTAGAAGACACTTCTTTTTCTAATGTGTCTTCAAAAAGGGAAAAAAGGAGAAAAAGGAGAGCTTAGACATACCAACTGTTGGGAGATGGGATAGGCTCCCTGAATATATGTACGCAGAAAAATGTATATTTAAAACTAAATATGATCTTTGGGGTCTGATATTTGAAGCCATGTAGGCTGGCAATCCTGTGCTATTACTAGGGTTGCCACCTTTCTAATGGCTGGTAACCAGACCCCGAGACCCCATCCCTTCTCCACCTCTTCCCCCAAGGCCCAGCCCCCATCACTGGCAGGGTCTTCACCTGCACAGCCAAGGCTGCCTTACCCACCACCTGTGGGCTGCACAGGGCCTCACAAGCAGCCTGGCCCCAGAGGCAGCTGCAGCGGCTGCTGCACTGCCTTCTCCTTTCTGCTTAGGATTGCAACATTTGCCACAGATAAAAAACAAAAACAAAAAAACACGGCACCCAAACAGACACACAAGCTGAAACCTGGACTGTCTGGGTGAAAACCAGATGGGTGGCAACCCTAACTATTACCACAATCCAACATTAGTACAATATAGCAAATCACCCTCCACAGGAATCATGTATCATACTCCTTCCCCATCCCTCAAATCTACCCCAATAAAGAGTTCTCTCTACATTAATACTCTTTTCTGCCTACAGCTCTCACCTCCATGGGGAGACTCTCGGATATCCCAAATGAGAACCCGGCCATCGTCGGATGAACTGGCAAAGACGTTATCATTCACTGGACTCACTGAAAGGCCATACACTGCATCTTCATGTGCAAACACATCCAAGGTCTCACTGCTGCAAGACAAACATGTATTATTTCCCCTCCTTTTGGTGTACATTGTTTCAGGAGGCAATTGATAGCCATAGTTTTGTCACCTGGCAGTACTGAGTGACAAGATTAACACAGCTCAGACTAGATATGAAGTTCTTGTTATGGATTTAAAAAACAATATTTGCTAACTAGATATCTACATATCTATCACAAAAAGCCTCCAAAGTGTGAAGGTGTTTACAAGAGTGAATTTGCATTAGATAAGTTTTGTAATAAGTGAGCTAGGTTAGTTCCTCTTTCTTTTCAGTCTTTTAAAGGTTACAAGTTACTACTATACTAGTAATTGTAAACAGAATTAATATAAAATAAACAGTTACTCAACTGTGACTTTTTAAGGAAGGGAACATAAGTAAAGTAATGGGGTAAATTTATATATATAACACCAGGAATGAGTTTGGCCCAACATTGTGCTACTAACAGCACTGAAGCTTATAAAATTGCAAGAACTTCATGCAAGGGTGGAGCCAGCAACTTTGACAATAATAGTAAGGGAAAATACATTTTGGGGGTCATATCTGTTTTAAAGAAGTAACCTTGCTTACATTGTGCTTGTGCTTTTTATTTCATTTGCATTTCTTTAGAGAGTAAAAAAGGTGGTCTCAAAGGGTTCTGATTTTAGTGAAAGTTTTTGTTTGCTTGCTTGTTTTTTTACCTTGAAAGTATTATGAATGTCAACTCTGGTTTCCTGTGTTTGAGAGGGGTCTTCCTGGGGCCCTAACGATGGCTAGCTTTCATTTCTTAATTAAAAAGAGACAAGGAGGTGGGAGTGTTGATTCTTTAATACAAGAATTCTTTCACCTAGAGGTTTGCCAGTCATTGGAGTTAACTGTTAAAAGAACAACAGTTTTAAGAAGTCTCAGCTACTCAGCTTTCCTCTTGGGATGTCATTTCACTAGTTCTCCAGTCAGTGTCTTCCAGGATAGACCATACCTGAATTTCTAATGCGGAAAACAAGGTGAGAAGATTCCCCCCTCCCCCCAATCCCCTTTCCTCACATCTAATCTTTATCCAAACATACAGCAGCAAAACAAGGGTTCAAGCCCAGTTTCCACTCGCCTCTCATTTTTGTAGGTCACTTTGAAAAGGAGCAAGAAAGGAAGAATGCCAAGAAATGACAGGCCATCATGACTACTTAAAGGCTAGAATGGCCAGTGTGAGGCTCCTAGATTTGCTGTATTTCTTGGGGAACAACCTAGATGCAGTCTGTCTAGCAAAAACTCCAGGGTACAGCAAGCCCTTCAAGGAAATCCTGTCTGAAATTAATGCAAGTTTAAGCAGTGCCCATGCTAAAACTGCTGATCTAGGAGAGAGATTGAGTAACTGTCTCAGGAGGTGACTAACTTGGAAACCAGTTTTGATAATATAAAGGCTAGAATAGCAGCAGCAGAAAGTCCCACTTGAGCATATGAAAAAAAAAAAAAAGAATTTGATGGAACTAGTTTACATACAGCCATCATTAAAACATAAAGTGTTAAACAGAGTGAAATTTTAGAAAATTAAAATCAGAATTCAAAATCTCACACTGACTGGGTTCCCCGCAAAAGATGGTGCAAACAAGTATTGCAGTATTAGAAGAATGGGACAAATGTGCTGCAATTGGACAGAACAGAGCTGAAAAATCCAGTATGTAACAAAAGCACATGCCAAAACAAAATCAAAGGAAGGACTGTACTTAAAACACTCAAGCAAGATATATGGTGAACAATCACTTTCTGTAAAAGATGCCAGTGATAAAGACTTCTTGTCAAATGTGGGGGTGGTGGTGGGGGGGGGGGAGAGATAAAACTGTGTACAGTGTTTGTTTTGATTTACATTCACAGGTGTAAGCCAGAGAACACAAAGTGGAGAGGATTTGGTCTAAGAATGAGTGTGAAGAGCAAGACTACAGCGGTTATATTTTCTCTTCAGTCAAATGTCAGGTCAGACACTCAGGTGAAACATTTAGTTTGGGACTTTTATTCAGCATAAAGAGTTTTGAACACGCCTAGCAACAGAGATCCTTCCAAATTATGCTAACCAGGACTCAGGCAACACAGAGATTTAAGGTTTATATTTCTCCCTATTCTTACATCCGTTCCTGCCTTGTCTGACTTCGTATTCATTTTGCATCAGTGCACATTACTTAATCTGTATTACTTAACAGTTTGTGGGAGCTAAGCAGCATGCACAGACCAAAACATTAGCCTACAAAGATTACACCCCAGAAATCAAATCCAGATCAGAAGAAACACAGTATCCTGATTGTTCAACTCTGATATTTAGACAGAATAACACTATGATGTTAAATATATTTTGGATAACCTTTCTACCCATGTTATCTCACAATATGACTTCTAGGGCACAATTCCCCACAGCCTTGTACTTCTGGTATAAGTGGGTGTAAAATCCTACAGGTGTGAATGACCACTGCCTTGCACCTTGTATTGTTATTTATACCTGTAGGATTTCACACTCACTTTGTACCAAAACTACAAGGCTTTGGGGAATTGGGCCCTTGGAGGCAGATTTTTAAAAAGGTATTTAGACACTTAATTCCCACTGAAGTCAAGGGGAATTAGGTCCGCAGGTGCTTTTGAAAATCCCACTAGGGCCTTGAAACCTTTAAAAATGTGGCCCTTCAACTTTATAATTCCTCATTTGCAACATACTACCGTCTTCACGAGAGTACCTATTCCCCGCACCCCAAAACAACAACATGAAACCAAAGGGAAAACCTCCCCACAATGTAATATTTTTACTTCAAAATGTCACTTTTATTAAAAAAAAGACAGTACATTTTGGGCTAAAATGTTCTAGAAGAAAAGTAAAGACCATCAGTTTGGACGCCTCCAGTGACTAAGATTATGAAGCTGAAGCAGCAGTGGAAACAAACTATGCATTTACCTTTCAACATCATGGAGTATAACTTGCTCATCATTGCCTATAAAGAGAAATATAAACACTTAAAATCACGCACTGGTCATTAAGACTTTATAGTGAAGAAAAAAGTTTTTGCAATTTCCATTTTGAAAACAAAAGCACTGTGGAGCGATGACCAGCCTGGTTGCCCAATGATGAGCACTCTGCTTGTCTACACAGAGGCTCTGGGTCAATTTCTGGTTGTCTAAAGCACCAAGCCTTACAGGAGTGAAGAGTTCTGTAAAGATAGTAAGTCTTAAATAAGGCATGTCTCACATTGCTCAGATACTTCAGTTAATTAAGGAGTGTTGCTGATAAAGCTCTGACCAGTCTCAGCCAAAATTTTAGTGCATGCGTGGGTGGAGAAGGTGATGATGAGAAGTTTCAGGTCTCCTACAGAGACACCTATACCCACTACAATTCACAAGAAAAGGTGTAACAGCTTAAGCTGTTACAACAGAGGAAGGGCAAACTAGATGCTATCATAGTTTTAGCATTTGAATTGTGAGCCCAGTGCACTCTGCATGTTAGTACAACAATGCTCAGTACTGCTGCAGAGACAGCATATTGGGCTACAATCACTGTTATGCAGGTGTGCACTCACTACTGTGACCACAATTATTTTCATATTAAAAATCAGATAGCCTCCCTTGATCATGTTTGTTAAATGCAAGTCAAACCGTCCATATGAATGCAGGCCAAGGAGACTGCATCCATAAAAAATATCCTGGTCCTTCCATGTATCCCCAATCTCTAGCAGTGAAGGTTGTTCCCCCTCCCCCATTCTCTGTACTAAACACTAGCAAATACAGGTTTACCTTCTTCGGTTTCTGAAAGATTCAACACAGCATTGTGCATGCAGTTACCATTCATTTGCAGTGGAAAGAAAGGATAAAATAAAAACCAAAGAACCTCATCCTTAGTCTAAATGCATCTATCCATCCTGTAAATATGATGTCAGCTATCAAGCAGTGATGCTCATGTGATGTTCAGGAGAATGAACAAGGGTTCAGAAGGAACAAGAATCCATTTATTGATATGCATTTTAAATGTAAAGAGGACTCCAAATTTTGGTTTATCTTGCACATGTTTAAATCTGTTTGCTCCATGGAATAAACATGAGAAATAAGTTTCCATGTAGCTAAGTGGAGGCAAGAAGTGTTTAGAGGTTCCTGGCAAATGAGGACACAGAGCAACCATTACTGTGCCAACATTAGGCTATGTCTACACTTCAATTTATGCCAGCATAATGTGTGTTGCTCAGGGGTGTGAATAAACCACCTGTTTGAGCATCATAACTTACACTGACATCAGCACGTGTGTGCACAGCGCTATGTCAGAAGGAGAGTTTCTCCTACCGACGCAGCTTCTGCCATTCGTGGAGTTGGTGCCCCGTTGTAGATGTAGACACACCCTTAGATTACTGTGTAGTGGCTCTTTTCCATGGTCCCTTAATCAATCCATTTACACAAAGTGCCTAGTTTAGATCCAATAAAGCCACATTGATTTCTGTGAAATTACACCAATGATGAATCTAGCCTAGTTTTTCCCAAGGACTTCGAACTCCACTCAATATATACAGATGAACTGAAGAGGAAGCCATTACATCAGTCTGACTTCAATCTTCTACCTATTAAGGAACCTGCTTTCCCCTCCCACTACAAGCTGCAGGAGGAGAGTGAGGAAGAAGAGAGAAGTGGAATGAGAAGGGGGGGGGGAAGAGGGGAGAATACAAAGTCGCCACGAGTTGCCTCTATCTCTGGTTCTATCGCTGTGGTGGGAGGAAAAGATAGAGATGTGGCCAGGACCACAAGTTGACTGGGTTACATGTGGCACCTTGCTGTTAAAAGTGTCCCCACCATTCAGATAGGGTTCACAATAACTTGGTTTTACTGTGATATTTAAAGAAAATTCGTACCAAATTATTTTCCACAAATGGTAAGAATTGTGTGTAACTCTTCCACTTCATTTAGAACATCCCCCCTTTTATACTGGGTATGACAATGAAAGACCAGAAAATGCCCACTATTCTATTCAATTATACTTCTGGGGATGGAACAAAGCATATACAGAAGGTGGTTTGGTAGTCAATGCCCCAGATTTGTATTAGTGGGACTCCATGGAACCACAAGTTCAGTTCAGCTTTTCATTCACTGAGAGTATGAAGTTGAGTTCAATACAGTTTACTATGAGTATTTAAAAACCATTCATGTTCTTTGTGTTCATTGAACATTAAAGGCTTCATGGCACTCGCTGCAGGAGCAGAGTTTGCCTGGTGTCTTTGGCCAAAGTTTCCCTTCCAAAGTTTGTTCTGCAGAGCACTGTCCACCCAGCTGCTGTCTTCCGCTCTAGAAGTAGTTTGATATAATAAACTTTACCTGTATACATACACACAAAATGCTTTGAGATCTTTTAGACAGAAGAATATATATATATATATTTATTTATTTCACTTTATACTTGTTTTGGGCAACCTGCCTCAATCCATAACAAACACACTATCAAACATTTTCATGATAAGAAGGAGTTCTTCTTTCATTGTTGGTATGAACTAACAGTTCCACTCACTTTAATCAAGTTTCCATATTTTAGTTTTTCAATTTGCAAAAATAATCTGATTTTCTGTGGTTGAACTTCAACTCAATTCAAATTGCAATAATATATTGGACAGGGAAAACCTTTTACACTTGCACTTCTATCATACCTTTCAAGGATGTCAGACTACTTTATAAAGTATATTTAGCCCTCTTTTATAAAGGGAAATAAAACAGAGAAGGTAAGAGACTTAGTTTACAGCACTGATTATGATGTTCACAAAATCTCAGTGGGAGAAGGAAATCAAGAGCTCCAAAAATGTGCTAAAAAAGAAACTACATCATAGTGTGGGCAGATGAAGGATACACATTTCTTTCCCTTCTTTACTGGTCTCAGACTGTAGAAGGAATGCTCTGCATGGATTTTGATATTTACGCAAATATTCATTCATTAAAACATGTTTCTTCTCCTCCCCTTCTCTGAAAAAGTTTCACTATAAAAAAAAAGGGGGAGGGGGAGAATCTAGTACTGATGAAAGGTGTCAGACCAAAAATTTCAGAGACTGCAGTCCTCTATATATTTCTCCAGAGCAAGTACATGTTTCTGCCACACACCTTCTGTCCCAATACCTCAATCCTGAATTTTAAGAATTTAAGTTGTTCAGTTTTAACAGCCAGTTTACTACCCAAGTGAAGTAAGACTATCAGCAAGTGGGCTAATCAGTGCCAAGTGTCTGCCCACTGAAATCTGGAATGAGATCTCAAGCTCATTTCAGAGACCACTGAACAGCCATCAGATGGCAACAGCATTTGATCACTACCAACCTGTTCTAAATTTGAACTGGCAACCTACAGTGAAAGCTCTGTATTCCATGCATACTTGTGGAACTGTCAGAGACAATTCTGTTGGAAGGCCTGCTCCTTAGCTGAGCCAGAGCTCAAGAAAAGGCAAAGGTGGCTCTACTTCTTCAATCTCCAAAGGCTGATTTGGATCCAGTGATATCATTCAGAAGCCTCAGAGTGCTAGGACGCCTATGCCAGGTTAGGGGAGGGATCAGGAGCAATGACATAGAGCAGACTATGCCAGCTCAGCAACATTCAAATTTTTTTCCCCCTGTTTCAGGGGACTCCTCAAGGGCCAAGCTAGAGCAGTTCTGTGCAGGCCAATGGGTCTTTGTGTGGGATAGTATCTGGCCCATTGTTTTTATTCTAAAGAGTTTATAATCCAGTCTCCTTAAATCAAGTTTCTTTTCCTTCCTTACCTCCAGAGAACACTTTTGTGTTACCACTGTTGAAAGCTAGGCAGAAGATGTTAGAATGATGCTCCCCTTTCAGCTGCACTGGTTTGACTTTGGAGTGGATGGCTTGTTCCATATGCCAAAGCAGGACCCGGCGGTCATCCCCTCCTACAAAAAACGAAAGGAAGCCTGTGTGACAGACTGAACTAAATGTAAGCCAATGGAAGAGAGAAGTAAAAGGTATTTTACATTGTCAACATTCACACAGGCTTTGTTGGGATCCAGATTAATTTACCACACAGCCCCCTCCACCCTTCCACCTCCATTGGTTTGGATATGCTAATGGTTATGAACAAAATTATTCACATCAAGAGATAAACAACACCTGGACATTTTGCTTATGAAATGCAGAGAAGACAGCAGGTTAAGTCTAAAAGATTAAATACTTTCTTTTTGAAAACAAAAAAACAAAAACATTCTTTCAGCATATACAGACATGATCAGCCTGCATGGACCAAAAGAACCTACCATAAATTGGGCTGGCTACAGGACAGGGTGTTAAGTATCAAGATTTTATCACAGATGCATCAGCATGCCCTCTCAACTATTGTTAAATTAAAGACTTGTAAAGGGTAAAAAATGTATTTCTGTGGTGAATACCTATCACAGGCCAGTTTATAGGGACAATCAACAGAGCAATATGGGCTTAAATACATTTTTTTTTTTTAATTTGCAGCTCATTGTAGTCTTGACCATTAACCTGGTCACCATTTTGAAAGCAGTAAACCATCCATAAAATATACTCAAATATTTGCCAGACAGATAAGGCAAAAGTTGGCAAGGAAAGAAATATTAGCCAATTTGCAAGTTTCTAAAAACAGTATTAAAACAGTTATTAGACTTAGGCAGAATAGCATTTGACAATGCCCTTTGAACATAGAGTGCTTTTGAAAAGTACATGTTTGAAGATTTGGATAAGAAAGTATTTTTTAAAGGAAGAGCCAAATAACTTAGGCTCAAAATAAATTTAGTTGGCGATTTTTTAGTATGTGAACAAAAAATTATACTGGAAATAAGACAAGTCATTACATAGAGAAAGTTTCAGTTAAAACATTTTAACATTTCCTTGCACAACTGGAAGCCCAAAACACAGCAAAAGTGAATCTGACTACAACCAAAATGAAGCTGATTGGTTTGATTTTTATTATCCAAGCAAAGTCAAATGCATAGAGTTCAAAAAAACACCCCACACAATTAAAAAAAAAGGTTAAATATAATAAGATTTGTTAAAACTATTTTAGTAACAGAGAAGGAAATTTTTTCATGGAATTGAGTTATACTGAATGGGCCTTAAGTAACCAGTGTCTCAGCTAAGTCAAACGTCTTAAGGCAATCTTTCTAAAATCTGTTAAACAGCACAGCAGTATTCAAACACTTCTTATACAATAAATTCTTTGGGACAGGGACCATCCCTTCTTCTATTTTCGTACTGCACAGTACATGCTGATGATATGACAGACTTGTAATATGTTTGATAATCTCTAGGAATAGAGATTACAAATAAGTGACATGTCCAGATTAATTACAAATAAACTTCAGTTTATTGAAAACTGATGTGAGCTTGGCTTTCTTGCTGGCTGAAAATGTGGCACAGGAAGTTCACATGTACACTCCAGCTGTTTTAGATGAGTGAGTAATTAATAAGTGAGGGTTTCAGATAAATGCCAGAGGCAGTCATTGAAACACATTAAATTAAGTCTTTAAGCTGAAGAAACCTGGCAGACACTGACACTTTTAATTGGTTACTTTTCAGAGATCAGAGTTATTGTCAAAGTATCAATCTGCTTGTGACAATCATGTCTTTTAGTTGTCACCAGCCAGCAACACCAGCAGTTTAGGCTCAAGCCTTCAATATGTAGGGGAGGTGATCAGCAACATTACTGTACTTCTATCAGATATGTCTTGAGCTGTACATTGTAAGAGGGCTGTTTATAGAGTCAAAATATAAATTTCATATTCTATCGTGGGAACAACGTCAGACTGTAAAACCACCACCACGTGCCTACATTACCCTAATGCTCCTAGTTCTCAAATGTGACTACCATCAACTAGGATTCCCACAAATTCTGTTAATTCTGTAAAAAGTGCATTTCCTGTCAATGCAATCTTTAAAAGTTAAGGAAGTCACCAAGTAAGGCAACATTTACACCCTCATCAACCTCAGTGCACATTTTACCACCTGAACGACACAATATCCAGGGACACTCAGAATGCTCATCTGCAAAATAAATTCCCTTTGACTTCCAACAGCCATTCAGTCCTTTTCTGACAGAAGTTACGAAGGTCACCCCAGCAAGCATAAGCATTGCACAGCAGGGCTTCCCTGCTGCAGAACTTTGTACATTTAGTGCACGTGTTCGGAAGAGGAGGAATTACAATTGGGATGGGATATGCAGTGGGAAAGTCTTTTACATGTTACAATTTAACACTTTCAAGTACTGAGTGCGCAACATGGATTCCCTCTCCCTGTCACCTCTATACATCCCCTTCTCTTTAATGGGTTTCTGTTCCCTGCAACTCCCCTTTATGCCTCTGAGACATATGACTCACTCCCCTGCAAACCTCTGAATAGCCGTTCTGGGCATCCACCCCATCCACAGCCACCTGCAGACTAGCTAAAGTTTGGTACAGAGAGTAGGGATTACCTAGTAAGGTTCAGACTGACATGTGCCAGTCTGGAGAGCCATGATCATGGAGGTATGGTCTCCATTTGGCCAACTACAAGCTCCACTTCTCAGGAAAAAAGTGTAACTCCTCCCTATTTCCTGCCCACTACATGCATCTTATTGCTAATATCTTAGGTATATATATGGCTACTCCATTATGACACCATTTGAGCATCTCATTATCTGTAATATATACTTATCCTCATATCAACCCTGTAAGATGGAGATAATAGCAATTCGCTATTTTACAGATGGGGACTGAAGCACTGAAAGACTAAGGACTAGTCTACAATGAAAAATTGTAGTTATGCCAACTAGCAGGGAAGAGTAGTAACAAAAATCGGCACGCCTAACCAGCATCTCTCTGCTTGCAAAAACCCTAGTGTAGATGCAGCTATACTGCCAAAAGTCATTTTGCTGTAGAGCTTATTTCATTCAGGAAACTGTTACAACCTATACCAGCAAGAGAACTCTTTCGGCAGTACAAGTTGTAACTCCACTAGGAGCCTTTATTAGCAAAGCTATACCCAGAAACCCTTTCTAGTGTAGACAAGGCCTAAGAAACTTGTCCACAGATCATACAAAGTCTTTGGCAGAACCGGGCACTGAATCCAGGTCTCTGAATCATAGGCTAGCACCCTACCCGCTGGACCATCCTTTCTCTAGGACATGGTGGAAGAAGGCAAAGGGATTTTAGATTTGCAGGAAAAGCTGCCTGAGAAGTACAGCTTGTAGCTTCTCTCTGAAGGCAAATCTCTCATGGCTCACTACAAGAAAGTCCAAGAGTCCCAGTCCTTTTGGACTACCACTACCAAAGTTTAAGTCCAAAAGAACCTATGATGGCACAGCTGGATGGATGGATGTAGGGGCAGCACAGAGGAAGCTAAAGTGTGGAGTTTGTGTATTACTGACCCCATCCCTTCTAGAATGGTGGTTAGAGTAACTAGTAGGTGTATGACTGGCAGTGCTTTACAGTGTCATGGTAGCATTAGAGACAAGATTTGAATAACCCATGAAAATTTTTTTTGATGAAAATTCCTTCTGAGTTGATATTTGCTATGCTGTTTCTCAGACAGAAAAGGAATGGCTCTGAAGTTTTATTTTTTAATAAAATCCATTGCGTCATAATCTGTTGACAATTCCTTGCATTATGATTTTTCCCAGTACTGATAATAAGCTTAGACCTCTATATTACTTGCATCGGAAGGATATCCTTTCTTGGCACAATAATTGGCACAATTATTGCCTTTAATCAGGGGGAAATAATAATGAAAGTAATTGTCAACAGAACAAGTCTAGTTTTAGAGAAACTAGTAGGCACATAACAATGAGACTTTAAACCAGGCCAAAGTTACATTGATCAAGATATTCACACAGAGTTGATAAGGGGGGAGAAAATAAAAAAAGAGAGAGAGAATGGGGATTAAAGATGTTTGCTGTTTTCACCAACTTGAAGAAAGCATTTGATTTGGTTTGGAGGAATGCATTAAGAAAAGTAGTAAAATCAAATGGATTTCCAGATAAGGTAACTGCAATTGTAAAAGAAAATTATGTACTGAGGCTCCTGCTGTGCCGTAAGAATTGGTGGAAAATTAAGCAACTGGTTCAAGTCAAAATTTAGTGTAAGACAAGGAGGCATGGAATCCCCATTGCTTTTCATCATGTTCTTAAATGGGATGTCAGGAATGGTAAACAAGTTGGAGAGCATGGCACTCTAATATAGAGTTAAGCTATTTACTTATTCCGACAACATCATACAACTGGCAAAGATGTTTGAATTAGTGAGTATACTCTTTGCTACTTTGGAAAACTGGTGTGCTCAATTTGGAATTACAATAAATGCCAAGAAGATGAAGGGGTTTTAATTTTGGAAAAGGGACAATACATAAAGCATTGAAATGCAGCTGCAGTGAAGTTGAAGAACAAGTAATAATCACATGTGTACCCAAGAAGCTTGATGAGTGCTGATGGTTCCATAAAGGAAGAGGTTAAATGGAGATATACTTTAGGTACAAATGCTGCACAGAAGTTGATGAAACCATGAACTGATAAAAACAGTATGTTTGGTACCAAAGTGATAATTCACCAAACCAGCGTACTACCAGTATTACTCTATGGTCCAGAAGCAGCTGCATTAAATGAAACTATTATCAGATGGCTGGAGACAGGAGAGATGAGAATTCTTCAGAAGATGGCAGGTGTAAAGTGGAATGATTTTAAGATAAATGAAGTTAGGAGGAGAGCTGATGAGAAATCATGGTGCTGGATTGGCTACAAACAGAAAATATTACAATGGTAGGGAAGAGTGTAGAAGACAAACAGATGACAGGATGCCAAAGAAAATGATGCAAACACAACAGAGGTAGGTCTGACCTAGAGGCTTTCCACCAACTAGATGGTGGGACATCACATGCAGGGACATTATCAGGCTGGACTTAATGGGGGACCAAGCCATGGACAAGAACGAATGGCAACACTTGTACTGCACGGGTAAAGATGCTTTGGGATGAGAAGAGGAGTCATATAAAAGGTAAATAATGACCCCTTCTCTAAAATGTTGCATCCACTTTCCTTACTCCTACAAATCAGATGTCTCTTGGCCCAAAAGTATAGTTTTACTCATAGAAGTAACTATATCAAGATAGCACATTTCTTCTCAACAAAACTTCTCTCCTTGAGCATACTCAGATATCCCATCTATTTAGTTTAAATTAGTACCCAAGTTTTTACAGCATTTTGGTCATATCAGCACTTGCTGAACCAGTACAGCTAAGAGCCACAGGAAGTAAGGGAAATCCAGTGTAACAAAACTGTTTACTAAAATCCCAATCAGTTATACCTGTGCCACTGTAGACAGAGGCATTGAACAGGTGTCAGAGACCTAATTTGGACTGCTGAACTCTTATTAACAGTAATGAAGTGCAAAAATGGGAAGAACTCAGTTTAACTCACAGATCCTGGGTTATGTTTGCAAGATTGACAGTTTAAAAATTGCAAATTGAGCATGAAATCCCTCAAAATGCCATTTTTAGTCATTTTTCAGACAGAATCACATTTTAAAGGCTTTAAACTTGTCCTCATTGAAGACTAAAGTACTTGACAAAGGCCTTTATTCATTATGGGTTAAACTCTGGCTTCTTGCTTCAGCCACATACGAAGCCGTCAGCCATGTAGAGAAATATGCCAAAGAAAAATCCACCTCCAGGACAATCTGGGAAGTGGTCACCCTTTCTACAATCCCAATTCCTTTATATCCACAGTATAAAGCAGAACCCCCACATCAGTCGGTATGTTCTCCTTACTCTAAGGCTGCAGTGACTCTAGCACTGTGGAGAAGGATAGGTAGCATTCCTGTGCCCTACTCAAAGGTGTTATACTAAGTAGCATCTACACTAGGTATCTTAACCATTTCCTAGCAGAATTGCAAGACCATAAGTTTAAGCAGAAACCATTCACTGCCTTCACATTAGCCGTACTGAACCATTGCAGTTTTGCCCCACATACATTAGTGCTCCCTTGAACTGCTTCAGCCGATGCCTTCTGAGTAGGTACCTATCCAACAGGGCTCAGCATTATGGATTCTGGGAGATGAGACGCCACTATGCGACAGTAGCAGGAAGACCATCTAAAATCTTTCAGTACTGTCCACACTAGCCCTAAAATGATCCAGACTGACCCAGTATTTAGCCGTGCTGAAAGCAAATCTACTCTCAGCATTTGCCAGGCATTGTAAACCACCTGGATCACTTATGTATGGACACAGAAGTATTATATAAGCATGCTAGGAAGGACTAAGCAGCTCTTCGCACAGAGTTCCTCTAATGTATACAAAGCCTAAGTGAGCTCCCTGATCCTCTCTACTTCTGGTACACACCAGGACCAATCATTGAAGAACCAGTGCCCCAGGGAGGTGACATCCCCAATCCCAATTGCCAAAACCTATTGATCCAACCATCTAGAGCAGAGTGTCCCCATATTTGCAAGGGAATTGCACGCACTTATGCCAGGATTGAATTTGGCCCTTTTTAAATGTACTTAGTAACATGATTCCCCCAACAAAAAGTGGTAATACTTCACTACTGTTGCTAAGGTCATCTCATTACCCTGCTTCTGATCCACACTCCTTTGGACTTGCACCTCTCATTCTGTTGCCAGACATTACCAAACACTCTCTCTTATCCCTACAAGTTTCCAATTAAAACTTACAATCATAGGTAGGCCACTTAAATATTATTTGGTGAGGGGAAGAGCAGGCAGAGAGGGAAAAGAGAGCAGGAAAATGCATACATATATTAAGGAAACCTAGGACCATAATATCCTCCAGAAATTCTCTTGATGATGCAGTCTAAACCAGAAAAAACTACGAGGCACTGATAAACACATACTTGTGTTTATCAAAGATAACATGGACACATGGGGGGAGATGGGCAAATGCACAAACAAGAAAACATACCCAAAAGCAAGGCTTGAAAACACATTATGTAACACCTACTAGCCCAAGAATAAAAGTTCATTAGTTAGGATTCCTCTAGCACCTCACCTCTTTAAAGCCACACCCTGCAGAAACCTCACCCCTGTAATTTAAAGGAATCAAATAGTTGAGTATAATTTACTGTGTGCTACACCTTAACGCTTACATATAATCAATCTCAATTTTTAAAATGCAACTTGCTCTCAAGAATGGTGGAAAAGCAGGAGGAAAAAATTGTTGAATAAGCTTGCAAACTTTCACATTTATTTGTCCAATAATATATCTACCAAATAATATCTGATGAGCTACAGAGAAAGCAGCCTGCACCACTTCCCACAGCCCCCATTGGCCTGGAGCAGCGAACCGCAGCCAGTGGGAGCCGCAATCGGCCAAACCTGCGGACGCATCACCTAAACAAACCAGCCAGGCCCGCCAGGGTGCTTACCCTGGCGAGCCGCATGCCAGAGGTTGCTGATCCCTGCACTAGGCCTTAGCCTAGGCAAACATACACTTTTCCTGGCGCAGTGTGGAAGGGAGGTGCATTGGAGAGTTAGCCTGCCAGCAGTGGTTCCTGTCCCGCAGTGCTGGCCCCAGCTCCGAGCTTTGTAATGCCATTCACTCAAATTTGGCCCAAGCGCCCCATGACAGAGGGGCAGATGGCCAAATCTAAGACTATGTCTACACTATGGACCTTACAGTGGCACAGTTGCACCGCTACAAGATCTCTTGTGTAGCCACTCTATGCCAATGGGAGAGAGCACTCCCACTGGCATAATTAAACTAAAGAGCGGCAGTAGCTATGTTGGCAGGAAATGCTCTCCAGCCAACATACCAGCTGCACTTCTGTCAATGAAACTTATGTCGGTCAAGGGAGATGTTTTCTTCATACCGTGACCAACAAAAGTGCTAGTGTAGACAAAGCCTGAATGATTAGTGTTGAGAGTCCGTGCGCCAGATCACAATAACTACAGTGAGGAGCCAGGCCCAGCCTCATAGGGCAGGAGCCACTGCTTTGGGGTGAACGTGGGGCAGGCTCACCCTCCAGTGCGTCCCACCCCTCTGGGCTCCTCCTCCTCACCAGACCATGATTAGGGTTATGACAATAGGATGAAGGGTACATATATGTAACAGTGAGTTTAAAAAAAAATGCAGTTAGAGGGTTGCCTTAGTAAAAAGCGTGGGAATCAATATCCTAAGGCTTTCCCAAGCAGTAGCAATGTGAAACTAACACGATTCATGTCAGTTTCTCTTGCTACCTACAGGCTTTGTAATAGCAGCAAAACACTCTGGTCATTTGTGTCTCTGCCACAGATTAGGAAAGCTAAGAGCAGCAACAAAGGCACTTGAGCTGTTCGTGGATTTAGGGCTTGTCTACACAGAGACATTTACAAGCAAAACTATATTGCTATAACTGGCCACATGGACACCCTTACTCCAGGGAAAATGCCCACATGAGGAGTTACCATGGTATTATAGCGGTAGAGTTATGCTCCTAAATTCCTTGTGTAGACAAGCTCTACGGAACGCTCACTGTTCATATTTAGGTTTTCTTTTCTAACCATTATGAACAGAACCAGAGGGGTAGCCATGTTAGTCCGGATCTGTAAAAAGCAACAAAGAGTCCTGTGGCACCTTATAGACTGACAGACCTCTTATAGGAGCATAAGCTTTCATGGGTGAACACCCACTTCGACGTGCGTCTGATGAAGTGAGTATTCACCCACAAAAGCTTATGCTCCAATATGTCTGTTAGTCTATAAGATGCCACAGGACTCTTTGCTGCTTTTTACATTATGAATAGAATTTTTCAATTAGTTTCCACAGCAATTGACGGCATTTGCCTGGGAAAGATTCTTACTCAGCCCAGTCAAATGGGTTTTTCAAGCACAAGTGTTGCTACCACACACTATGGCTAGGCAAAAAGCACCCATTATGCCTCCTTTCCCCCGCTCTATGTCTCCAATTACTGTTCACAGCATATTAGATAGTCCCCAGGCAAAACCCTGAACATTTCTCCTGTTTAGAGTATGTTAAGACTCTTACAAATGAGAATCCCTTCTTAAAGCAAAGGCTGCAAGACATACAAATCCTGACGATGTGCATTAGTATATGTGACTATTGCTAACAGAAGGCCAGAGAGGCAGGAAAAGTTTCTCTCTTTACCCCATTTTGGAGGAGGCAGACCTTTATTCTGGAGAAGAGGTATAATCTCCTTTTCCAACCCTATGGGGTAGAAGTCCTTTTGCAACACACACGTTTGGAAAACCATGACTGTCAGTAAGGGGAAGTGACACTCCTCTCCTGTCTCTCATATCCCCATTTTGGGAAGCTTGAGGGATGGGGAGGGAGCTGGGATCCTCCTCACACACACAGAGAGCAAGGTCTAGGTGGGGGGCTGTGACACACTCAAGTCTGGAGGGTCTTGGCGTTCAGTGGAGGGCCAGGATCCCTTCCCATCCACCCCCAGTCGGGGGCCCCTGGCTCGGGGGAGGGGGGAACTGCAGGCAGCTCTCGCCTTACATCGGACGGGCGCTGGATCTCCTCCCCAAGGGGTGCTGTGACCCTCCCCCCGGGTTGGGAGTCTCGGGCTAGGTAGAGAGAACTGCAACCCCTAGACCCAACAGGGAGGATCTGGGCGCTGGGCGAGCCTGCTCCGGCCTCCCCTTCCCTGGGCGGAATAGGCCATCGATTCCCCGGCCTGTCGCTATGAGGAGCCCAGGAGAGCGAGGCCTGCAGCTCCCAGCAAAGCCCCGGCCTGGAGTTTGCTCCCTGCCCCTCCGCGCGGAAGGGGAGCGAGGCGTGAAGTACCGCAGGGGAGAAGGCACCTGCCGCAGCCCCGGGGGGACCCGGGCACGGCGCCCCGCGGCCGCTCTCCCCGCTCCCCAGGGTAGCGGGTAACGTCGAGCCGGCGCCCGCGCCCCAGCCCGGCACGGGCACCGCCACCCGCCCGCGGGGAGATCCACCCAGCGGCTCCATCCCCCTCAGCGCGGCCCAGGAGCGACCCGAGCCTCCCGCACCCACCCGCCCGAGCAAGGTCCCGCACCGCAGCCCTTCCCCCAGCGTCTACATGGCCCCCAGCAGCCCCCCGCCCTCCCCAGCCAGTGACCCGCTCCACAGCGCCTCCCGGCTCGCCCCAGCCCCGGCTGTTCGCTGGGACATGTCACCGGGCTCTGCCGATTTCAGCCCAGCTGGTTCCCAACGCCTTCGCCGCGCAATAAACCCCCTGCACCGCCCCCCCCCCCGTGCCAAACACTTTCCTGCAAACTTTGTTGGGGATTCACGCCCCCCCCTCAATACAAAAAATGGGATGCGAACCTGTCAACCATTTTAGCTCCCTCCTTGGGGAACACTAGTCCCTTGGGGGGGGCACTGGAAACGCCACCACAATCCCCCCCTTCCCTGGGTGAGAGTGGGGGGAGGAAGGCAAGATGCTGGGGGGGGGAAGCTGGCAAGGACTGGGGGGTGGGGGGGAAAGAGGACGTTTGCTTTACCTGAGACCAGCCACTGGCCTCCATTGTTGGAGAATTCAATGGCATTGACACAGCCGAAGTGGCCCAGTAGGTCCTTCTTGTAGAGGTTTCTGCAGCCCCGCAGGCGTCTCCTCTGAAAGTCCTGGGTGAGCAGGGGGTCCCCCTGCAAGCCCCGCTGGGACAAGAAGCCCACCACCGACCTCATGCTGCCCCCCCGCCCAGGTCTCCTCTTCATGCTGCTGCCGCCGCTGCTGCTCCCCACCGCCCCCCTCGCTCTCTGCCTTCTCCCCTCCCCCCCTTGTTATGGTTATGATGATTTTTCTTTAGCCAGCCATAGCAGAGAGAGGTGTTAGACACTCCGTTGCTTCCTGATCCCCCTTAAACTCCTCCCCCTCCTCCCCCAGCAGCTGATCCACAGCTGCAGCCTTGTCCTTAATGCAATTCTTCTGCTGCCTGGGTTTGTTTGAATGGTGGCGGCGGCGGCGACGCATTTGGATGTTTAATGGCTAACGCTGGTGTATAATACCTCGCAGACTTACTTAGGAGGGCATCCTGTTTTTGCTCCCGAACTTATTTCAAACACCCCTCCCCCGCCCTCCAGAAAATCGCTAGGGAAGTACTTTCTTCTCCCTTTACGGTCGGATCAAGGTGTCGTATCGTTTCCCATTTGAAGGGGGTTGCCGTGTGAAGGCACTACTAGCTCTTTCGGATGGGGAAGGCAGGAGTGTGTGAGAGGGTTGTAAAAGGGGGCAGCAGCGCTATGCCTGACGTTGGTATCTGTTACCTCGCATATGAAGCGTGGCTGCTGATGCTCAGAAAACACTACCTTTGCTGAAGTCCAACGTATGTAATAAACCCAGTTGATTTCAAGGTCCCTGGAATTCTTTCCCCTTTGTACTGACTTCTAGGGGCTTTCTTCTGCATGCAGTTCCTAGTAGTGGGAAATTGCCGAAATACAGCTAATTTTGGGAATGGGGAAGATAACACCATGGCAATTTCCTGGGTGTCAACACAGCTTCTTCAGGGCTTGGATAGCCCTAAAAAAACCCAAACCATTGAGGTTACCCCAAAATGAGTCTGGAGGAAAAAGAATGTTTCTCCAGCAAAGCTGCAAAATAACGCCTTGAGACAGACATCATTACCATTAATGGGGATGCTTTCATAGAAGTTCATCTTGAAGAAAAGGGGGAAAAAAGTGCCCACTTTCCTTCAAATCTCAAAAAATCTTGAAACGGGGGGATTTGAGTATAAGGAATGGGGCTTTTCTAAAGTGGGTTCCAGCCTATTCTGATACTTGCTAAGAACTTGAGATGCTAATGCTAGGACATGTAACCCAGTAACTGGGAAGGAAAAGTTTTTGGGGGTGGGGGGGGAATTGACAGAACCTGTGAAATTTGTACTGGAAAATGCTGGTGAATTTCTGCAGGATTTCCACGTGCATCCTTCCCCCACCTCTCAAAATGGTAAATTCTACAGGACTTTCTTTTATTCACCAATGGTGATTTTTTGAGGGGAGGGCGAAATGTCCTTTTCCTCCTTTTGTCTGCCCTGAAAACTGATGAATTTCTGCAAGGTTTCCCATTTCTAAACTAGTTGATTGATACAGTGAAATTCAGCAGGATTTCTTTCCCAAATCTGGTGTATCACCTTGCTATGCTGCAGTATGTGTGTGTGCAGGGGGAGAAAATTATTTTTATTTTCTGTTCTACAGAGCCATATTCTTAAATTTTAACACAAGATAACATTGTAAGACAAAAGGAAAATCATTCTAAAAGCAATTAAAGTACAATATAGACATTCTCTATGGCCTCCATTTTGCAAAGACACACACACACACACACACACACACACACTCAATTTCATACACTGTAAGTAGCCTTAGGATTTTTAGATGCAAAATTCCTAATGGGTGCAGGTTAATTCATATTAGTAGAACCTGTGGAAGTTGTAGTTTAGGCAAGGCTCAGAGGCTGGGAAACATCCCTGACCAAGTCTTTTCTTTGTAAAGATGCCCATGTTGGGAATTACGAGTCCCCAAAAACCTAGAGTAGACAAGGTAAAGGTTTTTTTTTTTTCTTTACTTCATGACCAAAACTGTTGTGTAGCATTATTGTGTACTCTTAAATAGCTGCCAGGTTCCACCTCAGAGGTGACTGCTTTGCTGTAGAAGATGAAATGATTTTGTTCTATAAAGTCAGTAAAATCTTTGGGATTCTTCTTGGCTAAGGTTTATAGAAAGACCATAAAATCCAATAAATCACACTTTTTAGCCAACAACTCTATAAACACTATTTTTAGTAGCAAACCTTTCAATTATATTAAAAATCTGAGATTTGGCTATTTAAAGTGTGCAGCTTTTGTTTCAGACAGCATTCTTTCAAATGAATGAAATTGCAGTATGTGAAAATGTCTCCAAATACACTGTTTAAACCCAAAAGATAATAAATGCATAATTGTAATTTGACAAGAACATCCAACCACAGTGCGTTAGTTGGATGTTTCTGATACAATGATCACCTTAACAATATTAATATTGTTCATATTTAACACCTGACATTTCTTAAGCCTTGTCTATACCAAGGATTTGCCCTGTTTGCAAGCATGAGTGGCCAGCCATTAGTGCACTGTAGTCATGCAAATTCCTAGTGTAGACAGGCAAACCTGCTAAAAGTCATGATTTGCATGAGTGAAAATAACCCTAGTTTCACAGACATGGGTAAACTGCACTGGTAAAAATGATGGTTTATTGCAGTTTTGCCAGTGTACACTAGAGGCACCTTTTACAGTTGAACTGGTGGCTGGTCATTGATGGCTAAAATTCCCTGAGTAGGCAAGACCTTAGTGACGTTATTTCAGTCTATCTGTAGATTCAAAACTGTCCCCATCAGTTTACATTCTATTCTATTGTATTCCATGTTGTTTTTTATACTGCCATCGTCATTGTAGCATCTGATGTTAAACAACATGATTAACTTCTGCACGTATGGTTCATTTTCTGTCTCATCCTCTTCCCAAAGGGGAAATTATGTGGTCAGAGTAAAGCATTGGTAGCTTTTTAGTTTTTTTAAATAAATATGTACATGTACCTTGCTTTTGAAGAGAAAGGTGGTGTGGTTTATAGTAGTTCTTAGTTTGTTCCACAGTCTGGGACCACTCCTGAGAAAAATCTTTGTCCTCTGTACAGATAACATGTATAAAGGCTGTCTTCAAAACCAAAAGTACCAGAACTTTTTCATACTACTTAATGGAAGTTTTGATTTGGAGAAAACAATCAGATCTGTGAGTGAAGAGAGGGAAAACATTACATCATAAGAATGTGTGGGTTTCTATTGTCTTTGAAAGAAAAATGATGGCAGAATTGCACATAAGTGTGACTAAAGGTCATTTTTCACAAAGTCTAAATGCATTATCTATTTGATAAAAATGCTGGTAAAAATGTTTATAAAAGATTTTTTTTCATCCTGTTTCCTCTTTCTGAATTATTTTACAAATAGAATTATAATGTCTAAATCAATTATCATTACTTATGCCGCTGAGTAGCTGGGCACGTTTTGGTTTTTTAAGAAAACTATTCTGCTGTATTTACTCCTGAGTACATCAGTCTGATCAATACAAATATATTACAGGGCTTAATTGTGCAAGCCCCCTAAGAATGGAGCATCTGTTGACTTTAATGGGAGTTCTATAGCATGGGGTTGGGGAGGAGGGTAAACTTCTTGAATCAGGCCCACTGAATTTTATTAGGTCAACATTTTAAGCATTTGAAGAGACAGTGTTTTGGCTGATTGGTTTGGGGCTTTTGCTTTCTATTCTCCCTCACCATAACAGACAAACCAATCTTTTTGAGAACTGAAGACTTGAAATATTGTGTAAAAAGAACAAGGAGTACTTGTGACACCTTAGAGACTAAGAAATTTATTTGGGCATAAGCTTTCGTGGGCTAAAACCCACTTCATCGGATGCATGCAGTGGAAAATACAGTAGGAAGATATAAATACACAGAGAACATGAAAAAATGGGTGTTGCCATACCAACTCTAATGAGACTAATCAATTAAGGTGAGCTATTATCAGCAAGAGAAAAAAAAACTTTTGTAGTGATAATCAGGATAGCCCATTTCAAACAGTTGACAAGGAGGCGTGAGTAACTGTAGTGGAAAAATTAGCATGGGGAAATAGTTTATGTAAGTTCATCAAATCCCTACACTAGGGAATTAGTGGCTGCTATCATAATGAAGATAGAATGTAATGTTTTCTGCGGGGAAGATTCTCTTTGTGTATTTCGGGCCTGCTCCAGCAGCCAGTGGTCAATGGCACAACTCTCAGTGGTTTAAATAGGTCCAAGTTTGCAGAGATGCCAAAGGTTGACTGTCCTTAAGAATGAGATTTACAGCCTCAAAGGGTATGTCCAGACTACCCGCTGGATCGGCAGGTAGCGATCCCCAAATGCGCTCCCGTCGACTCTGGAACTCCACCAGGGTGAGCAGCAGAAGTGGAGTCGACGAGGGAGCCACGTCCATCGATCCCGTGCCGTGAGGACAGGAGGTAAGTCAAAATAAGATATGTGAATTTCAGCTATGCTATTCCCGTAGCTGAAGTTGCGTATCTTACATCGACATCCCTTCCCCTCCCAGTGTAGACCAGGCCACAGAGTGAGATTCAAGGCCAAAGAGTGAGAGTTTCCAGGTGGTGTGTTAAGTCATTGCTTAAGACAGGGACTCTTATCTTTGGTCCTTGGTGACATCCAATAGTCCAGGTTTTTAATCCAATCAGCACTTATTAGTTTATTTTAAAATGTACACTGCTTAATATTGCATATGAAATGCTTAAATGTCCTAATTCATGCTAAAGTCTAGGGCACATGAAAATTCTATATGCAATGCAAACCAGTGGATTTTAATAAAAACAATTATTTGCTGGTTGGAACAAAAACCTGTATGGCTGGTGATCCCTGAGGACCAGAGTTGTTAATCCCTGGTTTAGGCACATTGTCAGTGGACGGAAAAAGAGATATATTCAATAATAAACTGTTTTTATATAAACCTAACAAAAAAGAAAACTGTTTTTCAATACAATGTTTATTTTGCATATCACCTTGTCATAATGGTCATCCATTTGAAAAACACTTTACTGTACAAATATTATTTTATTTGTATATTAATGCTAATATTACATTTACAGCAAACTAAAATAATCAGATTCCAAAATAAATACATGCAAAATAAATTAAAATGAAATAACTAAAATGAAACACAAACAATACATTAAATATATGTAAAAATAAAGTAATTTAATTTAATTTTATTAATTTGAAGCTAACAAACCATAGATAAAGGATTCAGATTCCACATTTCTTTTAATATCTAATTTGGTTTCACATTTTATTCATGTGCTTTGTTATACTGTCATGTGGCTCCCTTTGCTGTTTTTATAAATTCTTTTGGTGGCTCAAACTTGAATCATAGCTCAGGATTTGCCAACGTCATTTGGATAATAGAGGACAGTGTCCCGTATAGCCCAAGGTTAGGTCTGAATGGTGTCTTATTCTTTTGAACAAGACTGAACACTCTCTCTTCTCCTGTATTTGAGGGGGGTAAAACTAAGACAAGCCTGGCTACCGTGGACAGTAATGGGAACTTGAAAAGACCACATTTTAAAAAAAGAAGTCTTGCTACTGGGATGATGAAAGGCCAAGAATTTGTCCAGTGTGGTTTAATTTCTGAACTGTATTTTGCAGTACCTGCAAACTTTCAATCAACTCCTGCTTGTTTTTTGGGCAAACTCATATTTTTGTGACCATCAAGTATTCATACACACACACATGAAAAATCTGCATATCCTCCTCTCTTCTCTCCCACGGGTATAGAACATGAGCCTGTAGTCTCCATGGTTACCACAGTACCCAAGCTTGGAAAGCGGCTTTCCAAGCTCTAAGCCAGTGGCCCCCAAACTTTTCAGGGTCATGCCCTCCTTATCTGCCCCCCCATTGCCCCTGTCCATGCCCCTCCCCCAGAATTGGGGCCATGGCTCCTGGGGAGGGGGGCAGACAGGGGCAAGGGGGCTGAGGCTGGGATCACGGCTGGGTGCACAGTCGGGGCTGGGTGCAGAGCCACAGCCAGGCTGCAGTTGAGGGCCGAGGCTGCAGGCGGGACCGGGAGCCAGCTGCAGCTGGGGGTGGAGCCAGAGCAGAGCTGGGAGTGGAGCAGGGATGGGTGGCACTCCCTCCCCACTCCCCATGGAGGCTGGCCTGGCCCCCGCTGAACATTCCTCTGTGCCCCTCTAGGGTGGCGCGCCCCACCGTTTGGGGACCTCTGCTCTAAGCCCTGTGCCTGAGGCCCTGGATGTATTGTTGTCTCTTTCAGGCATCTGAGTAAAAATATTTTAAATCTTTATATATTTACTAAAAATTAGTGGAGCTGTATATGATTGTGTGAGATAGCATGCTAATGAGTGAGTCTCACACCCAATGAGTGACACTTGACATGTCTGAGTTTGAGGGCTTTAATGGCTAGAGAATTATAGTTCAAGTGGGGAAGGGTGGATAGTTGGTTAGCTTACTACTAGCCTTTTACTTTTGGACACCTGGATTTAGATTCATTGGATGATCCTGGCCCCACTGAAATCACAGGCATAGCTCTTATTGATTTCAATGGGGACAGGATTTCACCCGTTACACCTACGTCCACTGCCTAGCATAATGGGAAGCAAATCCCTGATTTAGTTTTCAGACCACTGTGATTGAATTGCTTACTCTTCTCTTTCTTATAATTAATGTTTTACTGACAAAATGTATTGTTATACTATATTATAAATTGTGTAATATTTGGATGAACATATATAATTTCTATACCTTGTATGTAACGAAGCAAAACAATAAAAATAACTCAGAACAACTTTTTAAACAAAAAGCTTCCTTTTAAACATTGCTTCATTCAGAAAAGTGACTGCAAAAATGGCATAGTGAGGTTTTATTCCAGTCTAGTTTATTCAGGTTTTTCTACTGGCCTCATTACCGCAGTATCAGAACACTTTCCAGAAATGCATTAAGCAATGTGACTAACATTGACCATGTTTATTATTTCTCTATTATCGCATATCAAATTTGCTCAGATAGCAGCTAAAGGATTTTTTTTTCCTAATGGTTCATGAACAGGAAAAAAACCCAGTTTAACTTTTAGATTCCTAGATCACACTTAAACATTTTAAAGTAGGAGATCATTCTAATAACTACAATTGCACCTATTTGAATGTCAAGAGCATTCTGAGTACCACACAGCATATTTATATACCCCTAAGTAATTCTGAATTTATTCTGACCCAGAACCTCTTTCTCCCCACCTGTTTGGGCAATGGAAAAATCCTTTTACTTCTTTCTCCTCCACATCATACAAAAAATCCACCACTTCCTTTCCATCCTGACAGCTGAACAGCTGGGGTTGTGAACCCTCCAGGATTGGCTTGGAGTATCCAGGAATTAAAGATTAATCTTTAATTAAAGATTGTCATGTGATGAAATCTCCAAGAATACAGCCAACCAAATTTGGCAACTCCTATGAACAGCTTGTCCATATTATTCCATACACTGCCCACAACCCAAGTTGTCTGCAAATGAAGCCCTACCCATTTGAAATGCCAGAACAAGATGTCACTCACAGTAGATTGTGCAGATGTTGAAAATATGATAACACAATCTGTGCTAGATTCTTCCAGCTTAGCTTTGTGAAAGTAAAATAAATTATATTGTAAAAATAAGAATGGATTAAAGAAATGTGTATGTACCTTTAAGCAGAAATAAGAAATGTTAAAATACAGGTGCCAGGAAAAGAAACATTAGGCATAAACAAGGGTGCTAATGGCGAAACATTAACAGAAGATTGTAAATAGTAAGGAAATAAGATATGCATGCCTAGCCCAGGTAAACTTATCAGATTCTGCTTCCTTTGTTATCTTGTTAAGTACTCACCCTTTTATTTGTATAAATAAAATAGTTTGTGTCATGCGTGTGCTCACATTATCTGGGTGTTATTGACAGAGTGCCGTGCTAATAAAACAGAGTGGTCTGACAAACTTGTGAGTCCTGAGTCTAACTTTGACAATTTGGAGGTTCCACCAAGATGGCAACCGTCTTCGCTGGGGCTGTGTGATTCCTGACTGTTTTTGTAGGACGACCGTGGCAGCCAGCACCTGGGCATTTGGCCTGAGCGGTCCTCCACTGGAACGGAAACGCTCACGACCACAGTGAAGTCTACGCCATTGAACCTGTTGGTTCCCACTCTGTTCTGGTAGGGATCCCGGGATCTGACATCAGGAATCCGGTCAGGTAATTATTTCTGTGTTTTGTCCGGACTGAGGACTGTCCTGTCTTTGTGTCTATCCGTCCTCCTGTGGAGTGTTTGAGTCTGGGTGCCGTCTCTGTCCGGGGATCGGCCGACCAAGGGGTTCCTGTCCCCGCGGTCTGAGTGAGTGGAATCTGCACAATCTCAGCCGCACCGCACTTTGGGTAAAACCCTTGGTGTGAAGGCAAGGACGATTGAGGCAGTAGCCTGTGGGCTCCTTTTGTATGTTGCACTGGGCATCGCTCTGATGAACCCGAATTTCCTTCTTGTGTGATTGGTGTGTGAAGTCCTCCTGTATGGGTAACCAGACGTCTAAGTCAAGACAGCTCCCTAAACGAACGCCGGCTCATTTTATGTATTTAGGATGGGTCCAGACTCCTGTAAAAAGGGTCCAGGCTCCCGTAAATTTTTGGAAAAATGGTCTAGGCTAACTCAGGGGGATCCCAAAACTCAGTGGCCACTGTTAAAATCTTGGAACAAAGACCGAGTGGACGTCTTAAAGGACAAACTCGGCCAACCTAAAACTGAATTGGCTAAAGGAGAGGTTAATTGTTTCATGCAGTGGTAGGAAGAGGCAAATCATAGGTGGACAAAATCAAAACTCGCCTCTCTCAATTATTCAAATAATAAGTTAAAAGCTTTATTAAAAGCCTCCTGTCCCACCACCAGACTGAGCGCTCCCCTTTACCCCATTCTCAAAAAAAACCCCACCCCGGATCGATCCAACCCCCTTCATACTCCCATCTCATTGTAAAAAGGACAAAAAGCTCCTTGTTCTGTTCCCCTTTGTTGTCTGCCTCAAAAACTAATTCTTTAGTATTCCACTACCAATTCAGCAAGGGGGGGGGCTCCTCAACTAGCCCCCACCCTTCCTGGTCCCTTTCCTTAAACATTTCTTTCAAAAAAATTGTAAAATGACCACAATATCACTCTCAAACGGTTCATTGGAAAAAAGCAGGATTGGGCCCAGACAAGCAGGCAAGCAACAGATAAAAAAACTGAAAAACAGGTTGAAAGCCCTAAGGGCATAGTGTCAGAAGTAAGAAAAGCAGTAAGTGCAGGCATGAATCCCTGGAACAATACTTAAAATAATTAAATTTGAGTTCATGAAGGTGTCATTTTGGGAGATAAACAAGTAATTTAACGAAAGAGAGTGAAAAGTTAACTCTACAGAGGCTGGAGAGAATTAAGCAGTTAAACTTTGTAAAAATGTTAAAAAGGACCATATTAAAAAGAGAGAATTCTTGGTTTCTTTGCAGCCATTCTGAAGGAAAAATGGGCCCTTTTCCAAAAGAATGCCTGTAAATAATCCAAATATATATATACAACTATGTAAAAACAAAGCAGTGTAAAGAAATGTTAAGGAAAAGAAAATGTGTATGTATCTATTTGTCTGTGAAAATATGTAAAGTTCTAAAAATCTAAACCAACACATCTGGTTTGTAAAACTCCTGTTTTCTAGGTGCGAGATAAATTGGTTTTGTTTTTGTTTTTAATGCCACTAAAAATTCATTTGACTCTTTAATTCAAAGTTGCAAAACTGACAGACGTTTTTGCAAGACACAGGTAATTAGTGTTGTTTGGCTTTGGGATTTAGCATTTAACCCTTAAGGGGTAACTTGATTCTTTACAAAATTTAAAATGATTTTAAATAAAGACCATGTCATGGCTGCAATAGGGCAGTCAAAATCAGGAGAATAGGGAGAGATTCTGGAGTCTTCTTGTCTGGTTGGTTGGTTGGTTGGTTGGGTTTTTTTGGTAACAATAGCAGATAAAAACTGTAGTACAAAAATAAGAAATTAACAATGACCATCTGAAGCAACAGCTGAGGTAAACAAAACAAAAAGAAGCAGTGTGAAAAACACTGAGCCTTAAAATGGCTCTGTGTAATCAGACTGTCACTTTAATAAGGGTACATAAAAACTCTGTAAGAACAAAAGAAACAGTTGGCCATTAATATGGCTAATGTTTAAAAAAAGTTGTAGTATAAAAGAAATGTGCATTTTCCCTAGGACATGTGCAGTGTATATTGTAAAAAAAATGCAAATAAAACGTGCTACTGAATTAAAATCCTATTAGGGCTCCAAAAAAAGCCGCAATAGACTGTGTTTTCTTTTTCAGATCTCTGTGTGTTTTGTAAGCAGGAGTTAAAAGTAAAAAAAAAAAATCAAAACTCTGGTGAAAGTTAATTGTGTCCCTTTTAAGACAGAGTCTCTGAGCTCTGCTGATGGCTTTAAATCCAAAAGCCAAGCCTGTGTTAATACAAATTACCTAACTGATAAAGGAAGGTGAAAACTGCCAGCACAAAAAAAATTGCCTACATAAAAGACATGGTATAACAAGATCCCTTTAAAAAAATTGATGCTAAATGTTATTGTTAATATTAAACATTGAAATAAATTTAATGTTAGTAAGTACCCCTGTAGCAATGTATAGTGTGTATGATTTTTAAAAAAATCCTTAAAGGTAATATGGTAATAATACTTCTCAGCTATTACCTGTGAATAAACTTAAAGCTTAACACAGCAGGAAAAACATTACAAACTTGGTCTGCTATATAAAAAGAAAAACTTGAGGTACACCACCTCATGAATTTAATAACTAAACAGTGGAATAATTTCCTCATAACCCTTAAAAAGTAAAACCCATTAAAACCTGGCCTGCCTATAAAACAAAAAGCACAGAAAAATATGGGGGTAATTCCTCTGTTTTGCCTGCAATCAGCAGGGTATTTGTAAAAGAAAGAAATCTTTTAAGCGATAATCAATGCCACCCTGAAAGGGGTAGAAAAATGTTATTTTTGTCTTTCAGAAAATTAAAAAAACCTAATACCAGCTACAGAACAACCTATTACAAAAACACATAATAGTAAAAAAACATACTGCAATAGCTATGAAATGTATTAAATACAGATATTTCAAACATAAGATGTTTTGGGTAATATCAAAAAATATTACGGCTTTAATGCATCTGTTAAAGCAAAAAAAAAATCATTGTTTAATACCTATCAATATAAATAAATGCAGTATGTCTCCAGTATGGTAAAACAAAATTTGTTAAGTAAAAAAATTGTTGTTAAAATCGCACACCAACAGGCTCTGAAAGCAACGATATAAAAGGTTAGCCCATGCCCCAGATTGCACCTGGAATCTTTCTGAATGCCCTGGACCTCAAGCCAGTGGGCTGAGGAGAAAGGGAAACTATTGAACACCAGAGATTGTACCAAGTGGACTCCTCAAAAGTGGGTATGCTTATCCATGCCTGTTGCTCCAAAGTTCTGTAGTAAAAATATCTCACTAAAATCCTGTATGTAAAAAAAAATTAATAATAAAACCAAAGTACTGTATAATGGGCTATGTGTATGTGTTAATTCTTGAAAAAAAGTGTTTAAAAAGTGTTAGTAACCCACCAGAAGACAAATGTAAATGTAATGTAAGTACTGTGTTTACCAATACTCACATTTACTATTTGCCACAACAACAACAACAACAACAAAAAGTCTCAGCTTACTGTAAGCACTGATTTAGCTAAGTTCTCTATCAGTCTTGGTATTAAATGGCAAAAAGTTACCAATCATCTGTTAAAAGGTAAAAAGGTAACATAGTTCCTAAAAACAAAAACAAAAACAAAAAAACACCAATGTGGGAAACGGAACCATTCATATTACACACGCAAATGAAGACATGTTAAGAATTGCCACTGCAGAAAAACATAACAGCTTACCATTGGTATAACATTTTCTGGATGGTCCCCAAAACTACTAGCATATTACTGTTACGACCCCAATTGTTTTTGGTTTTAAATTGTATGTGTTTAATTGCAATGTTTAAAATGTGCTGTTAAATAAAACAAATGTATGCAAAGCTAAAGCCACAGGCTCAAATCATCTCCCAGTATTTTCTATTACGTGGACTAAATAAGGAGTGACACTGGCGATTAATAATCTTAGTGTCAAAAGGGGGATATGTAGGAGCAGGATTTTATAATGTCCCATAAGAATTAAAGTATAATTTAATTTCATCCTGCTAGCTATCCTTTTTAAATAGCAAAAAGAAATGACCCTCTGGGACTATAAGATTTTGTTTTCCCATATGCATTACAAATTGGGCCCACTCTAACTCTTTGTTTTAAGATTTAGGTAGTAAAAGACAGGATTCTCTATTGTGTCTATGTTAAGTAAATTAGAAAAACATTGAAGGCCTGGGTCTCAATGTAAATTGTCTTGGTTATTAATTGTAAAACTTACAAGGTTTAATTTTCAATGCTTTTTTGCTCGATATAAAATACTACTGTTTGTATTCTCAATCTGTTTGTGTAAATAAGAAATGTATGCATCAGGAAAAAAATAAGGTGTAAAAGCCATTGTTATAGCCAGAGTCAAGGAATAAGTAGTAAAGAGACTTAAAGAATATCAAAGAATCATCATGCACTGCTTACTACCCAGAGGGCTGTTAAACTGTCTGGCATCTCAAAGTGGATACATGCTTTGCAGTGTAAGAATGCACCACCCCCAGTGAACCAATCATCACCTCAGTACCACGCAGAGTCACTTTTTACTCCAGAAGAGGATGTAGAGAAACAGCCTGCAATACCTTACAATCTACGTTCTCGTAAGGGTTGCCAGAAGCAGACAACAACCTAAAGCAAGGCCCAAGAAGAAGCAGTAGCGAGCCTAACGCCTGCTGCCTGGTGAACAGAAAACCATGACTGCGGTTTCCTCAGTTAAGGTTGTCGGAACCAGAAGGGCCCTGCCTCCAACATGCGCCTCTGGTGGCGCCTGTTCCTCGGCTGCTGGTGTCTTAAGGTCTGGGGAGTCCACAATAACAATTCTTTTATCCAGCAGCACGTGTGAATAGCTCAGACCCTTATTATTTCTAAATGCTGGGTCTGCAGCCACATCCCAGCCCACTCTCAAACTGGTGTTCCTGTCCTGGCTATCCCACTCAATTCCCCAGACCTCACTAAAGGACCATGTCTGTTTAACACAATATAAAACAGTAATAACACCTGGAAAGAGGCTATTGGCAGTTCCTTTATCCCACTTGGAGAAGTAATATATCAGGCAAAAAGGCTCCTGAGGTTACAAGCAGTAGTTAAAATAATGGCAAATAAAACTGAAAAAAGTTTAAAAGCCCTGACCAAAAAAACAGGGGCAATTCAACAGGTGGCCCTCCAAAACCATCAGGCATTAAACATAATGCTGGCGGCCAAAGAAGGGACCTGTGCTCTCATTGAAAAACAATGTTGTGTGTTTATACCTAACGATACCAATAAGGTAATAAATCGCTGTAGCCACTTAAAACAAATCTCATATCTTCCCCATAAAAAGCCGAGTTCTTTATAGCAGTGGCTAAGAAACCTGTTCAATTTCTCTGGCATAGAAATCTGGTTGTTTCAGGAAGCCCTGACTATCCTGTTTAAAATCTTAATAAATTTTTGTATGTTTTCAATTAGTCTCCTGTTGTATCCAAAATTGTGTCAGGCATGCCACCCAGGTAATTGCCCCAAAACAAAGTGCTAATATAATAATTTTAAATATTGCTAATAAACAAAAAAATAAAAAACGGTTAATATGTAAAATCCAGTAAAATGTTGGTCATGGCGTAAGCTTGACCAAAAGGAGGGATTGTGAAAGTAAAATAAATTATATTGTAAAAATAAGAATAGATTAAAGAAATGTGTATGTATCTTTAGGCAGAAATAAGAAATGTTAAAATACAGATGCCAGGAAAAGAAACATTAGGCATAAACAAGGGTGCTAATGGCGAAACATCAACAAAAAATCGGTAATAGTTAGTAAGGAAATAAGATAGGCATGCCTAGCCCAGGTAAACTTATCAGATTCTGTTTCCTTTGTTATCTTGTTAAGTACTCACCCTTTTATTTGTATAAATAAAATAGTTTGTGTCTTGCATGGTGCTCATATTATCTGGGTGTTATTGGCAGAGCACTGTGCTAATAAAACAGAGTGGTCTGACAAACTGTGAGTCCTGAGTCTAACTTTGACAGCTTCCTCTTGGTGTGGTTCAGATACCCTACTAGGCTTTTTTGGGTTCACCTCCTCTTGGTGGGACTTGGATGCCTCCTTGAACTGTGTGGGACTGACTCTTCTTCAAAGGGACTTGAATATCCCTCTGGGTTTTCTGGGACAGATTTCCCCCTTAATAGGGTTCACAGGGCTGGCCTTACTATGAGGCAAACTGAGGCGGCCGCCTCAGGTGCCAGACTGGGGGCCCAGGGAGGAGGCAAGAGGGTGCCACTAGGACCCAGAGTGTAGAAAATTGTGTCTGGTGCTGGTGCATATGTATTCTCTCTGCTCTAGATGCACAGAGATGGTAGAGTGCTGTGCTGGAGGAAGGAGGGCACAAGAGAAATAACGGGCAGACAGGAGAAAATGCAAGAGGGAACAGCAGAAAGCAGCAGGAGCTGCAGGAAGAGAGAGGAGGGGGAGCCTCTTTTGTACCTCTCTAGCACCCCCAGGAGCCTGGACTGATTAATACCAGCTTTTCGGGGAGCTTTCTGTTTCCTGCTGCTTCCCTGAACCCACTTGAGAACAGGCTGTCAACTGAAGTAGTAGGAGCCAGTTAGGCCCTTAAGACGCTGATATCTTCCCTCACTCAGGCCCTGCTACCAGCCTGCTTATTTGTCCCCTTCAACTGAGTGTTGCGAGCCACTATAGCTGGCACAGAACAGCAGTCATGAGTGAAAGAAGAAGATGCCTTTCAGAAAAAGAAAGCAAAGAAAGCTTTTCTATCTAAGCAGGAAGGAGCTCTCCTGAGTTACATAGACACAAATCTTCACGGTGAGCCTTCCGGCCCCAGTTAGGATGTAAGTGGTGAGGAGATGCCTGATCTTCCAGTTAGTCAGAGTGCAGGTGACCTGGCAGCTACTGCAGCATCCATATTTCCATCTCAAATGGATGTAATCATGCACATTCCTGAACAAAAAAGTGTATATCAGAGAAGAGTGTGGTGGAGGCGTAAGAAACAGCTGCTGCTGAGTTTAGTTCCTTAAGTCTAGACAATCTAGGACTGTGCACCCACTTGAGCATTAGCCTGAGGGACTTCCTTGTACTGCATGGGCCACAGCAAATAAAAGACTTCATGTTCCCCAAAGACAATGAAAATAGAAATTTCCATCCAACACATTACTGGCGTGAAATCCCCAATGGTGACAAAGTGGAGAGGCCGTGGCTTATGTACTCAAAAACCCAGAATTCTGCATACTGTTTTTGTTGCAAACTCTTCCAGTCTAATGTTCCAGCCACATTGGGTTCTACAGGAACAAAGGATTGGAAAAGTCAGGCTAGAAATCTGGCATGCCATGAGAAAGCAGCAAATCACCTGAGAGCATTCCATAGGTGGAAAGAGCTTGAGATGAGACTAAGATTAAAGGCCACCAAAGATGATCAGCATCAAGAGAAGATTGCATCAGAGTCTCTGTACTGGCAAAATGTTCTGAAAGGGCTCATTGCCATTGTGAGAATGTTTGCTACTCAAAACCTAGCACTGGCTGGCACTTCAGATCAGCTGTATGTGCCAAACAATGGAAACTTCCTTAAAATTGTGGAGCTGATGGCTGAGTTTGATGCTGTACTCCAGGAGCATCTAAGGTGAGTCAAGAAATGTACACACACCACTACCTTGGGAAAATCATTCAAAATGAGATCATACAGTTACTGGCAACAAAAGTCAAACAGAAGATTGTGGCAGATCTGAAGTCAGCAAGATATTACTCTGTTATTCTGGACTGCACACCTGACATTGGCCATGCGGAACAAATGACTTTAATGGTGCGTTTTATAACAACAGAACCTAGTGAAAATGTCTGCAATGGTGACTGTAAGGGAGCATTTTCTAGAATATATTGACATTGATGATACTACAGGAGCTGGTATGAGAAATGTGCTTCTTAAAAAGCCGAATGATACAGGAATTGTGATAGCTGACATGAGAGGTCAGGGCTACGATAATGGTACCAACATGAGAGAAAAGAACGGAGGAGTGCAGACATGGATCTGAGAGTTAAACCCTCGAGCTTTTTTTGTCCCATGCAGTTCTCATTCATTGGACTTGGTGGTCCATGATGCAGCATCAGCTTCTAGTGAGGCTGCTGAATTTTTTAATGTAATTCAAAGCATCTATGTATTTTTCTCTGCATCAACTCATCGATGGCAAATTTTGAAGCAACATCTGGGAACATCCTCTCTGACACTGAAACCACTGAGTGCCACGCAATGGTAAAGTCAAGTGGAAGCAATAAAGCCTATCAAACACCAAGTTGGGAAGATAGATGATGCCATAGCTGCCATTATGGAGGATAATGCTATGACAGGAACTGTTTGTGGGAGAACAGCAGCAGAGGGAAATGGACTCACCAGAAACATATGTAACTTCAAATTTTTGTGTGGCTTAGTGTTGTGGCATGACATACTGTTTGAAATATATGTTGTAAGCAAGAGACTCCGAGATGTTGACCTTGATATATCTGGAGCAATGAAACAACTAGACAAAGCAAAGTCATACCTACAGTCTTACTAGTCAGATGAGGGATTTCAAAACATTCTGAAGAGTGCACAGAAGTTGGCAGAGGAACTTCACATTGAAGCTATTTTTCCACCCATTCAAGAATACAAGAGTCACAGATGAAGAAGACATTTTGATTACAGGGCATGGGATAATTCCATAAGAGACCCCAAACAACAATTCAAAGTTGAATTCTTTAACCAGGTGCTAGATTATGCAATACTGTCAGTTGAAGAATGTTTCATGCAGCTCAAGGAACATTTGTGATGTATATTTGGGATGTTGTATGATATTCCAAAACTCCTCACTATACCTGAAGAAGACCTACACCAGAAATGCAGGGCACTAGAGACAGTATTGACGCATGATGACATGCGCGATATTGCAGATCTTCATAAAATGTCCAACCCTCTCATTTTGTACGTGTGCAATTAAATAGTTAACAGTGCTGACATTTCAGTAATCCTGAGTGAGATGAATAGGACACATTTTAGAGCTATTACATTTTCTCTTTAAATCCCAGGCTGACATCACTGCATTAATCACACTCAGTTTACATTTTGACTTAAAAAGCAAGTTACAGTTAACTTAAAATGAGATTTTGACTTGCATATGGAGTGCATGATTGGGCCCCAAGCAATATGCATTTTAATTATTAGTGAGCCAGCGGGGGCCACATGTGGCTTTTTGTTCATTGTCTTCTAACAGCACTTTATAACTCTGGATTTGAGTCTCTTCTTTTTGATTATTGGTTACCATTGATTTTCCTTTGAATATTGAATCGTACTCTAGTCTTCTCCCTGTTACAAAAAGAGCTAATACTATTATTTAGAAAATTGGGATCTTCAGCTGAAACCTTTGCACAGATATCTCAAATCAAACTACTGAGAGGTAGAGTCTCCCTTAGCTAACTAGGCAGCCCTACTGCTTCCAGATGCAAAGTTTCCCTGTTAACTGCTGAAACAGGTTTCTCATAATAAGAATGTGTGCATTTAATGTTTACTCATTTGGTTACCTTCTCATCTTTGACAGCATCCCTGTCAGGCTTTTGTAATTTGTATTTTTGCCAAAATGTACTCATGCATCAGTTGCTTTCATTTATTTTTAATTTGCTCCTTTTATGTGAATAAACTGCTCTGTAGATGGTTAGATGAGCCGTCAAAGAGAATTGCCGTTTACTGGACAATGCTTGTGCTAGTGACAACAGGAAAAATAAAGACTTAAAATTCTAACGAAACAACCAGAACTCTGTCCCCTGGCGCACACACACACACACACACACACACACATATATATATATATATATATATATATATATATATATATATATATATATATATATATATATATATATATATATATATATATATATATATATATATATATATATATATATATATAGCAGCATTGTCTAATGGTCCCAACCTCATTGTGTCGGAGTCTCATGTTTATTATATATCAGTACTTGTTCCCACCATGTACCCTCTTGGCATGCCTGGTTATGGTTGCTGCTTCTCAATTGGTTTTTGTCCTTTTTCTTTCCTGAGTTTGTCTCTCTATCTTTTTTCCAGGTTGTCTCTTAATTTTATATTTATTTTGGGAAGGGTGGAGGTTATTTTCCATTTTACACTTTTCTTCTTGTTCTTTATTTTGTGTTTTTCCCATTGCCTTTTTTTCTTTCTCATAGTTCCTTCTTTGACTTCCCAATTTTCATCCTACGTTTGCTACGTTTATGTTCCTTTCTACTGGCTTCAGTGGGGATGGATTTCCATTTAATGAAGGATGCCTGTTTGGCTCAGATAAACTTTTGCAGGCTCCATTTAACAGACTGCATTTTGTCCTGCCTTCCTGCTTTCATTTTAGTTTAAGGGTATACATGACTTCTGTTAACCCTGTTGTGGTTTCCTCAAGTAGCCTCCATGCTGAATGTAAATATTTTAATTTCCTCACTTTAAACTGTAGGAGCTTTTTAAATAACTTCATTTATTTTAAAAAATCCCCTTTTCTAAAGTTTGATGTCATTAATTTTTGGTACAATCCCTCCCCCGAGGATGTTGAATTTAATTATGCTGTGATGACTATTGCTTAATGACTCAACTATAGTTACAACTTTTTTTTTTAAAGAAAGAAACTTCTCTTTGTTACCTAGTAGTAGGTTGAGAGTATCCTCTCCTCTTCTGTGCTGCAGAACTAACTTTTCCAAGAAACAAAATAATTTTAAGTGTCAAGAAACTGCCTCTTTTAACCTTGTGACATATGACTAGTTTATATGCAGGCAGCTGATATCTCCCTCAAGATCACCTTGTTATCTTTTTCTTGACCTGGAGGCAGGTAATATAACCATATTGGTATATTAACATTTGTATGAATTTGGATTTGTATCCATACAGATTCTAGTATATGGTCTTCTATACACAGCAATGTTTTTCATAGGTTTCCATGAAATCTTTCAAATATAGTGTGATTTTCCAATTTCTGCTATGTAATCTATTTTTTCTGTATAGTTTCTACCCAACTAATACAGAATATAGTTTATTTTCCATCATTCCATCATATTTCAAAAATGTTTGTTATGTCAAGGTCCTCTCCAATTACCAGGTACTGTAATTCACCAGTTTTTGCTCCTAATTTCTCTCACTGGTGTGCAGACATTTATAATGTTTAGATTTGACTGTGTGCCTAATTTTAAAACAATTTTATATGCCTTCATGTTCTTCCTCTAATTTATTAACTAGGAAAAAGAAATGAGAGTTATTTACAAGGTTAAAGCATGTAAAACACACGCACACAATTGTGTTAGAGTCAGAGATTCCAAAAGGAAACAGTGGCAGCTATATATGCAAGCTTTATATGTCCTGAAGGACTAACCCAAACTAAGCAGTTTGAAGTGCTCAGCAGTTCTGACATCAACAACTTACCTCTTACTGCACAGTGTCACACAATTCATAGAATCATTCAGAAACAAAATTAATAGGTGCATTGACAATGTGATATTCCTACTGCAGTCACCATATGATTCCTTCCAGATCACAAAAGAGCAGGGCCAGGTAGAGCACACTTTGACAACACACATTACTCTGGTCTCTATTAAAATGGTCTTTCAAAGTTATTCATTGCTGCATTGAGCTCTTCTAATAAACTTACATCCGGTAGTTCAAATTCAGCAGACAGCCGATGCACCTCTCCCTCTGCCCCAGTGGCAACTTTTCCCACTTTGCTTCAGAGATGTTGTACAGGACAGAGCAGGCAGTTATAACCACTGGGATTCCCACCAGGCCAGTAGCAATCTGGCATTGCAAGTTTCCACAGTACAATCACCACTCGCTTCTCCACTGTCAGTGCAGCTCTCATTTTGGTGTCCCTAAGGTGGAGCGCTGGGGCAGGCTCAGCGCACAGATCCAAGAATGTGGCCTTGCACATCTGAAAGTTCTGCAGCCACTGTTTGTCATTCCAAACCTGCATTACAAAGCAACCCAACCAGTCAATGCTTATTTCTTGGGTCCAGAAGCAGTGCTGCACCATCTGCAGCTGCTCTGTGAATGCCACCAACAACCCTGAATTTGTTCTTGCTATGTTCCATGGCAATCTGTCCTCCATGGAATCATCATGTTTCCCGCTCATTCGGTTCTTCTTGCAGTTCTGCAAATACTCCAGGATCATAAGATACCTTTTTACTGATATAAGTGCATCTACGCTAGTGCCGATATAGCTACCGCCGCTCATTGGAGGTGATTTAATTACGGTTTAATAATTATGTTGATAGCATAGAGTGGCTACTGGAGTGATCTTACGGCAGTACAGATGTGTGGCTCTGCTCTCACTAGTGTAGATGTGGCCCTAGCCAGCCCTACATGTAGCACTGGAGTTATTTCAGACAAAGTTACTGTGGAGACCAAGGATTTATGCATTTCACCTAATAATCTCAATTTAGCTTCCACAACCTGGACTTCTCTCTTTGACCTCCTATAGAGTTGGTACCAACATCCCTACAACCACAGGCTGCTCTCTAGCACAGACAGCGAATTTGAAAAATCAGGACAAGGGGCTGAGGGTAATTAGGGTGACCAGACAGCAAGTGTGAAAAATCGGGACAGGGGGTGGGGGATAATAGGTGCCTACATAAGAAAAAGCCCCAACTATCTGGACTGTCTCTATAAAATTGTGACATCTGATCACCTTTCTCCAACATGAACTAGAAAGTTTATCTAGATATCTTATGACCTGCACGGAGCTTTGCAGCACTGATTTAACCACAGAACAGGTATTAACCCGAGCCCCTAGGATAACTGGACTCAACGCAGCCCCTGCACAGCCCTACCCAGCCGGACCGCGCTTGCCGTACAAGATGGCAGCGCCCACAGGCCTAGAAGAACTCCGGGCTACACGGGAAGCTCCACCCCGTAGGAACACGAGACCGGAAGTGTCCGTTAATACGGGCGCTCCGGCTGTGTACCCGTCGGAAGCCCGTCTGTCGGTGCAGCAGGGTGTGGGGGCTGCAGCGCGGTGGGTTCCTGGTGCCGGGGAGAAACCAGCGTTCCGCTGCGGGCCCAGGCGTAGACAGGTGGGGGGCAGCGAGGCGGCTGCGGAACCCGGCGCGCGGTTCTCTGTAGGGGGGCGGGGGGCTGCTGGAACATGGTGCTGCTGCTTCTTCCCTGCCGCGCCCGGCCCCAGGCATCCTGCCGCTGCAGACCCCAAATATGGCCCCGTCCCAGGAATCCCCCCTGCGCCCCGCCAGGTATGCGCGGTGGGGTCACGCTGTTCCCGCGCTGCGGCAGTGCCGGGCTGGCAGGCTGCCAAGCGCAGGGTTTACAAGGGGGTGTTTTCTCCTCGTGCTTGTGGGGTCCAGAGCAGCCTGCGGGGTGTCTCATGTTGGTCTCTCCCTGCTGATGCGTCCAGCTGTTCCCCGGATCTGGGGTGGGGGAGTGCTGAGGGTATGGTGCTGCCTGGCTCCTCACACATGGTTCGGCTTGCAGGATCGGGGCCAGAGGCCTCAGTCCTGAAACAGACACTTGTAACTGTGCAGGACGTGAGTTCTTCCAGTGAAGTCAGTGCTGCTTACATCTGCAGGTACTCACATGCTTGAAACTGTTTGCAGGATTGGAGTATTAGAACCTCATCCTGCAAATGAGTGGCTTTCCATGTTTAGCTTTGCACACTCATGGACATAGGACTGGAAGGGACCCCGTGTCACTGAGTTCAACCCCTGCCATCGCAGGCAGCATCATCAGATGGTCCCATTCATCAAACTCCACCTGAAAATTAGGTTGTTTACACTGGAGGACATTGAAGTGAGTGGGGCTACACATGGGTGCATAGTCACCTTGTACTATCAGGATCTATGTTACTTAGGGCAGGTCTACAGTTAAAAAGCTGCATCGATGCAGTTGCACCGCTGTGGTGCTTAAGTGAAGACGTTCCTGTGCTGATTAGAGAGCTGCTTCTATCAGTCTAGTTAATCCACCTCTGCGACAGATTGTAGCTGTGTTGACAGGAGACGCTCACCTGCCGACATAGCGCTGCCTACACCGGACATTAGGTTGTGTAACTACATGACTCGTGGGTGTGGATTTTTCACACCCCTGACCAATGTAGTTATATCGATATAAGTCTGTAGTTTAGACCTGGTCTTAAGGTATGCCTACACTTAATGTGCTACAGCAATGCGGCTCTGCCACGGTAGCGCTTCAGTGTAGACTCTACCTGTGCTGACACTAGGGTGATCCATGTCCCTGAGAGGCAGTAACTAGGTTGATGAAAGAATTCTACGTGGGGATTTAGGCTGGTTTAACAATGCCGCTCAGAGGTGTGAATTTTTCACATCCCTGACCAACTTACTTAAACTGACCGAATTTTCTAGTGTAGATCAGGTGTTGGGATCCTAGGAATTACTGCTGTGCAAGATCATAGAAGTACTTATATTCACTGATGAAGTAGAAATATATGTTCCCCAAACGCATACATTACGGCAGCACTTACCAAAGCTTTGGGCACATCCCTGTCTGTCTGGACCTCCCAGTTGTTTTACGGAGTCTTCTTTGACTTTAAAAACAGGTCAAAGGTGTGAACTGCCCCAATAATTTTAATGGATGACATACATAGATGCTGGTGTTGAGGCTTTAAATGTCAACATTGTGAACTATTATGTTGCTCATCAAATTAGATGAATATCATGAGAATTTCAGTTGCTTGGGCCTTTAGCAGCACTTCTTGGGATTGAAGGAGTGAGACGTGAGCTTTCAGAAGTTTGAGAAATACTGGATTCTGGACCAAATTCTTTTCTTAGTTACAATGATGTAAATGAGTGGAATTACTCTAGATTTTGGTGTAATTGGTGTAACCAAGACCTGAATTTAGACTCATTAGCATTTAACACACCCATTCTCCAGGGTATGTCACTTGCTTTGATTCCTGATTTACTGCTGAACAGAGTCTAGTACATTTTAAAAATTCCATGTTGCTTTATGATCCTGAGCTGTACTTAGATCTTTGTCTGAATAGTGGCAGTTTGATTTTTCTTAATTTTATATTAAAGAAATTTTGAATAAATTCTTAAACATCTATTCATCTATCCTGCTTTTTTCATTGCAGTCTATAAGAAAATTCTGCAGTGTTATTTTGAGTGGGTGAAGCGGAGGAGGATGAAAAATGCCCAGACAAACAGCAGTGACAGTTACTGTGGCCACCCTGTTGGGCATTGCAGTAGGGGGTCTGGTTTTGTGGAAAGTAAGCCAGCGTCGGAAAGAAAGGGTCTGTCGTGGTCGTAACCAAGTTGGAGTTCTGAGAAGGTCAGAAGATGAGGAACTGACGGAAGTGAAGGAGAAGGAGTTACATTCATGTGTTAGTTCTCCCACCATTTCCTGGGTAGAGAAGATCCTTGGTGCAGAAATAGTGATAGTTTCAGAGGCAGAGGAATGGGATCGAGTGGAACCATTACTGAAGAAGGAGCTGCAGAGGTGGCCAGTCCTTGGGATTGACTGCGAGTGGGTAAGTGTTTGATCAAGGAAAATCTGTTCTCCAGTCTCCTAGGGCAAAGGCAGAGAATTGATGAAGCTTTGAATATTTCTTGCATCAACACCATTGGGTTACCTAAGGAGGTAGTGGAATCTCCTTCCTTAGAAGTTTTTAAGGTCAGGCTTGACAAAGCCCTGGATGGGATGATTTAGTTGGGGATTGATCCTGCTTTGAGCAGGGGGTTGGACTAGATGACCTCCTGAGGTCCATTCCAACCCTGATATTCTATGATTCATTTCTGGTTTAAGTAGTTAGAATGGACACACCAGAAATGACTCTTGAAATTGCCTGTGCAGTTACCACCAGGGAACCCAATAAGAGTCTATTGATTTTGATTTTAATAAAAACTTAAATTAACCGAGCATGGATTTGAAATGTATTGAGATCATCATTTGTTAAACTTTTGGAATAACTCTTAACATATTCTATTGATAGAATTATAACTGTTTTTGATTGATTAGATACTATATATTTGTACAGTGTTTCTTTCAAGGTAACTTGCTAGAATTGTATTAATTTAGCCTTATATTTTTAAGGAGCTTACCTATTTTAAAAACTATAACTAATTAAAATAAACTAAAAGAGGAGAAATTGCAGCTATTTATAACTGAACATGTAAAATATTGGACCTAACAGAACGTGAAATTCCCAGAAGAGGGCCAGCACAAGGCCTATGTAAGTGTTCACAACTGGTTTTCAGTGGGATTTAAGTGATGTCTAGACCCTGGGCTGGCCCTCTTCCGAAGGGTGAATTTCACCTACACTGCATACATTAACTAAGCTAAGGGGAGAAAAAAGGACCGAATGGTGAAATCTGTTAGGCTGTGAAATAGTCACCCAAGGAAAATGGGGGAAGCCATATTGCTTGTGTCTCTTAAAATTAGACTTGATAATGCACTGGAGAATATATTGTATGAAACAATGCTACAGTGGACAGGTTCTCAGGACAAATTATTTGGTGGCCTCAGAGTGCAGCCACCAACTCTTGCTGGTGGCCGCTCTCACACTTTTCTCTAACGTACTTAGTTAGCTTTAGGAAAAACAAATAAATATGCACATATACACATCCAAATCATTGTAATTTATTTATTGCTAGCTAGTAAGTCTCTTGTGAAAAGTGATATTAACAAACATACAAATCCTCTGTGAAAAGTGAGACTTACTCAGCCCTGGCAAGCCTGGGGACGAATTAAGCCCTGGATGGGGGCCAGGGGAGGCAGTAAGTAGGTTGGAGCCTGAAGCTCGGTGTCCAGAGGATGAGGCCTGCTGCTACGCGGCTGGAGCCTGTAACCCCATGGCCTAAGCCTCACTGCCCCTGGGAAGGTGGGGAAGTCACTGGCTGCCTGCTCCTCCAGCATTGTGCCCCAGGTGTCTCCAGAGTTGGGCAGGGCCCAGCCCCAGCAGCCAACACCAAGGCAGTGCATCCAGAAGCACCAAGGAGAGGGAGGGGCCACTACTTTGCCCCCTCCCAATCACAAGCCAGCATGCTGTGGCTGCAAGAAAAGGCCCTGGTGGCCGCATTTGAGATACGCTGGACTAGATCACTTACTAGGTCTTTTCTATCTGTAATGTCTATGATTCTGTTGTGGCTTGTTCTGTACCCAGACACTGATACTCTAACACCAGTGCTGTTTGGTTCTTTGATTTCAGGTGTCAGTGGAAGGAAAGGCCAGTCCTGTATCCCTCTTACAGATGGCCTCTTCCAGTGGCTTTTGCATTCTTGTTCGATTGCCCAAGTTGGTCAGCAATGGACAGACTGTCCCAAAGTCTTTACTGAACATCTTGGCAGATAGCACTATATTAAAAGTTGGAGTCGGATGTTGGGAAGATTCTTGCAAGCTACTTCAGGACTATGGCCTTGCAGTCAAAGGGAGCGTAGACCTCCGGTACCTCGCAATGAGACAGAGGTGCGTATCCATAGACAACAGCAGTGTACTTGAGGTGTACAATTTTAACTGGAAATTATAAAAAATGAATTTGATTCTGATGAAGGATGCTACATTGGTAGTCCTGGATTTGTCCTCAGAACAGTTATGGCCTGGGTAGCAGTAGTGCAAGCCTCCTCTTTTCCCCCCCTCTCCCTCCCCTTGCAGTATGCCTCAATCTATGACCCAGGCAGAACAACTCTTCCTGGGACAAGGGGGTAGAGTCTCCATAGCCCGTTCAGTCCTTGCGCTCTATGTTGAGGCTGTGAGTATGGAAGCCAAGTAGTGCCATTTGTGGTGGTTTTTGTAATGAGGGCGTCTATTAGGAACTCAACTAATACTTCCAAGCAGGGTGTATATATTGTAACTTCTACCCAGTGGCTCACAATTTCAAACTAAACTAGTACTGAATTGTAAGAGAGTCTTGATCATTAAGACAAAGACTTTAAAGAGGCAGAAAGGGAAATACACCTGGTCTCCATATACAGTAGACTGTTTTTTCTCTCCATCTTCTAGGGTGTACTACTTATTTTGTCCTCTTGAAAGGGGTTTTGCAGACCCATTCTGAGTGCTTATGGGCTTTCACATCATGGAAAACACTGGCTATATCATAATCAGGTGAACAGCCTTCTCAGACTGGCTCCATATCTAACAGCCAGGATTTGAAACATTGCCTGTCACCATTTACACCATGTACATAAACACGGCAACTTAACTGTTCATTTATGTGCATGGTGACTACTGAAAGGAAATATTGGAGACCCTATCTTCCTTCCTCCCACCTAAATATTTGGATTTGGCCTACATTGGAGGAGGGGAGGGCAAACTGACATGCATATTGGATATAGTGCTCAGTGATGGAGGAAGACCCACAAACAAATTCTAACTATGTAAATTGAGTGGTCAGCAGATGAGTGGAAAGAGATGATTATCAGACTTCTTGAGAAATGTACAAAATTAATCAGTTTTTAATTTTCCCCTTTAATAATTCTGTTTCCAGTGAAACATTGAAGATACAACAATATTTTCTAATGTTACTTTCATGTTAAAGGAATAAAGTTTTATAACCTTTTGCCTAGAAACACTCCTCAATTAGAATATTTTACAGGCCTTTGTCCTGTGTAACTGATTTGGGATGTAGGTCTGTTGGCCTTGTGCCGCCACTTTAGCAACGATGATTAGAGAACATGGAATCCTTGAGTCTTTCAGCGGGCAGTTGAAATGTGTATTTTCTGATTCTTCTCCTCTAAAGCAGTGACTGGATCTCTCATTTCTCAGCAATATGTAGCCCATTCCTGGCCATTTGGTCTAGTGGCATTTCAATTTCATACAGCAAACTTGCCTGTTACTGTAGGATCTCCTTTTCATTCAGAGGCAGACAGCTGATGAAAAGATCCCCACTCTTTCTCTCAAAAAGAAATTCTTAGATTCTGTAATGATCTAGTGTCTGTATTATGTGAAACAGCTTCAAGAGGGAATTGGTAACATTCATGCTTGAGATCTTCTGCTCTAAAACTAACCAGTGGCCTAAAGAACCAAGAGCTATGCTAGCTTAGTCAGTAAAGCTTATAGATGAGCAGGTGCCTGTTCCGATAGTGGTCACTGACACGTATATCGTCTAATCACACACTTCAGTAGTTCCTCTTGTTCAAATAGATTCAGGGTGGATGCAAACATTTTTCAATTTGATTGGTGCTTTTATCCATTTATTTGCTTTTGTTTGTTAAACTGAAGGAAGGATCTGCTCTGTAATGGACTCAGCCTCAAATCTCTAGCTGAGAACGTCCTAAACTGCCCTCTCGACAAATCTCTTCACTTGCGCTGCAGCAACTGGGAGGCAGAAGAGCTGACTCAAGACCAGGTGTGTCTTCTGATTGTAGCTATTCTTTCGTGAGGAGGAATAGTCTTGTGGCTAAAGGACAGGATTTGGAGTCAAGAGATCTGGAGTCTGTTCCAGCTCTGCCACAAGCTCAGTGTGTGACTGGTCCAGATGTTTCATCTCTCTAAGCTTCAGTTTCCCTCTCTTTAAATGGGGATAATTTCCTGTCTTGGAGGGGTGTGTGGGGGTGGGGTGTGTTCAAGGCTTAATCTTTGGAAAGCTGTGTGACATATTTGGATGTAAGAGGATTGAAGTGCCAGGTATTATCTCTGTTCATAGGCAAGTGCCAGGGACCTGGTGATTGTTGATCTGTGAGGGTTTTGTGAGTGGCCTGTATCTGGTTTGGGGGTTGAGTCTTGAAGGTGCTGAGCACGCTCATCCTGATTCAGCAAAGTCCTTGAGCACCTGCTTAACTTCAAGCACATGAGTAATCACATAGACTTGAATGGAACTACTCATGCTTAACTTTAAGCAGATGCTCAAGGACTTTGCTTGACAAGAGCCTGTGTGCTCAGCCCCTTCAGGACGGAGCCTATAATCAGTAGATTATCATTGAGCTTTTGGAGAGCAGGGAGGTAACTATATAAAGGTGTGTCTACCTTTGAAGCTAGTCTGTCTGTGTGATCATTTTGAGTGGTGTACAACAGACAGGATTACAGTGAGCATATGTAAATACTGTCTTTTGAGCTCTGCTTGTCCTTCACTCTTAAAATTTGACTTTGTAGCAATCTACAATATAATACCTTCTGGCTCCCTCTAGGGGTCAACTGGCTACACTGTAGATTACTGAAAGGGCTTCAGATTGCATAATGAAGAGGCGGGTCTGTGGTTCTAGGTAGGGAACACTAGAGGTTCCCAGACCCTTACTTCAGCGCTCAGTGCTGGATCTCAGTGTAAGTTCCTAAGTCAAATAAATGCTACTCCCTCTTTATCTAGAAATGATGTTTCACATTCGTTGTGTTGAGGGATCTCGTCTTAGGTCCTCACGAGGCGTTAGCCCTCCTTCTGCGCAGTAACACAGAGCTCTGACTCTTTTCTCCAGGTCACTTATGCTGCCAAGGATGCCCAGGTTTCAATGGCTCTGTTTCTCCGTCTGCTGGGATTTTTCTTCATCCCTGCTGCATCTGGAGGTGAAAATGCTGTTGTTGCTTGGCAAAAAGTACTGGACAAGTGCCAGGGCTTGATGGATGTCCCATTCAGAGGAAGAAGTAGCAGCAGTCTAGGAGATGATGGAAATGGAGAGGTGGACTCCCAGCAGAAACCAAGGAATCGGAAGTCGGCAGCTAATGGCCAGTCCCCAGTAAATCAACAAGTGAAGGATCCCCGCAAACAGAAGCGAAAGCCTCTCGGTGTGGGATATTCGGCAAGGTAATTGCATGAGCCTTTTTTACTATATGCACCTTAACTAAACTTGCAAGGACAGGATTTTGATTGATACTTCCAGCCCTGCTCATTATGGTTATGCACATTCACTATTGCTGGTGTTCAGTAGCTAACCCTGAGAGTTAAATGTAAGATATAAGTGATGGAAAAAAATGAATCAGATACGTTTACCAAAGGCTAAAAGAAAGCTCAAGATCGTTCTGATGCTATAGAGGTTCTAACCCACTGAGCGCACCTCAGAGCAACAGGACATTTGCCATTCTGCTTTATAAAATAGGGATATAATCAGGTATAATTTGACTGCCTCAGATCTCAGGAAGGAAAATCTCTGGCCTGCACCGAAGCAGAGCATTTCACAGTTTGCCAGGCAGGATGGATAATGCTAGACTGAGGGGGTCATTTTCTTTGCAGGCACCAGCTGTTAACTATTGCTGGAGGCAGGATACGAGACTTCAACCAATGGTCTGATCTGATCAGGCAAATTCTAAATTTTTATGTAACAATGGAATCTGACTGTCTGAAACTTCAGTTATTTTATATACAATGTTTTTTAATTAAAACAAGTTAGATAAACCGTCTTAATCTGAATCCAGCAAGGGGAGATGCAGAATTGATATGCCTGTTTTTAAATTTAATTTGATTATATCAGATTTTATATACACAAACCTGGGGAGTTAAACAACTTCAGTCATAGCCAAATGAAAAGGAAAAATAGACATTTCAACATTAACTTTCTCCTTTAAGATTCTCAGGTTACCTGTGGGGGAGATAATTTAATGGAGCCAGAAAACTGATTCATTAGTATTCTTTAACAATTAAAATAGAAATAACAGTGTTCTGTTACTTACGTGTGATTTTTCTCGGTCTCTTCATATTTCCAGGAAACATTTTGAGCCAACATCAAACAGTCCAAGAAGGGCTCAGCCCCCTAGGAAAAACTAAATAGCTGATTGAACAGAATTCTAAGCTAAATCCAGGTTGTGTGTATTTGATCGTTTATTTTTTTTTTTTTAAAACAAGAAGCTCCTTCATTAGAGAGACTTAAAACTAGTCAAGACAAAGTGCTGGAGAACATATTGTAGGGAATAATCCTTCCCTGGTCCCTAGGGTTAAATTAGATGTGATCAAAATGTTTTTTTTCTGTTGTTGATTTCTAGGAGAATGTTTGTTTGTTTGTTTGTTTGTTTTAATTTGAAAAAAAAAATGGATGCACAAATCACTCAGATGACACCTTTGACTGAGCTATTACACCTGCCTCTCCATTTATTTTCTGTATCCTCTATCTTGGCTGGCCAGGCTAAACAATGTCGCCTTTACTGCTTACTACCAGTTCACCTGAACTGCTGATAATCACTGGTAGGAGCCCTAGAATAGACCAGGGGTTGGCAGTCTTTCAGCAGTGGTGTGCTGAGTCTTCATGTATACACTCTAATTTAAGGCTTCGCGTGCCGGTAATACCTTTGAACCTTTTTTTAAAAGATCTCTCTATAAGTCTATAATATATAACCAAACTACTGTTATATGTAAAGTAAACAAGGTTTTCAAAGTGTTTCAGAAGCTTTATTTAAATTTAAATGCAGATCTTATTAGTTCAGTGTGCTCCTTGCCCTTGCTTTTCCTTGCTGCGTTTTTCCAATGTCTGGTAGCACCTATTTAGATACTTTAAGCTGCACACAGGCTTCTGAGTTATAAGTTGATAACTAGCTGGCAAGAGGTCAGCGGCTGGAACCCCAGATCGGCAGCTGAGGTGAGTGGAGCTGGTGGCTGAGCAGGGCCGGAAGCCTGGCCCCTATCTGGTAGGGGGCCTGCGCTGGAACTCCAACTGGAAGCAAGGTGAGCGGGGCTGTGGGGACCCCAGCTGTCAAGGGGCCAGCAGCCAGAACCCCAGAGCAGTGACGGGCTGACTGCCACCGCTCTGGGGTTTCCACCACCGACTCCTTGCCAGCTAGGGCCTCAGCCCATTGCCAGCCTGGAGTTCCATCCTCCAGCCCAGCAGCAGGTGCTGAGTGGGACCTCGGCTGGCAAGGAGCCAGCAGCAGGAACCCCGGAGTGGCAGCAGGCTGAGCAGCTCAGCCCACTGCTTCTCTGGGGTTTCTACCACCAGCTCCTTGCCAGCTGGGGTCTCAGCCCTCTGCCAGCCTGGGGTTCTATCCCCGAGGCCAGCATTTGGCGCTGAGTGGGACTGACAGCAGGACCGCAGCTAGCAGGAGCTGGCGGTGGAAACCCCAGATTTCGGCTGCTGGCTCCTTGCCAGCTGGGGTCTCAGCCCGCTGCCAGCCGAGGGTTCTTTCCCCCAGGGCAGCAGTGGGTGCTGAGTGGGACCAGGGGGGGACCCTGACTGGTAAGGGGCCAGCAGCGGGAACCCCAGAGTGGCGGCGGCGGTGGCAGGACCACGGCTGGCAGGGGCCAGCAGCGGGAACCCCAGAGCGGCGGCGGGCTGAGCAGCTCAGCTCACCCCGTGTGCCATGAAAAATCGGCTCTCGTGCCACCTTTGGCACACGTGCTGTAGGTTGCAGACCCCTGGAATAGACCAATCCCAACATCTTCCTATGTGGTGGGGTTTGTTTTTTTTTTAATCAACATGCACTGGTGGGAATATTTTTGTCAAATTCCCTACTGTAGAGACAGTATGAATTACTGAATAATTTTTATTTTTGCAAGAGTTCTTGGCCTGATGCTTCTTGCGGTAGCAGTTCAACTGAGGGAATTCTTTGCTGCTGTGATCACACTGGTGCTGGTGAATAGAGTAAGGATTGTAGGGGAAGGAGCACTTTGCACTACAACAGTAGCTGTCCATCCCTGCTCCTGAGCAATTATCTAGCTTTGTTGCCGCCGTTCTGCTCAGGGCCTCCTGGCTGGAAGATGCAGCCATCTTCCTCCTCAGGCATTTAGTTTTGTTAAAGGGATGTTGTCAAAGTAAAGATATTGTTTGGAAAAAAATAATTCCTTCCCTGTATTGGTGAAAACACCGGAGAGCATCTGAACCAGATTTTAAACATATAGGTTACTTTTCACTATTGAGAGTTGCTCACTTTTAATTCTGAAATGTAAGCAAGCCTATTGTCAATGATAGCCTCAACAGAGGGTTCAAAGTTCCCAGCTTCATGGGTACTGGCTGCTGATCTGGAAAACAGATCCTTCACAACCAGTAGTTGTAGCCAGAACAGTCAGTCACTAAGGAGTTTGCTGCCCTCGGTGACAGCCTGTTCTGCCAGTATGGTGCTTGGCCCATAAATACGCGTTGCTGAGGGCTAGAAGTGTGTTTACTTCTGAGGGCACTCGTCTGATGTAAAGGATGCTGCATGTATGTAGCATTAAATATGTAGATACATAGAGCTCTGTTTCTAGGGGTCCTGTTTATTTTAATTGTCATGATGTTCACCCTGTTTCACAGAAAATCTCCCCTGTATGATAACTGCTTCCTGCATGCACCAGACGGACAGCCTCTGTGCACTTGTGATCGCAAAAAGGCCCAGTGGTACCTGGACAAGGGCATTGGAGGTACGTATTCCAGTCCTCATATTAGTCTGTATCTAGGAAAGAGATCTTTTCTTTGCCATGATATTGTTGGGTGAGAAATGATACTTTTGAGAAACGGCCCAGGTCTGAACAGAGATCCAATTACTGGAGATGTTGGGGGAAGGAATAAACAGGATGTGTCCACCAACTTTGTGCATAATTCATTTAGCTTTCCACATGCAATGGTTAAAGGCCTCCCTCTCTGCCTCCACCCTTCCAGAGTTGGTGAGCACAGATCCATTTGTTGTGAAGTTGCAGTTCGAGCCCTCAGGACGTCCTGAGTCACAAGTCGATTACTATCTGACTGTTAAGGAGAACCTGTGTGTGGTGTGTGGCAAGAGAGAGTCCTACATCCGGTGAGTTTTTACACAGTGTAGGGAAGAAAAATACATCTGGTAGAGTGAGACCCAGACCCTGATTAAGTTCAGTCTCTACCATAAGGAACTTTGTGTTGTTTACTAGTGGGAGGTAAACTGGGACACAGTCATGCTTGTGTAAAATTCAGTGTGTATATCTCTGGTAGGCTGCAGCCATTCAAGGACCACATGATCATATGTAAGGCTACGTTTTAGTCATGGGTTGTCATAAACAGATAGTTAAGGGTTAATATCTCTTTTACCAGTAAATCTGGCTGATACCTGACCAGAGGACCAATAAGGGGACAAGATACTTTCAGATCTTGGTGGGGGGAAGTCTTTTGTTTGTGCTCTTTGTTTTGGGGGTTGTTCGCTCTTGGGACTAAGAGGGACCAGACGTCAATCCAGGCTCTCCAAATCTTTCTGAATCAGTCTCTCATGTTTCAAACTTGTAAGTAACAGCCAGACAAGGTGTGTTAGTCTTATTTTTGTGTTCTCAACTTGTAAATGTTCCTTTTTGCTGAGAGGATTTTACCTCTGTTTGCTGTAACTTTGAACCTAAGGCTAGAGGGGGTTCCTCTGGGCTATACGAATCTGATCATCCTGTAAAGTATTTTCCATCCTGATTTTACAGAGATGATTTTTACCTTTGTTTGTTTGTTTCTTTTTAAGAACTTGATTGATTTTTCCTTGTTTTAAGATCCAAGGGGTTGGATTGGTGTTCACCAGGAACTTGGTGAAAAAACCTCTCAAGGCTGCCCAGGGAGGGGAAGGTTTTGGGGGAACAGGAAGTGTTCCAGACACTGACATTTCTGGATGGTGGCAGTGTTACCAGATCTAAGCTAGTAATTAAGCTTAGAAGTGTCCATGTAGGTCCCCACATCTGTACCCTAAAGATCAGAGTGAGGGAGGAACCTTGACATGGGTATTTTTAGTAAAAGTCTTAGAGAGGTCAGTAAAGCTGTGACCTGTCCATGACTTGTACTGTATACCCCTGACTAGAACTTGGGCCAGGGCACCGCAGGTGCTCCAGGGGAGTGTGGGGGGAGGGCAAGGTGCCACGGGTGTGCCATGGGAGGGGAAGAGAAGAGAGGGCGGGCCGGGGTACCACGGGGACTCCATGGGGGGAGGAGAGACGGTGCTGTGGGCACTCCTCGGGGGAGGGGGAAAGAGGAGAGGAAAGAGTGGGCAGGAGCACCGTGGGTGCTCCTGGGGGGTGTGTGTGGAGAGAGAAGGCTAGGGTGAAAAGGGTGCTCTTTGGGGGTTTAGGGAAGGAAGAGGGCTGGTAGGCTCCCTACCTGGCTCTGCGCAGCTCGTCAGAACCAGCTGGCATGTCCCTGCAGCTCCTGGGGGGAGGGGAGGCTGGGGGGCTCTGTGTGCTGCCCGCACCACAAGCGCTGGCTTCGCAGCTCTCATTGGCTGGGAACACACAGGCAGGGGCAGCGTGTGGAGCCCCCTGGTCCCTCCGCCTAGGAACTGTAGGGACATGCCAGCTGCTTCTGAGGAGCCCCCCAAGGTAAGCGCTGCCCCCCACCCTAAACCTCTGCCCCAGCCCTGAGCCCCCTCTCACACCCAAATTACTGCTGCTGCTGGGGCAGGAAGGGAGGGGGACATGGTGGCCCGATACTGCCCCAGCAGTGGCTGGTGCAGCTTGCCCAAGCTGCTCAGGAAGCCCCGAAACCAGCCACACTGGCCTCTGCAGAAGTTATAGAATCCATGGCAGACTCGCAGCCTTAATCATTTGTCTCTGGACAAGATTGACATGGGAGAGAGGTTGACATTCCTTCCAGTAGAGAACAGTTGTGTTTACTCTCGCTGGAGAACAAGCTGTGTTCAAACAGAGAGTGTAGGCTGCAGTCCAGCCTGGACAGGCTAGTGGTACGCATACCTCCTCAGTTTAACTTTTTTCTCAAAGAAAGAGAAGAAAAAACCCTGTGTGATGTTTTGGGAACAACCAAGACCAGTAAGGGGTTCTGTCACTGCCCGCCCTTTAACTTTGGAGGCCTTCGTGCTGTGCAGCTGTGGTTCAGATCACTGACACCAGTAGCCAGCCCACAAGTGCATGCTCTCACCAGTCTAGTCACTCCTTGGAGTGTGACACCAACCGCCCTTCCAGTTCCTAGTCTCCCCAAATCTGTACTTTCTGAGTTCTTAACTACCAGATACTCTGACTTTCCGGTTTGCCACCTGAGAAGGTGTAAAACCAGCCCCCTGGATACTTTGGCATGCACATTGCCCACAGCTTGCATGCGAGAGACTTGCTTGGGGTAAAAATAAACAAAAAGTTTATTTAATAGCAAAACCACAGATTCGAAGATAAGAATAAGGGGAAGCAAACCTATACAGGTGACACAGCAAATAAACATAAAAATAACCTAGGCTTTTACACTTCCATATTAGATAAAATCCCTTTTATGATATAAGTTACCCTTTGCCATAAGACAGTTTCTCAGCATACGCGCTACCTAGAGGTGGGATCCAGCCTTCATGGAGAGCGTCTCGCCACAAGACTGTCCCTGAAAGTCTGGATAAAAAACCTGAGTCCCAAGCCTGTTTTTAAAGGCTTTCCATTCCCCCTCTCTCCCCCCCCAATCTATGGTGCCCCATGTTTATTCAGAATGGGGAAATTCCCTCTTGACTTGATAGCCTGGGTGTCTCAGGCCTTGTCTACACCACAAAGTTGCAGCGCTGGTGAGGGGGTTACAGCACTGCAACTTAGGATGTGTACACACCTGCAGGGCATTACCAGCGCTGCAACTCCCTGTTTACAGCGCTGGCCGTACACCCGGTCGAACCTCGGGTGTAGAGGATCCAGCGCTGGATCACCAGCGCTGGTCATCAGGTATAGACACTCACCAGCGTTTTTCTTGACCTCCGTGGAATAAGCAGGTATCCCAGCATACCTGAGGAAGCCTCTCCGGTAATCAAGAAAACTCCACTGCCCTGTGCTCACCTGATCCCTCCTTTTAAATGCTCAGCTGTAGTGTAGTCTCCTTCCCCGCGGTTTGCTCTGGTGTTCCCCGACCCCCCCCTCCAAGCAGGTCTCCTTCCCCGCGGTGTGCTCCGGTGTTCCCCGACCCCCCTTCCAAGCAGGTCTCCTTCCCCGCGGTGTGCTCCGGTGTTTCCCACCCCCACCTCCCCCCAGCACGCAGACAGCCACGCGGTGTCCCTGCGCCGCAGGGTAGAGGCGAGCTCAGCACACAGTGCTGGCAACATTCATCAATAAGGTCGTCAGCTGCTCAGGATCCATTCATTAAAAAAAATCGCAGAAAAATCGCTGTACAATCACAGTGCTGCCACACTGCTCCGAATGTCTACCAAAGCAACACGGGGCGTTGGAACAGGAACAGGAAGCGGAAAGACAATCACACTTCCTTCCCCTTCCCACAAGCCACAGCGCCGATATGGGACGAGGTGCTCTGTGGGATAGCCGCCCACAATGCACCACTCCCAACAGCGCTGCAGTGTGGCCACATCTAACACCACTTGCAGCGCTGGTTGCTGTAAGTGTGGCCACTCTGCAGCGCTGGCCCTATACAGCTGTACTAACACAGCTGTAACAACCAGCGCTGCAAAATTGTAGATGTAGACATACCCTCAATGTCTTTCTGTTAGCTCTAATGGCCCATCATTGTCTTTTCTGGGCTGGACAATGTATCATTACTTGAAGCCAGTTTCATGTAAACTTCCAGTTTGGGCAGTGCCCCGCCTTGCTTCACTTCTTAGCCCCTGCTGGGAGGTGTAGCTGAAGCTGTAGTATGGATTATTAACACAGTTTTCTGTATTCACTAATATGTAGCTCCATAACCACAGTCTGTACACACATCTCGTAATAACCATCAAGTTCAGAATATTACAAGCTTTCATAAAAGACCTTATTCCTGTAGTACAATAAAGCAATATGCAGTCATTTGGTTTAACTGATCATTTTACGGATTTAAACCATCTGTTTTCCCTGTTGGTGTCCGGACCCTGACTGTCTCACCTTTCTGTATTTAATCCTGTTGTTAGCATTAAATGGCCCAGGTGAGCTGTGACACCTACATATCCATAAAGCTAATTGGTGTGGAGGAGGGTGAGTTCTAGTCTTTACAGCTGCTATTGTTTAGCTGGGAGCAGTGTCCTGCAAGGCTACATGAACTGACCAGCAGCACAGTCACTTTATAATGTAGGGTGACCAGATGTCCCAATTTTATAGAGACAATCTCGACTTTTGGGTCTCTTTCTTATATTGGCTCCTATTACCCCATCCCGATTTTTCACGCTTGCTGTCTAGTCTCCCTATTATGGTGGGACAGCTGTGCCTCTGTAGCAGAAAAAGACAGACATATTTATTGTTAAATGAAAGCTTCCAATTTCTGAAAAATTCATCCAAATGCATCAGAAACTGTGGAGAGAATCTAAAATCCTTTGTGTGACAGTGGGGCTGTCTGGCTGCAGATTTCTTCTGGGTTAAGGGTGCTTTCTTCATAGATTGTCTGGGAAAGGATGTTGGAATGTTTTTACAGAGGCCTGTACAATCTTGCATGCACAGTTCTTTTCATCCCTTCAGATGTCATATGAGAGCCCAGGGCTTCATCAGCTTGATAAAAATCCTCATATGTCTACTAAGGCTGTGTCTACACTGCCACTTTCAGGGCTAAAACTTGAATCATTCAGGGGTGTGGAAGAAACACTCCTGAGCGACAAAAGTTTTAGCGCTGAAAAGTGCCAGTATAAACAGCACTTTATCGCTGGGAGCTCCCGGCGATAAAGCTACCGCCGCTCATTCGGGGAGGTTATTTTTTATCACCAGGAGAGCTCTCCCCCGGCAATAAACCATGACTGCGTTGCCCAGGTCACAGTGCTGCCGCACTGTAATGTGGGCGGGATAGACATACCCTTGGTGTGCTCAGTAGTGATTTTGCAGTTGCTCATAACTTTTATAAAATTTCATTCCACCCCTGATGCCCTCATTGAGGGTAACATGCCACAGATTAAGGTTTTGATTAGACATTTTCATAATACTAAAATGACCCAGTATGGCCATTCTCCTGTTCTTATGAATTTACACATTTTTGTCTTTAACTATGAATCAGCTCTGAAAAATACCTGTGGGGTCATTCTGGGTTGTGGGGTGGGTTGCCATTAATTTTCATTGATTTGATTTTTTTTTTTTTTTTTAATATGAAGAAAACAAACAACAGAAAGATAATTGACTTACAGCTTGTATGTGTTTCAGTATACTGCATGCTTGATGGGATTGCCCGTAGAATTCTGCAATCTTACTACTCGTCAGATCTGCAAGACATGGACTTAACACATTAGGGTGGGGGTTAGAGAAGTAAAATAGGAGAAGACATGTAACTAGGAAAGGGAGCATTTAGGTGGAATGGAGGTTTGGCTTTCTTTGAGTAGTTTCAACATTTTTATCCAAATGTATCTAAAAGAATGGCCCAAATTTCTTTGACTTCTTACACAGGGTTCCCTGTTGATTGTGTCTCAGTAGCTTCCGGAGAAAACATACCTAGGTTACAAAGGAGTCTTTTTCTAATTGCCCTGCCTGCAAGACTCATGCTGGGATCTGAAGATCAAGCTGGGATGCCTCTTACTTGTTCATTATCACAAGTAGTAAAGATTCTGTCGGCCATACTTTTCAGTTAGTTACAACTGTGCAATTCCTTTGTGCCCTCTGGGGATGCACAGTGTAGCTGAGGGTAGAATTTGGTCCTGCATTTGGAATTGGGCCCAGTCCTGCAAGCACTGAGGCATGTGCCTTACTTCACACGAGTCGTCCCTTTGAGGTTAATGGGAGCACTCCTAGGAGTATCGTTAAACATACGCGTAAGTACCTGCAGGATTGGGGCTTTTATTAGGAATTCTTTTGATGCATTGGCCAGGACAGAATCTAGTGATGTCTCTGCAGGGCGAACAGAAGTGGAAAGCAAAAATACATTTCTGTCACTAAGATCATCAGATTGACAGTGGAGTACACACAGAGAACTGATCCAATGCTGTCTTTACAGACGATTTTCTGACTTAAAAAAAAAAAAAAAAAGCACAGTACACTCCTGAGCTAAGACCAAATGTGGAAAGCTCCAGCTTCTGGGGTGGTTCCTTTTCTATATCAGTCTTCCATCAGGCGTGTAAGTAGTAGTTGATGGCAGCAGCCATCTGAAATCTTCGTTAAGACTGTGTTGCTATTTCCTTCCCAGGAAGAACATCGTACCTCATGAGTACAGGAGACACTTCCCCATCCAGATGAAGGACCACAACTCCCATGACGTTCTGCTGCTTTGCACTTCTTGCCATGCCATCTCCAATTACTACGACAATCATCTCAAGCAGCGGCTGGCCGAGGAGTTCGGTGCCCCCATTGGCTGCGAGGAAGGGGTGCGCCTGCTGGAGGATCCCCTGCGAAGGCAGGTCCGGTCAGGGGCCAGGGCTTTGCTGAATGCAGACAGCTTGCCTGACACCAGGAGGGAGGAGCTGCTGCAAGGAATAAAGGACTTCTTTAACACAGAGACCATTACTTCAGAGATGCTCCAGGAAGCAGCAGGCCTGGAAACCAGGTATTACAAGAGCCCAGTGACTAGGTCTAATGTTTTAGCCGTCTGTGTGCGCATGTGTATATTTATGTATTTAGACTTCAGTTACAGAAAAAGACACCTAGCCAAAGCCCTAGGTGCCCTGATACATAAATTGTACAACAGCAACAAAAATCCCAGCAGCATTGGTAGAGCTAAGTGATAGGCCTACTTTTCCCCCCGAGCTCCTTTAAAAGTACCTCCTGTTGTTTTATTCTCCCTGTAAAACCAGGGCCAGAGTTTAACAAACTGGGTGTTTACACAGTGCGTTACAAACAGTGCTGCAGAGCTCTGTGCAGGCACAGGGAACCCCCAGCACCAATACACTTGTGAGATTGGGGCTATAGATTACGTGTTTCCTGCAGTGAGACGCTTACAGTCTCTCACTCAGGTGGTTACTTTGCTACGGGTGTGGGGAGTAGTCGGGGACAACTCTTGGTCGAGCCTGCCTAGTTGAGCCTTGTATTTGTCAAATGCTTTGGGTGTGAGGGCGCCCAGCACGTCACGGTATTGGGAGACGGAGAGTCCCATAATGGGTTTGCGTGAAACCAGCTCCCCTTGTGTCTTGGCAGGATTTGTAATGAGAGCTACATGCCGCATGGACTGAAGGTGGTGCAGTGCTTCGCCAAAGGGGGGCTGCGCTCACTCATGGAGCTGGAGAGGCGCTGGCGGCAGCACTTTCTGGACACCATGCAACCGAAGCATCTTCCAGAGCGGTGGTCAGTCAACCACAATCATGGGAAGCTGATTCGAAAATATGGGGAGGACCTTCGGATCGAGCTGTCGTGAAAGTGACTCCAGATAGCGACTGGAAGGACTATTTGACTTTCATCTCCCTTTTGGAACTGCAAGCTCCTGGATGGCCCAGGGAGACTCCCGTTGTCAGCAGTGGCTCTGTGGGGACTCAACAACACTACCAATGGTTAAATCCTGTGACTTCAATGTTAAAAGATGGTTTGAATTTTTAACCATAGTCTGAATGGAGCTGCTTGGTTCTTCACCATCTTGTTTTACAGAGATGGGGTCATCATGTATGCAGACATGAGCTCCTCCACTTTTATTAGACTGTTTCAATCCACAGGGGATGTGCTAAGGAGACTTCTCCTCTGCTCAAACTGACCGGACAAAAATTGGCACTTTCCTAAGTGTTCTGACCCCTCTGCCATCTTTGGTGAGAGATGAACAGGGCAGATTCTGCCAGAGAGAGGTTATATCAGCATGAATTTGTGATAATCGGCATCCACTGAGAGGTGTGTTACATCCAGTTCGTCCACCTAAGCACCGTGGAGGGCTTCTTCACATGGGATATGAACTTTTTTGTTGTTTCCAAGTGCTAGTGTGGATCGATCCCCCTCATCCCATGGCTGCACACTCAAATTAATCCACAATTCCACCCCCATCCCTTGCTTTTGGTGCAGGCCAGCTGCACCCGGGTTAGCTTTTCTTGGAGGAAACCTTCTGTAATGATGCAGTGACCCACCCCTGCGGCACTTCCTGGTAGTCATCTTGGGAATTAGCTCTCCCACTGTCGCTTGGCCCCCATGTCTCTCCCTGGACTCGGTGCCCCTTATGTTTGAGGTGCTGCCCCCTGGCAATACCCCTGCAGTTTCAGGGTCTCCCCACCCAGGGGAACCCTCACCCCCTATTCCCACCTTGCCTCAGTCATGGGCTACTGCCAGTCACCATATAGCCCCTTTTCACTGGGGCTAACTGCAGTCTGTATAAGCCAGTCATCACAGGCAAGGGAGTTTTGATCTGCTGCCTTTCCCTGCAACCCAGTACCTCCAGGGGCCTTGTTCAAGGCCATGCAGCTGGGAAGTTGCTGACCCAGAGCTCCCCAGCTCCTCTGGCTTTCCCCAGCCCTGCTTCACTCCAGGACCCGTTAGTACTCAGGCAGCTAGGTCCATCTCCCTCCCCAGCTAGAGGGAGACTGCCTGCTCTTGGCCCATTGCCCTCATTAAACCAGCTACAGCTGTGGCTGCTTTCCCAGTCAGCCCAGCTTTCAGAGCTGCAGCCCTCTCCAGGGCTGCTTTTACCCTTCCAGGGCCGGAGCGGGGTGATTACCCCACTACACCTTCCCTAAAGAGACATTCCTGTTTCAGGGACAGGATCCCAATGTGAAGAAACAGCACTTCTGTCTTATTGAGAACTAGGCCAGAATTGCAGACAGGTCTCTCAGCCTTCTGATGGCTGCTGCTGCATCTTGAGGAAAAATGACATCATTTGTGACTCTGTCAGTGTGGGTGCACGAATGGTCAGAAATCTATTTAAAAACAAACAAAACACCTTTCAGACACACAGCATGTGTCTGTAAAAATGTTACTTACCAATTTAATTTTCCTATGTAGACCCTCTGATGAATAGCTTTTGGCAAGCACCCTCTCACATCACTCTGAAATGGGATCAGCTGTCTTACAGAGGATGTGGAGGGAAGAATAGGCTTTTTCAGAGAAGCGGTATTTTGTAATCATCTGTGCACGTAATTGGAAGCCAGGAGCCCCAGAGCACTAATCCTGCCTCTGACTTGCTGTGTGGCCTTGAACAAGTCACATAACTTATCTGTGCCTCAGTTTCCCATCGTAAAATAGGGCTAATAATACTTACCTACCTCACAGGGAAGTTGAGGCTTAATTCATTAATATTTGTAAAATGCTTTGGAAATGTAAGCTACACCTCTGCCCTGATATAACGCGACCTAATATAACACACATTTGGATATAATGCAGTAAAGCAGTGCTCTGGGGTGGGGGGAGAGGGGGAGACTGCACACTCCGGTGGATCAAAGCAAGTTCGATATAATGCGGTTTTACCTATAACGCGGTAAGATTTTTTGGCGGCCAAGGACAGCGTTATATTGAGGTAGAGGTGTATTATGTGAGGGTTAATTATTACTATTGATATTTAAATGTTCTTGGCTGTTTCTGTTCAGCATTCATGTTTCCGCCTGGTGCTAGATTTTAGATGTATTTAACTTTTTAAATAAAAAACTCTTTTTCTTAACTGTTCTGACCCCTCTGCTATCTTTGGTGAGAGATGAACAGGGCACATTCTGCCAGAGAGGTAATATCAGCATGAATTTGTGATGACCATGTTTCTCACAAGTGGTGAAGTCCTGCTTGAATTACACAGGTCCTTTCAAACAAGTTTCAATAAAACCTCTATACTGCACAACATCTTTCTGCATATGACCCGCTTCTTGCAGAAAACTAGTCTGGAAAAGTCTGAGGATTTTATTATTTTTAATGAGTAAAATCCTGGCCCCATTTAAATGAATGACAAACCTTGAATGGAGACAGGATTTCACCCACCAGTGGGAGCACTTTATGTAATAATTCTCCTGTAGGAAGGATGCCCTAGTGGATAGGACACTAGACTGGGACACAGGAGATCGTAGTTCAAATCTTGGCTCAGGTACGGGTTTCTTGTGTAACTTGTATAAGTCTCTTTCCCCATCTGTAAATTTGGTGATAGTGCTACTTCCCTACCTCACAGGCTCTTTTGAGATTAAAGAAATCTTGAATGATCGTGAGATGCTCAGACACGATGAGGGTAAAATCAAGCTTCCTTAGTATCGTGAGTTCAACTGTACAGGCCTTGGTGGGAGAGTTAGAACAATAGCTCCAACATTCTAGGACGAGAGCGAATAGAAGGCTGTATGCCAGTGGGAAGGGGGATTCTTGATGTGAAGTTCCTGCTTCTTGCCCTGATGGGTCATGTGATATTCAGTTGTAAACCAGTCATTGGTCCAGAAATCAATGGTGTTCATCCCACAACTCAGACTAGTAATTTTGGGAAGAAATGCCACATTTGAGGGAAAGAAGGAAATATTTCTGGAGCAGGTTGTTTGCAATAAATTGCAATTGCTGAGGTATGGAATGTCAGTAGTAATCCCTGGGGAGATGGATTAGTAGGAGGAGGGCAGGCAAGGCAGTCAAAAGTACATAATAATGCAATTTATCAAAGGGCTGCTAATGAGAGACCTTTGCTATTATAAACCTCATTTTGTGCCTTCCCTATCCCAATCTACAAAGATTAAGATCTCAGCAAGAACTGAGCGGTAAGTGCTAGAGCCCATGGGTTATGTCTCCATCCCCTTTCTTTGGTTATTGATATTACAATTAGATCTATCTCCTGTACATAGTGACAGCCCAGGATATGGCCTTGTCCTTGTCCTTTTGTGACATGGACGTGCCCAGGCATGTGTGTGTATTACCCCTGCGTCTAGCCATCTTCTCAATATTTCACCAAAGGGGGTCCTATGCTATCTCTGCTGAAAGCAAAGAACTAGTGGACTGTTAGGGTTATTGCAAGTTGTTTGTATAGGAAGTAGTTTAAGAAATATGTAGACTATTGGGTTTAAAGCTGCTGAAACGCAGACATGTCACCTGAGGTGAGGCCCTGGCGGGGTCTTTGAGATTTCTCAGTCAATGCTGAGAACGATGGACATCTGAGGAGACAGTCTGTGTTTACTGTCTGAGCCGGGTGAAGGCTTGAAGATCTACAAAAACAAAAGAACCCGAAGAAAAGTGTATGAATAGGGCGCCTCCCCGAGGTAAGAAACAATGGTCTGCAACTGTGTAAGAAAATTGGAAAGGGTACAAGATTTTATCCATTATGGAGGAGGAACTCTGCCAGCAGGGATGTCTCATGAAAGGTGGATCTCAGCTCTTGGAACTAGAAGACTGCTGCTGCAAGGACTGACGTTTGGGTGAGAGTACAGGAAAGTAGATAAGAAAGTAACTTGTTAAAAAATATAGGCTATTGTTTGCATCTTATGTTTTCTTTTACCTGTAATTGTATGTTTCCAAACTCTAATACTTGCTTTGATTTAAATCTTTATCTCAGTAAAGATAAACTTTAATTTGGTTTTACTATAAATCTGTCTAAGAGCCTTGTGTTGAACTGAGGTGAAACCGTGAACTGGGGTGCACTGTTTCTATGGAGGCAGCAGATCAGTGTACATTGTGGGTTCTCCAGAAGATTAAGGACTGGCACCTGAGGGTAACAAAGGGGGAGTGAGTAAATTGCTAGTCCACAGGGAGAGAGAACAGGGCTCGCATAGCCCAGAGCCATAAGTGCTGGAACTAGGGGTGCTGCCGCACCCCCTGGCTTGAAGTGGTTTCCATCATGTACGGAGTTTACAGTTTGGTTCAGTGGCTCTCAGCACCCCCACTATACAGACTGTTCCAGGACCCCTGCCTAGAACAGAGCGCTTGTGTTGCTTGCTGTAGGTAGTTGGGGAGGGTTTTCCCTGGTGGGCTCAGACAAGGCATTCATGCTGTAAGCAGGTGGTAGTGATTCATCCTGGACACTTGGGTAATCCTGAAAAGTCTCTCACTGTCCATAGCATTTTGAGGACTTGTTCAGGGTAGGTAATATAATCTTCTATTGTAGGTTTCAGAGTAGCAGCCATGTTAGTCTGTATCCGCAAAAAGAACAGGAGTACTTGTGGCACCTTAAAGACTAACAAATTTTATTTCAGCATAAGCTTTCGTGAGCTACAGCTTGCCCTGGATTTTGATATAGTCAGGTTATTTAGTACTTCTCACGTAGCACAAAAGCTCCTTCCCAGCACTCAATAGTACAACCTGGCCATCCTTGCTTTTTTCTCCCCACTAGTCTAGCATTTGAGCTGCTGTCTGTATTGGAATACTATTATGGCCACTCCTGACCTGTAACCACTGAGCTGACCTTAGGGTTTCGTGTTTTCTGCCTGTGTATCAGGATCTTGTGGAATGATCCGAGACAAGAACGATCCCAATCTGAATTTCTTACCCCTGGAGAAACTTATCTAATCAAGGAATTTTTATTTTCTTTCAGATCTCTAGTCCAGAAACAGAAGTTGGAAAATTGTACTTGTCTTGTAAGCATCACTGCTGCCAAAATGTTCCGTCCTGTGACATGAGATATTGGATCTTTAACTCACCTGAATTGTTATACCACATTGCTTTTCCCTCTTTAAGGTTAATTATTCATCGTGTGTTTTTTAAAAAGTATTTCCTTTTATTAGTTCTAAATGTGTTGCCTTTTAATGTCATGGATAATGAGAACACATGCCGTTACATTGCATTAGTGGTGTCAAACTCATTTTGAAGGAGAGGATGTGATTCCACGTTGAATTATGATGTGTGAACCAGGCTATAAGTTCTAGACTTAATGTGCCCCACCCACCTATGTCAGCTAATTATTTCATGTCCACTGCAAGTTTCTGGCACATTCTTCTTAAGCAACGCCTGGTTGAAAAGAGATCCTGGTGGCTCCGGTCAGCACCACTGACCAGACCGTTGACTATCCAGTTGGTGGTGCCGTGCAGTGGGGCTGGCGGGCTTCCTGCTAACCTCTGCACCATGTGGCTCCCGGGAAGCAACTGGCACGTCCAGCTCCTAGGCTTAGGGGTGGCCAGGGGGGTCCGCGTGCTGCCCAACCCCCCCGCCCACAGGCGCAGCTCCCATTGACCTGGCCAGGGCAGAGGACGAACTAGCATGACTCGCTAGTGCTCAGCAGGTGGCTGTTGAGGGATCACATGGTGTGCACCTCTCTCGCTACTGCTGGCCCTCTTCTTCTCGTGCTCCTCCTGTGGCTGGGCTTGAACTACAGCATATGCCCTGCAGTGAACTGCAGTCTGTCACCTCATAGCCGGCACTCAGGAGTTTGAGGTATGTATCCCCATCTCCGAGTTCTGGGAATGGGGCTGCTGGAGGGAAGGGGAGAAGAACAAGATAAACCCAGAGCCCAGCCTGGCTCAGCCCCATCAGGGAGTTGAGGGAGACCCAGCCTGGCAGCAGCACCATAGCACCAATTCCTCCCTGGCAGCACCAACTCCCTCCCCCACCCCCGGCTTGGGACAGTCCTCCTGAGTCTGCCACTGGCCCCAGCAGTCCCAGGCTGTGGGCAACTCCTCCTGCCCAGCCTTGCACCCCCTTCACTGCATCCCTCCCCATCCCAAACCTCCCACACCTCCATGCCCCTCACTGCATCCCTCCATTGTCTCAGCCTGTCTTATCCCCTACACCTACCCATCCCAGCCTTGTACACCTTACAGCGCTCTCCCACCCATCCTCTCCACCTCCCAAAGCTGCCACCGCCATGTCCCTCACCCCCCGAGCCCTGCACCCCATTCACCTCCGTACACTGCTGCACTCCCATTATGTCCCTATACATCCCTATGCCCCCCTACATCCTCATGTACCTGTAGCCTTCTGCCTTCACCTGTATACGCATCCACCCCACATACCTCTTCTCCTTCACTGCCCCCCCTCACCCCACCCTACACTCATCCTTGGCCTCTTTCCCTCCCCATCCTCTCTCCTCCACCCCATCCCCCATCTTTTCCCCTCCAGCCCGCCCTCCTCCCTTCCCAGCTGGGTGATTTAGGCAGCCCCTGGAAGAGTGGAGTCCTCCCAGGCACCATCATAACCAGAAAGAGAAAATAAAAAGGCAATAAAACCAGACAATAAAACTCAGCCAGCAGCCCGGGGCCCAGGCAGAGCCCCCTCAGTGCCAGGCGGCCAGCCTCCGCCCCCTTCACTCTGGGGCCCAACCTTCATGCCAGGCACGGCAGCACTGCAGCCCCCTGGGCGAGGGGCCTGCGGGCACTGGAAGTCTCCTGCAGTAGGGTGATGAAGCAACAGAGGGAAGGGGGATAGAGTGAGCGGGTGCAGGGCCTCAGGAAGGGGTGTAGCAGTGGGCGGGGCAAGATTGTTTGTTTGGTTTTTTGGCATTAGAAAGTTGGCAGCCCCTTCCCCGGATCCTCCCTTCCTGTTCCATTAACCCCCTGCCCCTCCTTTTGTTATGCTGTTATTCTGGGTATGTCAGTCCTTTACTGAGCTTTGTTTTATTTACTTTGTTGTCCACTGGGTGCTGGGCTTGCTAGCTGCAGTATTATTGATTTTTCTTACAAGACAGCATGCCTGTGTATCTGGCACGGGGAGGAGTCAATTTGAATGGTGGCACCAGGGAAAGAATCCAGGACCAGCCCATGCACAAGGGGGGCAAAGTTGCTCCAAATATTAGCAATAGCAAGCACCAGTGAGAGGACAGGGAAGAGGCTACACAGACAGTACGGGGATGCTAAATACACCAGGACAGCGACTTTAAGTTTTGCTCTAAGTCATCTTTGTGTTTTTTTTAATTCAGCTGATTGTCATCACTTCCAATTTAAAAATTAAAGGCTCCTTCCCATGCAGGATTCTCATTTGACTTTCAGCTGTGGATAGTCAGATGGGCTATGAGGGAAATCTCATTTTGCATATTGGGAAGCTAGATGGAAATTATGGATTGACAGTTCGTGGGCTAGGGTTCTAATAAAACTTCAACCTTTTTTTAGTCCTGCTCACTCCTATACAGTGGAGGGCAAGAGGCTGCAGGAAGCATATCCAAGTCCCCACCCAGTTTTACCCTCCCTTTTTCATCAGTGTACTAACTCAGATACTATCCTTTTCTCCTAGAATCTGCCAGCCTGGAACTATGGGCCTATCCAGGTGGGGGCCCTGTCTCTGATGCTGGACATTGTCTGGCTTATGCTTCAGAGGAAGTAGTAGGTAGCTAATCCCCATCTGCCTCTGTTCTGAGTAACTGCACTGCTGCCTGGTTCTGCTTTGCACTAGCTGAATTTAGCAAGAGTATTACACCGCTTTCCTTCCTCCTTGGCACTGATCTAATGCTCTTCAGTTCAGAGGGCTGAAAGGAGTAGAAGAGGAGGAAGAGATGCTGCTGCCTCTTGCTCATTAGAGGCTCTACGGCCCTTTATGCTCATTATCCTGGACAAATTCTGATTTCCTGGGCCAGTTTTAGGGCACTGTAAAGTCTGTGGCTAGCAGCCCCCTGATTTCTAGGGGATGAGGCCCAAAGCAAACTCAGTTTACAAAGGAATGAGGAACAGTGTTCTAACTCGCCTTCCAGACATGTTGCAGAATAGGTTACGCCCAACATCTATTTTGAGTTATGTATTGGCTATTCAGTTTAAATAAAGATGCTTTTAAAGGCTTTAGGTGTACTCACAGGGCATTGATATTACAACATGGCCCCACTGGGATTTTACAGAAATCTGCATAGCTAGAAATCATTTCTAAAAACGGAGGGGTTTTTAAAGAAATTATGGTTTGGGGGATTTAACCCTTTCCCTTGCCAAATGCAACATTCCTGCTGCTCGTCGATTAGCACAAGTCATAGTGATTGTAAACAGAAAGTGACAGTGTCACCGTACAAGCTGAGTGAAGTGCAAAAATATATATGTGGCATCAGTGGCAAAACATACATGAAAAAGGGAAGTCTGTGTCTTGACTGATGGGCATTGTAAATTGTTTCATTACTGGGCCACTAGATGGCATAATGAGAGAAGACTGACAGTAGAGGCCATATGCAAGTAGTACTAGGTGATGTTATTTTTGGACAAATAGTTTATTTGCCCCAAAAAATGCTCTTTTGGATTGACCATAACTATTTGCAAATTCAGATTGAAGTGAATTAATAGTTTTGGCTGAAAAACATGAAGCAGAAGTTATGAAAATGTTTTGTTTTGATAATTGTCAATACAAAATGTTTTGACGTTTTGTTTTGAAATTTAGCTAGATTTGTTTTGGTTTTTATTTTGTTTTTTAAAAAGGTAAAAACACCCCCAAATCAAAACAAAAATAATTTCAACCAGAACTGAAAATCTTTTTTCCAGGTCTGTCACCCAGCTGAAAAGTCAATTATTCTCTTAGCTCTGCATCTAGGTGATGTGAAGATACCACACAGCATGCAACAAAATATGCATCATATGGGAATTGCACCCCTTCCTTCATGATAATGCTGGTAACCAGAGTTGCATTCCTCTCTCCTTGGGATCTCTGGTTTCTATGGAGGGAGAGAATGGGCAATAAGGGGCCAGTGGAGATGTGCATTATCCCCTCCAGCTGCCTATGCAAAGGATCTTCCAGGGTCACTTCCCCGCTCCAGAGATCCCCATTTGATGGCCAGTGCAGGGGCAGCCACCAAAGGAGCAGGAGCAGAGGAGCTGTTCCTCCAGAGACCCTGTGATCTGTAGAGTGCACAAATTGGACCTCTGGCCTGTTCTGCTGGGATGGGTGGGAAAGTAAATCTCATCTTCCCCTAAAGGAGCAATGTGATGGGAAAATCAGATTTTTCTCTCTTCTCCAGATTTTGACTTGCTAGGTGCATGTCTTACTACTGCACCCTTCACTTACCCTCTAAAAATGTCTGACACACAGCTCTCCTTCAAGCGCTGCTTTAATTACATATACCAGGCCTGGGTTGTATTACTCTAAAAAGTAGCCACGAGGGTATCTTATTTCACTGGAACTGCTGTGCAGTTAATCATTACCACTGCTGGGTGACTGCCCTAGGCATGTGTCCCTTAATTTGCTCTCCACATGTTTGCAGTGTTTCTGCGCAAAACTTTGTTTCATTAATTAAACACTTCCTTCAAAGCATGCGGATGGAGTTTTTCAAAAAGTGATCTATTCACTTTCCAAAAACCTGCTCTTCCGGAAGAGAAACACTCAAAACTAAACCCTAACCTTGAACAACCTCTCTTGTTTCTTACATCTCAGAACTTTACTCCTCATGTGGCTTTTGCCATGAAGTTAAACGAATTGCCAAAGAACCTGATGACACTGGAGGTGAGACTAGAAGTAAATATTAGTAATTTGAGGGTTAAACCCGCCCCATACAAGAACACTGTAGTTTTCCCACCACAGGAAGAGGAAGCAGGAGTAGGGAAGAACAGGAATCTTAGAGTTAAAGCTGACGTGAAAAGAAATGGGTTTGTGCCCTTTTTTGGTTCATTTTTATGTACGGAGGTGACCTGAAAAGATTTTCCCACCCCACATGTAACCCACAAGGATGGACTGGAAATGTAGGGTTTGCCAGATTGATTCAAAAGCCAGAAGGGACCATTGTGATCATCTAATCTGACCTCCTGTACAACACTGGTGTCTTCACTTCACTAGGAATATAAAAAATATATCCTTGATCTGATTGCATGTAGCTTCATTCTCTCTAGACTTCCCATCTGAGGCTGCTTCTCTGCATATTCACTCTGTCCCATAATCTGCAATAAGGAGAGAATTCAGACACTACTCACTACCTGAGCTCAGGAGGAAAACATGTCAGAAAGGGGCAGTGGCAGGGTTGTGCCCCAAGTAAGTTACTAGTCATTAAACCTAAGTTTCCCCAAATGCTTCCTGAGAGGAATGTGAAAGGCAGCACTAAAAAAAATGGGGAGGACATGGGAATGGCACTTGGGGCAATATCATGGTTCTCTTGTGTCTTTCAAAGGTATTTATGGCTCTTAGGTGAGTAAGGCAAGGCCACCCTATGCCTGCAGGTCCTCCCACCCCCAATGGTACTGGGGTAGGGAAGAGTTTGCTCCTTTTCCGCCTCAAAAATCCAACCAACTACTGCCTCCATTTCTTATCCCTATGGAATTCCCCCCAGGAATTCCCACTGACCATGGAAAGTCAGAGCACTCCCTTGAGCACTATTTCTGCAGTGTCTGCATTTAGACAGAAGTTGGATTGAAAGAACAAACAAACCTTCCTCTATTTTTGGGTAGTGAATAGGCAGCTGCTCTCACTGTTATGTCAAATATAGCATAAAAATGTTCAGCCGAGCAGCAGTAACCTAGAGCTGTGGACAACAGCTGGGGCCTTGTGCTCTGCCTATACCAAAGACAGATGGAACTGGCTCACCGTGACCCTTTTCTGAATAGCATAAGAAGCATCGATTGCAATGCTCAGTTCTCCCTGCTCCTCTCAGAGAGATTGTCATGTGACCTTTCCACACCAGTGAGGGATAATCCACTCTGACAGTGATGGAAGTGCTACAGGCTGCTGTCAAAACACTTTCGTTTTCTACCAAGATCATTTTAATCTAGTATATCAATCTGAGGTGTATTCTGTCCTCTGCTTCCTCACTCCCTCTAGCAATTCCAGGGACTCTCCAGCTACTCTCTTTCGCAGCTGGTTGTTGCTTATCTCTCTTCCCTACCCCCAGCTGATTCCATACTTTCCCCATTACTCCTCCAATCCTGGAAGAGTTGGGGAAAGAAATCTCCCGCTCTGTCACTCACCTCTGAATTCAGGAGTGGCTGGGTGAATGGCTGAGGCACTGCTAGGTAGAAGTACAACTCCCCCCACTCTGCACTGAACTCCAGGGAGAGGAGAACCAAGGGGTAGCTGAGACAAACGGAGGGAAAACAGGTAACTGCAAGCCCCACACTTTTTCAGCACAGCTGCCTCTACCTTCAGGGGACCTCATTCCAGCCCTTTGCCCCTCAGTTAACAGATATAACACTCCAATGACTGGAACTGGGAACAGCTAGGGTTATAAAACCTGAGCCCAAGCATACCTATGAACATGACTAGGAGGCTATTCTATATAAGTTTTTATACCATGCTCATCACTGTAGTATTTGAACACCTTCCAGTAGTGTATCCAGTAACATGACTCCACCTCTGTCACATGTTCTCTCTCAACTTTTCCCCAAGGGGAGAAATGTACATAGTGGAGTGTTTTGGAATTTTCTATTATAGATACACATACAGTTATGTCTGTATTAGAGAAGGCCAGCTCAAAGAAATGCTTCTTGGACTTAGAACAGAATGCGGTGAGGTTTATGATTGTCCTTCGTTCGTAGGGGAGTTCATTCTACAGTCTTGGGCCATCCCAAAAAATCTCTGTCTCCTGGAGAGCTCAAATTAAGCTGCAGGCTAACTGATGCCTGCTTATTGTAAGCGGAGTCAGGATGAGCTCTACCCTGACATCTGGTGGTGAATTATGGGGAGTGTGGAAAGAATTTCAGAGCATGTGGAAAGGAATTTCAGGTATTTGCATTGGCACACCCACCTAATCTAGCATAGCCCACAGCAGCCTGGGATGGTTATTTTGACAGCTCTGGGATCCCCAATTTCTTTGTTATTGGGGCAAGAAGAATAAAGTGTTGTCACCCTGATTATGTGAATGAGGAACTATGAGACTGCTTTATGACAGAAATGACTCAATCTCAATTAAGTAGTACTTGCTAGACAAGGGACATGGGTTCCAAAACCCAGTGAATTGAGAGAGGTTGGGGACTGATGTGTGTACCTGATGATGTGGGCCCTTTTTGAGGACCTGGAACACCAATTGCACATCCTTCTCTCTTCACTGTTAAAGAGTAGAGCTAATTTTGATTCCATTAGGAGTCCATCTAAAGGCTGCTGAGCTGAATTCATGTTGGGCCAATAGTGCACCAGCACCAGGGATCCCCTACTACAAGCTGAAATTGCTAAGAGCTGAAATCACTAAAAGAGCTGAGCTGAGATAACTGAATGCTGTATTAACTAGTGGGGGAACCTGAAGACCTATCGCTAAGTGGCTGGCAGAGCGGAGCAGTTTGCAACATGTTGGAACAGCCCATGGAACAGTGAGTGGAGTGGAGTGGTTAGCAGGGATGGCTGGAGTGGCTCGCGGGCTAGCTGGAGGAGCGGCACAGCTGGTGTAGTGGAGCTGGTCATGGTGAAGGCTTCAGCAGAACTCCACGGAGAGGTGGAGTAGTTGGCCTTGGACCACATAAGGTGCCCCTTACCACCCTGTGTTGCCCCCCCCTCATTTCCACCCAGGCTGAAGGGGGTAAAACTCTGCAGATAAACTTTTGAACTCTGGGGTGGCACTGACCAGAGACTTTTGGGTTGTTGGACTTTGGGGTGATTGGACTTAAGACCTTAAGGGGGAAAGGACATTGCCAAACGTACTTGGAGGTGGGTTTTTTTCTTATGGTTTGTGTTATAATCCTGTTTGTGGTGTTTCTCCAAAGTGATGCCGCATTGTTTCCCTCCTTTATTAAAAGGATTTTGCTACACTCAGACTCTGTGCTTGCGAGAGGGGAAGTACTACCTCCTGTAAGTGTCCCAGGTCACTGGGTTGGGGCTCGAGCCGGTTATGCATTGTGTTATTGAAACGGAACCCCTGGATACTGAACCCAGCCCTTGTTGCTGCCAACTCAGAGGGGCAGAAGGTTTACATACATATACAGAAATGTCTGTGCTTCTGAAAACACTGCATGGTGTGCAGATCAGTTTGGTAGAAATGCAAATTCTCAGCCATAATCTATTAATCCACTATGCCACTTAGATAGTCATGATGAAGTTTCAGGCAGTTTCCCCAATTTCAGACTATTAGCTGTGGATATCATTCTCCTCACTGAAATATCTTTACCTGCTAAATCTTCCACATTGAGATGTTTTAGAGCTAGATTTTAGAGTGGGAAAATTCATTACTTCAAACCTCCCTTCCCCCTGCCACTCAAATGGCTGAGCTGATTTTGTTCAGCTTTTCCAAAACTTTCATCTTTTGGGGGAAAAAAGTTAATCTAAAAATGCAAATAATTCAGACAGTTGAGTATGTGAATATGATTTATAGCTGAACCAGTTTTGTGGCTGTTGCTATAATATTCGCTGCTAAACAAATGTTACAAAAAAGTTCCCAAATGATGGTCCACAGACCACTGGTGCACTTTAAAGCACTTATTGATGGCTGCTGAGATGGTATTGGCTTCTCACTTCCAGCTACTACACCGTCTTCAAAGAACTAAAAGTACCCAATGTATTTTCTGAGTGTTGATTTTTCAACATGAGCAATTGCGATAGTTGCAACAGGGATGTTATAAGATTGCTAATGGGAGGGTAAGTGTCCATGAGACGCTCTCTGTTAAAATGTAGCCCACACTATGTCAAATTTTGTGAACCTCTACTATAAAATTAAAGCTTAGATCCTGAGATACTTGTTCATCATTTCATAAGCAAAACTCCCATTTAAGCCAATTGGAGTTTTTCTGATGAAGGACTGTAGGATTTGGGAGATAGTTTAAAGCATTTTAGGACAGACTGTAAGAAATATCCCCAGAGCTCAGACATTTTGTGATGGTTGGGCTGCCCTCATCCCTAGCCTTGGGAAGACCCAGAGGGAAATTTTGCCCTAAGAGGTGCAGCCACAGATTTCACTTGCTTCAGTAGGAATTGATCTGTGTATCTGAGAGCAGAATTTTGCCCTGAAAGCCTAGTGAGTCTGAAGGGGCCTGTTGTCAGCATGTAGATAATATACACAAAGGAGACATTGTGGGTCTCAATTCCCTTTTGGTTCATCAGTAGTTTACTAGCTTTCTGAATTCCCACCATTCCTCCTTTCCCTTCAACTTTAAGCTGCTCTACACCAGCCTCGCATAGTGTTTGAACTGATGCTTGGCTGTCAGATGCTGCTGCCTTCCCTCTGCCCTTTAAGGGCCCAGTCCTGCAAGGTCCTGACCATCCTCAACTCCCATGGCTTTCACGTGGAGCTGAGGGCTCTCAGCACCTCATAGGATTAGGCCCTTTGAAGATAGAAGTGACTTTGCCTAGTTGGGCATGTGTTCCAATCCCAGCTGTCTCCAAGGGGAATGCTACCATCCGTTAGTTAATGCTGTTCACCACTGAGGCTGCTGGGGTTACATTTTGCTGCTCATCTGAGGCAGTGGCTCTAGACAGGTCAATCTCACTTTTTTGTTGCCATGCACTAACCTAGTGCTATAGGATTTGGGATGAATTCACAGCTCAGCAGAGGAACATTTAAATCCAATTAAAAAACCTAATGAAACCATTTCTGTGCATGACAGAGTGTGTCTGTCTGCACCATTCTCTACACAGTCCTCAATGTTAGGCCTAAACTGCTCAGCCTTGTGTCCCTTTGATGCATGGGGTGTTGGCAGAGGCCATCTCAGTGGCTAAGAACCAGGAGGCACAAAACTCAGTCTGGAATTTATCTGTGAACTCCCGTAGGCTGAGAGCTTTGGTTACACGCACAGTGACAGAGCAGGCTTGACATGGATGCAAGTTTCCTTCTTGAAATGTGTTTCACAAAGGACAGCGATGAGTGGACATCAGTATGGATTTCTGTGTATCCCATTCCCCACCCTCACCCCTTACGCCCAATGAATGTTAGAAACACAACTGAGTGATGATTAGGGACCTTTGAATCTTCCTTTAAAATTGGGCCTACCAAAATTAAAAGGGAAACCAGTTTAGGCCCCATGTTTAGATTTTGTTAAATAAAAAAGGTGTTTACTGACTGTATATTGTTTGTACATAGCCCTGTATCTGATCAGGGCTTTTACAGATAAACATACAGATTGATGATCCTTTGTGGTCCCTGTGCTGAGGAATTTGCAACTGTCCTGATTATAAAAAGTAGTCCACGTGGTGGGAAGTTTTTTTGCTTGGCCTAGCCCTACTGAGGTTATAACTTTAACAAAGGTTCTTGCAAGCCCCTGGTATGCCCCTCCAGCACCTCACTGGGAGAAAAGCAGTTGATAAGTAACTCAAAGGGTGGGGAGAGAGAGACTAATAAATTGTTAATACCAAGTAGATCTAGTTGGGATATGACCAGGGATTGGTTGCTGTAAACAGGAAAGAGCAGAGGTCTCATAAACTATAAACATCATGAAGACAATTTTAAATGTAACCCTTACGCTATTTGTTCGGCAAATGCAGATGAACAAATATAGTAATTGAATATTGTGACACTTGGAAGGAAACTTTGAATTCCACTGATGTAGCACTCTGCAGTAACGGAGACTGTTCTGCCCTTGATCAGGGTCTTTGGGATTTTTGCAAGATTTTTTTTTTTTTTTTTTTTTTTGCACTCTATTGAAGCAGGAAACCCCTGAATCTCCATAGCCCAGATCTCTGTAGCTTTCTCCCTATTCTCACTTGTCTAACTTGGTTTGTGTTTTGGTACCAGGTGTCATATGTTTTGTCTGTTTTCTTAATTATTATTCAGATGTTTTTAAATTCTGCAGCTGTCACCTACAGATGGATCTAGATCCCAGCAAGCAAAAGGTTATGTGGTGAATCTTATTATAAAGTCACAGCAGAGATACTGTAGTTAAAGTTGACAGTTCCGTATGCAAGTCCTAGTTTTGGCCTTGTTTCAGCCTGGGACTTCTCCTCTTTGTGCCAGCCCAGAGAAGGGTTGTTTTTGAAAAGTTTGCAGTTAATTGTACAAGCTGTTTTGAGCTACAGAGTTTCAAAAATATTGCTTTTACTTTTAGAAAAGTTAAACGAGCATTTCTGAAATGCACTCAACTACGGAGTCTGTGCGCCAATCTTACAGTATATATGAAGTCATGAATAGGATACGTTTCAAAGCAAATTAGCTTCCAGATTTTAACTTTTTCAGGGTGAACTTCCTTATTGGAAGGAGCTCCATCAGAGTGCTGAAGATGTAACTTTCAAGCTTTAACTGCTGTGTGGACGAGAACTGTAGTAAGCACAAAACGGTAGCTATGCTCCCCAGAGGCTTATAGCTTCTGTGAATAATAAAATGAGATTCTTGCAACTGTAAGAGCTGTGGTGGACTGGCAGTCTAGGACCCCATGTGGGGGAGAAAGGAAGACAAAAGTTACAGTACAGATCACGTGAGTATTTGGGTTGGCTGAGAGGAAGCCTTGGTAGTTTAAAAATTTATATTCACACAATTTAAAAAAAAAATCCCTATTCTATTTCCATTTAAAAAAAGCATCTGTCATGTTGGGACCACCATTGTTAGAGTGGGTTTTTTTTTTTATACTGCTGCTCTTTCACCCCCAACTTTTCCCACTACAGGATCTATCTCATGTTTTTCCTCCATTACTCAACCATTCACTCACTGTTTCCTAACACCCTGACTCCACTACTGATTTAGCCCTTGCTAAATGCAACCCATTAGCTAACCCCTTCTCCCACAAAGAGCTCTCAGGTCCAAAAGTGCAGTCCTCCTGTATAAAGGAATTAATCACAAAGTTCGGAGTGTAGGGACTAGGCTAATCCCCTCCCATGGTGCTCCTGGCAGTTGCAACTACTGAGGTCTCTCCTCCAAGAAGAAATAAGGGCTATTTTACAGAGTCACTCCCCTGGGAGCTGCTACAGTGCAGCTTCTGGGTGGGAGGGAGGCATTTGTTCTCTCCAAATCCTAAATCTGCAAGGAGTTCAGCTAGCGAATATCCTGCTACTTCTGGTTGCTACTGGCCTGTTCTTAATTTGAACTAGCATCTTAGAATTTCTAATCCAGGACTGCCTAGAGTCTCCAGGAATTAAAGATTAATCTTTAATTAAAGATCATGTCATGTGACGACATCTCCAGGAATTTGTCCAACCAAAGTTGGCAACCCTACTTAGAAGTGAAAGGCTCTATCGCCCAGCCCCAGTCCCCTGAGCTGCCAGTCTCTTTATCTCTTTGTTCATTTCTGTCATTCATGCACATGACACTACCAGCCAAACAATCAGAAAAGATTCATGTCAAGAAATAGCATGAAAACTACAGCTCTCAAAGGGAGAATGAAAAGATAATTCACCAAGGGAAGAGAGAAGAAATTCAGAAAAGAGTGACAATGGATATGTAACAATGTTATCTTAGTTAACACTGCATCCATTTCAGGCTCAGTACAATGGTGTAATGTTGGATTGAGTGTACAGCTCATAGAGGTTAATGGTACTGCCTTATGGAGGGAGTTATTCTGACTCACTGCTAATTATCTCTGGTAGCCCTCTTCTGGCTCCTACAGACAGTTAAAGGAGAATCATCTTGCCACTTCTAGCTTTTCAGCAGCTGTTTTTCTTTTCATACCTCGAGATCAGAAGCATAGTGTGGAACTGTTAATTATTGTTTATTTGTGCTATGTTCTTTCCTTTTGAATAATTCCCAGAGCAAAATGTTCATGAAGATATTTTTAGGGCTAAAAATATAAATTAATAGAACACTATAGTTTAATAAAAAAAGTAACCTTAACCCTTGAAAAGCCAAGAAGTCCACAGTTAAGGATCCAGCCCTCATCTTAACTCTCTCCTCTGTCCTCAGTCACTATCCACAAACAGGCTAGAGACCTAAACCAGTTGCCACACAAAGCTTATGGTGCCTGTTGAGTATATACACCACACTAGTATAGCTTATCTCCTATCGCATGTGCTATAACCAGCATCCTCCCTCCTAACTGATATCAGTTACAGAGTGACTCCATCATGTATCTGGAGAGTGTCAGGCTGGACTACACGCAGACACTAAGGATCCAGTGTGGATAGGCCCCCAAATTTTTCAGTCTATTGGCATTTTTAAAATATCAGTCACCAGTATCTCGCCTCTGGCAATAGGCAGGTCTCAGCTGATTGCTGCCAGTACAGTATGCAGACCCAGACTAAGGGTATGTCTACATCTACAATTTTGCAGCGCTGGTTGTTACAGCTGTATTAGTACAGCTGTATAGGGCCAGCGCTGCAGAGTGGCCACACTTACAGCAACCAGCGCTGCAAGTGGTGTTAGATGTGGCCACACTGCAGCGCTGTTGGGCGGCTTCAAGGGGGGTTTGGGGAACGCGAGAGCAAACCGGGGAAGGAGACCTGCTTCGCCGCGGTTTGCTCTCGCGTTCTCCGAACCACCCTGCAAACCGCAGGGAAGGAGACCTGCTTGCTCGGGGGTTCGGGGAACGCGAGAGCAAACCGGGGAAGGAGACCTGCTTGATTACCAGAGGCTTCCTCAGGTATGCTGCGATACCTGCTTATTCCACGGAGGTCAAGAAAAGCGCTGGTAAGTGTCTACACTTGATTACCAGCGCTGGATCACCAGCGCTGGATCCTCTACACCCGAGACAAAACGGGAGTACGGCCAGCGCTGCAAACAGGGAGTTGCAGCGCTGGTGATGCCCTGCAGATGTGTACACCTCCTAAGTTGCAGCGCTGTAACCCCCTCACCAGCGCTGCAACTTTGTGATGTAGACAAGCCCTAAGGTAGCAGGATGAGCAAGACAGACACAAGGGGTGGGATTCACAAGAGGAAACTTAGAGTGCATGTTGCAGCACCCGACTTCTAGGAGCTGTGCTGCCAAGTGGAATTCACACCCAAGTTAGGCACCAAGGCTCCCTATACAAAGAAGAGAGAGGCACCTAGAAAGGGAGTCGCAGAAGCCAGCACATTTGAAATTCACAGATTCCAAGGCCAGAAGCGACCATTGTGATCCTCTTGGCTGACCTCCTGTATAACACAGGCCACAGAACTTCCCCACAATAATCCCTAGAGCAGCGTTTCTCGAACTTTAGCAACCCGAGGACCCCCATTTTGATTTAAAATTTATCAGGGACCCCCAAGCCCTCCCCTACTCAGCCCTTGCCCCACCTCCTTCCAAGAGGCCATGCCCCTTCTCCGAGGCGCTGCCCCTGCTCACTTCATCCACCCTTCCTCCATTGCTCGCTCTCCCCTACCGTTATTCACTTTCACCAGGCTGGGGCAGGTGGTTTGGGTGCAGGATGGGGTGTGGGCTCTGCGAGGGAGTTTGGGTGTGGAAGAGGGTACAGGGTCTGAGGGAGTTTGAGTGCAGGCTCTGTGCTGGGGCAGGGAATTGGGGAGGGGGAGGGAGTGAGGGGTGCAGGCTCTGGGAGGAAGTTTGGGTGCTGGCTCTGGGTTAGGGCAGTGGGTTATGGTATGAGAGGGGGTGAGGTCTCCGGCCAGGTGGCTCCCAAAAGCAACTGGCACATTGCTTTAGCAGTGACTCCTTAGCGGGAGGGAGCAGGGGTCTCTGCGTGTTGCCCCTGTCAGCAGGCACTGCCCCCACACCTCCCACTGGCCGCAGTTCTCAACCAATGGGATCAGCGAGTCAGTGCTTGTGGCGGGGACAGCGCCCAGAGACCCCCTGCAGCACCCGTCCCCCCTGCCTCAGGGATGGCAAACGCTGCCCTAGAGCATAGCTTGTAGAGAAACATCCAATCTTGATTTAAAAGTTGCCCGGGATGGAGAATCCACCTGACCTTTGGTAAATTGTTCCAATAGTGAATTACTCTGACTGTTAAAAATTTACACTTTATTTCCAGTCTGAATTTGTCTAGCTTCAACTTCCAGCCATCGCTTTGTGTTATACCTTTCTCTGCTAGATTGAAGAGCCCATTATTAAATACTTGTTCCCCATGTAGATACTTATGGACTGTAATCAAGTCACCCCTTTTCTCTGTTAGACTGAAAGAGCTCACTCTGTTTAGCTTATCACTATAAGGCAGGATTTCTAATCCTTTTATCATTTTTGTGGCTTTTCTCTGAACCCTTTCTAATTTATCAATATCCTTCTTGAATTGTAGGCACCAGAACTGGATACAGTATGCCAGGGGCTGTTGCACCAGTGAGTGCCTAAGCTAGCCAATAGGAAGTGCTGAGGAGAAGGCTGCCGCCTGAACTTCCCCTCAATGGGAGTTAGGTCCCTAAATCCAGGCCAGAGGGAGGTTCTGCCCTCCACTTGGGATTCACAGCTATGAACCCTCTCTAAGCACCTAAGCTAGGTCAACCCAGTTTCAAGAAAGCAGAGGAGAGGTGCCCCTGTTATGCCCTGTAGCCTACTGGTTGCAGCACTCACCCAGGAGGTGGGAGAAACAAGTATGTGGGCATGCAACTGTTTCTTTAACATGCCATTGTGTAGGAGCCTCTGCAAACACCTTTTTGGAAGTTACACTAACCAACCCCAGGGCTTGCTGTATTTGTTAAATTCCATCTTGTAAACTACTTGGGTACATTTAAATCCCTGCCCCACCTCAGGCAGAGTTGGGATTTAAACCCCAGATTCTCAGCTCCCAAGTGAGTAGTCCATGGCCCAGTGGTTAGGGGCAGTCTTTCTCATTGGGTTCTGTTGAAGCTGTTCTACTTTGTATGAAATACTTAAATCATCATTGAAGAAGGGAACCTGATTTGCCCATCTCCTAGGTGCGTGCTCTCATAACTGCTCTCATATTCTTTCTGTCTGTCTGTTTGCATTATAAGGAGACGGCACACTTGAGCCTAGATTATGCCATGGGCTGAATTAGAACATCCATCCACTTGGGTGAAAATGTTTGGTGTCACTTCATGCAGTGAATGGAGTAAAGATGAATTTCTGATTAAATCTATGATTAACCAGAAGAGAGTGTGAACTCCTTAGACAGGAATATTGACTTCAGTGGGAGCAGAGTTAGGTCAAAACAAGGTGCTTTTGAAAATCTCATCCATGAAGATTAAACTGGCCTCTCAATCCTACACTTGGGTTTCTCCAGGCTAGCGTTGAGGTACATCATTTAGAGGCGGACTATGGTTTTGTGGGGCCCTTGGCCAGAGCAAGTGGGGCCCCCTCCTTACCCCTTTCGCCTGCAGTCCCCTTGCCTCACCCCTGGTGTTCCTGCCAGGGAGCAGGCTCAGGACATGGGGACTTGCCCTGCTCCGCTCATTCAGTGCTCCTGCCGTGGAGCGGGGTTGGGGCGCAGGGTGTGGTAGCTTCCCATGCTTCCCAGCCGGAGCGCTGGGCAGGCAGTATGGGTCAGGGCATGGGGGTGCCCATTTTTCTGGGGCCTGCCTAACTGGCCAGGGCTCTTGGTCATGGGCCCCATTGGCCCAGTGGCTAATCAGCCACCGCATTGGGTGGAGCACCTGTTCTGTGAATAAATAAAGGACTTAATGGCCGCAGATATCCACCCGACATTTGCACCAGCAGGGAGCTTACACAAGCAATTTATGAGATAGAATTTAAAAAACACACCAAACCTGGCGTTGGTTGGAGTAACTTCCATACAGATGTTTGCACAGGCTCATACACAATGGCATATGAAAAGAATACATGTATGCATGCGCACACACACACACTAGAAAAGCATGAGAAGGTGCTTTTAGCTAATGAAGGTGTTGAAGACACTGTGGAATCTGCATGTTTTTTTTTTAAATCCCCTATTTTTCCTTACAAAGCAACTAAGCCACACTCAGGGGGAAATTATATATATCTTGCCAAACCGCTATTATAATGTAGTAACCAATGTTTAGGAACATTTCCACGTGTGTAGTTTAGAACTGATTAAAGAACCCAGAATGGAAGGAAGGCAAGCTGGTTTGGTCACTGCTACCAGAACAGATGCTGTTCATGATCGCTGACTTCTCTGTTTCCAGCACATCCTTAGGGACACTGCTAGTGTATGTTGTGTGCAGACACAGGTCAAGGATTGACTGTTAGGAGGGAGGAGCGAGAGAGGGTAATGCAGTTGATACTAGTGTCAGGAAGGCAGAGGACTCCCATTAGTCTTGTCACTCATTGGAATGAATTCAGGGGGCTGATCCCTTTTACGCTAGTGTACCCCACTGATTTCACTGGAGTCACACTGGTACGAGATCAGAATCATGCACAGAGTCTTCTCCCTGTGACAGTTGCAATTATCCCTCAGCAGCACCTTGATACCTTCCTTAATCTTATAAGCACACCTAGAAACAAGCCACAGTTCAGGAAGCGATCAAGAATTTCATTTATCAGAAGAAGCATGTCAATTACTGAGCAGAAGTGGAGCAGAAGGAAGGAACCACATGATGGCAGCGTTCTCAGAGAAAAGCATCCCATCGTTACCATCCAAATCTTTATTTATCCCAGTAGTACAGTTCACACTGCAGTGGCACTGTGAGAGATTCCAGCATTTTGGGGGCAGTGTGGATCTTTCTTTGAGACTTTGCCTTAACTAGGAAAAGGGGTTGAGTCTAGGCTGGGCTTAGCTAACATGTATTAGATAAACGTGATTGAAACTCAACCACTTTTCCTAGTCAAAACAAACCTGGAGTCTGCTCAGACCACATATATGGCTTTAGTCTCTGTTGCATATAGTGAACAGGCAGGTGCATCCCTATAACTGCAAAGTTCTCTGATACAAATTGAAGCTGTGCTCCTCAGCTGTCCCAGTTCCCATCAGGGAGAATATCTGCAGGAGTTCCCTTGCCACCTCTTCCCCTTTGAGGATTCTCTCTACTTACCCAGCTAGTTCTCAGGCAGCTTATTTTGTTTTATGTTACTTTTCAATATGGGAAAAGTAAATCAGAGAAGCAGAAGAATAGATCCTTCAAGTTCCTCCTTTTATGGTAGTCTTGGCACCCCAGAACTGTGGGGGTCTCACACTGTTTCTTGGTCACAGGGCTTCAAACCATTGTTTGCAGCTATCTCAGTCTGCTGAACACAAATGGAGCAGTCCCAGTGGTGCAAATATCTCTGGTCCAGGTAGGTTGACATGTCACTGTCTTCAGTTTCTCTCTCTGAATCATTCCACTGTCGTCCTCCTTCTGCGCTCCCTCACTGACAAGGTGCTCACTGAATCATGCATCCCTATGGAGTCTAACAAGTCACTCTTGCCAGCTAAAATAATAATAATAAAAAAAATCCACCTCAGCTGAATGGGAACAATAAAGAAGCCTGTTAAGCCACTGCCAGCCCTGCCTGTGAAGACTAGGACAGCTCCAGCCCCTTTGTCTTAAGGATAAGGGTGCTTCAAAATTTTTTGAGTAAACTCTGCAGGACTTAGTTCAAACTGTTTCCAGAGCTCTATACAGATCCTCCTCTGTTAGCGTGGATGGTACTTCCATCCCCAGAAGCCATGAATACTGCTAGCCCTGATTTTTCACATCAGAAGAGTGTTAGGAAAAAACTCCTGGATACCTCCAAATGTTTGACAGTCAGAGACTTGGGCCATGTCTACACATACAGTTTTGCAGAGCTGGTAGTTACAGCTGTGTTCATACAGCTGTGTAGGGCCAGCACTGCAGTGTGGCCACACTGACAGCTACCAGCGCTGCAGTGTGGCCACATTTGCAGCACTTGCAGCGCTGTTGGGAGTGGTGCATTGTGGGCAGCTATCCCACAGAGCACCTCGTCCCATTTTGGCGCTGTGGCTTGTGGGAAGGGGAAGGAAGTGTGCGGGTCTTTCCGCTTCCTGTTCCAACGCCCCATGGTGCTTTGCTGCACATTCTGAGCAGTTTGGCAGCATTGTGAGTCTGCAGCGCGATTTATGAGATTTTTGTTACAAATGGAGCCTGAGCTGCTGAGGACCTTGCTGATGAATGTTGCCAGCACATCACGCATGGCAGTGGAGCTATTCCTTCAGCTGCAAAGTGACAGTGAGGAGTCAGATGATGATATCGAAATGCCTGACGCTCAAGACACTCAATTGCTTGTGGCAGTAACAGACGTGCTTAGCACCGTGGAACGGCGCCTTTGGGCTCGGGAAACCAGCACTCAGTTGTGGGATCACATCGTCCTGCAAGCATGGGATGACGAGCAGTGGCTGCAGAACTTTCGGATGAGAAAAGCCACTTTCATGGGACTGTGTGCTGAGCTCGCCCCTACCCTGCGGCGCAGGGACACGAGATTGAGAGCTGCCCTGCCAGTGGAGAAGCGGGTGGCTATTGCAATCTGGAAGCTGGCAACTCCAGACAGCTACCGATCGGTGGCGAACCAGTTTGGAGTGGGAAAGTCCACCGTTGGAATGGTGCTGATGCAAGTTTGCACAGCCATTAATCGCACCCTGCTAAGAAGAACTGTGACTCTGGGGAACGTGCAGGACATTGTGGATGGCTTTGCACAAATGGGTTTCCCTAACTGTGGAGGGGCAATAGATGGGACGCATATTCCTATTCTGTCCCCACCCCACCTGGCATCAGAGTACGTTAATCGCAAGGGGTATTTCTCCGTGGTTCTGCAAGCGCTTGTGGATCACCGTGGGCGTTTCATGACATTTACTCAGGATGGCCTGGAAAGGTGCATGATGCACGCATCTTTCGGAACAGTGCCCTGTTCAGGAAGCTGAGGGCCGGGACTTTTTTCCCAGACCGCAAGATCACAGTAGGGGACGTCGAAATGCCCACTGTGAGCCTTGGAGACCCCGCTTACCCTTTAATGCCATGGCTCATGAAACCGTATACAGGGAAGCTTGACAGGAGCAAGGACCAGTTCAACTACAGGCTGAGCCAGTGCAGAATGACTGTGGAGTGTGCTTTTGGCCGTTTGAAAGGGCGCTGGAGGTGTCTTTATGGGAAGCTAGATTTGAGGGAAAGCAGCATCTCCGCTATTATATCCGTGTGCTGTACCCTCCATAATATTTGTGAAGGGAAGGGTGAAAGATTCAGTGAGGAATGGACCTCCGAGGTTCGACGCCTAGAGGATGAATTTGCACAGCCAGAGAGCAGGGCTACTAGAGAGGTCCAGGAAAGGGCTTCAAGGATTTGGGATGCCTTAAGGGAGCAGTATGATGCTGAGAGCCAACAGTAATGTTTGGTGCCTTTGCTGTGCTCCTTTCTACCTTGAGGTACAATATTTACCACTTCCTGCAATAATAAAATGTATTGTAAAAGCCATAAAATCCTTTATTCAAAGTACAGTACATAAAAGGCCAGGGGGGTTAGGGTGGTGGACTGTACATTCAGAGGTTTGAATATGTCCTGTTTGGATTACTGTTCAATGTCTCCTGCACTTCAGGATTACTATGCTGCAGAGTAATGGGGCTGGAGTGCACAGGGTAAGAATTGTAGTTATCAGGGCTGGTAGGTGATCGTACAGTTGTTGGGGGCAGCTGGGGGTAATAAGAAACTGGCGGCTGGAGAAAGGTGTTTTGTGCAAATACTGGGGAACAAGAAAGAGAGCTTTGGGTGGGGTGTGGGTTACCATGGTACAGATCTGCCTGCATGGCTACGAGAGACTCGAAAGAGTCAGTTTGGCGAGGCAGGAGGCTTATCAGGTGCTTTGAGGTTTTTTTGGTAGCCAATTCCTTTCTCCTGCTTTCTGTTTGCCTCCACTCATACATTTTCTCTCTCCATTCCTGCGTCTTCCTACTTTCTCTGTTGTAGTGAATCATAACTGCTTTGATCAATTCTTCTTTTGATTTTCGCGGATTTTTTCTCAAGTTCTGCAAGCGACGTGAGGCCGGTGATCCGGCTGCATTAGTCAAGGTCACTAAAAAAAACATAGATAGAAACATGTAATACACAGAGGCTACATTGTTTATTATCACACAGTGAAGGAGTTTTTAGACTTTTTGTAGCATCCTTCCCACATACCTAACATAACACAGAGAGGCCAGGGAAGCGAAGGCATGGCGAGCAATGGGGTGAGTGTTTCTGCCCCGACTGCACCTGGGAGGGGGAATTGACCGATGGGTCACTGGGGTTTATCTGCACTGGGTACAGGAGGTAGCTGGTGTCCTGCACAGGAGACAGTAGTGAACAGGAAGGTGGCAAGCTGCTGGCGGGGGGGGCAGTCCGCGTAACTGCTGGACTGCTGGTGAGGGGGGGGAAACGCACAGCTGGGCTGGCTGCCTGCTGGAAAGGAGGGGGGGAGACAGGAGCGCACCGCGGGGCTGGCTGCCTGCTGGAAAGGGGGGGTGGAGACCGGAGTGCACCGCGGGGATGGCTGCGTGCTGGAAAGGTGAGGGGGAGACCGGAGCGCACCGCGAGGCTGGCTGCCTGCTGGAAAGGAGGGGGGGGGGAGACCGGAGCGCACCGCGGGGATGGCTGCCTGCTGGAAAGGGGGGGTGGAGACCGGAGCGCACCGCGGGGCTGGCTGCCTGCTGGAAAGGGGAGTGGGGGAGACCGGAGCGCACCGCGGGGCTGGCTACGTGCTGGAAAGGGGGGGTGGAGACCGGAGCGCACCGCGGGGCTGGCTGCCTGCTGGAAAGGGGAGTGGGGGAGACCGGAGCGCACCGCGGGGCTGGCTACGTGCTGGAAGGGGGTGGGGAGACCGGAACGCACAGTGGGGCTGGGTGGTGACCGTGAACCTGGCGCCCTGCACTCAAGTATCCCTAAATTCTCAACAGGGTTTCCTACTGCCAGATATATCACTGCTGCGTGTTACCTAGGAAGAGAGGGAGGGTCTTCTACAGCAATGTGGATTCCGCCCTGGCCCCTATGCAGCTTGCCTGTGTGCAGCCATGGTCCCCCCACCCCTCGCTGCACAGTGGATCGGACGAGTTAGCCTGACCGGGACAAGGACCACGGTGGCTCTCCCTATAAACTTGCGAAAGCACATTGCCCACGCTCTGGCTGCAACTTTTCAAGAGATTACTGAGGCAGATTACAGAGACATGATAGAGCAAATCAATGGGCTATTCCACGTTTAGGCATGCATGCAGGCAGCCATAACCCCAACCATTCTCTCCCAAAACATAAAAATCTGCTTACCCCGAGCACACTCCTCAGCTTCTTCCTCACCAGCAACTTCCAGCTGCTGCGACTGGCTAGCCTCCTCCTGGCTTGAGAAGAGCTCCTGGCTGCATGCCTCCTGGGACTCCGGGGTGTCTCCCTCCACCCCAGTAGCCTCACTGTCGGCTTCCTCTACACCCTCCCCCACTTCTCCCTGCTCTGAACTCTCCATCGTGCTCCTAGGATTGGCAGTGGTGTCACACCCAAGTATGGCATCCAGCTCCTTGTAAAAACGGCAGGTTGTGGGGGCAACTCCTGAGCGGCGATTTCCCTCACGGGCTTTGCAGTAAGCACTCCTCAGCTCTTTTATTTTGACCCTGCACTGCAACGCGTCCCGTTCATGGCCCCTTTTCAGCAAGGACTGTGATATCTGCCCATAGGTATCATAATTTCTCCGGCTGGAGCGCAGCTGTGCTTGCACAGCTTCCTCACCCCAAACACTGATGAGGTCCTGCAGCTCGGAACTGTTCCATGCTGGGGCTCGTCTGGGGTGTGGAGGCATGGTCGCTGATTGATTGAATGATTGATTGCACTCCACACCTGGCTGAGCAAACAGGAAGGGGATTTTTAAAATTCCAGGGGCATTTAAAGGTGGGGTCAGCTGAGCCCAGGTCAGTGGAGTGTGCATGATTACCAGAGAGGCTTCTAAGGTATGCTGGGAAACCTCCTTATACCCCGGAGGTCAATAAAAGCGCTGGTGGGCGTCCACACTTGCTGACCAGCGCTGGATCACCAGCGCTGGAATCCCTACACCCGAGGCTCGACCGGGTGTACAGCCAGTGCTGCAACCAGGGAGTTGCAGCGCTGGCTGTGCTTTGCAAGTGTGGCCACATCCTAAGTTGCAGTGCTGTAACCCCCTCACCAGCGCTGCAACTCTCTAGTATAGCCATGGCCTCGGCCATTTTATACCAGAATATGGCAACAACACTTAAACTGTCCATGACTAAAGGAGGTGAGGCCCAATCTTTTGTCATGGAGAAAGCAAAGCCACAGGATGCCATTCCTTTCTCGCACTCCTTAACGCCACCTGGATAACTCTGGATGTCTGATCTGCACTTCCAGCCACACCAGTGCCTATGTTGTACTGTCACTGCCAGCCAACAAGACACAACTGCTCCCAAAGTGCACTCTCCTGTAGTTAACCTTTCTAGAAAATCTGTCCCTATTAGTGGTGCTGCTGCTTGAGACCCCAGTGACAGTCAAGAAGATGGTGCTCTATAAAGCTCCTACACATTTTCTTCCATATAGCTGGTCATATCCATCCTTTCTCTTGCTGTGACTAGATTACTTGCTGAATGGTTACCTTAGGCTCCTACTTCATCCTAAAGAAACAGCCACCAGGGTTTATGGACACTTATTATTTGAGAGCCTAGCGATGTGCTAGATGCTTCACAAACCAAGAAGAGACATGGTCCCTCTTCTGTAGTGTTTACAAATTAAACTCACCATGACAGACCAGTGGTCACCATAAGTGCACCCAATAGGAAAAGGACAACAGTGACAGTAAGATCAAATGATTATGCAGCAAGGTTTATATACATCTTGATCTGATTTTTATTTTATTATATTCCCTTCCTCTACTAGTTTCTTGCAGGCAGAAGGGCGTTTATAGGAGGGATTTGAATAATAGGAGCCAGTTTGGGATTGTGGGATTAGCTGATGTTTCTAAAATGATTAGTTATCAGTGTTAACAACTGAAATGGCTATTTAGGTTTCCATTAACCCCTATAGGTGAATGGGGCAGCTCACACCTCTCAGAGCTGTTTTTCAGGCTGTCTGTAGATTCAGGATGACATTACTATTTCAGTTACACTTAGTTTTCAAGATTCTCTTTGCAACCATGAGGCTGGAAACATATGATCTTTAAATGAGAGGTGAGATTCTGGAGCACAGTTCTGCAGCAAGGAGTGAATTGATTGCAAATTCTGTGACCACTGAATCTCAAATACAAAGGGTCTTGGCTGTAACTCCCATTCAGTGGGAGTTATTCATCCGGTGGTGAGAGCATTATGCTGGGAAGATTAATCACAATTGAGGATATGGTTTCTAGACTCTATTGTACACAATGAAGCCTGAGACTCTCAGCTTGCAATACTGCTATATCCTTTGCTGGAATAGAACTTCATTAATATACAAGTTCATGGACCCAGATCCTTAAAGGTATTTAGGGGTCTAATTCCAATTGATTTCCCATTGGGCCAGAGAGAGAGACTGAAAATGACTCTCTAGCCTGGTGATTAGGGTACCCAGGTGGGAGACCCTAGATCCAATCCCCCTGCTCCATGACTTTAATTATTTATACAGAGTGGAACAGCTTCAAGACGAGAGACTGAGGGCACCCCATAGGAGACTGTCCTATTGCTCTCCGGTTAGCAAATCTTTTCTCCTCATCAAGCAGTGGGGAATTGAACCTGGGTCTCCCACAAGCTAGGTGAATGCCCTAGCTATTGGGCTAAAAGTTATAAGGTGGGCACCTCCTCTGGCCAGAGTGGGACCTGATCTGGTAGGCAGCCGCTGAGCACACCTGCTGGATCAGGCCCCAGAGGAGAGAGAGATGTCCGAATGCCTGTCTCCTCCTGGTTTGTGAATTGCTCTGGGGTCAGGCAGGAGGTAGGTGTCTAGATGCCGAGAGGGAGGCAGCAGTGTGCATGAGGTGCAAAGGGAACTCTTGCCCTGAAAAATGAGGTGCTGAGTTAGTTTAGGCACCTAGAGGCTTCAGCAGGAGTTTTGTGGATCGCAGTGGAGTCTAAAACTGGAAGTGAGGGTCCAAAACTCAGATGTAGGCACCTGAGTACCTTTGTGAATCCTGGTTTTGTTGACTGATAATATCACTCGTTGAGCTCTTTAGCAGCTAGCACATCACATTGGCTGCAGGTCCCTGTGGGACAGATATTACAACCCCATGCAGTATCTTTGGGGAACACTGTATTAAATCGATTAATGGATTCTACATGATTGTGTTCTACTCTATGTGGGATGGTTATCACAGCTCCTCCAGGAACAAAGTGTGTGTGGTGATTACCTGTTGGGATTGTAAATGACTCCAGAGAAGCACCACCCCCTGGGGTGCTTGCATTTGCTGGCTCAGCCTGAGTTTTCCAGAGTCTCAGACAAAGAAAGGGCTTTTGATATAGAAGGACTGAATTTGAACTGGCTCAGGGCCTTCTTTCTGATGCAACAAACAGACAGGGCCATCTCTCCAGACTGAGGGAGGGGTGGGTTCTTGTAGAAGGTTTGGAAAGGCTTTGGTCTACTAGGGGCCCATAAGACTGGTGAATGACTCCTAGTATGTTTAGTGCATGTTTGTCTGTCTGTTTTATTTTGTTTTTTTTTTTCTAGTTTTTTTCTGTAATGCTTTTATCGTCTGAATAAATGTGCTTATTTAGAAAGAGCTGAGTGGTCACTTGTAACTGCTGGCAATGCACTAGCCATAGCACGCAGAGAGAAAACAACATACAGATGCTAGCCATTAGGCAGATTGACTTGCTGGGGATATTACAGTGTGAGATAGGGAGCTGTGCAGCCTTTAAACCCCTGGTCAGAAGGAATTGGCACAAAGGTCCCTGCCCAGAGACAGGTGGTGGCTGGAGACCTGTGACCTGACTGGGAACTATTGCAGTGGACCACAGAGAAGCAATACACATGTAGTTATCCTGAAACTGTTACAGTCCTGATGAAATCTGCATCTCCTTTGTGTCATTCACTGAAATGATCTATGCTGGAGGCTGTCTGGTGACTCCCATGATGTGATCAAGGCCGAGTAACAAATGGGATCTGGGTGTGTGCATTTCAGGTTTTTTATTGCTGCTGCCCTCCTGCCTGCAACTGGAGAGAGTCCCTTTAATAAAGGGAACTCATTAGTAACCAACAATGTGTGCTGGCAACACAATCAGATTTCCAGACTTTGTGCAAAGTGCAGTTGTTTCCAAAGATAACTCTATAGTGATCTCAAACCAGCTGCAGCGTTAGCTGGATGGCCCGAAACCTGCTGTCAGTAATACCAACTCAGTACATTATTGTGCAATTGTTAATTCTCAATAAAAACAGGTCTAGTTCTCCACTGTCTTTTTCCCTTCTGTAATCACTCACAGCTGTTCAAAACCACCAAATTAGAATTCTCTACTCACTTACACAGTGGGTAGCATTTTACATTCACTTAGCACAGGTATAGATGGCTATATAAGGCAGTGGAGAGTCAGGCCCAATTTGTGGGATTAAAAAAACCCAAAAACTAATTGGTATTTTAATAACAAACAAGGTACTAGATTTATTGGCAAATGGCAAATTGACAGATGGCAAACTGCTAGAGTATACTAGCAAAATATAAGTGGTGAAACGGCGACTGAATACGGCCTTAGTAGATCTTCTCTTACATATGGAATACAGTGCAGGATATCTTTCCCAAGAGGAGATTATTGCCATGGAAAGGGGATTAGTGTTATTAAAATGATACTGTCACTGAAGAATCTAAATTATGGAGAGATTCAGAAAGTTGGGTTTATTCTGAGTGGAAAATAGGAGACATCAGGATGACGTAATGGAAGGTTTTGCGATTAGAAAAGAGATGGATAAGGCAGAGAGGTCACCTTATGGAGAGGGTCAGAATCAGGAGATGTGAAAATGATGGCTGAGGAGTGTAGAGGTAATCTGATGGAGCCATTCAATTTAAGTGATGATTGGCATAAAAAACCAGTTACTGGGGAAGCTGACTGAGGAATCTAAATTATTTGTTTCCAGGGAGAGGATAAGCAGTGTGCTGTGAAAAAGCAGGAAGGTTGATTGAACTTAAATTAAACCAGGGCAGGTGTATTGGGTTGGATGGCTTTCTCTGGTTCCAAACATTCCTCCCTGTCAGTATTGGGATGGCTGGCCTTTCTCTAGAGATGCTCCCAGCTAGAAGAGCAAAAGCTAAGATGGAATTGGGCAAAGACTTCTATTATCTGCACAACCTCCATCCACACCAGCATATACTAGTGCAGGGAGGGCAGTGTGTTTTGCTATCTGTACAGCACTGTCCTCCTCTCTTATGCCCTGTGGATGCCCCTTTTCTGCCTCTTGATACAACCTGGAGCTATATTTCTGATCCTTGGGCCTCCTCTGTCAAATACCACAGTAATGAGTGAGGTATAAAAGTCTGTATGGCATAGACTAGCCACTTCATCAATGGACATGATTAGAGAGACTAGCAGCCTTTCCCGCAAAATGGCTTAGGTTTACTATGCAAAGGGGATCTCTGGGGGCTTGAAGGAGGGAGTCAAGGTCTGCTCAAATGTCTCCCAGCAGAACTCAGGAAAACTCTACAAAGCTTATCCTCTATGCTCTTTCCATGGGAGAAGGGATCTGGCCTGTAGTTTGGAGCATGCTGTGTGTGTATTAATCCCTCTGAGGAAATAAATGTTCCTGTCTTATCTCTATGTTGAAGAGTTCACCTTACAATCCATAAAAGTTACTCCAGAAGGGCTCAGAGAACTGGGGGTTATTAATTGGCTGCCAAAGAAGACTGTCCAGTACCTTTCATAGAGGCTTAAGAATGTTCTTCCATATTATAAAAACAGTGTGACTAGCACAATCCCTGGTAAGATCCCTAAACTCATGTCTGATCACCTGTCTGATCACCAGTCTGCTACCTGAAACTGCAATTGCAGGACCTAGTAATAAGAAAATCTTTCAAAGATGGTCCAGCAGTTGAAGTTCAACAGGACACAGAAACACCACCCAACGCTTTAGTACACAGACTGAAGAAGAATATTGGATCCAGCTGAAACTGAAAGAGCAATGTAAGAAGGCAGAGTGTAACTGCCCACAGTGGTTCCTGACCAGGACGCAAGGACTGAATCCCTACTATTGCGAAAGGGCAATGGAACTCTGAAGACCACAAGTTCTCAAGACCACGGCTTCATGTCTCCCCAGAAAGCCAGCACGTCCAGCCGTGCAGCATCCCCTATCGTCATGCTGGGCATGTGCTCAGGCAGCACTGACTCAGAGAGAGGAGTGTGAGTCACTGACAGCACCATTACTTGCCAAAGGCATGTAGGGCAGAGGTTTTCCATCTGTAACCACTGGTCAGCTTCAGGTCCCTTTAGAAACCTATTTGACATCAGGTTAGTTCTCTTCTCTTTTTAGCTGGACTCACAGACCAGGAGAGACAGAGTCCTCTGCTCTAGGGACCCTACATTTGTGTTGGTTCCAGGGAAATGTCTTGCTGTATGTTGAAATGGATCCCAGGCACCTTCTCTCCAGCCGATTGTTACCTGAAATGAATGTTGTGCAAATCGTAGGGCACGACCTAGTACCCATAAATGCAAAAATACCCCCCCCACACACACACATACATTCCCTCTTCTGCAGTTGATAATTAACTCTTAGCTCTCATGTCCCCTAACACTAGCACTAAAACAAAAGCTTATACTCCTCCGCCCACTGCAAGATCTCCAGAGGGGCCGCTGAGAGATCATCAGCACTCGGGATGGAAACGCCCCATTAGCGCGTTCGGTCCATTCGGCCAATGCAAGACTGGCACCGTTAGGGGCCCGGCTCCCGCGTGCGTCTGATCACATCTGTGGGCTGTGGAGCAAAGGGCAGTAGGACCCTGAGGATCTCGCTCCCTTTTTCTGCTCTGCAGGACTGAGGCGTGAGAGCAGAGCTAAAACAAACAGCTGTGACTGGAAGAGCCAGCCAGAGAGAGGGAGAATCCTGTCACCAGCACCCTCCTCTCCCCCACCTCCCTTACACAGAGTACTGACCCTTCTCTCGTCTGAGCCCCAACCTCTTCTCCAGTTTATCAGGCTCCACTGAGCCTTTCGGGATGAGGAGGATCAGGGCTAATGCCATTGCAATCCTGACCGTAGCCTGGATCCTGGGCACTTTCTATTACTTATGGCAGGACAACAAGCCTCATTCAGCAGCATCCAGCAGATCTCCTAGCAGCAGCGGCAGGAACGGGCAGAGACCAGCTGCGAGGCTGGAGAGCCACAGGGAAGATGGGACCATCCCCCTCACGGTAAGTGAGACACGCTCGCAGAGCGGATTACGTTTTAATTCTTCAGCAGCGATTGTTGCAGGGAAATTGCATTGCATGTTGGTGCTGCTGCCGGGTGAGGTGTTGGCTGGAACATTAATCTAGTTTGTCAGAGATTGGTGGGGGCTGGTGAATGAATGGGGGGGGATATATTAGAGGAGGTGTTAGATTTGCATGAGGTTCTTTATATTTATTTTAGCATTCTGGCTTGTAACCATGACAGCGCTTACAATTGGGGAGCACTATCCAAAAGACTTGGAGAAATAGACTAACGCTGAATGTAAAGTGTTTGCAAGTCGTGTCCACAGGATGGCCAGGGTCTGTTTCTCTGGCTGGGAGCTGGATTTCCTTTTTGGCTAAAAAAGGGGTGGATGAAACAGCCGTGAAGGGTTTTTGGGTTGTGTTCAAGCTGCATGTTTTAAATGAGGCCAGAAGGATTTGCATTTGCAGAAAACAGTTTCTTAGGTCCTGGGCTCCATGATCCTTGCTCTGGAAGGATTGTGAGGGTCAGGGCCCCGGGGAATAATGTTGCAACACCCACACTGCCATGTGGCGGGTTTGGTGGTCTCATCTGCATCATCCATTAGTTGTTGTACATCCTACTGTGAGAGCACAGCACAATGTGTGAGCCTGGAAGTTAAAACTGGTGAATTAAGCCAGAGGAAGCTCTCTGCTGTTATACTCATATTTTGGTTGAGCTCAGAGCAAGACAGGAGGGGTAGGCAGCCTTGGTTTATCCCTCTTACACCCAGACCAGCTCCCTGCTTCCCACCTATTTGATTTCTGACCCCTGGGCCCCATTTGAGGCACTGTATCAAAAAGACCTGCCCTCTGCTTTTCCTGGGGATGTCCAGGAGTTTGGCAGTGGGTCAAACAGAGCTTCTGCTATCCCTGTGTTCGAGGAGATAAGAACCATTAGGCTCTTTCGGTTTTTCCTCTTTCAGGCTACAAGGTAATAATAATAAAAAGCTGCTATTTGCTGTAAGAAATAATACAAGTAACCAAATAAAAAACTCATTGAGCCCATTCTCAGTGGTAACCTGGGTAAGACTGCTCAGAAATGGGAAGATGTCATTGTTTATGTTTTTCTGTGAATCATCTGGTTACACAGACATGGAAAGGAACAGAAACAGCATGGTCTAATAGTTAGAGCAGAAGTCTGGACACCAGGATTCTTGTCTTGTCTTAGTGAATTACTTTGTAACTTTGGCCAATATCCCAGTTTCTCCATCTTTAAATTAGGGCTAGTGTGTAACCATCACATGGGGGTCATGAGGCTTAATTTATTAATGTGTATAAAACACTATGAGATCATACAATGAGAGATGCTTTAACAAGTAGGGTATATGTGTATATATAGATAATATAGAACATAAGAATGGCCATACTGGGTCAGACCAAAGGTCCATCTAGCCCAGTATTCTGTTTTCTGACAGTGGCTGTTGCCAGGTGCCCCAGAGGAAATGAACAGAACAGGTAATCATCAAGTGATCCATCCCCTGTCACCAACTTCCATCTTCTGGCAAACAGAGGCTAGGGACACCATCCCTGCCCATCCTGGCTAATATCCATTGATGGACCTATCCTCCATGAACTTATCTAGTTCTCTTTTGACTCTTGTTATAGTCCTGGCCTTCACAACATCCTCTGGCAAAGAGTTCCACAGGTTTACTTCTGTATGTTGCCTTACAACCAAGGAACTTTATAGGAAAGGTCATGTGGTGAAGGCATAGGGCTAGGAGTCAGGAGACCTGGGGTCTGTTCCTAGCTGGGCCACAGAGATCTCAATTGCCAGTGTGCTCTTGGACAAGTCACTTTACCTGTTTCATAGTTTTTCCATCTGTAAAATGAGGGAAATCATATAGACTTAGCTACCTCTTTGAGGGGTTGTGTGGCTTCATGCCTTCATGTTTGCAAAGCCTCTTGAAATTCTCAGAGGGAAGGTGCTGTAGAAGGGCCAAGTCTTCTTATATTACTAATGTGTGGTATGTATGTGCACAAGCTCATAGACATACACAAATGGTGTGATGATAAACTGTAGTCATTATTATTAAAATATGGCATTATTGGTGGAGTACCACAGAAATTGTCATTAAAAAAATAGGGATGGGTCAGCCTGACCTGGGCTTCTGTCCCAAACCCATTCATACAGAGGGATAGTGCTGCTGTCTGCCTCCCCATTCCTCTCTGTATTTGGGGTCATAGGATTTGCTATCATACTAGTCTATCTGCTCCAGATTCCTGTTTCCAGTAGTGGCCAATAGGTAATGGGAGAAAGGAAAGTGAAACCCCACCTGACTGACTGTGCAGTGCTGTACATGGAATACTCCTTCCTGACCTCTGCAATGATCAGTTTGTACAAGAAGGGGGAGAATGGAAGCAGTCAGATCTTCTGAGTGACCACGTTTCTCAAATATATTATATACACAGTGTACTTTCCAAAATGTTCTGTCTGCTGCTGTGAGAGTCAGGCCAATCAAATGCCGTATTCTTGCTGATATGACCCCGTGCGGTGGCATTATTGTTGATTTGGCACCACAATGAGAGAGTAACGGGACTTTCCTGTGATGGAATGTGAATAACAAGCAGTCAGTCCCATTTGTAGCATTCTCATTGGATTGCTAGAGACAGCTCTGGGAGGAGGTGAGGCGGAGGAATAACCGAGGAGCCAGTCTGGAGTCGGAGGGGGAAGATCTGTGGGCAGAGAAGCTGGAGACCAGGGTGGTTGACATGCATTCCAGCAGGCTCTCTCCTAGGCACACTTGGCGTAGGTTGTGATTTTTTCAAGGCATATAAAATGTGCCGTTTTAGTTGCTTTTATACAGGAACAGAAGCTATTAATATATAAACAGGTGCTCCTGGGTCTGTAATGCCTTCATCTCTGATCTCCTTAAGGAGTTAATTACTTTGCATAATAACCAATGTCAACATTATTTGTTTACTAGGTGTATCTATTGGCTGTTAACTTTTCCAAAGTTCTAGGGTGTTTAAATCTACTGTTTTGGTTTGGCCCACTATAGAATTGTTAAGGTAAGCCACATGGTTTGGCTCCAGATCCAGATATATCTCTGGTTTTTGTGGTTGGCATCTGGGGATTTGTTTGAGGCTCATCCTAATGTGATTAAGATCCTGTGGAAACACATTGTTTTGTAGTTTTAAACCCCTCTTTCTACTGCTTTTGTCTGCAAATCTCTTCTTCCGCCAAGTGAGTCGAGAAGTTCTGCTCTGTGCCATTGCAAATCCCAGGTGAATGACATGTTTAAAAAATGGAAATGCCTTTGGGGGTTTTACGGGACTCTTTTTATCCGCTCTTGAGAAGGAAAATAAAAATATCTCCAGGTAAAACCTGCAGCTGACTAAATGGAGAATGAGCACGTAGCAAGGCCACTAAATAACAGCCTGACTTCTGATGGCCAATGTGAACCTGAATTTCAAACTTAGGTGCCTAAAATTTTGAGTCTGCTGTGGAAATCTCTATATCAACCCTAATCATTAGTGGCGGGTCAGGTGCTACAGTGATGGGTCTCCAAGAAATACCTTAGACTACATAGCGTTGGACACTCAAATCCCCGTTCTAGGCACAGAAGTTTTAAAATTTGGCGTCTCTGGAACAAAAGTCATCCTTGGTTTCATCCCACTGAAATCAACAGATTTAGCTCCTCAGGTTTAAAAAAAATAAATGAACATACTGACTAGGTCAGCTTTGGAAATCATCTGCAAAGCTGTTGTCCCTTTCAAAATAAACATGTAGATGGACTAGTAAAAATCTGCTGTAGGTGATGTCTACACTACGCAGCTTTTAGTGACACAGCTGGGCTGCTACAGCCGAGCCTCTAAAAGGCGCACAGTGTAGCAGCTGTTTGTCAGTGCTCCTGCCACAAAAAACTTCCACCTGCAACGAGCGAGCGACGTTAGCGTTCTCCTGCCGACAAAGCACTGTTCACACCTATGCAAACTTTTGTCTTTCAGGTAGATTTTTTTTTTTAACACCTCTGAACGACAAAAGTTTTGTCTTTCACTTGCCATTGCAGACATAGCCATAGTTACAGGCAAAACTCAACTCCTGTGTGTCTGGCTCTCCAAATTCCCTCTCCAAAGACCACAAATGATCTGCAAATAGCTGGTGGTTGTTCCTCTAGGGCTACGTCTACACTACAGCATAAAATTGAAATTACTAAAACCGGTTTTATAAAACCGATATTATAAAATCGATTTTATGCATCCACACTAGGGCACATTAATTTGGTGGTGTGCGTCCATGGTCCTAGGCTACCATCAATTTCCGGAGCGATGCATTCTGGGTAGCTACAGTAAAAGAATGAGACCAATAACTTCAATTTCCGTCCACACTAACCCTAAATCGATATAGTAATATCGATTTTAGGGTTACTCCTCTTGTTGGGGAGGAGTACAGAAATCGATTTTAAGAGCCCTTAAAATCAATTTAAAGTGCCTTGTAGTGTGGACGGGTACAGCGTTAAATCGATTTAACGCTGTTTAAATCGATTTAACTGTGTAGTGTGGACCAGGCCTAGGATAAGGAACCCAAAATGCAGCCCAAGAGCCAAAGGCAAATGCTCAGTGCTGAGTTACATTTACTCTTTAATAGGGCCTCTTATTCATTCCATGGGTGGTGAACCCAAGCCCACTTATTCACTGACACTTTAAAAACCCTTGCACCGCAATCTGGGTCTATGCCGGTTATGCGATATGTATGTATCTTTTCATCCTTGCAAACGGTATCTATAACCCCCTATAATCCAAGCCTGACCCCAGATGTACAGTACCTTCCCTCGCAACCTGTGTATATTTCATCTCAAGCATTTACTTTAATAAAATTTTTAAATACAGCCCACAGAATCCAAAGTGGCAAGCTCACTCACATGCAGTTATTACAAAGTTATCTGTACCGCTGTGTAGTGATGAGGTGTGTGAAAATGAAACAGCTGCATGAAGGGGATCACGGCATCCCTAGAGAGGCTGTAGAGGGAGCTCAGCACCAATCCCAAACAAGCTAGCACAGAGTAGTTATTGGGATAACCGTGGGAATCCATCCTTATCTGACATCAGTGACCCAGAAGGGCAGTGGATGCTATTGACTCATAGGCGGAAAGATCAGCAGTGAAAGGAGTGAGGTGCAGTCCTGCTGCCTGGGTACAGATTGGGGGTGAATTTCAACCCTCCTTGGAGTAACCCACCTACAGCTTGATCAACCCAGACTACTATGGGGAGGATTAAAAATTCACCCAAAATACATTCTCTCTGGCCACTCTTGTTTTTTTTTTTTTAATAAACTGCAGGCTGAGAACAAATCAGAATCTGATCAGCTGGTGAATTGAGCCAACAAGCACTCCCTGTTCATCTCTCAAAGAAGGAGCAAATACCACAGTCCTGGATATTTATCTTTTTTGTTTAACAAACATGGTACTTTTCTTAGGAGTAGCCCTGGGGCTCCTGCACATTGCTCACATGGTTCTCTCTTTTGCAGCATTTGGGCTTTTCTGAAAAACAACATTCCAATAAACGTGCCCTCCTTTCTCTTTCTCCCCAGTGGGATGTTGTCTTCAGCTCCCCATAGGTTTCCTTTACACAGAAGCTTTAAAATGGGTGATCAAAGGGTTCTTGGCAGTACTTACACCTGAATTTCAATGGGCTAATCATTCGCCTCTTTTCTTCCATCTCTGTTTGCACTATCCTTTTACACCCTTCAGATCCTGATACATTTAACTGCAATTTAGCCACGCTACCGATAATCAGTTCTATTTATTTTAACACACTATTGGGGAAATAGAGTGGGTGTGTGCATTTTAAAAAGCCTCTTGCTAGATCTGATACCCTCAAACTCTGATACGCTTATACTTCACATGTCTGAACCAGCTATTTCCAGCTGACATTTACTGGTGCTCCTGAGCTCCCCAATAGTCCTGTGGAATGGATATGTCCCCCCCGCCCTTCCCATTTGCTGCTGTCAAAACCAGATATGATATTTCACTCACAACTGGGATAAACTGCATCTTTCATGGATCAATAAGTGATCTCTTTTATTCTGCAGAGGTTTCTATCCCACTGGGCTCCCTAGGCTTGTGTGCCTGCCTGGAGACAGTTCTTGTCAGTTTCAGTGTTGTAGCTATGGCTATACAGGTGGCTCCCAAATAAATAAATAAAATAACTGCAAGAGAAAGAACTCCCTGTAGTGGCACTTTACCATGCTCGTGAAATACAGGTTTTATTTCATGTCCTGCTGTGCTGCTGAGGAGGTAGAACCTAATCATTAAAGATATATCACAGCTCATAAAAGCATCCTCTTGAGCTGGGGGAAATCTGGTTTCTGTAGAATTTTACTCTTCCTAGTTAATTTGTGCCTGACCATCCCATAGTCAATCATTTGCCTTGTTGTCCCGGTTTAAGAAGTTAACCAAGTTTCTTCTTCTACCACTCTCGGTTGATGCAAATTGATTTGCATCTGTATGTGATCATAAAGTGGCAGTCCCTGCCAGCCTGTTTGATCTCTTAAAGACTGTTCATTGAATTTGCATTTTTGTATAAGATATGCTCTACAAAGTAGGTGATCAGACTTTGGATTCGGAGAGAATCCAAAGCAGTTCAGGCTTTTGTGCAAACCTTTGAATGCCTCATAATATTGGTGTTTTTCTTAAAAATGACTTTTTCCCCCACAGGAAACTATTTCTCCTCCTGCATCACTAAAGTAAAGAGGAATGTTGCAAAGTTCTTGGGCTCTTCCTTATGCGAGAATGAAGGACTGGCTTGAAGGAGGGTCTTGCTAAAACTAGCTTGCAGGAGTGGTTGTTCGGCTAGTACCTACATGCCTTCACACAGTCCACATTCTAGAACCTGGCCTGCTTTGATGGAGACCTATGGTTCAGATCTCAAATTCTTTCCTTATTATAGCTGATTCACCAGAAGTCCTAGGGCTCTATGAGAACCATCCCTAGAGTCCAAGTCCTAGATGAATGTAAACTGATCTGTCCATAGTGTGGCTAACTCTGCTGCCGATAGTTCTGCTAGTGTCCTTCACAGAATACCTGTATCATCTGGATATGAGGAAGGGGTTCTTCCCTGGATACACGTAGGCTCACAAGAGCATTTCCCTCTTTTCTTTGGGTTTATTCCAGTAGTGTAGTTGTGGATAAGCGTCTGTAAACAGAGTTTACCAACTTCTCATTTTAGGAATATGGCATTTACCATGGTCCAGTCTGGAGCACCAAAAAGTTTAGTTCTCCTTCATCCACTTCTTCTTTTTTTTTTTCTTCTACCACTACACCGCTGGTCTATCTTGTTTAATACTTGGTTGGGAGACCCCTCTGGAAAAGCAAAATGCTAATGGAAAACCCTCATGAAAAATCCAGATGCCACAAGAAGTTGCGTTGGTGATTCAGTAGGTTTTGCTCTTCCCTTGCATACTGGATGGGACCAGTGTCCCAGTGCGTGAAGAAGTATTGTGCTGCTGGTGCAGGTACTGTCATATTCTGGAGTTCAGTCCAGACCTGTGAGAGGTTGTGTCACTGCCTGCCCTATAGCCCTGAGTGCCTCCAAAGGCTGTGCTGCCAAAACTGTCTTGTCTGGACACTTCCAGCCAGCATACAAGCCTGCACTGAGTGTCGGTGAGTTAAGCAGCCCCAGTTCAGCGCTCTGACCCCAGCAGCCTGCCTACAATACCACAGTCCCACTCTGGTTACCCCGGCAAGATGGACCCTGCAACAGCAAATTTTCCCAAATCCACATGCTCTGCAGTGTCCAGCCCTTTCCAGGAACACTCAGAGAAATAATAAGATCCGTTTGAGCCTTTAAAGAGACCAAAGAACATCACAGCTTATTAAATTAACTGGGGAAAATACCCCCTTCCCTTCAAGTACAGCACTGACCTGGTTTATTGTAAAAAACAAACAAATTTATTAACAAAAGGACATAGGTTAAGTGATACCAAGTAGAAGAACTAAAGTTTGAAAGGATTACAAATAGATAAAATCAAATACACTTTCTAATGGCTAAGACCTGACTTAACAAGCTACAGTCTTTGTTCAAGCTAGTTTCTATACCAGTCTTCCATCCCCAGAACTTTGACTCCCTTGGCTGAAGGATCCATTTTTCTAAGCTTGCAGAGCTCAGTCCAGTGATATCAGGGCTGCTCAGAGGATTCAGAGGGCCTGGAGCAATGCAATTTCGGGGGCTCCTTCCATAAAAAAAAGTTGCAAAACTATAGAATATTATATTCTCGTGGGGGCCCCTGCGGGGCCTGGGGCAAATTGCCCCATTTGCCCCCCCTTCTGGGCGGCCTTGAGTGATGTTGGTGAGATGTGAAAACATGTCCCTGAGCAGGCCTAGTCATTAATGTTTCTATGGCATCTTTTGCAAGAGTAGAGGTACTAGAATTTTCTGCAGAACACTAAATCTATCTGTGTAATTAAATTCTCCTTGTGGTTTCAGCTGGATAAAGTATACTACATTTTCTGTCCTGCAGATCTATGAGTGTTGCATTTCATCCCAAAGGCGGCTGGCTGCTTTTCAGAGGTGGTTGAAAATTCTTACCTCATGGGAAGGCCCATGAAGTCTGTGGTTTATTGTAGGCAGATATTCACTTCAGCGGACAAGGCCTCTAACACTTAAGGTTTGTTGTATATATTCCTGTTGTGGCAAGGCCCACGATGCTTGTGGTTTCTGCTGTCCTTTGGATGTTTCTCACAAACCACAGGTGGGTGAGCTATGCCAGCTCTGTAGAATAAGAATGGTTGATAAATGCGTCTCTGGGAGTGTTACTGCACAAGCAAGATTCTGTAAGAGTTTGACAGCTTTATATTTTATTTACAGTGTTTACATTTTGTAACTGTGGGAATGCTATTTGCCTAAATGGCAGAAAATGATTTCATATTTAATTTGTTCTAGTGGCACACATGGGGCTTAAAAAAATTAAAGTAAAATAAACAAAACAAACCCATAACAATAGTAAAAAAAAAATCCTGTCAGCTGTGTCTGAGGGCATCCCTCAGTACCTTAATTCTGAATTCAAGTGGCTAGGTGGTTCTACAAATATTCTGTTCTTGGAGAGCATGCTGCTCTGCCTGTGGCATGATTTTTTGGTGAGGCCAAAGGTGAGGTGCTCCTTAAGTTAACCCCACATTCTACTTATTATTTATATTTTGGCAACGCCTAGGAGTGCGAACCATGGACCAGGACCCATTCGTGCTAAGTGCTGTATGAACACAGAACAGAAAGATGATCCCTGCTCTGACCCCTTCCAACAAAGTGGGCGGGAGCGTATGGGTTAGGGAACACATCCATCACTTGCTCCAAGGTTTAGGCAGCTAGTGCTTCAGTAATCCACAGCCACTTCCCACGTGAGGCTCTCCTGATAGTCTTTGCCTCAGTCTGCAAAATGGCCCCCATCAGAGATCACAGGACTAAAACCTGGTAATACACATTCACACACTGGAGTCCGGAGCTTTCCAGTTTGCCCTACAATCCTGATTGGATGGAGCATAGGTGAAGGGGAGAATTCTCAAATCCTTGGCTCTTTTAAAGAGCTATACCCTGCAATAGCATAGTCATTACATGTAATAACACTGAAATACCAGATCTGCTTGCAAGCACTGCAAAGTGAAGCATGGATCCTGCCTCTTGATGCTCACCTGAGGAGGATATGAACTGCCATATGCCTGAAGATGAAGTCAGGACAGGAAAAAAAAAATCATTCTTTCCATTTTAACTGAGCTGTATTGTGGCTGTCAGTGTTGAGGAGCTTTCCAGCTCTGAAATATGACTTAATTATCGTTGCTGGAAAAACACAGCATAGCAGAAAGGGAGTAAAAGAAACAGAGTCAGTTGTGCCGAGCATGAAAAAATATTCTGGCAACTTGCTTACTGTTCTTATTTGTGTCCAAGTCTTTCTCTATGGAACTGAGCTTCCATACCAGATAGGAAGTAATTCAGTGGTTGGAACTAGCATCTACCTTTGTAATAGATAAAATAACTTTCTAAAGGAGAGGCTGACTAGGCCTCAGTTTCCCCATCTGTAAAATGGAGCTGGTGTGAGGCTTAGTTCATGAATGTCTTTTAAGTGCTCTCAGATCTTTGGGTGAAAGGAGCTATACGGGGCTGGCTAATAGGTGAACTTGTGTTGGATGGCATAAGAGCAGTTCAGCTGTATATGCTGTCATCTTAGTTGCTATCTGTCTGAGCATTTCCAGTGCACACTCCAGCAGGGTTAGAGCTGGTCAACATTTTTCCAGCAGGGTTTTTTTTTTGCACTGGAAAATACTGTTTCATTGAAATCAAAACTTTCTGTGGGAACGTGTTTATTTTGACTAAGTTTCCTTCTGAAAAACAAGAGCTGGAAAAGTATTTTGATATAGTCAAAGCATTTCAACCTTCTCAGAATATGGAACATTTTGGTTTTTTGTTTAGAAATGACTTTTTGTGTCAATGTTTATTTTATATTATAAATTGCAATGTAAAGAGACAAAGTCGGAATGAAATGGTTGTTTTCTCAAAATGGAACATTGCAATTGACCTGAAATGAATTGTTTTAAAAAAAAATTCATTCCATGAGATTTTTTTTGTTCTGATTTGAATGAAAACAGATTTTGAAATGCTGGAATTTCCTGTTGAACAGAAATTCCAAATTTCGAGTAGCTCTTATCAGGTTATTGGTGTGTTCACATCCCAAACCACTACACCATCTAGTATGATTGTTGAAAGCCTGAGTGACTATAATATTGGAAACTGCTGCAAATCCGAATTGAGATGCACTAGCAAAGCTGGGGGTGGGGCGGCAGATGGTGTCTCAGGAGCAGAATAGCAGAGGCTGCTGCAGGTCAGGAATGAAGTGCTTTGACGGAGCTGTGTGAAAAGCCAAGGACTGCAGTCAAGAGAACTGACAGTTGAGGATTGACTGGTACAGCTTACACACTGCCTGCTGGTCTCTACCATTCACTACTATCGATCACACTTTCACTTTCAGAGGGGTAGCCATGTTAGTCTGGATCTGGAAAAAAGCCACAGAGTCCTGTGGCACCTTATAGACTAATACATCTGTTAGTCTATAAGGTGCCACAGGACTCTTTGTTGCTTTTTACTTTCACTTTTGTGAGCACCTTTTTATTTATTTATTTTATTTTTTATCCAGAAAAGGAAAAGAGGGACTAGAGTCTGGCCATTCCCCACTGATGCTCATGAGGCAAGATTGTGCTTGTAGTTTTATGCTGTTATTTAGACAGTGAGATGTGTGTGTGGGCGCACGTATGTGTATACATAAAAAGGAGAGAGCGAGATAGAGAGAGAGGTCTTCAGGGCCCCATTTATGCAGAGAAATTGCCCATGTTGTGAAATATGGTTTCAGAGCATGGGCAATTTTCCAGTGCTGATTGAACCTAGCCGTTTGATAGGCAGCTATGTGTTCCCTTTGGAATTGCCTTCTCTCGACTGCTTTCTGCTCTGACTTCTGCCGTGTTCTTTTGAATTGGATTATGCAAATCTGGCAGATGCGTCTGTTTCTTAGCTACGTTCTACTTTCTGACTTGAAAGAAAAGAGGAGAGGGTTCGCTATCTGCAGGGAAGTGGTTCTAGTCAACCTGAAGAGGCAATGTTAAGATTTTCCTGGTGTGTTGTGGCAGGGCTCATGGTTATAAGATTTGACTCTCTGGATACTTTGGCCTCCAAAAAATCTCTGAGCGGTTTGGGTTAAAGCTGTACTTTCTAATTTAATTATATGAGGGCTAATAGTGACCACTCTGTTAAGACTACCTGAAGTTTTCCATTACCAGTCCCTTGTTTTCAATCTCTTATAACTTCCCAAATTTGTCACCTTTTGAGCTGAACGTTTCCAGGCTTGGTCTCTCTGTGCAGATGACTATTTTTTAAAATTATTATTACCACCATTATTATTATTATCATAAGTTAATAATAATTTTAAAAAAAATTAAATAGTTATTTTGGGGCAGTGGGAAAATGGCGGAATATATTTTCCTCACTATTAAAGCAATACAAATTAAATCTTATTTTGAACAGGCCTTGTGTTGAAACAGCTGTGGGTTGAAGCTTGGCCAGGGAAAGAGCTCTTATTGTGGAGAGGTGTCTTTTATGGGAACCCTCAAAGTTTTTCTGATAGACTCAATTATGAATAATTGAAAATTGCACTTTGTCCACATGCAGAGTTTTCTGAATGGAGTTTTCTCACTCACCTCAAAGTGCCTGGCTAACTTAAGTGCATGGTGAAAAATCTAGTGAATGGCACAATGAATGCGGTAAGACTTGTGCGTTTTGTAAAGAGACGAATGCATGGCTCCTAAGGCTTAACTTACAGGAGAGGGGCTTTCTGGAAAGTGAATGGGATGGGGTGTTCCAGTGGAATTTAGCCAACTAGTTCCATATAATAGAGTTTCTTTTTTACATCTATTTTTCTTAAGAAATTTCATTAGAGAAATGTTAAGATGGTAAAGCACTCGAATTAGGAATGTTGGAGTTCTATGTGTAACCTTGTCTAACTCACGGCACATATAGTAAAAGAACGTTGTAATTAATTACATGATCACATATTATTTCTCAAACAATATAATACAGGCTTTTGTACTGTCTTAGAGTATGTCTTTGCTGCAGAGTTAATTCAAGTTATCTGCATTTGAGTTACGTCTCTTACATTAGCCTAGCTTGCATGAGAGTGGCCACATTGAAATAACACTTGAGCTGCTGGGGCCTCCCTGCTGCTGCACTCACTTGTGTGGCAGGCAGTAATACTTTCAGGGCCATATTTCATGGTTCCTTTCACTGCAGTAAAATGATCTGCTCGAGGAATTATTTCCAAGTGCATTATGGGAGAAGCTGCTTGTCTTTTCTGGAAACGTGTGGGGAATTGTGGGAAGGCACTGGTGCACTAGCAGCACTCCAGGGGTGCTAGTCTGTGTCCACCCTGCAGTGCAGTTCTTTTAGCATCTGCTAAGTTGTGTTAACCGAGGTTTTAGGCTATTTCCCCTCCCCCACCCCCAAAAGCCACCACACTTGAGTTAAGGGTTTTTGTGTGTGGATGGGACTCTGTCATAATATTTTCCCAGATTTGGACCTTAGCGTCCAAAATATGGGTGTTAGCATGAAAACCGCCAAGCTTAGTTACCAGCTTGGACCTGGTAAAGCTGCCACCACCCAAAAAATTAGAGTGTTTTGGGGCACTCTGGTCCCCCCAAAAACCTTCCCTGGGGACCCCAAAGACCCAAATTCCTTGAGTCTCACAACAAAGGGGAATAAACCATTTCCCTTCCCCCCCTCCAGGTGTTCCCTCCCTGGGTTCCTGGAGAGATATACAGAAGCAAGCTCCGTGAATCTAAACAGAGGGACTCCACCCTCCCTATTTCCAGTCCTGGAAAACACAAGTACCGAGAGAGAGCTAATCTCTCCTCTTCCTCCCTCACCCAGAGGGTATGCAAAGTCAGGTTAATAAATCTAACACAAAGAGATTTTCCCCCCTGACTTCTTCCTCCCACCAATTCCCCGGTGAGTTGCAGACTCAATTCCCTGGAGTCCCCACCAAAGAAAAAACTCCAACAGGTCTTAAAAGGAAAGCTTTATATAAAAAGAAAGAAAAGGACATAAAAATGGTCTCTCTGTATTAAGGTGACAAACACAGGGTCATTTGCTTAAAAGAAAAAAATGAATAAACAGCCTTATCCAAAAAGAATACAATTTAACACATTCCAGCAACTATACACATGTAAATACAAAAGAAAAAAAACAATAACCCCTATTGTTTTATGATCTTTGTACTCACAATTTGGAAACAGAAGATTAGAAAGCAGGAGACAGAAAAATCCTTCCCGTAGCCGAGAGGGACAGACACCAGACAAAAGAAAAAAAACAATAACCCCTATTGTTTTATGATCTTTGTACTCACAACTTGGAAACAGAAGATTAGAAAGCAGGAGACAGAAAAATCCTTCCCGTAGCCGAGAGGGACAGACACCAGACAAGAACAAAGGACTCACACACAAACTTCCCTCCACCCAGATTTTAAAAAGTCTTGTTTCCTGATTGGTCCTCTGGTCAGGTGTTTCAGGTTACTCCTTTCCAGGTAAAAGAACATTAACCCTTAGCTATCTGTTTATGACACACCCCCCAAATTGCAGACAGTGGGGAAGCTCACTAGCGGCGATTTCTTCCTAGAACTTTAAAATAAACAGATTAATACAACACATGCACCTTTACATATACCACTAAGTATATAACTAACAGACTTGTACATTTTAAGAACACTTTTTAACTACTGGATTCTGGGAAACTCTCACGGGAGAGAGCATGAGCTACTTTGGCTATTTCCCCTCCCCCACCCCCAAAAGCCACAACACTTGAGTTAAGGGTTTTTGTGTGTGGATGGGAATCGAGTTAAGGGCAACAATAAAATTATAACTTGAGTTAACTTTGCAAAAAGCAATCCCCTGGATGCATGTGTGTTGCATCTGACAGTACTGCGTATGCTAGAGAGGATCTGTTTAAAGTAATTTTCATTGAAAGTAAATGTAAACTACATACTATAGATTAAACAGAGCCACATAGAGTAGTAGTGAAAACTTGCTGGTCTACTTAGGTCACCTAAGCTTGTCATTAAACTAGTTTTGTAGCTAACTTCCTCATGCTCCAAACTGCATCCAAAGAGATCTGTGCAGTTAGCTGAAAAGGAAACTCAGAGCAGTGAGTGGCTGTGCTTAGAGCATGCCTGCTGGGACACAGCTGTGCTGGGATGGCTTCCTGCTTTTCCCCTCTGGTAAAGTCATCAGTGCTGCAGGTGTTAAGAGCTCTCCACCATAGAACTTGCTGGGACAACATGCTGAGTGGACATCTTTGGAGGCATAGGATATCCCTGGATTCTTTTAGATGAATCCTCTTACCATTTTGAATCTCTGTGTCTTAGTTAATGGGGATTTAGTCCTGTCAATTTGTCCCAACTCATCTCAATTTCCTCCCTTTCTTGTTAGATAAAGAATGACACTGTCACATTAAGCTTTAAAGGGGTTTGGATTATTGTATATCTTGTCTCTCTTCTAAATGTCTGCTAGGAGACCTTATGAATTAGGGGCAGGAATGGATAAAAAGATACATATTATCACTGTCTGCTGAAGGAGAAGAGGGCAATTAGATTCTCTAACCTTTTCTTCTCCTTTGCATTCTCCTTGCTGCTACTGCATTGGATACTCTTCGAGCTGCTAACCAGTGACAACACCATGTCAAATTTCCTGTAAGTCGTGCTCCACAATGACATTACACAGTGGGAAGGATTTCTTGCAGCAGGGGTGAAAGTAACTTAAAGCAGTGTTTCTCAAACTGGGGCCGCTGCTTACGTGGGGAGAGCCCCTGGCGGGCCAGGACGGGCTGTTTACCTGCCCCGTCCGCGGGTCTGATCGATCACGGCTCCCACTGGCTGCAGTTTGCCTTTCAAGGCCAATGGGAGCTGCTGGAAGCAGCATGGACTGAGGGATGTACTGGCTGCTGCTTCCAGCAGCTCCCATTGGCCTGGAGCAGCGAACCGTGGCCATTGGGAGCTGCGATTGGCCAGACCCATGGACGGGGCAGGTAAACAGCCCGGCCTGCCAGGGGCTTTCCCTGAATAAGTGGCGTCCCCAGTTTGAGAAATACTGACTTAACGGACTTACCAGTATGCCGGAGTCCTGAGCGGGGGTGTGGCCTCAACTGGAAGAGGTGGGGCCTTTCAAGATTTAAAGGCCCTGGGGCTCCCAGCCACAGCCAGAGCTCCAGGGCCTTTAAATCACCCCAGAGCTACCAGCTGCAGAGGCGGCTGGGAGCCCTGGGGCTCAGGGGCAAATTAAAGGGCCCGGGGCTCTGGCTGCCGCAGAGCTTCAAGCCCTTTAAATCACCGCGGGAGCCTGGCTGCTGGAGCTCCGGCGGGGATTTAAAGGGCCTGGGGCTCCCCGCAGTGGCTGGAGCCCTTGGCCTTTTAAATCACTGCCGCAGAAGCTGGTCCAATCCAGCATGGTGTACTGGCTCTTGCTGGTACGCTGTACTGGACCGTACCGGCTTACTTTGACCTCTGCCATGCAGTCAGATGGGGGAGAATTCTTCAGCACAGGTACTGCATAGGCTACTATAGGTGGCCTGATGCAAACCACCTCACCAGCTTCAGTATAAAAATGTGCTGGGGACATGACTGTGTGTTGGAATGGATTTCCCAAACTGCATGCTGTTACAGAGATTCTGGGATGCAGATCTTCCCACAAGAGTCTGAAATAATATAGAGTAGCCGCCCCATGAGTGTCAAGCTGACCCCTCACCATTCCAGAAACCAGAGGGCACAAAGGTAACCTAAATCACCCTATGCCTTCCATCTCCCGGGCTTCTCCCTTGTGTCCTGCAACTCCTAGAGATACATATGCAATCTTACTTAGTATTTATGGCTCAGTTTCTTCAGTTTGGTTCAGTGGAATTTTAACACTGAATCATTTCATTTAAAATGTAAAGATCTTAATTAAAAAGAAAATCTGTGGAAGAATCTTCACCTGTATTGGAAAACAGAATCCCAGGACTGCAGAATGACAGTTTAAAAACTCCCTAACTAGTGTAACAGCAAAATTGAGCTCTTGGAACATAATGCTACCGTGTGCAATATTCATTTATTAGGTGCACCAGCATATCCTGAAATTGATCCTTGTGATAGATTGTTTGGAATCCACATTACATCATCAAGTTTCTTACCTTGCTGTCCTGTAAGTACTTCAGAATTCCACTAAATTATGTCTCACACTGCTATGCCTAACTCTCCAAAGTGGTGTATAGAGCTTTTGTTGTGGCTTTTACAACTCTCTGTGACAAGGACAGAATTATGAAGCTTGGAAGCAGAAGGGTATTTTGAAATATAAGCGCAAAAGATTCACATCTTTCCAAACCTGACTATGGCAGCTGAGTCTCAGTGGAAGAGATTTTTCAAGTCTTGGATCAGAATTTTCTTTTATCTAAAGGTATCAATTGTTCAGTGTTTTTCTTCCAGGTAAACTTCAGGTCATCGTCACTGGAAATGTTGTAGTATATAAAAAAAGTTTGGATTGATGGCGTGAAAAATAAATCTTAGAAATAAAAACAACAAAGTAGATGATCTGTAAGCAAATGTATATATCCATATTTTCCACATACTTGTGTGGCTTATTTGTATATAGTCTTCATGTTCAGTTGTGTTTTTTGTGTATCTGGGAATCTCACTTGGATCCCTTTTTAATAGAGATTTTTTCTAAGCACCCCCTTTACTAGGCGCTGTATGTGCGAAAGAGAGCCTCTGCCCTCCCACAGCCCCTACCAAATTTACAATCTACATGGACAAAGCAGACAAAGAGCAGGGGTGACTATGTTTTTTGCCGCCCCAAGCATGGCACTCAGGCAGCCTTTGGTGGCGTTTCTGCGGGAGGTCTGCCGGTCGTGTGGATTCGGCGGCGGTTCCTGATCTGCTGGTCCCACGCCTTCAGCATACCAGCAGCCGAATTGCCGCCCAAACTGCGGAACCAGCAGACAGCCCGCAGAAGCAGTGCCGAAGGCTGCCTGATTGCCGCCCTCACAGTGACCGGGAGCCCGCGCCCCCCCCCACCCCGCGCCTTGCTGCCCCAGGCACGCGCTTGCTGCGCTGGTGCCTGGAGCCGCCCCTGACAAAGAGTAGGGGAAAGGAAGTGTTCAAGTGTTCATCTCCTTACCTTACAGAGGCTTGCCTGAGTTTGCACTGAAATTCAGTGCTGTTGCAGAACCAGCAATAGGACTCAACTTGCCTGAGGCTCAGTGTGATGCCTGAATTGCAAAGCTATCCTTCCTTTCTAAGGCCGTGGCTAGGCTAGGAAAATAGGTCATGCTTAAAAACATGTTACCTAATATTTTTAATTAACATTTTAAAATACTTCCTGATCAAGAGGAATCTCCGCTGGCCTGCTACCATTGGAATCTGTCCCATTTGTGCTGGAACAGACCAGAAAATCTAGCCTCATGTATGCCATTGGCCTACAAGTATTATCTCAGGCATCAGTGGTTGTGGCGTGGCTTACTCAAGGAGAGTGTGAATGTCAGCTTCTCTACAATGCCAAAGGGAATGTTCTATCCACATTGCTGCATGGACAAATTTCTATCTGAAAGGTCACGTGACCACTAATCAGAAAGCAATAGCTTATGCATCAGAAATGTGAAAATAGGTGGCTGTCGCTTCTGATTTCTTTATCATGTTAGCTGGAACTAATTGGCATTTAACAGAGCATTAAACCAGGAACCTAAGGGTATGTATACACAGCAAGTAGACCCCTGCGGCTGGCCCATGCCAGCCGACTTGGGCTGGGGCTGTGGAGCTGTTTCACTGCAGTGTAGACATCTGGCCTTGGTCTGGAGCCTGAGCTCTAGGACCCTCCCACACATCATAGGGTCCTGGAGCCCTCGACATACAGCTGTGGAACAGCCCTGCAGCCCAAGCCCTGCGAGCCCAAGTCAGCTGGCTCGGGCCAGCCGTGGGTGTCTAGTTGCTGTGTAGACATACTCTTACTGTCTCAGGATGTCACAGTTGAAGTTCAATCTGTAATTTTGTTATCTGATCATGGTAGATTATTATTGGCGCTTGTCATAACATTTTTCCCAGATCTGGACCTTAGCGTCCAAAATATGGGTGTTAGCATGAAAACCTCCAAGCTTAGGTACCACCTTGGACCTGGTAAAGCTGCCACCAGCCAGGACTCTATACAGTGCCTGGCGCAATGTGGTCTCCCCAAAACCTTCCCTGGGGGACCCCCAGACTCAGATTCCTTGAGTCTCACAACAAAGGGGAATAAACCATTTCCCTTCCCCCCTCCGGGTGTTCCCTCCCTGGGTTCCTGGAGAGATATACAGAAGAGAGCTCCGTGAATCTAAACAGAGGGACTCCACCCTCCCTGTTTCCAATCCTGGAAACACAAGTACTTCCCCCCTCACCCAGAGGGTATGCAAAGTCACGTTAGTAAATCTAACACAAAGAGATTTTCCCCCCTTGACTTCTTCCTCCCACCAATTCCCTGGTGAGCTGCAGACTCAATTCCCTGGAGTCCCCACTAAAGAAAAAACTCCAACAAGTCTTAAAAAGAAGGCTTTATAAAAAAAAAGAAAGAAAAGGACATAAAAATGGTCTCTCTGTATTAAGGTGACAAATACAGGGTAATTTGCTTAAAAGAAAAAAATGAATAAACAGCCTTATCCAAAAAAGAATACAATTTAAACATTCCAGCAACTACACACATGTAAATACAAAAGAAAACAATATAAACCTTATTGTCTTACTATCTTTGTACTTACAACTTGGAAACAGAAGATTAGAAAGGCAGGAGATAGAAAAATCACTCTCAGAGCCGAGAGGGTCAGACACAAGACAAAGAACTCACACACCAAAGCTTCCCTCCACCCAGATTTGAAAAAGTCTTGTTTCCTGATTGGTCCTCTGGTCAGGTGTTTCAGGTTACTCCTTTCCAGGTGAAAGAGACATTAACCCTTAGTTATCTGTTTATGACAGCGCTGTGCAGTGGTTAGTGGAGGAATAATTCCAGAAGGCAGTAAGTTTTAGGTGCTTCAGTATTTGCTTATTGCTAACATAATGATGCTTTGCACTTACATATTTGCATGAAGATCCTAAAAAATGCTTTACAAAGATAGTAAGTATAATTCTATTTTACAGTTGAGAAACCAGGGACACAGAAAGGTTAAGGACCTGATTTACAAAGGTGACGAGCACTCGCAGATGCCATTGATTTCATTTTCACATGTCTGTCCTGCAAATAATTTGATTGACATCTCTCAGCTGGAATTGAAGCATAGTTTTGATTATCCATAGTTCTATGAAAAAACGTGAGATAATATATCCCACTTGTGGCATGAAGGATTTCAGTGTTTCATATAGAAGTATGCTATTTCTCCAGATTTGATGGCTTTTGGATTTGGCATTCCAAATCCATTGCCTCTACTGTATGTGTTACAAGGTGAAAGTTCTTCACTCTTGACTGGAACAAGATGAGCAATTGTAAGTCATTTCAGGTATGTTTCACTGGCAGCTACATAAACAGACAAAGGTGTCAATGAGAGGCTTATTTACATAAATGTACGACTGTATTTATCTTTGAGCCAGTTTCCAGATTAGAGTAAAATCCCTCAGGTGAGACATATGCTAATTGCACTGAGTTTTTAATTAGAAAAATGCAGCTTAAGCACAGTTCTCTCTCTCTCTCTCTCTCTCTCTCTCTCTCTCTCTCTCTCTCTCTCTAATATGGTGTGGGATAGGGATTCTGTACATCAGCAGAAGTGTGTATTTCACCCTGTTGTTGTTATTTACTACTTATACATATTGTGACAGAGCCTAGAGGTCCCAGTCAGGGATAGGGGCTCCATGTGATCTCTCTGTGCTGACACCATTCATTTTTCATTATTTAATGAATGTATTGAATAGCTGTCTTTGAGCTGGGATAGTTCCATGAGACTGTTCTTTGTTGAGAAGATTTTTTAAATTTGCACATTGAAAAACTTCTTCATCCCAGAAGTTAAATCTGTAAACTGTAGGGAGCAGTGGAGTCTTAACAGCAACTCTTTTATAAAATAGATTTGCCCCTTCCCCAAACCTTGCCCAGGGGGAAAAAATAGACTACCAAAGGAAAATCTTCCTCAGATTTAGTAGTTTAGGTTTGGTGCTAAGGTACGTAACAAATTTAATTGTATTGGACAAGGACTTTCAGTATTATGACACCCTAAATACAGAGCGGTTCACCAGAGTTTGAAAAGTCTAATTTCTTTTACCACTTTATAGCAAAAGAAGAATAAGGGAAGAAGGAAAGAGATTATATGTAGCTTACTGGACTCATCTAGTTGAAATCTAGTGCACAGCACTGAGCAGTAATTGATTAGACTTCTAATTTGAAAAGTTATTACAATTTTAAAGAGTAGTGTAAAAATGGCTCAGTGACTCCAGGGAACTTAAAACAGGACTCCACATGGCTACCGGAGCTGTGGGTGAGATTGTCAGAAGCACTCCGCATTGGCCTAACTTTGCTCTCATTGAAGTCAGTGGGAGTTCTATCCCTGATATCGGTAGGAGCAGTTAGACCAAAGGAGAGCACATTTGCAAATCCTACCCTTAAGCGCTTATATTTATTATTTTAATGGAAGTTTGCAGCCCTTTCCCTTGCAGAGACAGACGTCAAAGGAGACTTGCCAAGAGTCAAAAGAGAATTTTTCCAACAAAATTGGATCAGACAAGCTGAGTTTATTAAGACATTTTCAAAAATAAAAGGTTTCCACATTTAAACACTGCTAAGATTTATTTTTCCCCAGATCCTATCTGAGAGAGTTTGGGATGTGCCTGAACATGCCTCCCTGCTGTTCTGTGTCCCCCTCCCTCCCTCCACCCAAGATGGCCTGCTAGCCCCAGTGGCCCCATTTTTTGGACTTCTTAAGATGTTCACTTTCTAGGTGACTCTTAGAAGATGTGTGTGGTGGTGGGACTGGTGAGAACACATAGGTTAGGGGAGCAGCAGAAAAGGGGGACATGAATGGTGTCGGCAGAACAAAGGGCAATGGAAAAGAGAGGAAGCGGTGTGCAGCAGAGCGAGGGGAAATGGAGAAGGGTAGCATGAGAGACAGCAGAATGGGAGGCATTGCTCCCCTCCTACAGCCCTTATGAGGCTCATTCGCATGGAATGCTTGTTGGAGTCTTACAACTCTTCTGTAAGCCTTTGTTGACTTGTCAGGGGACTTAACCCTGGCCCTGGAGCCCCGTGGACAAACTCAAGATGGGGTGCTGGATGCATAAGGGATGGTATACAAGAAGTAGAGAGATTGTTGTGGGAGTAGTGGACAAATGGTGTTTCAATGCTGGCTTTGGTGGTGGAGTGAATATGGGGACAAATCCCTTTGGCCTTGAGTCCTGTGAGCTGGACTGGGGCCATCACCAGAGTTAAACATTGGAATTATCATCAGCCTGAGCTTGTGTGCTAGGGAGTGGATACGTGATACATATTACTAATGGAGCGGGAGAGACCACCTCTTCCTTACAGTGACAGAATGTTTCACCATATGCTTTAATTCAAGTTGAAGTAGTGATTGAAAAGTATATCCTAAGAGGTTTGTAGGAGCTTTTCCTCTACTGATTTGGGATTAAAGGCTTGAGAACAATTTTCTCTTACCCTCTCTTAACTTTTATCTTAGGTAAAAGTCCCTTCTCCACCAGTCTTGATATTCAGTAGGTCTTGGCTTTGAGGTCTTGGGAAAATAACTTGAGCACAAGTTATTCGACTCCAGTGGATAAGTAATTGGAACATGTTTGATTTGGGAATATCTCTTCAGCTCTTTATTCTCCAGGAGAATGGCTCTATTACAACTCATATCACTTGGAGAAATGAAATGGGAATTCCCAATAAATTGTTCTCAGAAGATGTGTACTTATAACAATGCTGTATTCAGCCACTTGCCTTCCCAAGAGAGGAGTGGATTGTTGTGTGGAGCTGCCATATGGGGTCTGGTGCATTCATTCTCTGCTCTGGAGTGGCCTAAGTGTGGCATTGCTGTGGGTTCTAATTCTGTAGCTTGCAAGTCAAGAGGCATGAACATAGGATTGTGGTGGATCTAGACATACCTGGTGAGGACAGGAGATACAGGTCAGTAATTAGAAGAAAATAGGAACTTATTTATACTGAATAGTCATTTGTTGTAAGGCAGGGGAGCACCACAATTTCTTCTAAAGTATAGGACGGACATTAAAGGACAAGGCTGTCTTTAGAAAACTGGATAAGCCAAAACTCTCATATCTTAAAGGTAAACTGTATCAATTAATTAAACAAATCTGCATGGGTTTTATATTTGCAGGGTCTCTTGTGCTGAAGGACCCAGGTGAATCTGAAGAGGGCTGTTGCACAAAGCTGTATCCTGGCCCTTCCCATAACTGAGAGTGGAATGAGAGTGCTGATTGTTAATCAGCATCGCCTCTTCAGTTAAGTGGAGAGAGCTGCAGCTATGATGTCAGCCTTGTTCAACATCCCTGATCATGTTCTCCAAAGTTCTGGTCAAGGTCCTCCAGCTAAGAGAAAAGAGGAAGGACTCTGATATATTTAATGTCGGAAGAAGAGTTTTAAAAAAAGTTGAAGTCACCGTGTGGTGAAAAAAGGAGCAAAAAACCAGCATTGTTCTTGTTATGCTTCACAGTTCAACTCTGAGAATTAGCTAGTTCTACAAGGTTGCCTGTGGCTACTGGTTGAGGTGGTCATGCTTCTGGAAGATGTGACAGGTCAGGACTTATGGGAGAAGCTGGTTTTGACCAGCATCCTCTTTGGACACCCCTACCTGCCTGGTTTGTATGAGATGTGCCCTGCTTTCTCTACCACTGAGTACTCCCAAGTGGAGATATCTGATTGGGGACCTATTGCCCCATATTAATTCCTCTCATGCCAGTCAAATCCAGCCACTGTGCTGGCTCCAATCATGCCTTGGTTTGTGGAGGGGAAGAGTCTATAACTTGACCAGTCCCATGAGAGTGCCTGGCAAAGGATGAACTTAAATTGCAAACAAGTAAAGGGAGGACTCATAGACTCATAGACTTTAGGGTCAGAAGGAACCAATGTGATCATCAAGTCTGACCACCTGCACAAAGCAGGCCACAGAACCCTACCCATCCACTACCCTAACCTATTTCCGAGTTATTGAAGTCTTCAAATTGTGGTTTGAAGACCTCAAGCTGCAGAGAATCCACCAGCAAGTGACCTATGCCCCACGCTGCAGAGGAAGGCGAAAAAACCTCCAGGGCCTCTGCCAATCTGCCCCGGAGGAAAATTCCTTTCCAACCCCAAATATGGTGATCAGTTAAACCCTGAGCATGTGGGCAAGACTCACCAGCCAGCACTCAGGAAAGAATTCTCTGCAGTAACTCAGATCCCATCCCATCCAACATCCCATCACTGACCACTGGGCGTACTTATCTGCTGATAATCAAAGATCAATTGCCAAAATTAAGCTATCCCATCATACCATCCCTTCCATAAACTTATCAAGCTTAGTCTTAAAGCCAGATATGTCTTTTGCCCCCACTACTCCCCTTGGAAGGCTGTTCCAGAACTTCACTCCTCTAATGGTTAGAAACCTTTGTCTAATTTCAAGTCTAAACTTCCTAGTGTCCAGTTTATACCCATTTGTTCTTGTGTCTACATTGGTACTAAGCTTAAATAATTCCTCTCCCTCCCTAATATTAATTCCTCTGATATATTTATAAAGAGCAAGCATATCCCCCCTCAGCCTTCTTTTGGCTAGACTAAACAAGCCAAGCTCTTTGAGTCTCCTTTCATATGACAGGTTTTCCATTCCTTGGATCATCCTAGTAGCCCGTCTCTGAACCTGTTCCAGTTTGAATTCATCCTTCTTAAACATGGGAGACCAGAACTGCACACACTATTCCAGGTGAGGTCTCACCAGTGCCTTATATAACGGTACTAACACTTCCTTATCTTTGCTGGAAATACCTCACCTGATGCATCCTAAAACCGCATTAGCTTTTTTAACGGCCATATCACATTGGCGGCTCATAGTCATCCTGCGATCAACCAATACTCCAAGGTCCTTCTCCTCCTCTGTTGCTTCCAACTGATGTGTCCCCAATGTATATCTAAAATTCTTATTATTAATCCCTAAGTAGATGACCTTGCACTTTTCACTATTAAATTTCATCCTATTACTATTACTCCGGTTTACAAGGTCATCCAGATCTTCCTGTATGATATCCTGGTCCTTCTCTGTGTTAGCAATACCCCTCAGCTTCGTGTCATCCGCAAACTATATTAGCACATTCCCGCTTTTTGTGCCAAGGTCAGTAATAAAAAGGTTAAATAAGATTGGTCCCAAAACCAATCCTTGAGGAACTCCACTAGTAACCTCCTTCCAGCCTAACAGTTCACCCTTCAGTATGACCTGTTGGAGTCTCCCCTTTAACCAGTTTCTTATCCACCTTTCAATTTTCATATTGATCCCCATCTTTTCCAATTTAACTAATAATTCCCCATGTGGAACCGTGTCAAATGCCTTACTGAAATCGAGGTAAATTAGGTCTACTGCATTTCCTTTGTCTAAATAATCTGTCACCTTCTCAAAGAAGGAGATCAGGTTGGTTTGGCACGATCTACCCTTAGTAAAACCATGTTGTAATTTGTCCCAATTACCATTGACCTCAATGTCCTTAACTATTTTCTCCTTCAAATTTTTTTCCAAGACCTTACATACGACAAATGTCAAACTAACAGGCCTATAGTTACTCGGATCACTTTTTTCCCCTTTCTTAAAGATAGGAACTACGTTAGCAATTCTCCAGTCGTACGGTACAACCCCTGAGGGCTCTCTTGCCTCTTGGTTTAAAATTCTTTTCTTGATCTAAGTGAATGATTTGTTCTGGGAAGAGGTGGAATTGGGGTGTGTAATGTGCACAGGGAGACGGTGGGATGATGTTTCACTGCTTTCCGTGACAGAACATATCAGTCATTTGGGGATTGGTTCTGGTATATTGGTTTTTATGTTATAGCTGAGGAAAGCTCTTAAAGCCACAGCTCTGGTGGGTGATGAAAGACCCTCATAAGCTTGCTTTTTAAAAAGACATTATCAATTTTAAGATTTGGAACTGCTCTGGAATGGTAATTGTCCTGAGATGGGTTTTCACTCAGTGTCGGGTGAAGGATTTGGAGGTAAGAGGCTGTTTTTCAGCTCCAAGATCTCAGTTCAATTCCAAATGCTGAATGGATAGCCTTGGATGAAATGACCTTGTTGCTTGAACAGCTACCATGAAGACTTATAGTCCCATAGCACAGCCTTCAATGTGCGATGGGCAGGGTGCAAATAGAGGAGTGCCATTTATGACAAACGGAGGAATCTCCTGGATGACCCTTACTGAATTAAGTTTAATATCTTTGGAGTCTATTGTATTAAATGAGTGGTTTACATAACCTTGTGAGCTGGGGAAGTTATGTATTTCAATGGTATTGGTAAATACAGCTCCTCCAGGAACTGAGAACAGTCAGGGGTGATTAGTCAAAGTCACGCAGGTTGTAACATCTCCAGGGAAGCACCACCTCATGGAGAAATTCACATAAACTGTTTAAACTGGATTCTACAGGGACCAACAGACCCAGAAAGCATTTCTGAATCAATAACCTGGCGGTAAACTAATTGACCGGCCTCCTTTCTGATCCAGCAAATAGGCAGGAACATTAGTGCAGGGAGGGCCTCAATCTTTAGGGACGGCTTGGAAGGACTTTGGCCTGCTGAGGCCCCATAGGACTGTGTGCTTGTTCTTGTTCTGAGCAAAGAGTGTTACACGTTAGAAACCACAAGAAAATCTCTGTGTGGGGTTTGAAGGCCTAATGACCTGCTAGAACCTATGGTGGAGTTGGGATGATCTCTGGTAAGCTCATTAGCATGCATGGTCTTTTATTGTTTTTAATGTGTTTTCTTTGTATTGCTTTTACTTTAAGATTAAAATGTGCTTGCTGTGTGGTAGATTCACTGTGGTGTTTACCCTGTTAACCATCTCTGAAGAGAAGGCAAAAGAAGCCTGCTTAGGCAGCCTGTCTTTGACAGGGTTATCACAATGAAGACAGAGATCTGTTCAGCCTGGAAATACCCTACTCAGAAGAGAGAGAGTTGCAGGTCTCCACCTTTGAGAGACAATGGCTGGGGAGCCAGAAGCCTGAAGTGAGTGCCCTTGCTGAACCATTGAAGGGGAAATACCCGTGTAGTTGCCCTGCAGTGTGACACCAGTCATGAGCATCAGAGCTGGAGAAGACTGAATGGCCACAGGTTCTCCTACCTTGACCTCAGTTGCAGCTCTACTGTGTACGTCTCCACTGCTCACCAAGGAACACAGCCAGGCAGAACTTTAAGTTTAGCTGGTGCTGCAATGCTTAGGCAGGCTGTAGGCAGGACCCATCCAGTACTTTTCTACCCTATCTTCACTGTCACCATTGCATGTAGCACAGTTCTCTCTGGGTGGTGCATGGAGACTTCAGCTGCAGAGGAAGGAGTGAAGCTCAGAGTACAAAACAGAGGACCATTACAGCATCACCACCATAGCAGGACGCTTAATTAGTGGTGTTTCCCCTAGGAGAACATTTATACCTCTTCTAATTTAGGTCTGAGTTGGTAGTAGGGTTGCCAGGTGTCTGGTTTTTGACCTGAATGCGTGATTAAAAAGGGACCCTGGCGGCTCAAGACAGCACTGCCATTAAAAGTCCGGTCAGTGGTGCAGAGGGGCTAAGGCAGACTCCCTGCCTTTCCTGGCTTTATGTGGCTCCCGGAAGTGGCCAGTATGTCCCTGCAGCCCCTAGGTACAGAGGCAATCAGGGAAGCTCCACACACTGCCCCTGCCCTGAGCGCTGGTTCTGTAGCTCCCATGGGCTGGGAAGCTCAGCCAATGGGAGCTGCAGGGGCAGTGCCTATAAGCATGGTGCTGCCTGGCCACCTCTGTGCCTAGGAGCCAGGCCGGGCATGCTGGTTGCTTTCAGGAGCCTTAGCCCCAGTGTGCTGCTGACTGGGAGCACCTGAACTTCCTCCCTCCTATACCCTAACCCCCAGCCCCAGGTCGGAACCCCCTTCTGCACCTTAACTCCCTCCTAGAGTCTGCACCCCAGCCCTGAGCCCCCTCCCGCACCTTAACTTCCTCCTGGACCCCGGATGCTGCATCACCTTCCACACCCCAACTCCCCACCCCAGCCCTGAGCCCCCTCCCACACCCAACTCCCTCCTGGACCCTGGATGCCACACCCCCTTCCGCACCCCAACCCCCTATCCCAGCCCTCAGCCTGCTCCCGGACTCTGAACCTCTCGGCTCGAGCCCAAAGCCCCCTCCTGCACCCTGAACCCCTCATTTCTGGCCCCACCCTGGAGCCCACACTCCCAGCCAGAGCCCTCACCCCCTCCCACACCCCAACCCCCTGCCCCAGCCCAGTGAAAGTGAATGAGGGTGGGGAAGAGTGAGCAGTCTATGAGCGATGGAAGGATGGGCGATGGAGTGAGTGGGGCCTCGGAGAAGAGGCAGGGTATGGGTGAGGCCTCGGGGAAGGGGTGGGATAGGAGTTGGGGCAAGGGTGTTTGGTTTTGTGCAATTAGAATAACTGTTTTGCAAATGCAGCCACTAGGGGCTTTTCTTGCAGCCACAGCCTCCTTAGTGGTGATTGGGGGGGAGGGCAAAGCAGCGTCCTCTCCTCCGGGGCTGTCAGCAGGAGTTCCCCCTCTGGAGCCAGCTGGTGTGAGTTCCCCATCTTCCTGGGAGCGATACAGCTCAGGATTTCAGCCCTGGGGTGGCGGGCGGCATGCTTTGACTGTGCAGTGGCAGGCTTTGTGCTCCAGCACCGGCCTTGGGCTCACCACCCCCCTATCGCCCCTGGCCCCTGCTGCCTCCCTAGCCACCTCCCCTTCCAAGGCTTAATTTGTCCCCTTCTTGCTAGGACTGAGTAAGTCTGCTGAGAAAAGTGATATTTGTATGTTTGTTAATATCACTTCTCATTGCCTCCCTGCTAGCTAACAAGTCTGCTGCTGTGAAAAGTGATATTAACAAATATGCAAATATCACTTTTCATAGAAGCAGGCTTACTAGCTAGCAAGTCTGAAAAGAAAAGCAAAAGAAACAATAACAAAGAAGGACAAGAACATGCAAAGCACCTTAATTGTGTTTCTATTCTGCGTAGGTCCAGTAAAGAAATAGAGACAGCTTTTTATTTTTATTATTGAGTCTGCAAAAAAAACTCTACATAAATAAATTACTGTGGGTTTAGACATGTATATATGCATATTTATTTGTTTTTCCCAAAGTTAATTAAGTATTTTAGGAAAAATTGTCATACCTGCCACCAGCAAGAGTAGATGGCCGCACTCTGAGGCCACCCAATTTTTTTTTGTGAGAACTCTTAACTAGCTTAACCTCTAAAGAGCAATGGACTCATCTACATAAAAGACTTCACCCAGTTCAGCTCTTGTGCCTTTTTTCTTACCTATCTCAGGTGGAATTATGCAATTCTTCTAGTCCTAGACTGGGACATGGCGATAGCACCAGGTGTATACCAGCCCCTTATCACCTTCCAAGTCTAACTGGGTTTCACGCACCTGCATTTCTTCCCTTCAGTAGCCTGTGACCAGTGACATAGTGACCAACAGCCTTATTCAAACAAAGAATGTTTTCATTTAGCAGTTGGAACAAAGCATTAGAGATAAAAGGATTTTAAAACAATAAGACTCCCCCCCCATATTTAGTCTCATCTAAACTTGTACTTCACTACAAACTAAGCTAGATGGACTGTCCTGTTAGGTTACAAGAAGTGCAGAACAGAACCAACTTTTATTTGCAGTGTTCTAGCCATGTTGGTTCCAGGATAGTAGAGAGACTAGGTGGATGAGGTAATATCTTTTATTGGACCAGCTACCGTTGGTGGAAGAGACAAGCTTTTGAGCCATGGAAAGAATAAGAGTGACTCTACAGCCAGGTGATTGGGTCTCTCACCTCGGACATACGAGATTGAAGTCCATGCTCCAGTGACTAGTTATTTATAAATAAGTGGAATAGGCTCAACAAGAGGGACTGAGAGAACCTCTTTCCAGAGAATCTCATAGCCCAGTTTTTAGGGCACTCACCTGCACTGTGGAAGACCCAAGTTCAGAGCCCTTTCTTGACCAGACAGGGGAAGGGGATGAGGAAGAGTGAAACTCTGTTTTTCACATACCAGGTACATGCTCTAACCACTGGGCTCAAGGTTCTAAGGATGGCTGCTTCCCCTCTGGTTGTCCTGTGAAGGGCACGTAAATTCTTCCCCAAAACTATTTGACAGATTTGTGTCAAATCTGCAGATAGTTCTGGGTTGACCAAAACTGCATTTTTGTGGAGACAAATAAAACTATTTTTCAGAAAAATTTCACCCATCTCTAGATGAGAGACCTGCAGCATCCCGTCTATACAAAAGGCCTGGGGAACAGTAAGTAGGCCTCATCTACCTCCCCGAGCCCCATGTTGAATGCAGCTCCATGGCATGCAGAGGGGCTGCTCTCAGAGACCTCTGTGTTCAGGGAATCAGGACTAGGATTTGGCCTAGGATGTGCCAGACAGGCACATAAGTTTAAAGAAGGAAAGGGTGCTGGGGAAGGAAGAGTGATTGTGCCTAAGGGATGGAGTTACTGTTTAATACACTTTCTACCTTCAGCTTTGGCTCACTCTTTTGTTGTGGGTCACCTAGTGCATCACGCAGGGGCCAATGCAGGGTTACTCTCTAGTGCTATTTCCAATCTAGAATCCTATGTCTCAGGCAATGGAGCTTCCTTCATGAGATTAGCCCACAGTCCAGTGAATTTCACTGTCAGGAACATTTTCCTGAGCTTTAGCCAAAATTGTCCTTTGCTCAATTTAATCTCATTAATCTGAGGATGCTTTTCTGTGTTTACACAGAGCTGACAAGCAGGAGACTCAACAGGAGCAAACTGAACTGTTTGATGGTTCGCTAACCTTCCCCAGTGCTGCTGCTTGCTGCTTGGATAAATGGGGCGTCTTTGGTTTCCCTCACTCACACGAGCACACAGCTGTTGACCAAAACTGGGCTGGGTGTGAGATGTGAGGAGGAGGAGAACTGAATGAATAGTTGGTATAGCAGTGTATTGAGAGAGAGAGAAGTTGGTTAAAATAAAGAGAATAGGAGAAGGATTTGCTAGTCAATAAGTTTATACTTTGTTAGTGCTTTCCATCTGAAGATCTCAAAGGGTGCAATATAAGAAAACATCTCCCTTCAGGGTGCATGTGCTGAGAAGTTTTCCTGAATGGGGCCAAAGTGCTGGCAAACATTAATTATTTAAGCCCTCGCACCCCAGCCTCAGGGGCAGGTCAATATTACTGCTGCTAGAGGTAAAGACAGTTGTCCAAAGTGAAACTAGGAATGCTGTAGCAGAACTGGGAATGTAGCTCGGATCTGCCTTCTAGTTCTGTACCTATGCGACAAGACCATCCTTCCTGTAACAAAGGGCTCCTTTCTGACTGGAATTTGAAGTGCTTTCTTGACTGAACCATGAGACATCTTTGAGCCTTTTAACCCTCAGCTCTGTGGAAAAAGGTTTAAGAAGGCCTGTTGACACCATGCCAGCAGAACATGTACCTTTCAAGAACCTGGTGGCTATGTTGGTAAAGTTTATAGCTTTAGTGAGGCCTGTAATGTGAAGTTTGTAGTAGAAACAAACTCAGTGGGTTATGCTGGTGAAGCATGCGTCTTCCATAAGGCCTCAAATATGGTTTTGGTTATGCTGAGTGTGCCCTCAGAACCACAGCTGGTTTAGGGAAGTTACAAATTTTGGTATTTTAACCTGCCCAACTCATAATCCACATGACTGCTAGTGATAAAATACAGGCCTCACTGTAATTTTTAAGTAAAATTCATTTGGCTAACTTTATGTGATCATGACAAATGGTCTTCTTCGCCTTAATAAAATCTAAGGAAATTCCCAGACAAAACACTTTAAGGTAGTTATGTTTAAGAATATATTGCCCTTTACAGCAACAACATATTATGTTTAACACCCTCGACCGCAAAAAATGTTAGAAATGCAGGAAATTCATATATATATACTCACACCAACCATACACGCTAAAAAGCTTAGAGGAAACTTAAATTACTATATATATTGTTATAGTACAATGATGTTTTAATGGCAATCACTTCCCGGATCCTTTCATCTGCTTCCTCATATGTATTTAAATAAAATAAGAAATGTGTTTGTAAATCTTGTTCCCCAACTGATGATTCACAGAGACCTGGTTTCACTGCTGGAGTGTTGCTGCTGTAGTGAGTGATACATATAACAGATTAAAAACACTGCAGCTCGAAGGGCTGCTTGCTCCTTAGCTATGGAGAGAACATAGCTACTGACATAACTAATGAAATGGGTGGTGTGGGCTGTGTGCCATACAACTTGTTGTCCATTAAAAGCTGCTGTCATTCTGTTCTCATCGCCTGTTTGAAATAGGTCTTTGGCCAGAATGTTCTTGCTGGGATCTGACGGACAGGGTAATAGTTGTGTTGTGTGTGCTCTTTGTGATAAGGATAATTGTCTACTAGGAACCTGACTGAGCCCAACAACCCCTCCACACAGGCCATTGGATGACAACAGCGTGGCTCACTATCACCTTGGAGCCAGTTTTGAACTTGCTGCCTAGTGTGTAAGGCATTATAGCCCATTGTCAGTCTCCTGAACCTAGGTGACCAGATGTCCCAACTTTATTGGGACTGTCCTGATATTTACTTGTTTGTCCCGTATCCCAACCAATGTTCGGTTGGGATGTGAATTGTCCCAATATTTTGCCCTCCGGCGCACAGGCGGAGGGGGCTTGTGCCCCCAACTCCACCCTGGCCCTGCCCTGACTCTGCCCCTGCCTCCTCCATTGGATCCCTCCCCAAATCCCCACCCTGGCCCCGCCTCTTCCCCAAGCATGCCGCATTGCTCCTCCTCACCCCTCCCTCTCAGGCTTGCATGAATCAGCTGTATGGCAGCGCAGGCGCTGCAGGGACGGGAGAGAAGCAGGATGCAGCAGCCAGCTCAGGGGAGGTGGAGGCAGAGCAAAGGCAAGCTGGGGCAGGAGGGTGGGACGTGGAGCTGCCGGTGAGTGTTCAGCCCCCACCAATTTTTCCTATGCTCCGGCTTTTCTTGTTTTTTTCTTTTTCTTTTTGTTTTTTTCCTCCACCGCTGGCTCTTGGGTTTTTTGTTGTTGTTGTTGTTGTTGCTCTGCCGGCAACCCCTCACCACTCTGCCCCGCATCCCAGTATTTCACATCTCTCATCTGGTCACCCTACTAGAACCCCCTTCCTCCCCTGCCCCCAGCCTGCCTTTTAAATCTGTTATCTGTTTAAGAGTCTGTGGAGTTCTGACAGTGTAGAGAGGACTCAGTCCTGAAAAAGGTGACATAGCTGGCAGACCTACCCTGCAATACTGAACCCCGGAATGTCGCTGCACCTGGCAGAGAAGTTCCCAGTAATGCTGGGAAGGGGAGTCCCTAGAATGTTGATGAACCTGGCAGGGGTAACCTCCCACACCTTCCAAAACATGGGCAGTAGAATAAAAGGCTGTCTGTAGCAGACCCCAGGCACTATCTCACTCTGTTACCTTTCTTCCACAAAATGATTTTGACCCAGATAATTCTGTTTTATCCATTCCATCACTTTTAATTTCTTTGCAGTCTACTTCATTGTTATCATACAATGCTACTCCACCACCTTTACCTTTCATTTCTGTCTTTCCTGAACAGCACATGCCCTTCAATATCTGTTGTGACGGAGTAGGGAATATTACCCTGGTAATGTTGCATGGGAGTTTTACTAGCTACTGTCTGCAACAATACTATATGGTGGTGGGATATAAGGGAGGGATGATACTTGAGCACTTAACCTGAACCCAGGAAGAGTTTTGGACCAGGTGACACCTTCTGCCTGGACTGGACAAAGGCTGGAGGAGGGGCTGGGGCGTGTGGCTGGGTGAGACTGCTGGAGGGAGCTTCAGTTTGGAGCTGGCCTGGGAAATGGAGGGAGGCCCAGAAGCAGCGTCTTGGCTCCCTACCCTCCGGCCCCCCAAGATGGACCTGACTGAGGGGTCCTGGTGTCTGTACCTACAAGCTCCGTTTTAGACCGTGTTCCTGTCATCTAATAAACCTTCTGTTTCACTGGCTGGCTGAGAGTCATGGTGAATTGCAGGAAGTGGGAGGTGCAGGGCCCTGACTCCCCCACACTATGTGACACCTGTATTCCAGTCATGACTCCTATTTCACTATGTTCCTGCTATCCCTATACTATCTTGTTTCACTTTCTGCACCAGTAGTTCTAGTTCCTCCATTTTGTTATCCAGGTTCCTTATATTGGCATATAGACATCTTAGTTGTTTCTGTTTGGCTTTGCCCAGATTTCTCACTCAATTAGGTACAATCATTCTTCTTCTGGTATCACCTACCTGACTGTTACTGTCACTGGTATTAGCCTTGTCTTTCCTCTTGATGTTCATTCTCCTACCTTCTGTTGTTCTTTTCTCTGTTGCTGTTTCCTCTTACTTGATTTTCCTCCTGCTCAGTGTTAGAATCAGGTATGGAGATTACACAAGCATCTCCCCCAGATTCCTAGTTTAAAGCTTTTTTAATCAGTTGTGGCAATCTCTGTCCCAGAAGTCTATTTCCCTTCCTACTCAAGTGGAGTCCATCTCATGAGAACAGTCCTCTGACTGTGAATGCCTCCCAGTTATTGAACATCCCAAAGCCCTCCTTATAGGACCAATGCCTGAGCCATCTGTTGATCATCATAATCTTGTCTCCCCTTCTCCTCTAGGAGCAGGTAGAATCCCACTGAAAATCACTTGAGTCTCCATTTCTTTATCTGTCTTCCCCAGCCTGGCATAGTCTTCCATGATGCATTCCAGTGAGAATCTAGCTGTATTATTTGTTCCCACATGAAGGACAATCCAGTGGATTCTTTCCAGCTTCCATTAGGGTTCTCTTCAGCCTCCGGTCTACATCCCATATCTTAGTTCCCGGCAGACAGCACAGAACCCTTCTGTTCTCTGAATCTGCTCTCATGACAGGCCTGTCTGTCGTTCTTAATAGGGAGTCCCTAAGCATGCAGACCTGCCTCTTCCTGGTGTTGGTGCGATTCTCCAGCCTTGCCCCTTCTGTTCTTTCTGGCTCTAGTTCCTCTTGTCTTTTGTTCTCACTTGCAGTCTTCTGCAATTCATCCTCTATCCTCCTGGGGCTCCAAAGTCTGATGATCTCCGTTGACTCTTTCCCTCTTCTTGTAGGACTAGTTGCTGTTCTCTTCTTCCTTGCCCTCCCACCTTCCAGCACTCCTGCCTCTCCCTTTCCTTTTCCAACTCAGCAAACCAGTTTCTTAGTTCTATTTCTCCTTCGCTAGTCAGTCTTTTCCTCTGCCTGGTTCTTGTAGTCACATGCTTCCACTAGCCACTTTCCTCACTCACCAGCCTACCCTCACAATTCTCCAGCCCACCTTGCATCTGCAAGTCTTGAGTTTTCCCTTCCACCTCCTCTTGCCTTCCCTTCATCATCTGCTTGACTCCCCTTTGAAACTCAACCATAGTTTCTACCTGCATCTCCAAACCTCGGATCTTCTCTTCCATCAGGCTACATGTCATACACATGAAGGACTTTTCAGGACCCACTCCAGGATAAAGTATGTGCCACAGCGTCCACAGTCAGTCATCTTCATTGTCTCTTCCATTCCTTGGGTCACTACTATGGCTGCCTCTGTAGCTGTCCTCGCCTTCCCGCCTAAGCTCCTGACAAGGAGAGAGAAAAAACACACACACAAAACAGAAACATAGAACCCCACACAGCACCTCCTCTAAACTCCCACTCAAACTCCCCTGTTCCTAGGGTGACCAGATGAGAGACATGAAATATCGGGACCTGGGGGCGGGGAGGGGGGGAGTCTGCCGGCGGAGCAAAAAACCAAACAAACCAGAGCCAGTGGCAGAGGGGGAAAAAAAAAAAACTGCCGGAGCACAGGAAAAATTGGTGGGGGCTGAGCACCCACCAGCAACTCCTCGTCCCACCCCCCCACCCCCGCACCAGCTCACCTCCGCCTCCCCTGAGTGGGCTGCTGTGTCCTGCTTCTCCCCTGTCCTTCCCAGTGCTTGCACCGCCATACAACTGATTCATGCAAGCCTGGGAGGGAGGGGGAAGGAGAAGGAATGCGGCATGCTTGGGGAACAGGCCGGGTCAGGGCGGGAATTTGGGGAGGGATCCAATGGGGCAGGGAGGGGGCGGAGTTGGGGTGGTGCCAGGGCTGAGTTGAGGACATGAGCCCCCTCTGCCTGTGTGCCAGAATGCAAAATATCGGGACAATTCGTGTCCCGACCAACATGGGACAAACAAGTAAATATTGGGACAGTCCCGATAAAATCGGAACTTCTGGTCATGCTACCTGTTCCCATCCCTGTTTACTGTTTCCTAGGGTTGCCAATTCTGGTAGGATGTATTCCTGGAGGTTTCATCACATGACATAATATTTAATTTAATATCAATATTTAATTCCTGGAGATCCCAGGACAATCTTGGAGGGTTGGCAACCCTACCAGTGGTTCCTGTGCCACTGCTCCCATGGACCTTCTTGTCTTGCCCCAAAGGAAGTCCCCGGTCTCTTATCCATGCTCTCTCAGTGCCCGTCTGTCTGATGGTGCAGCAGCATGACTCTCAGATACTATTGTTCAGGTGTTTTTTGTGTTTGAATAAAGCTCTGTAGATCTTCACAAGAGGCCTATCTTTTTTCCCTAGGCCTGCCTATGAATGCTATTTCATCTATTGATAAAAAAATAGCTGAAGGAGGATGTTGACTCATTTCTAACCGCTGGCTGGCAGTCAACACCATCCTGGAAATATTTACCTTACCAGCAGTAGGAACTCCCTAGGCTATTCTGAAGAAACAGCTCTCTGCATAAAGCTATTTGGAAGGAGTATTTTCTTCTTCTTTCAGTTCACTTGCTGGTGTTGAGAGCAGGTGGGGCTCCATCTCTCTGTGTGAAAGAAGTTGCAGCGCAGCATTTTTTTTTTAGGACCTCCAAAGTGGGGAGAATTTCCCCTGTGGTCTGGGGGTTTGAGGGTGTGGTGTCTGTTGGGGATGGGCAAGGTTACAGGCACATTCTCTACACATGTATTTTGTCCATGAGGGCATTGTTGAGTTGTTTGTGTTTTCTAATACAGCCATTGGAGTAACAATACTGGGTTATATATGCAGGTCCCAAACTATTCTGAGGCAGTGCTCTGTGCTGGCAGGAGTTCACAATAACTGACCAGGGTCTCTCGACTCATGCAGCTGTTAAATAGCATAATTGCACTTTTACTACTAGGTAAAGTACACTGGTGGGGATCAAACTGTCATGGCTTCCTTCTTTTCTTTCCTTTTCCAGAACTTGCAAGCCAGACCACATTTTCAGGCTTCAGTCTAGCATCCTTCCAGTCCAGCTTGCCCAGCAATTATGCATTTTGATGGGTATAAAACATGTTTATCTGAAGGTTTGTACAAAACTCAATTAACAATACAGCAAATCTAAAATTGGGCCAATGCCGGTTAGAGGGCTCCTAACTAATTTTGGACACTGCCATATGGTGATGTGACATCCTGGTGTTGTCTTCCTGATAAAAGAGAGAGACTGAAGCAGAGATGTTTTCTAGGGAACTAGGAGTCAGGACTCCTAGGTTCTATTCCTAACTTGGCTGCTAATTAACTTTGCAGCCTTTGCAAGACACTTAGGACCTGATTTTTAAAGGTGCAGTGCACCTATAGCTCCCATTGACTTTACCTGGAATTGTGGGAGCTCAGCGCTTCTGAAAATCAAGCCCTTAATCTCTCTGTGTCTCAGTGACCAAGTCTGCAAAGTGGGGATAACAACCATGACCTACCACAGGGGAGGCACCACTGATCAAAACTTGTAAAGCACTTTAAAATGTGTGGATTAAAGGTGACTACAGATGGGCATATTTTTCGTTGTTATTATTACTGCACTATGATAGAGGGACAGATGAAGATGCAGCACCTCAGCATGTGAGATTTTGTTAGTTGTTTGAGCTCTCCAGGGTAATGTGACTGCTTGAGCTAGCCAGCAATTTTGCTCAACGCCCGCCATCAACTTTAAAGGCTTCTTGGGTGGGAACTGTATAAATGAGGTTAATGCTTGTGATATAAAATTGCTATTACATTGCCTTCTTCACAGTGCATGGACTATGTCAGTTCAGGTCACCATGCTTTGGGAGTCTCAAATGCAGCTGTTTTTATGAGCAGTCCATTGTGTTGTGCAAATACATTTTTGCTGAGGAACATCTCTTGTTGCCTCTGCAAAGAAAAATATGGTCTGAGCCAGGGCCGGCTCCAGTTTTTTTGCCATCCCAAGCTGCAAAAAGAAAAAAAAAAAAGCTTCTATTGGCAGCACTTTAGCTGCTGCTCTACCACCCCGCTTCATTCTTCAGTGGCAATTCGGCAGCCAGTCTTTCCCTCTGAGAGGGACTGAGGGACCTGCCACCAAAGACCTGGCCGTGCCGCCCCTTTTCATTGGCCGCCCCAAGCACCTGCTTCCTGTGCTGGTGCCTGGAGCCAGCCCTGGTCTGAGCACAGCGCTGGGAACCAGGAAAGTAGGGCTGGGGTTTTAAAAATGTAATTTCCTAGTTTTCTTTTAAAGAAAATACAAATGCTATCATGTGCCAGCTGGGTCATTAGCAAGGTTTTGAGCCCTCCGCCATCCGCACTGCAGTACAAACCTCTGCCACTTGCACTTAAGGACTAACTATGTTTAGTGAGCAGCAGCTGTGGCTGTTGTCCTCGGTGAATGAGGCATGACGGTGTGGGTAGGAGAGGTAATGGATGCAGGAGTAGCCCCATTTTAGAGAGCGTATATGTAACATGGCCTATAGTAGACAGTTAATTTTCTGTTCTATCCTTTGGGTTAGTTATTAGCTTGTGACTTTGAGAGCATCTTGCTGGCATCTTCTTCTGGCTCATTGAATTGAGGGGTGCTTTGGGAAAGTGGTGGGTTTTGGAGTGCACTGAATATGGCAATGGTTTGGCTCTATCTGATCTCTTTTTCAGGGAGACTTCTAGGGCCTTGGTTTGGTTGTTGAGGCAGTTCTACTGACGGATCCCTCAACTCTGAACCTGATCTCTGCTATCTGTAATGTGCTAGATGCCCATAGCTTACATAGCAGTTCTGGAAGAAGAGCCCTGCCTTGAGATAGCATGGATCTGTCCTATTAAGTGCTTTGTAGATCATTCACTACTAGATGCACCTCAAGGTTCTGGTATTGAAGAGCCAGTGAAGGTTGTGGAGACCCATGTGGCATGCCTTTTCTGGCTGGTCCTGCTTGGGAGAGAGGCTGCTAATAGGTGTATTAGCTGCAACCTTGTGATCTTCCCTTGTAGTCCTCAGATGAGTGACTTGCAATAGTCTAGTGGGGAAGTGATGGACGTATGAACCACAGTAGTTAGATATTCGTCAGAGAGGAAGAGGTAGAGTGCTTTTGCTAACTGTAGATGGAAAAAGTGCTTCTGATGGCCAGGTTCAGTGTGACCCCACGGTTGTGCTTTACCTTGCCTACCAGTGGGCATGTACTCTCTGAGGGTGACGTAGTGAAGTTTGCCACCTCCTCAAAGTATTCCTCTCTTCCATCTAGGATCACTTCATGCTTTCCCAGATTTAGCATGAGTCAGGTCTTCTTTATTCAGGTGTCAGTTCCCTTCATGCACTGGCATAGCTCTGACTGCACTGTAAGAGAATCTAGATAACCCCCACGCCAGGTGCTTATCACTATGATAACTAAGCACCTAAAAAAGAATACCAAGTTCTGCATCATCTGCAGACTGCTCGCTTTGCAGCCCAGGCCCTAGCACTTGCACATTGATGTTAAATAATATCAGCAATGGGACTGGGTGTGGGGGGAGGAGCCACTAGCCATCATGACTCTTGGGGATCTCGCTGAAGGAATGAGCATCACCGGTTTAACCATTACCATTGACTCCTAGAAAGTCTTGTAGTTGGGTCAGCAGCTTCTCCTGCTTGATGGTGTCAAAAACAGCTGAAATATCAGGCAATGTGGGAAGTGTTTTCCTTCTGTTAATCATCGTGGAGAGACCCTACATTAGGCTACCAATATCCTTTCAGTGCTCTACTCTGGCTTGAAGCCAGACTAGGATGGGTCTTAAGATATTATTAAAAGTTTGCTACCACCTTCTCAGTAATCATGCCCAGGATTGTGAGATTGGAGGCTGAATTCTAATTAACAAGATTGCTACATCTGAGCAGTTGTGTGTGTGGAGGAGACTGTGGGTTGTTGTGATGACGTTTTAATAGAACGGGGATCACATTTTTAAAGGTAGTTGGTAGAATGCCTGCTCAGAGGGAGGCACAGTTGATCTTTATAAGCATTTGCCAAGGCATCCCCTGCTTAGCCAGGGAAGGCATGAGTACTGCTTGCATGTGGTGTGTCTTTTGCAGCTTCTAGTACTTCCACCCACGGGACTGTGCCAAGTTCCAACAAGGTGGGCAGTGTGAGTGCTCTGGTGTGGTTTTTGCTGGGACTGTCACTGAGTGGTTAGTGGGGTGTTTTTGTTTGTTGATGAAGTGGGAGAAGAGCTCCTAGCAGCTGGAGGTGATGAGGTCTGTGGGTGAGAGGAGGCAGGATATTTCAAAGTACTTCAGACTGTCCATAGGATCACTGAATCCATCACCGAAATGCAGGCATATCTGGAATGGAGTAGGGGAGTTGTGCTCAAGAGCCCACGGTAACAGTGCATAACAGTTGGAGAGGACGTGAAGAATTCCACATCCAATGAAACTGCAGTGGTGTCTGGGAGGCAAAATTTTATTACTGAGGTAGGAATTGAGTTGGGGCACTGATACTACCAGAAAGGAGAGAAGCTGTCCTGGAAAGGGTCCACCCTACTCTACTGGGTTCTGACCTAGGGCCATTCAAAACAGAGGGTTCAAGTTCTGATACCCCCCAAGCATGTTTCCTGGGTCACTGCCTACCCTCGTTCCAGTCCCTCTGGCATCATGCCAGGGTAGGACCTGGGGTCCCTTTTGTGTTCCCTTTGAGTTGTCTCCAGAGTCTCCTCCGCTCGCAACAGCAAGTCATTCCTGTGGTCGACTGGCTTCCCACAACACAGCTAGGAGGCTCAACCCGAGCAGTTTGGAGTTGTGGTGGCTTCTTAGCAGGAGGCTGCCACACACAAATGCTCTCCTCCTCAGTCCACCCAGACTGAGCTGAGCTGCTCCCTTTTGAATGCTCCCTTCACCATAGGCTGACCAGATAGCAAGTGTCAAAAATAGGGACAGGAGGTTGGGGGTGGGGGGAGGGTAATAGGTGCCTATGTGTGAGAGACCCCAAAATTGGGACTGTCCCTATAAAATCAGGACATCTGGTCACCCTACTCCACCAGGAGCATGCCCAGAAGTGGTGAGGGGGGCATGGCCTCTTGGACCCAGAGGAGTCCATTAATCCTCATCTCTCCAGTGCGGGGTTGGTACATCCTGTCATAGGCCCCCCAAACCATTCAAAATAATGAGATTTTTAAAATAATAAATTTTGGATCTTTATGTGTGTCTTCTGTTTTTTTGAACCTTTAGCTTTCACCTTTCCCAGCTTTCTTCTGCAACACAGAGGGCTAGAAACTTATTTTTTTAAATGAAAGCTGAGATTCTCACATAATCATGTGACTCCAGGAGCTGAGTTTTTAAGAAAGACACCAAATATTGCAAGACCCACAGTTAAAATTGCAAGAGGTGACAACACTGTGACTTGTGTCTACTCAAGTAGATTACTCAATTAAATATCCTTGTGTTGAATGGGGATTAATAGATTAATAGATTTTTAAGGCTGAAGGAGGCCATTCTGATCATCTAGTCAGTGGTTTTCAACCTGCAGCCCATGGGCTGCCTGTGGCCCAATCAGCACACAGCTGACATGTGACATCCTCAGTGCCAAAAGGGTAGTATATAGAATGTGTGGATGTTGCCCACATAACACATAGAGAACTGCATATGTGGCCCACAATGGTAAATAGGTTGAGAACCATTGATCTAGTCTGATCTTCTGCATACCACTGACCACAGAATTCCTCCAATGATAGCTTGTGGCTCTACAGTTCTTAACATGCAGTGTTCCCTTTTGAGCTGAGATGATTGTAGAATTCAATTACTGATATTTTGGCTACACCAAAATATCTCAGAACTCTGCCAAACTCTTGACTTTGCTGTTAACACCAACTCAGTAGTTCTACCCAGACAATGGGTTTAGGAAAGTAACAAACTCTTTCTTAGTTGACAGTGATTAAAATGCAGAGCAGGAATGCAGTTATGGGTCTTTGTTAATAGTGCAACTGAAATCTGGTGTGGCAAAGGCCTGAGTAGCATAACAGGGTTGTTTTTTAATCTTTGACAGGCATATATGAGCCTGTAGCAAAGTGAGACTTACTGGTGTGGCGCCTTCTGTTGGTCATCCTGGGAATTAGCTCTTCCAGCCTGGAGCACCCTCAGCAGGCCACTGTCCCGCCTGCCACTGGCCCCCCCCTTGTCCCTCCCAGACCCCAGTGCTCCTCTATGTCAGGGTTCTGCCCCCAGCAGTAACCCACAATCTGGGTCTCCCCACCCAGGGGAACCCCCAACCTTCTATCCCCACCTTGCCTCAGTGGCTACTGCCAGTCCCCATCTAGCCCCCGCTCACTGGGGCAGGCTGCAGTCTGTAAACCATTCATCATCAGCAAGTGGGGCTGAACCAGCTGCCTCTGCCTATTCCCAGGCTACATTTCTGTAGCCCCAGTACCTTTTCTGGCCTTCAGCAAGGCCTGCAGCCAGGGGAGTTTTCAGGCTGGAGCTCCCCCAGCTCCTCTGGCCTTCCCCCAGCCCTGCTCTACTCTGGGTACCCTGCTCAGCTCCCAGGCAGCCAGGTCCTTCTCTTTCTACAGCTAGAGAAACTCTTACAGCCTCTGGCCCTCAGCCTTCTTATAGGGCCAGCTGTGGCCGCTTCCGCCAATCAGCCTAGTTTTTCCCTGCCACAGCCCTTTCCCAGGGCTGTTTTCACCCCTTCAGGGCAGGAGCGGGAGTGACCACCCCACTACAGAGCCCATTGCTCTGCTTCTTATTGGTATGCACTATCCTTGATTAAATTTGCAATGGGTTTGGGTGAATTTAATGCCATTGCAAATGGAGAGCCAGGCAAGCACTGAGGGTCTTGTCAGTTCTAATTGATTGCTTGGAATTGAAGCAGCACAGTAAGTGAAAAATTCAATCAATTCCGTTGAATTTCATTTGGCTTCTAAACAAAATGCCAACGGCCTGATATTCTCAAATCTCTGCTGACAAATGGACAATGAGCTTTTCACCAGTGGAAAAATATGCTGCATATTACAAACCTAAGCGCATGTGAGCTAATGCATGTCAGAGGACATATGGAATGCCTTGCACCAGAGTGTTCATTGTGTAATAAATCTATGGCTGCATATGCCATGGATTTATCACCATCGTCATCAGGATAAATAGCATCTATGCAGAACTGAGGATGAAACACAGTGCTTTTTGGCTCCCAGAATGCAGGCATTTACCACTTGAGTTTAAGGATAGCTAAGGGCTTGTCTTCACTAGAAAATCAAATTGTATTAGAACACAACTATGAAGAGGTTACAAGGTGTTTTTTTCCAGTATAGACCAGGACAAGTTGTGTTTGACCATTGTCAGCTTCTTGTGCATAAGCCTGTGGTCCAAGCAGGTTGACCCATAGCCAGCTGACATGATGTTAGAAATCCCCTGGCCCTGTCTACACTTACTGCCAAAGTTGCGTTTAACATCATGTTAGTTAACATGACTTCTCCAGGTCATGTTCTTACATGATCTAATTTTCTAGTGAAGACAATCCCTCAAACAGAAACAAAGCAGTAAGGGCCAAATTGTGGTCTCACTGAAATTCGGGTTGCCAGACGTCTGGTTTTCGACTGGAACGCCCAGTCGAAAAGGGACCCTGGTGGCTCCAGTCAGCACCACTGACCAGGACACTAAAAGTCTGATTGGCGACACAGCAGAGCTAAGGCAGGCTCCCTGCCTGCCCTGACTTTGCACGGCTCCCAGAAGCGGCAGCATGTCCCCTCCTCCAGCTTCTAGGCATAGGGTCAGTTAGGGGGCTCTGTGCACTGCCCTCGCCTCGAGTGCCGGCTCTGCAGCTCCCATTGGCTGAGAATCATGACCAATAGAGCTACAGGGGTGAAGCCTATGGATGGGACAGGCACGGAGCCAGAGGGACATGCTGGCTGCTTCTGGGAGCTGCTTGAGGTAAACGCCATCCATAGCCCACATCCTGCACCACCTCCCACACCCTGACCCCGTGGCCCAGCCCAGAGCTCCCTTCCACACTCAAACTTGCTCCCAGAGCCTATTCCCCGCACTTTCTGCTGCACCTCAACCCTCTGCCTCAGCCCTGAGCCTCCCTCTGCCTCAGCCCTGAGCCTCCTCCTGCACTCTGAACCCCTCTGCCCCAGCCCGGAGCCCCTTCCTGTACCCCAAAGACCTCATTCCTGGCCCCACACCAGAGCCTGCACCCCCAGCTGGAGCCCTCACCCCCTCACACATGCACCCTGCCCCAGCCTGAAGCCTCCTTCCGCATTTCGAACCCTCGGCCCCACCCTCCAGCCCATAGCCCCTTCCTATACCTCAAACCCCACATACCCAGCCTCACCCCAGAGCCCACACCTCCAGCCGGAGCCCTCACCCCCTCCTTCACCCTTGCCTCAGCCCAGGGGCGGCGCTAGGCATTTTGCCGCCCCAAGCATGGCAGGCAGGCTGCCTTCAGTGGCTTGCCTGCGGACGGTCCACTGGTCCCGTGGCTTCGGAGGACCTCCTGCAGGCACAGCGGGAGGTCCTCCTAAGCCGTGAGACCAGTGGACCCCCCGCAGGCATGCCTGCAGGAAGTCCACTGAATCTGCGGGACCAGCGGACCCTCTGCAGGCAAACTGCCGAAGGCAGCCTGCCTGCCGCCCTCGCGGCACTGGCAGAGCGCCGCCCATGGCTTGCCGCTCCAAGCACGTGCTGGGGCCTGGAGCCACCCCTGCCCCAGCCCGGTGAAAATGAGCAGGTGAGTGAAGGTGGGGGAGAGCGAGTGATGGAGGGAGGGAGATGAAGTGAGCAGGGGCATGACCTTGGAGAAGGGGTGAGGCTTTAGAGCAGGGGGGCGAGGCAAGGTTGTTTGATTTTCTGCAATCCAAAAGTTCGCAACCTGAACTGAAATCCATGGCAAAACTCCCTGATTTCAATGGGAGCAATCCTGTTAGCCTTAGGGTATGTCCACACTGCAATTGGGGTGTGTACTGCAGCATGTACCCGAGATAAACATACTTTAGCTACCTGGTGTGCCAATAGCTGTGAAAGTCACATGCTTCAGTGTGGGTTGTACAAGCCCTCCTGGAACACTCTGTAGTTCTTCAGGCAGCTTGCCCGCACTGAAGTCCGTGCTGCCGTGGTTTTACTGCCATTGCTATGTTAGTTAGCTGGATTGGATATGCCTACATGTGATGCAATTGCACGCCCCTTCCCAACTGCCGTGCAGACATATCTGAAGAGAGACATGAGTTGGCCTGCTCTCCCCCTGCCAGCCATGTGCACACATCTCTGAAAGGTGTGATCCATGTTATGAACTCTTGCTGAGTTACTGTGTGTCTTTCAATATTGAGTGCTTTTCTTAAAGCCTCAGCTGCTGGAGACAAGTAATCAAGGGAATAGCTCAGCTTTACTTTTCTAACATCACAGTTAACCCTCACAATTGCAGAGAAAAACTTCAAAATATGACCCCAGTACACCCTAAAGGAACAGAAAGAAAGCTCCAAACTTATTCATTTAAAATCTCCTCATTTTTTAGCACTTGGGGTTGGCCTGGCCCGTTCACCCCAACTGGTGTTAACTTAACCTTAATGAGGATAATTTTAAATACCTATATAGTTAACTATTTCACTGCTGATTACTTTAGCATGAAGTGTTCAGCTACTCTGGGACAGTAGACAGATAGCACTGGTCTACAATTTTTGAGCAGTCGACTGCTTTAGAGATAAAATGTGATTTTATTATGTATTTTGATGTGCTGAATTCAAATATGACAATTAAAACAACTGATTGGCTACTGTTTCTAAGATATTTAAGTTTTTACATTTTATGTCTATGTATATTGTGTAGATAGTAGAATTTTAATCATAAATTGTAAACCTATGTCTTTTCATGTGTTTATGGTGCTTTACATGATAATATTTCACCTGTCCTGTTTATGTAACACTTTAAAAATCAGCAAAGAGTTATATAAATTTTATTATGAAACAAAAGGCAAAAAACGATTATGTACATAGTTTAGTCCTATTCAGTGTCTACTTGGCGCTTCTTGGCTTGTCTCTTGTATTCATTAAATGGAGCATCTCTTGTCACTGTCCAGCAATAGTCTGCAAGCATTGATGGGCTCCATTTGCCCTGATAGCCTGCCAGGAGATTCCACTGCTGTAGTCTGGAGCCCAACCGCTCTGCCTTACTCTTGGGTAGTTCCAAATCCCTGACTAGGTCATTCAGTTCATCTTGTGTTATGAGGTGTGGTTTAGGAGGAGGATAGGAGAAAATGTGGGTCCCTGTGACATTGATGGTTCAGGACAGAAGTTTCATCCTCTTCCTCTTCCTCGTCTGACTCAAGCGAGAATGATTCTGGTGCATCAGGAACCGGCAGTCCTTCTCTGTGCGGTGCTGGGCATATAGCTGATGGAATGTTTGGATAATGCACAGTCCACTTTTTCTTCTTTGACGCACCTTTCCCAACTGGAGGCACCATGCAGAAGTAACAATTGCTGGTATGATCTGTTGGCTCTCTCCAAATCATTGGCACTGCAAAAGGCATAGATTTCCTTTTCCTGTTCAACCACTGGCGAAGATTTGTTGCACAAGTGTTGCAGCGTATGTGTGGGGCCCACCTCTTGTCCTGATCTCCAATTTTGCAGCCAAAATAAAGGTGATAGGCTTTCTTAACCATAGTGGTTATACTGCGCTTTTGTGATGCAAAGGCCACTTCACCACAAACATAGCAGAAGTTTTCTGCACTGTTCACACAAGTACAAGGCATCTCTGCTCACTTTGGCTAAACAGAAATGTGTCCCTTTGCAAAATCAAACACTGACAAAGAAGAGAGCACGACACTGTATGATTTCTAGAGCTGATATAGGGCAATTTGTTCAGCAGAGTGATGTAAGCTTCGTTATGATTGCATCATCCATGACTTCTAGGAATAACATGATGCAATTCATATCATGTATGACGCAATACCAGCTTCAGATTGCATCATTCATTGTTTTGCCTAAAAAGCAAGTACTGTCCAAACCTAGTCATAGATTTATTCATAGATCCAGTCAAAGATGTATTTTAGTCATTTCTGGTTTAAATTGAGATCCCTTCCCTTTGTAACTCACTTATCCTCCACCATTCCCAAGTCAAGGGTCATATATACTGACCCAATAGCATATCTTGAAAACTAGAGCCAATCAACAATTTTAAGCATCATTTTCGTTCTCAGTGACCCAGAATTAGTAAAGTTGGACTACATTTATTTCAGAAGCATTTTGGCTGTAGAGCAGTGTACTTAGCAGAAAAGCAACACGATATTTTTTTTTTTTTTCAGTTACTCCCTGGGATTCACAGTCTAGGAGCCCTCACCAGAGAGCTTTCTTGGGCCTGTAGTATGAAGAATGCTTTGGGGCTATTTTATTCTGAATTAAAATAAAATCATAAAATATCTTTAAAACATGAACATATGTTTGGTTTTTTTTACTGCACTTCCACTGCAGTCCTAGGACAACGTGATGTGGCTATTAAATTCCAGCTTGTGCATTTGCAGTGCTATAGATATATTACACTCCCTAACTCGGCCTGTTTTATCCATTTGAATTTCTGTGTAAAAAGAAACCAGAGGCTATTAAGCTTTGTCTCCCTTCTTGACTCAAGGCTTATAAAGATGCATGCAAAACCTACTCTGATTCAGTGACTGCGGCCAGGTCTACCCTACAAACTTACATCAGTATAATAATGTTGCTCAGGAGTGTGAAAAATCCACGCCCCTGAGTGACGCAGCTATATCAACATAACCCCCGGTGTAGACAGCGCTATGGTGATGGGTGGGCTTCTCTCGTCAACATAGCTACCACCTCTCACAGGGCACAACTGCACCAGGGCAGCATTTAAATGTAGACCTGCCCAAAGATGTGCTTATTTCCCTCTAGGCGACTGTTTGATTCTCTCTTGCTGTCCCCTGCTACACCATCTCCGGTCAGTCAGTCATTCAGACTGACTTTTACCCTCGTCTGCCAGAAGAACACAAGTTAACCTGAATGATCCTGCAACTTGACAGGTCTGAAGTAGCTTCCACCTTGTCTGTGAACCAATACCTCCGGGGACACCTGTCACTCTAGACAGTCATGGTTCAAGCCATTTGAGTTCAAAGGGACTAGATTAGTAAAACAGCATGGGAGATACATACATATGCTGTCTGTGCAAGCAGTGTGGGCAGGGATGTGAACATACATCTTACATGACTGATGCTTTTAATTGTTGTCTGCAGTATTGTAGCTGGGTTGGTCCCAGGATATTAGAGCGACAAGGCGGATGAGGTAATATCTTTTATTGGACCAACTTCTGTGGGTGAGGGATACAAGCTTTCAAGCTTACACAGAGGTCCCATAGGGCTCAAAAGCTTGTCTCACGCACAGAAGTTGGTCCAATAAAAGATATTACCTCACCCATCTTGTCTTTCTGATATTTTTAATAAAGTCCTAGCCCTCGTTCATGTGAGTTGCCTTATTGACTTCAGTAGTCCTCATTCAGGTGGCAATAGTGGATCAAATCCTACCACCCTTATTTAGCTCCTTACTCAGGCAAAATTCTGGCTTGGATGAGATTGCAGGATTTTGTCCACGATACACATTTTGAAATAGGGGCACCCAAGTCTGGGTTGAGCAGCTCAAGTCCAGCATATAGGCGCTTAATGGCCATTTGAGTGTCAAACATTTGGAAAACCTCTCCCCTACTTACAAATGCATTTTGAAAGAACCCACCATGTTTGGAAAAACCATGTGGATGTCTCACATTTAAAAATGACATGCACGTTCTGTGTGTATATGTAAAACATACAAGATTGATAGATTATCCCAGAAATAACTTCCCTTTCTATGTGGCCTTTTGTTCCCAGAACCCAACACCACTTTACAGATTTTATATATAAAATACAGATAAACATTAAATAAAACATCTCTAGACCATAAAACACATTAGTACTTCACAGATTCTGGCCGTGTAGTTAGACTTTGATAAAGGGCTTGCCATGTGATGCTTAACAGATGTCTGAACTCAGACAGTTCTCTGGCTAAAACCTTCATCTTTGAAGCTTCTACTCAGCTTGTTCCCACTGGGATCTCATTTTGATGGTGCTGGCAGGGATCTTGCTGAGAGTTTTGTTCTGTGTCCAGTGTGGATGTTCTAATCCCTTAGTTAGTCCATGTGTGCACTTTCACCTCAGTCTTGCCTCACTGTGGCCAGATGTCATCAAGGAATATACAGTCTGGAGAGGTGTCCTCAGAAACAGGAGCGACGTCAGACAAAAACAAAAGACAAACCATGACACATGCTTCCTTTTCATGCTGTTACTCAGCATTTTTGAAGAATCACCTCCGCTCTGTTGTTCAATGTCTTTCCATGTTTCTATTTTTTTCCACTAGATAGTTTTAAAAAATCCTTTAAACTATAAGAATGAACAGGAATGGCAACCTTTGTATAGGAGCAAGAATTTTCCAAAACCAAAAGTGCCCATCCCCATCAGTAAGATCAAAATCAAATATGTGTGAACCATATTTGTGTGTGCATATATATGAAATACACATGCACTTTTTACATAATTAAATTAAAAACTCAAACACTGAACTATGTACAACATGTCTCATAAGATGTTAATGTGTGCATTGAAGATAGGTGCAAAGACTGAAACAGATCTTGGGCAGTCACTTAACTTCACCTAGGTCCTGAACCTGTAAGGTTCTGTGCACTCTTATTTCCCACAGAAGACATTTGTAGGTGAAGGCACTAAACTATCTTGCAAGTTCTAGCCCTTGCTTATCACCCAGGCCGAGGTGGTGATTAAGCAGCTAATGACACAAGATAACAATGGTTAATAATGTTGTTTTTAAATAGGTGAGGAACAGAGAGATTCACTTCCGTTGTATTTTTCATCTCCTAAATTGTTTTGAGGTTAAAGAGTCTGTATCATTGAGCAATAAAGCATGGCATAGACAATACAGTGTGTCTACTGCATGTAAGACTCCCTTCTGATCTTATAGAACTTCAGCTGGTATAACTTACAAACCGAGGAGCTAGAAGAGCAAGGTTGTAACAGGAAAATCAGATAACGTGAGGATGGAACAGAGCCAGCCCTGCTTTATTTTCTTCTGACACTTCGGAATACAAGCCAAACCATTCTTAAAAGGTGACTTGATCATGGTCTGTAAGTGTCTAGATGGGGAAAAGTTTTCTGATAGTTGAGGACACTTTAATCAAGCAAAGATATAACAAAATCCTGTAGCTGGGAGCTGAAGCTAGACAAATTCAAACTGGAGATAACAAATTTTTAAGAGTGAGCATAATTAACCAGTGGAACAACTTTCCTAGGGACATGGTTGATTCTCCATCACTTGAAGTCTTTAAATCAAGACTGGATGTTTTACTAAAAGATAACTTCTAGTTGAACTAGGACATATGGGCTGCTTGCAGGAATCATTGGCTGATGAAATTCTATGGTCTATGGGAAATCAGACTGGATAATCATGACAGTCCCTTCTGTCCTTAAAGATCTGTGAAACTTGTGACTCCCTTGCACCCACCTGTCAGCATAGACTGCCACACATATCACCTCTCAATTTGGTCCTTTAGTTTTAGTCCTGTACATGAGGCCTTGGAATTAAGGTTGAATATTAACTGCATTTCCTGGTTTTGAGTACATGCTTTCTCTTGACTTGAATGCTGTATTGACCTTAGGGGTGAGATCCTGGCTCCATTGAAGTCAAGGGGAGTTCTGTCACTGATTATAGTGGAGCCAAGATTTTACTCTAGATTTGTGTGTGTGCAATTTTCTTGACTTGTTTTTCTTTTCTATATAAAAATTCATGTAAAATGTTACTGTCACACTGTCTCGACTGGCTCTCAGCCGTGAGTGCCAGCCTCAGGGCAGACTGTCAAAAAAGCAGAGCTGAGACCCCAAACTGATTGTGTGTTCTGTAATTAGATTTAACCAACCGAGTAGCAAGTGTGAACTCCTAAAGCACTATAACAGTCTTACCATGGAGTCACAGACAGTCCCTTTGGGCTCTCCAGTCTGTCTTGCCACCCAGGCAAGCTGGAATCAGTGATAGGTGGTTGATTTACACCAAAAAACACAATAATATTCAGGGCACTCCCAACCCCAAGGACCAGGTCTTTACCCCAGGTCAATTTGCAACTTAGACCTTACTGCAAAGACAATGCGTGTAGCCAATCCTATAGTAAACTACCTAAAGATTTATTAACTAAGAAAAGATATGAGAGAGTTATTACAAGGTTCAAGCAGGAAAGCATATATATGCAAATGAGTTACAGTCGGTGGTTCCAAAAGGTGACAGAGTTGTAGTAATCTGTCAACTGTGAAGGTCTTTTAGGGCTAAAAGACAGATTGACCCCAGGGATCTCTGCTTCTGTTTCATAGCTTCAGCCCTGGGAGAGTCCAAGCAGCAAAAGAGGTGAAACATTTTCTTATCGGCTATTTTTCTTTCCTTCTTCCAGAATTCAAGCTGATGGCATGAGCCCCTTTGCATGCATCCTCTTCATAAATGTGAGGAGGCAATTTAAAAAGTCTTCATGTTGCGATGTCCCACAATGGACCATTTAGTTTTGATGGGCCTTCTTGATGGCAGGAGATATTCTTCCTGACTGGATGCACAGCTTCAGAGCAAATATTTTTTACAGTTACAAAGCAAAACTTAAATATGACCTTATAGCATGTGAGAAAGATATAAATGAGATTAATGCATGCAGCAGCCTACACGTATTTCTTAACATCTAAACACATTGTTGTAAGTCAAGTACACATCATAACCATACTAAGACACAGGTGAAACAGACTGGTTTTCAGTAATGAATTTGTCAGTGCTCAGTGAAGGCCTAAAGCCTTGACAAAAGCTGGCATCTGGTCTGCTGGCCGCACCCCTCTGGCACCAGTTAAAGCTACCTGAAGGGTGGCCAAAGGGCCATTGCAGCCATGCCTGTGCCACGTCCCACATTTTTCTGTGCCACATCTTCTACAAAAAGAACAGGAGTACTTGTGGCATCTTAGAGACTAACAAATTTATTTGAGCATAAGCTTTTGTGGGCTACAGCTCATGCTGAAATAAATTTGTTAGTCTCTAAGGTGCCACAAGTACTCCTGTTCTTTTTGAGTATACAGACTCACATGGCTGCTACTCTGAAACCTATCCTCTACAAAGTGGGCTGGGATGGGAGAGGGGGGTGCAGATGTCAGTCTGACATTCTGTGCCCCAGCAGAATCCTCCCAGGGCCAGCTCTGCCTGGTTTAGCCCTGCTTTGCTGTATTCTATGTGCAAGGGTGCAAGCAGATGTGTGCACATGCGCCAAAAAGAGAAATGGAAAAGCATAACCCCTCCCCACAATGTGGTATGCTGGCAGTTTGCAAAAATTGAATGCAAGTTTAAACAGCTAGCACTCTTCACAAGCATTTTCGGCTCTCATTCCAGCTGTACCATGCAGATAATCATTTACAAGAAACTGCTAGCAGGGGGCCTGTAGATTAGTTGAACAGCTGGCTGTCCTCTTGGTGACCATAGCAACATCTGTCTAATTGAGGTTGGCAGGTTCTCTAGTCTGAGGTAATTTATTAAATCAAGTAGTTTGTCGGGGTTGCAGAGTTGGGGGATGTTTGGAACAATTATTTTTTCTGGTTTTGTTTGTGTGTATGTGTTCATTTGTAGGGGAAGGATGTAAGGTAGGCCTGTCCCTTTTTTCCTAGCAAAGCGTGTTTATTGGGGCAGACACACAGCGAATCCATTTCATGTTCTCTGGTCCAGCAGACCTGCTGCAAGCATGACAATGAGCTTGGGAAGAAAAAAAAAGCTTTCATTTGTTAGACAGTTGGCAACCCTACATTTGTCTACGCTATTTGCAGAAAACCGAACATCCTTGTTCTGCCACCTGCCCCGCCCCTTCTCTGAGGCTCCACCCCATCCCTTCCCCAAGGCTCCGCCCCCACTCTATGCCTCCCCCATCCTTCCCTCGCTCTCCTCCCCCCTTTCTCATGCGCTCATTTTTGCTGGGCTGGGGCAGGCAGTTGAGGTGTGAGGGGGGAGTGAGGGCTCCAACTGGGGGTGCAGGCTCTGGGATGAGGCCAGAGATGAGGGGCTGGGAGTGTGGGCTCCGGAGTAGAGCCAGAAATGAGGGATTCAGAGTGCAGGAGGGGGCTCTGAGCTGGGGCAGGGGGTGGGTTTGTGGGAGGGGGTATGGTCTCTATAGGCTGGGGGTACAAGCTCTGTGGTGGGGCCAGGGATGTGGAGTTTGGGGTGCAGGAGGAGGCTCTGGGCTGAGGGGTTCAGAGTGCAGGAGGAGGCTCAGGGCTGGGGTAAGGGGTTGAGGTATGGGAGGGGGTGCAGGGTATGAGCTCCAGGAGGGAGTTTGGGTGCAGGACGGAGCTTAGGGCAGGGGCTTGGGGCAGGGTTTGGGATCCAGGCAGCGCTTACCTCAGGCAGCTCCCAGAAAGCTGCCAGCATTTCTCTCTGTCTCCTAGGCTCAGGGGTGGTCAGGCAGCTCTGTATGCTGCCCCCGCTTGCAGGCGCTGCCCCCGCTTGCAGGCGCTGCCCCCGCTTGCAGGCGCTGCCCCTACAGCTCCCATTGGCCAGGAACCGCCATCAATGGAAGCTGCGGAGCCGGCGCTGGGGTGGGGAGCAGTGCTCAGAGCCCCCATTGTCACCCCTATGCCTAGGAGCCAGAGCAAGATGCTGGCAGCTTTCTGGGAGCTGCACAAAACCGGGCAGGCAGTCTGTCCTGCTGCAGGCGGCCAACCAGACTTTTTATGGCCCGGTCAGTGGTGCTGACCGGAGCCGCCAGGGTCTCTTTTCTACCAAGCGTTTTGGTTGAAAACTGGACACCTGGCAACCCTAGACAAATGCCTACCAGGAGAATGGCTAAGAATTCCAAAGGATGTATCCTGTCAGAAGTGTCCACTAGAATCAGGTTGGAACTGAAGTGTTCGGGGCATGGGGGGAGCAGGGTGTTGGTGGTGGGGAGACAAAGCAGCAAGGTGGTAATTAGAATGTTGTACACTTAAAGTCTGAAATCTTATCAACTACCGGGACTAGACTATCTATACACTGTTAAAAAACTGGGGTTGTGCTTGGCACTGTTTTCTAACTCTCTATCTGCGATGGTTCATGAGATAATTGTACCTTAAAATGGCCAATGGTCTCTTAGACCGTATTTTTGCTTGGTCCGTTTTCCATAGAAGATAGGATGCTTTTAGCAACCTTAACAGCCTGCACCATTCACCCACTGCTCTTCCAGTACTGGCTGGAACCAGGAAGGGGAAAGTCCATGTAAACATGAGAAATGATGAAGCGGGAAGGGAATATTATGCACATCTTTCTAATCTCAAAGTTCAGTATTTGAATTCATTTGAAGGTTTGGGTCAGATCTGACTTTATCCAAATTACTTTGCCAATCCCTAATTTAGACACTCAGATTTCAGGTACCTGGTGATCTGTACTGCTATTCTCTAGCACATTTCCTTTGTCACGGAGAATGTTGTACCCATCAGTCAGAAGGAGCTGCTCCCCTTCTAGTACCATGTATCCCATTAATAGTTCCAGACTTGTGGTCATGGTTACAGGTCTTTTGGATGGAGACAGACCTTTAGGATATTTCACAAGTGTTGGCTGCACTGTCAGTTTGCTAACAAATTTATTTGTACACAAGTACACATATTTCACCCTTTAAACATCAATATAAATGCACCCAACACCAATATGTGCTTTTACTGACGTTTTCCTTGATCAACAAATAGAAATTTCTGGTTGTTTGAATTCACAGGTCTCATCAACCAACTTTACAGGAAGTAGTTAGACTGTCATGTAGAGAAGAACGGGGCCTCAAAAAATTATAAACAGAAAGTACCCAAGGCATGCACACAGCCTCCCAGGAACAACAAAATAGCAGGGTCTGGCCTGTTGTCCTTAATCTTTGTGGATTCATGACTGAAACAGAACAAAATTTGAGGGCAGTTGCAGGCCCCTTTTTTGGGCTTCAGTGAGCTCTAGCAAACTATCTAATTAATACTCACATTGTGGCATGCTGGATTGGGTTATCCCTAAACCATCCCTGTCTACAGTGGAGCTGAGGGTATAAATTCTAGCCTGAGGTGACATACCTGTGCTAGCTCTTATTGAATGAACATGCTACAAACAGAAGAGGGAGGGACTAGATGCCATGAGTGCAGTCCCCTCAGAGATCATAGGTACGTACTCAGCATGGTTAGCCCCTCTCATTGCTTGTACCACCACAGCTACAATCCTGCTTTTAGCACGCTAACTCATATGTCTCCTCAAGTTGAGATTTACATCTTCTAGCTCTAGTGTCTTTCTGACATACTTAGGAAGCCTTGTCACATGAATCCATGCAGGTACTGCCTCCGAGCCTATGTGTCTTTTGAATTCACAATGATACCTGTGGTGATATGTGCTGTGGTAAAACATCTGCATTCCAGGGACGCTGTTCAATAAATCAGTTTCTCTTTGTTTTAGCTGCATTTTGGATCATGTTTTATTCCCTTTGCTGTGCCTGTCTACTGCACTTTGGTCACAGAGTATTCAGGTTTATGAAAATCCTGCTGTCTTGGACAGTCTCATTAAGTAAGCCAGTGCTCTGGGCAGGGCCGGCTTTAGACCTATTCCACCAATTCCCCCAAATCGGGCCCCGCGCCTAAGAGGGCCCCACACCTGGTGAGAATCCCCTCCCTGGCTAGAGGTGCCTTTTTAATTTTTACTCACCTGGCAGCGCTTCGGGTCTTCAGCGGCACTTCAGTGGTGGGTCCTTCAGTGCCTGGAGTGAGTGAAGGACCCGCTGCTGAAGTGCCGCCGAAGACTCAGAGCACCGCCCAGTGAGTACAAGCCCCACGTGTTTTTTTATGTTTTTTTTTTAAGTCATCCCTGTCGGAGCCCTGTCGAAACTGTTCAAATTGGGCCCCGCACTGCGTAAAGCCAGCCCAGGCTCTGGGTGTGTTTTGGTAGGGTTTCCCAAGAGCAACGTTTCAGGATATAGTACGTAGTAACACAGCCTCAGTTCTGAGGAAGCTTCAGTTTTCAGAGATCAGGAGAACTAGGTAAAATAAGAACCAACCAGAACCTTTACCCAGTGCTGAAATCCAACCCAAACCCTTAATGAGGGTCTGAAAAGATCAGAGAACCCTTTTTGACAAAAATGAAATGTTATAGTCTCACCTGCCTCTACGCTTCATGGACAAAAAGAACAGGAGTACTTGTGGCACCTTAGAGACTTATAAATCTATTTGAGTATAAGCTCCATCAACTTCATGGACAGAATCAGAAGTGATGACACTGCAAGGGGTGACTGGTCAGGACTCAGATATGTTGGCAAAGCTGTAATGGATGGTTCAGGACTGGAATAGCAGTAGGTGCTGATAGCAGAACTTTTGGTAAAGAGGTTGTGGTAAGTATGTAGAGCACATGCCTGATTATTCCTGTCTCCAGCACTGTAACAGGGACAATAGTGGAAAAAAAAAGTTTATTCCTTCCTGACACCTTGTTTGCAGTCTTATCAAATGCCAAGGGCTGTGTTAGCAATGGGTGCTAAGTTTCCCTCCCTGCTCTGGAAGTGACTGTCTTAGGAGAGGATGTTGGTGTAGGAAGCGGGTTGGAATGGGGAGTCTTGCAATGCTGTTGCCCATGTTGTAATAAATGAGATTTCAAGGTCCAGTCCTGCTTCCAATGGAAGATTTGCCATTGACTTCAGCAGCTGGAGGCTTAGGACTTTTTAGGTATGTCTACACCAGGGGTAGGCAACCTATGGCACATGTGCCAAAGGCAGCACACAAGCTGATTTTCAGTGGCACTCACACTGTCTGGGTCCTGGCCACCGGTCTGGGGGCCTCTGCTTTTTAATTAAATTTTAAATGAAGCTTCTTAAACAGTTTAAAAACCATATTTACTTTACACGTCTGACAAAGTGGGTATTCATCCACGAAAGCTCATGCTCCAATACATCTGTTAGTTTATAAGGTGCCACAGGGCTCTTTGTTGCTTTTTACAGATCCAGACTAACACAGCTACCCCTCTGATACTTGACAACAATAGTTTAGTTGTATATTATAGACTTAGAGAAAGAGACCTTCTAAAAATGTTAAAATGTATTACTGGGATGCGAAACCTTAAATTAGAATGAATAAATGAAGACTCGGCACAGCACTTCTGAAAGGTTGCCGACCCTTGGTCTACACTGTACACTAAGCCTGGGCTCAGACTCAGGTTCGAGCCCAAGCCTCCCTTCCAACCACACAGAAATTAGTCTGACTCAGGCCCGTGGACCCTGGTAGGGGGCTGGGTCAGATCCCATGTTTGTGACATGAGTCAGAGTCCAGGCCCTCTGCAGTGTGAAAGCAGCTCAAGTCCATGTTGTCAGACTTGAGCATGGAGAGTCCACCAACACTATCCCACAGTATGGACAGAATGCATAACATGGAAGTATTTATGGAATTATCATGACACACAATACCTACATATGTATAAGAAATACCACACACACAACCACCTCAGATACCATTTCATTCCCCCTCATGGATGGGACCATGCATACCCATTATGTAGGCACACAAAACATCCCTGATTTCCATTGCATGCCAGGAATTCAGGACTGGCACCAGCCTTGACAGGCACACTGTCTGGGTGTATGTACCAGTTCAGGAGCAGTGTCCTGAATCCACTCCTTCTCCTCCTGAGTCCCCCTTCTCCTCACAAGCAGTGTGTAGGGTGCAGCAAGCCACAATAATGCAGACTGTGTGACACTGGCATCCATACGGTTTGGCAGGCAGTGCCAACAGGATTTAATCTGCCAAATGCACATTCCACCGTCATCCTACAGCTACTGAGTGTGTAGCTGAACCTTCTTTTGCCAGGTCTTCTGAACTCAGGATATGGTTTCATAATGGTGGGGATAGTGACTCCATTAATAACCATGTCATTTGGTGGGAATAATATCCCAGCTTCTCCATGAAGGTAAAGTGCCCATTTCTGGAACACCCTGGCATCATACACCCTGCCAGTGCATCCAACGTGAGGGTCCAAGGGCCTGCATAATGATGGAGTAGCACCCTTTGCGGTTTATGTGCTCCTTGTAGTGGGCAGACTATGGGCCCATGAGTCCCATCGGTGGCACCAGTGCAGTTTGGAAAGACCTAGTCTCAAAAAGCCAGCAATTATTTCAGGAATGTTTGTAATGCCTGCCCCCTTTTGGTAAATCTCAGTCCCCTGATCACCTCACAAACTTCTGCCAACAACAGACCTGCAACTGATTTGCCAGCTCCAAACGTGTTAGCCACATACCTGTAGCCGTCTGGGGCAACCAGCTTCCAGGTGGCTCTCAATGACCTGCGTCTGGATGGGCATAGCTGCCTCATGTGGGTTTCCTGACACGGGAGGGTAGTGACAAGCTCATCACAAACCTCCAGGAACATCCGCTTCTTCATGTGAAAATTCTGACCATGCTATTGGTCATCCCAGGGCTGCATGATGATGTGATCCCCCCAGTCTGTGCTGGTGGCCCTGCTCTAGAAGTGCTGGTTGACAGAGCGGGAATCTGCAGCTAAGGCAACAACACGCATGAGCAGCAGCACCACCTGGTTCACAGCCGGCATTTCAGTATTCCCCTCCAGAGGTGTCTCTGGCAGTTCAAAAACTGCTGCCAAAATGCTTACCAGCATGTTGGATATGCTCCACCTTTGTCCTGAAGTAGGACGGAGAGCATGAGGTGGAGCTGTTCTTCCAGCAGGGCAGGATCCATGTTGGCTCTGGCTGCAGGGAGTGTGTGACACAAAATGGCTCAGCTGGATGTGATTGTGGTCAAACACCACCCAAAACTCTTCCAACCAGCTCCTGCGGGCAAGTTCTCTGATGACTCACTGGGGAGGGTTTGCAGCAGAGGGCCTTAGGAACCTTGGGATAAGATAGTAAATACCCACAGAAACTGGAGTTCTGATTCAGGTCTGCGGAATGCAGTATGGGCATGCCAGCATGGTTGTGAGGCCTGAGTTTCTACTGCAGTGTGGATGCTCTAGCGCAGGCTTGAAAACACAAGTTCACAAACCCGGGCCCTGCAGACTCAGACTGTGTGTGCAGTGCAGACATACTCTCGGTCTCCAGAGCTGACAGTTATTAGCACTAAATTGACTTTAAAATGTTTATAATAAAAACAGAATGGGCAGAGAGCATGTCTGTTTCAAAGCCAAGATAAGATCTGGGAAGGGGACACCTGAACCTTCCTCTTCGCACACCCTCTCTATGTGATAATGAGTGGGTGAACCTCAATAGGTATGATGTGAAGGGCATCTAAAACAATGTAAAATATTATGTAAACAATATTGGAACCTCAGGGTTTTGGTTCAGTGTTCATTTGAAGTTCTGGGTGAAGGATGAAGTCAGATTTCATTATATTTCAATAGGTTTTCCTGGCCTTACTAATTTATGATCTGCTTCTGCTCCTACTGAAGTTAGTGAGAGATGAGAACACCTATTTATTTTCCTAGAAGTTTTAGTTGTGCAAAGAATACATAATCAGGCTCTTAATGGTACAAAGGGGATAAAAAGATACTGACTGAGGATGAAAAACTAGAAACAATTTTGGCTAAAAAACATTCCAAATGTTTTTATTTTTTACAACAGATTTAAAAAGTAGTAATATGAGACTCGTAATCTCTAGATGACTTACTTGTAGCCATTTATCCTTAAATTAAATGGCTCTGAAAGGGTTGTTACCACTGCCAGAACCATGTGCAATGTTCATGCATCTATAATGCTAGAGAATGAAAGCAGCTGTTATTCTCCCAGGGCTTGGAAGTGCAAAACTAACTATTGGAGGGACATTGAGTGATTGCGGAACATTTGAAGAGACATGCTTAAATGGCTTGTGCCTAGAATTTAAGCTGTGTTTTTGGGGAGTATGTCAGTTTTACCAAACCTAAAAGGAATGGAAATTTACAAAGAAAAAAGTTTCAGAGTTTGTTTTGACTAGTGAAAATTTCCCCTCCAGTGTTTGAAATTCAAGAGCATGAGGTTGTTTGAGAACTAGGAAGTGAAACTGACAGTATACATCTCTAATATTTTTTTGAATTACACTACGCTCTTGGAATCAATTATATCTTTTGGCAATGAGTTCCACCAGTTAACTATGCACTGTATCAAAAAAGTAATTCCTTTTATTGATGTTTTGTTGCCTTTCAATTTTATCGAACATCCTCTTGCGCTTGTAATATGAGACAGCTTAATCTGAGCACCTGACTGATGATCACTGTAGCATTCATTGTTTTCTGGACCTTTATTATGTCCCCTCTTCTATTCATCTCCTTTCCAAACTAAGCAATCTTAATCTTTTCAGCTTCTCCTCAACCCTGTAATAATTTTTGTCGTCCACCGCTGAAAGTTTTCTATTGCTGCTAATACTTTTGGAGATTGGTTTGACAAAACTTGCACTCTCACCATGAAAAATGTATTTATATAATGGCATTGCGGTAGTTTCACTATTCTCTGTCTCTTTCTTCATGTATTCCAATATGTTGCTTGCTGTTTTCCCTCCTCTGCACATCAAGCGCAGGGTTTCCTTGATCTGTCCACAGGGATGTTCAGGTACTTACTCTGAGTGGTTACAGTGAATTTAGAATCCATTAGTGTGCATGAGTAATTCAGTTCCTTCCAGGGTTTATTACCGTGTACTTGTCCACACTGAATTTCATTTGCCTTCATGTTGCCCAATTATCTAGCTCTTTTAGGTCTCTCTGAAATCTTGGGGTTGCTTTCTTTTGGAAATAGCAGGAAATTTGGCACCCTAAATCTTCAGAATCCTTCAGGATCTGCAGAGGCTTTAGGTTCTCTGCGTTGCTTCCCATCCCACCTGTATGACAGCTGCAATAGCTGTGCTACTAGGGACTACTCCACAGGCTGTTGCCCTCAGGCACCCTGTAAAGGGGAGTCCCATTGCAGAAGCAGAAACCTGATCAAGACTAACACTGAGGAAATCAGAATTAATGTGCACAGGGGATCCCAGTATCCTTGGATCACCCACCTCTATGGGGTTAGGAGAAGGTGGGAATGATGCCATAGAATCCACCTTTCTGTGTTTTCCCACAGAGCTGGGATCCTACAGATTTCTATCACTACTTCGCACAGAAGTAGAGAAAACTATTTGGCCATTATATCCAGCTGGGCATGGCATGGCTTGTGCTATCAGACTCTGCTGCTGCATATAATTTGTTCTGGTTTTTAAATTCTTAATGTTGCACAGACACCAATAGTCCCTTTGTGTTTTTAAGCAAATAGTTTACCACTGTTTTTCCTCTTCAACCGAAACCTCTTTTTGCTCCAGTTTTTTTCAGTGGGGGCTGAAGCTATGTCCTTATCTTGCTCCACTCCCAGTGTCTGTATTGATAGTTGTCAAATGTCAGCATTACGCTGTGTTGGACATGTAATTGTGTAATCTACATTCTTGGGAAAGCAAGCTAATACCTAAGATTGCTACATAGCCATAGGTGGTGAAATCTGTACCTGTTCAATGAACAGAGAATGGAATTCAGGTTCCAGAACTGTCATGCTTGCACCTGAAACCCAGCATTAAATTCACTGTGGGAGCCATTATTGACAACTGGCTCATCAATGGCTTTTCTCAACCACTTGAACAAATATTTTTCTTCGACCATATCAGCTGGAATCTGCTGGCAAAACCACATCTCCTGTGAGCTGGGAGAGGGTTCAGGCAGATGAAGTCTAGCCCACTCTGTGTAATAGGTGCTAAACATGATTTGGCTTTGTCTATACTGGCAGCCAAACTATTTTCAACCCAAGTGGTAAGTGGGATGTGTTGTTGACATGTCAATGCTGAGTCATAGTGTTGACAGGATTTCTGTTCGGGTTCTTACACAGCCCTCATCACCATTGTATCTGCGCATCTGCCAGAGTGCACTAGGGGTATGTGCACTTGGAGATAAGTCTCAGCTCGAGAAGACATATTTGTGTGAGCTCTGATCTAGCCAGCATGCTGAAAATGAATTGTAGCTGCCGCAGTATGACTGGCGGGAGGGGCTAGCTGCCCCGAGTACGCACGCATCTGAAATGCTAGGCACATACTCAGGGCAGTTAGCCGAGGCTGACCAGACAGCAAGTGTGAAAAATTGGGATGGGGGTGGGGGGTAATAGGAGCCTATATAAGAAAAAGCCCCAAATATCGGGACTGTCCCTATAAAATCAGGACATCTGGTCACTGTATGTTAGCCTCTCCAGCCAGTTGGGCTACGCTCTGCTTTTTCGCATGCTAGCTGGATGAGCGCGCAGGTCTGTCTCCTCATGCTGGGAATCGCACCGCCAACTCCAAGTATAGGGAAGCCCACAGTTATGTGGCTGTGTATGCAATTGTGTGTCACGCTGAATTTACTTCTGACAAGTTAGTACGCCCCTCTCCCATCTGCACTGACACACGTGTCTGTTCTAGGTGACTAGAGTCCCCCAAGCAGAGAAGAGCAGCCTGAGGGGTTTGGATGAAAAGGCTTACCTGTCCTCCAAGCTGCTGAAGGCCGGAGAAGACCCATACCGACAACATGCTTTTAACCAGATGGAGAGTGACAAACTCAGCAGTGACCGGCCCATTCGGGACACAAGGCATTACAGGTACCACACTACCCTTGTTCAAAGCCAGGGCCACCTTCTTGTGCTGAGGCCCCTCGGTTCCCGTTACCCCGACATCCCTGTGTTGTCATGCCCCCTGTTAGTGAAGAACAGTTTGTGTGCATTGGCAGGGTCTCCTTTTCACCCAGCTCTCTGTCTCTTCAGCAGGATATTGGGGGTCTTGAATGAAAACACATGGACCCCTGCTGTTGCAGTGCTGCACCACCCCCCATTGCCATGCTGTGCCAATAGCCTTAACCCAGACCTCCAGCTCCATCTTGATATTTCAGCCCTGCATAGCCCTGTCATTGCAACTCGAACCGCCCAACCTGCACCTGTCCTTCTTGACTCCTCCCACAGATTTCCCAGTGAACCTCCATCCGGACCTGCAACACATTCTGTTAGTCCAGACCTGCCCTTCTTCCCGAACACACCTCGCCTCTCATGCCCTCACCCTCTCTGGCCTGCAATGTTTTGGAGCAGTGAGAGTCAGTCTTTCCACACTGTGTGGTTGGTTTGGAATGTGTGCAGATGGGTTCCAATGAGACCAACACATTTATTTACTATTCACACCAGACATTTTTCATACATTTTGCAAAACACCCACACTCCTGGCTTTATTTCACGGTGGGGAACTTCATTCTGCTGACTAACATTCTCCTTAAGCCATTAATATCTTCACTGTCTTAAACTGGTATAATGATCTTCCATTTCTGTAGTACCTTTCACCCGAACGTGTAACACAGGGCTTTGATGACTGTATGTTTGATGATGGCAGGTGTGGTACCAGGGCCTGAATAGAAATAGACCCACTCTACTCACTTCTGAAATGAACCTTTGGGGTGGAAAGCAGACGCTGCCTGACACTGTACAGCAACACTATTCAACAGATTAGGGTGAGAAGGGAAACTGCATAGGTAATGTATGGAGCAAGGGAGTAATTATCTAAACTGGAATCAGTACTCCGGGGTTAACAGCCACAGTCTTACCCTTGGCGCTGTTGGACCTTTTGTGACTGCAGATGGTCAGGATCTTGGCTACATACCTCCTCTGAAAGATGGCTCCTCCAGCAGCACAGAGTTACGCTCCAAGCACCGTGCTAGGGATTGGTTCATTAATGACACAAAGGCAACAGTGCCACGTATGGAATTAACAACACACCACTTCCTGCTCTGTTCTCTGTTAATCAGCTTTTGTGCTCTGTCATAGAAATGGGTGCAGTTCACTGGTGAATTATTGTTTATCTATTTTGATTGCTGTAGCGTCCAACATGTAGTAAGTGGTTCTAAAACAGAGGAAAACAGTCTCTGGGTTTAATAGCAAACAGTCTAAGGAAGAGAATACACAGTGATTCCTGTAAACCTAAGGCCAGATCCAAGGCCCCTTCTTCATCCACTTTGTGCTGCTCTCACAGAGGGCAGCTGGGGATTCCTCTTGCAGAGGGGAATCCCTGGGGCTAGGTCCACACTGCAGGTGGGAGCTGTGATTCCCAGCATAGTTGCTGCAGCTCAGCTTGAACTAGCACCTAAATATAGCAGGGTGTATATTGCAGCACTAGTGGCAGCTCGGGCTAGCCATCCTACCAGCCCCCTGGGTCCAAGCTTGGGCAGCTATCCCAAGCTACCACCCATGCCACAACATCTATGCTGCTATTTTTAGGCACTACCTTGAATTGAGCTAGTGCAAGTCTGTCTACCTGAGCTGAGAACCACAACTCCTAGCTGCAGTATAGACACATCCTGAGTGACATCAAGGTGGCTGGCCCTCCCCTCCAGTGCAGTGGTTATTCTGGAGGCATGTTGGGCAGAATGGGGCATGTCAGGTTACACTGTGCTGTGGCAATCCTAGGCTAATGGAACACCCCCTGAAGGCCATTCCAGATCATACAAGTTAGAAAATCCCTAAGGCTGCTCTTGCTTGTGCCAGGAGATGAACTGGCCCCTGGCTGCCTTAAAGCTTACAGGTCAAAAGGCCACCTATGATTCTCCTCTTTCCTCAGGCCCACAAGTAGAGCTGAGACATGCCTGAACTTGTGGCCTATAGTTCATACAGTTTTTCAATCACTTAGGGATCCTTTGGATAAAAGAAACTAATGTTATTCTACCCAGCACAAAGAGAGGCCAAACCTTTTCATATCGGCTTCTTTGTCCCCTGTTGTGACTCTGAAATTTGCTGAGGAGCTGGGAACCCGTTTCCAAAGAAGCATAGACAAATCTCTGTACTTGCTCACATCTTGTCATCTTAATAGCCTTGAAAAAAACAAACAAACCCACCTGAGTTATTTTAAAGCAATAATAGATACAGTATGTCTCCTGCCTGGTCACAAGTCTTCCGCTTTGTCTTGTTCAGGGCTTCTTTATATGCCTGAAAATTGCTATAATAAGCCACTGTCACAGTAGTAAAATTCTGTGAGGGGAAAAAAATAGTCAGCGCTTAGAATAGTCATAAACAATAGCAATAAATGTGAGGGGAAAGAATGGCAACAGTTTAGTAATAGCCATAAAACAATGATAATGAATGCTGCAATAAAAATAGACCTAATAAGTCATGGGGAGAAGTCAGTTATTTCCCCTAGGTCCTGGGGTGGATTCAGTCTAAATGTGGCCTTGATTAGCCAAAAATGTCAGGCCCCAATCCTGAGGATGGGAATTTGTTCTGAAATGTGAGAGTCTGAATTGACCAATGTGTGTCATTGCCACAAACTTGGATGGCAGGGGCTGTGGAGGAGCAGATCAGCCCAAATCTATCAATCATTCCCAGAACATGGCAAAGGCTGGATCTAGAATTCATGGGCTCATGCTGGAGGGGTGGGGCGGATCTCACAGTCTTTGCTGGGGTAGCAAAGAAAATTCAAAGTCTTGGATGGAGGAGATAGTGCCCTGACCTTATGGTTTTATGAAATCTTGATGCCTTATCTCATAAGAGGAAGGTCTGGGAGAGCAGCCTATTGCTACTAAATTAGCAGTGGCCGGGAATACTGTGGCTGCAGCATTCTCAAACCCAGGAAGGAAGGGGGAGCACCCCATTTCACTTAACAGAGACTCCTCTGGCTTGATGAGCTTTGAAAAAATGCTTGTTGCAAGGGCCTTCATGAGGAGGGAAGTTGTGTGTGGGGGGGGAATTCATAAGACTTTGCTAAATCACCCCCTCCACAAGGGAAGAGCTTATGTAGAGTATGTTATTATTGCTTTGCATTAGTAGTGCTGTTGGTATATAATTCAGATTTTCAGGTTCCCTTCTTTTCTCATCTCAACGTTTTGTTTGTAACTACTATAAATAGCCACAAATTCCACATCAGAACACCAAATTGGAATTCGGGCACAAACCAAGCTGAGTTCAAAGGTCACAAGCAAAACATACGTGGTGAGCTGCAGGAGAAAACAGATACTCAGAGTCGTGGGAATGAATCGTTGTTCTCCTGGGGTGTAAGAAACCCTGGTACAAGTTCACCCTAGGCTAAATCTTGGCTCTTAGTGAGTGAATAGATTTGTGTGTCTCTTATGTCAGTAAAGTCAGACAAGAGAGTGTTTTTCATTCAAAGAAATTTAAACCTCCTCATCCCCTAGCATTTTTGTATGGTTTCAGATTTTATTCTGGTTTCTAGTGAAGCAAATTCCAATTTTGATACAACCTTCCATTTTGCAGCACTGTAATATCTTGAACCTGCTATTTTCCTGGTAGTGTAGAGGAATTATTTTCCATTGCCAAGCAGAGATGTTAGTGGTTGAAAGAGAAGCCATTGCCCGTGGGCAGATCTTTAACAAATAATGGCAATGCTTTCCCTTCTCTCGGGCCTGGCATCCGAGGATCTCAAAGTGCTTTACAAACCCTAACCACTGAAACCTCCCAACTATGCGGCGCAGATACTGTGACATACTAGGGTACAATCCAGACTAATGAGTAGCTGTGTCACCCTTACTCTCTAACCTGAGGTGCCCTTTACAATGCTTTGCTGCTGTAGCCTCCAACCTGGATTGCTCACAAACAGCCTCCAGCCTGCAAGTCACTCCCAGCTATGTCTGTGTGTGTGCTGCAGCCAGCCAGCCACACCTTGGCATTTACCAGCCTTGGTTATACTGCAAGGTGACCCCAACACACTCCAGGTCCTAGATTTCCCCCCAGAAGTGTATGTCCTATACTGTCCAGCACAGCCTTCTTCTGGACAATACAAATTTATCTAAAGTCTGTTATTTCTTGAACAGAAATAATATGCACAGAACTTGAAACCCCAAATGGAGTTTCCCAATCACTTCAGTTTAAACACACTGCATTAGATAAAACAATATAAGAAGTTTATTAACTACAAAGAGATACATTTTAAGTGAGCACAAGTAATGAGGTATAAAAATCAGAAATGTTTACAAGAAAATAAAGTTAAAACACTACTGATGCCTAGCTTAAAAGCTATATCAGATTCAAGCAGTTTCTCAGCATATGCTTTCAGAAATCTTATTGACCAAACTTCATAGGTCAGGACACCTTCTCCCATAGTTCAACGAATGCTTCCTTTGTTGCTTCTGGTGCTGTGACTGTGATGGGCAGGGAAAGAGAGGGAGGGTGCCTTGGGATGTTTGTCCTTTTATTGTTAGTCCTCCTTTTGGAAAATATTTCCAGCTGGGTATTAGGAGAGAAAAGGTCTATATGGCAGGATGTTCCCTGCTGCTTTTTTCTCACCTGTTTGAGCTTCCTTTGTCTCCCCTTCCTGCTTGATTACTGTTTACTGCTTAAATGCAATTAAGCAGAGCACACATACCTTTGTTTGAGACAGACCAGTTTGCCAGCCAGAGGCTTGGTCTATCCTATAAAGTTAGGTCGACGTAAGGCAGCTTACATGGACCTAATTCTGTAAGCGCCTACACTAAAATGCAGCTCCCACTGAAGTAATTGCCCACTAAACTGCCTTAATAACTCCACCTCCATGAGAGGCATAGCACTTAGATTGATGTAGTTAGGTCAAGGCAGTGTCAGTGTAGACACTGCATTGCCCCCATTGACTGTTGCTGCCTTTCAGAAGCCACTCCACAATGCCCAACCTGACAGTTAAATCGGTGCAAGCATTCCTGGTGTGGACATACACAGCAGACACAAAGAGCCTAGTATAGATATGCAAAAGGGATTTAATTACTGCAATGGCTGTACGTCGGGATAACTTAGGTCCACTTAATTTTATAGTGTAGACTTGCCCTCAGTTTGGAACATATGTTAATAACACCATACAGTGGAATCTTACAACTTCAAAAATAGTGTTGCCACACACATTTTTTCAGGACAATAATGAACAATGAATTATGAGTTTTCAAATGATACCTTACATGACCTACATTGTACAAAGATGATTACAATAGTGTGTAGCATGTGGATACAGGGGTACATTCTGTCATAGATACTTATTATCCCTGTTCTACACAGGGGGAAACAGACTTTAATCAACTTGCTCAAGATCACACAGCAAGTCAGTGGCAAATCCAGTACTCCTGAGTCCCAGTCCTTTGCTTGAACCACTAGACCTCACACCCTCCCAGTATTGTAGGTCAGGCTGCAGTACTGTCAGTGTCTTTTTCTTTTTAGTTCTGAACTTTCATCCTATTGTCCTTCTTAACCCCATTGAGCTCAGCAGAGGCTCCCACGGTAGGCTGGCAGTGTGGTGTTTGCAACCCCTGTGCCACACTCGGCTGTTTTCCTTTGGAGATTCCATGTATCTCACGCAAAGGGCTGCTGTGTATTGTATCTGGTTTGAATGTTTGCCCTCCCATGTTTCAGATGTGCCTCTGTGCACTATGACGCTGACCTGCCAGCAACCAGCATCATCATCACCTTTCACAACGAGGCTCGCTCCACCCTGCTCCGCACAGTGAAGAGGTAGGTACCAGTGGGAGGAATGGCTCTTAACCCTCAAGGAACTGTTTGGTTGCTAGTCCAGGGATCTGAGATGGCTCCTGGCAGTAAAGAGCAGGGCAGAAAAGTCCCCAAATGCAATGGGCCCCCTCTCCAGGTGGTTTCTGAGCTGACCATGAGCTCAGCATCCAACAAGAGGACAGGAGGTTGGCCAGCTGTGTGTGTCTGCAAGGGTCATGCAGGGAACTGTGTGTGTTGGGGGGCAATTAGAAAGGGAGTTTGAGGGAACTGTCAGCAGCAGGGAGGAGGCTGTTTGGGTTAGGCCAACAAACACTTTAAAGGGGTAGCCAGGCAGGGAGTGTGAGGGAAGCTGAGGGGAAAACAGACTATTGGAGGTGGTTTCAGGAGGGAGATAAAGGAGTTGCAGGGGCAGTCTCAAGGAAGAATCAGCAGCTAGGTCCTAGCTGGGTCATATATTGTAGTAATGGTTCACACTGGGGTGCAGCAGGAGTCTATTTCATGGGAAGAGGGAGGGGCACAGTCTGAGTGTTTGGAGTGAAAGGTGATGGCATTGAAGTCTGATGGAGACTAGGCCTCTGTCACCTGATACAACACTTGGAATTGCTCACTGGTGGAACAGCACTCGACTCCATGGCACAGCCCTTGCCAACCAGAAGCACCCCAGTCCAATAATGTATGGGACTCTCTCCCCTCAGACACAGTGGTAGCCAAAAGCAAACAGGGGCATCAGGTGGGGCAGCTCTGAGTGTCGGAGTAGCCCCAACCAGGTGGGAGCATGAAAATATCTTCTGCTATTCATACAGCAAAGCAATATTTCTACCAGCTCCTTTCCTTCCCCCAAATCCCTTTCCCTGCTGCAGAGCCCAGACAGGTTTTCTACCTTTATTTTTGCAGAGACTGTGCCCTCTGTGAGATATCAAATACGCACTCAAAAGCTCCCTGAAGCAGGCAACCAGCCCAGGGAAATGCCTCCCTCTCCTATGGAGACTGGCTGAAGAGAAAGAACAGCTCATCTGGAAAGTTCAGCTGAGGGTACCTTTAGAAGGAATTCAGCATTCATTGTCACTGGTTCTCTTACTGAGTCCTGAGGGTTTGCAGGGCTGTGCTTTGTGAATAAATAACAGACTATTTCAAGTGTGCTGGAGCTGGACTCATGGATAGAAGGCTGGCTTTCTAAGTCTCTTCCCAGTTTGGGGACACCTGGTTTCCAGAGGTCTGAATGTGCCACGCTGGGCATGAATTATTGCTGTGCGCATAATTGCTGCTGAGTTTGCCTACCCAGGCAGTGCACCCACCACTGTGTCATTATGGTAAAGCACGTTGGGATGTATTAAGTATGAAAAAAAAAACGGAGTACTTGTGGCACCTTAGAGACTAACAAATTTATTTGAGCATAAGCTTTCGTGGGCTACAACCCACTTCATCGGATTCATGCAGTGGAAAATACAGTAGGAAAAGATATATATACACAAAGAACATGAAAAAATGGGTTTTGCCATACCCTCTATAATGAGAGTGATCAGTTAAGCTGGGCTATTATCAGCAGGAGGAAAAAAAAGCAACCTTTTGTAGTGATAATCAGGATGGCCCATTTCCAACAGTTGACAAGAACATGTGAGTAAGAGTAGGGGGAAAAATAAGCATGGGGAAATATTTTTACTTTGTGTAATGACACTCTCAGTCTTTATTCAAGCCTAATTTAATGGTGCCTAGTTTGCAAATTAATTCCAGTTGAATAGTCTCTCATTGGAGTCTGGTTTTGAAGTTTTTTTGTTGTAATAGCGCGACTTTTAGGTCTGTAATCGAGTGTCTGTCCCATTTGACCAATGTACATGTGTAATGGGGTGTGGGGGAGTCAGGGCCCTGCACCCTCCACTTCCTGTGATTCACCGTGACTCTCAGCCAGCCAGTAAAACAGAAGATTTATTAGATGACAGGAAAACGGTCCCAAGCAGGGCTTGTAGGTACAACCAGGACCCCTCAGCCAGGTCCCTCTGGGGGGCAAGGATCTTAGACCCCAGACTTGGGGTTCCCTGCTTCTTCCCAGCCAGCCCAAAACTGAAACCAAAAACCCCTCCAACAGGCTCTCTCTCACTCCTCCTTTTCCCCTCTCCCTTTGTCCAGTTTCCCTGGCAAAGGTGTCGACTCGCCCCATCCCCCTTCCTGGCTCAGGTTACAAGCTCAGGTATCGTCTCTTACCTAAAGTCATCCCCTGCTCTCCCATCTCCCATGCAGACAGTCCCAGTAAAACTAAACGACATTCCCAGGTCAGTCCGCCCCGCTCCCTACTGCCTCACAACATAGCAGAAGGGCAGTGCTGGCACATGATGGCATATATCATGTTGGTAGATGTGCAGATGAATGAGCCTCTGATGGTGTGGCTGATGTGATTAGGTCCTATGATGGTGTCTCCTAAATAGATATGTGAACAGAGTTGGCAACTGGCTTTGTTGCAAGGATAGGTTCCTGGGTTAGTGTTTTTGTTGTGTGTTCTGTGGTTGCTGGTGAGTATTTACTTCAGGTTGGGGGGCTGTCTGTAAGCGAGGACTGGCCTGTCTCCCAAGTGATATAAGCCATGATGTGCCGGCAATGCCCCTCTGCCATGTACATTGGCCAAACCGGACAGTCTCCATGTAAAAGAATAAATGGACACAAATCAGACCTCAAGAATTATAACATTCAAAAACCAGTCGGAGAACACTTCAGTCTCCCTGGTCACTCAATTACAGACCTAAAAGTCACAATATTACAACAAAAAAACTTCAAAACCAGACTCCAATGAAAGACTGCTGAATTGGAATTAGTTTGCAAACTGGACACCATTAAATTAGGCTTGAATAAAGACTGGGAGTGGCTGGGTCATTACACAAAGTCCTTTTTGCTGATACAGACTAACACGGCTACCACTCTGAAGTATGAAAGGGACTCTTCTAATCTATTTATCACTTGTGAGTCTGCAGAGGACCACAGTGATATTAAGCAAGGGGAGGCATAAAACTGCACCAGCTACTTTTTTTATGGCGTCTGGTCAGGCTTCCAGAACAGCTTTAGGTCTAAAATTGGAGCAGGTGTGTTGGGCCCTGCATGATCATTAGGGCTTGATTGGTTAGATAACTAATCAAAATTAACCATTCAAGGAGCACCTGTTGAAAGTTCTATGAAATTACATGGTTATAACAGAGTACTTATTTTTTCTTAAACAGAACTTTAAGTGATTTTAGTTGCATTTTGGGGATGATGAATGAGGAATTGGGGATGGAGGAGAATAATTGATGAAAATAAATGACAATAAGGACAACATTTTCAAAAGCAGCCATTGGTTTGGGTACCCAACTTGCCATTTTGGGCCTGATTTTCAGAGCTGCTGAGAACCTGCACTTACAGTTGATGTCCATGAGAGCTATGGATGCGCAAAACTTCTGAAAACAGGACCCAGATATCTCAAGTTGGGCATCCAAAATGGTGGCTGCTTTTGAAAATTTCAGCTTTACACTAGGTAATTTTAAGAAGAACTACACAAAGGTGGTACCACTAGTTCAGCTGAGCCTGTGTGAGACTGGTGGGAGCCCTCCTGTAGACAAGGCTCCCACAGCCAGATGGATTTTTACCACATTGGTTAAAATTGTCTACACAGGGGATACCATCAGGGCTAACATAGTGGCACTGCTGGAGGGAATTTTTTCCTAAAGTTCCCTAGCATAGAGAAGACTGTTCTGTGCAGACTGTGTATGGCCTTGTGATTTGTTTAGCAGGCAAATGCTGCTGGTTCAAGGCATACAAACTGTTTAGGCCACAAGGATTTGTCTTCAGCTTAGAGGTAGCTGTGGAGGAAGAAACAAAGTCTGATGCCTGGATAAAGAGACCAAATGAGAGAATAAATGAGAAAGGGAATGCAGAAAAGAATTAGAAATAGCCTGGATACCAGCAGCTATTAAAGTGGCATCTCAAACAGTTTGCCTGCTGGCATCCTGTGATGTGCAGGAGATATCTGTGCTTGTCTGCTTGACATCTGTTGCTCTGCAGGAGACAGCTGTCACTCATGAACTGTTTTCTCACTTGACATGCCCTGCTCTGCAGGAGATGGCTGTCATTCATTGACTTCTCGCCTGCTTGGTATCTCTGCCTTGCTAGCCATTAAGTGGAATTACCAATTTCTGCCATGCTGGCCAGTCCCGCTGACACAGTGAGGCCTTATGTGGATGGAAAACAACAGCTGTGTTGTCTATTTTTTATGTACTGATTTTTAGGGTGTGAGGATGCCATTTGTCTGTGAATACAAATGTATTGGGTGTACATTTGTTTTATAAGATAACAGGGCTGTCAGTGCCCATGCTAAGTGATTGTGTAAATTCTGGTGGAAACATTGCCATAGAACACAAATGTATTTCGTGCAGCACCTTTCATACAAGCTGCATCCCAATATGCTTTGGCAAATTCAATAAATAAGGGCAGATAAAGAGAGAAATTCAGAGTAAAAGAGGAAAGGGATGTATTTTCTGGTGAGATTTGAAATGAAATTGATAGTCTGTGAGCCAGAGAGAGATAAGAAGGAGGATTATATAGATGGTCAGATCTGCAGAGGAGAAGACTCTCACGTCAGCATTGCTGATACATCCCTGATGAGGCAGCGAGAGGACATTGATGCTGAATAAACAGAGGGAGCAATGAGAAGAGTAGAGAGACATGAAGTGCATTGGGGTGGGGGTCGGGGTGGGGGGAGGAACAGATTGAAGTTGGTCCATGCTTCAGACACGAGGAAATTTTGAACTGAATTTTGAATAGTAGTAATGCTTAGATCTTTTATAGTACCTTACGTCTGAATTAACATTAACTGATTTTCATGGTACTCTTGTGAGGAAGAGAAATATTATTCCCTGTTATCTACACGGGAAATATTGGAAGTGTTATAATCCTCATTTTGGAGATGGAGAAAATGAGACACAGAGAAGTTAAGTGTCTTGCCAGGGGCCACGTAGTAGGTAGTTGCAGAACTGAAATTAGAATTCTGGAATTCCTGACTCTCAGCCCTATTTGCAGTCCACTAGACCATAGTACCTCTAAAGAGGAAATCAGTGGAAGTGTTGATGAAAAGAGTGTGATGTGTTTGTTTCCTTTTGCACACGTTGGAGTCTGGAGATCTGGATCTTGTGGACAAAACCGTTGTGGAAGTTGTTGTCATAAAGGTGAGAGGAGAAGAATGCCAAGACAAGGGTTTCAGCAGAAGTGGGATCAGGGAATACACAGGCAATACTGTAGAGGAGGCAGGAAAATTTAGATGATAGGTGGAGCTGGACCAGTCTTGTTAAATATTTGCCCTAAGAAAGTGGTAAACTTCCTGGGCCTGGTTCTCCACTGCCTTTCGGCTTATGGTCACTGATACCTATGAAGAGAGGGTACAAAATGGTACCATTTTGATTGGGTGCATTTTACACTCACTCTACACAGGTGTGAATTACTACCCAAAGCACAAGGTAGTCCTGCACGTGAAACTTGCAAATGACAGTGATTTGGGAGAAGTTGCAATCATCAGAGAAAACAGAAAAGTAATGCTAAGGGATCCAGAGAGGGTTGAAATGTGAACCAGATGTAGCAAATGAGATCTGGCTTGGAAAAATGCAGGCTGAGGCATCTAGGGAAATATAAGCTGAAACACAAATATTCATGGGCAGGCATGTGGAAACATAACTCTGAAATAGAATGGGATGAGATAGTGAACAGCAAAACAGTTACGTGTTTGCAGGGTGAGATAGGAGTAAAAAAGCCAATGCAACATTAGGTTCTGTTAGCCTAGTTGTGGTGTTTTTTAAATAATAATCTCACACTCCTCTCCTCTTTATGGCCCTGATCCAGCAAGGTACTTGAGTAGGTACTTAACTTTAAGCATGTGATTAGTCCCATTGAAGCCTGGGAGTTTGTTCCATGCTTAGGGGGCATTATGGAAGAAGGCCTGAGTAGACAGAGGAAGCAAAGTGGTTGGTGAGGCCCACATTGTTGACAGAGAGAAGCAGGTAAAGGGAGACATAAGGAACAAGACTCACAATGTAGATCCGGTTGGAGCTGTGCAGGGGCTTGAAGGTGCGGATGAGAAGTTTGAACTGGCTGTGGGGAGTGACGAGGTGCTAGGGGAGGGGTTTGAAGAGGCAAGGGAGGTGGTTGGATTGACAGGTGTGGAAGATAATTTTAGCAGTTGCATTTTGGACGGGTGGGGGCGGACTTGGGAAAGCCAGAGAGTTCTCAACACCTCTCTACCAGAGAGATATTGACAAGTTAGAGAGTGATCAAAGAACTGCAGAAATCATTATACGGCTTGAGGGAAAGGTTTATGAGGACAGATTAAAAGAACTTTGGTAAATTTGTACATTTGAACTGAACAATGACGACTGACCCTGATCCCCAAGCGTGGTAGAGCCCCTCATTCCGCCATCTGCAGGGGGTTGGCAACCCTCCTTAGGACAATGGGGCCCGAGTCCCTTGTGCACAGTGCTTCCATCTAGTGGCTGGATGGGGTCCTGGTCCATGACTGGGTCTTCTCTGTGCTATGACAATACAAATAATAAATAATAACAATCACCACTCATGGAATATTATAATATATAACAGGACCAACAAAGAAAGATAAACAATACTTTGTTTCCAAGAATGATGGGTAAACTAAAAAAAGGGCAAAAGAACAGACAAAGGAGACAAGGATATCAAATAAACAAGTAACTAATCAGTCCTGCAACACTGAAATCTCACAGACTAAGGGAATCTTTGGAGAGAGCCCTCCAAATTCTCCCCACAGTCTTATTTGGGTACTGGAGTCAGAGCTCAGAGTAAGGTGTTAGTGTCAGCGACATAGCTACAATGGTGCAAATGGTGCAGTCTCACCAGGGCCCACAAGGTTATGGAGGCCCAACCAGGCAGACTGTTGCTCCAGTACTTCATCTGGCACATGGGGTTGCAATGCTACTTGCTTAAATTTGGCCGCACCACCCCTCCAGCACTGCTCAGGTTTAGTCAGAACAGGGGTTGGCTGGGCCAAATTTGAGTGAGTGATGTTGCCACTTGACAATAGGATCACAGAACCACTCAGGTATGGTCCGGCTGCGTCTCCATCATGATACTCCAAACCTGAGTAATGTTATGACCCTGTGTGCCTGGTCACATTATTACTCATCACTCAAATTTGACCCATAACACATGAATGCTGGGCGGGTGATGGGAGCCAGTTTTGCTGCTGAATGGCCAGGTTTGGAAGGAGCTGCCCTCGCCCAGGATGGGAGCAGAGTGTTGAGTCAGCGGGGGTGCCAGAGAGTGGCCAGGAAGGTCCTGGGGGTGGTGGGTGAGGGGCAGAGGCAAGTGGTTGAGGGATGTTGGGGGAGTGAAATTGAGAATAGGAACATTTTGGCTGAATATCAGGAAAAGCTGAGTGACAGTTAAACCCATAGGGCTGTGGAACTGTCTCACCCAAGTGATGTGATGAAGTCCCGTTGTGTGGGAGTTTGGATATATAGTACATTGGGCAAAGCACTAGAAAATGTACTACTGGGAGCAATCCTGCCCAGGTCACTGTATGACTGAACAACTAGCTCTCAACAGGGTTCTTTACCTCTTATAGGTGTGGAAGGAGAGAGGCAGTGCAGTATCTAGTGAGATCCTCAGTATCATGTGTACTGGGCTGACTGCACCTCTGACCCCTCCTGACCTTGTTGAATGCATCCCTCCCTGTCCCAGGCCTCTAGCCATCACCTAGCTCTGAGTGGAATCATGATTTTCACATTCTCAGACCGGGCCCTGGCTTGCGGTCCCGTGATACTAACCGTGATTACCTCAGCAGGTCTGACTTGTGTGTCCAGACCCAGCAATTCTCATCCCATCTCTGGAGCAATGGCAATGGTAATCAGTGACCAAAAAGACTCCTTAAAGCAAAGTATTATCTATTTAGAACTAAAGCTTATATTCCCTAAGGCTTACCGTTCCCTGGATATGGGGAGCGCTGTGTCAGCCTGTCTCCCTAAACAGCTGGTGACAAGTGACCCCCTCATCTCTCCCTGAGAAGCGCTGTTTAACTCTTTAGAGTTCTGTTGGTCTCCAGGCAAAACAAGCTTGCATCTTCCTTCTAGACAGAATCCTTGAAGCTACCAGCTTGCCCTGTAGTTTTTCAAGTATATGCTGGGATGTATTTATCTAGAGCTATTGTTTCTTTGTGGTTTGCTTTTCCCACAGCTGCCTATTAAGTTAGGTCAATAAAGTCATATAAGAAATTTTAATAACCCACCATCTTCTACAGTAAGTTTACCTCACTGAACAGGTCATGGACAGTATTCATACCATTATCACATATCAGTATTCATAGAATAAATAAAAATCAGCTTCTTGTCCATCACACCCAGATTTAGGGTGACCAGACAGCAAGTGTGAAAAATCAGGATGGAGGTGGGGGGTAATAGGTGCCAATATAAGACAAAGCCCTGAATATTGGGAATGTCCCTGTAAAACTGGGGCATCTGGTCCCCCTACTCAGGTTACAAACAGTGCAAGCAAAAGCCTTTGTTTAATAATGGTGAGGTTCTTCTTTCCTTCTTGGATTCCTGCAGTGTTATGAACCGCACCCCTGCCAATCTCATTCAGGAGATCATTTTAGTGGATGACTTCAGCTCAGATCGTAAGTATCAATCCTCATTCTCTTTCTTTTGCTTTTCTCTCTCTTTAATTTTCTCCTTCACTCAGTCTGTTCTCTATCCCTCCCTTTCAAAGATTCTCTCTCTTGCTCACTTGCCAGTTGGCAAAAGAAGAAAGAACAGGGAAAGGAGAGAGGCTTTTCTGCACGTAGTTTAGCTTTCACCCATGGCAAAGAGGCCGTGTTTTCCTCTTTCCTGTTCTCCTTGTGTGAGGTTGGTAGTTCTGGCCAGGTTGCCAGAGTACCCAGTCTGGTCTTATTAACCACCTTTTTATGTGTTGTTTAACCCAAATATGGTGAGTGATGTAGGCCAGCAGTGTCTGATTAGATGGGTTAGAACAGAGGTTCTCAACCTATTTATTATTACCTGGGCCACAGGTTGAAAACCACAGTGCCCCCTCCCCCCCGACTCCTATGCTTACCGCCGCAGCCCACGCCCAGAGACCCCTCCACAGAGTGGGGCCAGGAGCGTACCCTACTGCGGGGCTGAGTGGCAGGGCAGCTCCGGACCCCACCATCGCACAGGGCAGCCTGGCAGCCCAGACCCTGCCATGCGCACCCTGAGGCCTTCAGCACAGAGCTAGGCTGCAGCTATATGCTAACTGGGCCGCAGGCAACCCATGGGCAGCGGGTTGAGAACCACTGTGTTAGAGAGAGAGACCACAGAGAACTGTTGCAAACTGTCATGTTCTACATTCAGACTGGCTTTTGCCCTGGGCCCAGGCTGGGATTGTCATGTACCTAGTGCATCCCTGGGGGTAGTTCTGGGTGAGATTTTGCTTCAAGAGGTACCTGACCTCCTCCAGCAACCTGGTGCAAAGCAGGAGTGTATGCTGCATGATCCTGGCTAGTTCCACAAACTAGTGGCTCTGCCCTGACTCCTCCATTCCACCTTTTGGGTAATTCATTCCCTTAAAGGCACTAGGAGATAGTAATCTATGCACTCCCCTGAGCACAGGGCTTCCCTTTGTTCCTGGCTATTGTATAGGGTGACCAGACAGCAAATGTGAAAAATCGGGATGGGGGTGGGGGATAATAGGAGCCTATATAAGAAAAAGACCCCAAAATCGGGACTGTCCCTATAAAATCTGGACATCCGGTCACCCTACTATTGTATGATGGAGTTGAGGTACAAGGGGCTTCCACAAGGGTCCAGGACAATCTCGCACGATGTTTATTATAATAACTAATTATGTCTTCAGACTATTTTTATAGTGTTTTATAGCATTTTGTAGTAAGGAAGTGATACTGGCTGCATTTACAGATAAATAGCTTTGCCCAAAATTTTCAAAAAGTGGCCACTGAGTTTGGGTGCCTGAGTTTTGAGAAGTGCTGAGCACCCACAACTCCAATTTGAGGCAATGGGAGCTGTGGGGCTCAGCACCTCTGTATCTCAAGTTGAGCACCTGACAATTCAATCCCAGATTCAGTTGCCACTTCTGCAAATGTTGGCCTCGAACAGCTTGAGGCCAGATTTTCAAAAGAGCTCAGCCAGAAACTCCCATTTAGGCCTCTAAATAAATGGCAAGATTATCAAAAGTGTCCATCTCCCAGATGCTCCCATTTGTGTCAGTGGTAGCTCTTGGGTGCTGAACACTTCTACAAATCTGGCCCTTGGTACTTCGGTTTCCCCAAGGACACAGAGGTTTGGGTCAGAGCTAGGAGGTGGATTTCTGGGCCCACTCTTGTTACATTCCTGGCGGGTGAGTAACCTGAATAGAGAGTCTTGCATTCACCTGAAATGGACCTGTCCGTTGCTGGGACACAGTCTTCCCTTATGACAGATGTCCAGCAATAAGTCAATAGTTTTTTACTCAAAAGCTCCTGCCACTACATTTGAATGATACAGCAGCTGCCAAGCTGCCCACAGAAGAGCAATATTTCAGAGTGTGTGTCCTTGAAAATGGAAAAAGAGATGCCAAGAGAAGCACTTTGGCTGGTGGCCTTAGCGTGTCTCTCCAGAGCACTGAGGCTGTGGGAGGATGATGACAAGCAAAGGGCTCTGCAAGATGCAGAAAAGTGCATGGGATAAAAGAACTGCTTGTGGGGGGAGGGAGGCGGAGAGGGCTCAGGGGAAATGGGCTTGTGATGGAAACTTTTGCCCCAGTGATATCTGTTAGTGCAGGACTTAGAATCATAGAATATCAGGGTTGGAAGGGACCTCAGGAGGTCATCTAGTGCAACCCCCTGCTCAAAGCAGGACCAATCCCCAACTAAATCATCCTAGCTAGGGCTTTGTCAAGCCCGACTTTAAAAACCTCTAAGGAAGGAGATTCCACTACCTCCCTAGGTAACACATTCCAGTGCTTCACCACCCTCCTAGTGAATAAGTTTTTCCTAATATCCAACCTAAACCTCCCTCACTGCAACTTGAGACCATTATTCCTTGTTCTGTCATCTGGTACCACTGAGAACAGTCTAGATTCATCCTCTTTGGAACCCCTTTTCAGGTAGTTGAAAGCAGCTCTCAAATCCCCCCTCATTCTTCTCTTCTGCAAACTAAACAATCCCAGTTCTCTCAGCCTCTCCTCATAAGTCATGTGCTCCATCACCCTACTCATTTTTGTTGCTCTCCGCTGGACTCTTTCCAGTTTTTCCACATCCTTCTTGTAGTGTGGGGCCCAAAACTGGACACAGCACTCCAGATGAGGCCTCACCAATGTCGAATAGAGGGAAATGATCAAGTCCCTCGATCTGCCAGCAATGCCCCTACTTATACAGCCCAAAATGCCATTAGCCTTCTGGGCAACAGGTGCACACTGTTGACTCATATCCAGCTTCTCGTCCACTGTAATCCCAGGTCCTTTTCTGCAGAACTGCTGCCTAGCCACTCGGTCCCTAGTCTGTAGCAGTGCATGGGATTCTTCCATCCTAAAGGCAGGACTCTGCACTTATCCTTGTTGAACCTTGTTAACTTGCCAAAGTATAGCCTGTGGACCAAATGTATCCCACAGAATTGTAGAGGGACTTCTGTGCCTCATCTCCTCTTTCATGTGGAGATGTGGCCTTCTGAGCCTACATGGCCCAGCATGCATTGCTCCACCGTGAGCTGAGCAAAAGGTCACTCTTACCAGATGCAGTCTGGGATGTGCAACCTTGGTGTTCTGTAATATATTTCATTTAATGCAAATTAGGTGTGACTTGGTCACCCAGCAAGTTGCCAGTTGGACATCCCTATATTAGACAGTGGAAAAGTGAACCCAAGGAAGATGGTTGAATCACCATGGCTTGGATTAAATAAAACTAAGCTGAAAACTATCCCAGGCAACAGATTGTAGGGAACAACCTTGCATGATCTAGTGGGTGGAGGAAATGGGGAGGAAATGGACTAGATCACCTAATAGAGTAGGTCTCTTTCCTCTCTAGCTTCTTGGATTCTCTGCACTTGCTCCCTGATGTCCCTCAGTTTCTCCTGCTCCCAATTCTACACCTACAGCATATGCCCCTTTGTTCTTCCACAGTTCTGAACTCAGACTGGCTGCAGCCTGAGCCCTTCAGCACATCTGGGGAGCTTTGGCTCAGCAGCCATGGAGGAGGACTGTCAAGTGAGCAGAGCTCTCTTGGGTGCACTTTAGACAATGGGATTAAGGCTATCGGGTTGATTAAAGTGATATTAAGTGAAAGCAGTGCTTTCCCTGCATGGAGACACATAAGAGCAGTTAATTGGAGCTGTCCACTGAAGCCAAATAATTTATGTATTTGTGCCAAATGTTTTCTCCTTTCCTAAGCTGAGGACTGCCAGCTCCTTACCAAGATCCCAAAGGTCAAGTGTCTACGCAACAGTCGGCGAGAAGGTTAGTGTGGAAAACTTTGCAGGTACCATCTGCTTGCAAAGTCACCCCTTCTGCCCTCCACTCCCCTAGATGCTATTTCTCATGGTTACAATTCATACTTGCAATAAAGGTGAAGCTTTTATTTCCCAATCTGGAGGCTCTGGCCAGAGAGATCCTGGGTTATCAATCCTCATGCTTCAGGGCATCTGTTGTTATTTTAAATATTTATGTTATAGTAGTGCCCACAGTCCCCAGTCAGGATCAGGACCCCATTGTGTTAGGAACATATAGGTAGACATGGTTCCTGACCTGAGAGAAGAAGACAATCAAATATTATACATTATATATACACACACAGAGTTGGGGAAAGCTAATATTTCATATATATAATACATCTACAAATCAAAATGTTGACTTTCCCTAGCTGTCCTAACAGTCCTTCCACCCAGCCATTTTGTGCTGTCTGATTTCTTATAGCCATCACAGCACAAGTGGGTCTTGAGAAGAGATTTGAAGGAGGCGAGGGTAGCGGCTTTACATGGGATCCCAAGCATCAGGGGGTGGTGTGGAAGATGGGGAGGCATTTGTGGGAAAGACTGGCATCATAAAAGAGAAGAGTGAAAAGCAGTGAGGGGCCCTGAAAGTCAGGACAAGAAGCTGGAGCTCAAAACACTGGAAGGGGTGAGGGAGCTAGGTGAGAGATTGAGAGATGAGGGTGATTAAGCAGAGTGACTGGCAAGGAAGGTGATTGTAGTAGCTGTGTTTTGCATGGACTGGAGGGAAGTGATGTAGGTGTCAGGGAGGCTGAAGAGGAGGAGGTTCCAGTAATCAAGACTGGAGGTTCAGAGGTGTGAACAGAAAAAATAAAAAAGCCCATGCCCCTAGCATGTCTCCTACTCCTGTGGTGGCATGGACCTGGCTAAGGCAGCTCTATGCCATCTAGGGAGGCCCCTCTGGTAGGGCTATTCCCTGGTCCAGTGGGCAGATCTGCTGGGTTTATGGCCCATTTACACTGTTAGAGCAGTGTAAAGAGTCCGGCTTGTCCTGGAGAATCAGGCTACACAAGGTGCAAGGCAGTGGAGAATTTTTATTTTCTCTACGTTGTTGAAGTTCAGGGCTTTCCCTCCCTAATCTCCCTGTCCTTTTACTCTCTGTCCTTTCCACTGTCTTCCCGTCTTCTGCCTGTTCCTCCTCTTAGGGCTGATTCGCTCTCGAGTGCGAGGGGCCGAGGTGGCGATGGCTGAGGTTCTCACCTTCCTGGACAGTCACTGTGAGGTGAACAGCGAGTGGCTGCAGCCGATGCTTCAGAGAGTGAAAGAGGTGAGACCCCCTCCCCCCATCATCTTTCTCATCTCACACAATCCCCACCAGGATTTAGCTTCTTTTTTTCTGGCTCTGCCAGGCAGCTGATAGACAGCACCGTGCACATTGTGAGCTTCAGCATCGAGAGCAAGCATCCAAATGCCTCCCTGTCAAACTCAGATGTTTTTAAGAGGAGTACAGAGCCTAAAATATCCAGTGCAACTGGCACCTGCTGTGTATTACTGAGACTCTTACTGCAGGGCCCCAGCACTTTCCTGTTGTGGGGATGGGAATGTTAATAGATGGGAGGGGAGATTCGTGAAAATCCTTGTGCCGCTGACTGCTACTTTAATCATCCTGGGTACTTCTTCCACATCTCCTCACATGTAGACAACACACACAACCTCTGCACGCACTTCTGCTCCCTTTCCACAACCCTCTTCCAACTGCTGAACCTTCCCCCCCGCCCAAGCCTCCTGCTTTTAACACCCTCTGCAACAAGCACTGGGCCCACAAAACCACTTCTCAACACAAAGTGCCCCCAGGACGTTCTTTCTGAGGTTCATTGGAGAAAGGATTAACCCCAGGGCAGATAGAGTGTAATATCAGACAGCAGTGTTGGCAGCTCTCGCCCTGAATTCGCCACGGGGTCGAAGGGAGGATGTGACAGTGCTGCTGAAAAACCTGTAGTGAAAGAGCAGGGGGGTGCAGAGGGGTACTGACCTCTCTGCCACCTGCAAGTGCTGCATTCTCCTTCTCTGAAGAAAGGAGTCCATGAAGTAATGGGGCCCAGGAGAGGAGTGGGAGGCACTTACGCTGCTGCACATTTCATGTGTCTGCTCAGTTTAGTGTCAAGGGGAGGAAGAAGGTGAAACTTTAGAACTTCTTTTTAAGCCTGCTCAATAAATCCTCCATCTCAGTAGCCCATAAATGTCGAGTTTACTTCTGCTTGGAAAGTCAAGCTCCTGGCAGGAGCAGCAGCAGCAGCACAGTGATGGAGTCTCTGCAGATGGGACTGAGTAGTTATTATCAGGGATGGATCTGAGCTGCAAAGTTTTTGGACCCTGATCCAATCTGTTTAGAGTTCAGGGCTGGCTTGAGCTAGGATTTTGGTTCAGCCCATCATAGATATAGGAGTCAGTTGCCATGTTCAGATCTAGGTCCAGGTTCAGATTCCAAACTTGTCCCGAATTTTGTAGCTGTTTCTGTCCGGAGGTTTGGTTCACATCTCTCTCTAGCTGTGAGGAGGCTGGAATGTCAGGCCACCTGGATAGATGGTAACAGAACACAGACCATAGAAGAGATGTGCTTCGACACTGCTGTTGACAGCGTCATGCAGTGGCAGAATTAACTCATGCCTGCCCTGTCAGTGTCGATGAAAAACCAAATGGCACACCCAGGCTCAAGGCCTGAGCACAGGCCACAGCAGAAAAAACTTGTTCTGAGGACAAGTGGCTGTGTGATCAGCAGGCTAGTAGTGACAGACAGATGGCTAGGTACCTCCATCATTACAGACTCTCTCAATTTTATTGTGAGTGTGGAGATAGCTGGTGTTTGTCTTAAAGCCTCAGCTCCTAGAGTCAAGAATCTCAGTTTTCTTTTAATACAAAGTAAATTTCTAGCACCCATGGTTGCAGAGAATAGCTTGAAAATGGGACTGGAGTGCTCCCTAAAGGTTCAAAAATCAGAAGGCAAATAAAAAGGACCCAATATTTCTTTATTTATTTTAAAAATCTCATTATTTCTAGGTCTGTCTCATTATTCTCAGGGACTATCAATCATCATGAGTAAATACTGTGTCTCCCTTTGTGGTTTATTAGTTGGCTATGTGGTTGTTTTGGGTTGGTAATGAGAATTAGTTTATTTTATTGGCCTTTTTGTTTTAAAAAAATCAAAAGAAGCCTGGATACTGAGGCCTTGGCTACACTGGCGCTTTACAGCGCTGCAACTTTCTCGCTCGGGGTGTGAAAAAACACCCCCCTGAGCGCAGCAAGTTACAGCGCTGTAAAGCGCCAGTGTAAACAGTGCCGCAGTGCTGGGAGCGCAGCTCCCAGTGCTGCAAGCTAATCCCCATGAGGAGGTGGAGTACCTGCAGCGCTGGGAGAGCTCTCTCCCAGCGCTGGCACCACGACCACACTCGCACTTCAAAGCGCTGCCGCGGGAGCGCTCCCGCAGCAGCGCTTTGGAGTTTCAAGTGTAACCAAGCCCTGATTCCTGCCTTTGTGACAGGGATATTAACCTTTGAAACTGGGACCCATGTCATGTGTTTGGGGCCAGGAAATAAAGAGCTGTCACTTACCACTGCTCCTGTGTGCTAAACGCATATTAAAAGAGGGCCCCTGTGTCATAGATATGAAGTTGAGCTGACAGTTTCCCTATCTATTGACATGTGCAGCAGCCATGGAGTCGTCACCCAGCTGCCACATGGGAGGTAATGAAGAGTTGCAATGTAATATGCTGATATATTCTCCCCTGTTGCGGTGTGCATAGCCTCATGTCTCTGATACCCTATTCTTTTGCCAGCCCCCCAAGAGAGGCCTGATTGTTCTCCCACTCTTCTGTTCTCACAGGATTATACCCGGGTGGTGAGTCCAATCATCGATGTGATCAGCCTGGATAATTTTGCCTACCTGGCAGCCTCAGCCGATCTGAGGGGAGGTGGGTAAGGCTAATGGCTGGGATAAGTTAGACCTGAGGGGAAGGTGGACAAGGACCAGCTAGTGAGTGGCAGCAGTAACAGTGCTCTGCTCTTTCTGTCCAGTGTGTTTTGCTGCTTGGAAGGAACAGCTCCAGTGGAGAAGAGGCCATGAAGCAACTTGGGGGTATGCAGAGAGGCTCTCCCCTCACTCTGTGTAACTGGTCCTGCATGTGGATGCTTCAGATACAAGGCAGTAGTTTTTTAGGACTGAAGGTGGCTCTCTAGGAAAGGTCTGCAGGCAGATTGCAGGCCAGGCAGGTATTCAGGAGAGGTGCCAGAGTCTGACCCTTACAATGCTCCCCTGCTTGCTCTCCAAAACTCACCACACACACACCTGCCCATCCCAAAGCATGCAGGCTAACATCACCCATCACCTGATGGATAAGTGATGCAAGCAATCCCCCTCCAGCTGATTAGCGCTCCTACTCAGCAGTGCCTAAACCCACCAATAGGTCCCTCAGGTTAGGACCCTAACCCAATCCCCTCTCCCAGCTGTCAAATCTGCCTGCACCCTCTCCATGATTCCCCCAGACAAATGCCACCATCAGCTGTTGAAACCCACTGGGATCACAGATAGACTCCTGTCAGATGCAGAGTCCTCCTGCCAGCGCACTGTGCTACGCAGACGTCAGAGCTTCCTTCTATCCATTGAAGAGCATCCCAAGGCCACACATCTGCCAAATCCTCCCACAGTAGCCCCTGAAAAACATTCTCAACTCTCTTCCTAGCTGTGAAACCCTTCCACTACCATCCCTTGCCCCCCAACGTCATCTGGATCAACTCTCTCTCCCTTTCAATGGTGAATCTCACCTACCAACACCTCCTCTCACCACCCTCCCTGCCTTTAGAACTCACCCAATTCATGGGTGTCCATTACCTGGCAGCATTTTAAGGTTTACTCATAGCTCAATTCAGAAACGTGGGACAACTCAACAAGTGATAGACTTGGGAAAACCAATGGTAATGCACTGGAGCCTTTGTTCCCAGAAATACGCCGTCATCCCACCAAGAGTGCTCATAACTTTGTCAGCCAAAGAGGCATAAGACGCACTGACCAGACTGCAACAGCCCTGATTATTGCCTCTTGCCCTGACAACACACTCCAGAAGATCTGGAAAGTAGTTGAGCACAGACAAGTATTGCTAAGGGAGGGGAGAGCCTGGAGGGACTCCAAATGGTACAGCAACATGTTTACATTTTGCTGCAATGTCAAAAGTTCTTGCTACTTTGAGGCATGTGTGGGGTAACCTTGGGACTTCTGCTCACTTGGGTTACTGGTGGCCTCATGCATTTGCAGGTCCAGTATGCCCGTCTGCTCCCTGCTGGTTGACGTGAAGGGTAGTACTTGCAAATCTGGTGTGGCACCTGCCACAGGCAGATGGGGTGGAGGGGGGGCAAAACAGGCACCCTCTCAATGAAGGCATGGGTCCGTTTCCAAGGCTAGTGGAAACCTGTGTATGCAAAATGGTCACCAGAACCAACCAAAATAAAAGGAGGTTTGCAGCATCCTGTTAGTTTAGTTGGTTGTTCCCCTGATGCTCTTGCTGCAGATTTCCTGAGTATTCTAGTGGCCAGCATTGTCATACTCTATTGGTATCCCTAGTGTTTCTTTTCTTCTCAGGGTTTGACTGGAGCCTTCACTTTAAGTGGGAGCAGATCCCTATAGAGCAGAAGATGTCCAGAACGGACCCAACCCAGTCCATAAGGTACCAGTCTCTGTTGGGCTTGTGCGGCCCTCTCTTTGAATGCCATTGTTAAGACTTCATCTTTGCATCAGGAGTGCACAAGAACTTGCCTTGTGAGGACAAGATACCATCGCAGTCACTGCAGATGCTGTGTGAGGCATTTGTCCTGTGAGATGTTTGAAGCAGTCATGTGACACGTGTGAAAGCTGTAATTTGTCAATTCGTTACTCCTTGAACAATGTAAAAAGTAATGATTTTAAGTTAAACGCATTTACGGACTGTTGCAGCCCATTCAATCTGTCTACTTACATGGCCCCTATCTCTCTAGTATCTGAGTGCCTCACAAACTAATGAATGTATCCTCTCGACAGCGTGTGCGGTTTGGTTGTGCTATTATCCCCTCTTATGGATAAAGAATTAAGGCACAGAGGCTGAACAACTTGCCTAATGTCACACAGGAAGTCAATGGCAAAGTTGGGAACCAAACCCAGTCCAAGGGCTTAACTACAGGATCATCCTTTTTTCCCAGCTTTGAATGTTCAAGTTTTGACTGAGATAGGGGCGGGGGCACATAGTGGCTTCTCTGTTGGCCAGTGTAGTCACTAGCTGGTTCACTACTGTGTACAGAGCTTTGAGAAAACTAAAGTGTGAAAAATGCTGACAAAACCCCCAAATTCTTGTCTATTTAGACAGCAAGATTCTTTAACTATAGCACATGGGAATTGGAAAGCATCCCTGTAAATAGTTTGTGAGCCCTGTAGCAGACCTCACTGTGTTTCATGTTTCCGAAACCACCAGAACCCTGACAGAACAGCATTGGGTATATGCAGCTGAGCCTTAGTAACAGTCCAGCAGTTGTTTGGACCCCACTGTGCCCATGTGGTTCCTTCATATTGAGAAAGTTGTGCAAAGAGCAAAAGACACAACACTAACCTTCTAAATACTGTGATAGAATCTAACAAGGGGAGGAAGGTGGGTCTGTTGGTGAAAGCACAAGACTTGGAGTCAGGAGATTTGTGTTGTATTCCCACCTCTGCTGCAATCTCATCATGTGATTGAGGTGAGGAACTATGTCTGGCCAAGTTTTCCTCATCTGTAAAATGGAGATAAGGATAATGGTGATGGACCAGGGTTACGGGGCTTAATTAATGAATGTTTCTAAAGTGTCTTGTGATCTTCAGATGAAAGATCCTGTGCAAGGACAAATTATGATTATTGTTTTGTTATGTATTTGCCCTTTCTTCCTTCTCTCCAGAACACCTGTCATAGCGGGAGGCATCTTTGTGATCGATAAGTCTTGGTTTAACCATCTGGGAAAATATGACACTCAGATGGACATCTGGGGAGGAGAGAATTTTGGTGAGTTGTGAAATTAGTCATTGCCCTCTCTTTCCCCACACCATCTCCCTCCTCACACAGAAAGTGACACCAGGAAATCTTTGTCAGACAAAATATGCTTTCCTGTGGGCATTTCACGTAATTAATATATTACTTGCATATAGATAGAACGCATTCCCAATCCACAGAAACACCCCACTCCAAAGATCTGTGTATCGGTGTAAGGTTCTAGACATCAGACAACCACAATGTCAGTCAGATCTATATTACTGGCTCATGTGTATATCAAAGATATAAGCTCTTTAAGATAGGGACCATCTTTTTGTTGTATGTGTGCACAGTGCCTAACAGGACAGGGTCTTGATCCTGGAGTAGGGCCTTCTGGTGCTACAGAAATACACATAAATAACAATAACATCTGTGGTACTTAACATCAGATCTTCAGGAGAGATTCTCTTTCCTGATCCATTCCATAGTCTCATAAGTCTTCCAATGGAACATCACCACCATTCAATCTTTCTATAGACATCCCTTCTTCCCCTAATAAAGGTGAGTTCTTATCCCATGACAGTGGCTTTGAAATGCTGTGTTCCTAATATGTCAGGCCTCTTTGGGAGGGGAAGCTGGGTGCCGATATTCATAAACTGCATGAGACTCTTAAACTGGGACTGAGCTCTAAACCCTCTGAGGAATATCTTCCCAGGTACTGTTATTTCACATAGCAAAGCTCTGAAACCTGCTTCCCCAGTACTACCAGAGGTGACAATTCGAGGCATCTTTTTCTCCCAAATTAGATGCCTTATGCTGTAGAATCATCACATGTAAGTGAGGTTTAGAGAGAGCAGCAGAACTGAAAAGAAGAGCACAGAGAAATCAAGTATTTGGGACTCCATTAAAATGAATTGCTGGTGAGGGAGAGTGGAATTAAAATAACTAATTTACTTGTCTTTCCTGTTAACGGAAATGAATCTGTACATATCTCTTTCTGTGTTTCAATACCTCTTGTAGTAATAAAACCGCTCCCTCTGGCCTGACTCTCTGGAACTAGAAAGTGATTTTGCTCACTATTTGAGCAGTTCCAAGCATGGCTTGCCTGCAGTACATGTTACTTGGGATTACCTAAGGAGCTTAGAAGAGTATTTTCCATTAGACGGAGGGAACCCTCTCTAAGACACATTGGAAATGATGATCTGTCAGAATTCAGACGTGAAACTAGGAGGATCATTAAGAATATGATAAAGCTGCCACAAATGTATTCTGTTTGCATTATTAATTAAGTTGCAGATAAATTCCCTTTAAAAGAATAATGCATCCCGTGCTTTCAGCTTCTGAAAGGATAAACTAGGAATGAGGAAAACAAAGTTGTGAGGTGGAATCTTTGTTGTAAAGATCTGATGGGGGGTTACTCAATACTATATTTCTTCAGACTTCCATAAGCCTCTGTTGGTGCTCATCTCATAAATTAAAATACAATATAAAACTCATTCCTCCTTGACACATAAATTATATATCCATTAGATAATAGGAGGATAATACAATAGAAAATGGGAATGGATATTTTTCATTTTTGTTTTGTTTATCGAAAACCAGGTTTTTGGTATATGAAAAATCTTGGTAATATTTTTATAATTTTTTTTATTAAAAATGCCACATTTTTTCATGAAAAACAAAATATTTTAATGTCAACCATTTTTTTGTGGATTTTTTTTTACTTGTGAGTGAGCAGGGTTAAAAAGGAGGCAGACTATGGCAGGCAAGTGCATATCCGAAGGGATATGGTAAAAGTGTGCTTCACTACACTCTCCCCTACAAAATCATGCTCCAACTAGGAGACAGGAGTAACTTAGTAGCTGGATGCAAGCGCTCCAAGCAAGTTTGCATGGCAGCGAGATGTTGGGGGTGTGATTCCCAGCTTGAGGACACATACCCACACTAGCTCTGATCAAGCTAGCAATAGAGTGTAGCCATGGCAACATGAGCAGTGGGAGGGATTAGTCACCCTCAGTACGTACACATCCAAGACCACAGGCATCTACTTGGGGCTGCTAGCCACTCCAGCCATTCATGCAGTTGCAGCTACATTATTTTTAGCACACTAGGTTGATCAAAGCTAGCATGGGTATTGTCTCCTGAAGCCAGGCCTCACATTCTCCTCTCTAAGTGTAAGCGTACCCTTAGCTGGTAAAAGTCTCTTAGGGGAAGTGGAGAAACTCACAGTGCTTGAATCATCTAAAACTGCAAAGCACTTGGAAACATACAGTACATAAAAATCCAACATATTCCCCAGGGCATGGGCTAAATCACCTAGTAGCTCTTCTCCGGCTCCAATTTCTGTTCCATATTTGAAGGAAATAAATCAGAATAAAATGATGTATTGTTGTGTGAACTGCATCATCTTTTTGTCCTTTTTGCCTGCCTTCAGGGATCCCGCTGCTTTATGGATATGGAATAGATACACTCTGTGTGTGTGTGTGTGTGTGTGTGTGTGTGTGTGTGTGTGTGTGTGTGTGTGTGCGCGCGCATTTGCATCCGTCTGCATCCACCTAGAATTGAGAACTGTCTTGAAACCCATACATCAGGTTAACCAAACAAAAATGGATATGTTTGATATAGTTATTAGATGCAGCCTGGCCCAGAATGAGTTAGAACCTAGTTCCAGGAGTGTAAAAGCCTGTTGGACACAATCCCAAAAGAAACGTATAGCCTGGCTTTTTTCAAAAACCTTCCCTGCCTATGAGACTGGGGAGCTTTCTTCTGCTACTTGTCTCTCAACTGATCCCTGTTGGGCACAGACTGTCTGGGATGTGTGAGAGGGATCAAAAGATAGCAGTGAAAATGTGACTTATTAACATTTTCTCCTTTACTCAGAGGCAGAAGTAGAAACCATTTAAAAAACAAATAACCCACTCGTGTTAAGCAATCCCAAAGGAGCTGGACTGGCAATCTTGTATCTCCTGCCCCATGGCCTGAGGAAGACCCCAGGCAAGTAAAGTTTTTGAAGGAGAATCTATATGATCTGAAGTCTCTAGAGGGCCCTATTGTTGGAGAGAATCTTATGCAAATTTCTCCAACTCCCCAGTTGACTTTTTTGCCTATTACCCTTCCTCTTTTGTTGCTTTCATCTCCACATGAAGCGCAAGTGAGGAACCCATCCAGTGTGGCACAGCGATTAAACTCAGGGGGGGACGACAACGGACAGACTCTTAATCCTTAACAAGGGCCTGTCTCATCTGTGATGCAAATGAGCTTCTGCACATCAAAGCCCCTGTGTTCCTACAATTCTTTAACAAAATGTTGAATTTGACTTCAAGATCAGTTGAGTTTCTGCAAGTGCTCTGTGTGTGTGTGTTTCTCTCAAATAAACTGGACTGAATTCTGCTCTTGGGAGAGGTAACTTTGAGCTGCAGCCCAGTGTTTTCACTCCTCTACCATTTTTGGCAGAGCCAAGTGAGTTGGGAGCATTATAATGAGATGGTGTGATACAACTGAAACATTAATGTGAGATGTACCACAGCTGCTGGGATTCCAGGGGCCAGGAGAGGAGAAGAGCAGGGGAGATATGGTGTTTAGATGGGCAGTGGTGGCCAAACTTTGCCATGGCGAGGGGACACAAGCACCTGAGCTAAGTAGACATATTTAATTGATATACATAAATCTGATCAGCTGGGTTGTTGCCCTGAAATTAGAGGGAGAGAGTAGCCATGGCCCACACTTGGCAACTGTGTATGATATGTTCTGCTTTGAAACTGTACTCCAGGGTAATGTCAGTGGGGGTGTGGCAAAGGGAGCAGGACTCCAGGCATGGACTGCTTAAGTAAACCAAAGCACCACCCTGACTCCTCTTCTCTCTGTCAGTTCCTATTATCTCTCATATATCCATCCTTTCCCTAAATCTGTTCCTTTTCTCCCATGCACCCACTCTTGGCACCCATTCTGACTTCTTCAGGGGTGTCTGTTTTCCTGGGGTAGCCCCATCTCTTGTAGACAGGGCTTGTGGGCCACTGAAGTCCAGTGTAATGTCAACAACATCTGTTGCCAGAAGCCATTCTAAGTGTCTGGCAGCCACAAGGCCCAGGATAATGAGTAGGTCTCTTGTTAAAGGGATGGTCTCAGAGAGAGGAGAGGGACAGGAGGAAGGTTGGGAACTCTGAGGATCAACTCAATTATAACAAAGAGAGACAGGTTCTCTTTCCATCAATTCATCCTTCCTGGTTTTACCGTGGACTGTGTCTATGGCATCTACGCCGAGAAAGGAGGCAAAGCCATTCAGGGGCAGTGTATGAGGTGGCTTTTTTCTTGGTATTCTAGGAAGTTTTACCTGTATTGCTTGTCTGGCTGTACATTCTGATGCTCGGGATCTCTTCCAGAGCTCTCCTTCCGAGTATGGATGTGCGGTGGCAGCTTGGAGATTGTTCCCTGCAGTCGAGTTGGCCATGTGTTCAGGAAACGCCACCCCTATGACTTTCCAGAGGGCAATGCACTGACCTATATCAAGTAGGTGTTGGGATATCGCAATGGCAGATGAATCATCTTGATATTTAGCATGTCTAAGTAATCCTATATCTTTCTTTCCCCCTTTCCCTTTTTTTCACCTGGGGATTCAGGGAGGATGGCACGTGGTTGAACATTTAACAAGATTCAGCCTGAAACCTCCTGCCAAGGCAAAGAAATGGTGCAGATGCCCACTGCATAAAGCATATCCCCTTCCTCTGGAATGCTAACCCAGAAGGACATATCCTCAGCGTCCCTAGGAATCCCAGTCCTGGGTATTCCTGGCCCCGTCCATCTCCTTCCTTCCAGCTGAACCTGCCACAGGACTCAGCAGTTCTTTGTCACATTTTTTGTTACTGATTAGGAGATAGCACATGAGAGTTGCAGGTCCAGATGTACCACAGAGATGTATCTGTTATGAGAAGAGCCACATGGGCAGCTTCCATTGTAGCAGAGAGGGGAAGAGAATAAAAATGAGAGAAGTTGGTAGATGCTTTGGGAGGGAGAAAGAGGTTGTTACAAAAAAAACAAAGAGTGATATTGGTCTGTGACTAGTGACAAAGGGCACATCTGGACAGGGACAAAAGTGAATTAAGCTAAAGTGAACTAAGGCCACCTCACTTCTAAATGAGAGTGTCCACACAGGCTTAATGCACTTTAACACTCTTTAACTTCACACCTTTAGAGTTGGTCTGTGCTTAAAATTTAGGTCAATATAGGTACATCAGTCAGAGGTGAGAAAAATCCACACCCCTGACCAATATAGCTATGCTGACCTAACCTCCAGGGTCTGCACAACTAGATAGACAGAAGAATGCTTCCGTTGACTTAGCTACAGTTGCTCGGGGAGGTGGATTACCTACAGTGATGGAAAAACCCCGTCCGTCAGTGTAGGTTGCGTCTACACTGTGAGGTTACGCTGGCATAGCTGTTGTGATGACTTAACTTTCCTGAGACCTGGTCTACACTTAAAAGTTAGGTTAATATAGCTACACCCCTGACTAATGCAGCTATACCAACCTAACCCCTAGTGTAGGTGCAGCTGTGTGGACAGAAAGGATTTTCCATTGGCAAAGCTACTGTCATTTGGGAAGGTACTTTTCCTACACAGCCAGAAAAACCCCTTCCATCATCTTGGGCTGCATCTAGGTTGCACTGGCAGAGCTACGGTGCCGTAGCTATGTCAGTATACTCTCCATAGTGTAGACATACCCTGAGTGTCTCCATGAGCACGTTCCTAAGTTGCCAATGTTCCTTTATCTCCAGCTCTTGGGGGAGCTGCCGTGAGGTACTAGCACTCAGCATAGCTTCTCCTTGCCCACCTGCAGGAACACCAAACGCACAGCAGAGGTGTGGATGGATGAGTACAAACAGTACTACTACGAGGCCCGGCCTTCTGCCATCGGGAAGTCATTTGGAAGGTAAGCAGTCCCTGAGCCTGGCCCGCAGCCTTCCTGCTAATCGGTTTGTTCACTGGAAATTGCTTTTGCATTTTCACTAGGAGAGGGTAGGGAAAGGCTAAGGGCAAAGATGCCCTGCCCAGCGCTATCTCAGAACCACAGCTCAAATGGCTAGTTAACAAGATTTACTTTTAATTTACTTTATTTTAAATGGCAACATATGTCCTTCCTCCCCTGCAGTGCCCTACTTAACTTACTCTAGCATACAAGCCCAGAGGGACCCTTAATGAAATTAAAAGGCAACACATTAAGTGGATAGAAGAAAAACACGTTTTTTTACACAGCATGTAACCAGTCTATGGAGGTCTGAGCTGAGCAGGTAACTGATCAGACATTCCTGTGCTTATGCTGCATCCAGAGCCAATGGGACTGGCTTTTACTGGTATGAATGGCCATTAGGCATTAGGGTTAGGCAGGCTGGCAGCCCCACAAAAACCAACTATAGGTCAGGGTCACATAGGTGTGGGCAGAGGGGAAGTTGCAACAAAAATAGTGAACTTTCCAAAGAAATTTAAAAACCTAAGGCATATTTATGAACTAGGAGAGTACCATGAAGCCAAACATACCTCCGTATGTATCAGTCTATGGACAGCACATTGATATTACTGCATTGGCTTCGGAGATCCCTGTTTATGGTTGTCTCTTGGACACACATATGTTCGATACTGATGTATCTCCTGTATGCAGTGAGCTCTGTAGATTCAACATGATGTAAGCGCCACTCTGTGTTTTACATCATGTTTTATTTCTCATAAATTAATAAATGATCTTTTAAAAATGTCTTTGCCTGCCTAACATTTATCCGTCTCTGGTCTGGCCTGAGTGCGGCCCTTGGACCAGAGCCCAAACACAAGTCCAATCCCAGGTCCTCTGCTGCCTGTCTGTGATGGAGAGCTCTCTGTTGCATGGGGTGCAGGAGCCTCCATGAGCCCTCTGGGGCCAAAGCCTGCAGCACCCTTCATGCAGATCTCCTAATGGCTTCAGTGGCAGCTTTGTGTGAATAAAAGCTGAGTCAGGGCTGCAGGATTTGGCCCTCAATAACTACATAACGTATAGTAATGGCTTTGTAATGCTAACATGTACTTTTAGAAGGCTTATGTCACTGGTTAAAGGAACACCGTCAAGGTTAATTGGGCCCCATATGTGACCTGCTTCCTCACCAGTTATATCAGTTTATAAGATCTATATAGTTCTTTATAAGGTATGGGCTGTATTATGGCTGCTCCCAGTTGGGTCCCTGAGGATGGCAGGAGAAAGAGGATGCATAAAAACAGATTATTTCCCCTCCACTCACCACACCCACAGAGGGTGAGTATATGGATGAGAGGGAACCACTAGCTCTGCCAGCAGGATCACACACCCCAAGGGAGGAATGTTTGACTGGGCTGGATGTGGGACCAGAGCCCTGTTCCCTCCCCATTCCTGCACACCAGCTAGAGCCAAGAGAATCGTCTGTGGAGGGGCGTGCACTGAACACCTTTAGTACAGGGCTATGGAGTGCAGCAGCAGAGCACAGTCCCTTCCCTCCCCCACCAACCATATGGAGACATTATGCCCCCAGTGCTTTGTGCCTTCTCCACTACTCAAGCACTATGGCTGCTCATCTGCCCCAGGCCAATAGAGTACCCTGGTCTGTAAGAGCCATAATTTAACCCTTGATGTATTCTTTCCTTTAGAACAAAAGCTTCACTACTCCTCTTCCAGGGAAAACAAAATCAGTGCCAAATGACAACTCCTGAGCTAATGGACACTGATAAGCCAGTGCATGCAGCACAGCCATAAGGAGCCCTAGAGTGACAATGCAGTTGTTTTTTAAAGTGACCATTTACATTTAAAGTTTCCAAGGAGTCATTGTAAACACAGGAAAAAATCTATTACAAAAATGATTAAACACATCCTTGATCATTTGTAGTCACCTGTTTCGTTTCCCAGCGGTTGTCTGAGTCTCTCTCTTACAATAGAGCTCCACAGGGACACACAACAGTGAAGCCACCTTCTCAGCTCTCCAGTGGTGCCACTGTGCTGTGTTGTTTTTCCCTGAGCTAGAGGAAGTGCAAGAAATTGCCAGTGTGTGTGTTCGTTTCTTCAGTCCCACATCGGGAGGCCCCTGCACTCACCCCTCCTTGTCTCCCACTTTTTCAATGTCCCTGCTCTGCCCCCATCACATTGGCCAGAGGCCAAGGATAAGGGGGTAACGTTATACAGCTTCACACATCCCTAAAACTAGCCCTGCCCTCGCTGTTACCCCATATCGTCTCCATTCACTGTATCATTCTGAACAACATGCTTTTGTTTCCAGTATTGCAGACCGCATGGAGCAACGCAGGAAACTAAACTGTAAATCCTTCCAGTGGTACCTGGAGAATGTCTACCCAGAGCTCAAGTGAGTTAATCCTCAACTCTTAGAAAGCTGGAAACCAGCTCTCTGAAAGGATGTGGGAGGTAGGCCAGGGAGGAAAGCACTAGCCTCAGAATTGGGGAAGATCTGTGGCAGCTGGGAAGTAGGAAGTCAGAACTCTCATGTTCAGAGTAAATCCTGCTCACCTCTCTCTTTTTGGTGAGAAACCCTCCTTGATTTGCTGGCCTGCACTTCCACTTGACCTTCCACCAGTTCCAGCTTGGACATTTGAGCTGGGAAAAGGGAGGTGGAAAAGGATCTCTGGGAGGGAAGTGGGGAGAGGTGCAGCCAGCAGGCGGGCAGGTAGGATAGAGCACATTTTTGGGAGAGGGAAGGCATGGCAAGAGCAGGTGTTTTTGTGGAATAGAGAGCTCTGTTAGGAGACCTTCAGGAAGCCAGGTGGGGCAGCATCCATTGTTCGTAGGGAGAGAGGACATGCAGTCAAAGGAAGTCAGGATGTGTGTTGATGGGAGAAGAGCTGCAGACTAACATACCTCTGGAAATGAGTCTGTTAAGATCTTAAAGCTCTGTTGTGTGAATGCCTGTTTCTGAATTTCCGGTGCCTCAGGGATCTGAAATAAAGCGACTTGTTAAGGTATTGTTTGTATACGAGCTTATGGCATTGCTGGAAGCATGGAGTACAGCTCCCTCTAATATAAGGCTCCAGCATTTTTGCTGCGCACTGTACTGAAGTCCAGGGCCAGATTAACCATTAGACCCAATAGGCCCCTGGAGTCCCAGTGGCATAATTACATTCAGCCTGGAGCCCCAAGGAACAAACTACATGGAATTGGGTCTGCCTCAGTGCTTAGATTTGAGATTTTCAAGGAAAACCCCAGATTCTGTAGCAACTGGTCTTTGTGAACTGGTACCTGGCACTCTTCCTTCTGAGTCAGTACTGAACCAGTGCCCTAGCCCCGTGTTAGTGAGCAGCCATGTCTACACTAGGGCTTTGTTATTAGACCATGTTAGCTAACACATTCTACCAACACCCCTTTAAATCCTAGTCTAGACAAAACCTGTGACTCAGTAGGGTTAGATGACGGTGGTTAAAAAGTAAGTAGCCAGCTAGAGCCCTGTCTACACTAGTGCTAGTTGCTACCACAGTGGAGATGAACTGGTGGTAGCAACGGGAAAATTTGGGGCAGGGGAGGCTAGCATAGACAGAGCTTTTTGCTTGAGGTGCTGTCTGTCAGAGGAGATGCAACACTGAAGTCCTATCTCCTTGGGGATATTAAGGATCCCCCAGCACTTTTTGAAAGTAAGGGATACTAACTCAGAGTTCTGGCCAAATCCTAACTCACATTCTGCTTCCTGAAATTCCCTCAGACATTTCTATTGGATATAATATTCTTCATTTGCTGGCCCCCACTATTGTGCTGTGTTCCACTCTAGAGGCGGACACATTTCAGTGGTGGTTGGAGTAATCTCGATAGAAATATGTACAGTGCATCAAGACACTTCTGGCTATAAGGTGCCATGCGAATCTTGTCGTTTTTCTCTCAGGGTTCCTGAAAAGGAGCTGGTTCCTGGGATTATCAGACAAGGAGGACATTGCCTGGAGTCTTGGGGCCAGGACACAGCAGGAAATTCTGTGGCTGGTGTGGGAGGCTGCAAAGGGACAGTGAGCAATCCCCCTGTCAGCCAGGTGAGGCAGGCTTGAATTTGGCTCTTTACTCCTGTTTGCTGCATTTTAGCAGCTTTGACACAATGGTACTGGGAGGATAAATGTTAGGAAAGGTGTGTGTGTGATCTTCAGCATGTCGGAGACCCTCGGCAGTGTGTCCTGGCAGTCGGCAGTAGCTGCTTCTGCACAGCCTTATAATAAGTTACAGTCTCTCTACTGTAGGGGGTGGACAGCATGTGAGTCAGAGTTTGACAATGTGGCCCATAATGAAACCACTCAGATTAAGCTGAAGCATTGCATGCTGGGACTTGTGTTCTCCACTGGCCACATATCTGTTTCCAAGCTGAGGTGGCCTCAGGTGTCTCCATTTTATGCAAATTCGATGCGGGCCTTAGGCTTCATGGCAAATTGTTACCATGGCCCTCAGTTTGACAAAGTTTGGGTGCTCCTGATCTACTGTATTAGATATAGATTCATATAATATAGTGGGATGGACATTAATGGACATATTCAGATTCACAGGCAATACTCCATTAACCCTTGAGTGCTACAGTGTGCACTCAGGAGTTGAGCTACTTCTCATTCTCTCTGCCTATCTCATCCCTATAGTGCAAAATACAGTAAAGAAGGGGCACATTATTCCCGCCAAAGGTGAGCAGCACTAGGGTTCATGCATTACACTGGAGCATTTGGCCTGGGTCCATAGGAGCTTACAGACACCACTTTCTGGGCACAGTACAAACATTCACAGGATTTTGAAGTGGTTAATATACTCTTAACTGGCACAGACGCTGGTGGAAATTGAAATCTTTGCTATAATTACTGGAAGAATATATTTAAATACTGATTCAGGAATGTAAGTTTGCACTTAAATAAAAATGTTTAAAGTACCTTTTAAAGCAGTGTTTGTAAGGGGCAGTGTCTGGTTAAAAAGCAGTTTTTAAAGAAACCCCATTTCTTTATGTTACTAATAACACTGAACATGAATGAAACGTAAATAATTTTCCAGTGCTAGCAATTGCAGCCCTGCTACCAAGTGGCATGCTACCAGAGCCATCATAGATCCTCCCCCTGCTACCCCACAATCGGTGTGGATCTGCAGGCTGTGCATTTGCAGGCCCCACAACTTGTTCCATGGCAGGGGACAAACCAAAGAAAGAACTTTTCCAAAAGCTACATTCTGGATCAGATTTGACCCAACACTGTCCTCTTTAAATAAAATCATACCAAAGCACAATTCTAATCTGAGAAGTGATTTAGTAAACCGGCATTCTGGGAGGCAGTTTGTCTCTCACTGTCTCCAGAGCAGACACACCCAGGTTAGGAGAAAAAGATGTGTGGGTTTTTTCCTAGCTGCCAGCACTGCAAACTCCATCTGGGGTCTGAAAGTAATGCACGTCACCACAAGTAACAGAGATTCTCTAAGCCAGAATCTGTCCTTGATAGACTTGCTCAGGTGTAGCTGAGGGGAGAATTTGGTTCTGCAGTTGGAGTTTAGCTAATAACTCTGCTGATGATGGGCGAGCCAGACTAGAACTCAGGTCCCGCTCCTGAAGTTGTGTTGGCTCCACCGGCCTAACAAAATGTAAGATATAGGGGGAGAGAATATTTGTCACTAAAAGTCAGCAAATAATACTTAGAGGGAAAAGATCTGTTAAGGAAGAAGATGCCATTTTGACAGTGACTTTTCAGAGTAAAGCCACACTTTTTGATAAGCAGCCAGGACCCCAGCTGCTGTAAATTGGCATAGTCCCCATCACTTCAATGGGGGACTACATTACACCAGCCCGAGATCTTCTCATTTGACAACCTTGCTACAGCGGGGACGGAGGCTGAGCAAACAAAGATCCCAGTATGCTATTTCATGCCAGCAAATGCTCATTCACATCTGTTATCTGTTGGGAACAAGTTTGCAGCTAGCATCCAACATGCCATTTAATCAGACTCGCTGTGCCATTTCACCATTGTTTGAAGTCACTGAAATGTATTTCACTTGGTTCCTCTGCTGGGCCACCGTCCCAGTGAATAATAACCTTAATACTTGATGGGGTGGGTGTCTATCAAGTGGCAGGAGAGATCAATGCAATGGCTTATTTTCTGTGGATGTGTGTGTGCTGTATGGAAGTGTGTGGGTTAAATGTATGTGTTTTGCCTAACTTGATAAACTGTCTGTTGTCCACAATGGACAATCACTGTTAACTCCTGGGAGAAGTAGGCAGTGAATTTGCCTATTATGTAAAATAATCAGAAACTGTTGCCCATTACCACAATTAGGGGACAGGGTCCTACCTGCTTTGCAGGCCAGTAGAACCCTGATTATGGAAGGGTGCTGTGCAGGGAGACTCTTGGAACCCATGGATGATCTGACTATTGGAAGCCAGCCAGGCAGGTTTTGAAGTTCCCATGTCAGGGTTCCCCAAACCTGAACACAGACTTCAAAGCCTGGTGTCAGACCTGCCCAGGATCTGCCAACTCAGTCCATGGGAGTCTCTTCTCTGGTAAAGACTGAGTGAGGACTCCAGGATTTGGCTCATTTTTTCTGTTATATCATTGCTACCATAATGATGGAATCTGTATCTTTTTGTTTTCTCCTCCACAGGAGTGGGTCTTCAGTGACCCTTTAATTAGACAGCAGGACAAATGTCTCTCCATCACCTCCTTCTCCACTGGATCTCAGATTACACTGGAAGCATGCAATCAGAAAGATGGCAGACAGGTATTGTACTGCCTTTGTAATGCTGTCACTGTCCCATGTTGGTATTAGTGCCGCCTAAAGACAAGAATTAGCACTGGCAAGGTGACCATATAAACTAAAAGGTCTCTTCCATCTCTAGATTCTAGGATTCATCCCTCACATGTACATCTCTTGTCTTTCATAAACTCTGATGTGACCCTTCCCCTTACCAGGGATGGGATACAGATCACATTGCTCTGAGATACCCAAGGGAAGTGGTGAACACATCATCATTTACTTATTTGGGGATATGTAAAATGTGCTTATCACTCAAAGCTGAGCTTGCCTCTTGGGGCAGGGAGACAGGTGCCTCACACAGCCAGGACCAAACTGGGTTTGAGGCCTGAGTTGTTAACTGGACTGGACAAAGCACAATAAGGGAACAATCCTGCACTGCTAAAAAATGAATGGACTTGATGACTTATTAGGGCTCTTCTATTCCTGACTTCTGTGCTTCCCTCAGCAGTGAGGGAGAACAAGCATTGCATTGTCCAGGGCTGTGCTGGCATCTCTGCTAAGGTACCTATTGCCTTGGGAGCCCAGAGGCATGAAGCTGCATAGCCTATGACCAGTCCCCAGCACCATCTGCTCTAAAGTACTACATGTGTCTGAATTTAGCCCTTGACAAAAGGAAAGTGATTTTAAAAGCATCTGAAATTCAGCCAGGCCCGTCGATGGGAACCATAAAATAGATGTCTCCAGAGAGTTGGTTAATGCAGGAGTCTCTCGAAGAGCGGTCACTGGGAATACGCTGGGACAGCTCTCACTGTTGAAATTAACCCTGCAAGAATAACCCAAGAGGGCTGTACTTTCCTGGGTCTTTCCCTCTCTGGGCGACCAGAGACACCCCTAGCTGTGTAATTAGGTTACTCAGCTCTCCGTAAGTGCATTACTGAGTCCTCCTCCCAGTAGTAGAGAGGATCCTGGCAGCTGCCAAGATCATCAACCACCCCCTCCTCCAGGGAGGGCAGAACTGAGGGAGCAGTGGGGCCTAGCACCCTCACAATGGCAATATTGTGGGGGCTGATCTAGGTTTCCCTCCCCACAGTATTTCCTCTGTACCTAGGGAGAGTGCACGACAGGGCTGCCCAGACCTTGTTCCTCTTCTGGCTCACCCCCATCCCCTTGGCTCCAAGAGGTGGGGACCGGAGCTGGGTTGGGTGGAGAAGGGCAGCAGGGTGGAGCTGCATCATTTCTGGGGTGGTGGTAGGAGAGAAAGGGGACAGGCTGTTTCCTCACCAGGGTTAAAGCTGGGGCAAGGAGCAGGATGTCGGGTGTCCTGGGTGTCTGGGATGAGGGAGCAGGGACACCGTGCTGCCACAGCCACCCTAACCATCTGCTTCCTGTGCCACACGTCTCCGAGGCCAAGATGAGTGCCTGCCCTGCCACCCTCCCCCCCCACTTCAGCTGCCTTTGAACCACTTGTCTGCAGTTGCGAAGTCCAGATCCTGAAAAGTCCAAATCTCTTCCTCCCCATTCACCACAGCCTTCTGCTGAGGGCACTAACAGAGAACATGTTCCTTGAGGCTCACCCTCAGACACCTTCAGTGGTGAACATCCCCCTGTTCCTACCATCTTCTTCCAAGATATTATCTGTGTTGTCTAGGACCACCCTTGTCAACACTAGAGGGCAACAGAGTTCTCTTACTTTGCTCTTCTCCTTCCCCTCTCACAATTCTCTTTCCTCTACTCTGCCCTCTTGGCTCTGCCACCTTACAGGGGGTCAGAGTGCTGCTGCTGAGCCTGGGGCCACACAGCCCACCCCCAGCTCTCCTCCTTGTTTGACTGGCAAGACACTTGATGCCCAGGTTGCACCCTTCTTGTCCTGGACTTCTGGGTAACAGGATTTTTTCCAGCCTTCTGGGAACTATATTTGAACCTAGTGGTGCCAATACAATGTATACCTTTCAACACAGTCCCCAGCCTTGACTATGTTAGAGGACATGGGAGTGCAGTAGGGTGACTTTGCTCAGTGCATCTTTCCCATCTCATTCTGCTCTTTAGTGCTTACAGTACTGAAAAGTTATCAGGTAGCTGACAGCTGGAAACTGGGTTAGGAAGGTGTGGAGAGAAGCCCACTCTGCCGTATCTCTGTTCCCAAACACTCTCCTTGTTAGCCCAGACTTGCACTGACACAGGAATCACCTGGTAGCTGCCAGCTTCAGTTTCCACTTGATCTGGGAGCTGGCAGAGAAAGTCTCACTCCCCAAAATGAAGTTGAGGCATTGACTCAAATGCAATGCTAGGAAAAGAGGGAGCAGGGGGAAGGGGAGAGAGGGTGTGGGAAAGGGAGGACCCCTTCTAGTTAAAGATCAACATCAATATTAATAGCAGTGGTTGCCAGACTTATGGGTGTGGTTACACAATACCCTTTGTCAGTCCAGGACATGCAGCCAGCTTGAACACTGCTAGTAGAGAGAGCTCCAGCTGCAAGAATCCTGATTTGTAATTTGAATCCCAAAAGTTCAGAGCTGTTTGGATCTAGGGTTTACCATTAGCCCATTATATAGAGATGGGCCCAGATTCAAAATCCAGATCCAGGGTTGGATTCAGGCCCATGTATCCCATCCCATCCCCACAAAGTTCAGGAGTGTTTGGAACTTGAGCTTTGGTTCACCCCCATCTCTAATTATTTGAAGCATTTAAACAAAAATCCTTTTTAACAGACTGTCAGCAAAATCATCTGCTAGGTCAAGTCCTTGATTTGAGTCCAGCTCATCCACATAAGGTAATGGAAAACAATGACTCACATCCTTAGTAGGCTGGCTCCAGATTTTTAGTGTGCGCATCTTTGTAATGAGACCACTATAAAACTGTCACATCAATGCTCTGTAAATCACTCCAATGGTGCAATGAATCCACATGTGTTAGTGCGCATTGATTTTCACTTCTGGCTAGAGGAGTCCACATGCCTCTCTGGCACACAGAGGACGCTGGCCCTGCTGGGCTAGAGAAGCAGGCAGAGATGGCAGAATCTTGTTTTGAATGGGGGTGGGAACCTGAAGTTTGGGACAGAGAGTGTGCACTGAGGAGCCTGTGGGCAAGATGCAGACAGAGCTTGGGCAGTGCCAAGTGCTCTGGCAGCTGCAGAAAGGCAGAACAGAAAGGTGAACAATTACCAATACAATAACTGTTTCATTCAGTAGCCAAGCCAGAGTAGACTGTGTCACAACACCAGGAGCCTTGCTCTGTTACTGAAAGACAGTTTGATTTGATGTTCAGAAAGAGAATAAAGACTTGCAAGCTGTAGGCCAGTCAGGTCATTCAAATACTGTTGTTTTTGCCAGAAAGGCAAGCAGCAGTTTAATTTGTGAGCCACATCAAAGTAGTCTTTGTAACAAAGTACTGAGTCAGAATAGGTCCATGAACATATATGCAGGAAAGCACTTGATGGAGAGATCAGAGAATGACCCAAGTCTAGAAGCATTCCAGCCCCATCACACCATTCTGTAATGGGCTAAAGAGGACCAGGAACAAAATATATTTGGCAAAACCATGATCACTCAACAGGAACAGCAGGTAGCTGGCAGCACTAGTGGAGAGCTAGTCAAGTGCTATTCTGTGTGATCAGAATTAGATTTCAAACCAGATGGACATTATCCATAATAATATTTAGATGTTAGCATTTCTACTTGAATGTCAGATAAATTATTGCATAGTCTCTCAGACTGGCGGTGGGTGTGGCATTTTAATTGGTAATAAAGTGAGGACAAATATAAGACCAAGTGAGAGTCAGACACTAAAAACAAGAGAATAGAACTGAGAAACCCTGGCATAATATTCCAAGACAGAACAAAGTCAATGCAGAGAAATCCCATTAGACGGAAATATTTCATTGTAATTTACCTGAGAGAATGAGACCCCAGCCTGAAGATTAGGACAGTCGGATTTTTTGTGGGATGACCAAATCTGAAGTCATAGCTGCCTGCCTTTTTTCCCAGCTTGCTGCTCAGTGATGCATATTATCTGAGATACAGACAAACGGAACTATGTGCAGACAATCAAAACTCAGAGAATTTACAGTTTTGTAAGTGCTTGAGTCAGTATCTTGACAGTAAGAGCCAGGTAAAATGTTCCTTTCAGGATACCACAGCTTGAAAGCAATTTTCAGGAGAAATGAGATTTTCTCAGTTCTGATTTCCTCTTTGTTTCAGTTTTGTGAATTTCAGCGCTCACAGGGAGAATGATAGCACTTGTTAGATTCTGGCCTAGTGCACCAACTGCCATACAAGCTTTCCTATCAAACACCTCTGTTTACACACAATCTTCTGTGAAACATCTCCTGTGATTCCAGTCCTAGGCTCCCTGCAGCTGTGCAAATGCACCTCAGTCATGACCTGCAGTACCCTCTGTGTCAGAGCTGGGGCGCAGGCAGCTATGCCTAGTAGTCAGAGCCAGAGCTCACAGTCATAAGATAGGAGTTTAGAGTCAGCCAAGTCAGGACACGGGGAGGTCAGAAGCAGGAGACAAACTGAAGATCAGGAGCCACAAGTCAGATGCCAGGAAGTCCAAGCCAGGGGAACAGGAGCAGGGGTAGGTAACAGGAGTGGGTAGTACAAGACTCACAGAGCAGAGGGGAGCCCAGTTGTTCAGACAGCTTCCTGGTCTTGCTGCTGGCTTAAGTAGGGCCAGCAGGCCAATCATTCACTCTGGGACTCTGCCAATCGAGCATCAGGGTGGAGCCTCACAGTGGGACTGGGCTTCCTGGGTCTCAGGTAAGCTGCTGCCCGGTGGATGGTTAGAGCATGGCTGCTTCCATGAACCTTACAGGCCTAGGTTTGAGACCTGTGGCTCATAACACCCTGCTGTTCAATTATCAGCTTCACCCAGTGTACCTCAGTCCTATGTCTGGTCTACACCTTAAGTTAACCTAGCTACGTTACTCAGGGGTGTGAACAATTCAGTCCCCGAAGAGCTGAAGTCAAGCTGACCTAAGCTCTAGTGTAGACACTACTAGGTCAACACCTGTGCTGCCGTCCTAATGTAAACATACCCCAATATACAACACCCTGCTCTTCTACTCTTACTTCTTACCTGAACTTGGCTGCCGCCAGTAGCTTCCTAGGTTTACTGAGCTATTTTTAATCACTTGCAAAAATTCTAGAACTGCTAAGACCCATGATTGCCTGTAAAATTATTTGGACTGACAGAATTTAAAAAAGCAACTTGTGCTCACATTGAAATATTACAGTACTCTTATACCTTGGGCTATATTTTACACTATCAGAGTGGAAGGACTGAATGGCTTTTCCTTCAAGATTATAGTAATAATATTTGCGAGACAAGGTGGGTGAGGTAATATCTTTTATTAGACCCACTTCTGTTAGTGAAAGAGACAAGTTTTTGAACTCTGTGTGGCTCAAAAGCTTGTATCTCTCAACAACAGAAGTGGGTCTAATAAAAGATATTACCTCACCCACCTTGTGTCTCTAATATCCTGGGGGGGACCTACTTAGCTACAACAACACTGCAAAGAGTAATGATATTTGGCACTTACAGCACTTTCATTCATATATTGCAACGCACTTTAGTACACAGTTGGGCTAGTTGGACAGTTTCAAAATGTTGATGACATTTTGATGGGAAAAAGAGACAAAATTTTTGTGAAAATCATGACTTGTTATCCAACCAGTTCCAGTGGGTAATCTGTATTACCTCCTTTTGACGGAAAGGGAGGCAGAGGTACAGAGAGATTCAGGCCAAAACTTGTGAACACTTGGCAAGCCCAAGGAGTCATTTCAGAACTGGGAACCCAAAATCTTGAGCTGGCACAAAGTATCCAGTCAGTGGTTTGTTTCACTGCATTTTAACCCAGCATAGGGAAGTGTGCCTTCTACTGAATCATCAATATCACGTCATACAATACCTAAGTGTTCCTCACAGGCTCCCATCCAAGTGCTAGTGAGGCCAAATGGTGCATGGTGGGTGAGAGTTGGGAAGATCACAGCCTGAGGCTGCATGGCTGCAGGTAGTTTCCTGTGAAGGTTTTTGTGATTCCCCCCAAACACTCAGTTTCCACCCTCTCCCTGTACCTTTACTCATCTGTCTATGTGAGATATCACACCCAGCTGTGCTGCCCCAACACAAGGTTATTCTCAGGGTCTGTGGAGCACCATTTAAAGTGTGCCAGGAGCATAGATTTGTCCCTGTGCCTGACCGCCTTCTTCCCCTCTCAGGCTCCCTCTTTCCTTATCAGCAGCCTAACCCCTGAGGTCCATGAGCCCCTAAAAATACACGCTCCACATCTGAAAGAGTGGCATTTCACCACTCAGGTTTGGCCCAGCTACCACTCCATCAGAGGGAGGGGAGGCCGAGCCAAATATGAGTGAGTGGCATTGTGACCTGTTGCAGGGGGTGGCAGTGCCATTCAGGTTTGGCTCAGCCAAAAAGCAATCAGGCCACTGGGCAGCCCACTCAAACTCCACAGCCTGTGATTGTTCTTGTAACTCTTGTGGGCCCTGGAGTGAAGCCTAGTGAGTCTCTAGCCACTTTCCTGCTTCCTCCTGAATACTGAGGGGAGGAGGAGGGCATAACAACTCCAGGCCTGGATGGGGGAAAATTAATGAGATTAAAACCACTGCTTTCACCTAAGGACAAGAACCAACAACTTCAGCTTGTACGGTCAACACACAAACTGCTACTTACATAAAATTCCTACCGCCAAATCCCAAGCCTGTACTTCCTCCCCCATAACCCACCTACCACTTTCTACTGCACTGAGAGATTCAGGATAACTCTGAAACAGCTGCTGGGCTTTCAGGTTGTGCAATTAACTGAGAAGTTCATTTGTTTGGTGTAGTTCATTAGCAGGAGGAAATGTGTGGTGCTGAACACTCTCTGCTTGTCCTCCTGCTGCTGCTGTTGCTGCAGGCCATTCCTGGAGACTGAGCAGCTGGCACCTGCTCAGTGCACAGAAGGCTCACAGATCAGTGGGTCTCTAATCTGGAGAAATCACATGACACAGAATCTCCCATTAGGGCCAGGTTTCTCCTGGGGAGAAAAGGAAGGGAAATGTCCCTTGCTAATTGCCATGGTCACAGATTTCTAATATTCAAGGCCTGGTAAACTGCAGCCTTCTCCTTCACAGCAGCAATTCCTAATACAGGAAGCCATAGCACATAGGAGGAAAGGCATCCACAGGGCAGATGCAAGGTGGAGAAAACGTCTTCACATGCAGAAGTGTTACCGAAATGAGGGAAGACACAGTATGTGCTCTTGGGGATTCCCAGGAGCGGGTGTGCCCTTCTCCCAGTCCTTCATGATGGTGTCTGCTGCAATGTGGTTTACTTCCTCCCCTTTCTCCCACACGGTGGGCCTCTGCCAGGTGATAGCCAGTCTAACCTGGAACCTGGATTTTGGGTTCTAGGAGGCACCCGGTGTTGATGGCATTGTAAGCTCCATCTTGCGCTTCAGGAAAGGTTATAATTCCACCCCCAGCATATTTCTGGCCCTCCTCCTAGCACCCTCCCTGATCACGTTGATTTCTTCCTGGTGAAGCCAAGGCCAGTCCCCCAGCAGGAGCCCCCTTAGTCAGAGCTGATAACAGTGGCAAGCTGAGGGTTAATATTTATAAAATCACCTCCAGGCCATTTCAGGACTAACTGGACTGAGCGGAGAAGACCCTACATTGCACAATTGCTCTGTCATGCAAGAATAATAACCAGTGTATAGATAAGCAAGAGGACAATGAGGAGCACCCGGCCACTGCTGCAGCAGGAATTATAAATAGTGCCGTAATGAAGTGTGGTGTTAGCGAGTTGATATAAACTATAATCACTGGATTTTCACTGAATGTGGCTGGGAGTCAAATACCTGCAATATGTGGCAACCTAAACTGTTCACTGGGTCAGTTACCCATGAATGACAAGGCATATAGAGTTCTAACATTAATCTAAAAGGGGAGGCAAGTCTGACAGTTCCTCTAGGGATATTTATTCCCTGCATATGGCATGTCTGCAATTGCTCCAGACCTTTCAAGCCAGCCTAATGGGCTGTCCCCCTTTTTCTCACATCAATCAGGAAGTCAGGCCAAACATCCTCTTCTTATCCCCAGGCTGTCAGCTTACTGAGCACTCAAACCTTGTGTCCTAACTGGGCCATCTGCTTGACTAAGAAGAGGGAGACAGGAAAATCCCAACAGTCTGGAGTGCTCCATCCAGTGTAGCTGCTGAAATCAGCCATCTCTGAGTAAATGAATAGCAGAGAATCCTGGTGGAGATCTCAAACCCATATTATTACTATTATTTGTTTATGGTAGTGACCACTACATGTTAGGCACTTTCCAGCCAGACAGGAAGGTGCAGCCCCTGTCACCGTTTAAGCAAAGAGGCAAGTAATGAGAGACTGGGGTTAAGGGGAAACAACACAGACTTTGTCCTTTCACTGTAAGCATCACAACCACAGTGGGCCACTAAGAGAATTCTTTGTGGGTGGAGGCCTTGCGGAGGAGCCCAGGGACGTTGCTCCATGCGTAGCAGGCAGCATGGCAGCAGGCATGGAAGTATTTATTGAGATGCTGACAATAAGGCAGTCTGCACAGGTGCTGACTCCGTGGGTGCTCCGAGGGTGGAGCACCACGGGGAAAAATTAGAGCGTGCTCTGCAGCCAAGCTCCCCTCACCCCCTGCCCCACCTCCTCCCGATCCTCCACCTACCTCCCAGCACTTCCTGCCCGGCTGCTGCCAAACAGCTGTTTGGCGGCGTTAACATGCTCCGGGAGGGAAGGGAGAGGAATGGGAACATGGCGCACTCAGAGAAGGAGACAGGGCCAGGGTGGGGATTTGGAGAAGGAGTTGTAATAGGAGCAGAGTTGGGGCGGGGACTTTAGGGAAGGGGTTGGAATGGGGGCAGGGAAGGGGTGGGGCCTCATGGAAGGCGTGAAGGGGGGGCGGGGGTTGGGCACCCATGGCAAAGGGGAAGTCATCACCTGTGGCAGTCACGGTGGAAATGTTGGCAGAGTGGAGGAGTATTGGGCAGCTTGAAGTGAGATCAGCTTGGATAAGTAGGGAGAGGCAGAGTTATAAAGAGCTTTCTAGGTGGTAATAAAAAGTTTGAATTTGATGTGCTAGTGGCTGAGGAGCCAATGGGGGCTTTAAAGAGGGCAGTGACATGATCAAATCAATGGGCAAGGAGATGATGACTTACTGTGGCATTTTATATGGAGTGGAGAAAGGCAAAGTAAGCTTTGGGGAGGGCAGAGACAGAGATGTTGCTGTAACTAAGAAGAGATATAATGAAGGCCTCAGGGCCGGCACTTCCATTGGGGCGCCAGGATTCGAGGGGCAGCATTTTGTGCAGTCCCCACGGGGTGCACGGGAGCTTCCGGTTCTACTCCTGTCACGCCGCCAAAGAAGGACCTTCCGCCGACGTGCCATGGAAAATAGCAGCAGGCAATTGAGCAGCTCAATGACTGCCATTGTCGCCTGCAGCATTTTGGCGGAGGGTCCTTTGGAGGCGCGACGGGAGCGGAACCGGAAGCTGCCGTGTGCCCCATGGGGAGCGCACAAAATGCTGCCCCCCGAATCCTGGCACCCTAGGCAACCGCCTAGGGTTGCCTAATGGAAGCGCCAGCCCTGGGAATCTGGCTTCTCCCATGTTAAATTCAAGCTGACAAAATACTCCAGAGGAGATGTGGGGTGGGGTGGGATGGGATGGGATGGGATGGAAGGGGCCTGGCTAGGACTGGAGAGCTAGATTTGTGAATTGTCTGCAGATATTAGATAGAGGAAAGAAAGGCTCTTACTTCGAAGTGCCAGTTTGATTTTAAGGCAGCTCCATTGACTTTTAAAGCCCTTAATGGAGAAGAGACTTGGCTATATCTGAGACTTCCTCCTTGAGCTGCTGCTTGATGCATTGTGCATTGTTCGAACTCCACTCACCTTTCAGCTTTCCCATCCTGCCTTGGCTCAGCAGGTGAAGGGCCGTTGCAGAGGTGGTTCTGAGAGTGTGGAATTCCTGCCCTCACTGCCTCTGCCTGGGCCTGTCCTTCCCCATGGTACTAAACAGTAATAGAACACTCCTCTGCAAAACAAAGTGTTCATACGTAGGGCCAGGTTGCAGGCAGCCTCATTTTAATGCCACTTTGGCTTTCTAATGTCATAGTTGGTTGTATATGGTATGTTTTATGCCATTGTAATTATTATTCTTGCCAGATTCTGCTGTGTTACACCATTGTAATCTCAGAGCAGCCCAGGTTTACACTAAGCTAAGCATGAGCAGGATTTGGCCTGCACTCTGAGGCAGGGGAATTCTCTGTGGGCCAGCAGGTGCCTAAAGATGCAGATAAGGAAGTTACACACATAACCTGGTTAGATTTTCTTGAAAATCCTACTAGGTGCCTATGTGCATCATTAGGCTCCTAAATACCTATAAAAACCTGGTCCTATAAATCCAAGAGAACTCCTATCAGCCAAACCCTGATTGTGGAAAATACAGAGGATCCCAGATTTTGGAAATGTCACCCCAAACCAGAATTCCAGTTTCCTGAATTTCCACTATGTCCCCCCACCAATTGGATTTCACCTGTTCCAAACCTTGCCTCCTGTTTCAAGCTGGGAGGGGCTGCCTCCATAGTGAAAGTAGGGGGAGCCTTTCATCTCACTACATTGTTTCTTCTCTCTCCTCCCTTCTTCCCACCCTTTCTCCCAGAAATGGAAGATGAAAGGCAGTTTCATTCAGCATTTTGTCAGTGGCCTCTGCCTGGAAAACCAGTCCAGCAGGGTGGTGACCAACCTATGCCAATCGGATATACCCGGCCAACAGTGGGAGCTGCTACAAGCCACATGATGGTAGCCCGGAAACCTCTCTGTTTCTTTTTGCATGAGACTTTGGGAATGGAAGGGGTTAAGGTGGGGAGTAAAGGTTTATTATTTCTAACCCTAATGTTTCGATTGTGATCATCAGCAAGTCACCATTTCAGCTGAACATTCACTGCTTTTGAACTTTTAAGAAAGAAGTCAGGGGAGGGGGGATAAGAAATGGCACGGAAATGATCCATCTGTTTCTTCTCCGCTGTAACTGACATCCTCATACAACAGCAATCAGAGGTAGGAGAGGCCACAGCCCAATAGCCGAATAGAGCTCAAAGCCACAAGTACTGACTAACAGTTCTCTCCTTTCTTTGCATTGAAATTTATGATCTTCAGTCCTGTGAATTCCATGTAACCAGTGCTCTTGACAACACTTCTACAAATTCTTGGTGGCTCCTGGGCTGCACTGGCTTTCCTCTGTAACATCTTGTGTTATTTTTGTGTGTTGTCTCGAACTGCTGCAGTGAGGATTCTTTGTGGGAAATGCAACATGACTAATGCATGGGTTGGGAGATGGGCAGTGGATCTTAGGGGCAGGGACTGTGTTGGGACAGGGCCTAGCACACGGAGGCATCATTTGTGGTTGGTCTGCAGGCACTGCCATTGTACACATAATTTGTAAAATGGATGGGGAATGGACAGAGGAGGGGAAATGGGGGAAGGTTTGTAATTGTGCAGTATTCCACTGGATCATGTCAGTCATTCCTTCCAGAGATTCTTTGTACAGCTTCCCATTTCCTATGGCAAATAGCCATGATGTTCAGGAAGGCTTCTGTGGTGAGATCTTAGAGAGGCCAATACAATTGCAGTAGGTGGTAATCCAAACTCGACTCTCATTAACCGGTCAGATTGGTGTGCTTCATATGACTGAGTCCTAGGATAGGATGCAAACTTATTATGAAATGCCAGTATCTGTATAACAGCCCCTGCTCTTGTACCCTACACCCAGGGAACCGATGAAAGAGCCAGGCTCTAGCCTGTGCATGTCCTTCCTCCCCTAGTGTTATTCTGCTGTGAGTTGACCTGACATTCAGAAAATGACTGGCTAAACTCTGGGATATAGAAGGTTGCTGGAAGTTACTCTGAGACTGATAGATCTGATGCTACAACTGCTAGGAAATGTCCGTTAAGCCCCACCCTAAAGGCATTCCATGGCACTGCACTGACAGTGTGTGTTGGTGTATTCTGTGATGACAGGCAAAGCAATGTTGGGAGGGAGGCGTTGGAGGGAACCCATATAGCTTTCGTCTGCCTTTCCTCAGCTAGGATGCACTAACACAGAGAAAGCACAACCCCCTGGGTAATTACCATGTTCTAACTGGAGATCATGCCAAAGGAGCGCAGTGAAATAGCAATGTGTGTGTGCATGTGCTTCCCATATGAATACAGCCTGGGGTAACAGCTCTCCCTTTACTAACCTTCACCCTCTCTCAAAGACAGGCAGCTAAAAGGTTTGAGGATTTTGCTGCTCTTCTTTCATTAGCTCTTCCCAGCTGAGAAGACCAACTTTTTCTCCAGAGGGTTAGTACTCACCCACCCACCTTCCCTTTTCTGAACTTACTCCCCATTCCATTAGTGCTAACACTAGGGCACTTCCTTGTGCTCTCTCTCACTTCTAAATAGGGATGCATACACTCCGAGTGTGTGGTGACTCGCACCCCAACCCTTTCCATTTTCATCCATCATGCATAGGTGGGCAAGAATTCACCCCTCTGCTATTGGCACAAAGGGGTTCTGATCACCAGAATCTGCCATTCCTAACCCCTTCACTGCCAGACAAAGTGTGCCCATAAAGGCCTCCAGTTCTTGTTTTACTTAACTGAATATGGTGCGGAAAGGCCTGACACTGGGAATACTTGTGTATCCCAAGTTGTGAAGGAGTTAGCAGAGCTGAGCCTTTTTCTTCTTCATCCATGAGACCAAATGTCTCCTAAAGAAATAGCATCAGGATACAAATCCATACATAGAGAACAATCTGTCTGTGCTGCATACCTAGGGTTATCAAAATAGGGGAAACATTAAAAATCTAGTAGATTTTTTTTATGCTGTTTGCTTTTTGCAAATAGAACAGCCAGTTTCACTTTCTGTTTGTAACTAGTATCCCTTTGTTTTCTGGGAAACCCCCAGTTGTGCGTCGGGTTTGAGTTCCCAGAGTTGCAGGAGATGGTTTACATCTGGAAAAAAAACCAAAATTGTTTGAATTGACAAGCCTATTAAACCCTTTGGCTTGCTGTTGGACTTTGTAATCCTCACAACCACCACTAGAACCGGGCAAATATAGCAAAACAGTGAGTGTATTTCTTTAAATTCTTAACAGCTGTTTGCTTTGACCATATCTGTGTCTTTTTTTTAATTCTCTATTCACAAATGATTTATTTGCACACTGTTTGGAGAATGGTAGCTCTTTGTACCTGTATCCGCATGTGAATAAGAGTGCTCATGTGAAAACAAGAGGATTCATCATTTGCTGTTATTCTTTTTTTAAAAAAAAGAAGTGTGTCATCCAGACAGGTGGCAGAATCCATACCTGAGCAGTAGATAAAACATCCGGAGTCTGAACTTTTGGGTTCTTTTCTGGTTCTGCCAAAGTGTGTGACTTTGAGCAAGTCACTTAACCTCTCTACAGCTCAGTTTCCTTATTTTAAAAATGGGGAAGAAATACAGAACCTATTTCATATGGGGCGCCATGTGAATTAATTCATTAGTGTTCATAAAGTACTTTAAGATTCTCAGATGACAGGTGCTCAAGAGGTTCAAAGTGTTTATCCTTTATTAGCTTGTGTTTTGTTTTTCCAGCATATTGAAAACTGGAAGTCCTTGCTGGTTCAGGATAACATTCACTGGCTGATACTTCATTTCAGTGTAGCTAGCCATCTTGGTAATGTCCTTGGATGAATCTGGTGAGTGACATGCGTGGCGAATGAAAACTCAGGTGGCCATTCCCCACTCCCAGATGGAGCAAGTTCCATTTGGTGCAGCATTACCTCTATGGGAGGAGGGAGTGCTGGGCAGAGTCCAAGTGTAGTGCTACCTTCTCCTCCTGTGTCCTGCAGAGATGCTTCAGCACCATGCAAGTGCACATCAAAAGGATGAAGAAGAGCAAGGGCAAGGTCTTAGGGACAGAGAAAGAGAGAAGGAATACAGGGAGAAAGAGGAAGAGGCAGGGCCATCCTTAGGATTTATGGGGCCCTACACTCCACTGAAGGTGGTCCCCAGCTAGTGCTGCTGACCCCAGTGTGTTGAGGGGCCACAGCTACCACCCCTACCCACAGACCCCCAGAAACCTCCTTCCCTGCCCCCCCCATTGCTGACACACACCAAGCTTCATACGCAGCAGACTCTGCGGCAGTGGCTCAAGGCAGGTTTCACACTGTCATGTGGGGGCTGCATCTTGCCAGAGCCCACCGCTCTTCTGCAGCCCCTCGCCACTCCTGGCTCATCCCCTGCATTTTGACAGGAAGAATCAAGCAGTCATAACAACAATAACAAGCGTGCGCGCATACATGTGTGTGCCTGACAGTGTGTGTATATGAGAGCCAATGCGAGAGAGAGAGACAGTGTGTGTGTGTGTGTGTGTGTGTGTGAGACTGTGCTGGGGTACTGTGTGACAGAATGTGTTTGGGGAATGTGAGACTGTGTGTGGGTGTGACAGTCTGTATTGGGGGACTGTGACTCATGAGAGGCAGCGTGTGTGTGTGTGCGCGTGTGTGAGAGAGAGAGAGAGAGACAGTGAGCGCACTGTCACTTTAAGTCCCCGCCTACCACTGGCTCACATGGCAGTTTCACTTCTCCTGTCCTGTCCCTGGCCCAGCCCCCACCGGAGACCAAGTAGCACAGGCAGGCAGGCATGGTCCAGGGAGGGACCCTGCTCTGGGCAGCGGTGGGCTGGGCTGCCAGTGACAGGCCGCACCAGTCTGGATTCCCTGGGGCTGGGGTGGCAGAGCTGGAGGCTGGATCCCGGATCCCTGAGCCGGCCAGCTGAGGAGCGAGTGAGGGAGGGGGCAGGGAGAAGCCCACGGGCCCAGCACAGGGGCAGGGCCGGAGAAGCGAGGATTCCAGCCCTGGCCAGCGAGGCAAATGGTGCCCCAAGTTTTTGAGTGCCCGACGCAGATGCGTATGCCTAAGGATGGCCCTGGGGAGAGGAGGCAGAGAGAACAGGAGAGGAAATGGTAGCAAATGAGAGGGGCAAACAGAGAGCGAGTGAGAGAATGTGGAACAGACCGGCTCGCTGAAAAAGAGAGAAAGTCCTTCGTATCCCATCCCATCCCAATCACAGGCAGGAGGCGCTACTTCCACAACAGCCAGGGGGGAGCAGGAGGAAGGGCAGAGAAATCGAACTTACCTGGCTGGGAAAACTAAAGTGAAGAAAGATTGAGAGGAAGAAGAGCAGGAAGTGGCCGGTAATTTCGCTGTGTGTTCAAATGCTTCCAGACTGCAGCTTTTTGTCAAAAATATTTCCTAGGAAGACTCCCTGAGCTTCCCTATTTTCCCACCCTGCAGGTTAAGATTCCTTGCTAGCAGCTTATTCACACCCCTGAGTGACATAAATGATGCCAACGTAAGTGTTAGTCTGTCCATAGCCTTACGTGTGAGAAAGAGAGAAGCACTGTCTTCCTTGCAGTTCCCTTTTAAGAATATGTCTGGTAACTCCATTGGGGGCTAAAGCCAGCTCTAACTTCACTTCCTCAAACAAAACAATTGCATAGGGTTCCTCTTTGTGATGAGACCCTCTGAAGAAATGTTGCTACTGGCTCGGGGTACTTAGCCCTGTATAAGAACATAACATAAGAATGGCTGTACCAGGTCAGACCAAAGGTCCATCTAGCCCAGTATCCTGTCTACCGACAGTGATCAATGCCAGGTGCCCCAGAGGGAGTGAACCTAGCAGGCAATGATCAAGTGATCTCTCTCCTGCCATCCATCTCCACCCTCTGACAAACAGAGGCTAGGGACACCATTCCTTACCCATCCTGGCTAATAGCCATTAGTGGACTTAACCACCATGAATTTATCCAGTTCTCTTATGTATGTATGGAGCCTGTACATTCTGAATCATCCAAGGTTGCTGTTTGACTAAAGGTCAGTCCTGGTTCAAGAGCTCCATTTGCCATTTAAATATTCCATGCAGAATCAACCCCAGGTAATTTCCTCGTTGCCTGCTCTGGGTGTCAGGCCAAGGAGAACCTACAGCACTGCATGCTAACAGAAGGCTGAATTCCAAAACGCAACCCCCTCTCACAACTTTAGTGATTTACTTTAGAAGTAATCAATAGTTTGCAGATCCTCTCTTTTATTTTCATGATCCTTGATAAGGAACCAGCACAGAGCGCTAGTTCTTTCCCTTTCAAACAAACCAACCATCTTCCCAAAGCCGTTGAGGACTTCTCTAAATCTGTAATAAATGTATTCCTTGCTAGCTCTTACATGAGGGACGTGATCAGCACCCTTTCCACACAAGATGCTGCTCCTGCTAGTCCAATTGCATTAGTGCCATATCTCAGTCAAAGCTCCCACTGACTTCAATGGGAGCTTTGGTGGTAAAAACTGAGTAAAGACCTCACAGTTTGGCCCTCACTTTGTAAAAACAAACCATCAGAACAAGTAGTGACTGATTGTTGTTTTGCCTTTGGACAGACATCTAGACTATGAGGAAGGGCTTTCAGATTAATAGAAGACGGGCAGCTCTATCTTTTTTGCCATCCCAAGCACGGCAGTCAGGCAGCCTTCGGCGGCGCACCTGTGGGAGGTCCCCAGTCCCACAGATTCGGTGGCGTGCCTGCGGGAGGTCTGCTGGTTCTGTGGCTTCGGCGTACCCGCTGCCAAATTGCTGCCGAATCCGCAGGACCAGCGGACCTCCCGCAGGCATGCCGCTGAAGGCTGCCTGACTGCCACCCTTGCAGGGACTGGCAGAGCGCCCCCCGCAGCTTGCCGCCCCACGCATGCACTTGGAGCGCTGGTGCCTGGAGCCACCGCTGATAGAAGAGAATGTCCTTAAGAAAGTTCTTATTAAATCAGATCATCCAATGTAATTTCATGTGTGGGGTGATTAGAGTTTATTTAACAGGAGCTGAAACCACAGCTGTACAGAAATCAATTTCTAAGGGTTTATTTTCTTTCACTTGGTTAAAACGTTTTCTTTGCCAAATGTAGTTTGTGTGAAACACAGGTTTGTTTTTCCTTTTCTTAACCAAAGCATGTGCCAGAACTTGTCTATTTAAATGCCTGGAATAAAATCCACTTTGAAACAAGCATTCAGCCTCTTTATTTTCTTTGCTTTTCATAAAGCAGGGGTTCCTTCTCTGCTCCCCTTGCTGTTTAGCTAGGTTCTGGCGCTTGTAACTGCTCCTCTGCAGATGCATCCCAGAATCCTTTGCCCAGAGTCCCAGGGCGCTTCAAAAGAAACACTGCAGAAGTTGACATAGCGATTTATAGGGTGCTTCTGGCAACTGAAGAGAACTAGTCATGAATACCGTAGCAACTCCCTTTTAAACAGGCTAGAAGGGGAGAGAGCATCCTTTCTTTCCTGCAGCGCGGTAGTAGTTGTGGAGAGCAGTTAACATTAAGATACTACATCAGCAAAAACCTTCCATGTACAGTATTTTCACAGAGCCTCTCCTCCTTAGAATGTCTCCCTTTGCCACCCAGATCTCCCACCTAAGGCTATGAGTCTGCCCCTTATCAGGCCATCCTTCTGCCCCTGGTTTGGGGAAGAGGAGACATTACTTACCCCTGTGGAGCTGCTTAGAGACATACATTAGCTGCTCAGGCCTTTTCATGCAGTTTGATTCCCCAGTTTCTTGCAGAAGTAATTTAACAAGATTCCTCTTCCCACCACCAGCTTCCCTAAATGGCTCAGCCAGAACTTCCATTTTGAAATTTTGGGTTTAGAATCAGGGCTTAATCATGGCTGCCTGTTGCTACACCTGTGTTGCTACACCAATGGTGGCCACTCCAGGAAGTGACTGCCTGAAAGAGGGAATGGTCTCATGCTTCCCTGGAACTCAGCGGAGGTGAGAAGACCCAGCAGTACCTCCTCAGGCTGGCAGGTATTATGTCTTGTATTTGATATTATATGGGTGTGTTGAACAGCAAATGAAGGTGTTTTGAAATACAGTGGGAACCCCAGGCTTTGGCTGTGCTGCAGGATATTAACTCAGCTCCTCCACATGTGTCCTAAACTCTGCAAGCTCCTTAGAACCTAGGAAGCTGAGCAAACAGTCACTGAGCCTGAAGGGTTCTAACAGGCTCTATCCAAGGAAACAGGCATGGCTTTCCCAAGGGCCAAATTGGCTGTGTCTGAGCTGGGGAATGAAGGAGGGTGGTTCCCTCCTCCTTGTAGTGAAGGGTTAGGCACATAGACCACTGGAGCACAGGCACTGCTGGCAATGGAGTATTGCTCCTGTACCAGCTTCCCCACCCAGGGTGGGAGGGTTCTGCTCCACTCCACTTCTGTAAGGTCCTTTAGGGATGTTAGACCTGTGACCCAAGTTAGGACATGCTGGGGCTGGGCAGGCAGAGAAACAAGGGGCTGTACCTGGGTCCCTGGCAGCCTCCACCCTACTGCTGCACTGAGTGGAGTCTGGGCACAGGAGAGAATCAAGCTCATTGTCACTTTTCTGACAAATTAATCCATAGGCATCTGTATCTTACCAGCAAGTAAGCAGTATGGCCACAACAGCTGAGAAACTAAGAGTGAGACGACCTCCTTCGTACACTGGAAATTACTCTGGGAAACATTCAAAGTAGCACTTATATCAGAGGGTAGCCGTGTTAGTCTGGATCTGTAAAAGCAGCAAAGGATCCTGTGGCACCTTATAGACTAACAGACGTTTTGGAGCATGAGCTTTCGTGGGTGAATACCCACTTCCTCAGATGCATGTAATGGAAATATCCAGGGGCAGGTATATATATGTGTGCTAGCAAGCAAGCTAGAGATAACGAGGTCAGTTCAATCAGGGAGGATGAGGCCCTGTTCTAGCAGTTGAGGTGTGAAAACCAAGAGAGGAGAAACTGGTTCTGTAATTGGCAAGCCATTCACAGTCTTTGTTCAATCCTGACACCATCAGCTCAGGATTGAACAAAGACTGTGAATGGCTTGCCAATTACAGAACCAGTTTCTCCTCTCTTGGTTTTCACACCTCAACTGCTAGAACAGGGCCTCATCCTCCCTGATTGAACTGACCTCGTTATCTCTAGCTTGCTTGCTAGCACACATATATATACCTGCCCCTGGATATTTCCATTACATGCATCTGAGGAAGTGGGTATTCACCCACGAAAGCTCATGCTCCAAAACTTCTGTTAGTCTATAAGGTGCCACAGGATCCTTTGCTGCTTTTAAAGTAGCACTTGGTAACCTGCAAATCTTTGGGTCAGAACTGTCCCTTCTTTGAATGGCATCTGTGATTTCTGCTTGGGATATGCTTGGTACTGTATAATGCAAAAAGGCAGAATAAACCCAACTCCATCAATATCCCTCTGTGCAGTCACCATAGGAGAAAAGACAACAAAATAATCCATCCGGGGAGCGGGGGGTGGAACTGTTTAATAACAGTTTCAATGGATACCAGCTGCTATGGTTAACATTTCCATGGAAACCAGTGCAAAACACTTAACTGCCATCCGACACTGAGCTAAGCCAGTATAAATACAGACTATCTACTTGCACATGAGCTGACCTGGGCATAAAGGAATCCTCTCAGAAAATTAACAAAAATGAGTGACCAGAGCATAATCTTTCCTCCAACCTAAGGACACACACACACAAATCCCTTTCACCTTTTTGCTATTTCCAGTACCTAGGGCTTTCTCTCCACTTGCTCTTCCCAAGGCCTCTTTTCCCCACCACCACTCGGAGGCTGGTTTCTCCAGCCACTAGGGCTCCCTCAGGTCCCCATGCCCTTCTCATTAGGCTCCCGAGTCTTTTCCAACCTGTTTAGCAGTGGGATCTCAGTGAGGGCCCTCCTTCTAAGTGCCCAAGGCTTTCCTCCACCTCACTTCGACTGTTGGCTGGCCCGTGACTTCTCTTGTTCTTAGTGCTGTCTTGTACTCTCACAGCCTTTGTTCCAACATCCTGATAGTCTCACGCTTCAGGTCAGCTGCTGGCACATCGATTCATCTACGGTGCTGTCTTAGGCTATGACAGGTGTCTCTCCAGCCTCACGAGTCTCTCCTGACTTCTCACAGCTTTTCCCTAGTCCTGCTTCTCTCTTCTCTGTCCCACTCATCTATTCCTTCAATAGCTGGGTTACCAAAATTGGTCATCTTATAAACCAACCCTGCTTGCTATGAATGACTTAAAATGTGAGCATAAATCTATCAGTGTAATATTGTGAAATCCTCTTAAGGTCCAAGGAAATAGGACAATGGCATAAGTAGTACAGAGGGCCAGATAACTTGTATCATAGTGCTTGATCTTTTGCAAGATTATTGCTCAAATAGAAGATAATGTTTTTTCTATCTAGTCTTGACTCCAGGTGCACGACAGGTAGTTATATACCCTGCTGCATACTACAAGCATTTATTGTAATCCTCAATTATGTTTCCCCTATTTTGAAGGGTTTTTCAGAATTTTTGCCTTAGCTAAAAGAATGTTGCAAGTGAGCAATCTAGTGTGGTGGGCTCCCACTTTGTGGGCTAGTAAAGAAAACATGTACCAGAGTCCCAGGTGATATGGATGAAGAAGGATGCTGACCACAGAGAAACTGACTCTTGAGGGGAGTTGCTTGTTAGCATCATTTGATTACAGGGGAAACCCCTAAGAGGAAGTCATTGAATGGACCGATTTATGGGTAATACAGAGATCTGCACATAGCCCTTTTAAGAGAGCAATAAGCACTCTGCGCAATATAAGGAGGGCCTTGATTTTTATTGTGTTTCTGCTCCTCCGGTAACTTTAAAATATGAATGGTTTTTCTGCTGCAGCCTCGAGGACTTGCAGCACAGTAAATCACATGGCTAGTGATTGTCCTGTTGTCTGCTATTGCAGAAAAATTACATGGCCCACAGGCTTTAGCTTGTCTCTGTCTATAGTGCTGACTACAGTGCTTCCAGCACCTTCTATAAAGCCTGCTTGCTGTAGAAGGCAAATACCAGTGGTTGTCTCAAACAAGGCTGCAGGAGAAAGTGCTGACCTCTGGCATTAGAAAATGATTGAAGGTGTCATAACATTTCTTCCCAGATCTGGACCTTAGCGTCAAAAATATGGGTGTTTGCATGAAAACCTCCAAGCTTAGTTACCAGCTTGGACCTGGTAATTGCTGCCACCAGCTAGGAATTATACAGTGCCTAGCTCACTGTGGTCTCCCCAAAACCTTCCTTGGGGGACCCCCAGACTCAGATGCCTTGAGTCTTACAACAAAGGGAAATAACCCCCTCCCCTTGTTTCCTTGTTACTTCCTCCCAGGCTCCCCTCCCTGGATGACCCTAGGAGATTCCCTGCTTCCAGTCCTGGAAACACAAGTACCGAGAGATCTAATCTCTCTTTCCCCTCACCCAGAGGGTATGCAAAGTCAGGCTTAGTAAATCTAACACAAAGAGATTTTCCCCTTGACTTCTTCCTCCCACCAATTCCCTGGTGAGCTGCAGAATCAATTCCCTGGAGTCTCCACTAAAGAAAAACTCCAACAGGTCTTAAAAAGAAAGCTTTATATAAAAAGAATGAAAAAGGACATTAAAAATAGTCTCTGTATTAAGGTGACAATATACAGGGTCAATTGCTTAAAAGAAAAAATGAATAAACAGCCTTATCCAAAAAGAATACAATGTAACACATTCCAGCAACTACACACATGTAAATACAAAAAAAAAAAAAACAATATAAACCTATTGTCTTACTATCCTTGTACTTACAACTTGGAAACAGGAGATTAGAAAGCCAGGAGATAGAAAAATCACTCTCAGACCCAGGACAAAGAACTCACACCCAAAACTTCCCTCCACTCAGATTTGAAAAAGTCTTGTTTCCTGATTGGTCCTCCGGTCAGGTGTTTCAGGTTACTGGTGTTACCCCTTTACAGGTAAAAGGACATTAACCCTTAGTTATCTGTTTATGACAGAAGGGCAAGGTGCCAGAGGCAATACCTTTTAGTGGACCAACTTCTGTTGGGGAAAGAGACAAGCAAGCTTACACACAGCTCTACTTCAACGAAAAGTGACAGATTTTGTATTCTCTTCACGTGGGCATCTGGGACAAAGGCTATTTTTCTTCCTGCTTTGGGTGAGGCTTTGGGGAGAATGCAGGTCTGCCCCCAGTGGTCATTAGTCAGTTCCCGGTGGACTAAAACCACAGCACTAATAATTATACCTTGGGGAACAACCGAGCTTTTGCAGGGCAACAAATTGGTTGGATGCTCTGATAGGTCTTTTTTATCTCTAATTCGTAAGATTCTTTACTTCAAAAACCCACATGCGGTTACCATGAGAACAAAGTTAGTTCAGTGTTAGCTTGTTTTCTTTCTGTCTGGCTGGAACAGGGGGCTGGGAGTTGGGAGGAGTGTGTTCTTGACTTGGTTCTGACACCGTGTGACCTAAGGAAAGTCACTTAGTCTTTCTGTGTCAATGTCTCATCTGTAAAAATGGAGATTATACGATTGACCTACCACAGCAGCTGTGATTTAATTCAGTAATTTTTGTAAAGTACCTGGGTGGAAGTCACTATACTGTAAAAAGGTGAAGTATTTTTGTTATGGTTCTCTAACAAATCTTCTCTTAAAAGCTCTGTAAGTGTGCATGGAGTTTCTGGCTCTTTTAAAATCCAAGTTCCCTCTCTTAACCCAATTCCTTATAACTCTGGGTGAAAACCTGGCGTGGTTTACATCAGTGGGAGTTTTGCCATTGATTTTAATCAGGCCAGGTTTTCATCCTCTGTTTTTAAAATAATCTTTACAAATAAGGAGTTGTGAAATGAATGCAATTAACATAACTAATCCTTGAAGCAATTTTTGGTCATACTGCTGCTAAAAGCTGAAAATTAGACACAATGAGAAAAAATACAGGGATGCAAAAGGATTGATTTATCAGTGCCCAGAACTCCGGTGTGGGAAGCAGCACAGGCCTAAACTTGTCCTGACTGCTGAGTTGAGTAAAGTTGAAATGTGCATTTTATAATATGAAATAGTGTTGTAGCCTTGTTAGTCCCAGGATATTAGAGAGACAAGATCCAAAGATATTACCTCACTCACCTTGTGCCTCCCCTCCCATTTTAAAATTGCAGCTGGCCAGGAGTAATGCTGTAGTTTGGTTTTCCCAGATGTTGTGGTGGATGTGGCTGTAGACAGACTTGGGTAGGAGTAATAAGACATTGGCATGACATAGAAGAAAGGAAGGATTGAACTTGTGGACTTCTTGTTCCTCTTTATTAGTAAACCTGTAAAACAGATCCACGTTTCTGAGCTGTTCTAACATGAAAACTTTGAAAGGGCCACAGTTAGAGAATCGTAAAACTAGTGCTTGCTTCCTGCATGGCTACTGTACTGGCATACTGAAGGGTGCCTTGTTGACCCTTTCCACATAAGTCTTGGTGCCCACGTATCTCCAAGCCCATAGTTTTCTGTCTCTGCCTTTGGAATTGCATGAGTGCTCTCTACTGAAAATCAGGTAGAACTAAGCAATAGTCTGAGAACCAGATGCTACTCCCTGCCAAAATCAGCCAGGTGTCAGTTGTTATTGGAGTGGGAAGCTCAAACCATGGTGGCTTTAAGCTTACAATCCAGGCTTACAATGCTACTGAATATGGTAGATCCACTTAGGAATGCAGAAAGCATATTTATCATTTGTGTATCAACAACTCTGATGTGGGCCGTTTTCCTCAAAGCAGAAACATATCTGCAATCTTTGAGAAAAGGTCCCAAATTCCAGCAGATGGACTTTTGACTACAGAGTGCTGGACTTGCTCAGCTTGAGAGCTGGCTCTTTGCCTCTCCATCTGACACTGAACAGTTTTAAGATGGTCCCTGGAGCAGATCCCAGCATGCAGCTGCATCATAGCCCTCTGAGATGCAAGACACGCTGCTCCCAGTTGTTCATCAAGGTTATCTAACTGGCGTACCTAAGAATCTTTTTTTAAAAGGGTTTGGAAGCATATTACTAAGCCAAAGTAGGTGTGTGTGTTAGAGTTGGGGTGAAATATTTTGGTTGAAAAATGCAGATTTGGGTTGACAGAACCAGTTCTTGAATTTTTGTCAATTTTTAGTGAATTGTTTTGGTTGAAATGAAAAAAAGGTGGGAAATGTCAATGTGAATAGCTTTGGAAATGTTTTGATTTTTCAGGCTAGATTCGCAAGGGGATTAGGGTGCCCTTCAGAAAACAGAGGAGGCAGTAACAGTAGTGTGGCTTCCTCGCCCCCCTCCTTAAGGGAATAGACCAGCGGTTAGACCTCTCAACGGGGGTGTGGAGACTCAAATTCCAATGCAGGAGCAGATACTGGAACCCAGGTCTCCTCTCTGCTTACCCAAGTGCCTGAACCACCAGGTTACTCTGGAGAAGGGGGTGACCACCATCTCCTCCTCTCTGGCTAGTCATTCTAGCTCTGCTTTTCCTTTGCTTTTGTCAAGAAGGTTTTATTTTTGGCATTTTAAACATTTCATTTTGTGGTGGAAAAAAAAATTTTGGTTTGACCTGAAACAAAAACTTACTGACTCTTTTGATTAGCCAAAAATTTAAAAAAAAAATGGTTTTGGTTCCACCTGAACTGTAGGCTAACAGAAAAATCAGTTGTTCACCCAGCTGTAGTGTGTATGTACACACACTCATCTGTACAAACTCCTACCTACACAGCTTTGGAAAATTCTACTCACTTGCTTTTGATTATTATAGATTATCATGGAAAAGGACAGGCATGTAAATCTCGTTCCTGGGCTGGTAAATGTCCTTGGCAATTTTATGCAGCTCTATAGGTGCACACAGAGTCCACACTGAAAGATAACTGTGTTCCTGCAGAATCTGTCATAGAAATGAAACAGCGCCTAGTATATGACTGCATTGTACAAATAGTAAGTAGAGAAGCAGCTTATGCAACCCTCCCAATGGTGTCTGAATGCCTTAAAACCAGCAATTAACAGCAGAGGTACCAACCAGTAGAGACAGACTTACATTTATTATTTGTATTGCTGTAGTGGCTGGGACCCCATTGTGCTAGGCACTGTGCAGACAGAACAAAAAGACAGTCTCTGTCCCAAAGAGCTCACAAAGTGTAAGACAAGAGACAACAGATCATGAATACATTTATTTCTATGGTATGAATCGCTTTGTGAGGCTCTGAAACAAAGCAATGGTCAAGTGAGTGCATGCAAGTCATTTTTACATAGTGGTCAAGACCTTTGTCTTCCCTCTCATTGGAAAGACTGCACCTGACTAGCACGGCACCCCCTAACGCCAGGCTGGGACACAAGAGCTTCCCCTACTGACTCGCCAATACCACTTCTTGGAGCACCTGGGGTTTGCCTTGGAGGTCTCCCATCCGAGTACTGGCTTGTGCAATCTGAGAGTATCAATCCAGAAATATTAATGGCTGAAAAGGATGTTAAAAATTTGACAGCTGTAGCTGTGTACAAAACCATACTGAAGTGTTTACCCTTTGCATAAAATTACAAAGCACGAGTATTCAAGTTGGTTCTTTCAGAGCCCCTCTCAAATGACTTAAAGTGTTTAATGGAGGAATTATTAGCTTGCTTAAACACACTATTGCATGGTTTTGTTTGCTTATTTTAAATGTAGCGGCAGTATGTCATAATGCCATTGACAAAGACAACTCAACTATGTCCTTCTAATTATCCCAAGTTAAAGTATCATCTCTGTTTTCTGTTTAGGTAGATGAAAGCAGTGTTCAGGGAGACCCATTTATTACCAGAGCATTTTTCAAGGCAAGCAGTTGTTGGAAGCTTTTTCCCTCCTAAGCAATCTAAATGCTAAATAGATCTTTAAAAGAATTACTATTCATAAGACAAGGAGTCATTTTCCCCTGCAAAACACCTGATGCTCATTAGCAACATTTAATGTGTCACACATCACCTCTGTGTAGACTCAACTTTCTTGGCTTGGGTTTGCCAGGCATCTGTGATATTCTGAACCTTTCTTGAAATGCTAGGAAAGTCACTTGTGCACCAACCTTTACTCTTCAAAAGAGGCTGTTTCAAAATGTTCATTTCTTCCAAATTGTCTTGTATCTTGTCTCCCAGCCCCGCTCTTATTCATCACAGTTAATTATTTTTAGAGAAAGGTGCCAGATTGACTTAGCCCAATTCATCCTGGTGCCAGAGATGAACTCAGTGCAAGGGGGTGGATCTCCCCTTTCATAGGCCAGTATAGACACAGGTTTGGGCACTGGGGGCTGCCCTAATATGCACCTGGCTGCCTGTGGCCACCATGGGCCATTGTGGCTGCCAGGAATAGCCAGAGTGCAGCAATACTTTGATCATGTCTCCTTTCCTTGGGAATGCCTCTAACACACTCCCTGGAGGTGAGACTACTGTGGAGTTGAGGTAGAGCTGTTATTTGGCTCTATCACAGCCAGGCAGCCCCCTATATCAGGGAACAACCCCAGGAGATGGCTCTGCTGACTGTGCCGTGAGATCACAGGGCAATCATGATTCAGGCCCCCTGTTGTAATAATGGAATACATTAATAGGGAAAAGGGCTCTGAGGAATTCAGGAATCTCGTCCTGTAAAACAGGCATGGCACAAGTAGCACCAATGCAAAATTCCTCATGCTGCCCTGCAAGTTACCCCAGCCCCGATCCAATGGTGGGAGAGTAATTTGATGTCTGTGCTAAGATGACCAAGAATTATGTCAGTTAGCCCTGGTGGCATCTGTTCTTTAGAAACAAGGACTAAAACTACCACCAAATAGACTTGAACTGGATACCTAAAGGTAAAAGAAACTATGTTCTGTTATCAACCCCTCTAGCTATGCATGCCACTTCCAAATAGGAGAAGTCATTTCCACTGTAGGCTCTCTATAAAACAAAGTCTGACTGTCAAACCCCACATCCACACCCCCTTTCTGTTCACATGTCAGCAACTCAAAATGCTTCTCTAAATGGGAAGAACTGGTGTGGTGTGAAGAACAGTCTGTGACTGACCTTGCAACACCTCATCAAAAATTAGAGCTGCAGTTGCCCTAAATCTTCTCCTTTTGCAGATTGTAACATTCATCAGTGCTCGTAACCAGTCCTCCTCAGGTGCACTCAGAATCCCTTAGACAAGTTTTCTGAGTATTTCTAGGGACACCATAGAGAATAAATTTATTGGCTCAGGAAGAACTTCTCAGGAAGACCAGGTTGTAAGTGGCTGAGGCAGTTGCTCCAGCAGAAGACCAGAGACAAGGAATGGGGTTGAGATTGTGAACTTCCTACCATGGCTACTACTGATGACCTACATGGCTGGGGAGCATGACCCGAGGTTCAGGACCACAGCTGTAGATAAATTACCATAAGGCCCCTTTAGGGACACACTATGTTGCAATAAATATATACCCACACCCTTTTCAATAATTGGACATAAAACTTAGAGGAAAACATCTACACTGACCTGTGCATTACCTGAATCACCCATATTGGGGTGAATTCACAACTGGTGTGAGATTTTGATGGAGCTTTGCCACCAATCATAACATAGAGGACCAATTTTTTTCAAAGGGATCACACAATTCTGCCTCCAGTTGTATGAATGCAGCTTTGTACACACAAAGTCTCGCACACACAATTTTAAAGCCTAAGTACTTACACACTCAAGTGCCAGAATTTACATGTGCAAAACCCATCACTTGCATGTACCATCATGCTCAAAGTGCACAGGCAGGTGTTCATGTACAAAATTGTCCACTATCCAAGCAAAGGGCAGAGTTTCAAAATATGGGCTTCCAGAAGTTCCATCCTAATATGAATATTCTAAAGCCCCTGCGTGCAGCACACTGAAGTTCAGTTGTGGTAGCCTGGAAGTAGAAATCACTAAAGCTTCTCTAAACTGAAGAGGCTTTTCATTCCTCTATGTTTACCAGGGACAAAGAAAGGTTAAAACTGCCCTGGGTGGATCAAAAATAGAGTCTTGACTGCTCCCGCTAAAAAGTAATGCTTTGCACTTCTAGACCATCCTGTGTCTAACGCTCTCAAAGGGCATTACTAATCAAGCCTCCACTCCCCCTATGACACAGGGAGGACACAGGGGACATATCCCCTCCTATGGATAGGAAAACTGAAAAACAGAGTTTGTGATTTGCCTGAAGTCACACAGCAGGTCTGTGGCTGAACTGGGAATAGAACCTAGATCATTTGGCTTCAAGGCATATCACTAGCCATGCTCCCTCCATATATCACTCTCCAAAGGTTTGTTTAGTTGAGTAAAGTGTGCTTGATTACCCGGGGGGAGGGGGACAGCAAGGCATTGTAGTTGTGTTTTTCATCCTAGTCTAATCAGTGAGATGGCTGAAGCTTTTATCTGAGTCAGTTGAGTTCATGGGACACTTTTTTGTTATCTTGCATTCACATAACTGTGTATGTAATGCTATCACCTGTAACCTTCAAACAAGTTCAGAATCTTCACATAATACTGTCTCAATAAGAAGTGAGTATAAAAACCTGAAAGCTCTCCAGTGCTGCCCACATGGGGGTGGGGAGGGGCTGCTGGAGAAAGATGTAGGAGGCTGGAGTTGGTACTGACAAAAACAGGCAAAAGTGTGTGTGTGTGTGGGTGTGTGTGTGTGTGGGTGGGTGGTTTTTCAGGGCTTCTTTCATAGGCCAGGGCCCATGTCAGCTGATCTGTTATCATGTCTTAATGTACCCCTACTTCTAGCAGTATAAAGAAAGGGAAACAGTAGTAGAGATGCGATGTGTTTCCTAGCAATGAGCAAATGATCAGACAGACTCAGAAAGCTGGAAATCTTTAAAAGGTTTTAAGCTGCAGATCAATTTTCTCTGTGCTTTCACTTCTAAGTGGGCAAGATGCATATCTCTGAGTCTCACTATTCGTTACATGGACCCTAGACATAGGAGTCAATACCTTAGCAACAAGCAACTGCCAAAGCCCAGCCAATTCCAGCTGGAGAGAACTTGAGAGAGTGCAAGTATTAAACTTCAAAGAGCCATGAATTCCTTTTAATTAATTTCCTTTACTTTGCTGGACAGACAACTGAGCTGCCATATTAATAGTGCAGACACTTTAAAAAAACCACTTAATGCCACTTATCTGTGGTACCACTTACAGTACTATTGAAGACTTGAGGGAGGGATTATTTTTTGTCTTTCTCTGGCCTATTAGCAAATGCTACTTGATCTCTAACTGCACCAGCTCAATTAGTGATCACATTGGCCTCAATGCTCCCTTCCACCACCTGCTGCAGAAAGAAATCAAAACCGTAGAAAAACTATAAGGCAAATGAACAGAGAAGAGGCAGCTACACCGTGTGCAGTAATGCTGCTTTACTCCCACCAAATCTATCTATGCACTTTATTGCCTCTGTGATACATCTGTGGAAGCCATCAGTCTACTGAAAAATGGAGGCAGGGCCAGGGAGTGTCAGGCAGGAAAGGTCACTTTAAGGGCTGTGTCCCCACCTAAGTGGCTCATGTGAAGTAATAAGGATTAGTTAATGCAAGGGTGGCCAACCTGAGGAGCCAGAATTTACCCATGTACATTGCCAAAGAGCCACAGTAATACATCAGCAGCTCCCCTCGCAGCGACTCTTGCTCACCAGCAGTCCCACCAGTCAGTGCCTCCCCCTCCCTCCCCACACCTCCTGATCAGCTGTTTTGGGGCCTGCAGGTGGCTGGGGAGGGGGTGGAGAGGAGCAAGGGCATGGCAGGCTCAGGGGAGAGGGCAGGAAGGGGTGGAGTGGGGGAAGATCCAGGGGTTGAGCAGTGAGCACCCTCCTGATGCTTTGGAAAGTTGGCACCTGTAGCTCCAGCCCTGAAGTTGGTACCTATACAAGGAGCCACATATGGCTCCGGAGCCACAGGTTGGCCACCCCTGAGTTAATGCTACTCAGGCCTGGTGGTGGCTTGCTAATCAACAGCAGCGATGCCATTGTGTGTGTGAGATAGGAACTGAACCGAACCCAAAGTACAGTCCTGGATGCTTAGCATTTGGGGCAAGGTTTCTTGGCCATTCCTATTTCTTCCCTGCGTTCGCTGCAGAGCTCAGTGCACACAGCAGCCACACACATGGGGAAGTGCTGTGTTTGTTCTCCAGGTGTTTTTGCTTTGGATAGAAACATAAGGACCATGGAATAGAATAGCAGGTTGACTTTAGATTATGCAGATAGTGCAGGAGGTGGCATGTCAGGACTGACTAGCATATGTACTAACTTCACATTGCTAGGTAAACCCCTGCTGACGCTCTAGCAATAAGCTGGGATATGAAGTATAGCTGCTTGTATCTGTATGTGTCAGACTCAAACTGAGCACAATTAAAAAGAAGAAAAGAGAGCCTATAAACTGGAGCACTGCCCGAAACTCAGCCAGCTAACCTGGTCACGCAAGCATAATTCAGATTACAGTAATGAGAGCACTAATTGCTGATGCCCCATGTTGCCTTGTGGCATCTCCAGATGGGCCTTTAATTAACTTCAGTGATTTTCAGATATAGTGCAGTGAAATGATTAACTGGTCATGATAAACACTGTCACTCATAATATGCAAAACCAAACATTTCCACTCAGAACAATTGATAAATCCACTTCTTTGGTGTTCAATCAAACATCAGCTATTACTGTTCATCCAAGGCTAAATAAAATTACAGCAGACAAGACACTGTATGAAAAAACTTTATAGGACTGGCAGCACTGCTTTAAAATCAATTTCTACTTCAAGTGATCATTCTTAGACTAGCTGTAGGAAGTAAAAATATGTATTTTACAAAGATGCACTGAGCTCAAAATTTTCATATCTTCCTTAAAGTTAAGCATCTGAATAAGTGGATTTTCCAAGAAGCTAAGTTCCCACTGACTAGTCTCAGCAGAAGTGAATGTGCTCTTGCATTAATTAGTAACACTGCAGGAAAAGATCCTGCAAAAACAGCAAGATTGAGAAACCAGATATCTTTATGCTTCTACATTCTACCTGATCAGCAGACCCCGCAATTGTGGGCTCCAACAGACACAATGATGGCTCCATAATGGTTGAGGAAACTGGAGCCTGAAATTACATTATATTTGTACCCCAGCCACCACTGCCTTTCATTGTCTATCAGTTTTCTTGACAGGCTGTTGGACTGCATTTATTTGCCTAGCAAGGCTGAGTATGATTCCACTGTAGAGATTTGTGCTGGACCTGAAAAGTTATAACTTAATGTGGATTATAAGCAAGGCCTTTCATCTTCATTTTGTTTAAAAAGTCTAGGGAATTTTAGTGAAAAATTAAATGGATGAAAACTAGTGCAAAAAATTAACCAGCATTTATGAGTAAATATTGGGGGAGAGGACAAAAAAAAGCAACAAATAGAGAAAAAATAAAAGTTTAGTACTGTGGTTTATTTATTCAACTGTATTTAGCTGCCTAATACATAGTGCCACTAGATGGAACCCAAACACATTGGAGCTCTGAGATACTGTAACAAATAATTTAATGTGGTTTGCTGTTGGAACTTAAATTGAACATACAAGCACTGCATGCCCCTGATGAGTTTATGAAACATTATCTCTAAGCCTCCTTACAAATAAAACTTTTCTTCTTTAATATACCAACAGTAAACTGTTGACTTGATATAAGGCGCTTCAGTATAAATTCCACAAGTCCTAGGTAACATAGGCTCCAAACTTTGGGTGAAAAGCAGTAACAGCTAATAGCTTGCACAAAACCAGGAAAATTTTTGGTAAAAATCAGTAATAACTGAAAACAAAGGCCTTGATTATAAGTAACTGATATACTTTATTCTAATTCAAAATGGCTGAAGACAGAAGTGTTATTTTTTTCTGGTTTCACAGTCATTTTGCTTGTCAGAAGATTCCATGTTCAGTGCCCATTCTGCTAGTAACATCACAGAAATGTAGCTCTACTTAATGAGGTGATACAAGTGCTGTTTATAAAACTGGGTTGTGCCTTTTTTGCTTCCTTGTGATGTGTAAAGAAGGTTGGAAAGCTATTTTTAATTTTTCTGCGCCCCATTTTTTCCCCTTCAAACATTAGAACTGTCAGGAATGGTCCAGCATGGTGCTGCTGGAGGTTTTCTTGAGGGGCATGTATTACAAGCTCTCTCCGTGGAAGATGTAATGTTGAATCTTTAACAAAGGCTTCCTTTCTCCAAATGCTAGGCATTAGAGTTAAAAGTAAAGCAGATTGGCAACATCTTCCTTTGCCTCAGTTGCTCTGCTTTCAGCCCCATGAAACTTGTGATGACAATTTCACAACCTTTTCACTTACTATAAAGTCTTCCACAATATTCCCAATTTAATTTTTTTTATTTTCAGCTCTCTTTATTTCAGGCTCTCTCTCAAAGCCATAAGCACTCAGTCCAAGAGACACATCAGCTTTGTTTACCGACCTTATTGTTTTGCAGCACTTAGGAAAAAGTTTGCTCATATAAAGCTATATGCTATGCAACAGAAAATCTTTCATAGTTCAGTCCACACATGCCTTCCAATCCCTGTTATACAGCACACTGACCAGTAGGATTTAAATTACTCTAAAGTGCTTTAGGAGTCAGATAAGAAGTCCAGCACACACATGATTTAACTAAAGAGTATTCATTTTATTTTCCGCTAAGTCTTTTGTCTCAATGACATAACTAATAGTTGGATATCCCGCAGAAGGGCAGACACAGTGAATCTGGCAAAGCATATGAACAGCCCTAGGGGGTTGAACAAAAGTAGGATTGTTAGCCGACCAGAGAGAAACAAAGTTAAATCCCTGCCAAAGATGTTACATTTTCTTCTTCATTTACACTAAAAAAAGGGTTTCAAACTGAACAAAATCCTTGTGTCGCTAACAATACATTCAGTCCTGACTAGAGTTTAACAAGATGACAACAGGATGACTATAATACAAAACTTCTACTACTGTACACACCTGTTGTCCAAGCCCTCCCCAAGCCCCATAATGAGGCTGCCCCATTATTTGCTTGCTTGCTGAGCCTGCCTGCGGAGGAGGACGTAGATCTTCTCCTTTATCCAGTCTTTATTGTAGGGTTGGTATGTCTGAGTGTCAGCACGGTAACTAGGGAAAGAAAGAAAACCAAACAGTTAATGTAACATTGCTTTGTCCTTCGGTTTCACATTTCAGAAGAGGCTTAACAACTGTCTGTAAAGCTCACCAAGTGTGTCAGATAGCAAAGTAATTATCCATGTTTTACAGACAGATAGCTGAAGCTTGATCGTGCTTCCATTTGACTGAGTGGAAATTTTACCTAAAGTGACCTTGATCAAGTTACACAGTAAATCAGTGGAAGAGCATGGAACAGAACCCAGATGTTTCAAGCACCAGTAACTACTAGGTCACATTCTCTCTCTCTCTCTCTCTTACACATTAAAATTCAGAAAAATGATTTTTCCCCATCTACGGAAAGTGAACAGAGAGAGCCTTTAAAAAGTGTTTTAAAACGCCTCAGAATTTGAAAATTTTATGCAAGTCATGAAACTTTTTAAAAATTGAAATGCTGGTCCTCCTTGAATTTAAGAAACAGCGGGCAAGGTATTAATTTTCAAATATTTAAATAAGTGAGAAATTATTTTCTACTTGTGCTTAGAATCTTCAAAGAAGGTTTTTTTTTTTTTTAAACAAAGATCTTCCAGTCACATGAGGCTTTATAGAGCTCTTAAGTGTTTTCTTCATTCTCCCTAACAAGATCAAAGCCAAAAGAATAAGGAAGCAGCTCCAGCCAGCAACCGGCAGTGAGTCTAGATCCCAGAACAAGCACACTCCCCCCAAAAGAATACTACGAACTAAGCATTCACACATTCATTCTCTCTTTACAAGTTAGGGATTACAAATTTATTTGAGCTCATTTACTTTATAAACTAACTCAGGACATTGTAGTTTATCACCAAGATCCTGACAGACCCAGGAAACGTAATTATATTAAAACACTGCCTCCACTTCTGCCAGTCTTACGTATTTACAGCAAAAGCAACTCAACAAGCTGATACATCAGGTTAGCTAGCTGTGTAGATGTAGTACTAAGATTTGTCCCCTCATGCCCAGTTTTAATCCTTAAATCTGGCATGTGCCTTTTGAAATATCCAGTGCCTGACCTGGATACTCCAAGAAACTGTGGCGTAACGGGATTAACAGAACATCTTTGAACATAATCCTTTCTACCCATATGACAAGGACAAGAAAGGGATCGTTAGCATTAAGCCTTGGATGGGCCAAAAATTAATATCTGTAATGCCATTTGATTCAGTTCAAGATACTTTTTTTATTAATTCTCAGAGAGCACTAGATGTATCTTTAAGAATCAGTAACTAAAGCTGCATTGAAAGACCAGATATCAAGCCGCATAGAGATTTGTGCAGCCACAAACTGTGCATAGTACATTACCTGCTAAGTATGCCATCTGGTGGGAAACTATAAGCTAAAACAGAATTTGGCTCAAACACACTTTGGCTTTACTGGTTTGACTAGGCTCCTGATTAAAAAACGTAATATTGTATTAAAAAACAGAGGTTCCTTTTTGAAAACAAGGATCCTATCATTAATCTGTCAGAGGGGAAAACAAAACATAGCATGATTGATCAGCCCTGCACCACCCCAATACTGCTGTAGCTGGGGATCAAGCATGGCAGGGGGAGAGCTCAAGGACAAGATAAAACTTCAGAAACTAGTATTAAGTGATCTTTTCATCCTTCTCATCAATGACTTTGGCTAATGAATCTCAAGGGGTAAGGAATCCCCTGCAGGCTCTCTTCTGACTTCTCAAAATAATACATCGCAAAAACAAGTAATTGTATGAGAGAGGTAGTCACTTATTAAAAATAGCTTCACTGCTGCTGGATCAAGTTTTCTAGAAGACTTACAGACCTGCACACATACCATACTCCGTAACTTCCTACAGCAGTTATCCAGTACTTTGACAACCCTTTTACAGTTAACTTCTACTCTGATTATGAAGAGCAATTGTGCCCATGCCAATTGAATAAGCAGAAAAAGATAGTATAACTGAATGTTAGACTTCTTGTCTTATTTCTACAAAATTTAGGGATGCAAGTAAAAAATTAACTGAATATTTATGGTATGAAGACCGGCTGTGAATTGCTAGAAGTGCTGAGATTTAAATTGTATTTTCCAGAGCAGAACAGTAGGGCAAATGGGTCTAGTCACCTATCCAGGTGTAGGAAAGCATGCAGAACTTACAATGCCATCTTGAGCTGCCCTCATGTTTTATACACAGATGAGAACCCTGGAGACTACAGGTGAGATTTTCTAGGCGACTTAAGAGCACAACTGTTACTGAGAGTCAATGAGACTTGTGTTCCTAAGTCCCTTAGGTGATATTTTTTTTTTAAATTCCACCCTGCATTTCTAACATGCAATGCTCTGTTTTGATCTACATGAACTGACTACAGCTTACTCCACTTTAGGAAAGTTAGGTGCAGCCTGTAGGCTCCCTAGCATGTTGCCAATATGATCCTCAGTGGAGTAAGATATACCCAACACTGTGGCCTCTTCAGAATCAAACCATGCTAGACAAGCTTTAGTAGCTTTGGCACTCCAGCACAAAGCTTTCTTATGACGCTTTTGTTAAATTAGGGATCTAGCACTAGCACTAGCTCTGGACAGTTTCTAATGCAATTTGCAATCCTACTGAATTGTTTGGGTACAAATACCTAAACGGTTATAAATATTATTGTAGATAAGATCTGAAATGGAACTGTCAACTTTCAAAACTATGTGTACTTACTCTCAGACAAATGTTATGTCCCAATGCAACTCTTGCTAAGGGCGATATGGAATGCCACTCTGTTTTATGGAACACTGCTGCGTCACCAACACAGCTCGTTACACCACACAGAATATAAAGGGCATTTTAAACAAAAATAACACGTTTCTCATCAGTAACTGATAGGTACGGGTGAGAATGGATAATACTACACTAATGTAAAGTATTACATCACTGATTTTGTACATAACCTTATAAGTAATTCCTTGTAACTTTTAAAACACCTGTTTTCCCAAAATGGGAGGGAAGCCATCCCTTCATCCGCAAAATAGGATGGGTATTTGAAGTACTACCTTCCATACAGCAGAATAGTACTTACACAAGACAGCTAAGGTCTGCCAGGTCATCAATAAAATCAAACAACTGGCTGATGTCATATGTAATGGATGGGCTGTTGGGATTCATTCTCTTCAGATGTTCTTCATACATTTTACAAACTCCTGCAGAGAGAGAAGAACTTTCAGTACCATCAACAATGGCATTAGAAGACTATTGGTTTCAGTTTGCCATAAGTTCCTTCTGGTATTAAAGTTAGTTTTTAGAAGCACATTTAGAATGGGAACATGCTGATGCTGTAGAATTGTTTTAATAGACAATACCACTCAGCTTTAATATTTTATTTCAATTTTATCATGTTGATTAGTTCTCATAATTGTTTGTATAGCACCCAGAACACATTGATGTGGGAAATGGGTCACTATTATTTACACCTTTTTAAGGTATCACTGTCAAATAGTTCAAGACCATGACTTATGAAGTAGTGAGAACAGTCTTCTGGATTTTAAATCTACACTTGGGTCAAGGCATAATTTTACAAAAATGTACAATATACTTTTTTTTTTTTTTACACTGAGTATACAGGGCAAAAGTTTAGAATTATCTCATTGCTGATTTAGAACCAGCAGTTAAGTTGACAAATCCTAGCAACAGAGCTGTACACATGCCTGCTGTGCAGCAGGATCAGACATCAAGCAAGGAAGTATATATTCTCAAATGGAGCAACGGACTTTCATTCATTACAACAGGCATCTTAGAAGAAAAAGTATTTTGGAATTTTTTTTGGTGGGTAAAGAATTGTGTAGTTGAGGAAAACTTTAATGCAGTTGGTACAACAAGATATTCTTGATGTTAGAGAGTATAAGAACTAACGTGATATACCACATTTTTTACATGTTAACCCCCAGTCAGATCTTCTTTGCATTGTGCTAACGTGTAATGCTAAATTAAACACCCAAATTGCTTCATGTGTCATTATGCAGTCTGAACTGTGAGATTCTATGTGTCTCAGACCCTGGTCCTGAAGTGCTGAACACTCATTCTATTGACTTGAATGAGAGACGAGTGTGCTTAGCACCTCTCACGATGAGGCCACCGGTGAATCCATATAAAATCAGGCCAATTTACAAATGAAAACATTGTCTTCCATCTAGCCTGCAAACTAGTGTGTGTCTGAAAGTCAAACCGGTTTCTTTCTGGCTCACACATTTCCAGTAGCAGAGTTTGCAATTAGTATTTATCCAGTTGATTATGTGCAGAACAATGGGATCTAGATTACCATTCATAGTAGTATTTACTTTGTAGGGATAACAAATTAGTAGTTAGAAAATTGGGATCTTATCCTGCAAAGGCAGACCACTTGCACAGTGCACCCCTCATTGCAGTTTCAGGGCCTTAGTCAGTAAAGTCAGAATAGGACTCTGAATAAACACAGGAAGATGATTTGTGAAATAACGAGGAGTCTTTTTGAAATAATTCTTTCGCCCCTATGTGCACTTGAGTCTTGCAGCAAACCGTTACACCAACAGGGTGCTTTTTGATAAGTTATTTTTATACCTTTTCAATTTAAGGAAATGTGTTCAGAATGGATTCTCTCAGCAGGTGAAAGTTTGGAAAAAATAATCAAACTAAACTGGCCTTAACAAGAAGAGATCATCTAAAGCATCTTCACCCCAGAGGCAACAATACTTACCTTCCATGCACTCATTCACCGACTCATAGTCGGCATATGTTCTCCCTTCTGGCCTCTTGGTAGGCTGAACAAGCAAAATTGTGTGAGACTGCACAAAAACAAGACAGTGAATCAGACTTAGAAAGACATATTAAAACCTATGAAGACTAAACTGAAGGTTAAAAGACCAACCCATGAGACACAAATTCAGCTGTATTTCTAGTAATCTGATCTTATATACTTGTAACATATAAATCTCACTGTATAAAGGAGAATCAGAGTCAGTCTTAAAATGGCTTTGCATTTCTTTCTAAAAAATCCCATGAGGCCTGTAGTACAGAAAACAAATGTCCCATTATACCATGCATTAGAAACTGAAAAGAGGGCTGCCCCAGCAATTTTTTCTTCCAATCACAGTTACATTAATCCTGAGACTTGTCAATGCACACGTGTGTTTGTCCTGAATAACAATCTTGTATTATTTCACACTCAAAAACACTGACTGCATTCAAGAAATAGCATGCAAGGCCCAGGCTCTTCCCTTGTAAATACAACACTAGGATAACAAAAGAAATGAAAATTTAAAAAAAAGCTACTATATTGGAGATTATATTGATTTGCTTATTCCATTGTAAATGCTGGCTGTAACTGGTTTTGTTTTAATACCCTACATGATGGAAAACCAGAGTGGAATCAAACTTTCATTTCACTAACATTGCAAATCTCACCTCAGAGTGAAAAGCCAGTACATGAAACATGAGATTGAGTATTCACTATCAGTTACAAGTGAACACAAAATTCCACAATTATAGTCTGCAGTTAGCTATCTGAGGATGGATGTATTTTAATTTCTAAGACTTTCTAGCTCCTTGCACCTTTCTCCAAAGCACCTGATACTGTCCGCTTTCAGACACAGTATTGGACAAGATGGAAATTTCATCTGATCTGTTATAGCAAGTCCAACTATGTTTTTGCCAGGTCTTTTAAAAATGGCTTTAATTACCACCTATGGACATTTAATGAAGTGCAGAAAACCAAAGTACTAAGGCTCAGACCTCAGCATCTACTCAGTACCCATGCAGAAAGGCTTCTACCAACTAAGATGCTGCACCCATAGTAAACAGTGGACATCAGGGATGCTGGGGATGGAAAGAGGGCAGGGCCAGGACACTGATATAAGTACAATCAAGTGAATGTAGGCGGTATGTAGCAGATATATTTAGGGTTTTAAGTTACTCCTACTACCAGCCAGAAGTAGTGGTTTGCTTGAATTGGCTCAAGAACTTCACTTAAAAGAATGTCATAGTAGCATTAGCCCTTACAGAAGTGCTTCAAATATTTCCTCTTCACAGGCAGCTGTTAGCCAGCTATCAAAGCATTGATCAGTAGGCTTCCTTCCCTGCAGTTCACTTTCACATGAAAGTAACAAAGCACTAGGATTATCAGCTCTTTCTGCATTTCACGTAGTTTAACCAATGAAACTATATATATATATATCTATATCTATCTATCTATCTCAATTTCACTTTCCGTTCCCAACATATAAAGAGGGCTCTGAATTCCAAGTGCTACAAGGAAACATTTCAATTAAAAAACACCAGCACCTGTTTAATGGCATTATGTTCGACAAATGCAAGGAAGCAGCTCTTTGAATAAGAGTTTATAAAGATTAAGAAGTGACCTGCAGAGCATTTTCTAAAAGTTGGACTGGACTCCCGGCCCCACGCGTGTGATGTATACCGGCCTTTCGCTCCCTTTGGGGATTTCATTTACACTAGTTCTCCTGTCATGACAGACTTTTCCAGCCCAAACAGACCTAGAATTTCTGGTGTAAACGAGCTGAAAACGCATCGCGAAGAACCCGCCTAGACCCCACGTGCGCAGCAGAGAGAACCAGACAAAGCCACAAGCCCAGTCACCCCTAAGGCCAAAGCCCCTGCCCCAGCGGCCAGGGCAGACACGTGCTGTGGGTGAGGAATCTACCCGCGCGGAGAAGCACGGGCCCCGCACGGAGCAGCCGAGGGCTGGAGATGCCCGTTGGGGAATCAGGGCCCCTCCTCCACCGCGGATGCGAAAAAACCGCCGCGCGAGGTTCCCCGTGATCCTGCCCCGCGCGAGCTAGACTCGCCTCCACCCCTCTCCCGCGGAGCTCGTGCGGGAGGGAAGGGGCGGGGTCTGTATCCCGCTCGGTCCCCAGCCCCGGAGTGGGAGGCGGGAGGAGACACGCGGCTGGGGACTCCGCCAGGCCGCAGCGCTACGTCGCCCTCAGCAGACCCATTCCCGCCGCCACTATGGCGCGGCCCGATCGACCCGGTTCCTCCCAGCACCCCGGAATCACCCCTCCTCACCATGGCGACTCGCTCTCCACAGCCCCGCCGACTGTGACGGTCCCGAACGTACAGTTCCCAACGGTCACCCGCAATCCCCCGCGCTAACCGGAAACACTCCACCAACCGCCAACCAGTCCCTAGCGTCCTACCATAGACATCACGGAACCAGACCAGAGCGTCACTAGTGCTATAGAGAAACTCTCGCGAGAATACCACATGGAAAAGCGTTCTCCGGTTTTGCGTACCTGGGGAGGGGCAAAATGGCGTCCTTCTTTGAGACTTTAGCAGTCATCTTTGATAGGGGCACCGTATCCTATCAGAGGCTTTGCGCCTCTCGCCCCTTCCGAGATGGTCCCTTAGTGATTATTTGTCCGCCATCTTGAAATCGGGCGGGAAGCGGCGACAGAAGGTGAGTCACGTGAGAAAGACGCTCCGTTCCTACTCCCCCCCGGGGAGGTTCAGGCCGCTAACCCGGAAGCTGCTCTCGGGAAGGGGAAGTGTGTGACTGCGGGGCTGCCACTTGGCCTCCATGGCAGCCGCGGGGGATGCCGGGCGCAAAGGGGAGGCTGAAGCCTGAGCTCCCCGCTGAACCGCCCCCCTCCTAGTCCGCCGAGACCAGGGGCCAGCAGGGGAGGGCGAAGGCGCTGCCGGCGTCTCCCTGGGGCTGGTAGGACGGGCCAGGCTCCCTCCAGAGAGCTGCTGACTGACCTGTGTCTCGGGGCGAGCGGCCTTTCCGTTGCACCTGGGGCTGGTATCGTCTGTGAGCGGGGTGGGCCCTTCTCTCGCTCGGGCGAAAAGGTGCCCCCTGCCCCCAGGCTGTGGGAGAGAAAGGGCCTTTCCCTCCCCCGGGTGGCTTAATGCCCTGGGGCCCTTGACGAGAGGCGGCGAGAGGGGGAGAATCGCAGTATCTCAGTTGCTGTTGACAGATCCAGGGATCAGGACCAGGAAAGCTGGGTGTCTCTCACACACGTAGCTCTTGGGGGAGGGAGGGAGTTTGTGGCACCACCGGGGAACAGGCGCCTCTGACCTTCATGACTCTGCTGGAGCCACAACACCTGAACAAGTTGAAAAGCTACATGCACTAAAAGCTGCAAAAGTTGAATTTCACTTTAAACGAGTGGATAAAAAGCAACAACATGGATGATTTCATCTCCATCAGTCTCCTGTCTCTGGCTATGCTGGTTGGCTGTTATGTGGCGGGGATTATCCCCTTGGCAGTTAATTTTTCAGAGGTAAGCAGGTTGCACCACACTGTCCATCCCTTGTCATGCAAGAATCTTGGGAATGAGAGAGACAGACATCTATCAAATCGTCTAGCTCGTCCCCTTGGGGCTGCTGACATCTAGTTACCAGTGACAGTTTAAATTAAGGAGCTTTCTAAAGAAACATTGAGTGAAATATTAAATCTTATTCAACAGCACAGCGCAGAATCTCTGATGTGTGTAAAGTGTATTTTAATATTGCTTTAAAATGAATCCTACAATTAATTTGGAACTGCAGATCTCAACCTCTCATTGCCAAAGTAGAACAAAGACTCTGCATCAGTAGGAAGGAGGTGGCAGAAGCTGGATGTTTCTTTTACAAAATGGTTTTAGATTATAAACTCTTGAAGGCAGTGACTGGTTTTTATTATATGTCTGCATAGCGTCAGGGCTGAGGTGTCTAAAAACACTAATACAAATAATAAGAGAAATTCTCTACAAAACTCCTTTCCCTCTTTAATTTTCCAGAATAATATTCCAAAACCTTCATCATGGTTGCTTTCCCTGTGCACAAAGAAAATTGGGTGTGACTTCTAGAGCTCACAAAAATCTTCTGAGCATTATGTAATCTATTTAAATACTTACATGGTCCAATTCACTGTAGTATTTGAGGGAGATGGGGTGACTTAATAACCCACTGTTCTCTCACCTCTTATGAGCTGAGCCTCATATCTTCACAGTTCGCCACTGTTCAAAAGCGACCCCACCTCTCCCAATCCCCCAAATAGTTGTTTTTATATTGGGGTAGTACCCAGAACCCCCAGTTAGTATTGGGGCCCCATTGCGTTAAGTGTTTTACAAACAGTAACAGTTCCTGCCACAAAGAGTTTACAATATAAGTATAATATAGTGTTAGGAGTCTTATCCTTGATTAGACACATTAAGGACACAATGTTGATGTGGGGATGCACATGAATGAAGACTGTTGTAGAGACGTTAAGATGAAGGAGGAGGAGGAGAAACTTCTTTTATTAAATAAAACATGCTTTAGGCCCTAGCGGATTTCTTCACGTAATTAAATGTTTAATACTTGGCTCCTAGTTCCCTTTTTGCTTTAGATATGATGTATATCAGTGGCATTACGCTTTTTTGTTTGTGATTCTAATAATGGAATCAGTAGATGAAAAGGGGAGTTTAGAAGTGAATGTGATATTGAAAGTTTGTTGAGAAAATGTTTAAATGGGAATTATGGCCATCTCATAGTCTCATTAGCAAGGTAGCACCTTATGCATTAGCAATAATGGTTTAACTAGTAAATCCTTTTCCAATTTTTCTTGCTTTGCTTGTTACAAGAACTTGGCCTTTCTGGAATATGCACTAACCTGGTGTGCAAAAATAGTGAGTTTATTTACCTTTGTTCAAGGTTTAATTCCAAACTGTAATCCTGGGGTTCTAAACTAGATTAGTTTAGGAGTGAAACTACCTTTGCTTACTTAGAATGTTGTGAGATCTGGGTGCAGACAGTCTCAAAAGAAGGTTCCAAAGTCTGTATAACTATAGATTTTGAATTGAAGCAGTTTGTTTCAGGGATGACTTATTGAATTGTTTTCCTAAGTGAAAATCTAATTCATTTTCAAATAAGGACAAATCACTTTAGGCCCAAGTTCTTTTTAACTTGGCTGACATGAAGAGACTCTTGTGGCTGTGCAAGAAAACATTTTGGAGTTTATGGTTCTCTTGTTCTGTACAGGTTTTGGACTGGTGTATTTCATATTGGATTATATTAGGGTTTAATGCTCAAACAGTTCTTTCTGTACAGTGTCTGATATTGGCTCCCATCACCATAGTGTCTTAAGCACAATTAAATCAACGTCAGCTTGTTAAAATTTTTAACCGTGTAGACAACACTTCAGTTGTCATAATATTAAATCCTAAGGCTTGTCTATATGTAAAGTCGCACCAGTTTAGCTTAAGGTGTGTTTAAAAAAAGCTGATCTAGGTGAACTCGTGCAAAAGGCTGCGTGGACATTGTTATTTCATTTAACACCCATCTTATTTCAGTTTAGTTTAAGTCAATTAGGCCATGTCTCCGCTACTGGTGCTATAGCTCTCCCGCTGTAGCAACATACTGGACCAGGGGTCAGCAACCTTTTAGCAGTGGTGTGCCGAGTCTTCATTTATTCACTCTAATTTAAGGTTTTGCGTGCCAGTAATACATTTTAACCTTTTTAGAAGGTCTCTTTCTATAAGTCTATAATATATAACTTAACTATTGTTGTATGTAAAGTAAATAAGGCTTTTAAAATGTTTAAGAAGCTTCATTTAAAATTAAATTAAAATGCAGAACCCCCCGGACTGATGGCCAGGACCCAGCAGTGTGAGTGCCACTGAAAATCAGCTCGCATGTTGCCTTCGGCACGCGTGCCATAGGTTGCCTACCCCTGTACTGGACCCTTCCTACAGCAATGGAAAAGTTTTTTTCTGTTGTAGGTAATCCACCGCCCCCAGTGGTGGTAGGTAAGTTCACAGAAGCAGTCCACTGTCGAACTAGCCAGGCGTCCACACACGGTCTTGGGTTGGCATAGCTATGTCATTATCCCCCTGAGGGAACGACGTAGCTATCTATGCCTGTCAGAATTTTAAGTGTAGATTAGGCCTCAGAAACATGTTTAAGCTAAATTATATAAGTCACTCTTAAAATGTCTGTCCACACAGAGATTTCCATTAGTTTATCTAAACCAGTGTAAATGTGTGTGTGTGTGTAGATAAGGCCCTAATGTGGCTAATCTAATGATTCTGATTGAAGCATGTCTGTGTTGTGAGATGTTACTATAATTACATTATTAATTTTCATGAAATTACTTGTTCTCTTTTTTTTTCACTTTAACCTCTGACTAGCTGGTGATTATATTTTAAACAAGTAAGTTGTTAGTTTTGTCATAAACTAGCACTTGGCCTTGTTATATATCAAATTAGGATGATGGTGACTGCTTTTTCACTGCAGTTTGCTAATTGTTTAAGAAAAACTAAACTTTTGCAGTGACATCTTTGTAGCTGTGTAGAGAGTAGAATACCTTTTTATATTCCATTGAAATTTGTATTTAATCTTCTGATCAGACTTTCAGATCAGTATAAATGCCATGGTAAATCTTAGAAGAAGCAGCATAAAATAGTTGGCGACATTCTGCATTTATGCATCTGCTGATCACACACTTTTTTTTTTTTTTTTTTTAATTGAGCTGACCTAAACTGTGTACTGGTGCTTTTGAGAGCTCAGTTGTTATCTTTGACTAATACAGCTCCATAATTCAAGCTTTCCTTTAAATAAACCCTTTTAATGATTTACATGATTTCTGTTTAAACCTACTTTGGGAATTGAATCTCTTCTGTAATGTGAAATGTTAGATGCTTACAAAACAGGAATTTCACAACTTACTCCAGTTTTAATCCTTCTGTAGAGTTCATATTCATTTTTTTAATGTGAAAAGTTTAAGCCCTGGCAAGGTTTTAGGTTTTTTTTTTTATATGGGTCCATCAATAGTAATTTTCACTTGATTTTAAAAAAATGGAACAAGTCAGTTTGTCTGATGGTATGTTGCTGGAGAGGGGCCTTTAAAGCACAGTTGTAGTCAAGAAAGTGTAGTAAGGACAACTTCTTGCTCAACACCTAAAAACGGACATATTGAGTTGGACCAATCGTCCATCTAGCCCACTAGCCTGTCTTCCAACAATGGCTAATGCCAGGTGCTTCAGAGGGAATAAACAGAACAGGTAATCATCAGGTGATCCATCTCGTCGTCCACTCCTAGCTTCTGACAAACAGAGGCTAGGGCACACTCAGAACATACTGTTGCATCCCTGACTATCCTGGCTAATAGCTATTGATGGATCTATATTCCATGAATTTATCTATTCTTTTTTTAACGCTACTGTTGTTTTGGCCTTCACAATATCCTCTGGCAATGAGTTCCACTGATTGACTGCACTGTGTGAAGAAGTACTTCCTTTTGTTTGTTTTAAACCTGTTGCCTATTGATTTCTTTGGATAATCCCTGGTTCTTGTGTTATATGAAGGAGTACATAACATTTCCGTATTCACTTTGTCCATACCAGTCAAGATTTTATAGATCTCTATATTCCCTCTTAGTCATTTCTTTTCCAAGCTGAAAAGTCCCTGTCTTTTTAATCTCTCTTCGTACGGAAGCTGTTCCATACCCCTCATCATTTTTGTTGCCCTTTTCTGTACTTTTTCCATTTGTAATGTATCTTTTTTTGAGATGGGGCAATCAGGTCTGCACACAGAATTCAAGATATGGGGCTTACCATGGATGTATATAGAGGCATTATGATATTTACTATCTTATTAACTATCCCTTTCCTAATGGTTCCTAACATTGTTAGCTTTTTTGGCTGCTGCTGCACTCCCTATATATCTGAGTTACATACATTTGTTTTTGTTACTGTTACCACTGCTATTCAGAACCAATATCATCTATGGGTGAACAAGCTATATTGCATATTGGTTTATTCACCAGCAATAGTCCTATAGCCTAGGTGTCGTCATCATCTCCATCCTCTCTAAACTGGCGCATGTAGGCAGTGTTCAAATCCTGCCTTATCTCCCGCTATAAAATCTCTAAAATCCTACCCTTTTCTCTCTATCCATGCTGCTAAAACTTCCATCCAAGCCCTTTTCATCTACTGCCTAGGCTATAGAAACCACCTTCTCTCTGGCTTTCCTGATACCCACTTTACTCCTCTCAGCACCATTTAAAATGCAGCTACTAATCTTCCTGGGTCATCATTCTGTTCATGTGGCTCCCCTCTCTGAAATCACCCACCGATTTCCCTCTTCGCTGCCACATCAAATATTGACCTCAGATTCTTAGTCTTACCCTTCACAATTTAACACCTCCTAATTTATTATCTCTTGATTTGTATGGTGTTCAGTTGACTGTCAGTGTCAGCCTTGGTTATCCATTTGTCCACTTCTCCTGTGAAGACTTTTGGGCTTTTTTCTTATATGCTGCCACTCATGCATGGTATACATTCTGAATTAGTTCATAAAGACACTACTCGGTCCTCATTCAAATATTTCCTCAGGACTTCTCTTTAGCACAGTGTCTTGGGAAGCTGCTAGTGAGGTTATTGATGGCCAGAAGGTGCCTCTGAGATGTCTTTTCTTTTTTTTTTTTAATAGAACTATCAGCCATTTAGCTTTGCCTGTGTCCGGGCTATATAGTAACTATTTCCCTCGACTACCTTCCCCATTCTTGCCTCACTTGTTGCATCTCTTGTCATTTAGATTGGAAGTTTTTTGGTGTTAGGATAGTTTTTTTACTCTTTGTACTGTGGTTAGCACAAGGTGTGAAACTCATTTGGAGATGAGGAGAGCAAATCCCCTTATACAGCTATGCTCAATGGGTAGAGAGAAATGCAGGGCTGTATATTCCTAATAATTCACAGCACAATGCCTACCCTACCCTTGTCAATGGGAGGGTTTCACAGAGTTCAAAGGGAGCATGTGGCCTTCATGTAGTAATTAAACGTGGTTATTTATTAGCTGTTGAGTGCCTTGTTGTTACATTTATCACACATTGATGCTTCCATTTAGGCCCACTGCTATTCCTGAGCTTTGTTTCTTTCCTTCCTTATCCCCATCCTCTTTCTCTCCCTCTTCCTTGTTTTTGTGAGTCTTCTCAGTTCTTTTCCTCTACATTTCCTTGCCTATAGCAACCTCCAATTGACTCCACCAGGGCTTTCAGTCCCAGCTCCTTCCTCAATCCATCTATTAAAGTGATCAGCAATTAATAGTTAATGCTGACATAGAAATGCCATTATTGGGGTGTAGAGTTGACACTCCAGATTAATAGAGAACAGAGGATTTTCCCCTACATTGTTGTTTCAAACTGTGGATTCAGGCAGATGTCACTTTATCAGTTACACTCTGTTTATGTTTAGAAAGTTATCTCTGCAGCCATGAAGTCTAGAAATGTCCTTTTGTTTTTTAAATGAAAGCTGAGTTTCTGCACAGACTGGATATATCCTGCAGGCTTCATAAATACACCTTGCTGGCCAGCTGTGTATTTGACACCCTGGTCTACTACTGTTGGGCTCCTGATCAGGGTTTCTAGGTGCTACCCTAATTCAAAAAATAAGTTATAAAGGGAATGATCAACAAGTTGTACACTGTATTAATACTACATTATTTTTTATTAGTTTTAACATTGCAGGGTAGATTTTGGCTTCATAGGACAAACATTTAGATTTTTACAATGGACAAAAATAAGGATTACCATTTGTAGGGGGACACCTCAAAAATGGCCTTGCTTGAAGGCTCTGAAAATATAAACCTGACTCTGTCAAAATTGGGCTGCTGGTGGGCATCCTTCAAAACTCATATATACTTAAACAGTATTCACCACAGTGGATCTGGCAGCTGAGGTTCAGAGTAATCTTCATTGTCAATTAAAATAGTCCTTTCTATTGGGAAATGATATTTCCCATTTCATTCATTCTCAGCTGCCCTTATTTATCAAAGAAGAGGATATCTTTCATGTTCATTTCCTGCTCAAAATTGTCTGAGTTAGAGATGCTGACAATACACATTCCTATTCCAACTGTTTATTAACCTTTAGGAATGTAAAGTTAAGAAATTCAGTTTCTGGAATGAAAACCTATATTGTAAAGTTTTGTGGATCGTTTGTTCCCTACTCTCTTATAATCTCTCTTTCTTACTACTTTGGACTCTATCAGGCATGCTTGAAAAATAGTTAACTTTTTCTAATCAACCATAGAAATTAGAGAAGGGATAGTAATCTATTAATCTGCTCCACTGTTTTGGGGGACTGTACTGTAGTCTAATAGATCTCACTTTTGGGAAGTGGGGAATCCTGAATGATGATTGGCAAATTTTAACCCATTATGTATTTCTGACAGGGTAGATTGATATCAGTCACTGTTTCTAATCATGATTTAAATCAGCAAGCAGGAAATTTTGATTTAAATAATCAATTTTAATCTTGATTTGCATTTGTACTTTTTATGATTTTCCTAAAGAGAGGTTGATTCTCATTGATTGGTAAGCATTAAAACATATTAGTTTGCAACTAAATATAACCTTCACACTAAATTTGGTCCTCTCTTTTGCTATCCAGGAGGATACAGTATATCTCTGCATGATTTCTTAACCAAATGATATAGCTTAGCATACATTTATTCAGATTTTTAATTTTTATGTTTTATCACATTAGAAAATAGTGAATGTTACGTTTCTTCTTTACTAGATTAATTTTTTACTTGTGATTTGTGTCAATCTGCATTTGAATGGAAATTTGAGTTCAGTTAAAATGCACAAAAACAGCATTTTAATTTATTTTTATTAAATAAAATTACTGTAAATATGATGAATACATACAAAACATTTTGATAAACTTTTTTTATTTAAAACTAACTGATTTGTTAAACTAAATTATTAGTGAATTGAAATGATTATTTCTGGTCATCACATCCTTCAAGATTTTAGAACTAGCAGATCTCACCCTCTTGCACTTCATTTGTATTCACAAGCTCTCTTGCTTTTCAACTCCCAGTTATGTTCTTAACATTGAATGAATTAGCCATTGAACTGAGCTTTGAGTTTAATAAACTGATATGAAGAAAATACTCTCTCTGCACCTGCAGAAGAGGCTAGTTCTTTCAAAAGTTGGTCGAACACTTCAACAGACTGGTTCCAGGTGCTTAGCCAATGACTTCAGCCATTTCAGTGGTTTGATTTTCTTTAATACTTGAGCAGCAGACACTTCTTGAATATTTAGTTTTTTATTTAATCTAAATTATTTTAATAGATTATGGTAAAATTACACCTTAATATCAGCTGTTGTAATTTCAAATTTAATTTTAAATAGGTTTAGTTTTAAAGAGAGAAATGTATTAATCCAATTATATGGCCTTCTATCCACCTTACTTTGTAATTTAAAGTAACAAATCTTATGAAGCACTGAGTTATTGAGCAGGACTACATGAAGTAAGTTTACTCTAGCATAAAGTAAATAGTGTGTATTAAATAGTGTTTGGCAGTGTATGCAGAAAAAGTTCATAAGTGAGTCTATTGACTTCAGATCTCACTTAACACCGGATTAAAGTAATCTCTAAAACATTGCGAGGGAAACATGCATTGCATCCATCCTACCTTGATCTGTGGATCAGGAGTTGTAATTTGTCATGCTACTTCAACATTCTTGAGCAAAAATATTGATTCCAAATGTTAAAGTTTCTGGTTTTTGTTGGGGGATAGGAGAGTTTGTTGTTCATTACTAAAGAGTGTTACTTGTTTTATGCTTGCTTGCAGGAAAGGTTAAAGCTGGTGACAGTTCTGGGTGCTGGGCTCCTCTGCGGAACTGCCTTGGCGGTAATTGTGCCTGAAGGAGTACATGCACTTTATGAAGACATTTTGGAGGGTGAGGAAAAAAACAGCCTGATATATGTCCTTGTGCAAGACGGTTGATAAGACAGAAAGGCACAAGTAGAGTATCTTACTCTGAGAATAATTAAAGTTAATCTCTTGCTGAAACCTCAAACAATGGACATAATGGAAATTGCCTTTGAAAGAGATTTAATTTGTGTTTATAAGCTGCAGCTTTCTGTGGTTTAGTTCCCTTTTGGTTATTGCAATCATTATCAGTGGTATTTTATAGATCTCCATATATTTTATCTTGCAAAAGAGTCTCACTCCCTTGTAGCTGAAGAACTTTCTACACTCAGTTGACGTCAAACAATTTTGCTAATTAGTTTAACAGGCCAAAATTGCCTGTTAAATTAATAGGCAGCAGGTTTAAAACAAATAAAAGGAAGTTCTTCATGCAGCGCACAGTCAACTTGTGGAACTCCTTACCCGAGGAGGTTGTGAAGGGTAGGACTATAACAGCGTTTAAAAGAGAACTGGATAAATACATGGTGGTTAAATCCATAAATGGCTATTAGCCAGCATGGGTAAGGAATGGTGTCCCTAGCCTCTGTTTGTCAGAAGATGGAGATGGATGGCAGGAGAGTGATCACTTGATCATTGCCTGTTAGGTTCACTCCCTCTGGGGCACCTAGCATTGATCACTGTTGGTAGACAGATACTGGGCTAGATGGACCTTTGGTCTGACCCAGTATGGCTGTTCTTATGGTTTTATGTTAAACTAATTAGAAAATTGTTTGATGCCAACTGATTTTTTTTGTTAAGTGAAAATACATGTCTTAGAGAGACATAGGCATAGGGTATACCTGAAGCCCCAAAGTCTTGGATAACTGTACCAGTTATGCCATCCCTTAGTTTTATGAGGAAATGCCCATCATCTCTCATTCAAATGCATTCTAATCCTCATTGGAGCTTCAGGTGCTTTTCCAATGGTATGACACAGGTTTTGAGTAGATTTAAGATCAGTAACTCAGTCAAAGGTGGGTGGCAGCAACGCACTGGGTCCTAATACAAAGAAATGTCAAGATGGGGGAGAGGGGACTCTAGAGGACTTTTCAAACATGTTCGAAGTACCAGTACTGCTACTGCATATCAGCGGATGGGAACCACTACTCTATGCCACCATAGTAAGTTTGGGTTTTTTTCTTGATGTATCTGTGCTTTCCTTTTACATGCTTTGGAGGAGAATATATTTTTCATTTTTACCATTTGCACTTATTTAACCTACTTTATAGTCTCTCTCTGTGTATTTTAGGCTTACCTAGTGTCTTTCATGTAACTTAAAATTATTCATATTTGATAAACATAGAACCTTGCAATAACATAAAACTATTTATTCATGTGCTCATACACTTTCCAATCTGTATGTTTATTGTAGCCTCTCACTATATTGCACTTTAGTTGAGGGTTTGTGATCCATTCCATTTTAATCTTTGTTATGATTAGCATAGCAGCAGACAATGTTATTGGGAGCACTTACACTTTTCTCATTAAATTTTTGGTCAGTTTATTGCCCAGGCTTGATACTTTCAGTGAGATGATCTGACCCGTTAAACTATCATGTAAATAAGAGGCATTTGAAAAATTCTGTCTCTTCCTATTTACACAGCAGTTCATGCATATTGTCCATCCATATTGAAGTAAAATAAATAACTGGGAAACTTACAGTGTGCATTAATGATATCTTAAACTAAATTTCTAACGTAAAATACCCTGATCAAAGCCAATCTAGCTGTAAAGAAATTATTTAAGGAACGTTGAGTTATTTTTTTCAGGTGAAGTTATTTCAGGCCAGAATTTAGGTCCCTTCAGTATAACTCAGGTTACAAATCACACTTTGATCCTTTGTCTACTTTTGTAGGGCAAGTTGAAGAGAACTAGAACTAATAAATCAAGGAAAAATGAGTTAATCCTAATATTACTGCATAAAATGTGTGTATTATATGTGAAGATAAAGTTGTAGAGAGCTGTACCCACTTGCATAGACTCAGCCATGAAGGTTGCCATAAAAGGTAAAGGGTCCACTTACAAAATAAGACATTCAGAATTAAGCATAAGAATCTGATCTGACTTGTTTTACTTCACTCATTGATGTCTAGCAGGCGTAAAATTTAATTGTTTTGCTTTTGTCCTCTATCTAAAACTTATTGAAGTGCTAGATTAAGAAATGGACTGTCTTCTCGTCTCCTTTATTCCAGTTGTCTGTTCATACCTAAGACTATTTTTAAAGAGATGCAGTCACGTTATATTTGGCCCTAATGAAGCTTTCGTAAAAGCCTGTGTCTTACAAAACCAAAGCAAATAAAATGTTTTCCATTACATCTTTTAAAATTACCGTGGAAAGTTTGCTTAATCAATACATTTTCCTCTGCAGTGTTGCAACACAAACTTTGCTACCTTGTGCTAGTGTGTAAGTACGCGAAAGTTAAACTTAGTCTGTTTTCCCTTAAAGCTGGTTTAAATTTTGTTTTTGGGTTATTGTTTGAAGTCCTTCTGGAAACAGTGCTTTTAAGGAAGATTGAAAGAAGAAAGGATGTTTTAGTGGCATGCAAAATCAGGGAGACAGTTCCAAGCTTAGGGAACAGCATAAGAGAAGGCACAAAGACAAGAGTGAGAGACTCATACAAGAGTAGTGCCTGAGCAGTGCAAAAGGACCAGACGGAGATGTAGGAAGAGTGTAAAAAACAGCAATAAACTGGACAGTGTCCCTTTAATTGCAAATTAAATGATCTGTGCACAGAGTATAACTGAACATTTGCACATAGTGTTCCACTTCCTCCCCCTGAAGTGAACTGTTGAAAGGTCCATTTAATTCATAAAAAGAGTAGCAGTGAGACATCATTAGATTTTGCTAGGGTTGTCCCAAATGTCTCTAACAGTGGCTGCTGTTCTCAAGAGGCCACTAATATTTAATTAAGCCAGAAGTCCTCATAATAGAAAACAATATTCAGTATTACTCAAGCGTTTGAACCAACCAAAAAAAAAAACAAAAAAACACCCCAGACTTAGTCAGCCATTTCATCATCCACAGCTAACTGTTTCTTCAGGAGTCTGTAGAATGTCTTGTGTGCCACAGACACCTCTTTGTTCAAAGTCACCATGCATGCATTTTGTAGGACATTGCAAAATGCTTCATTTAAATTCATTTTAAAATACCCCCTAAGAGTTTTCATGAAAATATGGAGTCACCCCTCTGAATATACATTAATTATGTCTTCTCAGGGGAAAAAACCTTACAAAATAATTATAATAATGTTAAAAGAGACAAAGGTTGGGTCCAGCACAATATCATACTTAGCACTTCTGTTGCATCTTTTCCTACCAGGATCTTGAAGTGCTTTACAAATACTAAGTAAACCTAGCAAACACACTCACAAGTATTATCCCTCTTTTGTGATGGAGGCAGCAAGTTCTGTCTAGAGGCTAGAATGGGGACTGGGAGTCAGGAATATATCTCAGGGCTTCTGACTCAGTCATTGATCTGGCAAGGTAGCTGCACCTGTTTTGCTATCTGTAAAGTACTTTTTAGAGATTCAGGTGATCTGTGCTATGGAAGTGTACAGTATTTTTATGGATGAGTTAGCTGAGGTGCAAAGAGGTTAAATGACATGCCCGAGGTCACATTGTAGTCAGGAACAAAACCCAGAACTTTGCTCAAACCAGTCACCATGCTTCCATTATTGTTTTTTTTCCCACCTAAACAACGAAAGGGCAGCTGAGATGTCTGGGATCATATTACTGAGAAACTGAAACAGCTTAATTTTTGTGATTATAGTTGGGGCTTTTAAGTATGGTTAAATGCATTTTTAGTAAAGTCTGACTTCCGTACTTGGGGCTATACTATAACTTCAGATGTTGTGATGAGGTCCCCAGGGTGCAACCTGGATTTAGGGACCACTCAGCCCTTCATACCCACTAACCTGGGCTGCTGCTCACACTGATGCTGAAGTCATGCTCTGGTAGGCAGTGCACGTGCACGGACGTCCACAGGCGGGAACACACTCAACTGTGTTACATGAATGATCTCCCAGCCACTCATGAACCATCAATAGGGAGGCACCAGCCAATTCCCCTCAGCTCCCCAGCCTTGCACCGCAGAACTAAATTGTCTTGCACTGGTCAGAAGCCTAGCCAGTGTAAGTTTGTTGAGTAGTTCACCACTCCCTCAGTGTGGAATGGACACACACTAGCCTTTTGTAAACTGAGCTGAGATTTCACAAGCAATTCAACCAAAACACACTGTTTTAGGTAAAATATAAAACAAGTTTACTAACCACAGATTTTTAAGTAGGGCTGTCAAGCAATTAAAAAAATTAATCACGCGATTGAAAAAATACAATTTAAATATTTTTGGATGTTTTCTACATTTTCAAATATACTGATTTCAATTACAACAGTAGTAGTGTTGGTCCCCAAAGTGGGATAAACTAGAACATTAAAAATAAAACAAAAAATAGATTTAGATTTTTTCTTTCCTGCTTTATATTATTAAGACCAGGTATGAAGAAAGCTTTCAGTGAAGGATTAGAAAATATTAGAACATCACCTTTGGGATCTTCTCTCCTAATCAACCTGTTTATCTGCTTTAGGGAAGCACCATCAGGCCAGTGAGACGCAAAATGTGATTGAATCTGAGAAAGTAGCAGAAATAACAGCCGAGCATGACCATGGCCACGACCATTCAAAATTACACGCGTACATTGGCGTTTCCCTTGTCCTTGGTTTTGTCTTCATGCTTTTGGTGGACCAGATAGGCAGCTCCCACGTGCACTCTACAGATGGTAAGTAAAGCCTCTTTTGCCAGACTGGCACTTGCCTTGGAGCTAGTGAGCAACCAGAATGAATTAACAAGGTGTATTTTCAAAATGATTATTTATTATGTATTTTTAATACAGTAGTGCCCATTCAGGATGAGGGCTCTATTTAGCTTGGTATTCTACAAACATAAGTAAGCATGGTCTGTTATGTGAAATAATAAAGCAGTGTTACTGTCAGTGCTGGAAGCGAGCATAGTGTGAATATTTGCTTCATAATGCTCAAGTGTGTGGACTGTGCCATGCTGACAGAGAAAGTCTACGTAGAAATAATAGATGACTAACAGCATTGTGTGTTAAGGCTTTAAGCAGTGTAAGTTTTAATATATGACAAATAGAGTAGTCCACTGACATAGCTAAAATCCAGAACTGAAGAGCCAGAGCCTTAACTTCATTAGTTACTTTATTGTCTTGCTTAGAATTAAACATTTCAAAGAACAAAATATTGGCTTAGTTCAGGCTGTCCATTTTCATGGAAGAAAGGCCCCAGTCCTGCATTGTGATCTGCAGAAACTGAGTGTTGCAACCAGATGGAGCCCTGTTGACTTCAGTGGACTTCACGTGGACCACCAAGCATGATAAGGGCTATGGTGACTTTCACTGGTAATTATCCTCAGTAGTTTCGCAGTAAGTGCATGCTGGTTTTCTGTGTACAGCCGAACAAAATGTAGGTAATCTTTCCTGAAAACTAGGCCAATAAATATTTGTAATTTTAATGTGAAATTTTATTCCTCTACAAAAACCTTTTGAATAAAATGTAGTTCAAAATTCTGTCACACTTCACTTACATCCTTATTTCTTGTCAGTGTTCAGCAATGTGCTTATGTTTAGATTTTGTTAATGTAAGTATTTTATACTCTTTATCACATTCTCTCGCTTTTCTGTCTTTCCCCTCCTCTACGCACAGGCTTCTCACCTCGATTGAAAGTCTCCCCTGCAGATGCTCATGTCTGTGTACTGACTCTGTTATCTTATTCGCTTAGCTTCTCAAATGGAAGCTTGGCAAATAGGTTACCAAAAAACTCAGTGGAGCAACTTGTAGTAGTCCTTGTTTTCTACATTTTACAACACTTTTTTTTCTCTTTCCTCGTTAGGAGAAAATGGGATTCCTTGTGCCTTTGACTTATTAAGATGCACAGACTCAAAAACTGAACGATACAGGGAACAATTTTTTTGAGCCTTTGCTTTATCTCCCACATGAAATATAACAGAGTAACTGCAAGTGTTGCCAGAATAATTAGGGATTTATAAAACACCTTTTCCTGACTTGAACCTTGAACCAGTGGTATTAATTATCCATTAATGTAATCTCAGTTGACTAGATTTTCTGTTCCCTTAAACTAGGATAGATATAGAGGTTAGAATGGAGTATAACCTTTAAACGTGATCATCTGTTTGGGTTTTGTGGATAATCCAGAACTAAGGACATGGGTTTAAATTAAGAGGAATTAAATGACAGAAGAACTTGAAGGAGTTTTGTAGCCGTGTTGTTCCCAGGGCTTTAGAGAGACAAGATGAGTTAGATAATATATTTGATAGGACCAACATCTGTTGGTGAACGACAAGCTTTAGAAAACGTCTACTTTCACCAACAGAAGTTGGTCCAATAAAAGATATTACCTCATCCACTTTGTCTCTTGAACTTGAAGGGTGAAAATGAACTTGAGAGTGTGAACAGATGGAATGGGCTTCCAGTTCAGGTAGCAGAGTCAAGTAGCAATATAGTTAAAGTTGTCTGACCACTTGAAACGTAAAGGATTAGATATTTTTATGTTTGTAACAGTAGTTGACCGCCCACTGGAAAAAAAGTTCACTGATCAATTCCCCTTCTGTATAGGAGTGTTGTGTTTTTTTTATTTCTCCAGAAGAAGTTAGTTTACAAATAGATGGTGAGATAAAAGTAGTTATCAAACAATTACAGACATGAATGGCCCATTGTCTGCCTTCAACCCTAAGCAGTTATGCATGATGTTCTTTTTCTACATTAAAGAGTATGGGAGGATTCTGCCATCTGCTTCAGTCCATATGACAGCATATGGAGTTCATAAACAGCTCACAAGGAGCCAGCAGGGAGTTGCCCATAGTCCAATCACTGCCATAGCTGGCCCTTCTTATAAGCCCCAGCTCAGGGGGCGTAGTGGGAGAGAGCAGGCGTGGGTAGCACATGATAGTGTGGGCATTCTGTGCTGCATCAGACTGTGGAATAGCCCAGAGGCAGCATTTGGGAGGCTGACGTAAATTAGAGCAACTCTTGGCTGCTCTTATTTAGGCTGGGAGATGCACTAGCCCTTGGAGTAGCCCAGAATCCTGAGTACAAAAATGGCTTAAAGCTACCTTTCTGTGCTGAGCTGAGGAAGGTAAAGAATCCCAAACTATAGTTTAGTTTAAAAAAGATGAGGGAAGATGACTGTTGCATCCCCTAGTCAATGTTCCCTTAAATTCTGAAGGATAGTATATTATATCTTGACTAGTTTGCCTGGGAAACCTGTGGTAATTGCTTAACTGTTTAAAAATGGGTCACAGCTGGGAAATTATGCCTCGGTGTTTGTAATATGTTTTCTTCCAGCATGATTCATATGCTTGTTGATATCTTATATTGTCTAATGCAGGGGTCGGCAACCTTTCAGAAGTGATGTGTCAAGTCTTCATTTATTCACTTTAATTTGAGGTTTTGCATGCCAGTAATACATTTTAACGTTTTTAGAAGGTCTCTTTCTATAAGTCTATAATATATAACTAAACTATTGTTGTATGTAAAGTAAATAAGGCTTTTAAAATGTTTAAGAAGCTTCATTGAACATTAAATTAAAATGCAGAGCCTCCTGGACTGGTGACCAGGATCCGGACAGTGTGAGTGCCACTGAAAATCAGTTCATGTGCCGCCTTCGGCACACATGCCATAGGTTGCCTGCCTCTGGTCTAATGCTTAATTTCCTGATGATTATTTCAGATCCAGAAGCGGCAAGGTCAGGCAATTCCAAAATCACTACTACACTGGGACTAGTGGTCCATGCTGCAGGTAGGCTGAATAACTGTAAGATCTGTAAGGGACAATCTTCTGTCACTTTTCCTGTTTAACTTAAATAAACCTTTTGAATTTTAAATTGCAATAATTATTATATATTCACCAAAAAAGCCAGCACTGTGGGGATTTTTTATGTACATCTCTACCTCAATATAATGCCACCCGATATAACACAAATTCAGATATAACGTGGTAAAGCAGCGCTCCAGAGGGATGGGGCTGTGCGCTCCGGCGGATCAAAGCAAGTTCGATATAACGTGGTTTCACCTATAACACGGTAAGATTTTTTGGCTCCCGAAGACAACGTTATATCGAGGTAGAGGTGTATTTAGAAGCACATTTTCCATCTTTTCCTAAGTAAGCTAACTGAAGATTGTTTAAAAATGGTTTGAAAAAATCCACACATGGCCTGGGATATATGTCTAGATATGATTCAGATAAGAAGGATTTAGGGAGGTTTTTAGAAATCTTAATCACAGTAAACCTGATTTTTAACTTTGTAGGAGAGAAACTACTCTAGATGCTAAGAAACAACATAGAGAATTTTTAAAATGTATTAATAGTTGGGGGTTAAGTGTTAGCAATGCAAAATAACACTTCATCCAAAAATTTTAAGGGGCAAGGAACACCAATTTGTCTATTATAATTGCAGCTGTAACAGTATTATAGTATGTTTGGTCAGTCATTTAGGATTTAGTGAGTCCTCATGTCATGTATTTAGTAAATTACTTTTACTGTAAAATGAAGGCTGTTTTGAAAGCCTTGAATTTTTTTGCATCGTCTGTTTTATTTTAAAACAAAAGCAGAGTGATTGGCTCGATTAAACCCTAATATGAAAATAGTATTCTGCCTTCTGAAAATGTTCCTGGGAGCCTTAATTAGATACAATATTTTTCTTCATTTCTTTTCCTGAAGACTTGTGGTGCATTGTTAACCATCTGCCGCTCCAACTCCCGTGGTGGCTGCTGATCAGTGATGGATGAAGCAATACATACAAATATTTGTTATGTTATACATGTGGGGTTGAAATCTTTGTAATGAATTATTTATTCATTTATTGGGATTTCAGTTGTGCACAACGGGTTAGGCACTGTAAACACATGTAATAAAAAAGATACTTCTTGTTCCAGGGATTTTACCACTTAAATGCAAGTTAGATTTAGCAATTTGGTTAAATTGAACCTTTGGCTGCCTTATCTTCAATCTGCCCACTAATCTGTCCCCGCTGGGACCACTTCTAAAATTCCAAACCTCTGAGAAACTTTCATAGAGCAGTCACTTTGCAGGGAGTGGGAAGAAAGTTGTAATTTTGTGAGGGGAAAATCCATATTTGGTGGAGGGGAATGACTTGCTTGCAGGATGAGCAATATTCAGTGCTGGATCCATGGCTGGTTTTAGGTCCAATATCTTGCAGGCCACTGGGGTTAGAAAATGGTGCATTTAACCACTGGAAATGTAGGTATGTTCTCATACAACAAACACTCCTTGCCAATGAAATGGCAACATTTAATTCTACTCCTGGTAGGTTGGAAGATATTGGTCATCATTATACATTTCTATATAGAAAAGCTACCTTAAGTAACTTTTAGAAGTTTCTAAGATGTATTGGTTAATACTTTTCCCCCTGTCTTTCCAAGACCTTTACAATTTGGATTCATGGTCTTAAGATAAGCCACTTTTACAGATGGGAGAGGGGGATGTTGTGAAAAATAGTATCAATTTTAAATTTCTCTAAAACTTCTTTAAAGCCATTTTTCCTCTAAAAATATGTTCTATAAACAAAATATTTGTCTGTGTCATACAATGTTAAGGTTTTGATTCACACTCATTTGGGATGATCTGTTTAACTCATCCATTGCTTTATTGTTTATATATAATTTGTCTAGCTCAAACTCTCGTGAAGTCCTACACTTCCTCTAAGCTTCACACTTGTGTGTGTAATATAAATGCATACATATACACAAATTTTTTTGGATCTACCATGATAAAAGGCACTGTGTAAATGTACATCATGAAACAGATTTTAACCAAAAAATAGTGCTTCATTCATGCATGTGTTTTATATAAAAAGAGAGAATTTTTTTTATGAACAGCCAATTAACTGATTTGTATGTTTTTCTTTTGATTTTTACACAGTAAACCAATATTTATGTAACATTTAGGCAGTTCACAATTCCAAAAGTAATAATTAGAATTCTTTGTAAATTTGTAAAGATTAAAACTGATTTTCTGCTTTAAGTTTAGATAGGAAACCACATTCCATAACTTTTGAAATTAGTTACTAACTCTCTGTTCCCTGAATTATTCCAGTTTTATATTAGGACATACCAAAGACTGAGCAGACTCAGTGTGAAATCCTTGCGCTATTGAAGTCAGTGGCAAAACTCCCATTGACTTCACTAGGGCTAGGATTTTGCCCTCAAACCTCAGAGTGGCTCAGGAAAGGAATGGGGAAGCAAGTCAGAGAGCAGCTGGGTTAGTATTAAGGGTTTTTTGTAAGTAAGGGAAATTATTTGTAAAGCAATATACAATTTTATATTGGTAGCCAATGGAAAAATAAGTAAACCTTGTGATGTGTATGAATAATCAGTGAACTCTTATGCACTCTTTTGGCTTTCTACCCATTAAGCTGATGGTGTTGCATTGGGTGCAGCAGCTTCCACTTCTCAGACCAGTGTCCAGTTAATAGTGTTTGTTGCAATTATGTTACACAAGGTAAGTCCAGATAATAAATTCATACTTTCTTTTTTTAAAGGAAAGTCGATTTCTACTGCATGTAGAAGGAGTTAATTATTTGGGTTTCTTGCTTGAGTTAACCTCAGTATGTGGAGCTGCAGTGAAGTGATCGGGTGGTAATACAAAATAAGGGATTGGAGAACACAAGTATAATATTGGGTGGCTATGGGTATCAAAGGAAGCTATATCCAGTCAGTCTCAGTGGGGGAGGATGCATTTCATCTGTTCATTGACAAACCCAACTCCCTGCTGCCCAAACAACTGACTGTGACCTACAAAAATGGAGGAGAGAGAGAAAGGAGAACAGTATATTCACGGGAGGCAATGTAGTAGCCACACTGCTATAGTAGCAGCCACACTGTTGCAGCAGCGCAGCTGCATCTTGTCCTGTGAAGATTCTCTGTGCTGATGGGAGAGTGCTCTCCTGTTGGCATAATTACTCCACTTCACCGAGAGGCGGAAGCTATGTCAGCGGGAGAGTGTCTCCCGCCAACATAGCGCAGTGTGGACACCACTTAAAGTTGATGTAACTTGCATGGCTTTCACACCTCTGAGCAACGTAAATTACATTGACTTAAGCAGTAGTGTAGACCAGCCCCTAGGGATACTTGAAGAAGCCCTGGGAATATGGCAAGGGGTACTTATGTAGGTTATGTTAAAAGTATGGAAAACTGTTTCCTCCTGCTAGGATTCATTTCTATCTGTATGTGTGGTTCTCAGTGCTCTGGGAACAATATATACATATTATTACTCCTGGGGAAATTCTGTGCCAAAAAATTAAAAATTCTGTGCACAGTATTTTAGAATTTTCCTTATTTTATTTGTCAAAATTACATAATATAATCATACTATTTCAAAATACCCATCAGCAAGTGTGTCTGTAACAATACAGACAGCACAAAAGATCCAGGAAATGTTTTTTGACAAACAGATTTCTTACTAGGTGTATTAGCACATCTATATGGCTCCACAGAACAGACAACAATAATGTCCATGTATGTCAAGCACAGAAGACTTTAAGGGTATGTCTACACAGCAAAGAAATGCCATGTCAGCCAACTTAGGCTCACGGAGCTCAGGTTTGGGGGTTGTTTAATTGGTGTGCAGACTTTTGGGCTTGGACTAGAGCCAGAGCCCTGGGACCCTTCCGTTGGGCTGCCACGTGTCTGGTTTTCAACCAGAACATCTGGTCAAAAAGAGACCCTGGTGACTTCGGTCAGCACTGCTGACCAGGCTGTTAAAAGTCTGCTTAGTGGTGCAGCAGGGCAGGCAGGCAGGCTTCCTGCCTGGCTCCCAGGAAGAAGCTGACATGTCCATCCAGCTCCTAGGCGAAGGGGCGGCCATGGGCGCTCCACATGCAGCCCCCACCCTGAGCGCCAGTTCTGCAGCTCCCATTGTCCAGGAACTGGCCAGTGGAAGGTGCAGGAGCAGTGCCTGAGGGCGGGGGCAGTACATACGGGCAGGGGCAGCATATGGAGCCCCCTAGCCCCTCCACCTAGGAGTCGGAAGGACATGCTGGCCACTTCCTAGGAGCCACCTGAGGTCAGTGCCGCCCAGAGTCTGCATGCCAAAACCCCTCCTGCACTCTGAACCCCTTGGACCTAGCCACCCCCTCTCACACCCAAACTCGCTCCTGGAACCTGCACCCCAAACCTGTGTGCCAGCTCTGAGCCCCCTCCTGAACCCAAAATCCCTCTTGGAGCCCGCTCCCCCGCCTGCACCCAAACTCCCTCCTGGAGCCTGCACCCCGCCTTCCTGCCCCAGCCAGGCGCTCCTTCCCGCATACTGAACCCATCATTTCTGGCCCCACCCTGAAGCCCATACCCCCTCCCATACTTCAGCTCCCTGCCCCAGCACAGAGCCCCCTCCCACACTCCAAACCCCTCAGCCCCAGTCCCAAGCCCACTCCTGCACCCCAAATCCCTTATCCCTGGCTCCACCCCAGAGACTGCACCCCCAGCCGGAGCCCTCACGACTGCATCCTGGTGAAAATGAGCAAGTGAGCGAGGGTCGGGGAGAGCAAGCGATGGAGGGAGAGGGTATAGAGTGAGTGGGGACATGGCCTCAGAGAAGGGATGGGCTCTTGGGGCAGGGAGCAGGGCAAGGGGTTCAATTTTCTGCATTTAGAAAGCTGGCAACCCCACCCTCCCATCCTGCAGGGTCCTAGAGCCTGGGCTCCAGCCCAGCCCAGACGTCTACACAGCAATGAAACAGCCCCACTACACCCAAGAACTGTGAGCCCAAGTTGGTTGGCATGGACCAGCTGCGAGTTTTTCTTTGCTGTGTAAACATACCCTTAAGGGCAGTACATCCTTAGGAGTGAAGTTAGGCCATGATTTGGCACAGCACTTAAATATGTCCATAAAGTTCAGCGCCTGAGTATCCCCAGTGAAACTAATGCTTTGCCAGATTGGGGCCTTAGTGAGTGGCATGGTTTAGTAGTACTCGGCATGTCACCGTATAGTCACTGGACTAGAATTGAAATTGTTACAGACAATAGATTGGACGGGCAGTGGGTGTGAAGGGTCCAGCATGGCAGTGGCCGAGTGCAGGCTACTGGCTACCTGGAGGTGGGGGATCCTGCTGCCCCCATCCCCTCCCAGGGACACGGATGCAGTGGTAAGGCTGCACCCCACCCTGACACAGCACAAGGGCCGGGCTTGCCACAAAAACACCATGCAGCCCTGCCCCTCCATGCCGGCACACCATGATAGTGAGCGAGAGGGACAGAGTCTCACTCTCATACGTGCCCAGCCCTGCTGCCCGATCCGGGTGTGGGGGAAGCAGGCTCTGTCCAGCAGGAACTAAGTGTGGAAGGGTTTAGGTGTGAGGTGGGAGGGTTCTGTGTGGGACAGTGGGTGCAGGCAGCTCATTGGGGGGTGCAGGTGTGTGGGGGGATCTGGATTCATAGGGACTCCTTGGGGGGTTCCGGATGCAGGGGGAATTGGACTTTGTGGGGGGGGAGGCAGCAGGTGAAGGTGGTTGGGGCTCATCGGGGGGGTCTGGGTGTCATGGGGATAGGGCTCGGCCAGGAGGTCTGGGTGCAGGGGGTGTGGGGGTCCAGGTATAGCTGGTTGGGGCTTAGTGGGGGTGGGGGGACCTGGGTGCTGGGGACTTGGCGGGATGGTTCAGGTGCAGGGGGGTGGGGCTTGTCAGGATAGGGGGTTGAGTGCAGGGAGCTCAGGGGTGGTATAGATGCAGGCATGGGGGTCAGGATACAGAGGGGTGGGGCTCAGTGGAGCATCTGCGGTTGAGTGGATGCGGGCAACTACCTGTACAGTGATCCCTTCTCCCCATGGCTGGGGAGCCATGGGGGCAGGAAGCGTGTGTGTGTGTGTGCACGCATGTGTGTAACCCTCTGCAGCTTGGGACGGTTCCTGGAAGTGGGCTGACCCATCCCCAGCTACTCCATCCAGGGGAAGAGGAAATCCTGTCATGTCCCCCTGCAGCCTAGCCGGGGCTAGCAACTGGAGCACAGCACAGGGTAGGAGCCACCGGACAGGGCATCCCCAGCTCTGCCCCTTTCCAGCTCTGGGCACACCATGATAGTGAACAAGAGGGACAGAGTCTTTCATGCATGCCCAGCCTCGCCCACCAAGGCAGTGATTTATGTTTCCCCCGGCTGTTCCTGATGCCCAAATCAGACTCACCTGCTTGGAACTGCTGCCTGGAAGGGACACGTGAATCAGTTATTCTGCAGGAGACATTAATTTCTGCACAGAATTCTCCCAGGAGTAACGTATTAAGAGGTCTGTAGTCATTTTTCATCATTAAAGGGTGACTCTGAGATTGATAGGGTTACAGCATTGCAGACGTCTGAAGCAAAATTGAATTCAGTTCCTTATACTGTAATAAGTGTTTTGATACGTCTTCTGCCAATAAAGAAGAAACACCAAACTCCAAAGTTGGGGCAATAGCCTTTCAATTTCCCATTAATACCACATTAAACATGTATTTGTTCAGACCTTATTTGTAAATGGTATGGAAAAGATTTATTGGATCTAGTTTTCAAATACCTCAAGCACACAGTTGCACACCTAATTTATATGTGCAGTTATTGCAACCTACTGTAATCACAGTAATTAGTCATGCAGTTTGTTCAGACCTTTTGCCTATGTAGATTCATGCCTAAAGTGTTTGAAAAATCAGGCGTGCTGTGTTTTCACTTTTCACTTGTATAATAAGTGATATACATGGTAACCATGTTCTGGGATGACAACATTGAGGCCAAAAGCCACAGTGTTTTATAGGTCAGGATCTGGTTATTACAAAGTAAAGGGGAAGCGAACACTTATTATTCTGACATTTTAAATTTTTATTAACAATATTTTAAGTGTACAGTAAATATTTTTTAAATGCATGAAGAAAACTTTTTTTAAAAGTGGGTTTTCAATGAGATGCTGAAAGAATTTTAAAAAAATTGAATTTTTTTCTCTTCCTTACTCTTTCCACAATTACTGCTACTTTTTTCCCCACATATTTCCTTTCCCCACCTATATTTCCCTTCCTGCAGATCGACAGCTTCTCCTGCAGGCAGCTGCAATATATTTTAATTTATACTGTGTTTCAAAACTAAATTGGGAAGGAAAGATTGGGATTGTCCTGATGTAACCACGAATCTGATAGTTCTTGTGGCTTGTACAGAAGGGACTGTACTGATGGAAGAGGGGAAGTGGTGTCTGGTCTTGCTTCCACTGAAGTCAGTAGCAAAGCTCTCATTGATTTTAGTTGGATCAGAATTGGGCCTGAAGGAGCGAAATACATCAAAAAGATTGTTCATCTTTTACTGACAGTTTGACAGCCCCTTTTTTCTTTGCTTTGATGGCATTTTTTCTTTTTTCATGTAAATGCTGGAATTTTTCCTCCCTTGGCTGAAGAAAAGTCACTTAGGAGGCATATTTGTTTCTTGCAGGTAGCCTAAGAATTCTGATTACAAGAGTTGATCAGAACAAATTTTGATTACCAAAGCGAGTCAGAACAAAAGGGTTGTAGTTACTGATCAAATCAGTGCAGTAATGAAAATCCTGGCATTCAATAATAATACGTTGATTCATACGCTGTATTGTTGTTACGAAATAACCATCTAGTGATTATGCAAATAAGATAACCAGAACCAAAAAGAATGCAGAGAGTGGCATAACTGTTCTAGCTCAGTAACTGTAGAGCATCCCTGCACTCTAGTTGGAAATATTCCACTTCAGTATAGTTAGTAGGAATAATACATATTTACCACAACTTTTTTTTTGTCTTTGGACATCTTAAATTACAGGGAATCCTAGCCAAGCAGATATTGCACTGACTATTGTTCTTTTACAGGCACCAGCTGCCTTTGGCCTGGTTTCCTTTCTAATGCATGCTGGGCTGGAACGGAATCGAATCAGAAAGCACCTGCTGGTCTTTGCATTGGCAGCACCTGTTTTGTCAATGGTGACATACTTAGGGCTAAGCAAGGTAAATGTTTGGGATTTAATTTTGCCGGGAGCTTAGCAATTGGACTTGGGGGGCATGGAACTTCTTACTGGGCTTGTAGAACTCCAAACTGCTTCACCCACCGCCAATACATTTTTCCATACTATCTGCTGTAGCTGGGACTTTCCCCACCATATAGTTACAAGTTTATGAACAAAATTCTCAAAAAAGGAAGCTTCTGTTTGTTTTAACTAAACAAAAAATACTTTTCCACAATTCTGTGGCAGTTGAGTCTGCCATACAGTTGCATTGGGGAATCTAAATTTTCATTTTAAGAAGCTAAGTTGCCCTGTAAGTTTCATTGTAAGAAGCTAACCTGACAAATGCATATGATTGCTTTGTTGATCTCCTGAGTCTGCAAGCAGATATGCTGAAACAGTATCTCTGACATGTGGGGTTGTATCTCCATTCTCCTTGAAGGGGTTTTACCTCTGAAACATGATAATTTAAATCTTAACATTAACGGTTACAGTGCTGATAATTTTAGTGGAAACATTTAGTTGTTGTGTGTATCCATCTGTACTGGATTCAGTGGAAGATATTGGGGCCGTGGTATGGCTGTCACTGTCAAGGGGTTGTGAGTTCATGCCCCAGCTCCTTGAATCCCCTCCATGGTACCAAAAGCCTCAAACAGCTCCTGGGAGCTCAAACTCAAATCATCTCCCTTTCCTTCTATGGTGACAAAGGCCCCAAATGCTGCCCAAATCTTCCAGCTTTCCCCCTTGACAACTTCTTATATTGTCAATACAAAAATCTGCAGCACATCAAAACTGTAGGTGAAGCATACCATATACAGTATTTAATATTAAAACATAGTATCACAAGGGACACCGTACTTCTAGTAAGGTAAAAAAAAAAAATCTCAAGTTTTGAACATATACTGTAAATTTTGCAGCATTATCAAGTATCACTTAGTTCAGCATTGGTGTGCATTCAAAGTAGAGGCTTTGCTGCAGAACTTTGGTCCAGATCATGACAGAGTCCCTGGGACTTTGCTAATGCTTCACATTTACATGGAGCTTTTCATCCAGACAATCCATCTCCTTTAAAAACATGAGTCATTAAATCTCACAACTGTCCTGTAAATCAAGCATAGAAAACAGGCTGAGTTGCTAGTAAAGCCAGGAACAGGAAAACTAGGAATCGCAACTCCCAGGTGCACTGGTATGACCATTAGACAACTTGCCCACCCTAAAGGTTTGGATTTTTGACTATAGCAGTTCAAACATTCAAAGTGATCTGTACCTAAACATTTCTAAAAACATTTAATATTCATTTACATAATAAAATCCTGATATGTGTGTGTGTAGCGTGAACTCTGATTGAGACAGACCAGTGTTCCTTTGAAAAATCAAAAGATTTTCCAAGAAAAACAGACTTGCAACAATAAATGATGCACTGTTAGTGACCCCATACATCATCCCCTAGGAAAACCTCAGCATCTGCCGAGAATGAACACCCAATAAGATGCTCATTAGGCGAAGCCTCATTTGTTCATCTTAACTAGTTTGTAGTAAATACATTTAAATGTACCAGTGCAGTGGCTCTGAACCTTTCCAGACTACTGTACCCCTTTCAGGAGTCTGATTTGTCTTGTGCACCCCCAAGTTTCATCTCACTTACTTACTTACAAAATCAGACATAAAAATACAAAACTCTCACAGCACACTATTACTGAAAAATAGTGTACTTTCGTATTTTTATCATATGATTATAAAATAAATTAGAATATAAACTGAAGCTTTCAGTGTATAGTATATAGAGCAGTATAAACAAGTCATTGTATGAAATTTTGTTTGTACTGACTTTGCTAGTGTTTTTTATGTAGCCTGTTTAAACTAGGCAAATATCTAGATGAGTTCATGTATCCTCTTGGAAGACCTCAGTATACTCCCAGTGGTGCACCCTACCCCTGGTTGAGAACCACTACACATGTGTAACAGTCTTTCTATAAGTGCCTGTTAACTTATCTACAGAGGGTTGTATGTGGGAGGCTGATTTGGTTAGTGTATTGTATTTGTCTTCAGAGATCTGTCACCGAGCACAGCCTAAAATATAGCTCAATATACAGGGCCTAAGTTGAGACTCAAAATGCACCAAGTGTAGAACTTTCAGAAAAGTTCTTAGCGTTATAGATATTTCAGAACTTCCATCCTCCAGTTGTTCAGTATAGTTGATATAATAACCTAAGAAAGTGGCCTAATACAAAGCCTGACATTTCTTGCAGTGAGTAAAAAGGTAAATACTGCAATTTGGAATTGAAGTCTCTGTGAAGAGATGTGAAGGAAGAGTTAGGATGCATAAATCTGTTCCTTAATCCAGTGTTAAAATTGTAATGAGAACTAATCAGAAGTCAAGGGATAAAAGTGGTAGTGGTATCCATATGTAAGATGTGAAAGGAGACTGTCATGTTCTCTGCATACCAGAAAGTGACATGTCTATTTAGGTTTATGTGCTGTTTCTCACCAAGATTTTTTTTCCTAAGCATTTGGTATATTTTTCTGTCATGTTATGCCTAGGTGACTTCATATTCAGGTCCATTCAGAACATTGTGGCATGCCTTCTTGCCTGTATGTGTGCCATCGCATCATCTCGAATTCTGAAAGGTCTCCACTTGTTCCCCTTCCACTGCAGTTTGCTCTCCTCATGTTCAAGGGCTCCTTCTCTTTTCAGTCTTTGCTCTGTCAGTTTTGATCATCCTTCCTGTGTCAGGTGCTGAATTTTATACTCTCGCTCTCTGTAAAATAGCCTTTTTGCCTTATTGATATCCCATCTCTCTTTGTAAAAAGCACAGCTCAAAACCCACCTCATCTAGGCTGTCTACAAACAGTGAGTTGTCAACCAGGTCACTGCACGTGTGCTTATCACACCTGTCCCAATCTAAATTTTCGTATCTACTGTCGCCTTTCTGTAGCAAATCCACTGCTGTAACTCGCATAGATGATGCGCTATGAAGTTGTATAAAAGGATTCTAGAAGAAAGGACAGGAAGAGACTTTGAGTAAATAGCCTGGGAGAGAGACACTAGAAAGGAACCATGCTAGCAACAACACCATTTACACAGTAGATGGTGAGAGGTTTGTTGGGTTTGTTAATAAAAAACACCAGTGAGGGATCTTTGTTGATGGGTCATTGGTTTTAGGCAGGCTAAGAGCTGAGTTTTGAGCAGCATTTTAGAAGAATAGGGAATTGGGGAAGCAGAAATAATTATGGAGCTAGTGCAGTTGCAGATGTAAAGAATTAACCTCTACTTGCCAACGTTGGCTTCCTCTCCTATGTCAGAGGGATAGGTTGAGACTATACCAGGGAATAAGATCACAGCGATAAATGGGAGCTTGACCAAAGAAGGACCTTAAAAATGAATGGACAGATTTTGCATTTTATTACCTATGGTTATGTGTAGTGTGATCGTAATCATGGTGTGGCAGAACCTCTTCTATAAGTGACATACTAAAGTAAAATGAATAGAAGGATCCTTGATCATTCTTAACATGTTACACGCATCCCATGTTTGTAATAATTTTGTATAGAACCCCTGGAACATGCACAGTGCTCGCTGTGCTTACAGTGTAAATACTGCTGGGTGGGCATCTATTACCTGAAATCTGATCTCATTGAAATGAGTAGCAAAACTCGCATTGACACAGTGGGAAGAGAACCAGGCCTTTAAAGACTTGAGGTCATCTTAAAATCTAGTCATTTAAAAAAAAATTAACTTCACTGTGTGAGCGCCAAATTTTATGGTTTTACAATGTAATTTTCCTATTTTAAAAAGTATATTTTGCTCCTCTGTTGCTGTGTGAAAGACTCACACGAACGGGATAACTGACTATACAAGAGAAACAGTTCAATTTACGATACACACAATACTGCCAAATGCACAAAGTAAACTGGAAAAAATATATTTAATTCCTCTGATCTTATAATGTCAGATGCTACTTGAAAGTATAAGTCGTTAAAACATTTTCAGACACAAGTGTGGTATCTTTTTTTTAAAAAAGATTATCGCTTTGAAAGAATGATTGTTGATCAAATCATAATGAAGTTGGAATGTTAAGGGTTTTTTATTTATTTGTTGAATCTGTTGTAGTTTGGATTCATTTTCACTCTTCCCCCCTCCTTTTTCTCTTTCACAGAGCAGCAAAGAAGCCCTTTCAGAAGTCAACGCCACTGGAGTTGCCATGCTTTTCTCTGCTGGGACTTTCCTTTATGTTGCCACAGTGCATGTCCTCCCAGAGGTAGGAGGAATGGGGCATAGCCACAAACCTGAATCAACAGGTGGGAAAGGACTCAGCCGCCTGGAGGTGGCAGCCCTGGTCCTTGGCTGCCTTATTCCTCTAGTTTTGTCCATCGGGCACCAGCACTAAAGGTTCAAAGTCACTGTTCTCCTTGATCTTGTATGAGCAGTAAATGTCAGCTGCTCTTTTCATCGTTGTCTCTCTTACCCCATCATCCACCCCATCTGCACTGTGGAGTTCAGAGGGAAGCTTGATTCCAACATGAAGAATTCTGGAAAAACTTTTAGTGTAGCAAAATGTACTTTGGCAGCCGGACATAAATTCTGTGTAATTTTCTTTTCTGAAGACATTTGATATTTTAATTTTGATTTCTGGCCCCTATTCTCAGGGAAGATGGACTTTGAATTTTAAGAAAGGTGAGTGGGGAAGAATTTAATGGCTCATCATGAAATTGCAATCACCAAAGTATTCTGTAACTCAGCGTTCACAGCTGAGAATAAAACAATGGATGGATGCCTTTTAATATGTGGAAATCTTCTTGCCAGTAGAATAGGGGAACCTCCCCTACAATTTTTTTATGTTATCCTGACATATGTGACTGATCCATGTAATATCAATGCCACAAGCCTTGCTGTAAAGATGCAGTGCTCAACATTCTGGTTAATGCACTTGTTGCAAAAGACAAGAAATGTGGATTGGAAGAAACATTATTGGACAAAGATTAGAGAAAGTCCAGGATATGAGAATTCAGCTAGTTAAGTAGGTGGAGATGACTTTTGCATTGCATTCCCTGGATTAACACAAAGAAAACAAGGAAGTCCTAGAAACAAGGAAATACTCTGTTTTTACTTGGTTTATGCAATGGCTTGTTACATTATTTAACAAAAAAGAGAAACAAAGCACACTTTGGAAGTGGATCTCCCATCATGTCTGTAAAGAGTAGCAACCAAAACTGTAGAGGCAGTTAGGAATCTGGCACCAGGGCTGCACTGCTTCTATCCTTGGGAGACACATACACAGTGTCTTTTTAAATCAAACCGTTCAGGGTTCTGAGTGGAGATCTGATGAAGATGGGTTTTGAGGGACCAGAGAACTATACTAGCTCATTTACAAAGGGCTTAAACTAGTGGTCTGTTTTTTTTTTTCTTTCATTAAATAAAGAATATTAAGGTTAACGAAACAAGATCTCTGGTTAAATACTCATACTCTGGGCATATTGGCAGGTGGACGGTGTGTCTAAACTAATTAACTGCTCTGCTCTGCTAAATCTTCATACCAAAAAGCAAGAAGCATTTTGTTTTTTGTTGAGAACCTATTAAAATCACACCTTTCTCCTTTGGGAATCTTGCAATCCACCACCTCTTGATTATGGTTGGTTGTTGTGATGCTCCTCTGGGACTCAGTCCATTGCAGCTTAATGATAAAAGATACTCTCTTTATCAAGACATGCCTTCTCTTGTCAGGCAGTGTTTTTGTTTAATTATGCAAGAAATGGTACATTTTAATAACTGTAGTGCATACAAATTCAAAACAGTTGACATGCACAGATTGAAAACACAACTCTTTGTTTTACAAAAATTGCTTTTATGTTGCATCCATTTTAAGCCCTAGTCTGACTCTATCTGCACTTCTTATGTATAATATTGCCAAAATGTTTTTGTTTAGTCATTTTCATTGTTTGAAACAAATCTTCAAAGCTTGAAATCACTGCTTTCTAAAGGAACATATTGTCTCCTTGTGAAAGAGAGAGTCTCCTTCTTCCCTCGCCATCTGTTTCTTATGGTACACAGGCCATCATGGCTCTGACTTCTTTACTTCATTACATCCTCATTATCTTCTAGCTCAGCAGTGGGTATCAGCATGGCTCTTGGAACAGGATTTATTAGTTTAATTAGTAATCACTCTGTTCAGTGGCTTTGTAGCAGCACAAAAACAGTAATCCACGATCAGATTTTAACAGTGGTGACTGCTTTTTTGTTTTTTACCGTTAGAAAGTTGGATTTGAAAATCAATGCAGAATTATTAGAATGTAGAAGACCTTCCCACAAGACTAATTATTTTAAGGTAGATAAAATATTAGACCTAAACCATGGTACATGAAACTAGGCCTGTAAAAAGCTGTTGTGTTCTGAAAAGCAATAGCAAAAATAGCACCACCTAACTGACTAAATCTATTCCCTCTATGTATTTAGTCATGCCTAGTTTCTCAAGAGACAAATACAAATCTACTTCCGTTAACTCTGAAAAGCCAACACAGCTCAGCTAGAGAGCTGGATTCTGTTCCCTGTGCACCACCACAATTGTGGAACTGTTTGCAATGACAAACGTGTGTAAATCCACTGAAGGCAGTGATGGTGCACAAGTGTCACTGAGAGCATAATTGGGCTTGTAGAACCTTTTTGACAGGTGGTGGTGACAGGCAACATACAACATACAAAGAATCCTGCTCTTAGACCTCTTGGTAAATTTGCAGGGCTGACAGTTATGAAAAAACACCAATTGTATTTGTAAACTGAGCAAATCTGATCTGTAGTCATTGGCAGAAAATGAAAATGGAACCTCCTTGGTGACACTTCTGCAGTTACATTTTGGGATAGAACCATACTTCAAGTTTGCTTCCATTTTTCCCCAGCATGTGCTTATGGTTATCTTTCAACATCTGTGGTTCAGCTTCAGCCATCAGAAACCCATACATCACTTTTACTGTCCCATTTACCATCTTTTCCTGCCAGTCTGCAGTATTCAGCCAGAACCTTTCTCTGTGGACCATTGCTTATTGAGGAGGAGACATTTGACCAAATCTCTCTCCCCTGCTGACATAGATTCTGGCAGGTTTACCATAGTGATAATTGTCTTCCTGTTGGCATTGCTAAGAGGGTTCTGTCAGACTTCTTGCCATGGACATGTCATAAGATAAAGTCTCCAACTTCTGGGCCAATTGCCAGTGATGATAACGCTCGGTTTAGTATTGTATAAACTAAGCTTGAGAGGCCAGAGCATTAAGCGTTATTGGCCAACATATAACAGTGCAAGAGTCTGAAAAGGGTTCACAAATTAAAATGTCTACAAACAAAATGGGGATAGAAGGCCCAGTTATGTGCAATTTTCACTTCGCAGTTTGACTAAGTGGCATAAGATTTATGTTTTTTCCTGTCCACTTTGAACTAGCTTAGTTTTTTTGGCTGCCTTAATGGTATATATCTGTTGAACTGTTGTTTAAACTTATATGGCTGAGACTGCTGCAGTTAACAAGGGAATTGGGGGTTATCAGAGAGATGCATAGCAGAATGTAAAGTTTCGTTGTGAATATAGCAGAATGTAAAGTTTTGAGTGCTTGTTCATGTCCATTCCAATCAGGTGTACAATGGCCATGAGCCACAGGCAATGCTGGTACTGCTGGCAGCAGCACTGCCAACAGAAGTGCCAGCACTGCTGTTGCCCCTTATAGCTCTGGCACCGACCCTCCTGTCAGTGGCGCCGCCAACAACTACAGCTTCGATTCCACTGGCGTCGATGATATTGGCACCGCCGGAACCAGTAACTTCAGCACCAGCCTCAGCACCGATATTTCTGCCTCCAATGGGCCCGGCATTGCATGCTGTGGAATACGATGTGTCGCGAGACCCATGGGGTGCTGAAAGGAGTGAGCAGGGTCCGCTGCCAGGCCTTTCCTCCTCATCCTCTCTGGATGAAGCGGTGGCAGGGATGTCGACTGCTCCAGCAGCTCTTACACCGTGCTGCCCAGAACCTGGGCATACAAGTGGAGGAGGTGGTGGAGGAATCAGACCCAGTCACTGAAGCTGGGGTCTGCCACAGGGTTCTGGTCATCTCTACAATCGTCTTTATTAAAAGCAAGGCGACACAAGAGGAACCAGGGGGTGCGAGGATGTCAGGCTTGTTGGAGGCCGAAATATTGGTGCCGAGGCAGGTGCTGAAGTTGCTGGTTCCGGCGGTGCCAATATCATCGATGCCGGTGGAATTGAAGCTGTAGTTGTCGGCGGTGCTGCTGACAGGAGGGTCGGTGCCGGGGCTGTAGAAGGCAACAGCAGTGCCGGTGCTTCTGTTGGCGGTGCCACTGCTGGCGTTGCCTTCAGCTCATTACAACCCCCGTGACCATTGTACGCCAGGTTGGAATGAATATGAACAACACATCTCTAAGAACAACAGTTACAAGAAGGTGAGTAACCATTTTTTGCCTCAGGTGACCAAATCTATCCTAATTTTAGTTCATCATAGTAAATTATTTTCTTTCAACATAAGATTTCAGTTAAATATGAGTTGGAGTGAAAACATCTCTGATCATACCTCCATCCTCCCTCTTTATCTGCCACAATAAAATCAACATGTAGTTATCAATTATCACCATCTCTTGTCAGTTTCCATTCCTCAGGAAACTTAGTTGCAAATAAATTCTTCATTACTCTTCCATTTTTGTCTGTAATGTCCCTCCTTATATAGGCTTTCAGTTGTAATGGGGGTGGAAAATAGGTACACCCAGACAATACTATCTGATTGGCTTGCATTTTTCTCTTCTTTTTCCAAATCCTACCCCCAAACCAGAACTCTCCACATCAGCCAATTTATCAGATCCTGATGGTTGAGTTGATACTAAGAATCAATTAGAGTTACATCTGTGTTAGTCCCAATGAGTTCAGCTATTTCATTGACTGTTCTGATTTCAGTCTTCCTCGTATTAAAGGCAAAATATTTTTTCAGTACCTGATGACAACTGTGATACAGGAGCCTCCTTTATATTTACAGATGTGAGAATGGCAGAGCACTCACACCAGGATAAAGATGTTTTGATGGCTGCTCCGTGTATTGTAAGTTGGCCATGAATTAAGCACGAGAACCTAGTGTCTACATCTGAGCTTCAAAGAGCGTTCCTGCGTGGAATATCGTAAAACTTTAACGTTATCCAAGAGACCCAGGAGAACCACAGTATTTGTTCAGGAACTACTGTAGAGGCTGGTGATTGTCTTACAGGATTTCTTGGCAGTGACTAACTTATGCTGTTATTGTCAACTATACTCAGAATAACATGGAAAGGCTATGGAATAAGTATGTTGCTGTTGCTCTCTTCTACGTTGTCTCCTTGATCATCCTCAGGAAATCTGGGGGGAGGAGTTTGGTTGCTTTTGTCTATGGAGTTGTGGGGAACCTGTCCAATGAATTTCAGATTCAAACTTTTAAAAATATCAGCTTTCCTCATTTTCCTTTGGTTGCATCTTCCAGAAGCTCAGGCTTTCCAGGGAATAAAATTGCCTGGTTACTGCAGTTAAAGTGACTCAGAGTACTGAGCTGTAATTTTAATGTCTTTTCAAAACCATTTGTATACATGAAATCATTCCATGAATGGCTGCCTTATCATTTTTTTGTTTTTTTTCCACTTTAATTGTGAATGGTTAAAAAAATCATGTTGTTGGTTTTTTGATTTGTTTTATTATATTAAATTTTTATTAGGTGCAGTGTTTAAGAGTTGGCTTCTCATTTATCATATGAGGTTTTGTTAGAGACCATGTGAAGAGCAGTGGCACTTCAAAATAGTGCTGCGGAAGACCAGTGCATTTTATTTTTATGTACAGTAAAACCTTGGAGTTACGAACACCAGCGTTACGAACTGACCAGTCAACCACACACCTCATTTGGAACTGGAAGTACACAATTAGGCAGCAGCAGAGACTTTATTAAAAAAAACAAACCAACATACAGTACAATGCTGTATTAAACGTAAACTACTAAAAGGAAAGTTTTTTTAAAAAAAGTAAGAAAACGGTTTGTGTTTGTTTCATTTAAATTAAGATGGTTAAAAGCACCATTTTTCTTCTGCATAGTAAAGTTTCAAAGCTGTATTGAGTCAGTGTTCAGCTGTAAACTTTTGAAAGAATCATAACATTCTGTTCAGAGTTACAAACAACCTCCATTCCCAACGTGTTCATAATTATGAGATTCTATTTTATAGGCATTTCTGTTGGAGTACCCCACAGAAATTAAAGCTACAAGAGTAAGCTGATGAGAGGCAGACTGTCTGAGCTCTGTTACTGGGGCAGCCACAGAGAGCGTCTTTGCCCAAGATTCCCACTAGCCAGAAAGAAGTTGGGATTACAGTGAGGGGAATGAGAGTGGGTGTCAGGAGCAGTACTGCCAACCACAAGTATTCAATACTCATGAATTAGAGACCCCTGAAATCATGACTGGCTTAAAACTGACTTAAATATTAATAGTCACATTGGCTTTTTTCCTGTTTCTGATTTTTTGAGCCTCGAAGGGGAAATAGCCAGCCCTCAATTTGCGTGTGAGCATTGCAGATTTAAAAACTCAACAATAAATGCACAAACAAAATGTAAGCCTCTCTGCTGGCTTCTGGAGGGGACTCTACTTTGCCTCGCCTCTCCTCACCTTTGGGCTGTGGAGAAGCTGCCATCTGATCTTCATCTCTCTGTGTACACCACATTCCCCTGCAGCCTCGTTTTCCATCTATCCTCCACATGCTCTTTCCCCCAGCACACATGCCGTCACAGCACCTCTGTATCCCGCTCTGGCTCCTGGCATTCCCAATAGCAACAATGGAAGGCAGTGGCTGTCTCTGCTCAGGGCAGCCTAAACTTCCTCTTTTCAATACTGTAGGGAAACAGGAGCCCTCTTAAATGAGGGCAGATTGTGACCATTTTGAAAAAGACTCCTTCCTGGGTTTCTCTTGAAAAGAATATATTTGCTGATGCACATATTTTCAGTTATAAAGGCTAACAGAAAATAACCTGTGGACCTACGTCCAAGAGATTGTCAGAAGTTTGAAGAGGTGTCAGAGAAGTTTTGTCATATGGTTTTTGAGCAAAAAGGTACAAAAAAGATGATTTACCAGGACATACTTCTTACAGATCTGCAGATTTAATGGGAGACCCTCAGAAAATTCAGTCCTTTTTCAGATTGTATGCTATGAACTTGGGGGAGGAGACACTATATTTGTCATACAAAATAGGTCAAATCCTTGCTTTAAGTGAAAAACTTAGTGCAACCTTAACAGTGGAGTCACAACCAACACCTCCAGGCTAACAGCTTGTTTTTATCAAACTTCAGTTTGGGGCCAGCTTTGACCTGAGTGACCCTTTGAAAAGGTAAGAAAATTAAAATGAAATGTTTGTATGCTGTGTACAACTAATCTGTATAATGTTAATGTTTGTTTTACAGTACCCTGAGTGGGTTAGCTTCTATAGAATACATTTTCCCTGCCCTGAAGACTTTACAATCTTCAGCCTTCAATTTGCAATGCAAGTTCCATATATGAGGACCCTTACATCTGTGCAACATCCCATAGAAGTCTAAGGGACTTTATGCATAAGATCTGAAGGTCCACATGCCAGGATCCAAACAAAGACATGCCTTTCTATTACAGGAGGTTACTGAGGCAACATTTCAGTGTTTCTCCAGAGTTGTACATGGATGTATATCTAAATTTGTATATTGCATTCGTCGCCAGACAGAGAGAACCTTCGATCCTTATGGCTCTTCCCAACCAGTAGGGTGATATATTATTCCTGCTGCCAACAATGCACAGTCCCCCCGCCCCACAGTCTTTGTTCTGCTGCTATTCTCCTGTTGCTCAAGCTGAGACTTGACGTGTGTTTTGCACAGTAGCTGCTCCTGTGCCCATAGCCAAGAATCTGTCAGCATTTCTTTTCGAAAAGTGAAACCTATCCCTGAAGAGATTTTATAACCTTTGTCCTGAATGTTAGTTATGTATTGGTTTTTAGTACATCACCCATTGCAGCAGCTCTGTAACAGTTAAAACCCATAGTTTTAGCGTAAGTCTCCCTTTTAACTGTCTGCTGTTGTGCTTAAAAGTCCCATGTAAACAAATACGCTTTGCATTGTTCCTTAAAGCTCACTATACTTGGCTCTGAGCGGTGGAGAGAGAATGGAGTGTGTTCCACCAGCAAGGGATCCGCAACCAAAGATATACCACTGACTATAAAACTCCAGAAATCATCGTCATGAAGAACAACCCAGTAGATCTTAACTGCTGTAATGCAACCAAGTTAGGTGGCCTCTTAGGTAGTTGACTCCTAGACTATTCAGGACTAAAAGAGCCTAGTCAGTACCTTGAATTGCACCTAGAAACATCCAAGTCCATGTCTAAGGTAACTGCACTTAACCTGCATTGCAGTGATACAGATTAGGAGCATTGTACGGAGATCAGTGTTAAGTGAGGATGGGGCTGCATTCACTTGACCTCATGATAGGAGTCACTGCCAGCTTGAATCCCATCCTACAGAGTCAAACTTGATAAGCCTTTTTTAAAAAAGTGCTCAAGGGGTGAGTGTTTTGTGTGTTGCTTCACTAGTTTTTTAAACCCCTTTTCTATTTCATGCACCTAGCCACCATTGAGATAGGTGTAATATAAATACATACATTTCCAGAAGAATTGGGGGGAAATTAAGCTCTTGTAGGAAGTTCAGGTATAGCCTCTATTGTTAAAATACCTTGAAAGCACCACCCATTATATGCATTCCAAAGGTAAAGCATCTGCTCTTCAAAATTATTGTCATTAATTGGGTTAAAAAAAAATCATCCTGGGCTGAGAAAGTTTAGCAGTCACTAGACAAAAGAGGGGTTTCTTTCCTCCCATATCCCCTTCGGTTCAATCACTGCACACAACCTTGTCTGAGATGCTGCAACTTCAAAACTTAACGTATTTTAAAACCATTTTCCACTCCCCGCTCCACCGCAAGCAATAAACCCATGATATTCTGAACTAATTGTTTGAGGTGGTTGACTTTTCTGCTAGTTCAGCATAAAATTTAAAGCTGACTTATTCAGTTAGAAAAATGCATTTCTCCATGCAAACTTAAGTACAATAATGTATACTAATAATTTATTGCTATTGTCTATTCACCAGTGGGAGATCCAAGGTGAATTAGTGATTTTTGCAAATTAGCTAGTGAACAAATAGAAAGGGGACTCCAGGCTAAATGCTTGACAAAATTTACTTTGTTCTTTTAATTAACAATTGTAGCTCAGATTTAATTATTTATGATGCTTCATCATATAGTAGTAAATGTACTGTTAGACATCATTTTTACAAAATGCTCTGAGGAATGCAAGATCTAACCACTTGTTGAAATCATTACAGAGAGATGAGCAAGAAGAGACCACCTTTTTGTTACAATAGTTACTACTAGCAAGTTAACATTCCCTACCCCATAGGAGTTTAACTTATTGCAGTATTTTCTATAAATACAACAGTAAATGTTACATTTGTTTTGGGGGCAATCACTGGGCAATCACTGTACAAAGTATGTATATTCATGCAACAGCTGTATTTTTATCAACGTTTTTTCAGATGCTGTTAGGGCATGTGCACAGCAGGAAGAATGAGCTGAGCTGTTAGTTTGTGTCAATGTGCAAATTAAAACATATTACTGATGTGTGCAAGTCTTAACAAAATATCCCTCCAGCCAGAATTACAGCACGTTCTACCTTTCTTTTTGGAGCATTTTCTCTGTTGCCTAAAGTATCTATACCTTAACTATCAGCTATATTAGAAGGCATGATAAAAAAATGCCTTTTGCCTAAGGCTTGCAGGGACTACATAAACAATGAAAAGTGAGATAACAATGACTAAAATCTAAAATATAAAGCATTTAAAAATAAACCTAAAAAGCCAAACAATGTGAAATAATGGAGAAGAGTTAAGATATACAGTGTGTGTTTTGCACAATATGTTAATTCAGTGACTCAAGTGATTATTTCAATGTGAACACAGTCTAAGTTGGAGTCCAGGGAACGCCTGTGATTTGCCTACTGGAATTTGGGGACAGAAAAAGGAGATACTGTTGCAATTAATGTGCTAGCCAACACCATTGCCACTAATCTGGTTTGTCTGTTATACTTGACAGTTATTAGGAGTTGACTTGAGAGCACCATCCCCAAATTGGTGAGGGTGACTGGAGAATAGCTAATTTGCCTGTGTTTACGAAAGAGGAAGACAGTAGTGATCTGGGCAATTGCAGGCCTGTTAATCTGCCCTCAGGAGTATGTAAGGATTTAGAAGAAATAGTGAAGGGAAGGAATAATTAAATTCATGGAGGTAAATGGTAAAGGGGATTTAATGCAACATGGGTTTACCAAAGGTACATCATGCCAGTGTAACCTGATTTCCTTCTTTGAGAAAGATTTTTTTTTTTAAATTTTAGATTAGAGAAATGCAGTAGATCTAATATGCTTGGACTTCAGGAAAACAATTTACGCGGTACCCCACATGGTACTAGGGAAATTATTCATTACATATGGGAAGATATAGATCAGTACAAGAATTATAAGGCGATTAAGGAACTGGCTAAAGGGGAGAAGGCAATGGATTGTGCTGAAAGGTGAATTATCAGACTGGAAGGAGGTTACTAGTGGAGTTCCTCAAGGATAAGTCTTCGGACCAACCTTGTTCAGTATTTTTATTATTTATATTGGCACACAAAGTAGGAGCATGCTAATGAAATGTGCTGATGGTACAAAGTTGGGTGGCATCATCAATGCAGAGAAGGATCAGAATATTGCACAGAAAAACCTGGATGCCCTTGAAGATGAGTGACAGAAATGGGATGAAATTCAATAGTATACAGTGCAAGGTCATGCACTTAGGCTCTAATCAGAAGAATTTCTGCAAGAAGCTGGGGTCTCAGCAGTTGGAAGCAACAGAGGAGGAGAGAAACCTAGATGTGCAGATCCATCACAGGATGACAATAAGCCAACAATGTGATGTGGCTGTGAAAAAGGCAAATACATCCTGGGATTGCATCAGGTGAGGCATTTCTAGTAGAGAGAGAAACCTGTGCCTTGCCCAATGGCATTAATATAAGACCTCATTTGGAATATTCTGTACAATTCCAGTCACCCACATTAAAAAAAAGATGGATTTAAATTGTAACAGGTGCAGGGAAGAGCTACTAGGATGATGAGGGGATTGACTGAAGGGCCTATCTTATGAGAGGAGACTAAAGGAGCTTGGCTTGTTTAGCCTAACCAAAAGAAGGCTGAGAAGGGATATGATTGCTCTTTATAAATACATTGGGGGGGCATCTATTTAAATACCAGAGAGGGTGAAGAGCTTTTAAGCTAAAGGACAACATTGGCATAAGAACAAATGGATAAAAATTTGCCATGAACAAATTCAGGCTAGAAATTACAAAACGGCTTCTAACCATCAGAAGGATGAGCTTCTGGAACAACCTTCTAATAGGAGATGTGGAAGCAAGCAACTTAATTAGTTTCAAGAGAGAGCTGGACACATTTAAGTGCAATTGTATGACAGGATTGCTTGTGATGGTAGGGGGCAGGGCTTCCAAGCTCGCCCTGTTTTCATGTCTTGTTTGTAAAGCTCATGTGTCAGGGTTTCAGCCAGCCAGGGATTTTTCCTCACCCAGTACGTTGTTTGTTTGTTTTTTCTTTAAATCTCCTTCCTCTGAAGCATCAGGAGTGGCCACGGCTGGAGATGGGACAGTGGGTGGGGAGGACCAGTGCCTCAAGGTGGCACTGAGCATTCTCTCTCTCTCTCTCTCTCTCTCTCGGCTGACTGGTTCTTGCTTGCAAGCTCATAGTCTAACTTATCGCCATATGTGTGGTCAGGAAGGAATTTCCCCCCGGGTCAGATCAGCAGAGACCTTAGGGAATTTTCGCCTTTCTCTGTAGTGTGGAGGAGCAGGTCACTTTCTGGGATTATCTGAGTATATTACTGTCATTTCCCTGCCATTACGGGGGCTGCAAGTGCTGGTGCACCACAAGCTTTCCTATTCTGTGCCTCTGCTACAGAATAGACAAGTCTCCTGTGAGCTGTATAATTTTAGTCTCATTTTGGTTGCTGAATTTAGTGTGCAGGGGTGCTGGTGGCCTGTGATGCACAGGAGGTCAGACTAAATCTAATACAGCAGTTCTCAAACTCTGAGTAGGGACCCCAAAGTGGGTCGTTACCCTGTTTTAAGCGTTAAACTTGCTGGGGCCAGGGGCTGAAGCCAAAAGTCCAAGCCCCACCACTCAGGGCTGAGGCCAAAGCCTGAGGGCTTCAGCCCTGGTGGCAGGGCTCAGGTTACAGCCCTCATAGGCTAAAGCTCTCAAGCTTCAGCTTCACCCCCCTCTGAGTGGTGGTGCTTGGGCTTCGGGACCCCTTCCTGGGGTCATGTAGTAATTTTTGTTAGATGAGGGTTGCAGTGCAGCGAAGTTTGAGAGCCCCTGATCTAGTAGTCTCTTTTGGCCTTCAGCTCTATGACTCTGACTGTTTCAATCTCTTCCCATAATGTTCATTCTGTTTTTAATAGATTTCCCTAACAAAATGCTAAGCTTAAGTTGGTGCCTTATGATTTTGCAACACATAGTGAGGAAAATCTGCAGGGGCTGGCAATTACTCTGTTTGGTTTTTAACTAGAAGTGTTTCAAATGTTTTGGGTATTTTGTGTTTCTAAGTGAGGAAGAGTGAGCTGAGGTAGATGTCAGCGAGGGAAGATATCCTCACCCTAGAGGCCACTGTCATAGCAAAGACACTAGTGCTGGCTGACCTGAAATGCAGGAATGAAACATCTAAGAGACGGGTAGAACCACAGAATGCAGGTGGAGGTCTGCATGGTATTCAGGGAACAAGCCTTCAATATAGTCAAGTTCCTTATTGTTAAATGCAACCTGGCAGCCTTATGCTCCCTTTTTTGCTTCTTTATGATGGTTAAGGAAGGCTTGAAAGTTTTTTTTTTTTTTTCCCTTGACTTAGGAATCTCATTGGGTATAGTTCACTCTTGTCCTCCCTCTTTCTGGAGGTCTACTTGGAAGTTCCAGAGATGTGGACTTGGGAGGTGTCATAAACAGAGTATTAAGGGTTAATGTCTCTTATACCTGTAAAGGGTTACAAGCAGGAAACTGGATACCTGACCAGAAGACCAATCAGAAGACAAGATACTTTTAAATTCGGGTGGAGGGAAGTTTGGATGTGAGTTCTTTGTTCTTGGGTTCTTCTCTTGGAGGGTCTGAGAGAGACCAGACATTACTACAGGCTCTCTAAGTTTCTTTTCATATAGTAAGTAAAACAGGCGGTTTAGGCTTTTTAATTGTTTTACTCTATTTGCATTTGTGGATCTGGCTGGTTAACTTTTATATGTGTAGTTGCTGGGAATATTTTGATTTGTATTGGTACTGGTGGGAAGGTCTCTTTCTGGTGTCTGTAAGCTACAGGACCCTCTAATAGTTACATCTTGAAGTTACAGAGATAATTCTTTACTTTTTCCTTTCTTTTATTAAAAGATTTCTTTTTAGAGAACCTAATTGATTTTTTTTGTTTCCCTTGTGTTATTCCAGGGGATTGGGATAACTCACCAGGACGGGTGGGGCAGACCGGAGGAGGGAGAGATAAAATCTCTCTCTGTTTTCCTTGAATCTGTTGGCCTCTTTGTGAAAGGGAAGGGAGATGCTTCCCTATATGGTGATTTAAGAGGTTAGATCAGTATCTCAGAATAGCCCAGGGAGGGAAGTTCTGGGAGGGGAAAAGGTGGGGGAATGGTTTATTTCTCCTTGTTTTAAGAATCCAAGGGATCTGGGTTCCTGGGGTCCCCAGGGAGGGTTGGGGAGGTCAGAGTGCCCCAAAACACTATATTTTTGGGTGGTGGCAGCCTATCAGCTCTAAGCTGGTAATTAAGCTTAGGGAAATTCATGCTAGTATCTCATTTTCTGGACTCTAAGGTTCAGATTTGAGAAAGAATGCTAGGACAGGAGGGTTTTCAGCCCTAACTGAAAGGAATGGAATATTGAAACATTATCAAGGAAACATTTTCTTCCAAGTGCTTGACAGATGCTTGACCTAAATCAGCATTAATAGAAACAAAATATTTGAAACAGTCTGACTGAAAGTCTCTCTCCCTCGCAATCAGATTTCACTTTGTAGTTGTGATATCTTTAACCGTCTAGTTCTCTAGTCTTCCAGGAAAAACAGGGTAGATGAGAATCAAATTTATGACTATAAAATGCAACCACTTAAATTTAGGCCTTTATAGTCAATAAAATAGTTTTTGCTTTTTAAAAAAAAACCCAAACTCAAATTTGTTTCTTTGCAAGTCACCCTCAAGAGCTAACATGTCAGTCCGGCACTTCACTGTGTTAGATGGAAGTAATACAATCCCCATCACTCACTTAGCTGAGTAAGTGAATTGCTGCATCCTGCTCAGCTGCAAGGGTTCTAGGAGCCCTGTGAAGAGGGGGTTAGGCTAATCCTAATTACCTTTGTTCTAAGACCTTTCTATAAGCTTTCCCTTGCTTGCCTCCCCAGGGTCAGGCTAGGACAAGGGTGCAGCCAACTTCACAACTGCAGCAGGTTTATTTCCCTCTCTCCTTCCTGGCACTTTATAATTTACTCATCTATAGAGGAGCTGAGGGACTAATGTTCTTGGATAAAACATCATACTCTGTTACCTCTCCTCCTGTAAGCATTTAATATGGCAAAGCTTTGGCAAGACATGGCCGCTGAGCAATGAGGATTCCACTGAGAATTGCTGCTATGCACAATAGCAAACCATATTTTTAAACCAGTGGGTTCTGTCAGTAATGGGCCGGTGTCAGGCTACAGTGATGATAAATAAGCCCCATCCCTAATTACCACCTGCAAAGGAAGTTTGCGGCTGTGTGTGAACAGAGCAGCCAGAAGAGAGGAAATGGATCAGTTGCTGTGGGATGCATGTGACCAGGTGCCTGTGCTGTGAACCGTGTCATCTATTTTCTGCACAGTCAGACACAGTCTTAGCCTTTCATTTGGCAGCACATTCTTCAAATGGAGTATGAGCAGCAGTGGATTTCACTATTGGCCACTGGTAGATAGGGTTTGGTATTGGTGAGGCCTTTGTTTCTAATAAGGCATCTGAGAGCTGAAAAAAGACAGACTTTAGATGGGAAGCGGGTCTTTCCAGTGTGTGAAAAGGAGTTTTGTTTTGTCCCTACCCAATGTATCTATAGCACAAAACCAGCCTATGAGATGGTCAGCAGGGATAGTGTGGGATCTGCATAGCATGGGAGTGGAGAACCAGGACTCAAATAGTAGGGGCTGCTGCAGATCAAGATTGAGGGGTGTGGGAGGAGTGAGGAGGATTGGGTGGGTGGAGTGGAGAGTAGGGGGTGTCCAGGACTTGGAACAGAAGGAGTCAAAACACCTCAGTCCTGTTTTTCAAGCCCTTACCTTCAACCAGTCTAAAAGTAAACCTTTTAAAGGGATACTGTCAACTCAATAAGCTTGTTTGATATTTCTTTACATATTTTATTACTAATAAAACCTTAGATCACTAATGACGCTTTTTAAAATTACTTTTCACTACTTTATGCTTTGTTTAACTCTGCCTCCATAATGAAAATCCATGAAGTCACTTCCATTGTTGTTTATAGTCTGTTTGTTATTTATAGTCTGTCAGAGTCTATGATGCAAGGTTTGGGTTGTAAACACAGTAGAGAAATGTTTTTGTAAAAGCAATTATTTATATTTGAATTGTTCTGGGGGGGAGGGGGGGAAGGAAAGATTTCTATGGAGTTTGGATTTTGAAAAAGCATGTTTTAACAAACCCTACTTTCCTGGTCTCCATCTAGTATATTAAAACTCCAAGCATACACCTATTTTCTGTCCATACAATGGAAGACTTTATTGCTCTCAATGTCAGCGCAGGAGAGAGAAAATAGAAGGGAATCAGGGATCATGGTCAGCTTCTAAATCAGGGGTCAGCAACCTTTCAGCAGTGGTGTGCCGAGTCTTCATTTATACACTCTAATTTAAGGCTTTGCGTGCTGGTAATACATTTTAACGTTTTTTAGAAGGTCTCTCTATAAGTCTATAATATATAACCAACTGCTGTTATATGTAAAGTAAACAAGGTTTTCAAAATGTTTCAGAAGCTTTATTTAAAATTAAATTAAAATGCAGGTCTTATTAGTTTAGTGTGATCCTTGCCCTTGCTTTTCCTTGCTGAGTTTTCCAATGTCTGGCATGTATTTGGATACTATAAGCTGCACACAGGCTTCTGAGTGATCCCTTGTTAACCAGCTCCGAGAGGGACAGAGGACAGATTTCATGTGTGAAAATACCTGTTCACACAGATATGTGGATCCAAATGCTGAAAGCATTGCAAACGCAATTTTTTTCAAACAGTTACATTTCACTGGCAAGGATGTCCAGCAAGTCAGAATAGACGCCCTATGATTTCTCTCGTAGCTTCAAGTGCACTCCGCAGATCCACAAACTTTGATGTCCACAGTTCTGAGCTTTTTAACTGAATGAGCTGCATTTCGAAATCTTCAACACCCATCCACTGAAATACAGACAAATCCAAGTCACTTTCATTGAACTTTTCAGGTTTAATTAGAAAAGAAAGCATTGGGCCAAATCGCTGGAAATCTTGAAATCTGTCAGAAAATTCTGATTCCAGCTCTTGCATGTACTTCCCAATCTCATCTTCATTGACAGTGCAACGTGTTGATAGCTCTTTTATGAGTTGGAAGTAGCAGAAAGTAGAAGTTTGAATATCCCTGAAAAAAACTGCTAGTTTCACAACAAATGCTTTCCAGGCTTCATAGAGATCCAGAACTGTTTGCCCTGCACCCTGGAGACAGAGGTTGAGTTCGTTTAGGTGAGCGGTGATATCACGTAGAAACATGAGCTTACACAGCCATTTGTCATCATCCAGTTTGGAGTAGTTTTGTTCTTTTTCCGACAAAAAGGTCTTGATTGCATCAAAACAGTTTACAAAGCACACCAAAACCTTGCCATGACTTAGCCACTGAATGTTGCTGTGAAGTGGGATGTTATAAGCACTGTCCATCTCTTCTAGCAGTGCTTGAAATTGTCTTGTGAGTCAAAGCAGATCGAACAACAAGGAAATTCACAATTCACACCACTGTATTTCATCACATTATTAAGCTCTGAATTAGAAATTTTAGCACACAAGTTTTCTTAATGGATGATACAGTGAAATTTGACTGTCAGATGGCCAATTTGATCTTCAAGTAACTTTACAAATCCCTTCTGTTTTCCAACCATGGCAGGAGCACCATCTGTTTTCACACAAAATATTTTTCTGATGTCAATTCCTCGTTCTTCAAAATGATTTACAAAACTTTCCAGTATATCTTCCCCCTTTGTTGTGCCATGCAAGGGATTTAGGCAACAAAGTTCCTCTTGGATTTCATCAGAAGCACAATATCTTGCAACAACTGCCAAACGTGGAACGTCGTTTGTATCCACACTCTCATCAACTGCAACACTAAACACTGCTGTGTCTTTCAAAGCAGTCGTCTGCTTTTCCTTAATGTTTTCTGCCATTTCACTTATTTTCACTCTCAACTGTTCTGGCAGAGATGAGCAGTTTTTATTCTAGATATGATTGTTTCTTTATTTGGCAAATCATTGAACAAAATCTCCGAACTGCTGAGAAGAACTTTTTATATATTCCCCATCTGTAAACGGCTTTCAGTTTTTTGCAATGCACTGTGCAATCTTGTAACTTCCTTTTGTAGCTTGGTTTTTACTTACACTTAAGCTTTTAAAAACACTGCTTTGCTTCTCATAGGCTGCTACTACCTTTTTGATTGATTCAGTCTTATCTGCTTCGTCCAGAAAGGTTTTCTCGTGCTTCGTTTCAAAATGTCATTGAACATTTTGTGCGACAAACACTTTCATAACAGAAAGCACAAATAGCATGTCCTTCTTTTCAATAAATTCAAATGCGTCTGTCCAAGCACGCTGAAGTGATCGGACATCTAGCTTTGCTTTCTTAGGAGCTGCCATTTTGTCAAATGTTCCCTTCAACTCTCAGTGGGGAAAAAATGGCGATAAAAGACAGGCACAAGGTCAAACCCAGTGTGGTCTGATATAAGCAATTTTAAGATGGGGGTGCTGAGCTGCACCCCCTCTTGCCTGGTGTGCAACCCTCACTGTCCCAGGCTGAGGACAGCGGGCCGCAGCGGGGAGGCTGCAGAGCACTGATCCAAGGCCAGGAGCAGAGTCTAGGGTGTCCTGCTGGGACTCCAGGCCAGAAAGCAGGCTGAGCAAAGCTGGAGATCCAGATCCCGGCTGGCAGGAGGTCAGCAGCTGGAACCCCAGACCAGCAGCTGAGGTGAATGGAGCTGGCAGGTGGTAAGCCTGAGCAGGGCCGGAGGCCTGGACCCTATCTGTCAGGGGGCCTGCGCTGGAACTCCAACTGGAAGCAAGGTAAGTGGGGCTGTGGCGGGACCCTGGCTGGCAGGAGCCAGCAGTGGAAACTCCAGAGCAGGGGCGGGCTGAGCTTCTCAGCCCACGCCACATGCCATCAAAAATCAGCTCGTGCACTACCTTTGGCACGCGTGCCATAGGTTGCTGACCCCTGTTCTAAATTAATCAAAGCACTTCTGTTGTATAACTGGCCTCCAGATTTGAAATCAGTAATTGACCAGGATTTAGTGATTTAAAAACAGAACTTAGTTCTACTGATTCCAGTCAGAGGCGCTGACTCCGTGGGTGCTCCGGGACTGGAGCTCCCACGGAAAAAAATTGATGGGTGCTGAGCACCCACCGGCAGCTCCCTGTGGCTCTGCCCCGCCCCCTTCTCCAACTCACCACCACCTCCGCCGCGAATGCGCTGCCACGTCCTGCTTCTCCTCCCTCCCAGCCCTTGCCGCAACACAGCTGATTTGCAGGGCAGGGAGGGAGCGGGGAGGAAGGAGAACATAGCGCACTGGGGGAAGAGGTGGGGCCAGGGTGGGGATTTGGGGAAGGGATCCAATAGGGGCAGGGAGGGAGCGGAGTTAGGGTGGGGACTTTGGGGATGGGGTTGGAATGGGGGGAGGCCAGGGGTGGCGAAAGGGGCAGGGGACATGGGCACCCACCAGTGCCGGAGAAATTGGCACCGCTTACTCCAGCTATAACTTCTAAATAGTGTTTCCTATCACAGTTTAATAGGATAGTTGTCATCTGTCCTGTCATGGGTTTAGCACTAGCCCTGTCTACACTGGCAAGTTTCCGTGCCGTAAAGCAGCTTTCTGCGCTGTAACTGCCGAGGTGTACACACTGCCAAGCCACTTAGTGCACAGAAACTGCGCAGTTGCAGCGCTGTAAAAAACTACCCCGACGAGAGGTGTAGAGCTTTCTGCGCCAGTCCTACAGTGCTGCAGTGCCAGTGTAGACACAGTGGTCGATTACAGCGCTGCAGTTGGCCTCTAGGAGGTGTCCCACAATGCCCGTTCTCACCTCTCTGGTCATCGGTTTGAACTCTACTTCCCTGCCCTCAGGTGACCAACCGTCATTCCCACCCCGTAAATTCCTTTGGAATTTTGAAAGTCCCCTTCCTGTTTGCTCAGTGATGCATGCAGTGGTTTCAGTGCATCTTTCCAGGTGGCCATGCCTGCTCCACCCACCATGCAATCCCCCACTTGGAGCAATGCCGAATGGCTGGACCTCATCAGCATTTGGGGAGAGGAGGCTGTGCAGTCCCAGCTGTGCTCCCGCCATAGGAATTATACCACCTACGGACAGATTTCGCAATGCATGACAGAAAGGGGCCATGAGCGGGACACACTGCAGTGCAGGGTCAAAGTGAAGGAGCTGAGGAATGCCTACTACAATGTGCGGGAAGCAAACCGTCACTCCAGTGCTGTGCCCACGAGCTGCCGATTCTACAAAGAGCTGGATGTGATACTCGGCAGCGACCCCACCTCCACTGCGAAGACCACTGTGGACACTTTGTTGGCTCACGTGCCAGCCGAGAGTGCACCGAGTCGGGAAGAGGAAATCTTGGATGAGGATGTGGAGGGGGAGGGAGACCCAGAGGCAGAGGATGACTTAGAGGTCAGAGATGCATGCAGCCAGGAGGTCTTTTCTCCTCTGAGGTGGCTAGCCAGTCACAACGGTCAGATGTTGGCAAAGGGCAAACAGGAGAGGAGGCCCCTGGTAAGTGGATTTGATTTTGGGAATCACTGAAGCAAGGTGTTGGGGGCAGGAGGGTTGCAGAAAGCAGGTTTGTTTCCCCCCAGCATGCCTAGTCCGAGCGGGAATTTCCCTCGGAGATCTTCAGGAAATCGGCTGCCGCAGGTTCTTCAGCAGAGCTGCTTTGTTTCTTGCCCCATTAACGGTAACTTTCCCACGCCAATCTGCCATCACAGAGGGGAAAGGGGCATACCATTGCTGCACACAATGGAGCCGCATGGGGCCAGGCTGGAAGCCACAGGCTTGGGGAAGACCATCCCTTGATTCCCTGCTCACCCTCAGCAGCGAGATCTTCCATAATGAACACATCCTGTGGAACGTGTGGGGACAGGAATGATCATCAGACCCCCCAACTATGGTGCTGACTCTCCCCAAGAGCCACATGCCCAGTGTACAGCAGGGTCCAGGAAGAGTGATTTAGCCTGCCCCTCTATGGCTACTCACCATTTTGGGGGCCTTGTGGCTCATGTGTGCTTGCCTGGGGTCCGCTAGTTAGTGACAGGTGTGTGAGTACTGGCTGTGTTTTAAATCACTGAATCAGTGTTGTGTGTGTAGCAAACAATACTGCTTCTGTAAAATGTTGCATTTAAGCTTCACAGAGATGACCTTGGGAGTCTAGCCTCCCTCTTTGTTATTGGTGGCTGAACAGCTGCGCAGAATTAGACAGTGTCCAAGAAGAACTAAGGAGGACTTTCCGTGTGACGTTATGATGCACTCCACCGCCGAGAAACAGGAATTGAAGGAGTGGTGGGACAGCGAGAAGGGGGCCTGAAAGGGGAACATGACATGCCAGAATGAAGCCACAGAGCAGTTCTTAAAGGTTATGGAACAACAACTGGACACGCTCAAGGCGATACTAACTCTGCAAACTGAGCGGCTCCTCGCCCACCCTCCCCTGCAGCCGCTGTCGCAAACTCTTTCCCACGCTTCCCCTAGACACCGGCAACATGCTGTTATCAACCTCCTGGCTCCAGTCTATACTGGTGGCATTCCACTCCTCCCCGCTCACAGTCTAGCACTGCAGACTCCCGCTACCCACTGCACTAGACCCCCCATCCCTCTGCAGTTTGGCCCTGCTGAAGTACAGTACCCGCTGCATTGTACTCCAAAGGAGAAGGTTGGATATGATCCCTGGACATACACAAATCTTTAGCCATCCTGGGACTCCACCTCTTCCTGGGACCTTCCCTTCCCCCATCCCCCTCACAGCTGTTGGATTTTTTGGTTTGACTCTCTCCTCTGGTGGTTGTTTTTTAATAAAAGAATTGTGTGGGTTTGAGAGCAATCTTTATTCTATTAATGGAAAGCAAACAGAGCCCTGCAAAGCAAGAGACAATTATGTTAAACCTTCATATTGCTCTGTCTGCACCAATCACAATCACCTCCTAGTATTATAAGCACTGCACTCCCAAGCATAGCAACAAATATTAGTGGCTCTCAGCTTCAAATTGCTGCCTCAAGGCATCCTGGATCCTTATGGCCCTATGCCGTGCCGATAGAGGCAGTGCAGGTCAGCCTTTAAATGGCCAAAAGCACACTCAACAGCCATTCTGCACTTGCTCAGGCTGTTGTTGAATTGCTCCTTGCTGCTGTCAAGTTGGCCTGTGTATGGCTTCATAAGCCACAGCATTAAGGGGTAGGCGGAGTCTCCCAGGATCACAATGGGCATTTCGACTTCCCCTACAGTGACCTTCTGGTCCAGGAAGAAAGTCCCTGCTTGCAGCTTCCTGAACAGGCCAGTGTTCCAAAAGATGCATGCGTCATGCACCTTTCTGGACCAGCTTGCATTAATGTCTGTGAAACACCCACGGTGATCCACAAGCGCCTGGAGAACCATTGAGAAATACCCCTTGCAATTAATGTACTTGGTGGCTAGGTGGTCTGGTGCCAGAATTGGAATATTTGTGCCATCTATCGCCCCTCCACAGTTAGGGAAGCCCATTTGTGCAAAGCCATCCACAATCTCATGCATGATGCCCAGAGTCATGGTCTTCTGGATCAGGATGCAATTAATGGCCCTGCACACTTCTGTCAACACAAGTCCAACGGTTGACTTTCCCGTTCTGAACTGGTTAGTGATGATCAGTAGCAGTGTGGAGTAACTAGCTTCCACAGTGCAACCACCACCTGCTTCTCCAACGGCAGGGCAGCTCTCATTTTCGTGTCCTTGCGCCGCAGGGCTGGGGCAAGCTCATCACACAGTCCCATGAATGTGGCTTTCCTCATCCAGAAGTTCTGCAGCCACTGCTCATCATCCCAATTGTGCATCATGATATGATCCCACCACTCAGTGCTTGTTTCCTGAGCCCAAAAGCGGTGTTCCATTTTGGTCAGCACCTCCGCGAATGCCACAAGCAATCTTGTGTCATAGCTAGTATGTGTGGTGAGATCAATGTTACACTCCTCTTGCCTTTTTAGGTTAAGGAATAACTCCACTGCCACCTGTGATGTGTTGGTCAGAGTAAGCAGCATACTGGGCAACAGTTTGGGATCCATTCCTGCAGCCTGAAAGAGTGCATAAACTGTTGAAAGATGGCATCAAATGTGGACGGAAGCACAGGGACTGCTGGGATGCGAAGCAACACCTCATGGGGCATTGGGATAAGACCCAGGATGCCCCTGACCCCCATCTGCCTTCCCACAAGTCTTAGCGGCAGAAGAGGAAGAGATGCTCTGTGGATAGCTACCAGAGTGTACTGCTCCAAATAGCGCTGCAAGTGCCGCAAGTGTGAACATGCTATTGCACAGACAGCTGACAGTGTGAACACACAACAGCAGTTTCCCTTTAGTGCTCTCTGAGAGGCGCTGTAACTCCCGGTGCTGTAACTCTGTCAGTGTAGACATGCCCTCAGATGCTGCAAAACTAACTTCTCAGATGTTTAAAAATATCCCAAATGGAATCTCATGCCATACTTGTCACAGTGTGACATCATGTAATTGTGTAATGACATTCACTATCAAAAACCTCATGATCTAGCAGTTGTCCTGCAAGAAAACCCTAGAAGGTGGAAGCCCTGACATTTGCAAAACCTGTCTTTTGCAAAACAGTGTCCGAGGTAATCCAACACACTGAATTTATTGGCACAGCACTCCTGGGACTAGGGAAGTATTTTAATTCCCATTGTATAGATGGGGAACTGAGGCACAGAGAGGTTAAGTGACTTGCTGTAGATCATACACACAGCCTCTACGGTAAAGCTGAGAATTGAACCCAGATTTACTGAGCCCTGAGTTAGTGCCTTCACTGCAAGACCGTTTGTCTTCTGAAAGGAAAGATGGACTGGAAATGAACAACAGGTTTGAGTCAGCAGATGCCTCTAATACTCATGCTCTTCCAAATAAATGGCTGCTATGAATAGCAAGCTTACCTTTATGATTTATTCATTAGATCCTGGAGCATTCTGGTCTCCAAGACAGCATGGGATATGAAAGCCTCTGGAAGTTCGTTGCTGGGGTCCAGGTAGCTTTTGGAACATTATGACTTGTGTATTCTTTCTATAGAAAGCTTCCACTGGTGTTCACTGAAGTTATTACCCCAGTTCTATTTATCCTGTTCAATCAGTTTCTTTTTGTACCTGCCACTGTTCCTGATGCTGTAATGCCTGGAGGAGGGTGGAATAGCATTAACAGCAAGCATAGGAAGTTTGGGTAAAATTAAATGCTGTAGGAAAGAAAAATACAATGTACATGGTATGCTTGCTTAGCAGAAAATGTAACAGTCATGATCATCATTTTGAAGATTTGTCCTTGGGCTTTTTTTTCTCTCGCGTGCTGTTGTTCACTACTCATCCCCAAGATGGAGTGCTCTGATTACTGGAACACATGTCCCATGAATTTAAAAAAATCTGCTGACCAGATCATGCCCTCGCCGTCTTGAATTGTGCATGATGGAGCAGACCCTTTGCACAGAGATCTCCTTGCTTTCCACAGAGATCTCCTTGCTTTCCACAGCACAATCTTCCCCTGTGGCCACTGAAGAAGGCTGTCCACTAGTCCAGTGTCCATACTGAGGGGAAGACATGAGAAGGGAGAGCCGGGCTCCAGGCTGTGTTGTCATTTCCACAGTGTTCCTGTGCCTCTCTCCCAGCCTGGGGAAGTTGCGGGCAGTAGTGTTTGGAGTGGTGTTTCCAGGGAGTGGAGGGAAGGCCTTTCTGCAGATGGTCCTAGCCTCCCACAGATTTCAGGGGATCCACCAGGTTTATGGATGTGGACAGAGCCCACAGTCTTGTCTTTGGGGGAGGGGGAGAAGAAAGCATTTTGCTAATTAGCAGGACAAAATTAGAATCTCTAAGAGGGGATTTTCACTGAGATTTCCTATTAGAGTCCCCAGCTGAGGATTTTACTGTAGGAGGAGATGACGACCCAGGCCTATCTGTTTACATAGTGCCTCAATGTAGTGTAGGATGTTCTGTGGCATCAGGGCCAAAGGGACTGTAAGATAAAACCGAGCAGATGCTATCGTGAATGAGCTGTGAATAAGAGCCCCTGTCATGAGCAAGGGGACTAGTTTCTGGCAATTTGATACATGTACTCTAAAGAAGTGATTGTCAAGCATTAGTCCTCCGGGTTTTTTGTCACTGGTACTCTGGACTCCACTACCGGAAAGGTGACATGAAGAGGGAACAGTGAGTCAACCAGCTAACATTTTAGAACATTAAGGGAAAAACCATGTTTAACAGTGTGCTTGTTAGAAAGCCTGGTAGTCTAGATACAGTTCATTTTGTGGCATTTGAAATGCAGTGGGGAAAAAAACCCAAATTCTCATAAGAGGCATCTTCCACAGAGCAATTTTTTTTCAATCCTTGATTCTGGGAGCCAGCCTTACCCTGCTCTGCTGTGAGAACCCCCATTCCTGGGCTGTTCACACACAGCCTGTGGCATGTAAGCTGCTCCTTGGATTGTACATAGGGTGACCAGAAGTCCTGATTTTATAGGGACAGTCAAGGCCAGCTTTAGGCCAATTCCACCAATTCCCCCGAATCGGGCCCCATGCCTAAGAGGGCCCCGAGCCCAGTGGCAGGGCCACAGTGAGGGGCCGGGGGGAAGTGGCTGAGATTCTCTTCCTTGCCTAGAGGCTCCTTTTTAATTTTTTACTCACCTGGCGGTGCTCCAGGTCTTTGGCGGCACTTCGGCGGCAGGTCCTTTGGTGCTGCTGAAGACCCGGAGCGAGTGAAGGACCCGCCGCCGAAGACTAGGAGCGCCACCCGGTAAGTACAAGCCCCACGAGTTTTTTTTTAGTCATCCTTGTCGGGGCCCCATCAAAACTGTTCGAATTGGGCCCCGCACTTCCTAAAGCCGGCCCTGGGGAGAGTCCCAATTTTTGGGTCTTTTTCTTATATAGGATCCTGTTATGCCCTATCTCCTGTCCTGATTTTTCACACTTGCTGTCTGGTCACCCTAATTGTGCAACCGAATGACACTAGCCAATATCTCTGGTCCCAGACACAACCCTAGGAACCTCCGTCTTGCAGTGTCCAGTGTATGGGGAGATTTTGGCAAATCTGGGTTTGTTTAGCCATGAGGACATATTTTTTGTCTCATATCTATATACATGAAATTACAACCTATAACATTACTATAACAACAATGCTCAGTGCATCATGAGCCTTCTGAAGACACCCGACATGACAAACTTTGCATTGGATACCACACACTCATTTTATAAAGATGAACATGGGTTGCAGGGTGTTCTCACAAGGTACAGAACGTCACACAGTCCATATGTTATCACAAGAGGAAGATGTCAGATGAGGCTGTAAATTTGCCAGTGTGTGTGTGTTGGGTCTAGAATGCATTGCCAAAGGCTTTTTATTTTTATAACTATTTGCTGAATAACCTTCCTCTCTCAGCTCTGCAGGGCAGCCGTTTTTTTTTCTTCCCATCCAAGGTATTAAAAATTAATAATGGTGTGCATAACAAACTCCATCTATCCATGGGTGTGGATGGATTGGCAGCATGCTGCCTTCCCCCATTTTAAAACACTCTCTGCACAGAGCTAAGCACTTGAATGGCTGGAAAGTAACTTTCAGAAATAAATAGGCAACTTTCACATCAAATGGGGACTGAGCTGCTGCTGCGTCTATTTTTTTTAAACTATGTTTGTAGCACCAAATATATGGTAGGTGTCTCCTTTTATTTCCTTAAACTGTTCAGTTGCTATGGTTCCCTAGTGTGGGAACAGCCACAACATCCAGTTGAAACTAGGAAGATGAATCCAAACTGAAACACCAAATCTGAACCCTTTTTGACTTTGTGGCTGCTCAGATCCAAATCTAAAGTTTGTGGCACAAGCCCAAAGATCAGTAGAATACAGTTTCCTGTACAGGCTTTGCACCTTTGCAACACTGAGCAGAACAATGGAGGTAACACCTTGTCTCCTACAGAGAGTGTCTTGGAATCTTTACTGACTACAGTTAGCAAAAGATTTTAGCTTTATCTTTCATCTGAAAGACAGCTTCTCTGGCAGAGGAGTGGCCCCACCGTGACAGGATATTAGGCCTGAGTCAGGGCAGAATTAATCTGCTCTTAAAAGTTTTGCCAGCATAGTTTTGCCAGTTAGAAGTATGGGGGGAAAATCATCCCGTAAGCAATTTTACTATATCAGCAGAAGTCATAGTGTGGACACAGTTATATTGGCAAAAGTGGTATAAGCTGTGTCCCCACTAGGAGGGTTTGCCAATATAGCTATACTAGCAAACCCTTTCTAGTATAGACAAGGCCTCAGATGGACATGTACCACCTGCTAAATCTTGAAATGAGTGTTGTATCTGAGACTTGAAAAAGTTTGGTTAATGTTTTCAATTTTTCCTTTTCTCTGTGCTATCTCCTCTGCTAGATGCAGGGAGCAGAAATGTGGAAATGGTAGGTGACATGCGGCTCTCATATTAGTTCTTGCTCACAAGGGAAAAGGAATTATTTGTTTCAAGCCCAAACATTCATGGGGTCTTATCTGAACCCAACTCCCAACCTTTCACAGTTCAGTTTTCATTAACTGGTCATGCCAGTGAACGAACACGAACACGAACACACCATGTCAAATGGTCCTTGACTTGCCAAAATGATTTGTTATTTGAATCCATGCCTAGTTCACAGGGTTAAAAGTTTCCCATTGCCCTAGATTTCAATCTGATCACCAAGCCAGTGACTTCACCCTATAGCAGACATGTACTCAGTGCCCACTGTTGACTTGCAAAAATACATATCTGTGACAGCATGCAGCCTGCTAAAGTCACTCAGTATTGCTAGGAGTTACGAAAGGAAGTCAGACCTCTCTTCCAGAGAGGTCACACAGTAAGTTGAAAATGCTGAAGATCTCAGACCTCAGCTAGTAATACAAGAGAAAAGAGCAATTATGAAGAATATTGTGCTTGTGAGCATGAACCAGTCCTACCGCATAGAGCCTCATCAATACTAATCTCCGTGGGTAGGGAGATCTAGTATCCAAAACCATAGTCTCAGTGATCTGGGGCAGCAAAGAACCTAGACAGATAGATTAGACAGACTAAAGACTACTTTCCCCCTATGTCTGACTGAGGTTTAGTTTGCACTTTCAGACACCTGGAGTCTGTGGAATTCCAACAAGACCAGATGCATGTGTGGATCATGTTTTGTTTTGTTTGCTGTTTTTACACTGTCTGATGGGTTAGTAATAATCATTGATACACTTTATAGCACAGGAAAGTGTGCGTTTCTTTTCAAGTGCATTTCTCCAGCAAGAATACAATATTCTAATTAATGTAACAAACATGACACAATGTATTGCACCAGTCAAAATGCTGAATAGTTGACAGGTTTGGTAGCTATTACTACTTCTGTGACATACAAGCAGGACTGGGTTGGACAAAACTTGAATGGGAGAGCTCTAAGGCAAATGTCAGTCCTGTGATTTGGTAGGTAATATTCTTCCCTCTGATGCAATAGTGAAGTAACGCCCTAGTGTGGTGCATTGGTAACCAACATGCTTGCAGCATTTAGTGGTGTAAATAAGGGAAGACACAGTGGAGAGGATATACAGTTCCTGTGTTTGTTCTGGGGACCCTGTCTGCCTATTGACTTGCCAGAGCCAGATGGGGCAGAATCATACCGAAAGCAGGTGTGGTGGGCAGTAGGTAGGCTCATCAGCTGTTTAAAGCTATTTATGTTATTCCCATTGAGGGAAAGCAGCCTGGCAGGACACGCCCTGAGTCACTCTGAGTGTGGAACCAGTGGGAACTCAAGGGGAGGGGTTTATGTATAGGAGGAGTGGGAACCAGTGTGAGAGACTCAGTGGTGGAGCAGCACAAGGCCTGGAAGGGTCTGCTACAAGGGTTGTATTCCAGGGATTTTGCCAATTTATTGGATTTAAATTGTAGGCTCCCGTCACCCCACTGGAGAAGAAGAGGACTAGAAATGCTGCAGACTGCAAATTAAGATTGCCATTGCAGAGCCACATAGGGAGTTTGAAGCAGAATGTGAGAGACTATAGCCTGTTTCCTGGACTTTAAGGAGGTTACAGTACCTGCAGAGGATCAGGACACCGTCCACAATGACTGAGAAGTGTAAATTCTCCCAGAGAAGAGCCCTAAGGGAATATATTTGTGAGTTTGTGTGTATGCGCATAATTATATTTGGTATTTGCAATTGTGACAGTAACAAGTATTAAAACTTGGGGAAACCCCCCTCGAAAGTGTTATCTTTAAAGAGTTGTTAGTTACCATATTCCTAGTAGTTTCAAGGGGTATAAGTAAACATATGTATTCACAGATTGATATTTAGTAAATATTTCCCTTTAGAAGTACACCTCTATCCCGATATAACACGACCCGATATAACACAAATTCGGATATAACGCGGTAAAGCAGTGCTATGGGGGGGGTGGGGCTGCATGCTCTGGTGAATCAAAATAAGTTCAGTATAACACGGTTTCACCTATAATGTGGTAAGATTTTTTGGCTCCCGAGGACAGCGTTATATTGGGGTAGAGGTGTATTGTGTCACTCTTCTATCGAAGATTTAACTCTGCATAATGTATTAAGTCCTGATAAGCTTAAATATCACAGCAGAAAGGTACGCCGAGGTACTATACATGATGTTACTGTATTGCTGACTCCAAACCCATTACATATGCAGTCAGTGCTATTGGATGTGCTATCAGCTGATCCTGAAGTCTAAAGCCAAAGTCTTGAGTACTTGTGGTCATTTAAATGACCCCAGGAAACTTTCTTTTTTTAAGAATATAGTTTTAACTCCCTTGTGCTGACCATATTCCCAGTATGAGAAAATGAATTCTTCTTGTCTAAAATTGCCCATGTTATTTGAGTTTCACACCATATACCTTTTTACTTCCTGCCCTACGTGATCTGACTTATCTTCAGTACCTGCAGTCTGTCTCCTCCGGGAGCTATGACAGTGGTAACCTTAAAGAAATATTTCCTTCAAGCAAAGTATTTAGAACAAAAGAATTTCTGATAAAACAGATCATAAAACAATAAATGGTCTACATACTTGCCTGTCTTTCCCAAAGGCTATCTCAGTCTGTTCTCCCTAGGAACCATGGCAAAGGGGAGCTGTGAGGGCAGTGTCTGTGGGCAGTGTGAAGAACCTCCTAGCCATGTCTCCGCCTAGGGGCCAGACATGCCGGCCACTTCTGGGAGCTGCATGAAGCCAGGGCAGGCAGGGAACCTGCCTTAGCCGCACTGACCGGGAGCTGCCTGAGGTAAGCATTGTCTGGCTGGAGCCTGCACCCCAAGCCCCCTCCTGCACCCCAACTCCCTGCCCCAGGTCGGAACCCCCTCCCACACCCTAACTTCCTCCCAGACCCTGCATCTCCCACTCACAGCGCAACCCCCTGCACCGGCCTTGAGCCTCCTCCTGCACCCAAACACCCTCCTGGAGCCTGCACCCTGAATCTCTTCCTGCATCCCAACCCCCTGCAGGGCCGGTGCAACCACTTAGGCGACCTAGGCAGTCTCCTAGGGCAATGGGATTTGGGAGGCACCATTCTCTTCAGCAGCGACCGCGGTGGCCAGATCTTCGGCCGCCTCGGTTTCCGCCGGCATTTAGGCGGAGGGAGCTGGGGCAGGGGAGCACGGGGAGGGGGCCGGCACACAGGGGAACTCCCCACCCCAGCTCATCCCTGCCCTGCCTCCTCCCCGAGCATGCTGTTGCTGCTTCACTTCTCCTACCTCCTAGGCTTGCGGCACCTAAGCTCATTGGCGCCGCAAGTCTGGGAGTGTCATAAACAGATAGTTAAGAGTTAATGTCTCTTTTACCTGTAAAGGGTTACAAGCAGTGAACCTGGACCACCTGACCAGAGGACCAGTCAGAAGACAAGATACTTTCAAATCTCGGTGGAGGGAAGTCTTTGTTTTGTGTTGTTTGTCTGTTCTCTCTGGGTTCTGAGAGTGACCAGAAATGCCTACAGGCTCTCTAATTTTCTATTCAAATAGTAAGTACAAGTAGAAAGGCGGTTTAGTCTTTTAGATTGTTTTCTTTATTTGCAAATGTGTATTTTGCTGGAAGGATTTTAATTTGTATTTGTGCTGAAGGGAAGGTTTCTCTCTAGTGTCTATAAGCTGAAAGACCCTGTAACATTTACCATCTAAATTACAGAGACAGCTTTTACTTTTTTCTTACTTTTATTAAAAACTTTTCTTTTTTAAGACCTGATGGATTTTTTTCTCCTGGTTGAGGCTCAAGGGAATTGAGTCTGTACTCACCAGGGAATTGGTGGGAGACGGGGAGAGAGAAGGGAGAGGGGAAGGTGGGATCCCTCTGTTTTAGATTCACGGAGCTTGAATCTGTATTACCTCTTGGGGAGGGGAAAGAGGAGTGGGCAAGATGCACTCTTCTCTGTTTTTAGATTCAAGGAGTTTGAATCCCAGTGATCTTCCAGGGTAACCCAGGGAGGGAAAGCCTGGGTGAGGCAACGGTGGGGGAAAGGGTTTACTTTCCTTGTGTAAGATCCAGGGGGTCTGGGTCTTGGGGTCCTCTGGGAAGGTGTTGCGGGGACCAGAGTGTACCAGGCACTGCAAGTCCTGGTTGGTGGCAGCACTACAAGATCTAAGCTGGTAATTGAGCTTAGAGGAATTCATGATGGTACTCCATCTTTTGGACGCTAAGGTTCAGAGTGGGGAATTATACCATGACAGGGAGGTGGGAGAAGTGAAGCAGCCACGATGTGCTCTGGGAAGGAGGAGGGACAGGGGTGAGCTGCTTCACTTCTTCTGCCTCCCAGGCCCGCGGCGCCAATGGTTAGGCACCGCAAGCCTGAGAGGCTGGAGAAGTGAAGCAGGGATGGCGTGCTCATGCTCGGAGCAGGGGTGAGCTGGGGTGGGGAGGGTGCCTCAAGGTGGAGGGGGAGAGCTGTCGCGGTGGGGAGGGTGTCTCAGGGTGGGGGCGCAAGGTGGAAGTTTCACCTAGGGCGCGAAACATCCTTGCACAGGCCTTGATCCCGCTGCCCTAATCCTGATCCCCCTCCTGCACTCCAAACCTCTTGGCGGCAGCCTGGAGCCCCCATCTGTATCCCCAGCCTCTCATCCCCAGCCCCACCTCAGAGCCCACACCCCCAGCAAGAGCCCTCACCCCCTCCTTCCCCCCAACTCCCTGCCCCAGCCTGGAGCCCCCCCTCCGCACTCTGGATCCCTCATTTCTTGCCCCACCCAGCTGGAGCTCTCACCACTTCCCATAGTCCAGCCCCCTGCCCCAGCCCAGTGAAAGTGTGTGAGGGTGGGGGGGAGCGAGTGATTGAGGGAGGGAGGCTGGAGTGAGTGAGGGGTGGGGCCTCGGGGAAGGGACAGGGCAGGGGCAGCGGTAGGGTGTTCGATTTTGTGCAGTTAGGAAGTTGGCAACCCTTCTTTCCCTCACTGATACCAATCCTATTTTGAGGGCTGATCCTTCAAACCCTTTCTCATGCAAGTGGTCCTTGCGTGAGTTGATTTCAGTGGAGCATGGGTAACTAAATGTGGACATTTTGGGCCCAGTATTCTTATTTATCCTGCATGCAGTATGATTCCAACTGAACTCCTCCCTGTTTTCCTCCCAGACCCCCACCCCAACACAAACATCAGAACAGCATCCTGAGGAGTTGCTCTGGTCTCCACATTTCAGGTGCAGTCAATGTAGCAGCCCACCTGAGTGATGTGCTTGCCTGCTCCACAGTGACCCAGAGGCACCCAGAACAGGCAAAGGATGCACAGGAGGCAGGGCCTGCCTTGGTTTTTAGTGGTCTACACACACCTCATTGTGGGCCTGTCATAAACAGATAAGAACAGTTAATAGCACAGAAGTACTTTATATCTCTTTGACTGTAAAGGGTTAACAAGTTCAGTAAGCCTGGCTGTCACCTGACCAGAGGACCCATCAGAGGACAGGATACTTTCAAATCTTGAGGGAGGGAAGTTTTTGTGCTGTGCTGTTAGTTTTGGTTGTTGTTCACTCAGGGGGCTCAGAGGGACCAAACGTGCAACCAGGTTTCTCTCCAATCTCCCTGATACAGGTTCTTATAGATCCAGAATAGTGAGTACGAGGTAGATAAAGTGAGTTAGGCTTATGGTTGTTTTCTTTATTTGCAAATGTGTATTTGGTTGGAAGAAGTTCAAATGTGTATTTGGCTGAAAGGAGTTCAAATTGGTATTTTGCTGAAAAGATTTTAATTTGTACTTGTATACTTAGGCTGGGAGGGTGTTCCCAGTGTCTATAGCTGAAAGACCCTGTACCTATTCCATTTTTTTTTAAATTTACAAAGATAATTTTTACTGTTTTTTCTTTCTTTAATTAAAAGCTTTTCTTGTTTAAGAACCTGATTGTTTTTTTATTCTGGTGAGACCCCAGAGGACTGGGTCTGGATTCACCAGGGAATTGGTGGGGAGAAAGGAGGGAAGAGGGAGAGAGAGGCTGATTTCTCTCTGGGCCAGGATTACTTTCTCTCAGGAAGAGTCTGGGAGGGGGAAAGAGAAGGAGGGAGGAAGGTGAATTGTCCTCTCTGTTTTGTGATTCAAGGAGTTTGAATCACACAGTGATCATCCATGGTAACCCAGGGAGGGGAAGCCTGAGAGAGGCAACGGTGAGGGAAAGGGTTTACTTTCCTTGTGTTAAGATCCAGAGGGTCTGGGTCTTGGGGGTCCCCGGGCAAGGTTTTGTGGGGACCAGAGTGTACCAGGCACTGGAATTCCTAGTTGGTGGCAGCGCTACAGGTTCTAAGCTGGTAATTGAGCTTAGAGGAATTCATGCTGGTACCCCATCTTTTGGACGCTAAGGTTCAGAGTGGGGAATTATATCATGACAGGGCCTGATCCTGAGGGAAGCTGAGCACTCAAAGCTCCCACTGACTGCAGCTGGAGCGGCATGTTCTTGGTACTGCTCAGGGGCAGGTCTAGAGAGAGATGTAAAGTAGTGCAACAGAAGGACTCAATGTAGAGAGAATAGGAACAGCATGTTGGATTTGCCTACCCCTTCTAGATCTCGCCAGTTTTCACTCTGATTTTACCAGTGCACAAAACTTATTATTGTAAGCAGAGTCAGGATGAGCTCTACCCTGACATCTGGTGGTGAATTATGGGGAGTGTGGAAAGGAATTTTAGATATTTGCATTGGCACACCCACCCCACCTAGCATAGCCCATGGCAGCCTGGGATGGTTATTTTGACAGCTCTGGGATCCCCAATTTCTTTGTTATTGGGGCAGGAGGAATAAAGTGTTGTCACCCTTATTATGTGAATGAGGAACTATGAGACTGCTTTATGACAGAGATGTCTCAATGTCAATTAAGTAGCACTTGCTAGACAAGGGACATGGGTGCCAAAACCCATTGAAATGAGAGATGTTGGGGGACTGGTGTGTGTACCTGGTGGTATGGGCACCTTTTGAGGGCCTGAAACACCAATTGCACATCCTCCTCTCTCCACTGTTGAAGAGTAGAGCTAATTTTGATTCCATTAGGAATCCATCTAGAGGCTGCTGAGCTGAATTCATGTTGGGCCAATGGTGCACCAGCACCAGGGCTCCCCTACTGTGAGCTGAAATCACTGAAAGAGCTAAGCTTACTGAGCTGAGATCACTGAGTGCTGTGTTAACTAGTGGTGGAGCCTGAAGATCTATCACTAAGCGGCTGGCAGAGCAGAGCAGTTTGCAGCATGTTGGAGCAGCCCATGGAACAGTGAGTAGAGCGGTTTGCGGGGACAGCTGGAGTGGCTCATGGGTTGGCTGGAGGAGCGGCACAACCGGTGTAGTGGAGCTGGTCGTGATGAAGGCTGCAGCAGAACTCCACAAAGAGGCAGAGCAGTTGGCTCTGGCCCACGTAAGGTGCCCCTTACCACCCTGTGTGTGCCCTGCCCCCATTTCCACCCAGGCTGGGGGGGGGTAAAAATCTGCAGATAAACTTTTGAACTCTGGGGTGGCACTGACCAGAGACTTTCAGGTTGTTGGACTTTGGGGTGATGGGACTCAAGACCCTAAGGGGGAAAGGACATTGCCAAATGTACTTGGAGGTGGGTTTTTGCTTATGGTTTGTGTTATAATCCTGTTTGAGGGTTTCTCCAATGTGATGCCGCATTGTTTCCCTCCTTTATTAAAAGGATTTTGCTACACTTGGACTCCATCCTTGCGAGTGGGGAAGTATTGCCTCCTAGAGGTGCCTGGGGGGGTGGTAGGTAATTGTCCCAGGTCACTGGGTGGGGGCTCGAGCCGGTTTTGCATTGTGTTATTGAAACGGAACCCCTGGATATTGAACCCTGCCCTTGTTGCTGCCAACTCAGAGGGACAGAAGGGTTACATTATTAATATAATACTTCTAACTTCTTGTCTTTATTTGTTAGATGCTGCCATCAATGTGCTCTCAGCACTGGGCAAGACAAAACCAAGGCAATCCCTCTGGAAAGATCTAACGATGTCAGAGACAGACAGAGAAGGCAGGATGCAGGAACTTGGAACAACATTATTCTGTGGTTTCTTGTGAGCATTGAGGAAGAAGTGTCTCTTGGATGGACTTTGCGTGGGGTGCGCAATGGCTGGGGAGCTGTTCCTTGGCGATGGAGTCAGAGGAGATGAATGGAGTGGTGAAGCTCACCTTGAAGCAGCAGAAGGGATAATGTGTCCCAAGTCCCAGAGCTGGAATTGTCGAGTTGTATAATATATTTTATTGCTGGCAATGGCCCTTTAAGGAAGAATGAGACTGGTGTCACGGACAATACCCGTTCAAACCAGAGTGAGCACGTGAACCCTGCCCACTGGCTTCTAGACTGGCACAAAAAGGAAACCTCGCCAAATAGATGAGGAAGTCTGATTGGAGCTCACTGATTCACACCCACTCTGCTCACCTTGCCCCACGACCCAATCAAAAGAACTCATGACCAGGCACAAGACTTTGGGGGCATGTGTCACAGAAACAATCCTGGCAATTTGCAGACTGTCCCCTCTGACTCCCATCTGGGGCTCCTGAGTGTTCAGGGTAATAACTATCCTTACACCCTGGGTCTCACACAGATAATTAGGCTTGCTGCATTATTTCTGAGTGTGCGCGTGCTCTCTCTCTCTCTCTCGCCCTCTCTCTCTCTCTCTCTCTCTGTATTCCTGGTCTGTGGCTCTATTCAGCCCTCTGACTCATGGGCTGGGACCTTTGCGCTCTCCGTAATGCATCACAAAGTGATACGAAATGAAGACACTTTCATCCTCTCTGCATCAGGGGGAGAATTATTGCCTGAGCACTAAGCGGTCCTGTTATTGATTTAAACCATAGCCTCAGTCTCTCTGTTGGAGTGGCTGGTGATGTCCTTCTGGGTCGTTGCATTTAATCAGATTCCCTGAGCTGCCAGGCACAGAGGGAGAGTTAGAATAAAATCCGTTTATGATGTTCACTTCAAAATCCAACTCTGTCTCCCCTTCTCCGTCCATGGAACAGGCAGACTCGGATATCTTGGATATCAGCACCAAAGTGCAGCTGTATGGCGTGCTCTGGAAGAGACCCTTTGGGAGGCAGTCTGCCAAATGGTCCAGGAGGTAAGATGCAGGATTTGTCGGTGCTGAGGTGCTGTCACTGTGGGACTCCCTGTCTGGTCAGTGGAAAATGCAAAGTTCAAGTGGGGAGGGGAGGGCTAGATATGCAGCTAGACCCTCTGAGGGGTTGACAAGCTGGGGCAGAGAGGATAAAACAGCAGGTGTTCAATTAGATGGGTTTGGGTGAACCTCTGAAAGAGCCATTGGGGAGCAGGGAAGGATACAAAGGCAAGTTCCAAGTGGGATGGGGAGGACTCAAAGGCAGGGGTTAGATTAGCAGTGTGAACCTCTGAGGACAGCTCCCCCATTCTGAGACTGTTGTACACACAGAGCATCTCAGCCAGTTTCCTTCTAGCTCTGCTTAACCCCTGTGCCATGTACGCATCACTTCAGCATTGGAACTGGTTCCGAATGTTACAGGGTGATAATTGTGTGACAGCGGCCGAGGTTGCTTGTCCGCCTTGTCCTGGAGTTGTGAGGCTTGATTCATTAGTGTTTGTAAAGCTCCTTGAGATACTTGGCTAGTGTGTATGTGTACTGCTGCCTTATGGGGGGTGGAATCAGAACTGCTTCACTACGTGTCATAGGTGCTATACTGCTAACAGAAAAAAGAGATTCTCCTTCTGCTTCTGAAAATGGAGAGTATGAGTTCTATCCCCACTGTTGCTATAAAGTTGGCATGGTGTGTTGCACACTAATGATCAGGAAGTTTGTAGGGTACTATACTTTTGTTACTTAGTCTCTGGGTAAAAGTATGTACTTTACAACAGAAGCAGTGGGTGGTTCTTTGCTTAAAGTTGGTGTTATTTCAGTGGGAGTTTCACTACATTTTAAAAAAATTTTCCAGTGGCCCTCAAACAACAAAAGGTGACTATTTACATATACGTTTTCTTCTTATAATACTTCACACTTCGAATGCACCTTCCATTAAGGCTTTCAATACATTACACACTCGAATGGATTAAGCCTTTCAACACCACGAGAGGCAGGGAAATACCATTATCAGTCCAAATTGTGGTCTAACCATTCAGATCTTGACCTAGCAGTCAGGAGACCTGTATTTCTCTCCTGCTACTGTCAGTGATTTGCTTTGTGGTCTTATGCAAGTGACTTAACCTTTCTGAGTTTCAGCTTCCCCTACTGTAAAAAGGAGATAACAGTTCTTCCCCAGAAAGAGGCTTTGCCACCACTGTAAAAGGCAGAGTTATTATTTATCTAGTCCTATTTTACAGCTGAGGAAACTGAGGCACACAGTGGTTAAGCCTTTTGCACAAGGCCACACAAGAAGACTGCGACAGAGCCAGCAATAGAATCCAGATCTCCCGACTCCCGGTTCTGTGCCGTAACTGCTGTCCGCCCCATGAAAATATATAGAAATGTTGTTATCAGAAAAATAATTTGACATTGTCAGAGAGGTGGCTTCACGTGTCAATGCTGATTTCCCCCCACCCCCTTGTGTGTACTGCAATTTTTTCTGCAAACTGAGACGTTATTTTCTGGGAGGTGATTTGTGATAAGTAACCACAGCTTACCCAACAAACATTTGTTACATGAATTATATTTCAAAACAAAACTGATTGTGCTACTGAAAGGAGCCAAGGATTGGTGTTTTCCCAGCAAGAGAGAATAACCAAGGGCAAGATCTCCCCCAAGGCAGATTAAAAGGAGTCCTTAACCCACTTATTTCCTCTCAGTCAGAATCTTTTTCAACCAAACTGTCCAACTCAGACATTTGAGTCATTATTTATTTAACATGGTTCTGTTCCTAGAAGTCACCCCCTTCGGCAGAGAGTTGTAAATATTTTAGTGATCTCAGGTGGCTAGAGGTGGAGGAGACACTCACGAGACAGCGATGGGATGGGATGGAATGTTTGCTGCAACTGAAACTATCAGATGCCCTGGGAGAAAAGGAATGGGAAGGGTTTGGGGCTTGGAAGGAAAGGAATTGATGGGGTATTCTGAAGTCAGGAGGCTGGGTAAATGGTGAAAGGGAACAAGAGGAAACCAGGAGGCATGAAGAGAATGGGGAGATGCATGACAATATGTCTGCATGGCAGTAGCTTGGGTGATTGTCATCTAGGTCTGAGCACCCAGGTTTGCTTAGCCTGGGGCAAGTGCCCCTGTTGCAAAACCCTACTTGCATTACTGTGTCCTCACATTTCTGTACTTATCCATGTGTGTCCATGGGCATAGCCCCTGGTTCTTTGCACTGAGATGCTCTAGGATTCTTTTCAGTCAGTTACGTCAACTGCAGGAGAAATGTTGACCTCTGCAGAGAATTGTGGGAAGGCATTGGAGAACTGTCTGCACTTGGGTGGTTTTTTTGCCTACATCCTCACTGCAAAGTGAGTGGGTTCCAGTGAATGAAAGTGAATCCCAGACTTTAACACCCTACTCCACCCAGCTGAGTAAGCTAGCCCAGTCTTAAAGGACTGCCAAACCTGGGTCAGACTGTTTGCTGTGTGGTTGGTAGGGGGGTTGGGGCTAGGACCTACATAAGAGCCCGGACTTACTGTGCAGTGAAGATGTACCCTAGGAAGGAAAGAGAGAAGTCTGGAAGTGAAGCATATGGAAGGCTGGGGCACAGGAGCAAGAGGTTACAGGGGTCTTGAAGTCAAGAAGTCTGGAAGAAAAGCAGAACTGGAGTGGGACTGGGGTCCTGGAAGACAAAAAAGAGTTTGAGCAGGGAAAGGGAAGTCAGAGGGACTTCTGGAAGAAAATGGGACATAAACTTGCTGAGGCTTTTAAGTTCTGCATCATGTTGAATCTTTCTCAGACTTTCCCATCCCATGTTTCTTTTTGCTGTCTTCCCTCCTGCAAGCCTCTCAGTTTGGATGTGCATTTGCATCAGTGCACATTACAGATGGCAACTCTTTGCAGAGCTCCCAGGGCTTTTAACACGTCACGCATCAGGATTTGCAGAGGGTTGGATTTTAAGATGCTGTGTCACCTGTTTCTGCCTAAAGATGCTAGCTCTTGAAGTTCTCAGTAGACCCAGCATTACTTTTTCATGCACAGAAAGATTTTGCTGTGAAATCAAATCTCTTGCAGGCTTGTGTAAACTGATCATGGTGAGGCTCAAGAAATAATCCACCCACCCCGAGTATAGCAAAACATGGTTGGTCAGGTATGTTAGTTCAGAGGGTAGGGGGACCTGGTGTTTTTCATCTTAATTTAAATGAATGGATATTATTGGCCAATGCTGGAGACAGGTGACTAGATGCACTAGTGGTCTGTTAATTATGGCAAAGCCTTTGTTGTCATGAAATCCTATTATTATTATTGTTTATTACTATTATTTTCCAGTTAGCATTTATACACAGCACTGGTTTGCATTGCACCTTGCACAGAAAATGAAGGCCCATTCCTGGCCTTGAGGTGCCTACAACCTAAGTGAAGTATGACATCATGTGATGCGGAGGCAAACCAGATCAGGAGATGAGGGAAGAAGGTTTACACTGCTAAAGGTGTGCACCTGCTAGAGCGGCACACTTCACGTGTTGGTTCCTGCTTATAGGGTTGTGCTAAGGTCATTGCTGGAGAGACTGGCAAGAAACGTATTTAGAGGAGGGACTCAGGGATGTCTGTGGGATACTTGATCAGGCAGGTCACTACAGACATGGGCAACATTTTACTGATCAGCTTGTTATGAGCTGGGTGAAACTTTGGCTGTGTCTACATGGCACCACTTACAGCGGCGCAGTTGCCTCTTTGTAGCACTTCTGGTGAAGATGCTCTAAGCCAGGGGTTCTCAAACTGGGGGTCAGGACCCCTCAGGGCGTCTCAAGGTCATTACATGGGGGATCGCGAGCTGTCAGCCTCCATTCCAAACCCCTCTTTGCCGCCAGCATTTATAATAGTGTTTAATATATTAAAAAGTGTTTTTAATTTGTATGGGAGGGTCGCACTGAGAGGCTTGCTATGTGAAAGAGGTCACTGGTATGAAAGTTTGAGAGCCACTGCTGTAAGCTGACAGGAGAGAGCTTTCGCATCAGCTTAATAACTCCACCTCCATAAGAGCTGTCCCGCCAACAGAGAGCTGTCTACACACGGGCTTAGGTCGTTATGATTTACGTCGCACAGGGGTGTGGATTATTCATACTCCTGAGTGACATAAGTCATGTCAAAGTAATTTGTAGCATCCCCATAGCCTTTCCTAGGGACTGAGTTAAAACCCGACTGAGATCGGTAGGTGTGAACTCACCCTTCATTTAGGATCCATTGTAAGCATAAGCCCCACGTAAGGCCATGTCTACACTAGAGACCTTACAACAACACAGCCCTACTGCTGCAGCTGCACCACTGTGAGGTCTTGTGTGTAGCCGCTCTGTGCTGATGGGAGAGAGCTCTCCTACCGGCATAATTAACACAAACCCCCAGTGAGTGGTGGTAGCGATCTCGGCGGAAGAACATCTCTCAGAGGGGGCGTGTTTTACACCCCGAGCTACATAAGTTACACTGACACAAGCGCTAGTGTAGACATAACCTTAGACAATAGCTGTGTGTGCACCTGCCCCGGAGCTCTGGGCTGAATATTATTTTCAGTAGGGCTGTGGGTAGGTGGGGAAGAGAGATCTCACAGACACTGAGGTTTGATCAGAACAGAGGCAGAGGCAGCCTGAAGGAGCAGCTAAAAGCATGTGGAAGAAACCTGGGGAGAGGTTTTTGGGTCAAGTTGCAGGCTGAAAACAGTGTTCTTGGTGCTGTGAGCAAAAGGAGCTGTTTCCCACTGTTTGATTCCTTTGGAGTTCAGAGACACAGGATTTTGGTGCAATTTGATTTACAAAGAACGTACAGAGAAATGCCTAACTGCCACGAACTGCTCCAACTGGAACACCCACCGGGCCCCAAACTTTGGCTGCTCGGGTCAAACAGCGGCAGCCGGCATTTTTACAGCACTTATCACCATGATGGCTGAGTGCCTCACTCACATTTGATTCATCCTCACAACCCCCACTGTGATGCAGGGGAATATTCTCATCAAGCCTATATTGTAGACCAGGAGCTGAGAAACCAAAAGGTGAAGTGACTTGCCCAAGGTCAACCAAGAAATTATATTGCAGTGTAAGGAACAGCCTAGATCTCCTGAGTCCCCTTTGCTGCTACTAGAGTGGAGCGTGCATGTGGAGCCAGCGCCAAGCTGGTATGTGTGAGGGGAGTATCTAAAGTCCTGCTTCTGCAAACCTGTATGTATGAGCAGGCCCTTGCACCTGCCCCATGTCCTATTGACTTCAGTGGGGCTCTGGGGGGCTGCAGGAGTCCACCTGCACAGAGGTCCATGCAGGATCAAGGGTCAGTCATACGCATGTATGGGGATGGATTTGATGATATCGAGCCCAGGCCCACAAGGCACTGAGTGTCTTGACTTCCCTTTGAAGTTAGGTGGAGTTGGTGGCACTCAGCACCGCACAGGATCAGGCCCCTCATTATTACAGCGGTAATAAACTCTTTCATGTTGTGGATTACTCCTTCAGAAGGACCTTCTCATGAACCATCTCCTTTTCCAACCCCAACCTTCCTATAGGAAAATGTAATACCCCAGTGGCAAGAAGTTAGGTTAAATGCAATGCAATGAGTGCAGGGGCACAGTTACCTATCTCCACCTTGTACCTCTGCTATTTATCTACTCTCCATACATAAAGGACTTTACATCTGTTAGGACCAAATTAACCCTCTTTCCAGCAGTGCTCAATGCCCCAGTCTCCCCAGATGACAGATGCTTTTTGGCTCTGTCCTTCTCAGTGGTTTGCTATCTCTCACTTTGGATCATGGTTGAATTTACAACAATTGATTAAGGGAACCATGAAGCTGCCGCACAGGATGCAAAGAAGAATTAATTTTGTTTGGAGTCTAGTTGGCCTAAACAGTCTCTGGAGGTTTATTAGAAGAGCTGCATCTAGCAGGAACTGTCACTGCTTGAAGACAACACAGATTCCATCTTTGTTGCAGAATCAGTTGTGTGGGCCACCTGGAAATATCTTGCAGATCACCAGCCTTTTATGGGCCACACTTTGAGAATCACTGATCTAATGGGATCTCATGTCTGAATACTATGATCCTATAATGGGGCAGGGCTGATGGAGTTCCGATTTGGTGATTCCACACATGGAATTTGACACACAATTCACCTTTTGGCCACAGAAATGTGTTGAAGCATCCAAGATTTCATTTTTTAAAAATTCTGGTCCTCGTGGTTGTGAAAATAATCTTGAGAACAGGATACGTAGACTATAGCAGTATTTTCTTCCTGAGTTTGCAGACTGCCTGAAATAATAGTTTGGAGAGGCGTGAACAGCCCCATGGCATCTCAAAGGGTTATTAACTCAAAAACTCAGCGATCTGGTTTCTACATGGTTAACTATTTCCCTTATCCTGTCACAAACAACCCTCTCCCGGAGGAGAATTTGCTATTAAAATAAACAGAAGGGATAGAGACCTGATTTTATTATTAATTTTTCATATTTAATTAAAAACTTAAATTTTTAAATGTAAATGAAGATGCCTCAGAGCTCCCAGCCTGCTGCACCAGAGAGCTGCAGAGCCCAGGGACCTTGCCAAAGAAAGTAGGTCTAACTGGATACAGCATGCAGGAGGACTTGGGGTTAATAATTAACACATTTTATGTTGGAACGCTGAGATACTAGCCACCTTCCACCTCATCTAGACCCTGTACAGTTATAGCCAGACCATAGGAGCCAATTTGGGTGGAGGGGAGAGCAAGGTTAAAAAGCAAGTAGGGGGAGACCTTCTGAGGTCAGAACATCTGTCATTTGGAGCAGAGTGTCAGCAAATGTTGGATGCAGGCCAGCTGGAGAAACCAGTTTTCCTAGATAAGTTGCCTTAGTTAGCATTTCATTATGCAGCCCTCCCATCACTCTCCATATGTACATACAGCACACTACCCTCCCCACCTCCTCTGTCCCCATCAATTGCGGAAATGCTCTTTCTTGCCCTGGGACTATCAAAGCCAGGGGTTGGAATGGAGCAAACACGGTTCAGTGGTAATTAATCCATCTACCAGTATAAGGAGGAATTCAGTTTCTGACCCCCTGAAGAATCTTCATTGGCAACACCCGGCTCCATCACACTAAGTGCTTGTGACGGAATGAGCTGGGGGCACATGGACCAAATCCCACAGTGCTGGCTTAGGCTAAACTCCTGCTGAAGTCAATGGGAGCTTTGCCTGTATAAAGACCCCTGGATTTGGCCCTTTGTGTATAGATAGCGAGAATGGACCTGATTCTCCACTGCTTTGCCCCTGATCTAGTCATTTACACAAGATCAGAACAGTAGCAACTTACACCCACTTTGCACAGGTGTAAATAACTGCCAAGGGTACAAGTCAGTGGAGAATCAGGTGAAGACTCTTGCAGAGATCAGAGAGCTATAGGGAGAAACAGAAGAGATAAGGGCCGTCTCAATCGACCAACCTCTCCACGTATATTATGGCAAAGCCCAAGTTATTTCATTTGGTTGCTTGTCTCTGTTACTGATCCAGAGTGACAGGGGGAAGTCTGGTACTGGAACAAAGCTGACAGCCTGAGTTCATCCATCATTATTGTGACATCTGTGTGCTGTGCTTCGTATAAGCAATCATCTGAAGTGATATTAGCAGCAGCCTCTCCAGCCAGGAGAAGGAGGAGAGATTAATGCTCCAGGCAATGCAACATCTTTCAGTGGAAAAGAGCTCTCTTGCCAGCAGCCCCCTGAGGGAGAAGCAGAGTCTTGGTTCCCTGACAGGACACGGCCGGTGCTTTTGACCAGTCAAGTCCAAGTTGGGTGACTGCTGTGGTACGGAGCAACTTTGGAGAGAAAATTCTGCTGCCTGACTTGTGATTCCCCCTCTTCTGCCTGCAGATGCTTATTCCTCCCATGAGCCCCAACTAGCAGCTCAACCCCTTTCCCTGCCATGGACACTATAGCACTAATGCCAATGGTGGGAGTGGAGCCACAGTGAAATGCACAAGACCTATCACTGCATTAAGGGACACATCAATAGGAGAGCAGGGCAGAAGTGTGTCCTTTTCATCCCCATCTCCAGCATTACCTGTATGCTCTCAGCAGCCTGACCATCTGCTACCACCTGCTGAGCAACCAGACCTGTTCCCAGGATGCCAGGCCTCCCAATATCTCCAACAAGTAAATCGACCCTCTGCTGCCTGCTGAAGGTGGCTGAGCAGACCCAGGAAAGAGGCAGGCAGGGTCCCAGGCTGTTGCTGAGCTGGAACGCACATGGAGCAATTAGGAGGGAGTACCAAGTCTTGATTTCCCTAGGGAGCTAATACAGCTGAGGTTGCACATGGCCTGGCTTTCCAGCAGGAAGGCCACTACAGGTACTAGCAGCTCAGAAAAAACAGTGGCAGTTGGTGAATATTTATTCACAGGGGAATGAAGGGATTAGAAGTGATGAAGAGGCTTCCCCACCTTAAGTTGCCTGCCTGACTCCTACCTAGGGCTCTGATCCTGCAGGTGGTAGCAGGTGGACAGCCTACTGGGTCCATGTGGAGCCCATTGCAAGAGATGGGGCTCTGTGTAGGGGCAGCAGCCCACTGTGCTCTAACTATTGCAGGATCAAGGCCTAAGCTGGCAGTGCCTGCAAGCTGTTACCCTCTCGCAGCTATTTGGTGACCTGCGAGGAACATAACTGAGAGCTGGAGGGTCTCAGTCCAACTCCCAGTGGACAAATGTGAGCTCCCTATCCAAAACCCACCACCCCCGACTGGCACCGTGTTGGCCATTTCAGCAGAGGTCAAGGTTGTTAATGGGCCTTGGAGAGTGAACTCCCCTCTCCTCATTGGACGTGGTCCCTCCAGCTCAGGAGTCAGGTTTGAGTTGGGAAGTTGCTGCTGTTCCTGTAGCTGCTCTGTGGATAAACAGAAGCCATCAGTCTTCAGAGCTCTCATCAGCTCTGAAAATCACAGGCAACTTGCATGGTGATTTAAAAAAAAAAATAGCAAAGAATCCTGTGGCACCTTATAGACTAACAGACGTTTTGGAGCATGAGCTTTCATAGGTGAATACCCACTTCTTCAGATGCATGTCATGGACCAAATCTCACAGTGCATCATGTCATGCATCTGAAGAAGTGGGTATTCACCCACAAAAGCTCATGCTCCAAAACATCTGTTAGTCTATAAGGTGCCACAGGATTCTTTGCTGCTTTTACAGATCCAGACTAACACGGCTACCCCTCTGATACTTAAAAAAAAATGTTCCTTAAAGCATACAGTATGTCCAAATGTAGATGCTGTAAGGATTGATTTTTACTGTGTGACTGCCCCAAAAAGGACTGCTACAGCTGGCTCCCTCCCCTGGAGGGAGAGAAAACAATGTTAGGCAAAAGCCCCCACCTCCTGGTGTATTATTTAGTTGATCTGTACACCTGTTCCTCATCACGTGGCCTTCTCTGAGGTACCCTTCTCCAGCTGGAACTCACCAGAATATAAGACAGGCAAGGAAAGCCTATATCTATGCCGAGCGGCAGAAGAAATGACAGGTGCTGCCGCCTCTGAGTTAACTTGTTTTTCAGGCCACCACTGTCCAAGTGTTCCTGGGATATCCTCAGGGAATGCAAATGATACTGGTCCAGTGTCTGGGACTTGCTTTATTTAATCTTGGACCAGTGCCAAAAAAGCACTGCTAAACTAAAGCCCCAATGACTGTTTTAAAGTCTGATGATCTTGATACTTAGTGTGTGGCCCATTATCTCCACAAAACACTTTGCAGACATTAACTAACCAACCTCATTAGCCATCAGTGCTAGAAAAAAGATACTTTGTTACCGGAGATCAGGGATCTCAGCTTCTCAATGGGATGTAGCTTTGCCCTAGAAGAGCACAACGTCTCTGACCTTCACCAGAGTCCCATAACTCTGGTTGCTATCATTTCTTCTCCATCCCTACTTTAATTGCAGCATGATTTCAGAGGCCGTTACCTTGAGATTGGCTGGAGCTAAAAACAAATATGGCAGCTGGAACCAATCTGAGAGCTGGGCATGCGGCTTCCAAGTGACATAAAACAACTGGGTCAAATTCTTTCAGTGACATTGATGTGCAAGGGGAATCTGGCTTGCTGAGCCTAATTCAACCTTGGTGTAATGCAAATGAATTCAGTAAAGTCACACTAGGGAGAAATCTAGCCATTTGTTTCTGACATTCGTGATATGGGCCTAATGCTGGAGATATGATTTTAGGAACCCATCAGCCATAACCTACAGGGGTGGATTTAAAAGAGAGGTTCCGCAGGCAAATGGTCAGAGGTGCCCAATGGCAGTGTCACATTTGGAGGATGGGAAGTTCTCTCCTGTCCCTCACCTTCACGTTCATTCTCCTGCCAGTCTGTCTCCCTTCCTGCTCCTCCCACAATCTTGTCCTGTCTCCCCACCACTCCTGCTTCCGCCCATTCCCCAAGATGTCCCTACCTACTTCCTATGGCTCAGTGTGTGTCTCACAGCCCCCATGCTTCTCTGGAGCTTTCATTCCCCTCTTCACATTGCCCTAGTCACCCCCCCCCCCTTCAGGGTCCTTACACAGTGATGTCATGACTTTGTCCTATGGGCCAATGGTTGTAAAGTGGCAATCTTACTGACGATAGCCTCCCTTGTAGGGAGAGACCATGAGATATGCATGTAACATGTCATGAGGTGCCCATCAATAACCCAGGTTAAAATGGTTTTCTTTTCTTTTATTATTCACATGCGTTGTTGTATTATTTGTCATTGAATTCTATTTCATTTATTTATCATTCCAAATCCCTCTGTATTCTGTCAACCTCTCGGAGGTCAGGACTTTAATCCCCCAGAAGCACAGCACTGCTCAGAACTCAACTCTGTTTTCTCAGAGCAAAATCTAAATCATAGGGATTATTGGGAGTACTAAGCAGCCAAAAACCGAATACTGCACTATAGAGCTTGGATTTAAAGGGGAGGACAGGGCTCTGCTGACTTGTGAATTGCACATACTTAATAAAATGTCTTTACTTGTGTTGCAAATAACACCTGATGTTGAAACTGAAATAATTTTTAAAAAATTAATGTACTTTTCACCGCTTACACTGTTTGCTGCCTGCATTTTTCTCAGTGCAATAGACCACTCCATTTTGTTTTTGTGGCTAGTCAGTTTCATGTTCTGATTTCCATGTGCTAGCAGAGTGCTGCACTGTTTGAGCTGCAAGCCCTGCAGGAGAAGACCTGTTCAAAAATATATATATTTTTAATTTGTTGCAGAACTGGTGCAAGATCCAAATCGGGCATCGAGTCCTCAGTGCTAGACACTGTAGAAACTTGTAATAAAAAGACAGCCCCTGACATAAAGAGCTTACAATCTGGGTTAATGATCAAGGGTAACAGGTGGATGAAACAAAGAAATAGCTAGGATGCTGGCATGCAGTGGAGGGGAACAAAGGACTGGGGCAAAGAGCTTCGGAATCAAAACTATCTAGTCAGCAGGTATGGATATTTCTGATGTCTTGCCTGGGCACCATGACAGGGCACTTTAGAGTTAGCAAGGTAGAACGAATCCCTGGCTGCCAGCAGGTCTGGAGCTGCTGCAGCAGTAAATGCTGATGCATTTTCCATTAGTGTAAATGTATTGGAAAATCCCATCACCCAGAGGTGAAACCTAAATGGAACCACTGCATCAGAAGGGGGTCACATAGAGACATGTTCAGCTTTGGCAAATGGGCTTTGATCTTTTTGAAACAGTAATGGCCAAGTGCTAGAGCCATGGGGATGCCTCAGTCCCCTCCCTTCTCTGGGTCCCTCAGTCCCTCCCCATGCTGTCCCTAGGGATTAGTGTAAACCCTGGTCCCTGACATGGGTCAGTAGGTAACTCATGGGATACACCTGAAGTTTCTAGAGATGCCTGCGAGGGTGTTGTCAAGATCCACTGAAAGTGCAGTGAGCCAGCTGGGCAGCCCAGCACCTAGCACATCTTGGACACAGCTATAACACAATAATAATTACCAGGATAAGCCTGAGATCTTTAGAAATACTAAGGGAAGAGAAAACATTTAGCCCCTTGTCATTTCTCACTGACCTCAGGACTGAGATTTTCCAGTTTCAAGATGTTTTTTACTCGCTCCATTTCTTGTGCAATTTAATTTAGTCTCAACCAATGAAGGCTCTTGCTTTTTCTAATTCTAATTTGCATGTAGCCTATTAAATCCTTGCGCTCCAAGCACAAGAGAGAAGAACCTGAGTTTCAGTAAGAAGAGCAGAAAATATATTCAATGAGCAAATTTAGCAAACAGTTCAGAGGTCAGCAGCGAGGTGCTGTGTGCTAACTGCTCTGCTCATACATCGCCATCTGTTAGCTAATGTACAACAAAGCATTGACAGTGGCTACAGATGAGGCCAGCCATTGTGTTACCAGCTGGAGGAATGGTGTTGCTAAGACTCCTCTGAGAAGTAAATTGAGAAATTAGTAACTGCTGGGAGGGGAACAGGTGCGTGAGAATGAAGCGGTGGTCAACAGTTTCTGTTCAAATGATTTGTTGTAGAGGGAGCCACCACAACCACTGACCCTTCTTTGACTCTGTGATCAGTAAGCAGTGAGTTTACCCTGAGTGGTGCTCTTAGATCTAGAGCAGGGGTCAGCAGCCTCTGGCATGCGGCTCACCAGGGTAAGCACCTTGGCAGGCCGAGCCAGTTTGTTTACCTGCCACATTGGCAGGTTGGGCCGATTGCGGCTCCCACTGGCCGCGATTCACCGCTCCAGGCCAGTGGGGCAGTGGGAAGCGGCGCAGGCCAAGGGACATGCTGGCTGCTGCTTCCTGCAGCCCCCATTGGTCCGAAGCGGCGAACGACTGCCAGTGAGAGCCATGATCGGCTGAACCTGCTGACGTGGCAGGTAAACAAACCGGCCCGGCCTGCCAGGTTGCTTACCTTGGCGAGCTGCGTGCCAAAGGTCGCCAACCCCTGATCTAGAGAGACACTGCTGGACTGAGTGTAGGAGCAGGTGCTTGTGTAGGGAACAGAACGCAGAGCAGCCAGCCAGGCCTGAGGCTCTGGGGGTGTGAATCAAAAGAGCTATGTTCTGCTGAGGCAGCAAACTGCCTTCACCTTGCCTGACTCTGGAAATGCACACAGTCCAAAATATACTCCTGGGCAGGAGGGGCTGGAGTCTGAGGTTTTGCAAGCCTCTCAAAATGTTTGTTATGTTCACAGAACTTTTGGGTGTGAAGCCAGGGCACTGACCCGCTGGCCATTGTTAAAGCTCTCATGGCACTTTTCAGAAGATGAAGCGCTGACCAAATTCCAAGCTGGATAATTACATTCTGCCTAATTAAAAATTCTCGCTGCAATTTCAGTGGGGTAGGAGATTATTGTTCACTCGGTGTCTTAAACTGCTGCATAGTGTTGCTGGCATCTCCCTGTACTAGGACACGGCTGCTTAGTTCCACCTGATAGACATCTGCATTGCAGTGGAGGGCACAGTGTGTTAAATAGGAGCTGCCATTCTGGATCAGAGTCATTGTCCATCTAGCTTAGTATCCGGTCTCAGACAGTGGCCAGCACCCAATGCTTCAGAGGAAGGTGCAAGAATTGTGCAAAGAATGCAGTTATTAATGATTATTATTCATTATTTAAGAGGTTTAGGATGCTAGGGCTCCTCTCCTCTGTACACTAGAGGGAGGGGGTAAAATGGGGCCCATCAGGGTCCACCCTTTCACCTAGCACAGAACCGTGTAGGGGAGACCCCCCCACACAGTGTGAGGGCAGTAGTGTCCAGGGCTTGCATCCCCCATGTGTCTTTTGGGAAAAATCACAGAGACAATCCAGCCTGACTCCAGGTGGCAGGGGCAGAAGAGGCCAAAGCAGGGACCTCCGGACATTCAGAGAACTTTCTATGGTGTTGACAGGGCTTTCTCTGTCCCTGTGCTAAGTGGCTGTTTGCTCCAACCCTCCTCTCACCCCCAAATCTCTTCACCTTCAGCTTCACTCCACACCTGCCCCTCTGACCTTCTCCTTCCCTGTCTTATTCCCCTCACCCCTACCCTTCCCTTCTCTTTTTTTCCATTTAGCTGATCCCTTCCTAATGCACTCCCCAATAAAATCAGTCCTGGCACTAACATGCCATTTGCTGCCATCACATTATTCGCTCTGTTTGTGTCCTGCCCCTTCCTCCACCCTGTGTCTGTCTTTACTATTTAGATTGTAAGCTCTTCAAGGCAGGGACTGTCTGTACAGCACCTAGCACAATGGGGCCCCATGGCTCTTAGGCACTACTATAATGAACATTATTATTAATAAAAATAATTATGGGATTAGCCTGCCCACACAGGTGGAAGTTCCTTCCTGACCCCGCTCTTAGTGGGTGGTTTATGCCCTGACGCATGAGGGGTTATAGTGCTTCTCATTTTTTTTTATCCGGTTTAACTCTTTTTTGAATTGTACTAAGCTCTTGGCCTCCAGACCTTGGGATAGTGACTTGCATAGGTGTGTTTTGTGTTGTGTAAAAACATTCCCTCTTATCAGTTTTAATTTGTTGCCTTTCATTTTCATCAAGGATCCCCTGGTTCTTGGATAAGGAAAGGCTTACCTTCTTTGGGCCACTAATTATTTTTTAAACCTCTGTCATGCCCCCTCTAAATCTGCTCTTTGCATGGCAATCTTTCCATGCCTTCCATCACTGGGCCCCTTCTATTTCTGCTATATCCTATGCGAGCTAGAAGAGAATTCAATGTAGCAGAGCTTTATAAAAGGGCCTCCTGATACTTTCAGCATTATTGTCTATCTCATTCTTTATATATGTTAAAGAAAATGCTAAAAGGAAATAAAATACATTTAAACATAAAGAAAGCCCTGTAACAAACAGATCAACTAACCCACCGAATAAAACCAACAAAAAATACCCGGTCAGAGAGGATTTCCCCTCCCCCCACCCCAAAAGGAAAAAAGCTAGAGCTTCCATTAAGTCTACTAGGGATTTTGCTATTGCTGTGTTCTGACTGTTGCGTCACATTAATCAGAGGGTTTTATGGAGCTATCCACAGTGACACTCCCCTCCCAACCACCTCTACCAGTCTCTTTCTTAAGTAGTTACATTTAAATTTGAACTCCTCGTATGGAAATTAATTATTCCTTACAATGAGTATTGCTTACCATGCTTTTCAACACCGGATTCCATCTGCTATCATGTTGTCTTTTCACTTAACTGTGACGGGTCCCTTGGAAGTTCCTCACAGTTTTCTCTAGATTTGATTAATCTACATAATGTTGTGTTGCAATTTTTGCCACTTCACTGTTCACCCCCTTTTTGCAGCTTATTGATAAATGTTCTGCAGAACACCAGTCCTAAGACAGGTCCTCAGCTGGTATAAATCATCATAATTTCTCCCCTGGTATGACATGTTGGGCCTGTCTTTTACCATATTGAAAATTGACAATTTAACCCTGCTCTTTGTGCGTTGTTTGTTAGCCAACTTCTGCACGCTGCAGTACTTTATCTCTTAACTCATGGATTCCTAAACAGAGGGAGGCTTTTGTCAACAGCATTTTGAAAGTCCAAAAACATTACAACTGGTGCGTCTTCATTCACAATTTTGAGGCAATGCTCAAAGAATTCTAATAGATCAAGGAGGCCTGATTTTTCCTTTACAGGAGCTGTGATGTTTTGCACCTATCATACTGTGTTCATCTGGGTATAGCTAAACGTAACCAAACAGGGCAAGAAAGAGTTAATGTGATAACATTCTCTAAATTATGTATTTCCTTTGTAGTTCCAGATGACAAAGAATGTCGACTTTGCTGGGATCTTTGTTTAGTAATTCCTGGGAAACTGTCTTCCATTCTTTAGTGAAGTGAACACAGGACAGGGCACAAGAAATTTTGGAGTTCTAATCCCACTGCTGACGCTGATTCACTGGGCCAACTTCACCACTGGCAAATGCTACTACAACTCTATTGTCTGTGACAGTGGTCCACCCACTTATGCTAAGCATAAGTTTGAGTCGCCTAGTGACCTGGAGCAAGTCACTTAACCTCTCTTTGCCTAGGTTTTTCCATGTATAGAATGGGAATAATAAAACCTTCCAGCTCAGAGAGTTGTTGTAGGGTAAATTAGGTTGAGTTATTAGGTAAATGTTCATTCAGTGCTCTGATGAAGTAAGTGCTTTTTAAAGGATAAATATTAGTAGGAGTTTATTCCTTTCCTTCTCTTCCCCCTTTCAGGTTCTTCATCATCAAGGAGAGTTTTCTACTTTACTATTCGGAGAGTGAAAAGAAGAGCTTTGAAAGCAATAAGTACTTCAATATCCATCCCAAGGTGAGCACCCACCCGCTATTCCCTCTCTGACTCCTCCTGGCATCTCGCAGGTACCTGGAGAGCAAAACAGGCAGCTTCTCTAACTCCAGCCTTGTAATTAGATCCAGAGGAGCCTCCAAGAAGTGTGGGGACATGGATTAACCTCTTCTGAAAATTGAAATTAATTCAGGTTCCCCCCTACCACGCCAGCTGCTTGGCAGGGTATAAATCTAACATCATGATACTGGATTTATACCCTGCCTTGTTTTAACAATTTCCTACTCGTACCATCGATCCTGCAGTCACTTGAAAAGCCACTGCAAGGCTAGCCTGCTAATCAGGGCGTTTATTGCTTTACTCCACATCACTAATTGTAATTAATCCATAGTCACATATGTGGATGCCCTTAGAAGCCCACTGAACCGCACATCTGCACAATAGGGAAGAGGACTCAGGATCTTTCAGCTCCCTGGGCACATTATTTACGTGGGAAACAGAACCACATAGGGAAATGAAGTGGGGGGGCTACACATGAGGACACTCCCTCTTCACTTTAGCTCTTGTCGTTGTGCACTCGGGTAGAACTTTTAGTCTATTGGGAAGATCTGCACATCCCTGATAAAACAGCTCCTGTTCCCCATTACCTGTGTATCCCAGCCACTAATCTCCCAGCTCAGATGGACAGGATGAGACTCTCATTGACATCAGTTAACACCACTCTTTAGTCAGCTTCAGAGAGTTACCTTTGGTGATGTGAGGCACTTTTGCTTCTCAGGACCTCAGCATACTGCCTTCATGATGCTTCCAGCACAGAGGAAGAGCCAGCAGCAAAAACTGGGGCTAGGAATCAGTGTCCAGTTCCTGATGTGAATTGCTTATGGTTATGCCTTGTAGCTGCTCAGTGAAGTTTTACTGAGTGATTTAAATTCTCTGTTTCATCGCTAGGGTGTCATACCTCTGGCAGGTTGCATCGTGGAAGCCAAAGAAGAGCCCAACATGCCTTTTGCCATGAAGATCTCCCATGAGGACTTTCACGTGCGTGAACTTTTCTCTTTTCAAGCCAATGAACATGGTGCTGGACTGACAGCCTTGGATATTACTGTCCTTTATTTTGCAACCCTCCCCTCCATGGCCCACTGCCTGCCCAGTGTGCCTCAACACCCCGCAGACAGTCTCCATGGCACCAAAGCAGCAAAACGGGCTACCAGGAGGAAACTAGTTAGTGCCAGTTGCAGTGTTGGCAGTTCCTGTATTACGGATACCTGAGTTCACTAGGAACCGGAATAGGGATGGGGGTTGTTTGTGCATGATGGTGGGCATGTCTGCATGGCTCACATCAGCAACTCTCATTTGATTCTTCTTTTCCAGGGTAACATTGTGCTGGCAGCGGAGTCAGAATTTGAGCAGGCTCAGTGGCTGGAGATGCTGCAGGAGTCTGGAAAAGTGTAAGCACCAGAGATATATTTCCATTATTTTCTTCTCTTTGAAGCATTGTGGGAGGTGCTGGGGATTTGAGGAGAACAAGACCCAACAAGAGTGGCCGTGTGGAAGAACTGAGATGCTCCTCCATGGCTAGTCAAATCCTTTTTACCTCCTCGCTTTCTGCTCCCAGCAGACACCAAAATGTTTCAAAGTTCAAACGAAGTATCCTCCATCCTACTAATGTTTCACTGTGTTGCTAATATACCCCTGGTTGTTGTTAGGACTGGGAGTGATAAAATACCATATGGCCTCTGCTGTCCTGCTCCTTCTCCTCTGGTGTGGAGGTCCTTGGACTTCATGGAAACAGTGCAATTCCACTGTGTGTGGGGAGCAAGCTCCTGCTCTGGGGTTATGTTTCACAAAAGTTCCCTGTGCCTCAGGGAGAAGGACTTTTGGGTGAGATGGGGACAGAATGAAGGAGAGCTAGGGGTGAAATCATGACTATCTAGATGTACCAGTCAAACTACCCCGTGGAGTTGGAGCACAGGTGTTACAAGGGCTACTTCAACCCTGAGGCTTCAATTGCAGCTGTAGAATGGATCTGTGAACTGTCCTTTTGCCCAGATCCCAGTAGGCTCAGGCTGTGCAGAGGGAGGTGTATTTAGCTCTGAAAATAAGGAAGTAAAGTAAATCCCCTGAGAGAATCTGTTATTGTGGGATTTCCAGCCCACTTCTACAGCGTTCCGATGCTGTAAGCATTTGTATGTTTGGTTTCTTATATGGCTGGAACCTCTGAAAGATTGAAGGTTCAGCGAGTACCAGTCCTAGCATGTTCTCACTGCTAAATGCCTGCAGAGGAAGTAAGCAGCTGGCTCTAACACCAACGTGCTCCTCTTAGGTCTTAGCAGCAATATCAAAAGGCAGGGGCTAGGAAGGGAGCTGAGTGATGGGGATTCTCCCAGAGCACATGGGAACTTTCAGAACCTCTGGAGCCTGGTAATCAGCTAAGTTACTTAGAGGAAAGAGCGCTTTGCAGCTTTTCCTAAGAGAGCTATTATGTTGGACTTATTCCTTTGAGCCCCACTAGAAAAAGACTTCTCCTTCAAATGAGTTAATCCTCGGGTATCAGCATGTGCAGGTGGGGAATGTTCATTTCTGTGAAGAGGAAAGTGTGTGTGTGTGCGGGGAATATCACAGTCAGGTGAAAAGTGCTATAAAGGCTCACTTTTTATTAGTGGTGACCACACTACAAAGCACCCCACCCAGGGCTGCACGGAGCATGTGCCCAACTCAGCCCTAGCCTGACACCCCACTCGGAGCTCAGTCCTGCCCACCATCCATGAGATCTCATGCACAAGACGAGAAGAGAGGTCAATTTGTATGTTTCTCTTTGGCTTGATCTACTCTCCATCATCATTTCTGTTCCACAGTCCACACCCGGGTCCCCTTGTGCTAGCCACAGCTGGGATGCTGGTGTCGATTGAGGTTTTTCTCTCCTGTTTTTCTAACACTACTCATCTCAGATGTAGATGACACAGGGGTTAATACTCCATGAGAGCAGCACCATGGACAGGGAAATGGAAGGGATACTTTAACAGGAGTGCTAGTGTAGGCAAGGGGTTTGAGCCCCATATGTACTGACCAGAGATGAGCCAGGTTTGGCAGGACAAGGTGCAAGATACGCCATGGCTGAGACAGAGCTCTGTGACCTACCTAGTATGCCTGGGGGTGGAAGGGTTTGGCTGCTGGAGAGGATGAGGGGACCAAATTCAGCCCTAGTGTAAATAGGAGGATTGTCATTGAAGTCCATAGAGCTGCTCTCACTTACATCAATGTTGAATTTAGCCCTGGGCCTTTTCTTGCTTTGGAGACAGGTAGCTTTACCTTTCAGAATGGGGGTGGGAACATGGTAGGGGTGGCTGTGGGCTCAAGCTGGGAGGGGCATGAACAAAGAGAGGGCTCCCAAAAGCATAAGGCCCTGTGTGCTATCAGCTTCATCCCCTGCCTAGAACCAGCCATGTTCTAGGCCACAACTCTGTTCCTCCAGCCCCCTGTGCTTGATGCAGAAGCTGATACAGCTGCTGGCACGTTTCTAGCAGTGCAGCAGCGTAACCCGCTGTGCTGGATGAAAACAGGCTTGCGGCATCTGTCTTGCCTCCCCATGCACCACTGCTGCAGGAATGATTTGGCTCCAGATTCACCTAATCGCTTTCGAAGACTGTGTGTGAAGGAGAGCGGAGATAAAGTGACGTGTGTTAGCAAGGTCGGGAGTGGAGCTGAGCAACAGCGAAAAAAGTGCAGACTGGCCAGTAAATTGAGCAGTGATGAAAGGGAAAGTTAAAAGGACACTGTTCAAGTCATTTAGGCACCACATTTGAATGCCTTTTTGTTCCTAGAGGAAAAGCATGCTGCTTATTGAACTTTAGGGTTTATACTTGGTTATCATTGCAGTCTATCACTTCATAAGAATAATGTAAGGGAGCACGGATAGACCAGGGTTACAATAAATAAGGAAGGAACATAGGAAAGAATGAGACTGGTGTGGGGTAACATCCTCTCCCCGGACTCCTTTGTTTATACAGTGTGAGAATACGTGTACTGTTTCCTTAAATCTGGAGCAAATGTAGGGGGGTATAGAGCACTTAAAATATCAGAAAGTGGGCTAGTCTGGTGGCTCAGTGAAAATGCGCTGTCACCTGGGGGTGTTTGAACTGATTTCCGGTCCTGAGCTCTCATTCCCTAGCTTAATGACTAAGCCCAAAGCCCTCTGATTCATTAAGGACTAGAGTTTATGGCTTCTCAAAGGGAAGCCTCCCCCCACTCTGTGGTGGCCAGAAGGACAGCAGCCTCAGTGCACGGAAGGCCTTGAAAGCTTTTGAGTGTGAAGTGGTGCAAACAGGACAGGGATCTACTAGCTCTGACAGGCATTCAGAGGACTCCACCAGTCTGGGGAGTGGGGGTCATATACCCATGATACTAGGGTGATACATATTATTTTTGGAGCTGCTTTTGTTGTGTTCTCTTGGGTTGGTTAGAAGTAGATCTGGTCAGAAAATAGAGAAAAGTTACAAAAGTGTTCATTAATTAATGAACCTGTTTCAGCAAAAAATATACCGACTGCCAGTAGTTGGGTGTGTCTACGGTCAACTGTGACTAATAGCTAGTCTAGTTCTAAAGGGGCTGACTTTGCAGGCTTGGATCACACGTTATCATCATATAGCAGGCAAGCCTTTGTAAGATCAACAGATAAGGGTGAGATTTTCAAAGGCATGAAGGGTGGTTAGGCTCTCAACTCCGACTGATTTTCAGTGGGCGTTGGGTACCTTATTGACCTTTGTGCCTTTGGCTGTCTCCCCCTGAATAATTTATTCCTGCTACAATTTGGTGTGTAGTCCTTTCACTTTCCAATCGGCAGCAGCAGATTTTCATGGATCTATTCTGGGTTCCACCACTGGCCATTTAGCATCTGTAGGGTAGCTAAAGAATCTGCCACTGATTTGGAGCAACAATGGGCTAGTCCAGGGGTCGGCAACCTACGGCACACATGCCACCTTTGGCACGCGAGCCGATTTTGCCAGGCACGCGGCTGCCAGCTGGGGTCCCAGCCATTGGCCCCACTAAGTGCTGCTGGCTGAGTGAATGGAACCCCAGGCAGGCAGAGGTTGAGTGAGGCCGGCAGCTGGGGCCACAGACCAGCAGCAGGCGTGTCCCCCGGCTCCCCCCTCACTGCACTTGGGTTCTGCAGCTCCCGGGAGTGTGAGCTGCCACCACCACTTCCCCTCCTGCAGCTCCCCCTCTCCCACTACCTCAGCACTCCACGTAGAGTTTTGCCTCCACGTGGAGCCAGCATCTGACCAGCATGGGTCTGGTAAGGGGAGCCCAGGGGGCAATCAGGGAGCAGGGGGAGGGTTGGATGGGTTGGGAGTTCTGGGGGTCCTGTCAAGGGGTGGGGAGTGGTTAGATGGGGTGTGGGAGTCCCCCGCAGGTCTGTCCAGGGGCAGGGGTATGGATAAGGGTTGGGGAAGTCAGGGGACAGGTAAGGGGTAGGGTCCTAGGGAGGCAGTTAGGGTGGGGGGTATCTCAGGAAGGAGCAGTCAGGGGACAAGGAGCGGTGGGGGTTGGGGGTTCTGACCGGGGCAATCAGGGTGGGAAGTGGGAGGGAGTGGATGGGGGAGGGGCTAGGGCAGGGCTCTCCCCTCTTTTTCGATTGTTGAAATATGGTAACCGTAGGCGAGGGAGAAGCCAGGTGGTGCATGGGGGCTGGCATCCACATACATCCACTGCAGCCTGCAGGAGCTCCCGGGGGGGCACTAGACCGCAGCCTGGGCAGGAGGAGGAGGGGGCACAGCTGCTCCAAGCTAGTGGTGCCACCACCTTTGCAGGGCTGCTGCCACCCTGCACCGCGCCGGCTCCTCCATGGCTGGGGCTCGCTGCTGCCGCAAGCGGGATGCTCTGGCTCTCCAGTGCCTCCGGAAGGCGGCTCCTTCCTGCTGAGCTGCTGCGTGGCCCAAGCCTGGCAAAGCCAGTGAATGGACTCAGGGTGGGGTGGGAAAGGCTCGCAGGGGGGGCTGTGCACTCTCCAGGGGAGTTAAGCAGGTGGTGAGGGGGGAACCTGGTCTGGGGAGCAGCCCCTGGGCATGGCTGGCCCCTGGGGTCTATAAAGGCTCGTTGGGATTTGCCCCTCAATGAACCGATGTGCAGGGTGGGGGCGGGTGCAAGGTGGAAGTTTCACCTAGGGCGCAAAATATCCTTGCACCAGCACTGCCCCAGGGGGTGCCTGCACCCCAGGTTAAGAACCACTGCACTAAACTGATAAGATCTGCATTTTAATTTAATTTTAAATGAAGCTTCTTAAACATTTTAAAAAACTTGTTTAATTTACATACAACAATAGTTTATAGACTTATAGAGAGAGACCTTCTAAAAACGTTAAAATGTTTTACTGGCACGTGAAACCTTAAATTAGAGTGAATAAATGAAGACTGGGCACAGCACTTCTGAAAGGTTGCCGACCCCTGGGCTAGTCCATTACAGTAGTCGGGAATGCATGTACCTATCAAATCAATTTGCATGAATAAATGAGGTTAATCAATAGGCAAGGGTCATAACATCGCACGTGATTCCAATTCAGATGATCCCCCTTCGTAGCTGGGTCCTCCTGTCCCTTCTGACCACTGGCCTTTTCCTAAGCCTACTCCTTTCAACTTTTGACCCTACCACTGCAATGTCCTTTTCTAACCATTGCCATCTCTTCTGTCTCTTTCCCCTTCAGGTAGTTTCCCCTATCCCTTCAGCCACCTCTTTTTTTTTTGCCCCGTGAACATCCAGAAGTTGCTCCCTGCCTAGGCTGTTAGCCAATAGGAACTAGTGTATGGAACTCTGGTATGATTGGCTGATGAGTAGCTAAAATACCTCACATGAGTGATTCGAGAGTAAAGTGATTTTTAAAAGAAGAGATTGTTATAAATAAGTATGATGTGTGATAGCTATGTGCAGAACCTAGCACAAGGGGGTCATGATTTCACATAGGGCTCCTAGGTGCTATTGCAGTAATAATAATTGTAATTATTGCTCAAAAGCAAATTTATACTCTGTAGTATACATTTGATTTCCTCCTCCAGAAATAGGCTAATGCTAACAGTGCCACCCATCATTAGGGAAAGCATGCAGGTACGCTGTCTGTGCTGGAACTGATTTTAAAGTAAACAGTGAGTGTTGGGGGAAGGAAACACATGTAACATCACAAACATATGAGTGTTTTTTGCAGATTGTTTATTATACTCTGTTATGATAATGAATGGAGATGATGTGCAAGGTAATATTTTGTTAGAAAATAAATGCAATTTGTAATCATGACACAGTGTCTCCTACCTATCCCAAGAGGAAATGTGCTAATAATGCCTAGCTTTTACCTTGCTGACACTTGCTGGGCTAAACAGTGTAAGTGAAGGAGGCACATGGTTTGGTCCTGCTTCAGGAAAGCGCTTAAGTCCTTAAAGTTAAGTGCATCTTTATATGTTGTCCTCCAAAGGGATGCTTTCCTGATCTGGGGCCTCTGTGCTGTGGCAGAATTTTGAAATCAAAGTTTACAGCCACAGATTATCACACATCCTTCTTGAAAAGGAATAGTCACCATAAATAGAAAGAATGAAAAGTAGGAAAGAATAAACTCTTTAAAAAAGAAAAGTGTATCTTTAGATAGGTTTACAAAAACAGGGTTAAAACCCCAATTTAGCAGAGCACTTAAGCATGTTTATAACTTCAACAGAACTTTGCATATGTGTTTAAATAGGGATGGACTTAAGTGTGAGCTTAATGTTCAGCAAGTCGTTAAGTTCTTTGTTGGAGCAGGGCCAAAATTCTATAAAAGCCAAGATTTGTCTAACTGACGGTGATACCACAAAGTGCACAGGAGTTCTTTCCCCTTATGAAAATAGTCTAATGTAACTCATTTTTAAATGCATAAGCAAACAACCCCTAAACCAGCTAAACATGCATTCATACTAGTTGACATAATATTTGATGGAAAACAACTCACCCACACAAGCACATATTGAAAATACCAACAGAGGTTCTCAGTTGTCTGCCAGCTAGGGTGACCAGATGTCCCGATTTTATAGGGACAGTCCTGATTTTTGGGTCTCTTTCTTATATAGGCTCCTATTACTCCCCACCCCCGTCCCAATTTTTCACTTTTGCTGTCTGGTTACCCTCCTGCCAGCTACAGTTGAACTTTAGATATCAATTATTTAGTGTCCCAAAGTCCTAAGGAAAGTTCTTTGAGAAATACATAGTTGGTTTCTGGTTGAACTTTCAAGGCAACTGGGCCACTAGTCATAAGCTTTTGTTTATAATACACGTAAAAGAAACATATTGATTACTTCTGAAATATGAGCCAGACTATACAGACATGGGAGACCCATCTGCTTTTAAGTTCAGCTTCAATGGGTTTAAGATTGTCATCTCCTGTGATACAATCTCAGGGCAGTATTTGTGAAAAATTAACCAAAATAAACAGACATCCTAAATGCTTTAATCATTTTCAAGCCATTAGTATAACATAGCGTATGAAATCCTGGCCTCCATTGAAGAAAATGGGAGTTTTGCCAGTGACTTCAATGAGGTCATCCAGTGTCTCAGCATTTTAGAAAATACCCACACCCCATGTGCACATCTCTCTCACATGTGCACTCTCTCTCTCTCACTCACATACAGACAGACAGACAGACAGAAAAAGGGTCTCTGGGCACCCAAGACTGTGAGTTATCTTGTTACCCTCCCCCCCCCAAGCTTTCAGCCTGAGGGAGACCTGCTTGTGCTTAACAGCTCCCTGACTTCTTCAGCCTGTTAGCCACCCAAATAATCTCCTCTGGGCTATGCCAGCGCATGCTTTGCCTTGTGGGTTAACAACTGGTACATCCCAGTCCCCAAACCCTTTTGAAGCATTCCCCTGCAGTGTTCAGCCCCTTACCCACCCAACCATCCTAGTAATACCCGGTCTGCTGTCCTCAAGGGAACAGTACACACCAGCTTGAATGATTCAACTCAGAATCAGCTCCTTGTACAATACCGCAGCACTGAGATATCTCTATAGTGAAAACAAGAATAAGTTTATCATCAAATATTCAAGATTCAAATGATAGTGAGTAAGAATATTGGAAACAAATGGTTAGATACAAAACAAAATCATAACATGCTTTCTAGAGACTAAACTTAACTAACAGGTTAACCTCCTGTCTAAAGAAGTTTATCTCATCCCCATGGTTCTCTGCAGTGTTTCTACCAAGGTTCATGACTGTGAACAAGTTGTCCGTTTACTTCTAGGTGCAGGATAAGAAGATGTCGTCTTTGACTTCTATTTATGCTCCCCAAAGTGCATTGTCTGTACTCAGAGACAGTATAGCCAGCTGTGGCTTGTTTTTCCTGCATGCTCTTTCCCTGTTGACTTCCCATGCCTTTGTTGATGTAAATGGACATTTATTGTGTTTGCTTGCAATGCTTAATTTACATCTGACAAAAAGAGCAGTGAATAAACATCTCGTCTGACAGAAACGCTGTTTCTGCTGGTGAATCCCCTTGATACAGTATCTAAGAACGTATTTTCAGTATACATACATAACTCCTTACGTAGTATCGGCACATGCATTTCACAATGACATTCATGATTAGTGTGACCCAGCTTTCATTGAAGACCTCACATGATATTCTTTGGTGAACCAGAATGTACAGACCAGAAGCAGGACATTCCGTAACCCTAGCTGGCATTAAAGTGTTCTTGGGTCACACGTGCACACATTGACATATTTTGCACATAAATGGATGCTGAAACTGTACATTTTTATTCATTTTCTTCTAAGTTCTCAGCATTTTAGAAAATATCATGGATGCACGTTAGATTAAAAGAAATCCAATTGTGTGCAAATAATAGACAAAACCATACATTTTTACTAATTCTCTTCTAATTTGCTGTTAGAACAATGAGCTGTCTGACCTCTGGGAAAAGTGGATTAATACATCAATTGAACTTTGTAAGAGACAAAATATAGGCTTCATTGAAGTTGTTCTATAGAAAGCTCTTTGGTTACATTTTTAACAAATCTTTCCACAAACTATGTGCTCAAACAGCTAGTCATAGTTGGGAGGGGGAAAAGAACTGCCCCAATCTAGAAAGTCCTGTTTGCACCCAATATTTATAAATCTTAATCTTTCCCCAAGAAAACAAAATTCATCAGTCTTTTATATGGGTTTGACACTTTCTTCAGGGAGCCCAGCATCATAGCCACTGTGTTACTGCTCTGCCTCAGCAAGGGAGAGCTCTGCTGGAGCTTAAATTGTATGTCAGATCCCTGCCACACTGGTCCACCTGCCACGCCAGCAAATTCCTCAAGACTCTGCCAGTGTGACCTTGCGTTGCAGGTACCACTCAGTGAACACCAGTTCCCCAGAGATGTCTCTCTGAAGCATCCAGTCCCTCTCACTGGACACTCACAGAAAATAACTTCTCTGCCCCCAAAGTGACAGTGCAGTTAGATTAGCTGAGGGACTCGCTCTTCATTTCAATACAACAGCACTGAGATGGATTTCAGTAAAACTCAGAATAAGTTTATTAATCAAGAACAGATTTCAGTTATACTAAGCAAGAGAACAAGAGGCTCAACTGGGAGAAGCCATGATTGAGAGCCTGGAAGCTCAGGGGCTCCAGCTGGCCAAGGAGAAGCAGGAGTATTTAGGTTGGCTTGAGCAGCTTTTTGTACTGGGGACTCTTTAGATTCAGGGGTGCCCAAGGGCCACAGAATCCATTCCACATTTTTCATTTCCAAGACTTTAACTTTAACAAGCTACAATCTTTGCCTAAACAGCTGTCTCGCTTACATCAAACAAACAGCATCTCCAGCGCTTCCAGCAGGAGGCTCCAATGTTCACAGAATCAGAGGGTGATGTCCCCTTTGTTCCTTAAGGGAGGGATCACTAAGAGGTTCTCTCTCCTCTTTTCACAGTCCAGTGAACCTTTGAAATGTGTTCTTCTGAAGTGTATCCCCAGGTGAAGTTTTTTCTCTCATGCTGCTTGTGCACAAGGAAGCTGATGCCATCCTGACTGCCTCACTCTTCTCTCAATTTGCTTTTCCTGTGGACTCAGATGCAAATGACCTTCCATTGTCTTTGGCATCACCTTGCTCAGTTTACACTGGAGACACAGGACAACAGGAAAAACAACATTACTTGGCCTGGGGCAAACTCGTTTATCACATCTGCCCCCAGAACACACTGTAGGAATATATTTCTAGAACACTTCACGTAACTCTTTGCACACCATCTGTACACGCATCACACAATGATATTCATGACCAACATGTGACCAGTTTTTATGATACTTTACTCAATACACTTCTATAGTACAATAATATTGTATACGAGCAGTTGATTTAATTGGTTATTTCTGGAGTTCTGATCCCCTGTTCTCCCACTGGTGTGTCTGGATCCTGATTTTCACAATGGGTTTGTAGGGATGGTAAAGAACTGAGAAATTCCTAAATGTGGCAGGCTGTTCATACGTGCATATAATTAACTGGTGTGCATTTTAAGTATAAAAAAGGCTGTGTTTTCTAGTAGTTGAAGCAGAGGACTGAGAAGCTGGAGCTCTGCCTTTGATTTATTATGAGTCCTTGGGATTGTCATTTAACCTCTGTACCGCAGCCTACTGTGTCTTTAAAATGTGGCCAGTGATGCATACCAGGAGGGTAGTGTGGTTTTATTTAATAATGTTTGCAAAGCACTTTGAGATCCTCTGGCAGATACTGCATGCAAAGTATTGTTATAATGCACCCCCTTCTCTCTTTACATTTTAGCTTTTCTTCTGATGTTTAGTTATGGCTCTTCGTTGTTTTTAGAGGTAGTGCTAACAACCACCATGGGCTTTGGGCTCCAGGACATACATCAAATCCTACTGGCTAATTGCCCAGCAGGAAGGGATTTCCAGTTGGTCATGGGATACCAGAAGGGATGAGGACAAAAATCAGAAAGGGAGGAGCTGGGGACTAGTTAATGCCCAAATGGAAATTGGCAGTGGTGGGGCAAAGCGTTGGAAAGGGGTGGAGCCAGGGGAGGTACAAGTGGCTGGAAGGGGATGGGTCTTAGACAGGTAGTACAATGTCATTGGTCATCATCCTCATCTATTAATCAGTGTTTTACCAATCCATCAGGATCAATTTGACAGGCCCAGTGCACATCCTACTACCAGGTACCTGGGGAAATCTCTCTCTATTGATTGTATACCAGGAAATTTTACAACTCATTTTAGCAGAAATAATAATTTATTTAAAAAAAAGAGAATTTGTCAAATGCATGGGACTCTGTTTGAAGTTGTAGGTACAATTTAAGCCTAAGTTTCCCTCCTCACTCAATAACTCCCAGTCCTGCGTCCTTCCCAATTCTCTTTATTTCTGTTCATTCTCTCTTTAGGACCTGGAAGAATGCTCAGCTGGGAGAAGCCATGATTGAGAGCCTGGAAGCTCAGGGGCTCCAGCTGGCCAAGGAGAAGCAGGAGTATTTAGGTTGGCTTGAGCCGCTTTTTGTACTGGGGACTCTTTAGATTCAGGGGTGCCCAAGGGCCACAGAATCCTGAATAGCAACCCAGTCTCCATTTCCTGTAACTGCTGGTGAGGTCCAGTCTGATCAGCTACAGGCTTTTATGACTGATTAAAAAAATCAGCCATTTCTGTTCAGCTATCAAGGGAGATGAAAATAAAAGCAAATACTAGGGTTGAGTTCAGGACACTTATTTTAGGTACTTAAAAGTATGCATGTGTCCTGTCAGTTGTGATCCTTTGGCTCCTGATAAATGGACAAGTGGCCCTTATTCTTGAAAGGTTTGAGCATCCTGACTCTGGGAGCTGGCACCAAGCAGCTGTATGTCAAGCATACACAGATACTCGTGTGCCAGTTTTAATTTCTCAGGGTTGGCATTTCTTATGGTGACTACAGTTTTGGGGTGCTTGTTTTTTTCCATCAGAGGTTTTATTCTCACATTGCTCAATCTCCATCTAAATTCACCTCCGTGTTAGTGGTGACAATGTATGATGGCAATTCTAGCCTGGTAGATTATGGGTTTGTGGGCAGGCAAATGGCTCAGCTCCTGCATGTGTACATTTCAGATAATTAGTGGCTTCTCTGGGTAATTCAGACTACTTACACCTTAGCTAAGGCACCTGGTAAAATAATAATTAATATGAATGCTGTGAGCTACACTTTGTCATCCAACTCCTGCTAATAATCCTTTAATATATTTACATATTAAGAACAACTTGTTAACTATACGGGTTGTTAAGCTCTGGAATAGGCTTCCAATGGAGGTTGTGGAATCCCCGTCACTGGTGGTTTCTAAGAACAGGTTGGACAAACATCTGTCAGGGATGGTCTAGGTTTACTTGGTCCTGCTTCGGTACAGGGGACTGGACCTGATGACCTCTCAAGATCACTTTCCGCCCTACATTTTTCTGATTTTTCTATGGAAATCTGAAGATGAAGAAATATTTCTGTTTTACGTTATTGCATTCACTGTGCTCAAGGATGATCTCGGTACATTGCCTGGGATTTAATAGTAGTAACAATAATTTAGAGCTCTCAAGCACTTTCAATCTGAAGATCTCAAAGCCATTTATAAACGTTTTATTTATTTATAACGAATGAATTAAGCCTCCCAACCCACAAGTGAGTAATACTATCCCCATTTTTCAAAGGGATAAACAGAAACCCAGAGAGGATAACTTGTAGAGCTGGTCAAAATGTTTTGGAAGAAAACTTTGTCTAAAATTGGCCTGTGGGCTTCAAGATTTTTTCCATGAAAAGCTGGTGTGTATTTCAAATCTTGTTCATACATTTTGGGGTGATATTTTTATCCACACCTTTATTGTCATTTTTATTTTAAAAAGTTATCGAAATTATTATTGACCATTTTCATTTACATCCTAGTTTGATAATATTTTCAGTTAAAATGTTGATGAAACAAATTGGTGCAAAAAATTCTCTTTGGCCCCTCTGCACCAGAAGCAGTGTTGACAGGGAGTTATTAACTACTTTTAGTTAACACATTTTTCCCCCCATTTTTCAAACAACTCTGATGACTTTGCCCATAGACACACAGTGAGTCTGTTAGAGCTGGGAACAGAGCCCAGAGCACCGGATTCCTGTTCCCCTGATCTAATCCCTGGCTTTGCTCGCCAACCCTCCATGGACTGATCTGGGACTTATCTATGGGAGGCTTCTCTCAGCCAAACTCTCTTTCTCCAGGATGTTTCCAGACACCTGCATCATGGTCTCCCAATTCCCTCCCCATTCCACTTTAGGTGGTATAATACCATTGCCAATTTCCATAGGGAAGCTGCAGAACACTATGCAGCTTTGTGGGAGTGCAACCCTAGCAGAACGTCATAGATATGAGAGAGATTCTCCCTCTAAGAACATAACAGGATCTTAGTGGGAAGACCTGTCTCTCACCCCTGAATGTCATAGGTTAGCAGGTTTTCACTATTAGTGGCCAAACAATAACCCCCAGGACAGCATAAGAACTGTTAGTCCTTTCCCAGGTTGCAGTCATATGTTGTGGGGAGGGGGGAGGACATCTTCCCCGCTAATTAGCAGCTATATATATACAGGGATCTTTGACCCATAGCAGGCTGTTCAGGGTGACTATTCAGTACTGTCATGCCTGGCCACTGTTATTTGACAGCTTTTGCTTTGGTTCGCTTTGTTCCAATATAACTGCTGAGATTTCTGTCTTATTATTAGCATCCTGGTCAGAGCTCAGTGGCTTTGAGGACAGGAGAGTTTCTGGCCACTGGGAGATCAGGTCAAGACTCTGGGAGGCATACGTACTGCTCTGTCTCCCTTCTATTGGGAGTATCTGTACTCCCCCCGCCCCCCTCCGGAGTGACCATCCATCTCCAACCCTCCCCACTGGTGCCCAGTCCTGCCCTCAGGCTGGGAACCACAGGGATTGGTGGACTGCATCAGAAGGTCAGTCCCTGCAGGACCTGGTCCTCCCAAGACAGAGGCAGGAGTTGGAAGAAAGGGAAGAACTGGCACATTGCCAGCAGTGTAGCACATGGGGCAGGCAGTCTAGGTTCTCCAGCCTACAGCCTGGGTGGGGAGCCGTGGTTTTGGCAGCATCTTCCAGCGCTCACAGGGAGATAGTGGAAGGGTCTGGGTGTTTGGACAGGAGAGAGGGAACAGGAGGGAGGAAGGAGAGAAGTAGAGGTTCTCAGAAAGAATAGAGTAATATTATTATTCATTTGTATTACCATAGCATCTAGGAGCTCTAGTTGTAGGCCTGGACCCCATAGTGCCCAATACTAACACCTAGCTCTTAGCTAGTGCTTTCCACAGGAGGTCAGTATCACCATCTCTATGTGACTGATGGGGAAACTGAGGCACAGAGCAATGAAGTGACTTGCCCAAGGTCACCCATTAGGCCAGTAGCAGAACTAGGAATTGACTCCATTCTGCTGAGTCCCACTAATGCTCTCTAAGAGTTCATCTCAGAGTGCACAGGAGCTCTGAGTAGTGACCTTGTTAATAAACCAATAGGAGCTCTTTTCAGCGTGGCTAATGTCCAGCTGGAGACCTTAGCAAGGGGCAAGGCTGAGATACTTCATTTCTCACAGGAATCCCTCTGCGGCTTCGAGCTTTTCAAGACACCTGAAGGAACCCAGTTTTAGAAGGGGCATCATAACAGTGCGACCAGTTTCTTCACAATGTCATGCCACAGAGATGGAAATGAGACACAGATGCTATTGTCATCTCACTGGATGGCTGGTGGCATCCCTGGTAGTAGTGAGCAGCTGATGATAAGCATGACAGAGACAATGGCAACCTTGGAAAGAGCAAGTTTTGTTGAATAAACAGGTGGAGTGAGTGAGCACAATAGTGAGTGTGAAAGGAAATGAGGGCTAGACAAGGGTGGCTAGTAGCAGATGGCTGAGATCATGACCCAGAGTCTAGTCCTAGCTTAAGGACAGAATGTGGCCTGCTAGTTCGGGTAAGGGACAGGGATTCAGGACACCTGGATTTTGTTCTTGGCTCTGCCACTGTGTAAAACTTTGAGCAAGTCACTGAACCCATCTGTGCTTCAGTTTCCCCAACTGTGTTATGGAGAGAATGATCTTTTCCTACCTCACATGAGGGTTGTGAGGGTTCCTTCACTGAGATGCTTTAAGAGTCTTAGAAGGAAGACATCAGAGGGAATGCAAAGTATTAGTGTTGTTTGTTTGTTAAAAATTTGGCAGGAGGAGGATAACAGAAAATCCCATTAAAGTCATCTTGGCCTTAGGAAACTCCCAGACCGATGTATGCAATATAGGAGGGAAGTCTGCATTTTCTAGCTCTGTGTGATCAGTGCCCCAGGATCATAAACATCCCACTGCATTATCAATTGCTTCTTCCTGCATTTGGCCTGTGTTTGTGTGTGTTTGCAGATAAGCTGATGGAAGAGACAGAGGAGCTGTGTCTGCAGAGGGAGCAAAAAGAGGTGGGTGCGCATTCAAAGCCAATCAAATCATACCCCTTCCTATTCCAGGCAGAATGTAGGGCAATCGGTTGATTGGAGGGGTTAGCATCATGCAAAGCCCAAAGGCAGCCACGCTCCTGGGTGCCCCTTGGATGAGTAAAGGGGTGACAGCCGTGCCCTGTAGATGGATCCTGCACACCTTTCGGTTTCATCTCTTCTCACTGCACCCGCTCGCCTTCCTTGATGTTAGCTTCTAGTCACATGTAGGAAAGGTTGAAAGTTGTTGTGACAGGGAATAAGGACGCTATTTGAATTACAACCTGGAACAGGAGGTTTCTGCAGGTCACGACTCTTTCAAGTCCTTGCCCCTCATTAACACTGCTGGTATACTTAAGTATTGACCTGCAGTAGTACCCTGGCTCGTTCTAGTCTTGAGAAGAGACAGCAAGTTAGTTATGGGTGAAATTCAAGAGGTTTGAGGCTTTGGGTTCAGTTCAAATAAATACCCAATCATTCAAATGCTAATATGAAATGTACCCAAATGATTAGAAATGATTCAGCACCTGCTTTCTCCCATGGCTTCACCACAAAGATCCCTCCTACTTTATGACGTTTTCCTGAGGGGTGGGGTTTCAGAAAGTTTCTACTCCCTTCTGGGTCTACAGAAGCGGCTGGTCCACTTCTCCCTCTTTTAGGGCTAATCTACTGTCCGCTCTAGCTCCTTTGGAGCAGCTGGCTAGTAGACCTGCTGTACAGCAGTGGAAAGGGAGTAATTTTGGAAAGAGATCACTGGGCTAGATCCCTGCTCTTACATAACCTGCCATGGGGACTTTGATGTTCACAGACAGCAGACAGGAGCAAGGGCAGTTTTGAGGTCCTTTATTCCTAAAGAAGGAAGGAAAATATAATCTACAGGGAGTGTAATTGGTCTGACATTTTCCAGGCCTGCAGGGCTTCACGGGAATGGTTTGGGAGTGCACTTTGTTTGAACTGTTGGATCTGCCATATGGGTGTACAGACTTTATTATTAATTTATCTTGTCAGTTTAAATCAATGGTTCTGACACTAATAGAGCCACTGTAAGAGCTTCACCTAGTGGCTAACTCTAGTACATTTTAAACCAAGACTCCTGAGACAAAAGTCCTTTGCTATTCTGTGTGAGCCAGATCCTTCTCCTGTGCAGTGTCCACAACACTGGTGTAAAAAAATAGCCATTCTGACTGGGGAGCATAAACTTGTTGAGACTGGAAAGATGGGTGGTGTTACTTATCAGCCTTTTTAAACACTTAGCACCAAGTGTAGACAAAGGCAGTGATGATTAAAAACGTTAGCTGGTTATGGATAGCAGTTAGCACACATTTCAAACACTACTCAGTGCCAATACTCAGAAGCAAACCAAGGAAATGTGGTTTAGATAAAATTACTATAAAGAGGGTGTGCAACTGGTTGAAAAACTGTATTCAGAAAGTAGTTATCAATGATTTGCTGTCAAACTGGGAGGATATGTCAAGTGAGGTTCTGCAGGAGTTGGTCCAAAGTACAGTACTAGTCAATATTTTCATTAATGACTTGGATAATGGAGTGGAGAGTATTCTTGTAAAATTTGCAGATGATACCAGGCCAGGAGGAGTTGCAAGCACTTTAGAGGACAGGATTAGAATTCAAAACAACCTTGACAAATCAAAGAATTGGTCTGGATTCAACAAGATGAAATTCAATAAAAATAAATGCAAAGTATTACACTTAGAGTGAAAAAATCAAATGCACAACTACAAAATAAGGAATAGCTGGCTAAGTGGTAGAACTGCTGAAAAGGATCTAGGAGTTATAGTGGATCACAAATAGAATATGAACCAGCAATGTGTTGCAGCTATGAAAAAGGCTAATGTCACTCTGTAGTGTAGTAACAGGAGTGTCATATGTAAAACACAGGGAGTAATCATCCCAATCTACTCAGCACTGATGAGGCTTCGGGTGGTGTATTGTGTACAGTTTGGAGCTCAACACTTTAAAAAAGATGTGAGCAAATTAGAACGAGCCCCGAGGACAGCAACAACAATGATAAAAAGTTTCGAAAATCTGACCTAAGAGAAAAAGTTAAGAACACTGGACATGTTTAGTCTTGAGAAGAGATGACTGAGAAGGGACCCGATAACAATCTTAAAATATGTTAAGGGCTGTTATTTAGAGAGGATGGTGATCAGTTGTTCTTCATGTTCACTAAACGTAGGACAAAAAGTAATTGGCTTAATGTGGAGTAAGGGAGATTTAAGTTAGATATTAGGGAATACTACCTAATTACAAGGAGAGTTAAGTCTGGAGTAGGCCACCAAGGGATGTTGTGGAATCCCTGTTATTGGAGGTTTTTAGCAACAGGTTAGGCAAACACCTATCAGAGATCATCTAGGTTTACAGGGTCCAGCCTCAGGAAGGGGGATGGAGTAGATAACCTCTTGAGGTCCCTTCCAGCCATACAGTCCCATGGTTCTGTGATTTCATAATTATGCATTTCATGTCTTTACTGTTTTGGATTCGGAGGCAACACTAGTGCCCATGTGGGGTGGTGGAGAAGGTCCAGTTAGAAAAGTGTGACTATAACATAAAATGAATTAAGTTACTGCGGGGTAACCATTTAACCCTCTGAACACTGCAGCCAAGTGCACTTATCTCCCCATGTTACCTCTCAGGAGCTGGAGCGTCTTAACCAGGTACTAGAGGCAGAGAAGCAGCAGTTTGAAGAGGTGGTGCAAGAGCTGCGACTGGAGCAACAGCAGATTAAACGGTAATGAATCCCAGACAGGTAGGAAACCAGCTGGCACTTCCACAGATGGGGTCCTGAATGCAAAGTGAAACTGAGATTGCTTCTCTCCAACAGCCTTTTTAGAGCAGTGTAGTAACTAGGATGCAAGGGTGATCACTCCCATAAATTCTAAGTACTATGGTGAAAAGCACACACGAGCGCATATTCCAGACTAGGGCATTTCCTATGCTCTCAGGTATAAGAGCCTATGGCCGGTCATGGCACGTGGGAGCATATGTACGTTATCGGCACTGGACGTCACCATGCCACAACTGCACTGAAGTCAGTGGAGTGACACTGTGGATGGATTTGGACCCCAAGTACCTAGAATTTATAATGCACATATGCCCATATGCTGTGGTTAAAGATGATTGAAAGAGGCTCTTGCCACGCCAGCCAAGGAGGGATGGGAGCTGGGGGAGCATTGCCTACCCAAGCCAGGGAGATGAGGAGGAATGCTTCCTCTGTTTTTAGTAAAGGAGGGGAGCTATGGTCATGTCCCCCTGCTCCACCTTAAGTTAGCTTGTGCCTGGCATTTCTGCTTCCTGATAGCGCCCCTTCCAAATCCGTACTAGAGTGTCCTATGGGAATGGCCAACTCTACAGCCTATGGTAGTGTGAGTGCAGTGTTTGGGACTACTATCCCCCACAAAGTGCATAACCATTGTACCTTTTAGGGAGCTGGAACTGACAGCCCAGTCCCTCAGAGGAGTGGAGGAGGAGAAGAAGGAATTGCGAAGCCTGACAGAGTCCTTACAGAAAACACTGGAGGTCAGTGTCAGATTTTTCTCCTCCTGGTGACAGCCTTTTGGGGAAAGTGCTATGGAACTAAACAGGGATTAAACTAATAGTGTCCTGTAAATTACTCTAAAAGCCTATAGAGTTTGACAGAGAATTAGATCCTTCCCCAGGTCAACTGATCCATCCTATAGAACTCTTTAGCAGGGACATAAGTCAAGATCATCTCCTGTGTTGAGATCTCTTCACGACGGGGCTGGAGCTGTCAGGGACCCAGCTATAGCTCCCTGATTCTCAATCTGCAGCTTCCCTGGTCTAAATTAGAGCAACCAGGTGTCAGCTCTAATTTACAAAGCTGCATGTGGTCCCTGAGGAATTGTATACCAGCTGAGAATGTGGCACAGAGTGGAGCTCCATCACACCTCTTCCCTCCCCTATTATAACCCCTATGTCAGGGAGGTTCCTCTAGCTTTATGCCCTCTGAGAGATCCCACCCCACACACTGGGAATTCTCAGCTAGGCAGTAGCACCCAGAATATGGCCTATGATTTTCCATTGAGCTCTGCAGGATGGTCCAAAAATCCTGTGGAAAGGATCTCATTCTGTATTACATTCTGCAGGTTCTTAGAGAAATGACCATGGAACCCTGTTGGTTTAATCCCTTTTTGATTCTATGGGACTTTCCCATAATACAAATCCTCTCTCATTTGCTCGTCCTCTTGAGTTTTTTTGCTGGGTGAATTGGGTTTCAGTTTGAGCACTGGGCAAAAACCAGGAGTTCATGGTTCAGGTCACTCACGTTACCTGACCTGGTCTGCTCTGCCATTATTGCAGGTACTGGTAAGCCAAAGTACGGGCATGACCATATTAAGGAAGGGATGATTCTGTCCTGAGCAGTACAGAGGTAAACAATGTCATATGCCCTCCCCCTGTAGCAGATGGCACCACAGGGATTCATCAGCATGCAAGGGGAGAGTCCTCTGTCACACTTGGGAATCAAGGGTGCAAAGTGGCCTGAAGGGAAGAGGAGGAAGGGCAATGAAGTTGTACAGTATCAGTGTTGAGTGGAGGAAGCAAAGTTCCCCTTTCTTGGAGCACACTCACTGAATAATCAGGAGCCAGCACTGGCAGATTCCTGAGGAGCCCCAGGTGATGGCCCATCTGCCTGCATAAAGAGATACCATTAAGGAGGTGATTGCTCCCAGGGTTGCAGGGGAGATGGGGAATCCAAGGTTTAAGTGGGTGGGGAAAAGAGGGCAGCAGAAGGAAGGAGAGGCAATAGGGAGCCATTGGAGAGGAGTCATCTGTGAAGGTGCCTACCAGAGGTGAAAGTAAGCCGGTAGAGCCTGGTACAGAGTACCGGCAAGAGCCAGTACATCATGCCAGATCGCACTGGCTTCCGCAGCGGGGATTTAAAGGGCTCTGGGCTGCCTGTGGCTGCGGGCAGCCCAGAGCCCTTTAAATCCCACCAGCGACTCGGGTGGCCAGGCTGGGGCCGGGATTTAAAGAGCTCAGAGGTCCTGCGGCTGCAGGCATCCCAGAGCCCTTTGAATCCCACCCGCGGCTCCGGCAGCCGGGCTGGGGCCAGGATTTAAAGGGCTCAGAGCTCCCCGGCGCTGCAGGCAGCCCAGTGCCCTTTGAATCCCGCCCGCGGCTCCAGTGGCCGGGCTGGGGCTGGGATTTAAAGGGCTCAGAGCTCCCCTGGCTGTGGCCAGCCCAGAGCCCTTTAAATCCTGCCCGCGGCTCCAGCAGCTGGGCTGGGGCCGGGATTTAAAGGATTTGGGGCTCCCCGTAGCAGCAGGAGGTCCCGGCCCTTTAAATCCTGGCCCCAGCCTGGCAAAGATCAGGGTTCCCCACAGCAGCTGGAGCCCCGGGCCCTTTAATTTGCCCCTGAACCCCAAGGGGCTCCCAGCCACCTCTGCAGCTGGGAGCCCCTGGTTGATTTAAAGGCCCTGGGGCTCCCAGCCGCAGTCGGTGCCCCATAGCCTTTAAATCTTGAGGCCCCGCCTCTTCCGGATGAGGCCACGCCCTGCTTAGGACTCTGGCAGTACCAGTAAGTCCTGTAAGTTACTTTCACCCCTGGTGCCTACCCACAGGAACATCAATGCCAGAATGTTGGTGGCCTAGCTAGTAATGACATGCTCTGTTCCTTCTCTGTCTCAAGGAGCTCTCCCAGGAAAAACAGAGAACCCTGGAGATGCTGGAGGAGAATGAAAGCCAGCTTCAGCCCCTGGCCAATGCTAGCAAGCAGCCAAACTCCACCGGGGGTCTGCATAGCAACCTGCGCCAGATTGAGGAGAAGATGCACCAGCTGCTGGAGGAGAAAGTCTTGGCGGAGAGAAGGTGAGGTGGGGAAAGTAGTTTACAGAGTCCCAGAAGAGGAAGGACGTAGTGTTACTCCTTGCAGAGGGAATGTGGTGTTGGGAAAGGAGCTACTATTACTCCTGTAGAGGGAAGGTATTGGTAATAGGACACACTGAAATATGATTCCAGACTTAGAACTGTGATCATTTTAAAGCATTTTCTCTATTTTCATTAACATTGGCTATTTCCTGGTGGCCAACAGCCTTCTGCAAAGTTTTTAAACCTTTTGTCATTTTCCCTCGTGGATGCCAGCTGAGGAGGGCGAAAGTGCTAGTCAGGCAATTCAGATTGCCAGGCAGGTTCAAATTCATCCTGGTAGGTAGCCATCTGTGCCTTTGCTGCTTGGTTGCCAGCGTGAAATGAGCTGGTTGGCCTTTCTAATTCCCTGTGGTCAAGTGTTCATATTGCAGACACTTGACAGTCTGAGCAGAGAGGCCAAGGGTTGAATGGGCCATGGAGAATGAACTCCTCTTTGACTCTAGAGCTGCTCCTTTCAGATCAGGATTGGGGCACATTAGCCCAACAATAGGCCAGAAGCATGTGCCACTGGTGGACCTGTTCTGTTTATAGGGAACTTCACCCTCCAGATCTGTCAATCTGGGTCACTACATTTACCGGTTTCAAAAATGGAAATAAAGTGCTAAGGGAATTGCCCCAGTGAATATGTACAACTAAAACTGAGGCCAACGGGTTTGCAAGACCAGCCCTGCTCTGTCTGACCCATCAGAGCAGCTTTCAACCAAGGTTTTCTTTCTCTTCTTTTCTGGGATTTGCAATGACCTGGGAGAGGTCTTGTCTAATGCTCCTTTGTTGCGCTATGTGGCAGGATGAAGGAGAATGAGGAGCGGTCCCGAGCCTTGGAGGAGGAGCGGGAGTTTTACTCGTCTCAGTCACAGGTGCTGCAGAACTCGCTCTCAGAACTGACTGCAGAGAAACAGCAGACGGAGCAAGACCTCAAGGTACTGCATACATTGCTTACTGGATCTGCCCCTGCTTTGGGGCCAACAGATTATCTCCTTCTTCTTCCCTCTCCACTGCAGACTTCTTCAGGAATCTCAAGGTGTTGTAGCTTTTCTTTTCAGGTCTACGATGGGCGTGGAGTGAGGTTTGGGGCCTGCACTTGGTCGGAGAGATGCTTATTGACAATGTCAACCTAAATGAACTCAATCTCTGAAGAATGGTTACCCATGATCAGCCCTTCCACTCCAGAGGCAAAAAGCATGAGTGGCTAGAGTAGAGACTTATACCATATCCTGTAGGTCAACAGGTTTAGCTCTGATGGGACAAGCAGGTGAATTCCACTAAGCGGAGCTATCCTCTGAGAAACCGTCCTGCCTCTGCAACCAGATGCTCATATCCAGGGACTCCTGGGCTCTCCTGATGATCTCAGCTGTTATAGTGCTGCATAGAGAGACAGTCTCTCAACTAGCCAGAACCCATATCTTGTAGATATTTGTAGATCAACATCAGAGTTGAACAGGATCGGTACAGTCTCTGGAGAGTGGGGCTTATATGTTCCAGACTGCTGACATGACTGGGCTGCAGTCTGCATCAAGGGAATCATATGAGTGATCTTGGCTGTACCATGTCAATCTCATTGCAATAAATGGACCAAACATCACAGTTTGGGAATCACTGGTCTATTAGCCCACCAGACTCTTTGTCTTGAAAAAGGAGGATACTGTCCACTGAGAGAGTATCTGGTTTTAGCCAAAGGGCAAAGAAGATAGGTGGAAATCCATTTTCATCAAGATGGGTGAGTGCAGAAGGGCTGGCGATTCAGTTTGGATAAACACTCAAAAGTCTCAATGTTTTTCACCCTCATCTTGAGTCAGTAATATTTAGCTAGAAATGTCACAAGGACAGTTTTTTCCTCTCCATGAGATTCCATATATTTCCTGTTTTTTTTTTTCAGCTAGCAATACCTGCACAAACAGCCTTTCTTATGGTATTTGAACACCTCTGATTCCAAACAGAACTTAGAATGGTGGGGGCAGCTGTGAAATCAGAAAGCTGGAGTAATAGACAGTTACCCAAACACTGCTGAGCCTCAAGGAGGGATTCAGTTTGAGGAACTGATGAACAGCTTGCATGGTTTCTATCTACACTGGCTCTCCATGTATTTATCCCTTCGTATTCAATGTCACCCTCAGCTTTGGGTTCCTTGCAACTCCTGAGTCAGCAGCAGTATCACTGTTGTGTTGAATGGTTTTCCAGAGTGACTGATTTCCTTCCGTCCTCCTCAGGCTGAGATGAAGGTGCGTATGGATCTAGAGAAGAGACTGAGGGAGGCTGAGGAAGCCCTACATAGCTTGGAGCAAGGCTTAAATTCTCTGGATCGCAACAAAGAGAAGGAGGAGAAAATGAAAACAGATGTCAGCAATTTGAAAAGTAAGTCATCTATCCTCCATCCCCCTCTCTGCTGGTGAATACGCTCCTCAGAAGGGTCCATCTCCACAAGCCAAACAAAGTGGTGTTTAGTGAGTTCTCAAAACACTTTGCAGCTTCCCTCTGCAGATTCCAAAAGCACTTTGCAAACATTAGTGAGTTCAGTCTCTCACTGCTGCGAAGGTGAGTGTTATTCTCCCTTGTTTTATGGATGAAAAAACTGAGGCATAGAGAGGTTAAGTGACTTGTCCTAGGTTATACAGAAAAGCTGTGGCAGAGCAGGGAACAGAACTGAATGGAGCTCTGCATCTCAGTCTTGTGATTCCACCACCATATAATCCTTACTCTGATCCTTCTGTATTTGGATGGCAGCAGCCTAAGGAGCATTCAAATTGGTGCTGGGTGATTCAGTAGGTTAACCTTGTACTGTGACTCAGTATTGAATCAGTGCCTCAGCCTAGCATTACAGGGTGTTATTCTGATGGAGGTGCAGTCTTTGAGATGAGACATAAAGCCAAGTTCCTGACCATATGTCACCGAAGTTCCAAAGATGCTTTCAACAAGAGATAAGAGGGTTGACTCTAGGGCTCTGGATGATTCAGCTTTGGGTAATTATCCCTTGCAGCTCCAATTAGATTAGCAGTATTCTTCACTTCCTGTCATAAAATGTTGAATAATGTTGCTGGGAGCTGTTAAAGAATGGCCGGGCTTCATTTCAGTGCAGGGTGGGTGATGCGAGCCTGTGTACAGAGTGTGTAAAGACCTTTGGGATCCTGAGGGTGAGATGCGCAGTAGAAATACAAGTGATTAGCATTCAGTCCATTTTACGTGAATCAGTAGATTCCAAAGTAGTGGCAAAGCAAAGGGCCTGGTTCTCCACTACATTGCTCCAGCAGACTGCGGTGGAGTCAAAATCAGGTCCTGGTTCACTGTGCAGCTGGATCCACCTGTCCCCCATACTTCTCCTCCTCCTTCCTCTCTTTTCATGGCAGGAACCTGTGACTTGGGCTCCTCAGACATATTCACAATGCTGCTAGTGGGGAGGATCTCTGCTGAGGATGGCATATAGTTCTCTGTAAAAGCAGCAGATCTGTTGCTTGGCACCCGATTATTTGTTGGCTTCCCGACATGCCTGCTGCTGCTCCTTGGCTGTCACACATCACTGCTGCTGGTCCCTATAGTACTGGTCCTCCTGCATCCCCTGAGCAATCTGCTCATATATGGCCATGCTTCTATGGCTGGTTGGGAGCTGTACCTGCACAGCATCTCCTCACAGGCCCAGGAGAGCCAATATCTCCTGTCCACTCCAGGCAGGAGCATGTCTGGAGTGTGTAGGCAGCATGGTCAACTGGGCAGTCGCACACAACAATGGAGAACTGCTAGGGGTGCTCACCAAGCTGGAAAAGGAATTTCAAAAATTCACAGGGCTTTAAAAGTGTGTGGCGGGGGAGAAGGCTTCTAGTTTCTGTGACTCCGGCCAGTGGAATTCACAAAGATGACCAGAGCAGTCAGTGTGGAGCATTGTGGGACAGCTACTAGGACAGTTAAGGTCAACATAAGTAACACAGTGTTTCCAATTGCACTGCGTCAACTTAAGTACATTGACCGTGGCTCTACTTAACTCAAGTAGGTGGCGTTACTGTGTCAGTGCTTACAGCAGTGGGAGGCCAATTTGAGTGTAGACTCATGAACAACTAGGTCAGCATAAGCTGTCTTGCGTCAACCTAACTTTGTAGTGTTGAGCAGGCCTTAGAGAATGGAAGATCAGGTCCAAAATCTACATTGTTGGCACAGAATTCTACCTTGTGTTGAGTTATCTGAACAGAAACTTTAGCTCTGGCACAGAAAAAGCAGATAACTTTTCACACAGGAACTAGAACTCGCCCAGCTTTAATTTTCTGCCCTAGATTTTACTGTGTCTCCTCTTAAAAGAATAAAAGTGTGTGGGTGAATTAAGTGCTTATAAAGGTCAGGGGCCAATATCACACACCTCAGACCTGGCCTGCAAACCACACCTCTCCCCTGCTCTTTTAGGTCAGGATGATGTGTTAGCAAAGATGTCTGAGGGTCTGTGACTAGCAGGGGAGTTGCAGAGGAGACTTAAGGCGTGTTTGTGCAGATGGGGGAGGAGAGCCAGGCTGGAATGGCCCAAGATGTAGCTGGCAAGGGCAGAGGAGGTGCACTGGCATATCTTGAAGGGAGCTAGGCCTAGGGCTGGAATAGAAGGGTATGTAGCAGGTCAGAACCCAGGTGCATTGGCAGAGCTGTAGGTGGGAGGGGGACTGAGGCTGCAATAGCAGGAGGTGCTGCAGGTCAGGAAAGAAACCCATCAGCAGAGCTGCTTGGCAATGTTTGCCCAGCATGTGCCCGTGTTGTTAGTACCTCCATTTCTAAAGCTCACTTGGAGAGAGAATAAAACACGGGCAAATTCTCTTTCTTTGGAGATGTATGGAAACATTTGCAGGACTTCCCCTTTTCTACCTTGGGAAAGGTGAAGCATTTGAGAAACAAGGAGTGCAGTGGTCAGGGGCACAGTCCCATTCTCTGCTTCCACTGAGTCATGAAATATGGCTGTGCTTACCAGTGGCCACAGCTTCCATCTGGCTCAATTACTTTGCTGATTTCAGGCTCTCTGAACTAAAGCGCAACCAGTAGTGCTTCAGAGTTGTATTTCTGGAGACCCATGAAGAGACACCTTCTCCTGCTAAATACCAAGGAAAGAGCTAGCTGGATCCTAGCTAGTGACCGTGACGCTGCGATATTCTTGCTGCAGCTGTAGAAATAACTGAGGGGGGAGTGGATGGCTTCTGTGGGACTGATAATGGGCTCTTGTGCCTTCATTTCGCCAGTCTGAATCCAGCCCAGATCAATAGTGTCTTAAAGTTGCTACCCCTGACACAACTTAGAGTGTAAGTAGGGGGGATTTCCAGTGGGTGCAGACCTGGAAAAAGTTTGCTTTAACTGCACAGGGTCACTGCCAGACATACTCTAAGCAATGTCTTACCAAAGCTGCTGCTCCTAGGTTATGATCGATGCCCTGCTTACTTTCAAACCACTTTAAGCACCATCCTAGTGATGTTGTGGGGCTTTGTGAATGAGTGTCTGTGAAAGTGCTCCAGGACCAGATCCTCCTCTGAATCATGCTATAGAAATGCAAGGTATGAGTACCTGCTCCATCTCCGTGGGCAGTGCAGGATTGTTCTGAGCAGGACTGTGTATCTGGTATCTAGTATGCCCAATTGGGACAGGCTCGCTCTGGCGCCAATGTTAATGTTTGAAGTGCCTCACCCACATGGCTTCCTGGAATCTCTGCTCCCCAGAGTTCTTTGAGGAGTGCATCCGGAATGCCGAGCTGGAAGCCAAGATGCCCATGATCATGAAGAACTCCGTGTACCTCCACAAGGCTGCCACCCGCCGGATAAAGAGCTGCCGGCTTCACCGCAGGAGGTCCAGCGCTTCATGGAACGATTGTAGGTGTTGGCAGCTCTTCTCTGGGGAGTGGGGATGTGGGGGAGGTTTGGTGGAGGAGGTGAGGAATCTGTTCCACAAGTGCTTTGTGTTTCTTGCCCCCTTGTGGCATCACCCACTCACGGGGCTGCAGGCAGAGAATCTTCAGGCACCAATTCTCCACCTGAATACCCTGGCTTTTCACATACCTAGAAACATATGGGTGAGCCCTTTCAGTGCCATCAGCTCTCTGTTTGCATGCTGGGGAAGCACGCCCCTGCGGCTGAGTTGCTTTGAGTGGTTGATCCATAGGAAACCCCCTTTTGGGGGCCCTTATGCAACCTGACAGCAGCAAAGGGGAGTGGGTGGGGGGAGAACAGGCACTGCCTTGCCTTCATTCTTGCCCCTTTCTGAGGAGAGCAAGATGGACTTATTCCCTGTGCTCTCAAATGACATCATAGGTTACTATCTCCTCCCCTGCCAGGGCTCAGGGTCATAAAGATGTCACTGCTCTGCATTGGCTCTCCATTGAATCTGGGTCTTGGGCAGCTGTGGGGTGGTCTTCGGCCTGGGAGAGCTCACCTGTTTTACTGCTGCTGTTGTTTCAGTGAAACAGTCCCAGTCGTTCATCTTCTCCCAGACAGAAGCCGATAACATTGAGGAGTTGAAGGAGGCAGCCAAGAGGCTGAGTCGGGACCAGCACTTCCGAGAAACCCTCTATCAAATCATGATGTCTCAAAAAAATTCTGCCTCAGGGGATGAAAAGTGAATCCTCGTCTCCTCCCATCAGGAGGGGGCTTCTGATCTCAGCTCATTGTTCACCTCATCAGAAGTTAAACCACTGGGGTCAGGGGGAGGATTTGCTCCTTTGTGGGGAAAGGGGCAGGATGGATGCATGCAATACCCTCCAGGGTTGTGGCTTTTAGTGTGCATTCCTGAGCAGTGCCAATCTCTTTTTCCCTAGACTACAGGGAAGCTCTGACATTCCCCCCAAATCACCTCCCTTTACTTCAGCCATTTTCATTAGGTCATGTTCTGCCAAAATCCCACAATCAGTGTTCAAATGAATCACACACATTAGCTCAGGGAGTGTCAGGTCATTTCTTCACAGTTTAGTCCCGCAGCCAAATGTAGGTGCTGCTGATAAACCCCTTTCTTAGCATAATGTCCAGCTAGTGAAACTAGCAGATGAGGCACAGCCAGGGCTGGTGTTACCATTTAGGCAGCCTAGGCAATCGCCTAGGGCCCCAGAATAATTGGTGGGCACCGTTTTGCTGGAGGGGGCGGCTGGCGGCTCCGGTGGAGCTGCCGCAGTGGTGCCTGTGGAGGGTCCGCTGGTCCGCGGTTCAGGTGGAGCTGCCGCAGTTGTGCCTGTGGACAGTCGGCTGCTCGCGCGGCTCTGGTGGACCTCCCGCAGGCACCACTGCGGCAGCTGCACCGGAGCCGCGGAGCACTGCACCCTCCGCAGGCACCACTGCGGCAGCTCCACCGGAGCCACGGAGCACAAGACCCTCCGCAGGCACCACTGCGGCAGCTCCACCGGAGCTGCGGGACCAGTGCGCGGGGCGGCAAAATTGCTGTGCGCCTAGGGTGCTCAAACCCCTAGCACCAGTCCTGGGCACAGCCCAATTGCTCTGTCTTGCCTTCTTTCTCAGCTGGTCCAATACATCCCTCGGTATCTGTGCTGGGAAGGGGGATGTTCCTTATCATGTTTCCTAGACATTGCAGCTATATCAATCTCCTAAGCGCGTGCAATGACATCAAGCCCAGAACCACCTCTTGATGTAGAACCCTTTAAGCAGGTAATAATGCAAGGCTAAGGGGGCCATCCAGAGGCACCAGATTCCTAAATTCTGGGGATTACTTGCATAGGCGCCAACTTTCACACCACAAGATTTTCTGTTGTTCCCCAGCTGCCATTTTTCTTGGCTTAGCTTAGGCTCTGATCCTGCAATGCAATCTGCTAGTGCATAGTTTTGAGCCTGGAGGGCTCCCACTGAAGTCAGGGCAGGACTGGGCCCATAGATTATATGTCCTTGCAGGACCTTTGTCTTTTCTTTGTCTGCAAAGTGCCATGCTCACCAGTGGTGAAATGGAAACAATTATTCCAACCCTACAGCTTTACATGGATTTTCAATGTAAAGCAGTAACATCCACCAGTGGGTCAGCAGCTAAGGGAAATGATCCACCTAGTCCAATAACACCATTAATCACCATCAGCCAGATTAGCCAATCCCACAGAAAAAAACCTGGCAGGGTCTTCGGGTGGGAGAATTCTGTGAGGTCTGCCTTAAGGAGTTTTCCCTAGATTATTCCATTGCATGGGTAGGGTCGGGGGAGTTTGCTCCCCTGTCCCTGTGCAAAAGCAGGCACCCTAGAATATGCAGCTCCCTCAGATCTACACAGACCATAGGCATTCAGGGAGGCCCTAAGCCCTCCACATAAAGTCCCATCTTTTGGTTTCCATGGCCATGCTAACAAGAGCTTCTCCCACGCATGGCTGCCTCTGAAACCCCTTCCTTCTTTAAGGGTGCCCTTGAAGTATATTTTGAGTCTGCTCCTTTGTGTCCTTGAGTGTATCTGACGGTTTGAACAGTACAGCTTGCTAGCCCATTTCTAGGGTACATCGGCCTCTGTGTAACATGCTTAAACCTATTATGTGGAAAGGCTTGAAAAGGAATTCCGTGGCTGGCAAAGTAAGTTTTCTGATGACAAATCAGTTTCACTCAGAGCATTTTTTCAAATGGTGGTTCACAAATTGTGGTTCCCTGGACATCTGTTGGCCTGCAGGGCAGCTCCTCTGGGGCTGGCTCCTCTGCTTCCAGCTGCTTTTATGGTTGCCCAAGGTCCACATTGTGCACAAGAGCCCCGGGGCTTAGAGAAGTAAATGAAAACAAGGAGGAGGAGCCATACAATCTGCAACAGTGTTAGCCACTCCTACATAAGAGGGAGTGTAGAGGAAAAGGGAACTGTATGTAATAACCCACTGTCAGTGTGTGTTAGGTGTCTCCTGCTGTGTGCCCCCTGCACAGAGAATAGAGGCCTCAGCTACTGGCTCTTTCCCTCAAGCTGTAGACATTTGTGCTTCTAGCTCTGGAGGTTGCTGTGTCAATCTCTGGTGTCAGACAAGATGGTGGGCACCCTGTAAACATTGTCCTTACTTTTCTATGTGAGCGATTGATTACTTTTCTATGTGAGCGATTGCTGTAGTTGCCATGGGGAGGGAAGGTGATTCTTGCCAGTGGGGATGCGGGGAGAGCACAGCATGAGACAGTCCCTCTCTCAAGAAATGGGCTACATTCAGAAAGGTTGTTATAGACTCAGTTCAACAGAGCCTGAAGACAAATCAGCTGCTAATAACCCTCTCTCAAGAAGTGGGCTACACTCAGAAAAGTTGTTGTAGACTCAATTCAACAAAGCCTGAATACAAGTGAGCTGCTAATATTTGCCTTGAAAATCAATGAGTTCAGCTGATATGTTTTGCCAAGGATTTTCCAGGTGGTTGATAAGGTGGTGGTTGTTCTTTAGGTTGTCCTGAAAATGCTACCCTGAGGGAGCTTGTATAGTGGTCATTCCTAAAGGCCTACAGCCACCTGCAGGCCAAAGTCAGTATTAGTAACAGACAATAGTGCACTGGACAGCCCTTCACCCGCATGCTAAGGCTCTCTTTTTGCTAAGTCCCACTGAGTAGCTAAGGCCTGGTCTACACTACGCATTTAAACCAATTTTAGCAGCGTTAAACAGATTTAACCCTGCACTCGTCCACACAACGAGGCCCTTTATATTGATATAAAGGGCTCTTAAAACCAGTTTCTGTACTCCTCCCCGACGAGAGGAGTAGCGCTGAGATCGGTGTTGCCATGTCAGATTAGGGTTAGTGTGGCCGCAAATCGACGGTATTGGCCTCCAGGCAGTATCCCACAGTGCACCACTGTGACCGCTCTGGAAAGCAATCTGAACGCAGATGCACTGGCCAGGTAGACAGGAAAAGCCCCGTGAACTTTTGAATTGCATTTCCTGTTTGCCCAGTGTGGAGCTCTGATCAGCATGGGTGGCGATGCAGTCCCAAATCCAAAAAGCTCCAGCATGGACCGTACAGAAGATACTGGATCTGATCGCTGTATGGGGAGACAAATCTGTTTTATCAGAGCTCCGTTACAGAAGACGAAATGCCAAAGCATTTGAAAAAAATCTCCAGGCTGTGATACAGAGTCCACAGCACAGTGCTGTGTGACAAGCGTAACAGAAAGCCAAAGAATCCAATGGACGAAGGGAGGAGAGACTGAGGACTCCAGCTATCCTGCAGTCCCCGCAGTCTCCGAAAAGGATTTGCATTCTTAACTGAGCTCCCAATGACTGAGCTCCCATTGTCCAGGGTGGTTCAGGGTTATCTCGTCAATTTACCACTCCCCACCCCCGCCGTGAAAGAAAAGGGAAAAAAAATTTTCTTGACTTTTTTATATGTCATCCTATGTCTACTGCATGGTGCTGATAGACAGGGTGCTGCAGTGCTGAACACCAGCATCCCCTTCCCGATGGCAGACAGTACAATATGACTGCTATCCATCTTCATCATCATCCCATGAGTGCTCCTGGCTGGCCTCAGGTGAGGTCGGCCAGCGGTGCCTGGGTAAAAATAGGAATGACTCCTAGTTATTCCCGGCAGATGGTACAGAACAGCTGGTAACTGTCCTCATCATAGCAACTGGGGGCTGAGTTCCATCAGCCCCCCCATTTCATGTCTAAAGAAAAGATTACTGCCTGGACTATCATAGCAGTGGGATGCTGGGCTCTTTTCCTCCCCCTCCCCACCGTTTAATGTCCTGCCTGGACTATCAGAGCAGCTGGAAGCTACCTCCCCCTCATTTTATCTCCTAAAAACTCAGTGTTTCTTATTCCTGCATTCTTTATTACTTCATCACACAAATGGGGGGACCCTGCAATGGTAGCCCAGGAGGGTTGAGGGAGGAGGAAAGCAACGGGTGGGGTTGTTACAGGGGCACCCCCTAGAATGGCATACAGCTCATCATTTCTGCAGGATCTGACACACAGCGACTGTGCTTTCTGGTACACTGGTTCTCTAGTACACTTGCCCCATGATGTTCTAGGCAGGACTGACTCTATTTTTAGATACAACATAAAGGAGGGAATGACCCTGGGAGTCATTCCCATTTTTGTCTTTGCGCCCCTGGCCGACCTCAGCAAAGGCCAGCCAGGAGCACCCATGACAGCAGCAGACGGTACAGAATGGCTGATAACTGTCATCTCATTGCCAATTTACAATGGCATGGCAGACAGTACAGAACGACTGATAACTGTCTCTGCTATCTTGCAAAGGCAAATGAATGCTGCTGTGTAGCACTGCAGTACCGCCTCTGTCAGCGGCATCCAGTACACATACGGTGACAGTGACAAAAGGCAAAACGCGCTCCCTGGTTGCCATGCTATGGCATCTGCCAGGGCAATCCAGGGAAAAAGGGCACGAAATGATTGTCTGCCATTGCTTTCATGGAGGAAGGAATGAGTGACAACATTTACCCAGAATCACCCGCAACACTGTTTTTGCACCATCATGCATTGGGATCTCAACCCAGAATTCCAATGGGCGGGGGAGGCTGCAGGAACTATGGGAAAGCTACCCACAGTGCAACGCTCCAGAAATCGATGCTAACCTTGGTACATGGACGCACACCACCGAATTATTGTGCTTTGTGTGGCCGCGTGCACTCGACTTTATACAATCTGTTTTACAAAACTGGTTTATGTAAAATTGGAATAATCCTGTAGTGTAGAAGTACCCTTAGTCTCACTGCACTCTACTTGTTATCACAGCTGATCTTTCAGATGCAGCATGGGACAGTGAGAAGGTTGGGAAAATTACCGAGAACGAAGATGCAGCCATCCAAAAGCTGAGCCCTCGTGCAACAAGACTTAGGAGCAGGATTATTTGAGGAGACAAAACATAGTTTCAATGGGAAGGGAAAGCATTTCATTTCAGAAAAAGCCACCACTCTCATCTTACCCTTCCTCTCCCCACCGCACACTATTTCTTGTACATGGAGACAGAACACAATGCTATGGACCGACAACTAAAAGCAGGAACAAAACAAATTCCCTGATAGCCAAAACAATGCACTACAACTGACAACTGAAAGCAGGAACAAAACTAATTCCCTGATAGCCAAAGTATCCCTGATTGTGGGTCAGTGTGTCTGTTAAAGGATAGCCCCTCTTCACACACACACGACACATGCCTATTAATAGGCAAAAGAAAGATCTTGCTGTCTGCAGGTGAGCTTAAGTCCTGTTTCTTGGTTAGGCTGTTCTGAGAGAACTGGGTTTCTCAGCTGTGAAATAAGAACATAAGAATTAACATCCCAGCCAGTGTCCAACCTCAGCTGCTTCAGAAAAGGGTATGAAACTGGATCGCTAACTGGTTAAAAGAGAGGAATAAATGGTCAGTTTTCAGAATGGAGAGAGGTAAATAGTGATATGTTCAGGGGTCTGTTCAGGGACCAGTACTGTTCAACCGATTCATAAACTGGGTAAACAGTCAGGTGGCAAAATTTGCAGATGATACAAAATTCCTCAAGATAGTTAACTCCAAAGCAAACTGCAAAGAGTTACAAAGGGATCTCACGAAACTGGGTGACTGGGCAACAAAATGGCAGATTAAAATCAATGTTGATAAATGCAAAGTATTGCACATTGGAAAACATCATCCCAACTATGCATATAAAATGATGGAGTCTAAATTAGCTGTTACAACTCAAGAAAGATCTTGGAATCGTTGCGGATAGTTCTCTGAAAACATCCACTCAATATGCAGTGGCAGTCAAAAAAGTGAACAATGGTGGGAATCATTAGGAAAGGGATAGATAAGAAGACTGAAAATATCATACTGCCTCTATATAAATCCATGGTATGCCCACATCTTGAATACTGCATGCATCTCTGGTCACCCCATCTCAAAAAAGAGATACTGATATTAGAAAAGGGCAACAAAAATTATTAGGGATATGAAACAGCTTTCATATGAGGAGAGATTAATAAGACTGGGACTTTTCAGCTTGAAAAAGAGATGACTAATGGGGGATATGATAGAGGTCTATAGAATCATGGGTGGTGTGGAAAATGTAAATAAGGAAGTGTTATTTACTCCTCATAACACAAGAACTGAGGGGTCACCAAATGAAATTAATAGGAAGCACATTTAAAACAAAATACTTCCTTTTGTTTTTCATATAAAGCAGTCAGTCTGTGGAACTCTTTGCCAGAGGATGTTGTGAAGGCCAAGACTATAACAGGATTCCAAAAAGAACTAGATAAGTTCATGGAGGATAGGTCCATCAATGGCTATTAGCCAGGATGGGCAGGGATGGCATCCCTAGTCTCTGTTTGCAAGAAGCTGGGAATGGGTGACATGGGATGGATCACTTGATGATTACCTCTTCTGTTCACTGGCCACTGTCAGAAGACTGGATACTGGGCTAGATGGACCATTGGTATGACCCAGTATGGCCATTCTTATGTTCTTATGAAACTGTGCTCCTTTTCTCTCCTGCCACTTCTATTGCTGAACAATAACGTGGAGAGAAAAATGCTTCCCAACCCCAGCTAATTGAAGCCCTGAAGCATGGAAATGTGATGTGCTGTAAAATAGCTGCTGTGTTCCACTCAGATGTGGTTATGTTTCAGTAGTGGCTGAAATGGTTGCTAGAACGGGAGGGAGAGAACATGTGGGTATTGGTGTATGGACAGGTTTTCAGAATGCTGATCCCCTGCAACTCCCAGTGAAGTGGATGCTCAGCACTTCTGAAAATCAGACCAGAAGCTTAGAAGGTGCTGTTAGGTCCCTTTGGATGGCCTCTACTTCAGCCATGGTGCTACACCAGACTACGTATGTGCTGTAATCCCCTTATGCAGGGGTAGGGGGTGGCTCCCTTCCATTCTCTCCTCTCCCACTTTTAACCTCCCTGCACACTTGAGCCCAGTGACCCCTTGTCAGCTGTCTCAGTGGAGAGGGTGAGGAATTGATGAGCCAAGCAGACTGAGCTCAGGTGTAATTAAAGGCGAGCATGGGACACACTTGTCCCATTCAACTTTCTCCCAAGGGAAGGAGTGCAGTTGTGTCCCCTTCTCCACTCTGCTCTATAGCAAGTGGGCATCTTGATACCCCTTGACCTCTGCCCGACTCTTGACTGCAGTGCAGAGAGGAAATATAACATAGTCAGCAGAGGAACCTTAAGGGAACTGTCCCTGGCTATTGCTCTCATACCCAGACCAGAACACGGGCTCAAGGTTAGGGCCTCAGGGGTAGTGACCAATGATTCTGATATGGAGAATGAACAGAAACTACATAGCAGAAGAGAGAAATTAGGGGGACATCTGGAAAGGTCTGGTGTCACACTTTAGAGGAGGGGAGAGGAAGGAGAGTTGGGAGGTTAGAGCAGAGGGAAACGGCAATAAGAATGCAGGCAAGAGATGGAGACTGCGGAGAAGAAGAGGCAAGAAATTGGGACTTTGTTGGACCTGGAAGGGAGAGAGTGGAACTTAAGTGACAAGAGGATGAGATCCCAGTAGAGGACAGGAAGAGGGAGAGGGAAATGAGGATTTTTAGTGCCCTGCAAAGGAATAAAGGCCATGTGACTTTTTTACTGCTTATGCTTCAGAGAGAAGGCCCGAAAGGGTGGTTTGGCTCTTGGTTTTTGTTTGTTTTTCAAACTAGGAATTCTGATCTTGCCTTCACTGGCAGACTGTGGGTGACTGGAGAGCTGTCAGAATCATGCATGCGTAAGGCAGCACAAGCTACTGTGAACTAGCGAGAGGGGAAACGATTTTCATTCAAACCACTTGAAACTCTCTGGGTTTGGTATTTGTAAACACCTATTTAGCGAAGACAATTGGGAGAGAGGCTGTATGTTAAGAAACCTCTGCCCACATCCCATTCAATGAGGGCTGCAAAGAAAACACAAAATGCACATCTGAGTCACCCAGACAACCCTCAAAGGCCTGGTCTACACACAGTTTTTGTGCCAGTGTAACTATGGGTATGTCTTCACTACGGGCTGGATTGGCGGGCAGCGATCGATCCAGCGGGGATAGATTTATCGTGTCTAGTCTAGACATGATAAATCGATCCCTGGGCACTCTCCCATCAACTCCTGTACTCCAGCTTGGCGAGAGGCGCAGGCAGAGTCGACGGGGGAGTGGCAGCAGTAGACTATGTCAGTCAGGGGTGTGAAGAGGTGTGATTCATGACCAGTATAGTGGTGTCAACAAAAGCCCCTAGTGTAGGTGCAGTTATACCAGCAAAATTGCATGTTTACTATTTACTTTTACCTTTGTTCACTCATGTGGGAGTGTCTTACTATACGGCTACAGAGAACAGCGTTGCTGATTTAGCTGTGTCCACAATAAGAGTGCTTTGCTGGTACTGTATACTGCTATTCCTATACCAGTGCAGTGCTCCATGTGTAGACATAGCCTTATTCCCCTTCCCATACAGGAATAGCTATACTGCTATAAAATTCTTTCTAATTGTGTCCACACTCGTAGGATGTTCTGCTTTAACTATACCTGTCTTGTTAAAGTCATACACCTTGTGTGTGTAGACGAATAAAGGCAACACTTAACAATTCTGGTATTTTCCAGCATGTCTTTTCTTCCAGCTAATTAGGACAGTGGCTGTAAAATTAAAATTATCCACTTGTGTGAATGTCAGACACTAATGTTCTTTTTTTTTAAACAGCTGCTTGAGAGCCCATGATTATCTTCTTACTCACTCACATCTTGGGATGAAAAGGAGAGGGAAGTTTTTATTTCTAGCTGGGGTGTGGGTGGATAATGAAAGGATTTGCCAATATTGTCCTAAGAAATGTACCTCCCCCACCCTCCAGTGAATGGTGAAGATGAATCAATGACTAATTGTTCCAGCTGGATCCATGCACAGTGTGGGTAGGCCTCATCTACGTACCTCCACACAATGTTCTGCTCGAGCAATTCAGTCTTCAGTCTACAAAGCAATTCAAGGTCTGATCCCCCACTGATCTGCCCGTGTACCTCAGTTCAGATGTGTAGCATTCCATTTTATTCCAGTCCTGATTTGCCATTGCCCACAGCTTTTCCCGTGCATGACCTCCAGCACTCCAAGTTATCTCACTCATGTGCCCTCACATCATTCTGCCACACATGACTTCTGGTACCACTTGCTGTTCCAGTCCATTGGTTGCCAACGGCAGAGGATATGCTAGGCCATCCAACTTTAGATGCCATTTGTTTAGTTTTGTGATTTTATCAGTTTTCTTTGCTTTTGAGCATTCTCTTTGTTTGGCAGTTTAATTCTATTGTTTGAAGTGGAGTACTGCTTACGGGGCAGAGAAGTACTGGTCCATGTTGGAATATTGAATTGCATACCACACATCATTTGGAATCCTTATCAACCAATCCTAGTGCTGTATTTTTCCATGCTATTTTTGGAATGGTTCTAACACATCTCAGCTCTTCTTCAGCTGATGCTATTTTGCAAATGTTTTAGCATAACGCTCTGAATATGCAAGCACATGGGAATCCCTCGGGAAACCACTTATGTCAAAGAACTAGACATGATTTACTTTACTTAAATGTGTTGCTCTTTTTCATGTTTAATGGCTCACGTCCATGCTCTGTATCTCATTCTTTCAGCCTGTCTCTTTATGCTCCTATGTATTGATCCCTGCATGTGATTCTATCTGGTACTATTTCTATTCCCAACTCCTAGCCACAAGCAAAATCCTAACAGTAGAAATCCAATGGAATGAAAGATCATTGGAGCTTTGGGATTCACATGTATTCAACTCTCTACTCTGCCAGGGCATCTACACAGGAGTGTCTACGAAAGGTACAAGGTCTCTCCTGTCCCACTGCCTGTAATTGTGCAGATAGCCAAGCCTCTCTCTAGGGGCGGTGGATTATTACAGCTGGTGGGGCCACGTCCCACCAATAATACCCCAGCTCTCAGCCACATTTAGATTCTGAGCTTGAGTCTCAGGTCTGACTAAACTAGCTTTGTGGCATATCTAGGTTACCAACTTTCTAATCACACAAAACCAACACCCTTGCCCTGCATCTGCCCCACCCTACCCCTTCTCTGAAGTCCCACCCCTGCTCTGCCCCTTTTCTGAGGCCCTACCCCTGCTCACTCCATCGCCCCTCCCTCTGTCACTCGCTCTCCCCTACCCTAACTCACTCACTCATTTTCACTGGACTGAGGGTTGGGGTGCAGAAGGAGCTGAGGGCTGCAGCTGGGGATGCCAGTTCTGGGTGGGGTCAGAAATGAGGGGTTCAGGGTGCAGGAGGAGGCTTCAGGCTGGGGCAGGGGGGTAGGGTGCGGGGATGTGTGAAGGCTTCTGCTGGGGGTACGGGCTCTGGAGTGGGGCTGGGAATGAGGGGTTTGGGGTGCAGGAGTGTGCTCTGGGCTGGGACTGAAGGGTTCGGAGGGCAGGAGGGAGATCAGGGCCAGGGAAGGGAACTGGAGTGTGGCAGGGGTGAGGGCTTTGGCTGGGGAAGGAGACTTGGGGTGGGTCTGGAGATGGGAGGTTTGGGGTGCAGGAGGGTGCTCTGGGCTGAAATCGAGGGCTTCAGAGGGTTGGAGGGAGATCAGGGCTGGGGCAGGGAGTTGGGGCCTGGGAGCAGGTCAGGGGTGCAGGCTGGGGGGCACTTACCTCAAGCAGCTCCCAGAAGCAGCGGTATGTCCCTCCTCTAGCTCCTACATAGCGGCACGGCCAGGCGGCTCTGCGTGCTGCCCCATCCTCATGCACTGCCACCGCACCTCCCATTGGCAGCAGGATCCTGACCAATGGGAGCTGTGGGGCGGAACTTTGGGTGGGAACAGTGTGCGGAGCCCCCTGGCTGTCCCTATCCAGAGGAGTCAGAGGGGGGACAAGCTGGCTGTTTCCCAGGAGCTGTGCAGTGCAGAGGCTAGCAGGGAGCCTGCCAGCCCCACTGTGTGGCACCACCAACTGGGTAGTCAACGGCCTGGTCAGCAGTGCTGACCGGAATCACCAGGATCCCTTTTCAACTGGGTGTTTTGGTCAAAAACTGGACACCTGGTCACCCTAGGTATATCCCTACATAGGGGCCCCCTGGCCATATCCTTGTGCTGTGGCTCGACTTCTGCTCCCACTGTGGCCCTGCCAAAGCTTGGGCTGGTGATCACATGGGTCACCCACACAAGAGCCAGCTATTGGACTGGAGGAGTGGACTGCCACTGCTTTTCATCAGACTGGCTGAGGCCTCCTTCCTCTCTGTCCCATCACTTCCTGTCTTCAGGCAAACTAGGGTCTCTCCAGGAACCCCTTCAATCCTGCCAGGTGAGGAGGACAGATACCCGGTCAGACTACCTGTGTGAAGACCTCAGGGGCTGACAGCTAGGGTGACCAGATAGCAAGTGTGAAAAATTGGGATGGGGATGGGGAATAATAGGAACTCATATAAACCCCCCCACAAAATATCGGTACTGTCCCTAAAAAATTGGGATATCTGGTCACCCTACTGACAGGTGGCCAGGCACCAGTCCAGGGACATCAGCAAGAGCATGTAGGTGGAAGCAGAGGGTTCTCCTGTTTTTCCTCTTTTCACCCCAGTAGAGGACTCTGTGTGAACTCCTGCTCCTGAGGATTCATGTGGAGATCCTCCTTTCCTACTGGAGCACAGGATGGCAGTCAGAACTGGAGGCCCTAGACACAGGCCTACCGTATCTTGTAGTTAATTCGGCCCTGCTTTTATGGAGTCTGTTTGCCGGCACATGGAATAGACAGTACTTTAAGATGTCACACACATATATCTGAGGATACGGAAAAATATCAGATATCGTAGTGTTTTTAAAAAGTGTTGCTCATGCAATTACCGCAGTCTGATTGTATTATTGTGTGCGCGCACACACAAGGGGGCAATCTTAAGGTTGCACATTCTACCTATCTTTTTTTAACTCTTGACATTTGGATGCTTAATTATGAAATATTAATGCTCTCTAGCTTTTTTAAAGAAACGTCTTTGAAAGAAGGAAGATATTTCACAATATGGAAATATTTGGCTAGCCACTGAGATATGTAACTGAAAAAAGGCATTCTGTTTTCTGTGCACTGAACCTTCAAGTATAGGGGAGGCAGTACTGTCAGTCCCAAACATTTAAAAATCACAAGTCAGGCCCCCAAAGTAATGAAATTAGCTTAAAAATCATGAGATTTTAAAAAAATACATCTGGGGTTCTTTTTATTTGTCTTCTGGTTTTCAAGCTTTCCTCTGCAGCCAGAAGACTGAGATTTCACTTAATCAGATGCCATTTTGTGTTTCAGAGATTAATGTACATCCTCCTCTACTACAAGCAGAGGGAAAATTCCCCTTCTTCTTCCTGGCTTGGGTAAGAAGAGGTCCTACCCACATTTCCCCCTCCTCATTGGTGTGATGAGAGCGTCCCCTCCTGTTTCAACCTGCTTTAACCTTTGCTGTCTATATAGATTCTTATACTGCACCCAAGGCTGTTCAGATGTAGACTGTGACAGAGCAAGCCGCCATTTCTTCCTTCAACCCTAGAGACATTACATCAGTTCTTTCTGTTTTCCTTAGGCTGGAATAAACATCACCTTGGCATGATTTGCTTTGTTTTGGTGTGTATGAGAAAACATGACAGACGCAAAAGGAATGGTCAGTTCCTAGGACTGAGCCCCTCTCCTGTGGGGCTTAAAAGCTAGTCAACTTTTACCTTGTTGGATGTAAAGGAGCTGAGGGAAAAACCTGTAGAAAAGTGCATACAGCTGCTCATGCATTTTTAATGGTACTAGATTCCTGCCTGGAAACTGCTATGCTCTTAACACATAAAGCCTTCAGAACTGAACATTTTATGCATGGAATTCTTAGAATTATCTACCCAATGCAGTGCAGCATTCACTGTGCACCATCACTAGAGCTTTCACTACTCATCACACAAACCTGTGGTGTGAGAGCCTGCAAGGTGCTGTGCATCTCCTGGAGCTGATGTACTTAGCACCTTCTCAAGTTGCTCAGCACCTTGCAGAACTTTTTTTTATGAGCTCAGTGAGAAAATTCAGTGCAAAACGTGTGTGGAAGGCAATTTTCAAACCTTCATAACTTGGTCAAACCAGCCCCCGTTTTAATCAGAATACTGAAAAGGACTTTCCTTCACTGAGTCACTATATTTCATATTTCCCTGTCAGATGTCAACTTCCTCTTCTCCTCTGGGTGAAGTTTGGTGCTACAGCTATTTAAAAAAAAATCACAAGAATTACTTCATAATTTATGGAAAAGGAAGGGGAGAAATCTTCTCATTTTCAAAAATGGCCATATCATTTTTTACTCTCTAGAACCATGTCCCCTCAGGCAGAGACCAGACCTGGAAAATTTCAGCATGAAAAAAATGAATGATTTAGAAGGGAAATAATTATAGAGCTGTAACAATGATGGTTCCTGTGGTTCCCATGTGAATGAATAAAGGATCAATTCCAGTGAGAAAGAAGTGCTTATGGAAACAATCCTGAAAAAGGCACCAACTAATTCTGTATTCATGTTAATGCCCATTTGGCATCTGAACAACAACAAAAAAAAGCAATTTCAGGGCAGTCATGGCCTAGTGATGTTATCAGTTTTTCAGTGGCCTCTGTGAAATTATTGGTGAGTTTCATTCCGGTTCCCTATTGCAAAAAACACTGTTGCTGCAACTGACACTAAGGTGATCTTCAGACTGTGACAAACTAGGACGGCTTTTGCAAGAGGGAGGGTTGGTGCAGGGCTGGAGTCAGGAAGGGGTGCAATGGAGGATTTTGGTAATGGCTGAGGGAAAGAGAATATAGTGCTCACTCTTCTCTCTCCCACTCCGACCTTCTCCTCATGTGTTGGGAAGCGCTGGCTTGAGGACTCCTTGAGAGCTCAATGGTAGGGAGCTGATTTGGGACATGTTGTGAGGCAGTGGTGGAGGGCAAGTTCTCAATTTGTGACTGACCTCCTTAGGGAGTGGTCCATTTGTCCAAGTTTTACATGGTGCTCATTACCATGGTGCCTCAAAATAGGGTGACCAGATCACCCAAGTCAAAAATCGGGACATCTGGTCACCCTACTTCAAAAGTCCCCACCTGAGGCACATATGTGATCTTCCAACCTATTGTAGGTTCCGCTGACCAAGCTTGGTGAGAGCTTCTTCAGGTCGGCCAGAGTCCACTGTGGCACTGTTTTTTTGTATAACTGAGACACACACTGGCACAGACCTGATTTTGTAGGATACATACTCACTCTGCTATGGGCAGTCTTGGTACTAGAGGTCAATGTGTCATGGATCCTGACCTTCCTATCCATTCACAGAGCTGGGCCCTGCAGGTTGGGGTTATAATGGCACATTGGCAGGCCAGCATGAAGGAAGCATGAGCTGCCACTCTCTGTACTGTACCTGTTTTGCAGTGATTTACCCAGGTGCCACAAAGCTTTTCTGCACAAACTCAAAGTGGGGGCGGGAGGGACACATGGACCAATTACTTTCAAGCAGGGGTCCTGTGCCCAATCATTATAGCTGATGCTGTAGTGGTCCAGAGCATTGCTCTGGCTGCATGATCACAACACCACCGAAATTTGGCCCATCAACCCCTTTGTCCAGATGGAGAGGTGGCTGGGCCAAATAGCGCTGTGACCTCATGCACAGAGAATCTGTTACGAACATAAGAAAGGCCATACTGCATCAGACCAAAGGTCCATCTAGCCCAGTATCCTGTCTTCCAACAGTGGCCAATGCCAGGTGCCTCAGAGGCAATGAACAGATCAGGCAATTATCAAATGATCTGTCCCCTATCACCCATTCCCAGCTTCTGACACACAGAGGTGAGGGACATGGAGAACATGGTGTTGGATCCCTGTCCACCCTGGCTAATAGCCATTGATGGACCTATCCTCCATGAACTTATCTAGTTCCTTTTTGTTCCTGTACAGCAGACCTCAGGGGAGACATCAAGAACTCAACTACTGGCAGCACCAGTTCATGTGTGGCATGGTAAGAGAGAAGGGAGACACCCTGGCTGAGGGAGATCTGCCATCCCTCTGTGTGTGTGGTAGGGGGGAATAGCGGGGACCACAATAGGGTCTCTGATGGCGAGGATAGGGAAGGACCGGAATTTACCCCTCCACTCTACTCAAGAAATATCTGAATTGGTGTCACTGCTGTTTTGTGGATAAATAGAATTTGAATCTCCAGGGCTGTCAAGCCAGCATCTTTTGCCAGCAATAATTTCACATAAATAAGACCAGTAAAAAGACCTGGTGTCAGGATTTCTGCTTCCTGTAACTGATTTTTTTTTTGTATACACATGGAGTTTAAAAAAAAACAATCTTCATATTAAGAACACTGGAAAAATTTTGCCTCACACATTCATCAAGGGTGTTTTAGCATCTCTGAGTGTTACTTGGAACAAAATACAAGATAATTGGTTCCCTTCAGAATGTGTGTGAAGGGGTAGGAGACTCTGTATGCATATGGAGGTGGGGGGAAACAGTTGGGTTTCTATGGCAACAATGCTGAGGGGAACAGGATTGGGTGTTGAAGGAAGATTTCATGCTTTTGAGATACTGAGTAGGCTGGGGCTGTTTTGCAAAGGTATTTGTTTTTGGCCTATTACGGTTGCAGTGCAGTATCTACCAAAGTAAAACCACTGGCTGCATGTTCAGAAGGAGGAAAAGACATTATTCAGTGCATTCTGGTTAATTAACACAGAAGGATAGTAAGGGAGAGGATCTATAGGACCATATGCTGCTTTTTACTACTGGTCTCAAATGTTTGGAAGCAGCAAATCAGTTGCACTCCTAATAATCCTGGGCCCCAGGGAACAATAAAAACAATCCTGTCTCCTTTCTAATGGGAGCTTTTGCCATGGCTGTAATCCTGGTCCTCCCACATTCCCCACAACAGACACTAAACATAGTGGCAGAGCTGATTTCTTGGCCCCATCTTTCCTGGATAAACAGTTTGATCCATTTCTGTATGAAGCAGCACTAGATATACTGCTGCGGGGTCCAGGAGGAGACAATAGGAAGGAAGTAGGGAGTGAATCATCTTCAGATGGAATGCTATATCTGAAGATGATTCAGATTCTGCTTTCATTTCAATCAATCTGTATAATCTTTATAGATTTTTCACAGAGTTTAAGGCAGAAGCGACCACTAGATCATCTAGTCTGACCTCTTGCATAAACACAGGCCATTAAATATCACCCATTTATCCCTGTGTTGAGCCCAATAATCTCATACTGATTTATAGCTAGGTTCTTTAAAGTCAATGGGATTGTGTGGGTGAAACAGAGAGCAGGATTTGACTCCACTTCTGGTGGCAGGAATGGAGATCTGGTGGATCCTGCCTGGAGGGTATGGAAGCAGAGAGTGCTGCCTATGCTGCGTTGTTCCCTTTTCACTCTGACCTTGAGAAGCCACGGCCCAGCTGGTCTGTGGGGAATGGGAACCATAACTTCGAAGAGGGTGGGCTAGGGGCTGGAGCTGCACTTCCAGGAATTGTGGAATTGTCTCCTGGACTCAGTGGGATTCCTAATTCTGGCTGTACCGGCATGATCCTAGCCAGGTTCCTGGGGCAGCGGAACTAAGGGTCCATTGCAGGGGCACTTGCCCTAACTGAAAGATCATAGGGGCTGATCTATGTTTCCATCCCCTGCCATGTTAATATTCTTTAACAAGCTGTTCCATCACACATTCTGGAGACCAATGTTTTCTGTAAGCTGCATGCACATATGGGGGCAGAGCCATGCAGGCCCCAGAGGAGCGGGAGTGGCTGCCACAGAACCTGGGATCAGGCCAGGAGAGCGGGTAAGAACTGAGGTGATGGGAGCTGCTACCCTAGTGAGAGAGAAGATGCTAAAACCACTTTCCAGCCTGGAACTGGCTTCCCCTCCCTCTCCCCCCCATATCTCACTAGCTTCCCTTGCTCCCATACAGAGTAGCAACCCTACTCCCTCTCCTATCGCTGACACCCCAACCTCCCTCTTCTGCCCTGCTGCCCCAACTCCTCCTGCTCCCCATGGGGTCAACCTCCCTGCCCCCATTTAATGAGTGGTTTGGTGGGCACAGGTTTGAGGAGTGCACAGTGCAGAGTGGGATGCATTGTATATAGAAGGAAATGGGCCTTGCAGGGCATACAGGGTTGGTATCTTAGTACAATGCTTAGTATATGTAGGTTTTGGTGGGCACCTCCCCCCATTCAAAGTAAGCTTCTGCCATCTATGCATTTTCCCCATCTGCAACAGGGGTTGAGGGGTGGCAGCCAACAGAAGAACCCAGGGGTTTATCATTAATGATTTGTAAAAAATCTAGTGGGCTAGGCCTTGTATAGACCAGCTAGATTAAGATACAGTCCCTACCCAGAAGATCTTACACATTAAGCAGACAACACATTGACAGAAACAAGGTGCTGGAAAGTAATAAAAGCAAGATGTTTGACTGCAGGTGTCCAGTATAGGTACTGGAAAAGTTTTGGCCCTGCCTTTACTGAAAGTTTTAACATCGTTAGCCCTGTATACAGAGATGAGAAGGAAATGAATAAACTGTTTGCTGATTTGCATAAGCAGCGCATTGGCCGAGCTCCTGATTTTCAGTGGCAGTAATGTTGTTTTCACTTTCTAAATGGCTTGTTCAGCTTTAGGCTGCTATGGGCTATTGATTCAGCGAGAACGTGCGCTTGTCCAGACTTGTCACCCTAACATGTTGAGTCTGCAGGAGGGTGAAGTCCATCAGGTAAAAGCCAACAAAAGAGATTTTGCTTTAAGGTAGTCATGGGCTTAATGTATTGGGGAGCCAGTTCTTGTGGCAGGAACGCTGTCCTGAAAAAAGTTAGCTGGAGCTGTCCTTAGGAGAAGCTGGGCTGGAAAAGACCAGTTTTGCCCAGGGGGGTGTAGCTGAAATAGGCCAGACCGGCCTAAAGGATGTAAGGCCAGGCTGGACCAAACCCCAGCTGCTCAAAGGGAGGCACTCCAGTTGGACAAAACTGGAGCTACCCGGAGAGAAGCAGCTAGGTCAGACCAGAGCACTGTAGCGGAGAGATCAGCCATGTAACTGTGAGTTTGTGTAGCCAAACCCCATGTATCCCAACTGGACACCTCCTATCAGAGGGGAATTACCCTGGGTTATAGGGTGAACGCTAACTGATTTTGAGGTGTGAAGCTTGGGAGTTTCTGGTCTATTTTGTTGCTGTACATATCCAAAAAGGTGTGCGTAGGTAATGAGGTCAGTGCACAGTGTAGTGCCAATGTTTTCACATTGCTTCTGAAGCGTGTGAGTGTTGTTTGGCTGTCACTCAGGAGATAGTGATGGATTCCTCAGTGGCTTTGGAGTAAAAGTCAGTGTGTTTGCCTATGGAGAGACTGACCAACTCAGACAAATAGAGGAAAATGGAGGAGGGGAAGCACAAGAGAAACCTGGCTGCCCACTCCCCAGGGGACAGGACTAACTGAGCAATGACTGACCACAGGAACTGAGCAATGACTGACCACAGGAGTTTACTCACATGGAGAGATGAGACAGGAGCATGGTTCCAGCATGGCCCAAGGTCAGGCTCGACAAAGCCCTGGCTAGGATGATTTAGTTGGGGATTGGTCCTGCTTTGAGCAGGAGGTTGGACTAGATGACCTCCTGAGGTCCCTTCCAGCCCTGATATTCTATGAAGGTCCTCCCCACAGAAACACCATTGAGCGTGGGAACCCAAACAATTGAACCACCTCCCCCATCAGGCAACTGTTTTGCATGAGGACAGCCAGGCCACTTGAGACAAAATTTTCCCTATATGGACTGTCTGCAGTTACAGACAGCTCTGGCTAGCCAAATCCAGAGCCAACAAAAGGGGCTGAAGAGACGGGAGGTCCCAGTATAGATTAATGGAATCAGAATCCAAGACTTAGTATACTTGGGCTGTAGTCAGACAATGGTCAGAGAACACCTGGCTGAGAGCAAGGGAGAACCTTTAGGCGCTATATTCCTTCAACGCATCTGTCGGGATTTACATTCATACTCCATGAGGCAAGTCCAGCTAACGCTGCAGAATCCCACAGACAGAGCTCATGGCCCTGAACTTAGCCTCCCCTGTAATAATTGGGCGAGAATGGAAGTTCTCCCAGGAATTGATGGGATTAGGATGTGGGGACTGCCCACAGGGGAAAGAGGTGAAAAGCAGACAATGCAATGAGAGGAGACACCCCCAAGGGCAGGTTGGGTTTGGTGGAGATGCTGACCCTGGAAAAGGAACATTGACATCATAAGGTAATGGTCCCAATGCTAGTTATGACAACCCAAGGGAAGAGACTTCCATGTCCTCTGGCACAGCCACCGTCTTGCACTTCATGGACAGGAAGTCCCTTCTGGCTTCAGGTAGGAAAGAAAACATTGCACAGCCATTGCAGATCACCAGCACTGTTCCATTTTGATATTTCACATGGAGCTGAACATGGAAGGAAACTCTCCTTACCTACCCTTGATTGCAGCCCTCAAGTTTGCTTAGCAAGTGACCTTTTATATCAAGTCTCCCTGCTTAGTTCAGCTCAGCTCCACCCCTCGCCACCAGGCAGCGATTAACCACTTAGATACTTCAAACAAAGCTCCAATGGTCAGAGCCTTGTGGCCTTTACCAAGGTACCAACAAACAAACCTATCTCAGCTCCCTGCGCGGAGGCTGGGGCCTAGGCTTAGGCCCAGTTACATGGCCCATACACAGAGAACAAACAGTCAAACAAAAGGACCAAAAAGCAGATGGACACAAAGCATAAGGTAAGTGGTGCATTCTGTCCAACAATCACATTTTTGAGGGATTTGTCAAGCTTCTAGTTTGGTAAAAATATCTGAAGCGTTTGGCCTCTTTCATGGCAGTGTGTGCTACAGAGACCAGGACTGCAGGCCCACCGACTGTGCAAGGGACATTGTATAGAAGAGTCATAAAGAATCTAGGCCGGCTGCAAGGGAGACAGTCCTTGAACTTGAGCCTGCCATTGTCCAGATTCACTTCAAGAAGGACAAAAAATATCCCAAGAACAATATTGAAATGTATGAAGTGTCTCTTATTTTCCCTAAAGGTAGCTGGGAAAGGGAGGGGAATCAGGAGAGGAGTAGCCAAGTGGAAAACATGAATCTTTCAATTTTCTACTGGAGGGAGCTATGGCTCTTTGTCCTCCTTGTAAGACATCAGAGACCAGAGAAAAGATCTTTTGTTTACAATAACCACATCAGTCCCAGTCCGAGCTCCATGCAGCCTGTTCAAGTGGCCCAGCTATGTTCCCTCTCATTTTTTGTTTAAATGTCTAAATCTTATTCCTATTGCCCAAGAGAGCTAAGGGAGCAGCAGCTTTAGACCTATGTTATCTTATGGGACCTTGCTGTTTCAGGATCCCCCTACACACACACACACACACACACACACACACACTGCCCCAACATGCCAATCAGAGAACCAACCCCAATTTCCCATTTGCAGTTCTTTCTTCTATGGACTAGGTGATGGAATTCCTCAACTGTCTTTTAAGGCAGCCGCCCTGCTTAGAAAGTTGGGCTTCCAGCTCTTCTTTCTGGAATCATGGACTCGTGTGTAAGTCTGTGGATGTGAGTGGCATCAAACGAGCCCACTGAGAATTGCACACGTGTGGGGAAAAGGCAATTGTTGCAGTCAGGAGGCATCTAGAGGGTGAGGGTCTTTGGTAAGTAGATAAAGGGAGAGCTGGATGAGGGCGTCAGACATTATTTCACATAGGTCCTTACAGAACTTAGTAGATGGCTCTCCAAAGCACTAAAACACACAGGATGAGTTTAAAGAATAACAGAAGGGAGATGTGTGATGAAGGGCAGGCTGGATTGATTTAAATCAAAGCCATTTAAATCAGCCAGCAGGAAACCTTGATTTTAATCATTGGTTTCAATCTTGTTTTGCATTTGTACTTTTTAGTTATTTTCCTAAAGAAAGGTTGATTCTCATTGGTTGGTAACCTTGAAAACATTGATTTTCAACTAAATTCAGCCTTTACACCAAATGTGGTGCTTTCTCCAGGTGGCTATACTAAACTATACACATTTATTTAAGCAATAATATAGCCTAACTTTATTCAGATTCTTAAGGTTTACATTTTTAATTATGTTAGAAAATGGTCAGTAATGCATTTCTTACTTAACAGATGGGGATTAATTTGTTACTTGTGATTTGTGTCAAGCTCTATTTGGATGGAAATTTGACTTCAGTTAAAAATACACAAAAATAGCATTTATTTTGTTAACTAGTTAAAGCTACCTTAAATCAGTTGGCTACATAAGAAAAAAATTATCAAAAAGTTTATCAAAACTAATTGATTTATTAAATAAAGGAAGTATTATCTGTAGTTAGTGAATTGACTGTTTCTGCTGTTCAAGATTTTAGAACTAGTAGATTTCATTCTCTCATACCTACTTTTTATTCATAGACTGGGAATGGAAAACAAAGTTATCTGCTTTTTCAACTCACAATTGGTTTCTTAATGTTGAAAGAATTAGTCATTAAACTGAACTAGTTGAATAAACTGCAATGAAGAAAATATTCTTATTACACCTTCAGAAGAGGCTATTGCTTCAAAAGCTGTTTTAGCACTTCAGCAAACTCAGGTTTCTGATGCTTATCTACTGACTTCTGCCAGTTCAATGGTTTCATTTTCTTTAAAACTTGGCAGCAAATATGTACTGTTTAATATTTGTTTAAAATTTAACTTTTAAATGTTTTTAATAGATTATAATAAATTTAGGCCTTAACATAGGCTGTCATAGCTTCACATAGATTTATTTGTAAGAATTAACCTGCATTTAATTTAAATTTTTAAGAATCTGATTCTTTTTTATTTTAAAAAAGTCAATTAAAATATTTTTTTTATCTACCCTGATTGATGGCTAAACCTCTTCTTGGGGGAAACCTGATGAGAAGAGATGAAGCATCTCATTTTAAAAGGATGTTACCTGAAGGAACAGTATAAAGAGGCTGGAGGGGATTCTCCTGGTAGCACCTCCGTACCTAACACTGAATTGGCTTTGCACATAAGCAGGGACCAAACTTCAGTCAGTGCATCTTCTCCAAAATTGCAGCACTTAGGAGTGCAAAATGAATTTACTGAGCATTGACAAGTAATTCTGTCAACAAGTTTTTAAAGGGCCCTGTTCTCTCGTCCTGACTGCGTGCTTGGTTAATACCTCATGACCTTCTTCCTATGTAATGTTATTCTTTACAACACAGTGCCAAATACACTTAGCTGCCCAAGACTGGCAGCCCTGCAAGGTGGAGCTGGATGTGTCAGGCTGGATTCCTGCTTATCCCAGGCTATCTTCCGGGAGGATGCTGAGGGAAGGTGGGGAAAGCCAAACTGTGCATTTCTATTGGATCTTACTGTGCATTGTGCTTCTAGTGACAGTGACAAGCCTATAGATTGTTGGCTGACATTGAGAGTTTAGCTTTTCAAGCATGTTCCAAACACTGGCTGAGTTATTTGTTGAGAGATAAATCCCTGACCGTGAGGTCGAGGGATAAGCACTTTGCTTAGTAATTAAGCCACTGCACTGGATAATGTAACATGTTACATCCCTCCAGTGTCCATTTTCTGGGGGGCTGCAATAACAAGAGTCTAGCGATAGCTTTGTTACTCTGGAGGCTGCAGAAGCTGTGTTAACCCTTTGGAAATGGTTACTATATGTGCTCGTCCTCCTAAGCTCATTGGTTGCTGTCTGCAATATCTAGGGCATTTTTTTTTTGAGTGAATGTAGCCATATGGTGCAAAAATAACCAGTCATTTGAAGGCTTAGGAACATCAGGAATCAAACAGTCCCCTTGTGCCTTGATCTTCTGTGCTAGCTGGCATATATAAAATGCATGCTATGATTATTTTTCCTCCATTTTTATTGATTGATTGATTTAGTGAGTGAGTGAGTGAGTGAATATTGCTCCTGAAAGTGAATAACTGATCAGACTGACTTCAGCTGGGAATAATGAAGGCAGCTGTTGTGCAAGCATCCTATACTGCTGACAATGTACCTCAATCATGACATATGGCACTCTTGCTGTCTCAGTCGTGGGGCTCCACACAGCTGTCTGTATGTACCAAGTGCTAATCTGAATTCTCTCAGACTCAGTATCGCACTCAGATTTGTCTGTGAGTGTGCGTGTGTGTGTGTGTGTGTGCACCTGTGTGCACAGACTGATGATGAGTGACTCCACTGGGGCTGCCCTTTAGCTACTGTGGTTTCTGGGAGATCAGGGCTCTCCGGAACCACAGTGGCAAAAGGAGCAGAAGAACATGAGGCTGCCGGGTGGCCCCACGCCAGCAGCTCCTCTGACATGGCTGTACTGCCCCCATCTTCCCTCCTGCAGGTGCTTTTTTTCGTATTCACACAAAAGACTCTGATGGAGGTAATTCAAATATGGCTGTTCATCGTCCAGCTACTCATTTTTTCACACACATATCCAGGTATTTGTGAGCATTAAAACATAGAAATAGTCAAAAATTATATGCTAATTTGAGCATGTGCACAATTCCAAATCCAAGATTAGTGGCCAGACTGAAATGCTGGCCCTAAGGGCCCCTTTCTGAATTCTTTTCCATTTTAATGTCCTGAAAATGGCCACTAAAAGATATTCTGAATCATTGTTCGTATCTAAGACATCTGAGTATAGATATGTACGCTATAAGCCTTTGATTCCTGATCCTTAACCTCCTTTCTGTAGTGCAAAGCTCTTATCCTGGTGGCTGATGACTAGAGATGGGCCTAACACAAAGCTCCAGCTCTGAGCCCTGCAAATTCAGATCCAAAGCTTGCAGCTGGCTCTTATCCCTGTAATGGGTCAGGATATCAACACCCCTGAATTTTGGAGAAATTGTGGTCCAAACTTTTATGAGCTGGGCCCACTCTCTTCACAGTCACCAACAGTTGTCTTAGATTGCCCTTACCCTTCTCTCTTCAAATGCCAGAGGCTCCACATAAACCATAGGTTCAGCTCGCATGGAGTTCCCTATGAAACAGCACGAGAGCCAGTACAAAGAATTCTAGACCACATGTCATGAATATGGCACTGGGACTGCACTGTTTAGTGAGGTGAACAAAACAACTGGATGTGTGTGGGGGGGCGTGCACAATGGGAGAAGGAGGGAGCAATGCAGGAAGGGGAAGCAGGTCAAAGGGAGGTTGGACTTTATTTTAAAAATAAAATCCTAAATCAGCTGAACAAGCAGAACTAACAAGGCAAGCCTAGCAACAGCAGGGTGTGTTGCACACGTGAGGGCACGGCAGTGTGGTGGAAGTCCTCTGATCCCAGAGCTGGGAGGTTCCAAAGGGCATTCTGTGAACTCTCACCTCTTCCAAACAAAGCTCCAAGGAAACAATCACGATCCTGTAATAATTAAACAGAATTCCAGCCTAATATTTGTCAAATGTGGAAAGGGCAGGGAGTTAAGGTTCAAACATTCTCCTTCTTTTGTTCCAGCAACCCTATGCACCTGGCTTCCCTGTATTCCCCCTTTCCGTTCCCATCACTTCCCTAGAATTTTCTTCTTCGCAGGGTTAGTGTGAGAGATGCCTTCTCTACAGTTGTCTGGAATAGCTTTTCTGTATCTCTCCACTCCATTCCATCTAGTCACAAATCCCATCAAAAAACCTCTCTTCTCCATCACCTGTGCTTCTTAATTTCTCCCTTGACTTCTAATTTATTAATTCTGTTAAGTGTTCTGGGATGGAAATTGTATGAAAGACACTGTGGGGAGAGCTCATTCTGACCCTGCTTACAACACTTAGGAGCTGCTGTGTATTGGACAGCTCTGGTACTTGGCTAACACACACAACTTCCATTCCGTGTAATTTCAAGCCTATTTAAATCTCCCACTTTATGGTTCTCATTCTTCTCCCAGATGCTCAGCAAATCTTTTTCTTTTTCTTTTTCTCAGACTGCATTTCTTCACTTTGCACTTTCTGCCTCCAGCTCCCTAGTGAAAAAAGGGTTGAGCTAAAACCATGCCCTATATGTTTGACAGTGTTTTCCCAAGAAAGCTTCCCTGCGACGAGGCATCCTACACCTGGGACATCACAATGTGTTGCCATGGAGAGGAAGATTCAGAAACGTAGTGATGGGTCACAGTGTATTTTACACAGCAGGGCCTGAGCAGCTTTCCTTGAACTCTATCAGAAAGATCTGAAAATAAGCAGAGGGGTTTGCATGAGACACTGCAGGAATCCCTTGGTAGCTGTACAGGCCAATGTCCTTGCAGATGTGGATTTGTGATTCCTGCAGGATCTGACAGAATCTGCATTGCAATGCAATGTCCATGCAGAGAGCGGCTTACAGATTTGATGAGATCCTGCATTACAAGTGCAGTGCCTCCAGCAGGGAGAGTTTTTTAATATCGTGAGACCGTGGGCACCACAAGAAATCTGTGGTACAGTACATTGTCCCTTAAAGAGAGGAGCTTGCAAATTCCATCATATCTGTAGGAAGGTGTCTGCTTTACAGCACAATGTCCCTAAAAACAGACAGCTTCAGATTCTAGGAGATTCTAGTGGAATCAGAGCAAATCAGTGTTACAATGCTGTACTGAGCAAAGAGGAATGCACAGATTCTGGGAGCTTCTGCAGGAGTCACAGAGTGTCTCTATTACAAGACGATATCTCTCCTGCACAGAAAGTGTCCCATACCTTGCAGCATCTAGCAGACGCTGTGAATCATAGTGTCAGCCACTGTGCATTCTCATGTTGAATGCATCCTTTTATTTAACACAAAGGCAAGTAAATACCAGCAGCTCCCATTAGTATTGCATAAAATTCTGAATTAATTTTAGAACTTCATTTGTCCAGTCTCTTTATGGGTGGAAAGGCCACCTCTATCTCACTTCTATGCAAGAATCTTCTCTGGCCTCAATCCCAGATGCCCATGTCTCATAGAAAAAAGATCCTTTCCCTAATGAAGCATTTAGACCTTGTTCCATTGGGTCAGCACACAGTCCAACCCTCAGGAATCCTGTCCCCGAACTGGACCTCTTTGACAGGCCTCCCCACTCCCAAGGCATGACAGCCACAAAAAGGGAACGAGGAAACTCCCTCATTTATGCCAGAGGAGGCTGTCTTTACATACTGCTAAAAACACCATTTTCTTTATAAATATGAAAGTGTGTGTGTGGAGCAAGCTGGATCTTTGAGGCTTCAAACATCATGTGACTTCACGATCAGAAGACTTTCACTTCACAATGTTCATAACTGCACTGTGATCTGAACACCACTTATGCTGCAGAGAAGAGGGCCAGGTCCTTCTCTGTGGCTGGACCAGAAGAAACCATGCTCTGGGAGCCCATTCTTGAGGCACTTGTGACATTTTGGGTACAAGATTGACGAGTGGTGTGAGCACTATTTGAACCTGTGCTGCTTTGGATACACCTTCCTGTTGTAGGTCTGATCTACACCCAACAAAACTCACTGTCTTGAATTTATAAGAGCTGCTGCACACTGCAGGGATTTGTGCAGGGCACTTGTGTATTTCTCCTGTGCTGAAGGCATCAGGACCACACTCTTAAGCATGTGCCTATGACCCACTCCACACACACCCTGGGTGAAATCCTGGCTCCACTGAGTCAGTGGGGCCTGGGGTTTCACCGAGTGTTTTGTATTCTGCCTTATATCAACATTAAATCTTGGCCTAAATGCAGGCCAGAGAAGATTCTTCACAGTGAACTTTAACGGGGCAGAGCATGAGTCCCCGTGACTGGCTCAATTCTGCTGGTTGCCGTGGACAGGCTGTTTCCCCATGCTCACCCTACACTACTGGTAAGTCTAGTGCCACTGGTTGTGCTAGATCCCCAGTTCTTGTGCTCTGGGAGCACAAAGACTGCGACTGTGGCTAGCCCCTAGCCAGACACACAGTAAGTGGAGTTCCTTTTGCACGCCCACGTCCCATCCTCTGGGTGTCTAGGGCCTAATCCACAGCCCACTGAAGTCAGTGGAAAGGCTCCCATTGACGTCAGTGGTCTTTTGTCAGTTCCTTACTCAGGGCCAAAGTCTTGTAAAAAGTTCCAAATTGTGGGGCTTGCATTGTTTAGCACCACAAGGCAAATCTTTGTATTGGAATTCTTGAGGGGCAGCTTTTGGTGCTACAGAGTGGAAGACCTTCATTGTGCATTGGGAATTCAGTTAACGTGGGTAATAAAACTAACAATTTGCTTCTATTTAAAAGCAAACCCAAAGGACAGCAAAGAATCCTGTGGCACCTTATAGACTAACAGACGTTAGTCTATAAGGTGCCACAGGATTCTTTGCTGCTTTTACAGATCCAGACTAACACGGCTATCCTCTGATACTTGACACCAAAGGACAGCGTTGCTTTTCTACTCTATTCTAACTCTAACTAAGGTGCTGACTTGAGCATAGATACCCACCAGATCTTTCTCAGTAGGACTGCACTGTAAGAGCAGGGGGTAGATGAGGACAAACTGACTGTCACAGGGTGCGCTGGTTGGGGCTCAGCCCACCCTGGACTGGGCTTGGCCCCAATTCCTGGGGCCATATGGTAGGATTCTGTGACTGAGAAGCAGGCCTGCAAGACATAAAGAGCAGCCTGAGCGCAGGGAGACATAAAGAAGCAGAGAGACTCTCCTTAGCTTCTAGGCAGTGCACCCGGATAGGAGAAAGGATGTGGTTTATATGGTGCACTGTTCTACAATGGAGATACAAATCTCACCCTGAAGCAAGGGACTGGAATCCTGACACTGCTGGGAGTAGTTGGCTGATGCACAGGCCAGTCTGTTGGCCTATCAGTTCCCATTGACTTTCACATTGCCACTGCAAATGGCAGGCTCAGGTTGGAAATAATAAGTTTTTAAGGGACTTTTTTCTACTCTGTTTTTTCCACACAAAAATTGTTGCTTTTTTTTGTTTTTGTTTTAGGTGATCTTGCTCGTGCTTCATCCAGTTCACTTTTTGCCTCAAGCTGCAAGGAAATGTCTGTTTTTTGAATAGTGAACATGTGAGAATTCACATTTTGCAACTGCTTGCATTCAGAATGGGCATTTTTTAGCAGGAAACTTGCAACTCATAGATGGGGGAGGGATAGCTCAGTGGTTTGAGCATTGGCCTGGTAAACCCAGCACTGTGAGTTTAATCCTTGAGGGGGCCATTTAGGGATCTGGGACAAAAAAAATCTGTCTGGGGATTGGTCCTGCTTTGAGCAGGGGGTTGGACTAGATGACCTTCTGAGGTCTCTTCCAACCCTGATATTCTATGACAGTTTTTTTCAGTTAAATGGGCCCCATCTTTCAGTTTGTAGGAAAATGCAATTATCCAACCCCCACTACTCAAAGTAACACAGTTGGGATTTTTTTTGAAGGGAAAGAGGAGAATGTCTTCTGGCTAACGCCAGGTGTCATAAATTAAAGCCCCTGGCCTCCCCCCCGCCAAAAAATAAATAATACAATAAAAATTTAAAAATATGAGGTTGACTTGATGTTGATTAAGGATGTGGAGAAACAAATCCCCCATCCTTCCCCCTCCAAAACCCCCAGAACATTCCCACCATTTCTACTAGGATTTGACGTCTAATCTCTTATCCCCTAGTGTTTGTCTCTCTGCTGTATAAGGCACCTGTATACTGGTCCATCCTCCCCAGCTCAGCAGTGCTGCACCTGTTAAGGCAGAAATGTCTGCCTTCCACAAACAGCTCAGAAAGCAGTGTGCAGCACATAGCATTGACAAACCCACCACTGTGCCTAAAAATAAAAAGGCAGATACATGACCCTCCCATCCTACTCCATGGATACAGTGCAGAGATTTGAGAATGATGCCCCCTGGGGCTCCTGGAAATTCTATCAGATGAGAACTAAATCAATGATTCACAGCAATAATCACAAACGCATCAGAGGTTAGCCTGCGTAAGTCACATTCATCCGTGGTGGAACTCCACTGCTGTCAGTGTGGTTACTTCTGGGATGAATTGGGTCCTGTACATTTAACAATTTAAACCCCACAAGGAGTGTTACCATTTATATTTATGAAAGTGGTGGCCTAGTCAGACTCAGACAGGTGTTGTGCAATTGTCCTCCCCTTCTCCCTCCAAGCACTGCCAATGGACCTTAATTCTGATTTGCTGCACTATTTCAGTCCAAGCCCCGACCCCCCTGCTAATGTATCTCACTCCTGATGTGCGGTGGCCCTGCTCTTCTAGTGCAGGGCTCCCCACAGGGCTTTGCCCATGCAACTACATCTTATGGTCTTCCATATAAGACTAGAGAAATCTTATATGCCCCACAGGTGTTGCTGGACTTTGGCACAATGCAGGAGAGCGAACGATGGGAGTGTGACTCTAAATCCTTGATTCTCCAAGACAGTGCCACCTGGAAAGCAGGGTTCAGAACTGCCGCTATCATGTGGAGCCGGGCCTCCCTTAACAATTAGGAAAGGCATCAGTTAGTGCACGGGTCAGGCGGTCAGGAACTCCAGAGTGATAATCCCAGCTGTACCTCTGACTTCTAATATGGCCTTAGGCAAGTGCAGTAATTTAACTCTCTCTGCTTCAGTTTCCCCATCTGTAAAATGGGGACAATAATACTTATCTACCTCACAGGAGGGTTTTGAGATTTGCTCTTGGACAGTCTGTAAAGTGCTATCAGAATACTATGCATGGTATTAGTGGTATTATATTATACTACAGTGGTATTTCCCTTCCAGATCTGTGTTCAATGACAGACAGGAGATGTATGCAAAATTACATGGCAACTGGGTATGGATTCTTTTGGGCCAGAAGTTGCACAGAAAAGCTGCTATCATCTAAAGGGATAACAATTTACATGGGAATGGATTCCAGAGGCAAAATTCAGATCCAAACCTGGCTTTTTAACACCTTTCAAAGTTTAGGGGAATTTGACATTTTAGATTATCCTCTTATAAATGTTGAGACGCAGAGTCCTTACCTAGGCAAAAATCCCACTAATGTCAATGGGAGTTTTGCTGGAGCAAGATCTTAGTGGTTTGGCCCAAAGAGACTAACTGTGAATTTCACATCTGGATTTGTGTTTTGAACACACCCCTAGGTTAGGCGTGTTTGGATATGGGGTGTTGGCTGAGGCCTATTTTGACAGTACTTTAAATAGGGCTGGGTGAACTGGTCTGGGTAAAATATGAACTGCATATACACACACACTCTCACATACCCCCTTTGGAGCTGATTCGCTGCCCACTTACATCAGTTTGACATCGGTATCCATTTGGCCCTGAACCTTAATCCAAACTCCTACTAACTCCCACAGGCCTTGATTCAGCAAGTCACTTAAACATATGCTTAAAGTTACATACTTTGTTGCACTGGGGCCAAAGCTCGCAACAGTTTGCAGTCCCCTTCAGAGCTCATCTATATGTCTCCTAGGTGGGGGAGCTCTGCCAGCCATGTAACATGCTGCTGCTGCCCCACCAGGGGAGCACTGCCTGCTGCCTTCACAGCATTTCCAGCCTGCACAAACTCCCGAAGCCAGTGACTGAAGGCGTGCAGGAGAATCTGCCATACTAGAGAGAAGAGAACTAGCCACAGGGCCACAAAGCGGTATTCTGTATGAAAACTGGCATGGTTACTGGCTCCACAGCTCTCCACACCGCAAAGATGGATATTTTATTGCAGGGGTTCTCAAACTTTTGTACTGATGACCCATTTCATATAGCAAGCCTTTGAGTGTGACCCCCCCCTTATAAATTAAAAACACATTTTAATATATTTAACACCATTATAAATGCTGGAGGAAAAGCAGGGTTTGGGCTGGAGACTGACAGCTCGCCATCTCCCACGTAATAACCTTGTGACCCTCTGAGGGGTCCCGAACCCTTTTGAGAACCCATTTTATTGTTTTACTTTGTTTCCTCCTTCTCTCCTGCCTTTTTAAAGGCTATTAAACACAGCATCAGAAAATAATGTTATAATACTTACTTTCTGACAACCAACACAAGCAAGAAAATTCACAGACAAGTGGAAACTACCAAAATCAAATCTCCTGGCTGAGGATGCAATCACTGACAGGGGTCAGGGAGGATGGTCTTTCCCTATGTTCAGCACTGCACAATCAGCTAGGGTTGGGGGAAGAAGAAATGTTATTTCTCTCAAGTAGTGACTCTAGCAGAGGCAGCAGACTGAACTTGATGGGCCAATGGTCTGATCCAGGATAGCAAATCTATGTCCCCTAAATTTTCCAATCCAGTCTAGGCCTTGTAGCACATAAAGGGAAAATTTCTCCTCTTGGATCTACCATATTCTGCCTTCATTGTGTGGCTGGAATGTCCAACTTAGGTCATCACGAATTTTACCATGTAATGAGTGCAGATATGCATTGTGGACAACAGAGACACACCATAGAGTCAAGAAGAGAATTCTGGCCATCATGTATCTTTTTCATATCCATGCAGACAAAAAAGCACACAACTATGAGAAACTTCATATTATTAAAAGATCTTTTTCTATCATGTTGTTAGGTATACAGTGATGTGGGTGTCTCTCTTCTTCCAGCAATACTGGCTTGATTATGTTGTCTTAATCAGGCAACAGTCCAGTTTATGTCAATGGAAGAGTTTCTCCAGATAGCATTTGTATCTGAAGTCCAGAACACTCTGTGTGTATTCAGTCTGCAAATTCTAGCCAGATCAAGAATGATCACGAATAATCAGTCCAGCGGTAATCAACTGGATGTTAGCGAGGGGTCCAAGTCTGAGTTTGAGTCTGGATTTGAACCTACGTGTATGTGGGTCTGGGTTTTGGTTTGACACAGTAGAGATAAGGGTCAGTTGTGAAATTTGGCTCTGGCTTGAGATGTGGATCTGAGTTTTCCTAATGTTTGGAAATTCAGAGGTGAGAGTTGGTTCCAGCATATCTGTAAGGAAGATAGCCACCCAATACTTCTGGCCACAGAGACCCGCTGACAGTGGTAATTGGTTTTTTGGTTTTTTTAAGTTCAGATATTTAAATTGTGCAGGGATCATTAGAATATGCAAGAAAACATACTCTAATGGCAAAATCTTAGACTTATAATAAAAGAATAGCTCATGATATGGTTGTGTTTTATAATCCTAGTGAAGGACCATCAGAGGTCATCCTCCTTTTTTTGGCTTGGCCATGAGGGGCACCAAAACCATTTTCCACCATGGGTAGCAGAAGGGCTAAGGTCATTTCTGACATTGAACATCTCAATACTGAAAATAGAATTGGCTTAATTTTACATGTATTTAGAGACCTAATTCTGCTCCCACTGAAATCAACAAGAAGCAGAAGCAGGTTCCAGGAGCCTCTCTCAGGCCTCTGCCCAGCTTGCTGACATGCCCTCCGATGCCACAAGTTTGAGCACTTCTGAATTTGAGCTATTTGGGGCCTTGATTAAACCCCATTGAAATCAATGGAAAGACTCCCACTGACTCCAATGGGCTTTGGATCAAGGTCGCTCCATTTAGAAAGTATATACATGCAGAACAGAATTACACCTTTATGGACTGATTATACTTTCAGCTACTACAGACGCTCCCCAACTTACGCAAGCGTTCCGTTCCAGAACACCTTGTGTAACTTGAATTCTGCGTAAGTCAGACACATATACCCAACAATTATGCCAAAAAAGCCTCCTCCTATTTGTAGCTTACGGAACTTTTTCCGTAAGTGCAGATTTGCATAAGTCGGGTATGCGCAACCTAGCCGGCGTCTTTTATTATGTATTTGTTTATTTTATTATCGCATTCAGCATTGCTTACTTCCCCCATTATATCTGCTAAAATGATCAGCAACGGACTTTAAAAGTGACCCCGCAGTGAGCTGAATAGGTGTACCTACCTATCTGTCATTGTTTCAGGCCTTCTGCGGTCCCAGAAAAAAACACTGCATTAGATAGACTCACATCACATTTGGAAGGTTTTCTCCTCAGAAAAAAGGACTAGAAACAAGGTTGACATCCTGGCCCCATTGAAATCAATGGGCATTTTGTCATTGACTTCAATGGGGCTAGGATTTCACCTTGACTCTTTTTTATAATGAAAGCTTAGATTGTGCCCAATTTGTATATGTCACTAGGTCCATATCAGCACATCAAGTGGGCTGCATCTGGCTCATACGTTTGAAACCCCTGCTTTAGACCTTTGCAGCTACTAGGGCATTGGTGGTGAACTTAAGTACAAAAAATAGGGTGCCTTGCTGGGCTTTATACTCTCACACAGGAGAAATGTGGCCTATTTTAATGTTCAAACTGACAAATGTACCACGCAGTGGGGGGTAGCAGAGAGAATCCTTTCTGGGCCTGGCAATCCAGCAGTGTCCTATGTTTCTGAATATTCTTGCCATTTGGTATAAGCTTGTGTTTTCCAAAGGCAAAAGTAATTCCTGGAAAGTATGTTTTACTTTACTTACTAACTAAAACAAAGACATTAAATAAATACATATAATTATAAATAAACATTAGTAATACTTTGCACTTCTTTAGCACCTTTCATCTAAACATCTCAAAGTGATTTACAAAGTTTGGTGTTATCTCCATTTTACAGATGGGTAAATTAAGGTATAGCAAGGCTATGAGCCTGATTCTGCTTCCTTTTAAATCAGTGCCATTCACTTCCATGAAAGCAGGAGCAGGCGCTAAGGATACATCTATGCAGCAAAAAAAACCAACAGCAACAAAAACAAAAAGAAAAACCCCACATCAGTGAGTCTCACAGCCCAGGCCAACTGACTTGGGGTCACACTGCATGGCTACAAATAGCAGTATAGACTTGGGACTTGGGCTCTGAAACCCAATGGGGAAGGGAGGGACTTGGACTCTGGGCTTCAGCGCAAACCTGAATGTTTACACTTGTATTTTTAGCCTCGCACCATGAGCCCTGCAAGCCCAAGTCAGCTGATCCAGGTCAGCCTCGGGGTTTTTACTGAAATGTAGATGTATCATAAGCAACTTGCCCAGTGTTACACAGCAAGTCAGCGGCAGAGCTGGGAATAAAATCCACTTGTCCTGACTCCTAATCCCCTTCTGTTTATACTAGACAATACTGTCTTTCTTCCCAGTGATCCAGAGGGAGCAAATACCATAAGACTCGTACAAACCACCCACCCTCTTCACTTCCAACACTGTTTTTTATACTATTCCCATGGTTCATACCCTGGTAACATTGGTCTAACATTATCGTTGCCACTAACATAACATCCTCTTTAAAATCTTTTAAGATCTGCTGCCATCTCAAGGAAAACTTTGAAGAGCATTCTATTTAGAAATGCATCTGTGAAATGTAACACATTTTGTCTTTCTGTTCCCCTGTATTTTGTATTATTAGAGCCATTTGTATGAACACAGGAGCTTTGCTGTTCCTGCTGCTTCTCTCCCATCTGAAGTGATCATGTTCTGTTTGTGACATCATCACCATTTCCACAGCAGCCTGATACGATGTCACAGACAGTGGAGTATACCTCCCACTTGTGAACAAGCTACTGGTGCACCACAATCTTGTAAGAAACATGGCAAAGCTTTCTGTATTCAAGCAGCTGTGTTTTCATAACAATAACTAAGGAGAAAATAAATGCAGAAAAACTGAGCAGAATGATCTCTATATATAGAATGTTTTCCATGAGGCGTGAGCAGGCTTTTTACAGTCCCAGTTCCTTAACAGCAGGGCTCATTCCTCTGTACGTGATATCTAGTTAGAGTTGTGAAAATCCCACATTCCTCTGCTGAGTGAATCCACAACAAAACATAATTTGTCGCAGAATGTGCATTTTTTGTTTTACGTGCCATAAAGAACAGAACATAATTATTAGTAACAATGGACAACTAAATGTTGTAATATTTAGTAAGTCATGATTAGAGCTGGGTGAACTATTCACTGCAAATAATTTACTTTACAAATTTAATCCTCTTTTCTTTTCACAAATGATTGTAAACAGGCAGGTTTTCAGAAGTTTGTTCACTTTCTGACATTCAATGAACAGTTTGTGCAAACATATTTCAGTCTATGGATTGCTCATGAACCTTTCACATAACTAGCATGTCACATAGTAGTTATTCATAATTTGCAATTAAAGCTGTGATGGGTCACCTAAGTCACATGGTATTAGTTCTGCTCCCTGATTGGATAACTCCATAACACATATACAGAGCTTTCTGAGAAGGCCACACAATCACTTCCTGTGCAAATACCCCAGGAATGCATATTTGCAGTAGTAGTATTTGTGATCATTTCCCTTTCTGCAAACATTCTTGCAAACAAAAATTCCTTTGTGCGATCATCTGTGGAAAGTGAATAAAAGGGGTTGTGAATATCATCATCAAAAGGAACTCTGGGGGGTTATTTGAGTAAATGTTGATTTGCAGCATGTGCCCAGCTATGGTTATGATAACCTCTTGCATGGTGTTAAAAAATCTTGTCATAGGCACCTCTTTTTCCACATTTTACATCAGTAGTGAATAAAGTGCAAACCATGGGCCAAAAGCACCCCAGGGAGTTCTATAATGGGGACATCCTCATCTTTAGTATGGAAGCATGACACAACGAGAACACAGTTCCCAGCCTCTCGATCCAAGCTGAAAGTCACTCAAATCAAAATGAAGTGTTACATGCTGAGAGATGTACTCTCTACTGTCTGCCCTTGTCATAATAAAGATGAGGGTGACTGCAATTTGGTCCGTTTTAGGCAAATTTGAGGTAGCCCACAGGTTTCTGGGAAGTTGCCTTTGCAACCCTCACTTGAGTAAATTTGTGTGCTTCTGCTTTAATCCTTGAATATATCTTTGTGTAGAGTGGGGATGGGGTAACTTCTCTTCTGGAAGGGATAACAAAGGTCAGTCTCGTAAAATAACCCCCAAAACAAAAGCATTTTTTAAAAAGGTATGTGAAATAGCTGCCACAGGGTTTGTGCTGAGCCCTACTCCCCGAAAATTATAAATCAGGGTTAAAAACTGAAATTTTCTAATATGAAAGAGCTTTCTAATGTGTTCTGATGGGCACCAGATGATATATCCCCCACTTATCCACAGAAAGAAAAGACCTTTCATTTTTTATCCAGGCTGGCATGCAATTCTGCCTCAGAGACCATCTTGTCAAAGGTGCGCATGTTCGTTTCCTCCCGCACCTTTTCCCGGATGTGGAAGGATGCCCGGGCAACCGACCTGGCATTTTCCAGGACAGTCTTCTTCTCCTTGAAGATCTGCTCACTCCTCTCTAGTTTCCTCTCAATGGACAGGAGGATCTCCCTGCGTCGGAAGTCCTCGTACTGCTCCACCTTCTGCTTGTTTACCTTCTGCATCTTCTCCTTCTCCAGGCGGCTTAGGATCACCTTGCGTGCTTTCTGTTGGACCACCTCCTCAGCCATCTGGGCAGCATGCTGGAGTTTCCTCTCTGTCGCTTTGGCCAGGGCCTCCAAGTGCTCCTTCTGCTCCCTCTCCTTCTTCTCGGCTGCCAGCTTGGCTCTCTGGATTTGCATCTCCTCCCGTTTAGCTTTCTCCCTTAGCTCTTGGTTCCTCTTCTCAATTAGCTGCTCATAGTTCTCCTGGGCCTTGTGCAGGTTAACCTCCAGGGAGGCCTTTAGCATCTCTTTCTCCTCTGCCTCTTGCCTGACCAGTTCCTTGAGCAGGGCTTCATGCTTCAGCTTCTCAGCTTGGTTGAGCAACTTCTTTTCCTTCTGCAGCTGCAGCTCTTTCTTCAGCTTCTTCTGTGCAGCAGTGGACAGCTTATCCTGCAACAGCTGTTCTTCTCGTTCCAGGAATTCTTTCTTGTCTTCTTCCTTTACCTTCAGGTTGTGCTCTTGATGGAGCTTCTTCTGCTTATCTTCCAGGATGGCTCTCTCTAGCTTATCCCTTTTCATTCTGTCTTGCTTCTCCGCCTGCTCCCTCCACCTCTCTTCGTACATCAGGCACTGCTTCTGCTTCATCATGGTAGCCTCCTTCTGCCCTTGGGTCAGCTTCCCACGGCGTTTCTCAACCTGGGACTCCCACATCTTTTGGCACTGCAGCAGAGCCCTCTGCTTCTCTTTCTCTTCCTGCTCCCTCTGCTGCTCCGCCCGTCGCCGCTGGCTGTCCCACTGGAGGTGGGCGGCATACCTCTGCTCGTTCAGGATGTTCTCCTCCTGGTGCTTGGCTATCATCAAGGCAGCTATCTTCCTGTCCCTCTTGGGCACCTCCTTGAGACCTTTCTTCTTCTTCACCTCCTTGACGATCTTCTCCACTTTCTTTGTGGTCTGTGGGGAGTGGCTCAGGTCCCCCAGGCTGAAGCTTCTGCCCACCAGGGAGTTCATGGCAGCCACCGTCCTAGTCCGAGGGGTCCCTTTGGGCCATCTGTCCCTAAAGCTTTCTCCGCTGTAGGACGAAGATGCCCCTGATTCTGAGGAGGTTTTGGTGGAGAACCCCTCTCTCCGTTTCTGCAGCGAGTCCAGGGAATGGCTCTTGGTCTTGGTCCCAGTTGGAGCCCCTGCCCCTGGAGCTAGAGTGCAACTCCCATTGGTGGTGGTTTTGAAGGAGATCCTGGCAGCTGGGGAGGAAGGGAGGCTGCTTAGCATGAGGGGAGTGAAAATCCTTCTCTTCTCCTCTCGGATAATCCTTTCTCTTTCCTCCCGGCACTGCTGCAGCTTCCTCTGCCGGTCCATCTCGTAGACCTCGTACAGGCCGGCTGCCACCCGCATGGACCTGCCCGGGGCCTCCCTCACCAGCTCACTCAGGGCCCTGGGCAGCAGCTCCACCGGCTTGACCGCGCACCGGGCGCACGCCTCCAGGGAGCGGGGGCTGGTGAGCACGTAGCGGCTGCCCTCGGCCTCCGGGCAGTCGAAGTTGAAGAGGTCCAAATGCAGCAGCGGGGACTGCTCGCGGCGCCTCCCTGGCTCCCCCGCGGGCGTTGGCGGCGGCGGACGCGGGGCCCCTTCGCCCGCCGCTGCCGGGGGCGCCCCATCTCCAGCTGCGCCGCCTGGGTCTGTGGATTTCTCCTCGCCCGGCTCCGCCGCCGGATCCACCATGCCTGACCCGCCGGAGACTGCAATGGAAAAAAAACAACAACCCATCAGGGGGATAAATCGTACAATAGCCCGGCCAGCCGATTTAATCCACGCGAGGATTAACCGGGCGCTGCTCTCACGCACACAAAACTGATGCAACCCTGAGCAAAGAGGCAACGCGGGGAGGAAAACTGCCCGCGGTCACGGGCGGCACAGTACAGCCTGCGTGTGTGTTAATTCCATGCAGGACCATTTCTGCTCGAAGTTGCAAAGTCATAACTAGTGGCACATGAAAGGACCGGCTGCCCAGGCAGCATTTGGGATGCAGGCTTCCCAGACTGGGCAGGTTTCTTTGTGCAGGGACCAAAGGCACTGCTTTTAAGTGTCATTTAACCTCTCAGACATTCACCTTGGGCAGAGGGGCAGTGAGAAGGAGGGTGACAAGCCAAGCTGCAGTTCAATTCTTATTCCTAAAGGCTGGCAAAGGCATTGTTGCACACCGGATCAAACAAACAGCGATAGCCAAGCAAACACCCTTTCGCTTTCCCAATGCAACATTTCCACTCTCTTTATTCTGTGGCCGGAATGCAGCGCGAGGATACTGACCATGCAGAGCCTCTGCTAACAGACTGCTTGGCAAAAAACCCTTGTCTTTCTCTGCCGAGCACAGAAGCATCATCCTGCGACACGGAGAACATCCCTCCCCATGCATGTGAGCCTGTGACTCCAGGGTAATGCCCCTGGCTTTCCCCCCAACCCCCAGCCCCAAACAAACGTGCATCAGCCTACGTCTGCAGACAACATGCTAAGGCTTAAACGTCCTTCCTGGATCATTCAGGATAGAGCGGAATTGTGGATGTCATTCACTTACTGCACTTTGCTTTGGCTCTTTCAGCGGCAGGCGGAACCGTGGGCTTTTGTCCCCTTGCTTCCTCCTCTTCAGTAGATGTAAGAAGCTGTTTAGTGCTGGATCAGGTTACTGATGGTAACAGCAGCAGCTGCCCCTCCATGGCTCCCAGCAAACCCTGCGCCGACACTTCACCTAAACACAGGAGGAGGGTGCAATCTCAGGCATTCTTTTAGGGGGACAGATAGTTACACCCCTGACCTGGCTTCTCTACAGCCTCCAAAATCTTGCAATTTACCTCGGTCTCCTTCCCCAGCTATCCTTAGTAGAGGCTGGGATTTGATAAGAGCAAGTGTTGGCTGAAGAGGGGGAGGGGGGAACAAACTACCCACAACCCCAAACTGCTTCTCTTTTCATGACGGGGGTGGGGGGGGGGACAAAAAGAAGGGACTATGCATACATGACGAGCAGTTCTCCAAGTAGCACTAGGGTCATCTTGTCTGGCACTTGTAGTATGGGGTGGTTTAGGTGGAGGAGGTGACAAATTTCACAAGCAAATGTATTAGCTTCCCAGGATTTCCCCTCCCTCTTTTTTTTAAAAACTATTTAGAATGCTCTGAAATAAAAGGGCCAGGTGAATTCTTATTGGAGAGAGTCGTTATGGTGTAAAGCAACAGCTGCTATCCTGCCAATTCCATAAAATGTATGTGTGTATGTTTACCTAGGAATGTTGTTATTATTTTAAATGTATTACTGTAGTGCATACAGGCCCCAGTGGATGTCGGGGCCCCAGTATGCCAAGCTCTGTATATATATTTAAAAAGAGACAGTCCCCCCACCCCAAGATTTTATAGGCTATATAGAAAAGACAGAAGAAAATGTGGAGGAAAGGAAGGACTCTTAACCTAATTTTACAGATGGGGAACTGAGACACAGGGAGATTAAGTGACTTGCCTAAGGTCCCAAAGGGAATATGTGGCAAAGCTGGAAATTAAACCAACATCTTCTGAGTCCCAGTCCAGTGCCTTGACCACAAGACCTTACTTCCCCTACTAAGAATGTTACCTGCTGTTACTTTTATTCCATTTTTTCTTGCTGGGGAGAGAATTGAGGGGACATAGCTCACCATGTAAATATATTGTAATAAATCTGCAGCCTCCTTGGACTTAATGGTTATCACTATTCGGCTTGTCTTGACTTCACTGTCACCTCTGAGATAAAAAGCTTCCTGCTATAAAAGCGCAGTTGAATGTATGGGGAATCTCTGCTCGCTGTCAGCAGTATACTGTCTCTGACACAGCTAAACAGTTCTGATTCTATCCAATAGAGGACAGTAGTAAACATAGTAGCCAGTTCATTACAACCGTTAATGCTGTTAATCAACTTGCCATTTAATTGATACATTTACAGTTTAGGGTTACTTGAAGAACAACATGTGACCAGACAAATGACCTCTAGGACAGCCCCAATTTAAGGGTAAAGTGTAGTTTAAGGGTCAAATATGGCCCACAAAGGCCTAAAATGCAGCCTGGGACTGCCCTCTCCTTGTAACAGTAAGGTAAGGACTAGTGGCCAACTGCAGGTTGTTATTGCTGGTGCACTCAGATAACAAACACTTTTGACCTGTCTGCTTAGGGATTTCTAGTACATCCACACCAGTATACCAAGTAGGTAGGTGGCAAACTCTACCAACAAACAATATTGATTTATCAAATCTAATGGATTTATCATCATAGTATCTAGGTGACAACTATAAAGATCAGCAACCAGTCTCACACGTAAATCGTGAATTCTTCAGGACACGACAGTGTGCTCAATGCCTTGCCCAGTGAGGGCTGGGCCTGTAGGCACTACCATAATGCAAATAACTAGTAAAACTAATAATAATGGGTGCATCGTTACTGCCAAACTAGGACTGTATTCTCTGCCTCATGGAAAATATTAGAGTTGCATGTGTTTGTGTTTTGATATTTACCTTATGTACATTGATATGCAAATTTATACGTGACCCTTTGGCTCTTCAAAAGTTGCTGTTGCAACCTTCACTGTTGCCTAGTTTGGGCCTTTTGTTCCTTCTATTTACTTATGGACCTGCTTTACACAAGGAACACTAAAAGCTGCCTTCTGTGTCTTTATGAGGTATTAGTATGCACAGTCTGCCCACAGGGCCATATTAATCTCTCTCTAGAGGACTAATGCAGACCAGAGGCTGAATGTCCAAGGGCACTCTGGAGGGATTGAAGAGACACATTTCTGTCACTGATCCTTTTTATTTACAGGATGATAGGGCCCATTTCTCTTTTGCCCTGCACCTTGTGTAGTCATTTATACACTAATCCAAAGTGGAGATAAAATGCTACTAATCTCCTTTGGTAGCATTTTACAGCACTTTTGCACTGGGGTAAATCACAGCTCAAGGTGCTGGGAAATGCAGAATCAGGCCCATAGAAGCTAGCTTTGGAAAAAGATGTATTAACACAGCTAGTGCATCTCCCTGCCAGTGTACAGCTGCGCTTTATTGCACATTTATTAGCGTTTTGTCCAGTCTAATTTTAAAATTGCCAGTGCATGGGGCTTCGACCATTTCCCTTAGGAAACCATTCCACAGAGATCTCATTGTCAGGATGTTTTCCATTAAATTTAGCTTAAATGTTCCCTTTCTTAATTTGTGGATGTTAGTCTTAAATAAGTGCCCCTGTCCCTTTTTATTATGCTCAAATCAGTCCTCCCCTCCTTTGTGTTTACACCTTTCCAATGTTTGTAAATTGTTTTCATGTTCCCTCTTAGCTGGCCCTTAGCCAAGCTAACCATGTTATCCTCATAAATCAATCTCTCCAGCCTAGGATGTTCAGACAGCGAGTGTGAAAAATAGGGTCAGGGGGTGGGAGGTAATAGGAGCCTATATAAGAAAAAGACCCAAAAATTGGGACTATCCCTATAAAACCAGGACATCTGGTCACTTTACCCCAGCCCCACAGTCATTTATCGGCTTTTTCTCGGAACTCTCTAATTTGTCAATATCTTTCTGATAATTAGATGCCCAGAACTGAACATGGTATTCCATGTGCTGTCACACCAGAGCTACCTGGAGGAGGACTGTTACCTCTCTGCTTTGTGGCATGGTGCCTCTGAATGTACAACCCATGGTTGCATTGGCCTTTTTCTCCCCGACATGATTCTTCAACTCAGATCTCATTTGCTATGACTCCTACATTTTCTTTCAATGTTACTGCCTCTCAGGTCTCTCCCTTCCAGTGAATACTTGGTTTATGGTTATTTCCCCCTCAATGTAATTCCTTACATTTTCCAAGCTAAATCACGTCTCAGTATTGTCTGGATTTTCTACTCTCCTTGGGTCTCTCTGGATACTGACTGGGGTTCACAAATACTCCCATTTTATGCCCAGACCAGGGGTGGTGTGCCGAGTCTTCATTTATTCACTCTGATTTAAGGTTTCACGTACCAGTAATACATTTTAACGTTTTTAGAAGGTCTCTTTCTATAAATCTATAATATATAACTAAACTATTGTTGTATGTAAAGTAAATAAGGTTTTTAAGATGTTTAAGAAGTTTCGTTTAAAATTAAATTAAAATGCAGAGCTCCCTGGAACCTGTGGCCAGGACCCGGGCAGTGTGAGTGCAACTGAAAATCAGCTCATGTGCCGCCTTCGGCTCGCGTGCCATAGGTTGCCTACCCCTGCCCCAGACTATTCCTGTCCCTTTCATGGGTATATGGGGAAGGTAGAAGGTGCCCCCTTGCCTCCTTATGCAGGGTCTAATACGATTGCACTCCCTGCAGTCTCCTTATACCACCACAGGGACCAGCCACCACAACAGGGGAAGGCAGTACAGAGTCATTCCCCCATCCTTGCCTGTGCCAGCAGAATATCCTGCATCTTCCTAAGGGATAGTAGAGTGTACACAATCCAGCATAATTCCTCCTAGAGCTTCCCACGGGGTGATACAGCTGCACCCCACTCCAAGATGGTCTATCAAACACAATCAAGCACTGTGTATCATAGGCAAGTTTGATTAAAATGGTGCTTGCTCCCTTTTCTAGATCTTTAATGAAGATATTAAATAAGACAGGACCTCAGGTCTATCCCTGTGATACGTCTGTGCACACACAGACACACACACACACACCTTCTAGTTCAATCAGTTACTGCATCTTATAACCCTTTGTTTACTGTTGTGCTGTCAGTTTTCAGTCCACGTAAGTGTGATTGTAGCCAAGCTGCTTTGAGCTAATGATGAGAGTGAGATTCGGTCAGGCAGCGTATACAATGCTTTTTCAGCCACAGAGGAGGGAAACACGAGAACATTGGTGTAGCTAGGCTACAAAAAGGAAAGGGATGAGCTGCCAGGTTCCAGCTGGAGAGAATTTGGCTATCATGTCTCCTTTTATTTACTCCTTTGGTTTGCCCTTTGTTTTTCTCTCTTCCCACTTTACATTCTATCTCCAGTCCTGGCCATCTTTTGAGTCCTCACTCAATGCTGGCAGTCTTGTGGCTGCTCACTACAAGTATACACTTCTCCCTCAGAAAGACATGCACCGAGCTGGTTGGTCCCCTTTCCCTCCTCCCCCATGTACCTTCCCCTTTGTCTGTTTCTCAATCCCGGGAGCCTATTTTCCCTATCCAGAAAGAGTCCATGTTATTGTGTCTGCAGGCCATGCCTGACTTCAAAGGGAAATTAACCAGCTGTGGTAACTGCTCTGTTCCCCTGCACTCACAGCAGATCCACTCCACATAAAAAGCATAAGCTGTGTGTGACTAGGGCTCGAGGGGGCTCAGCTCCCTCAAATCTATCAGTTCAGCTCACCAGCTGCCCTTCTGTGTGCGTGCCCATCTTGAAGCAAAGCCCCAACATTCATGAAGCTGACTTCATAGATGCTGGAACTAGGGATGCTGGGGGTGCTGCTGCATCCTCTGACTTGAAGTGGTTTCTATTATATACAGAGTTTACAGTTTGCTTCAATGGCTCTCTGCACCCCCCATTATAAAAATACGTCCAGCACCCCAGCTGATATGTTACTGAAAAATGCTGTTTTAAACAAATGACAATGCTTGCAGCTGTAACACTGCAGTATTGTATTACTGCTTGACAAACTGAATGTGAAATGAATAAGAGACAGTGAAAATGACCAGTCTGGTTGTACTGCCCAAAGTGAGTGAAATGCAAACTGTAACCAAGAAGAATAAATAGTGCGATGGAGATTAGAGTTTAAGATTATTTTAGTTTTCAGTAATCTAAAATGTTATTTATAAAACAAGAGAAGAGATTTTTTTTCTTCCCCTTTCTATATGATTTTAACCTGATTGTTCCATTGATTTTCCCATTAAAGGGACACCAAGAACTTACAGAGCTTTTGAAATTTTCAGAGGACACAACCTCCCTGCCTTCCTCCTCTGCATCATAGTTGTGAGGAACAGTACTAAAACTGCATTTCGAGGAGGAGTCCCCAGCTACCAAGCCAGAATCCTTAGCCAGCAACTTCAAATCTTCGATTATTAACCTGCTCCTGAATCAGCAGGTTAATATTCGAAGATTCGAAGATGCTGGCTAAGGATTCTGGCTTGGTATTTGGGGACTTCTCCTCAAAATGCAGTTTTAGTACTGTTCCTCACAACAATGATGCAATGTATGATGTAGTATGTTAACATGTAGTGTAACTTTGCCTTAATAAAAATAAACCATCCCTCCTACCACACACATTTTCCAGGAATGTAATCTACTGTTTCAGCCTAACTCAGAGTTCTCTTTCATTTATGGATTCTAATTGCTCTGTCCTAGTAATCCCCCACCTCCCCCAATTCGGCTGCATGCAGCTCCTCAGGTGTGTGAGGAAGAGGGCAGATAAGCACCTCTGTTCTCATGTTGGAGTGAGGTGTAGCGGTGGGGGTGGGGGGCTGATGACAATATAAGGCCTGCTTCTTCACTGCTTTGTACTGTGTGTCGTCACTTCCATTTGTGTGCGGTGAATGTAAAATGCACGTAGACATGACCGTATCACATGGGTAGCATTTTGCATAGCTGTAGATTACTGCATATTGGGAAAGGCAATGAAGAATCAGGACCATGGTGCTTGCCTCAGGGATTCATGGGAATTTGAAGAAAAAAATGTAAAACCACACTCCCATGGGAAGAGTGATCCCCAGCAGGTATACTCACATCACACTTGCTCATCTCGCACCGACACAAAAGGCCCATCTGCACTACTTAATCAACTTGCTGCTGGAGACAGGGGTGTCACTTTTTCCAGTCCTGCCTAGCATGCATATGGACTAGAGAAGAATTGTGATGCTTGGTTGAGTTACCCCTGCTGTCACAATGAGATTGTTTAACAATGACCTGACCTACTAACTTGGCCCTGACTACAGGCATAATAACCACTACATATGACAACCATTCTTAATAACTTTGCTTAAGCACAATATGTGTCTTCAGATGTAACCTGTGAGTAGCAATGATCATAGTAAATATTTTCATTATGATAGCACCCAGAGACCTGAATTGGGATTGGAGCTCCAGTCCGCTTGTACAGTACAAACACAGAAAATGCCTGAGTTTGAAATGAGTTTTAACTATATGTAAAGTTTGAAGGGTGAGCACCAAATCCATCTCCTAGCTAGAAGAAAAGAAAAAAGAGATGAGACTCACAGAAAAAAATGTTAAATGGCCCATTTTACATTAATATTAACTATAATTAGTGGATTTACTTGTTAATTTCCAAAAAATTCATTCTGTCTCCAAGTGCCCTGAGCTTGTCGAGAATACACTATGTTATTCATGCAAAACTAAGAGAGAGAATTCCTGTTTTAAGTATAAGTCAACAAATCCTAAACTATGGAGGTGCTACAAGAATGAATTCCACCTTCATGCCACCATTTCCCCTCCAACCTTTGAAGAACAGTGAAGCAATTGTACTTGAGCAATGAAAGACTATGGCTGGAGGAGATGCCAACTAGATGTTACGTCTCCTTTAAACTGACATCTGGGAATACTGCCAAATTGAAGATTGTCAGAGGGAAATCTTCCTAACTCTGATAATATTTGGAATAAAACTCTATGCCAGATGTTGCCTCAGAACATGAAAGCCACTGGACTGGGGTTTTAATATGCCGCCCTTGCAATTAGCTTGTGTTGAGTTCTTATTGCAAAACTGACAATTTACTAATTCCTTGAGGCTCAAAGAGTCATTGCATGAGGCAGCTTAGTGCCAAAGAATCCAGCATCACATATATAGAACAGACTAGGTACCAAAGGGTTAACTGATGTAACCTAAAGAAAAACTGCTGTGTAATATAAAAGATTCTAATAGCTACATTTAATTACAAAGCAGAGTAAATCTATACATAAATGACTTTCTTAAATATAATTTTAAAACATAACATTCAAATAAGAAGCTGAAAGTTTCTCAATCTATTGATGTAAAGTAGGGCAGAAGGAATACAACTTGTGTGAGGGGAAGGGTAGTTCAATAGGGCTTGAGAGACGCAGGTACAATTCCCAGCTCTCTGACAGCCTTGCTGTGCAACCCTGGATGAGTCACTTATGCCCAGATAGCTAAAGGTATTAAGGTACCTAGTTCCCATTAACTTCAACAGGAGCTTGGTCCCTAAATACTTTGGGGGCTGGACCATGGGCCTTGGTTGCTCTGTGCCTCAGTTCCCCATCTCTAAAATGGGGACTATAGCAGTTCCCTGTGATGAGGAATACCTTAAAGATTCTGAGATGTTCAGATACGATGGTGATGGGACCTATATAAGTACAGCAGATAAATTTGAATGCAGGAGACTCTCAAAGTGGTTGGACAGTAACCTGTTATTTATAGGTATTTAAAGAGAACTAGAACTTGCCTTCCAACCACTTTGAGAGCTCACCTCGTAGAAGCAGGAGCCGCATAACGTGTATGCCTCCACTCTAAAGTACATGCTGTGAAATATCAGTAAAACAGCAGCTTCCATTGCAGAATACCCCATGGTATGTAGAGCAGGGAGGAGTGACGGGGATTTCTAAAAACAGTTTTGTAGAATTCCATTTTAATATATATGCTTATACAGACACATTCAGCAACCCTGACTTGCTTACACAAGCAGTCCCATTGGACTCAGTGGCCCTGCCTCTGTGTTCTGTTGCAGCCCTTTTCTACCAGCTCTACTGTCTGTTGAGATACTTCTGGGTCTTAAAATGGCCAGCTGAAAACTGGAGCACTAAAATTAGGGGATACTTTTGAAAATGCAGGTCCAAGTGACTTGCTCAGAGTAACACTATCAGACTGAAGCGGAGCTGAGGCGAAACCCCAGATCTCCTGACCCAAAGGTCCATGTTTTCAGCACTAGAATACACTATCTTAGACCGACAAATGAACCAGACAGGACCATCGATAAAATGTTGCTATTATTTACACCTGTGAAACCCATCTGGAGCAAGTTCTTTTTTTCAGAAGTTCTTAACTCCATTGACTGTTCAGATCAGTGTGGCTGAGATCAGAGTGTGGCTACTGTGTGTAACTGGGTAGGTGGCTGTTTTATTGTTAGAAATCAAGTTACTAGAAATTTCTCTTTTGCAATTCCAGGATTCAGGCCTGGATCCTGCATGGTGTTGATGAGCATTCCGGGAGTCGCTCAGCACCTTGCATAATCAAGCTATTATTGTGCATGTGACAGGTGGACAAACACTTTGGGACCCAAAAAGGGGGGCCTCAGGGTCCCGGGTCCCCCATGTCCTGGTTTTCCTTATAAAATCAGGCAATGCCTCATTTTGAGGGTGGAACCTAGGACCCAGAGGAATAGTTCCCAGTAGGAATGAAAGCGATAGGAAGCTCGAGCAGCTGGACCCAATTACTAGGTGGCAAAGGGGCCAGGTGTGGAGGCAGTGATTGCTACTCTAGAGAGAAATAACTCTCTGCAGCTTGGGTGGGTTTCTCACTGTGGGTATTTTATCTGGTGAGTTTGTTTTCTGTTGTGCATCTTATCTTTGAAGTAAGCTGCCCAAGAGGCTAAGGATCTTTTTTGTAAAGTGTTTCCTGGCTACTGGCTTTCTGAGGTTAAACTGGCCATTTTGCAGAAGAGGGCTTTTCCCCAAGTATGGTGTTTCTTAATGGGGTTCTGTCATAAACAGATAGTTAAGGGTTAATGTCCCTCTTACCTGTAAAGGGTTAACAAACAGGGACCCCAAACACCTGACCAGAGGACCAATCAGAAGACAAGATACTTTCAAATCTCATGGGAGGTAAGCCTTTGTTTGTGGGTTTTGGGTTTGGCTTTGTTCTCTCTGGGTCCTGGACGGGACTAGAGGTGCAACCAGGTTTCTCCCAATCTCCCTGCTACAGTCTCTTATCTATTCTGAATTGTGAGTAAGAAAAGGCGGTCATAGTCTTTTAATTTGTTTTTTTTTTCATTTACATATGTGTACTTGCCGGAAGTAGCTTACATTGTGTTTCTGCTGGAGAAAGTTTCTTTCTATTCTTTATAGTTGAAAGACCCTGTAACTTTTTACCATCTAAAGTGCAGAGATAAACCTTTTACTTTTTTCTTTCTTTCTTATTAAAAGTTTTGCTTTTAAGACCTGTTTAATTTTTTTCTCCTAGTTAAGATTCAAGGGAATTGGTGGGGAGAAGGAAAGGATAAATTTTCTCTTTGTGTTATATTCACGCAGCTTGTATTGCCTCTGGGTGAGGGGGAAGGTAACACTCCTCTCGGTGTAGTGATTCAAAAAGTTGAATCAGGCGATCTCCTAGTGTTCCCAGGGCGGGAAGGAGCTGGGAGGAAGAAGGGAGGGGGGAGGGAATGGCTTATTTCCCTTTGTTGTGAGACTTAAGGAATCTGGGTCTTGGGGTCCCCTGGGAAGGTTTTGGGGGGACCAGAGGGTATCAGGCCCTAAAAATTCCTGATTGGTGGCAGCCTATCAGAGCTAAGCTGGTAATTAAGCTTAGGGGAATTCATACTAGTACCCATATTTTGGACGCTAAGGTCTAGAATTGGGAATTATACTTGACAGGTTCTGGAATTGGGCCCTACTATAGAACAAGGGTGCCTGTTTGATGTTTAAGTGAATGTCCTATAGCTAAGGGCTATGTTGTCTTCCTTTCCCATGGAGGAACCTGTGGATAGGGCTAGACCGGCAGGAGGGTCCTCATGGCTAGCCTTGGCATTTCCAAGTAATTATCTACTCATATGGGGATTGAAGGTGGAGTAGGGATAGCAGAACCTGGTTTCCTAGAGGCAAAAATATCTTTGAAAGGTGGGTTCCCCTCCCAGGGCTGGCTCCAGCTTTTTTGCTGCCCCAAGCGGCGAAGGAAAAAATAAAATAAATAAAAGCTGTGACTGGTGGCACTTTGGTGGCAGCTCTACTGCACCGCTTCATTCTTCAGCAGCAATTCGGCAGTTAGTCCTTCCCTCCGAAGGGGACTGAGAGACCCACTGCAGAATTGCCACCGAAGACCCCGGACATGCCACCCCTTTCCATTGGCCATGCCACGCACCTGTTTCCTGCACTGGTGCCTGGAGCCAGCTCTGTCCACTGGATGAGAGATAGTGGGCCTACCTCAATACCAGTGGTTTAGATCCCTTCACACTCTGACGCAATCTATGGCAGATTTTTTAACTCCTGGATCATGACACAGAACTACATGGCCAGAATGTGTCAAAGGGTCCTACAGGAGACCGTGGGAGAGTTGCAGAGCCCACTCCACTCTCACCCTATTGTAGTGTCTACCACAGCTCCAGTCCATGGGATGGGCTGGGCTCAGCTTCCTGCTCCGCAGGGGCGGCTCTAGCTTTTTTGCTGCCCCAAGCACGGCAGGCAGGCTGCCTTTGGTGGCTTGCGTCTGAGAGGTCCCTGCTCCCGCGGATTCAGCGGCATGCCTTCAGGAGGTCCACTGGTCCTGCGGCTTCAGCATACCTGCTGCCGAATTGCCGCTGAATCTGTGGGACCAGTGGACCTCCCATAGGCAAGCTGCCGAAGGCGGCCTGACAGCCACCCTAGCAGGGACCATCAGGGCATCCTCCGTGGCTTGCCACCCCAGGCACGCACTTGGAGCGCTGGTACCGGGAGCCGCCGCTGTCCCCTCCACATTTTCCTTCCCTCCACTTGAAGCAACATTAATTCCTGCTTAGCCTTCTGACTGGAATAGGGAGCGCTCAGCATGGAACAATTCCACAAAGAGTAGCTGGTACCTTGGGGTGCCTCTCCTGCCATCTGTTTTGCCCCCAGACCCTCATGGAACCCTGATCCTGTAGAGTTCCACTGGAGAGGGGTCTTCTGTGGAACCCCATTGTGGGAGAGAAGAGGAATGGAGGAGCCACCCTGTAGCGAGGGGGCCTCACTCCCCGCCGCCCCTGGGAGGAACAGGCCAGAACAGGTGTGGCAATGGGCGGAGTCACTGCTGCCTGTCCCTGCCCCCCTCCCCCCGGAAGTCAAGGGGCGGGACAGGAAGTATAAAAGCCCGGCCTCAGAGCTCAGTTGAGAGGAGGCTGCCGGAGAAGGCAGATGCTGAGGTCCTAGCTCCTGCTGGGCCCAGCCTACCCCGTGCTCGGTACCCAGAGGAGTGTTGGCCTGACCTGCCCCGTGCTTGATACCCGGAGGAGTACTGGCCTGACCTACCCCGTGCCCGGTACCCCGAGGAGCTGCCTGAGCTTCCTGACAGCCGGCCTTCGGAGGAGCTGTCAGAGCCTCCGACGCCCGGTACCCAGAGGAGTGGGCTGGACCTCCCGACGCCCGGTACCCAGAGGAGTGGGCTGGACCTCCCGACGCCCGGTACCCAGAGGAGTGGGCTGGACCTCCTGACGCCCGGTACCCAGAGGAGTGGGCTGGACCTCCTGACGCCCGGTACCCAGAGGAGTGGGCTGGACCTCCTGACGCCCAGTACCCAGAGGAGTGGGCTGGACCTCCTGACGCCTGGTATCCTGAGGAACACATGGTCTGGGACCCACCAGACGACGCCGGCGGATGGCAGGTACCCAGTGAGGGGGAGGTTGGAAGTGGCCCGGGGGCAGCCGACTCCAGTCAGGCTGCAGGCTCACCTGAGCCGATGTCAGTGTGTTTCGGTCAGGATCCCCCACTGACTGCTAGCAGTGTTGACCACTGCTAGGGCCCCGGGCTGGAACGCAGTGGAGTGGGAGGGCCTGCGTTCCTCCTGCCACCCCTTCAAGGGTGGTAGACTCCCTCTCCTCCCTGGCCTGAGGAGGCCATTCCTGGTGTTTGTTGGCTTAACCCCTCCTGAAGGGCCTGGGCCCTGAGTCGCTTGTTGCTCCGTCCTGGGCCAGGGCTCAGGCTTTCTGCACCTGACCTGCTTACTGCCCCGCCTTCCCGAAGGCCGGGGCTTCGGGACTGTCTGCTTGTTTGCTCAGCCCTGCAACAAAGGGCCTGAGCCCCCTATTGACTGTGCCTGTTTGCTCAGCCCTGCAACAGAGGGCCTGAGCCACCTGTTAATTGTTTGCTTGTCTGCTCCGCCCTGCAGCTGAGGGCCAGAGCCACCTGCTAACTGTGTCTGTTTGCTCTGCCCTGCAGCAGAGCGCCGGAGCCTTAGGTGACCGTGGGCTGCTGCACAGCCCCGAAGCAAGGGGCGGGCCCCAGGCCAACGGAGCGCAGTGAGCCGGTGTGGCTCCCCTCCGCCTTCAAGGAGGGTTGAGCCCCGGTCCCACTCTGCTACACTTGGTACCAGAAGTGGGGACTCACTGCCTGAGATGTGGGCACGAGCCCTTGACCCCTGCGAGAAGGGGGTGGGGGGAGACCGCTCTCCCCCGGCGACATGGACCTAACCAAGTTCCTCACGGCTTTGATGGAGACCCAAGAGTGACAGCAGGCGGCCCAGCTGCAGCAGCAGCAACGACAAGAGGCCGCCCGACTACAGCAGCAGAAACAGCTGATCGAGCAACTGGGGGCCCAGCAGCACCAGCTGATGCAGGACTTGGCAACTCGGACTCAGGAGTTTCAGCGGCAGTGTCTGCAACAGCTAGAAGGCACGCTCCCCCGCGGCCCCGACCCCCAATCAGGGGGGTTGGATGGGACCCCGCGACCCCCTCCGCCTGTCCGGCTGACCAAGATGGGTCCCCATGATGACCCTGAAGCGTTCTTGGTGACCTTCGAACGCGTGGCCCGGGTTGCCGGGTGGGCCCCGGATCAGTGGGCCACCCTGCTGGCCCCGTACTTCACGGGAATGGCACAGACTGCATACCAAGGCCTCTCCACTGAAGACGCCAAGGACTATCCCCGAGTAAAGGCAGCGATCCTGGACATGCTAGACATCACCCCAAAGACCTTCTGGCAGCAATTTAGGGGCCTGACCTACGGCACCGGCACCCGGCCCCGGCTGATAGCTCAAGAGCTGAGGGACTTGTGCAAACAGTGGCTCCCCTCCGCCTTCAAGGAGGGTTGAGCCCCGGTTCCGCTCCGCTACACACCCCTTCCTGCTCCCTAAGAGAGGCTCATTCTCTTCTGCTTACAGAAACAGACAGAAGGAGCTAGCCCTAAATTAGTCTCATTATTACATGCTGAGTCAAATTCTCCTGCTTTCTAGTCAGGTGCTCAGACAGCTTTCATCACCATAGTACCTGAGTGCCAGGATGACAATGGAATTGCACCTGTGTCACTGAATGGGGAATTTGGCCCTTGGAGTAAGTTGTGCAGTTTCACATGTGATATCTTTAATTCCTGTTTGTTTGGTGTATATAGCACTTGCTGAGATGCTGCCTATAAGTTTGGGCTCCATTTGGCTGTATTAACCTTGTGATGTGCAGCACCATTTAGTATCATAGACTTACACATGGGAGATTCATCCTCTCTGCCTGTGAAGCTGTCCAGATAATTTAGGTCTCACAAATTACAGTTCAGGAGATGGTGCCAATTCTTCCCGAGTTACTTTGTTTCAGGGCCCTTGAGGGATGTCTTCATATTTACATCTTCCCTGAATAATCTTTAAATATTTATCCTGCCCTAGTAAACATGTAACAACTCTCCATGTGTAAATTAATAACTCAGGAAGCGCAACAGCAAGTACTCAGGTTGAAAAGGATGTGTTAGGAGAACAGTTTGTGCACAGAAGAAAACTGGAAAGATTAGAGTGGAGTGAAGAGAGTGCCTAAGTGTAGAAAGGGAGATGGCACAAGAAGCTAACAGGAACAAGAAGACTTTGTTCAAGCATGAAAGGAACAGGAAGGAAGTCATGAACTGAGGCCCCAGGGCCTATAAAAGATGGCTGAGATCCAAAAATATTGGCAAAAAGATTGTAATTATTTGACTACTTCTCAGTGCTCTGTATACATGCAGGTAGTATTTACCTGCTGCCTTGTTAGGCATAGTTAGGCCTCAGTCCTGCTGTAATTCAAACACAAGTCCAATGGACTTCCATGGGCAAGGACTGCAGGATCAGGCCATTCTGGTGCTACTAAATCTACAAAGTATGGGCCTTGTCCTACGACTTGATGAATGACTTCGACCCCCATTAGAAATGAATAGCAGCTGTAGTGTCAGGTGTAACTGAGGTTGAAAACAGCTGGCCATAAAGCACATCACACAAAAAGACCCAGAACATGTGGGAGAAATAAACCCAGGAATGTCCTAGTGATAGGGATCCTAGAGCTGTACAAACAAGGTCCTACCACACCCGGGGCAGGTAGGCAAGTACTGGGCTGTGGGTAAAGAATGTCAGTCGCTAGGGCTGCTGTCCTGAATAGCCTGAGTGGTCTCTTGCTGCATTTGGTTCAAAGTCAATGGGTCGCTTTGGCTCTCTTGAGAAGCTCAAGAGCTTTTGATAACTGGCCATGGATTGGTGCTGCAGTGACGGCCGTGTCTACAACTGAACCAGTGCTGACAACAGGGGCAGCCAAACTGCTATGTGAATGAGATTGTTGTGGTCGTGGGCTCAGAGGTTGGCAGACCTGGATCCTTCTCTCAGTTCTGTCACTGACTGTGTGACCATGGGGAAGTTAACTTCTGTCTCAGTTTCCCCACCAACCTAGGATAATGTTTGCCGTACTTCATAAAAGGTTTGGAGAACCTCCGGTGAAAGGTGCTAAGTAAGATAAGGCTATGGGGACTCCAGGGTCTGAGCCACTTGTGGTAGGTTAGCTAAGCCAGGCCCTAATTTCCAGTTTAGAAAAACTCAAGTGGGGACCTTTGGAATTTTGAGGGTCCTTAAAAAGCTGCCTTGCGGGAGCATGTTCTGGGCCTGAGCTGCAGCTGCTATCATGAATCACACTTCAAACAGGCTGAGGACTGATGCTTCGCATAAGTAGCAAAGAATCCTGTGGCACCTTATACACTAACAGACGTTTTGGAACATGAGCTTTCGTGGGTGAATACCCACTTCCTCAGATGCATCTGATGAAAGCTCATGCTCCAAAACGTCTGTTAGTCTATAAGGTTCCACAGGATTCTTTGCTGCTTTTAAAGTTCCTCATTGTCAGCTCAGTGCTGAAGGATTTCTGTGTAAGCTTGTGACTAGAGTAAAGTTGTTTCCCTCTATTGCCTTAAACACCTTGTCAGGCTGACTGTTTTGTGGGGGAGGGAGTGTAGCAGATTGGTCACCCTGTTCCTGCCCTGAAGGGCTTAAAGCAGCCCTGGGAGAGGGCTGTGGCCAGGGCTGGCTCCAGGCACCAGCGAACGAAGCAGGCGCTTTGGAGCGGCCAATGGAAAGGGGCGGCACGTCCGAGTCTTCGGTGGCAATTCGGCAGCGGGTCTCTCAGTCCCTCTCGGAGCGAAGGACTCGCCGCCGAAGAATGAAGCGGTGTGGTTGAGCTGCCGCCGAAGTGCCACCAATCGCGCCTTTATTTATTTATTCCTCTTCTGCTTGGGGCGGCAAAAAAGCTGGAGCCAGCCGTGGCTGCGCAAGGGAAAAGCTGGGCTGATTGGGAAAGCAGCCACAGCTGTGGCCAGCTCAATTAGGGCCCAGCTAGCCCTTATAAGAGGGCTGCGGGCCAGAAGCTAGGAGATTCTCTCTTGCCTGCCTTTGAGAGAGAAGGACCTGGCTGCCTGGGAGCTGAGCAGGGTACCTGAGATGGAGCAGTGCTGGGGAAGGACAGAAGGAGCTGGGGAGCTCCAGTCTAGCAAAACCCCAGGCTGCGGGCCTAGTTAAGGGCCCACAAAGGGTACTGGGGCTCCAGAAGGGCAGCCCAGAGGTCGGCAATGGCAACTGGTCCAACCCCCCTTGCCAATGATGAGTGGTTTATAGACTGTAGTCTGCCCTAGGGAGCGATGGATAGATGGGGACTGGCAGTAGCCACTGAGGCAAGGTGGGGATCAAAGGTTCGGGGTTCCCGTGGATGAGGAGACCCACATTGTTGGTTGCTGCAGGGGGCAGAACCCTGAAGCGGGTGGGCACGGGGGCCAGTGGCAGGCAAGACACTGGCCTGCAGAGGGTGCTCTGCACTGAAAGAACTGATTCCCTAGACAACCAGCAAGAGGTGCCACACCAGTGAGTCGCCCCACCACAGGGAGTAAATACAATAATGGCATATAAAGAACTCCAACACCACTCATAGGAGCACATACTACACTAGCTGCCAGAACCTAGAGACTAAAATCAGTGGGTTGGGAGGGGGAAGATGATGCGGCACAGACTAGTGACATGGGGGAGGGATAGCTCAGGGGTTTGAGCATTGGCCTACTAAACCCAGGGTTGTGAGTTCAATCCCTGAGGGGGCCATTAAGGGAACTGGGTTAAAAATCTGGGGATTGGTCCTGCTTGGAGCAGGGGATTGGACTAGATGACCTCCTGAGGTCCCTTCCAACCCTAATAGTCTATGATTCTATGGTTGCAGACTCCAAGGGCAGGAATAAATTTCCATCTGCAGAATGAAATAACATTACTTCTGATGTTGTTTTTACTCTCTGCCAGCTGTTAGACTGCTGTGAGATCCCCTCCCTGCTGAGCTCTCCATCCAGTGTTGTCTCTGTGTTCCTCCTCGGGAAGGAGATTACCCTGAAACTGGTGTCATGTTAGGCATGTGGGGTGAGGGCTGACAGCTCTAACCTGCACTACACATCTTACAGTGGAAGGGTTTGACATGGGTGCATGTGGGTGCTTCTGTAGCTCAAAAGCTTCTCTCTCTCTCTCTCCAACAGAAGTTGGACCAAGAAAAGATATTTCCTCACGCACCTCGTGTCGCTAAGAATTTACCTAACAGACAGAGGGTGGGGAGGACAAAATGCCAAAGGTTGTTGTTTGTAGTGGCAATTCGGCGGCGGGGGGGTCCTTCCACGCTCTGGGTCATCGTCGGCAATTCTGCGGTGGGTCCTTCACTCGCTCCGAGACCCGCTGCCGAAGTGTCCCGAAGACCAGGAGTGCGGAAGGACCCCTCCCCCGCTGCAGAATTGCTGCCAACAACCAGGAGTGCAGAAGGACCCCCGCCTAGGGTGCCAAAAACCCTGGCGCCGCTCCTGAAGCTGTGGCCCCAGCCAGGACCCTCTCTACACCTGTCCAGATCCCCCTCTCTCAGACATGGCCTTGCTCCTAGCCACAGTTTGAGGGGTATGGACTGAGGTAAAGAGGCTGGTTTTCAGCACCCCCACTATTACGTGTTCCAGCACTACTGCACATTAGTAATATATGGATCCTGATAGGCCCAACCCACAAAGCTCCAATGCCCCTCTGCCATGTACATTGGCCAAACCGGATACTCTCTACGCAAAAGAATAAATGGACCCAAATCTGACATCAGGAATCATAACATTCAAAAACCAGTAGGATAACACCTCAACCTCTCTGGTCACTCAATAACAGACCTAAAAGTGGCAATTCTTCAACAAAGAAACTTCAAAAACAGACTCCAAGGTGAAACTGCAGAACTAGAATTAATTTTCAAACTCGATACCATCAGATTAGGCCTAAATAAAGACTGGGAATGGTTAGGTTTTGTAATGACCCAAACTTAATTTCCCCATTACTATTTTCTCCCTACTGTTACTCACATCTTCTTGTCAACTGTCTGTAATGGGCCACTCTCTCACCACTTCAAAAGTTATTTTCCCTGCCTTGGTATCCTGCTGTTAATTGATTTATCTCCTTAGACTGACCTCACACTTGGTAAAGCAACCCCCTCCTTTCATGTATTTATACCTGCTCCTGTATTTTTCACTTCATGCATCTGATGAAGTGGGCTCTAGCCCATGAAAGCTTATGCCCAAATAAATTTGTTAGTCTCCAAGATGCCATAAGGACTCCTCATTGTTTTTACCCTTAACATAGAAGGGCGAGAATCAGAGGTTGCATCTATAGGCTACCTTTTTTTCTTGTGCACATTGAGAACACACACTTGGGTTTTACATGCACAGGTAGGTCCCAGGTACCAATTCTGCTTGCATTTAAAGGGAAGGGCTTTGAAAATGTATTCCATTGGTGTGCACATGTACAGACTAGAATGAAACGATTTTTTTGCCACTAGAGGGCACTCACTGATCAGCTAATATTGTTCAAATGGTGCCATTGGTTTTACTGCATTCGCTAGCACTTATCTCTGTCTCAGTCCTAGGGTTCTGGAAGTGGGGGAGCAGGGCTTAGTGTCATGTTGCCCATCTAAAATAGAGATGGAGATGCTACGGCTGTGCTAATTAAAGTAGCCATTCAGCCTCTGCCTCTCACACCTGGAGCAGAGACTCTTGTTCACTGATTTCTATCCTGGCCTCTCCTGGTTCTGATGCTGCAGTCCTTGCTCAGGTATTAACTTCAGTGCCCACTGACCATGGCCCAGCAAGTGGAGGAGCCAAAGGTTTGCCACTCAGGGTGAGGGGGTGGTAGGAGCTGGAGCTGGACTTGATGCCTTTGCCTCGCTCCAGGGGATGAATACAGTGTAGGCCCGAGCAAAAGTAAGTTTGGGCAGATCCTACCTCCTCATGAGCATTTGTTTCCATAACACCAACATAACCAAGTCAGTCCAACTGGCAGACTCTTCTCAGGAGAGGCCCAGGACTGATGTGACTGTATGCACTTCAGGCCAAGCTTGAGGTGCATTAGCAGAGCTGTGTAGGGTCTGAGTCTAAAATAGTGGGGATGGGGAGACTGCCTATCAGGAGTGAGGTGGCTCCTCAGTAAAGCTAGCTGAATCGTACAGGTGAAATTTGCAAAGCTCCTGGCTGCACCGTGTTTAGCCCTAGGATGAGACCCTCACACCCAGAAGTTGACGGCGTGAAATATAGAGCACGTTCATGGAAAGCATTGCTGCTCTTGGTATTGACTAAGCGGGTCCCAAGCTCATAAATAGGTTAATAGGAGAATAATTCCCTGCACAGCACCAAATGTCAGACTTCACCACATAAGAGATGAGTCCATTGCCCCTGTACTTGTGAGGCTCTTAGGGCACACACCAGATTGCAACAAAGCAGTACTTCCATCCATACCGGGCCTTAAGACAACTGGTCAGAGCATGATCAGATGCTTATAAAAATCTTTGCCAAGATAAGAGGTTGTATATAGACAAAGTGGGACTGCTGTGGTATGGTATCACTCCTGTTGGGTAAAAACAAAATCTATAACCACTGGATTATCAATTAATTTCTGAATCAGGTTAAGATAAAAAAAATGTTCTTTGACCACTGTATGATATGTAACTGGTATCACCCTGAAATATTTCAGTCATTTAACAGCATACACTTGAATCTTGCTAGAGCTGATGGGGCAACAACAATTTCATTTCACAGCAACTTTTCAGGCTTTGACATTTGTTTTCATTCTGCACTGGAAAGAAACCAAAATCTCTTGAATGTTTTTGCAAAAACTGAATTCTGTCTGTTTTTGTTTGACTGAAACCTGAGGTTTTCAGCTTTTTGATTTGAGAAGAGGTGTGTGGGTGGTTAGATTTCTTTCTTTCTTTTTTCATTCCCTTTCACTCTGAATCAGACAAAGAGAAGTGACTGTAAGTCTCCTGCATTGCAGACCAGTTCCTTAACCACCAGGCTATAGTGTGTAAGAGAATCTCTGCTTCCCGGCTGCTTCATTTTTAAGTTCAGAACTGGGGTATGGAGAGGGAAGCGAAAGCCATGAGGTCTACAACACTGTAATGTAGAGATATAGGGAGTATCCCTTTAAATAGTTTGTGAGCTCTTTAGTGATGCTCACTGTGTTCCATGTTTCGGAAGCCCACAGAAAGTGGTCAGAGCAGTAGTGTGTATGTAGCTAGGTCTTGTATGTTTGTCTCTATTTAATGAACATGGTCATTTGGGGCCCAGCTGTGTCTATGTGGCTCCTCCATGTTGTTCTTCTTGTGTAAAGACCAAAAGAAACAACAGACACAGACAGAATCTGGAACAGCTAAGATCCTGGTTTTGTTTCCCAAGGCCCAAAAGTAAGAGCTTGACTAAGTCCTGCAGCCCCTGCCTTAATCTGCCATTGACCTCACTTGTCTGGAAACCACCAGGAATCTCACTGAAACTGGATGGTGTCACCCTAAAATGACCTTTCTTGGGAAGAAAAACTAACTAGTGAACAAATCAGCCAGTTAATGATATATATGTGCTGAAAAATAGGTGGATCCATCTTGCATTGTTAATTAGGGCTATCTGAGAGAGAATCTGGATAGCTTTATATAATCAGTTGGCCATGCTAGCTAAAATGAGAATATGGGCAATCAGATATCATGCTTCAGAGTGTAAACTGATTGCCACAGAGGTCAGGAAGGTATTTTCAATCCCAGGCAACACATGCTATTTACAGTTGGTCAGCAGCATTAGGAGGCATTTTTTTTTTTCATATTGAAGGATAAGCCACTGGTCAGTGCAGGAGGCAGGGTATTGTGCTAGACAGATCAGTAGTCTGATGTGGTATGGAAAAGCCTAGTAAAAATATTAGTTAATGTCTGCACAGTGCTTTGAGCATGTAAAGTTATATACATGCCAAATGTTGTTGTTCCACAATAAACAAAACATAGGTGCAGTTAAATGTTAATGTCCAAGGTCTGGGCCCTCAAAGAAAAACAGCAGTGTGTTTTTTTTACTGCTGCCTTAGATAACTACAGTGAAATTCCCTTAATTAGAATACATGTAAGTATAAAATACCAAATTAAAATACCTGCAAATATTTCAGAATCTCAATTGATTAAAATCGTGCACCTTTCCTGCTGCTGTTTTAATGAGAATTACAACAGGAAATACAGCTGTAAGGTCAGGAAGATTAAAGCTGCAGCCAGAGACACAGGAAACAGATTTTCGCTGCTCCTTTTCAGGTTACTGGGTGTTTTCTCTGATGTATTTTTGCTCTTTGATTCAGTGGAGATGTCCTCATTAAACAAAGAAAAAGTGGTAGTGGAAGGAGAGGGAAGTCAGGATCAAAATAAAATATTTGCCATAGAGCAGCTCCAGAAATCACCTTGCAGCTTTCTGTGTCTCATGCTCCAGCTTCTACCTTCCTGTCTTGGAGCATGTTTTCCATGTAGACAATGTGACTGTTTCCTGCTGCTTCTTTATTTTAAAGTGTCTGTAATGCTGTCTGTATAAAGAAATTATTTGTCACATGCAGTAGTCATGTCTTGCATTGGATCTAGTGATTGGAAACTATTTTTATAGCCCATTACAGTTTGTCTTTATGTTGTGATCCCTGTACTACTGCAGTCAGGAGCAAAGGTACAGCTAGATGATGATGATGTTTTGTATGGCAATAATGTGAAATGTCCCTACCCTCCCAGACAAGATATATCTGGTGATATTTTATTTTTCATATGGGGGGAAAGCACCTTATAGGTCCATAGTCGATAGCAAAATATGAACTAGCAGCCCAGCAGGTTTGGATTGGTAACTGGCTGCAACCAGTAATCAAATCTTAATCTGAGGAAGAAGAGAGAGGAAAACAAAGGATGAAATCCTTCTTGACTCAATGTGGAATTGATGGATAAGGCAGATGACCTCATACTTCTGTCTTTGGAGAGGCAAGATGCTGTGAATATAGAGAGAAAGCAGAGAGATGTAGCTTAACCTCTGGAACCTTTCCCCCTGCCACACTTCCTTGTGTATGCTCCCTACCACCTCAAATGTTGACTTGTCTTTGCAACTGTGATGCTGGTGATATGGGTGTGTGTGTGCAGGGGGTCTGGTAGGGGGGAGTGCAGTCCTGGCTGGAGATCCCTAGCTGGACCTGTAGAGCTGAGAGGCTTGCATTTCCTGGTGAAGGTAGTGTTGAGGGAGGTGGCTGGGGATAGTGCAGAGGGACCTATTAGCTGGTGAACTGAGGAAGCTGAAGAGATGCTGAGTGGTCTGATGGAGTTGCCAAAGATGACAGCTGTCAGAGCTGAGTGCACCAATAGTGCCTACATGCTATGTCCACACTGGCATGCAGTCCACTGAGCCTGCACCTGTTTGGGCTACTGTGGTTGCTGCCCATGTAAAATGCTGCCTCCTCAACAATCTATTACAGCCATATCTACATTGTGGGCGCTATAGCGGCACAGCTATGCCACTATAACACTGTAGTGTACACGCTTCCTACAGTAATAGAAGGGTTTTTTCTGCTGCTGTAGGAACTCCAGCTCCCTAAGCAGTGTGATCTCTAGGTCAGCAGAAGCATTCTTCCATCGACCTACGGCATCTGTACCAGTGATTAGTTTGGCATAGCTGCACCATGCCAGGGTATGGATTTTTCATATCCCTGAGGGATGTAGCTATGGCGATCTAAATTTTAAGTGTAGACCAGACCTAACTGTGCGGACGCAAGGGTATGTCTACACACCGTTTTGGAGTAAGTGAGAACAAGCCTCCCAGCCTGGGTCTATAGACCTGGGGCAGCGGGACTCACCTTAGCTGTCTATATGTGTGTGCTGTGAAGCTGCTGCTCGGTCTGGAGCTTGGGCTCTGAAGCACGGGAAGGGGGGTTGACATGGGTTGGGAGGTGCCCTCTGGCTCCCTCCAAAATGCTGTGTAGACACACTTAAGGTGCTTTTCAATTGATTGGGGGGGAAGGCAATTGATATAACTTCCTCTACTATAAGTATTAGATAAGGCCTAAAATCCCAGAAAAGCTGGATGCTTCTCACAGGATCTGAAGTGAAATGATTAATAACGTTGACATTTAAATTGTTATCTTAAAGCTTCAGTAAACACTATATTGAAATGAAAGGGGACAGTTCACACCTGCCTTCAAGCTGTTGTTAACAGGCTTTTCTTTTACAGACTCTGATCACAAAAGATGTTTGTCCCAACCAGGAGCGCTAGAAACTTATGGGCAGATCCTCAGCTGCCAACAGAGGCCACATGCAACTCTTAATAGTGGGGGTGGGGGCACATGACTACCCCACACATCACCTCTGCCTCCTTTCCCACTTCCCACATGCCTCCCACACCTGCTCCAAGCCAGCACTATCTTTCTCCCACTCCCCTCACAGCTCCTTCCCCACTTCTCACATCACCTTCCTGCTGTGGGTGCAGAGTGTGCTCCAGACACCTACACTCAGCCCAACTCCCCCCCCGGCAGAAACATGTGAGGGGGGGACACATGATCCTACGTGTTGCCACTGGCTGCCAGTGTAAATTGGCATAACTCTACTGAAGTTGGTGGAGCTAGGCCAATTTATATCAGTTGAGCCTCTGGGCCCTTTATTTATTTTTTAAAAAGAAGGCTGAAATTCTGCAGTAATGGATGGGGGCACCAATGAAGTGCTCTCATGACATAGCACAAATCACCAGATTGATAGAACATCAAGGTTGGAAGGGACCCCAGGAGGTCATCTAGTCCAACCTCCTGCTCAAAGCAGGACCAATCCCCAGACAGATTTTTACCCCTGTTCCCTAAATGGCTCTCTCAAGGATTGAACTCAAACCTCTGGGTTTAGCAGGCCAATGCTCCCCTTGCTATCCCTCCGCTGTGCTCCTGGTGCTGTTTGTAACAAATAGGCAAAAACACTGGGGTGGGGGTCGGGGGCAGAGACAAAGGGATTCTCTGATTTTGAATGAGTTTAATGCTGCCTGATGCTTAATTTGATATTTGCTTTATCTAGCAACAGATAGCCATGGGAAGACTACCTACTAGCCTTGTTTTTTCATCCGCAGGATATAAACAGCTGGCAGCTGTGCTCATGGAAAACTTACACATTTAAAAAATAAATTGGGGATGGCTGGAGACAGCACTTTGCAGTGAGGTGCTCATATCCCAGGCTTTCTTCTGTATGTCCTCTCTTAAAAGAGCTGTTTATTTGTGGATGTTAGCTTTTTGGATTAAGAAGCAAAACAATTTTTTTAAGTAGGGAAAACTGAGCTGTTGCTGCCATCTGGGTCACTCAACCAGTTTCTAACCTATTGGTGCCTCTTGAATAACTACCTTTTTTGTTTGTTTGAGGCTGTTTACTGCTGCCACTTTCACTAACTGACCACTTTCAATTCACCACCTTTTTGCTTCTTTTCACCTCCTTTCCCTCCTTGCAAATTACTTATCTGGTGTCATTCTGTTCTCTTCTCTACTGGGCCTGTCTACGCTGCCACTTTACAGCGCTGCAACTGTCGTGCTCAGGGTTGTGAAAAAACACCCCCCTGAGCGCAGCAAGTTTCAGTGCTGAAAAGTGCCAGTGTAGACAATGCACCAGCACTGGGAGTCATGTTCCTAGTGCTGGTAGCTATGCCCTCCCAGCGCTCTGCCATGACTACACAAGTCATGTTAACGTTGCCAGTGTAGACAAGCCCAAATCTTCAGCGCTTCTCAGTTCCTATCCTTTTCCTTTCCCCTCTCTGCTGCTCCTCATTTCTGTCTTCTCCTCTGTTATCTTCTGAGCGCTCATCACAATTTTACCATTTGATCTGTCACCTCTTCTCCAGGTGACAAAAATAGCAAAATGAAACAAAACCAAGCAATGTTTATACAATTTTTAAAAAATCAATTTACATTTAAAAGTATGTTTCTAGCTCTCCTGGTTGCAGAGAAAAACTTAAGTACATGAACTGAGTGTATGGTAATGGTTCAACCCAAAAACATCCAAAAAATTGTTTTTTAAATCTCATGACTTTTAAGCCACTCATGAGATTTTTTAAAAAAGAAGCTTAACTTGTGATTTTTATGTATCAGAGGGGTAGCCGTGTTAGTCTGGATCTGTAAAAGCAGCAAAGAATCCTGTGACACCTTATAGACTAACAGACGTATTGGAACATGAGCTTTTGTGGGTGAATACCCACTTCATTGAATGCATGTCATTTTTTAATGTGATTTTTGAATGTGTGGGGTTGGCAATACTGTGGGACATATACCCGTTTTTCCCTAAGTCTAACCCTCTTTAGAATTGTCTATATTTAAAGCATGATTCAGGGAAGTCTCATGGTTAAAGCACAGGTGTTGGAGTGAGACAGTATGGGTTCTTTTACCAGTTCTTCCATTGACTTGCTGTGTGATCTTGAACCTATGCTTCAATTTCTCTAAGATGGAGGTGCCTAGAGGGTGTTATGAGCCTTCATTCATTAGTATTTGCACAGTGTGTTGGCAGCCTTAGGGTGCTGTACATGTGCAAAATGTGACTATTAAAAAATCTTCTGTGGGTTTACTCTGAAATGGAACCCTTTGCTTCAGTTAGGTGGAATCCAGTGAAACAGAAAGCTAGCACAGTGGAGTTCATAAGTTACTGGCAACCTGGTCTTCCTCTGGTGCCAGAAACGCCCCATAAATATTTGCCCCAATTCCCACGGGACTTTTTTTAAGTACTGCTGATCCTAGCATAAATGATTCTGGGTTCCAATGAAAGACTCATTGTGAGTGGTTGAATGTGGGTTGTCATATCCAGAAAAATATTTTAACCCCTACTTAACACTACAGTCCCTTTAGCCAGTCCTTTCCTCATTACATTGTGGCAAGGCTTAAATTAGGTGGGTGGATATAAGTTTTTATTTTGCACCCAAATATTATTGAGACATTTCATGCCCAGTAGAAACTGATCCATCAGTGGTTAACAATGGCTTGTTTATGACCAACTTGGAGATCCTTTGTTTTTACTCTGCTTTACCCTAAATGTTAACTCAGACTATTTTTTGAAGTGAGATTGATAATTGCCTCCAGACTCCAGTACAGAACTCAAATCCCACTCATGGTGGCTCTTGAGTGTAAATAGGCCATAACTGGTAAGTCCTCTGCAGTGTCATATCTGTCAACCTGAACCTGGGTGCCCTGGAAAAATGAGCGCCCCCCACATCCCAACCCTGCTCCCTGGCAGGAGCACTGGATGTGTGGAGCTGGGCAAGCCCCCGGGCCCTGACCCTGCTCCCTGGCACGAGTGCCGGGAGGAGGGCAGGGGGACTGCAGGTGGAAGGTGGGGAGGGGCCCCCATTTGCTCTGGCCCAGGGCTCCACAAAACTGGAATCCACCTCTGGACCAAACACTTGAATTGACAGATGACTGTATGATACCTTTAACTGAATGATGTCTACAGGTGATATTTGAATTAGATATAAAAATAATAAGGCAACCTAAACGTTGCTGAGTGGAATATTGTAGAAATGAAACACATTGAGATTAATACTACAAGTAACATGAAGATGGAAGCACATTCTTCAGCTGCAGACAAGAAGGTCAATAAGGTTCTATACTTCACAAACAGGGGAATTGTAAACAAAACCAGGGGAAGCTATTATATCACTAGCTGAGGCCTGGTCTACACTACGCGTTTAAACCAATTTTAGCAGCGTTAAACCGATTTAATGCTGTACCTGTCCACACAACAAGGCCCTTTATATTGATATAAAGGGCTCTTTAAATCGGTTTCTGTACTCCTCCCCAACGAGAGGAGTAGCGCTAAAATCGGTATTACCATATCGGATTAGGGTTAGTGTGGCCGCAAATCGACAGTATTGGCCTCCGGGCGGTATCCCACAGTGCACCATTGTGACTGCTCTGGACAGCAATCTCAACTCGGATTCACTGGCCAGGTATACAGGAAAAGCCCCACGAACTTTTGAATTTCATTTCCTGTTTGGCCAGCTTGGAGCTCTGATCAGCACAGGTGACCACACAGAGCTCATCAGCACAGGTAACAATGCAGTTTCCTGAGAATCGAAAAAGAGCTCCAGCATGGACCGCATGGGAGGTACTGGATCTGATCGCTATATGGGGAGAGGATTCTGTGCTAACAGAACTACGTTCCAAAAGACAAAATGAAAAAATATTTGAAAAAATTTCCAAGGCTATGATGGAGAAAGGCCAGACCAGGGACTCAGTGCAGTGCAGAGTGAAAGTTAAGGAGCTCAGACAAGCCTACCAGAAAACCAAAGAAGCAAATGGAAGGTCCGGGGCAGGGCCGAAAACATGCCGCTTCTACGCTGAGCTGCATGCAATTCTAGGGGGGTCCGCCACCGCTACCCCCCCACTGTCCCTGGATTCTGAGGTGGGAATGATAATCTCAGCCATGCCTGAGGATTCTGTGGACGGGGAAGATGAGGAGGAGGAAGAGGAGGACGAGCTTGCAGAGAGCACACAGCACTCCGTTAGCCCCAACAGCCAGGAGCTTTTTCTCACCCAGATGGAATTACCCTCCCAGCCCTCCCAAGCCACTAGCCCAGACAGTGAAGCCATGGAAGCGACCTCTGGTGAGTGCACCTTTGTAAATATAAAACATGGTTTAAAAGCAAGTGATTTTTAATGATTGATTTGCCCTGAGGACTTGGGATGCATTCGTGGCCAGTACAGTTATTGGAAAAGTTTGTTAACATGTCTGGGGATGGAGCGGAAATCCTCCAGGGACATCTCCATGAAGCGCTCCTGGAGGTACTCCAAAAGCCTTTGCAGAAGGTTTCTGGGCAAGGCAGCCTTATTCTGTCCACCATGGTAGGACACTTTACCACGCCATGCATGTAGCAAGTAATCGGGTATCATTGCATGACAAAGCCTAGCTGCGTATGGTCCCGGTGATTGCTGGCATTCAAGAAACATCCGTTCTTTATCTCGCTGTGTTATCCTCAGGAAAGTGATATCATTCATGGTAACCTGGTTGAAATTCAGGAATTTAAGTAAGGGGACAGAGATGGCCATTCCTACTGGGCTGTTTGCCTGTTGCTTAAAATAAATCCTTCCTTGCATGTAGCCAAGCGGGGGGAGGGGAATAGTGCTGAGCTTTTTCGCATTTGGCTGTCAGGGATCTTCCCTGCTACCAGCCACGCGGGAGAGGCGGGGAAGAGGGATGATTAGCAGTGATCTTCCATGATCTTCCATGATACCAGCCATGCGACCTTGTAGTGAAATCACATGTGCTATGTAAAGTGAATAGTGTTGTTCACTGTGAAAGAGTATAACCACTGTTCTGTAAAATGTATCTTTTAAAATACTTCTCTCCCTTTTTTCCCTCCCTCATGCAGCTGCACATTTTTCAAGTCTCCCTACTCCATCCTGAAGGCTCTCTCAGATAAGGAGGAAAAAGAAGACGCAAGACAAAATGTTCTTGGAAATCATGGAAGTGACCCGCAATGAAAGAGCTCATTTGAATGAGTGGAAGGACGTGGTATCAAATTACAGGAAAGATGCCAGTGAACGTGAGGACAGGAGGGACCAACGTGAGGATAGGAGAGACACTCGAGATGAGAGGTGGCGACAGGAAGATCAGAGGTGTAGGCAGGAAGATCAGTGGTGGCAGGATGCAATGCTGGGGCTGCTGCGTGATCAAACTGATATCCTCCAACGTCTGGTGGAGCTTCAGGAAGAGCAGCGGGGTCACAAAGTGCCGCTGCAGCCTGTGTGACCACCCTCACCACTCACCATGTTCCATGTCTTCCTCACCCAGATGTGTAAGAACGCGTGGGGGAAGGCTTCATGCACCGGCCCACTCCACCCCCATGGATAGCCCAAACAAAAGGCTGTCATTACATGGAAATGTTTTTAGTAGCCTTTTCCTTCCCTCCTATCCTCCTCCAAACCACACCCGGGATACCTTGTCATTTCTCTCCCTCTTTTTATAATGACTTTTTAAGAAAGAATACATGATTTTTAAATGATAGTGACTTTATTTCCTTAAGCAAGCTGTAATCGAAGGGGGAGGGTGGGTTGCTTACAGGGAATGAGTCAATCAAGGGCGGGGGGGTCATCAAGGGGAAACAAACACAACAGTTACACCGTACCCTGGCCCGTGATGAAACTCGTTTTCAAAGCTTCTCTGATGCGCACCGCTTCCTGGTGTGCTCTTTTAATTGCCCTGGTGTCTGGTTGCACGTAATCAGCGGCCAGGTGATTTGCCTCAGCCTCCCACCCTGCCATAAAGGTCTCCCCCTTACTCTCACAGAGATTATGGAGCACACAGCAAGCAGCAATAACAAAGGGGACATTGGTTTGGCTGAGGTCTGAGCGAGTCAGTAATGTGCACCAGCGTGCCTTTAAATGGCCAAATGCACATTCTACCACCATTCTGCACTTGCTCAGCCTGTAGTTGAACAGCTCCTGACTACTGTCCAGGCTGCCTGTGTTGGCTTCATGAGCCATGGCATCAAGGGGTACGCTGGGTCCCCCAGGATAACTACAGGCATTTCAACATCCCCAACTGTTATTTTCTGGTCTGGGAAGTAATTCCCTTGCTGCAGCTGTTTAAACAGAGTAGTGTTCCTGAAGATGCGAGCGTCATGAACCCTTCCTGGCCATCCCACGTGGATGTTGGTGAAACGTCCCTTGTGATCCACCAGTGCTTGCAGCATCATTGAAAAGTACCCCTTGCGGTTTACGTACTGGGTGTGTTATAAACAGATAGCTAAGGGTTAATGTCTCTTTCACCTGAAGCACCTGACCAGAAGACCAATCAGGAAACCGGATTTTTTCAACTTTGGGTGGAGGGAATTGAGTGTCTGTGTCTTTGTCTTTTGTCTTTGTTTTCTGGCTGCCTGCCTTCTCTGAGCTTTGGAGAAGTAGCTCTACTTTCTAGTCTTCTGTTTCTAAGTGTAAGGACAAAGAGATCAGATAGTAAGTTCTATGGTTTCTTTTCTTTGGTATTTGCATGAATATAAGTGCTGGAGTGCTTTGATTTGTATTCTTTTTGAATAAGGCTGTTTATTCAATATTCGTTTAAGCAATTGACCCTGTGTGTATCATCTTAATACAGAGAGAACATTTGTACTTATTTTTCTTTCTTTTTATATAAAGCTTTCTTTTAAGACCTGTTGGAGTTTTTCTTTACTTCAGGGAAATTGAGTCTGTACTCACCAGGGAATTGGTGGGAGGGAGATCTGTGTGTGTTGAAGTGGCTAGCCTGATTTTGCATTCCCTCTGGGTGAAGAGGAAAGTACTTTTTGTTTCCAGGATTGGGAACAGAGAGGGAGATTCACTCTGTTTGGATTCACAGAGCTTGTGTCTGTGTATCTCTCCAGGAGCATCTGGAGGGGGGAAGGGAAAAAGGATTATTTCCCTTTGTTGTGAGACTCAAGGGATTTGGGTCTTGGGGTCCCCAGGGAAGGTTTTTCAGAGGGACCAGAGTGCCCCAAAACACTCTAATTTTTTGGGTGGTGGCAGCAGGTACCAGGTCCAGGCTGGTGGCTAAGCTTGGAGGTTTTCATGCTAACCCCCATATTTTGGACGCTAAGGTCCAGAACTGGGACTGAGGTTATTACATGGTGTGCAGCTGGTGGGACTAGAATCCAGAAGCCAGTAGGAATATTATATTTTTCTTTTCTCTGCTAAGGGCTTTTTAGCAGAGAGAAACAGTTGGTTTTAAAAGGGAACCAGAGAGAATTTTTTTTTTCTGCTCTCTCTCGCAGTTTGTGGCTTGCATGTTAAGGGTCTTTTGTCATGCAATAGCCCTCCCATTAGGAGTCAAGTACCAGCACTTATAGGCATGCAAATAAAGTGGTTTTTCTGGTTTCCCTTCATTGAACATTAGCTAGAGAGAGAAAAGGAAAATTAGCTAAAGGCACTGTTGCTAGGCAGACTTCAGGAGGCAACAGAGAACCTGCAGTTCAGAAGATAAACACCGGAGGGCACCCCAACACAAGAAAACAGGAACCATGACTTCTAAGGCAAAAATTGACGCCGAAGAGCAAATCAAAGAAGCTGAACACAGGCGACAACTGGAAATAAAACAAAAAGAGATGGAAATGAAAGAAAGAGAAGAACAGATCAAAGAGGCAGCCTTCCAAAGAGAACAGGCAGCCCAAGAGGCAGCACACAAAAGAAAACTAGAAGAAGAAGAGAGAGCCTACCGAAGGAAACAAGCAGAAGAAGAGTTGGCCCACCACCGAGAAATGGAAAAACACCAAAAAGAAATGGAAAAACACCAAAAAGAAATGGAAAAACAACAAAAAGAAATGGAAAAACAACAAAAAGAGAATGAAGAGAAGGAAAAACAGAGAAAACATGAACTGGAGTTGGCAAAAGCTGGGCTGCATGTGCCAGCCAACCCTAACAACCCGGCGCCAAATATTGCTCCACAGCACAGGAAATTTCCCACCTACAAGGCAGGTGATGACACCGAGGCCTTCTTGGAAAATTTTGAAAGAGCCTGTCTTGGGTACAGCATTCCCGAAGACCAGTACATGGTAGAATTGAGGTCACAGCTCAGTGGACCTTTAGCAGAGGTGGCAGCTGAAATGCCTAAGCACCAAATGAATGACTATAAACTTTTTCTAACCAAGGCCAGATACAGGATGGGGATAACCCCAGATCATGCCCGTCGGCGTTTCAGAAACCAAAAGTGGAAACCAGAGGAGTCATTTCCCAAACACGCCTACTACATTGCAAAAAACTATGAGGCCTGGCTAACAGGAAACAACATTCAAACCTTGGAAGAACTGAACCTCCTCATACAAATGGAGCAGTTCTTGGATGGTGTTCCTGAAGACATCACACGGTACATACAAGATGGAAACCCCAAGAATATCGCTGAGGCGGGGGAGATTGGAGCCAAATGGATGGAACTGGCAGAAAGCAAGAAAGCTACTGTCAAGGGGAACGATTACCCCAGGGGGCACACAGACCATAAACCCTACCACCGAGGACAGCCAAAGACCCCACATACCACCCAAGTAAAGCCACAGATACCCTACCCTTCAACCTCACCAGTCTCCAGTAACTCACCTCGGCCCAGTGACCCATCAGATGGAAGATGCTTTAAGTGTAATGAACTGGGACATATCAAGGCCAAGTGTCCCAAGAACACCATGCGAGTGCAATTCATTACACCACCATCACACCAAAGATCCCCAGGCCCGGATGCCTCTCAAATACCCTTGGAGCGAAGGGAAAATTTGAGAGTGGGCGGAAAGAAGGTTACTGCGTGGAGAGACACGGGGGCACAAGTGTCAGCTATCCACCAATCCTTCGTTGACCCCAAATTCATCAACCCAAAGGCCAAAGTTACAATTTACCCCTTCATGTCACAAGCTGTAGACTTGCCTACAGCTCAACTGCCTGTCCAGTACAAAGGCTGGTCAGGAATGTGGACTTTTGCAGTCTATGACAATTATCCTATCCCCATGCTACTGGGGGAAGACTTGGCCAACCAGGTGAGGCGGGCCAAGAGAGTGGGAATGGTTACACGTAGCCAAACCAGGCAAGCTTCCAGACCCATTCCTGTTCCTGAACCGTCCACAGAGGCCCCGTCTGTGTTACCAGAGACCCAGACAGAGGTAGTGGACCCGGATTCCATGCCTACCACTGAAACAGCCACAGCATCTCCAGTCCCAGGCCCGGAACTGGAACAACAACCAGCACCAGCAAGTGCAACTACATCTTCAAACTCAACGCCAGAGGGCGCCAGCGAGCCACAACTGGCAGAAGCAACAGACAGCCATACCCAAAAGGCTCAGCCAGAGCCTGAAATACCCTCAGGTGCACCAGCGGAGAGCGGTTCACCAGCAACGGAAACAACCCCATCACCTACATCGCTTCCAGAGGGACCAAGCCCAAGTCCACAGTCTGAGGAAGAACTGGTGACCCCAGCCTCAAGGGAACAGTTCCAGGCTGAGCAGGAAGCGGATGACAGCCTTCAGAAAGCTTGGGCGGCGGCACGGAGCACCCCACCGCCTCTCAGCTCTTCTAATCGATCCCGGTTTGTTATAGACCAAGGACTTTTATACAAGGAAATTCTTTCTGGTGGACACCGGGAAGAATGGCAGCCGCAAAAACAGTTGGTGGTTCCAACTAAGTACCGGGGGAAGCTCTTAAGCTTAGCCCATGATCATCCCAGTGGCCATGCTGGGGTGAACCGAACCAAGGACCGGTTGGGGAAGTCCTTCCACTGGGAGGGGATGGGCAAGGACGTTGCCAAGTATGTCCGGTCTTGTGAGGTATGCCAAAGAGTGGGTAAGCCTCAAGACCAGGTCAAGGCCCCTCTCCAGCCACTCCCCATAATTGAGGTCCCATTTCAGCGAGTAGCTGTGGATATTCTGGGCCCTTTCCCAAAAAAGACACCCAGAGGAAAGCAGTACGTACTGACTTTAGTGGACTTTGCTACCCGATGGCCAGAAGCAGTCGCTCTAGGCAACACCAGGGCTAACACTGTGTGCCTGGCCCTAACAGACATCTTTGCCAGGGTAGGTTGGCCCTGCGACATCCTTACAGATTCAGGGTCTAATTTCCTGGCCGGGACCATGGAAAAACTGTGGGAAACTCATGGGGTGAATCACTTGGTTGCCACCCCGTACCACCATCAAACCAATGGCCTGGTGGAAAGGTTCAATGGAACTTTGGGGGCCATGATACGAAAATTCATCAACGAATTCTCCAATAATTGGGACCTAGTGTTGCAGCAGTTGCTGTTTGCCTACAGGGCTGTACCACATCCCAGTTTAGGGTTTTCACCATTTGAACTTGTGTATGGTCACGAGGTTAAGGGGCCATTACAGTTGGTGAAGCAGCAATGGGAGGGGTTTACGCCTTCTCCAGGAACTAACATTCTGGACTTTGTAAGCAACCTACAAAGCACCCTCCGACACTCTTTAGCCCTTGCTAGAGAGAACCTAAAGGATGCTCAAGAAGAGCAAAAGGCCTGGTATGACAGACATGCCAGAGATCGGTCCTTCAAGGTAGGAGACCAGGTTATGGTCTTGAAGGCGCAACAGGCCCATAAGATGGAAGCATCATGGGAAGGGCCATTCACGGTCCAAGAGCGCCTGGGAGCTGTAAACTACCTCATAGCATTTCCCAATTCCTCACTAAAGCCTAAAGTGTACCATGTTAATTCTCTCAAGCCTTTCTATTCCAGAGATTGACAGGTTTGTCAGTTTACAGTCCAGGGAGAGGATGCTGAGTGGCCTGACGGTGTCTACTACGACGGGAAAAAAGACGGTGGCGTGGAAGAGGTGAACCTCTCAACCACTCTGGAACGTCTGCAGCGGCAGCAAATCAAGGAGCTGTGCACCAGCTTCGCCCCATTGTTCTCAGCCACCCCAGGACGGACTGAACGGGCATACCACTCCATTGATACAGGTAATGCTCACCCAATCAGAACCCCACCCTACCGAGTGTCTCCTCATGCCCAAGCTGCTATAAAACGGGAGATCCAGAACATGCTACAGATGGGTATAATCCGCCCATCTACCAGTGCATGGGCATCTCCAGTGGTTCTGGTACCCAAACCAGATGGGGAAATACGCTTTTGCGTGGACTACCGTAAGCTAAATGCGGTAACTCGTCCGGACAACTATCCAATGCCACGCACCGATGAGCTATTGGAAAAGTTGGGACGTGCCCAGTTCATCTCTACAATAGACTTAACCAAGGGGTACTGGCAAGTACCGCTAGATGAACCTGCCAAGGAGAGGTCAGCGTTCGTCACCCATGCGGGGGTGTATGAATTCAATGTCCTTCCTTTCGGCCTTCGAAATGCACCCGCCACCTTCCAGAGGCTGGTAGATGGTCTACTAGCTGGACTGGGAGAATTTGCAGTTGCCTACCTCGATGATGTGGCCATTTTTTCAGACTCCTGGCCCGAACACCTACTACACCTGGAAAAGGTCTTTGAGCGCATCAGGCAGGCAGGACTAACTGTTAAGGCCAAAAAGTGTCAAATAGGCCAAAACAGAGTGACTTACCTGGGGCACCAGGTGGGTCGAGGAACCATAAACCCCCTACAGGCCAAGGTGGATGCTATCCAAAAGTGGCCTGTCCCACGGTCCAAGAAGCAGGTCCAATCCTTCTTAGGCTTGGCCGGATACTACAGGCGATTTGTACCACACTACAGCCAAATCGCTGCCCCACTGACCGACCTGACCAAAAAGACCCAGCCAAATGCAGTTAAGTGGACTGATGAGTGTCAAAAGGCCTTTACCCAACTTAAGGCAACGCTCATGTCGGACCCTGTGCTCAGGGCCCCGGACTTTGACAAGCCATTCCTAGTAACCACGGATGCATCTGAGCGTGGTATAGGAGCAGTGCTCATGCAGGAAGCAACAGATCACAACTTCCATCCTGTCGTGTTTCTCAGCAAGAAACTGTCTGAGAGGGAAAGTCACTGGTCAGTCAGTGAAAAGGAATGCTATGCCATTGTGTACGCCCTGGAAAAGCTACGCCCATATGTTTGGGGACGGCGGTTCCAACTACAAACTGACCATGCTGCACTAAAGTGGCTTCATACTGCCAAGGGGAACAACAAGAAACTTCTTCGTTGGAGTTTAGCTCTCCAAGATTTTGATTTTAAAATTCAACACATCACAGGAGCTTCTAATAAAGTTGCTGATGCACTCTCCCGTGAGAGTTTCCCAGAATCCAGTAGTTAAAAAGTGTTCTTAAAATGTAGAAGTGTATTAGTTATATACTTAGGAGTATATGTAAAGGTGTATGTGTTGTATTAATCTGTTTATTTTCAAGTTCTAGAAGGAAATCGCCGCCAGTGAGCTTCCCCACTGTCTGCAATTTGGGGGGCGTGTTATAAACAGATAGCTAAGGGTTAATGTCTCTTTCACCTGAAGCACCTGACCAGAAGACCAATCAGGAAACCGGATTTTTTCAACTTTGGGTGGAGGGAATTGAGTGTCTGTGTCTTTGTCTTTTGTCTTTGTTTTCTGGCTGCCTGCCTTCTCTGAGCTTTGGAGAAGTAGCTCTACTTTCTAGTCTTCTGTTTCTAAGTGTAAGGACAAAGAGATCAGATAGTAAGTTCTATGGTTTCTTTTCTTTGGTATTTGCATGAATATAAGTGCTGGAGTGCTTTGATTTGTATTCTTTTTGAATAAGGCTGTTTATTCAATATTCGTTTAAGCAATTGACCCTGTGTGTATCATCTTAATACAGAGAGAACATTTGTACTTATTTTTCTTTCTTTTTATATAAAGCTTTCTTTTAAGACCTGTTGGAGTTTTTCTTTACTTCAGGGAAATTGAGTCTGTACTCACCAGGGAATTGGTGGGAGGGAGATCTGTGTGTGTTGAAGTGGCTAGCCTGATTTTGCATTCCCTCTGGGTGAAGAGGAAAGTACTTTTTGTTTCCAGGATTGGGAACAGAGAGGGAGATTCACTCTGTTTGGATTCACAGAGCTTGTGTCTGTGTATCTCTCCAGGAGCATCTGGAGGGGGGAAGGGAAAAAGGATTATTTCCCTTTGTTGTGAGACTCAAGGGATTTGGGTCTTGGGGTCCCCAGGGAAGGTTTTTCAGAGGGACCAGAGTGCCCCAAAACACTCTAATTTTTTGGGTGGTGGCAGCAGGTACCAGGTCCAGGCTGGTGGCTAAGCTTGGAGGTTTTCATGCTAACCCCCATATTTTGGACGCTAAGGTCCAGAACTGGGACTGAGGGTGCCCTGGTGCTCCGGTGCAAAGATAGGGATATGGGTTCCATCTATCGCCCCCCCACAGTTAGGGAATCCCATTGCAGCAAAGCCATCCACTATGACCTGCACATTTCCCAGAGTCACAACCTTTCGTAGCAGCAGCTTAATGATTGCTTTGGCTACTTGCATCACAGCAGCTCCCACAGTAGATTTGCCCACTCCAAATTGATTCCCGACTGACCGGTAGCTGTCTGGCGTTGCAAGCTTCCAGAGGGCTATTGCCACTCGCTTCTCAACTGTGAGGGCTGCTCTCATCTTGGTATTATGGTGTTTCAGGGCAGGGGAAAGCAAGTCACAAAGTTCCATGAAAGTGCCCTTACGCATGCGAAAGTTTCGCAGCCACTGCGAATCGTCCCACACCCACAAAACTATGTGGTCCCACCAGTCTGTGCTTGTTTCCCGGGCCCAAAATCGGCGTTCAATAGCCAGAACCTGCCCCATTACCAGCAGGATCTCCAAAGCGCAAGGGCCCGCGGTTTGAGAGAATTCTGTGTCCATGTCCTCATCACTCTCTTCGTCGTGCTGCCGTAGCTGCCGCCTCTTCCTCGCCTGGCTTTGCAGGTCCCGGTTCAGCATAGACCACACAAGAATGCGCGAGGTGTTTACAACGTCCACGATTGCGGTATTGATCTGAGCAGGGTCCATGCTTGCCGCGCTATGGCATCTGCACAGTTCACCCAGGAAAAAAGGCGCGAAACGATTGTCTGCTGCTTTCAGGGAGGGAGGGATGAGGCTGTACCCAGAACCACCTGCGACAATGATTTTTGCCCCCTCAGGCACTGGGATCTCAACCCAGAATTCCAAGGGGCGGGGTAGACTGCGGGAACTATGGGATAGCTACGGGATAGCAACCCACAGTGCAACGCTCCAGAAATCGATGCTAGCCTCGGACCATGGACACACACCACCGAATTAATGTGCCTAATGTGGCCGCGTGCACTCAACTTTATACAATCTGTTTTACAAAACCGGTTTATGTAAAATTGGAATAATCCCATAGTGTAGACGTACCCTGAGTGTCCATCATGTGACTGGATTTGAACAACTAACCAGAGGCTACATAAGGATATTCAGCATATCATGTCATAATTCTACATTTCAGTGCCAAGTTTTTGTTTGTATTTTCCATCTCTTTAGCACTTATGTAAGTGCTGTTAGAATAACTGAGGAAAAAATAAAGTTATACCTACTTCTACCAAATGAAGACTATGGAATAAGGGAATGAAGAGAGAACATAATTTGCTCCATCTACGACTTTACCTACAACAAAACAAACCAACCGCCCCCAAATAAAATCATAACCACAAAACTTCATTCAATTGATGGGAATGTCTCAAGTTCTACAGAAGAACCTCAGAGTTATGAACTTCTCGGGAATGGAGGTTGTTGGTAACTCTGAGCAAAACGTTATGATTGTTCTCTCAAAAGTTTACAAATGAACATTGACTTAATAGGGCTTTGAAACTTTACCATAAAGAAAAATACTGCTTTCCCTTTATGTTTTTAGTAGTTTATGTTTAACAGAGTATTGTGCTGCATTTGCTTTTTTTGGGGTGGGATGTGTGTGTGGGGTTTCTGCTGCTGCCTGATTATGTACTTCCAGTTCCAAATGAGGTGTGTGGTTTACTGGTCAGTTCGTAACTCCGAGCTTCTACTGTATTTTGAGGGATTAAGTCGCATTGAAGTAATATGTTGGCTTGTGCTGATCCTCCCTATGGGGTGAATTTCATCTCAGATGTATTGTATGAAGTAGACAAATTGCCTTCGCAGTTTAAAAACAAAGAAAAACCCTGAATGAATGGTTTATCACACAAGCTGATCACAAATTGGCTGATCACGAACTTTCAGTGGACACATGACATGTCCTGATTGATTCAGTAGGGAAAAGCTCCTTCACTGGACTGACAGATAAGTATTTCTTTATAAGGCACGTACAAGGCTATGGAGAAACCCCACCTGGAATAGTGTGTCCAGTTTTGGGCACCGGTCCTTTAAGGGGGTGTAAATTTTGAAGAAGTTTTGGAAAAGAGCTACTAAATTGATCAGTTATGTAGGTCATATACCAAGTGAGGCTGAGGAAGTCTAGCTCATACATTACAAAGAAGATACAGTTTACAAGGGTGGCCTGTCCAAACCTATACAGGGATTACAAAGATGAGGGTCAGGATCTATTTGAACTAAGCATCAACAGGGAAATACAAAATTTAGGTTAAGTACATAGATATGTTCTTATTTACAAAGGTGATCACTGTTTGAATTTCTCTGTTCCCAGAATCCACATAACTAGATTAATGAATTAAAACAGATAATTACTCTGACAAGACAAGTATCAGAAGGGTAGCCGTGTTAGTCTGGATCTGTAAAAGCAGCAAAGAATCCTGTGGCACCTTATAGACTAACAGACGTTTTGGAGCATGAGCTTTCGTGCTGTTAGTCTATAAGGTGCCACAGGATTCTTTGCTGCTCTGACAAGATAAGAATCTTGGCATAAATTTGCTTGGATTTTTGAAGGGGTAGTATTATTTCTTTTAACGTAGTGTAGGTCCAGATATAACCCTTTGATTAATTTTTTTTTACCAAATCATATAAATGTTTTTGTATAATTTAGAAAGTAAAAAGTCAAGAAAAATATTTTAAAATAATACTCTGTAGTGTTTTGAAGCTGAAATCCTTCAAGGCTGGGTTACAGCAGGAAGAAGTGAAACTGACTAGAACCAGAAAGTAACTGACCAGTGTAATTAGGCTTAAACTATATGCAAAAGACCCCCTCAGAGAGCATCCTCCATTTCCACATGTTTAAAATAGGGTTGATGATGCTTTACGGTAGTGGGTGTGAGGCTGAATTCATAGGTATGTCTACGCTGCATGCTATGCCGGGGCTCTAACTCAGATTTGAGCCCATACCCCACTTCCGTTCCCACACAAATTAGTCTGACTGGGGCTCAGCAAGCACTCAGCCCCAGGGCCTTGGTGCTTGTTAGGGGGATGGGTAAGAATCTAAGTCCCTCTGTGACTGGGGTCCAAGCTGCGTCATTCTGCAGCATGGACGCAGCTCAAGCGGTGGACCTGTCAGAGGGACTGTGTGGCGCAGCATGGACATGTTTTCACGGCTGTGAAACCTAGGTGCAGCCATTGTAAACCTGGCTTTAGGATGCAGTGTGGAGTCTCAAGTGCAGGCTTGGAAACATCCAGTCCACAAGCCCGAGTCCCCCAGAGCTAGGCTTGCAATGCGGTGTGGCCATACCCGTGCACTGGGGGCAGTCGTAGCCTGTTCCTACACGTGGGTGACCCTGTGCAGCAGCTCCTGTGCGAAGGCGCTGTGCTAAGTGGGCAATGGCTGTTGAGCGGGTCTCACCCCTGTGAAGCTGGGGTGCGGAACTGCTGCGCCGCCGCGGGGCGGATTCCCACGTGTCCGCCCGCCCATAGGCGCTGCTGGCCCGGCCCGCGCAGTTCCCTGCTCAGCCTTGGCCCTGCCTCTCCACCGTATGTCGCTGGCGATGGGGGGAACGGGCCAGACTCTGCCCCTTTAAGGGTTAGCCCCGCCCCCTTTCTTCTCCCCGGCCGGCGCTCGCGGTGAGCTAGCGCGAGAGCGCAGGCGGAGACACGCGGGCGGCTGCTGCCGGCGGAGAGGGGGCGGAGGCAGGGGCAGTAGGAGCCTCACGCTCTCGGCGGCTCCCGAGACGCTGGTGCAGACGGGACGTTCTGCTGCTACTTTGTATCCGTTTGCGGCGGTGAATGTTCCATTCCCCGAACCCTGCGACAGGTTTTGCCCCCCGCCTCCTTCCCAGAGCGAGACAGCCAAGGGCACGCGGGCCTTGCCGCAGCCCAGCCTGCCAGCGCCTCGGAGGCGTGGCGGGAGCGAGGAGAGCCGGCTGCCTTCGCCCGGCGACCTGCCACGGAGCTGCTGGGTGAGTCCCCTCCGAGGGGCGTACGGGGGGGCGGGTGTTCGGTGCCAGCCCCGGACAAGCACGTACGTGGAGCTGGGGTGAGGTCTGCAATCTCGGGGGCAGGCTGGCTGGTTCCCCCTTGCCCTCGGCCTCCTGAGCTCGCAGCACGAAAGCACTTTGTTAGAGATCGGAGTCCTTCCTGGGCGCCGGGACCTGTCACTAGCCACTCAGGACCGCCCCGCTTCCACTCAGAGCTTGCCCTGATGTGTCAGCCTCAGTTGTCATTGAAGAGGGAGTACTGCTGCCGGGAAGGGCGCCCGGGGAACTGCGGCTTAAATGTGCCAGATCTGCTCCCATGGGTACCAAGGGGTGTAACTAGGAGTTGGGCCAGGTGTGGGGAGTACGTGATAGCAGGCTCTCTTCCTGAGTTCATTGCGATTGCACGACTATAACTGAGGATCACATTTGCCCCGCTGACTGTGGGGTAGGCTCCCAAGGAAAATGGGGAAATCCCATTGCTCGAATCTTTTAAAACTTGCCTGGACAAAGCATCTGACAGACCAATCCTACAATGTCCCCTAGGAATGGACTAGATGACCTCATGAAGCCTTTCTGTCTCTGACGTCTATGAAAGAAAAGCTCTTTCTTTTATTTTTTACAGTGGAAATTGATAGAGACAGAAAAAGCTCTCTGGCGAAACAAACTTTGTAGGTCTTGGTAGTGTTTAGTTCCTTTGTGTCTCCAGCAGTAGACTGCTTGGGTGATATTTCAGAAATGGTGTATTTCCTGCGAAAGGTTGAAACTCTGTCTTGCTGCTGTTTTCTTCTTGAAAATTGTCACTTCTTTTAAAAATTGTTTGCTTTTTGCACTATTTGAATTTAATATTCTTGCTAACTAGCCACTTCCTGAAAACAAAATAAATGCTTGTTTGTATTGGTACTAAATATTAACTTTAATTTTGTTCTGCCAGTTTCTCTATGTGAGTCTAGATTTAAAATAATTTGTTAAATGGCAAAGAGTGGGAGCAACTAATGAAAAGAACAAGTGAGATCAAAAGTTCATTGCTAGAATAAAAGTGCTTGCCTCTTTCCTGCTGCAACAAACCCCCTCTTCCATGAAACTTGACATCGGAATTGTTTGTTAATCATAGAATGCAGACAGCATGTTGATCTTGATTCGTAACAAGTCAGCCTGCTGGTTAATACAGTCTGTAATTAATTTACCACATACATCAGAAACAACTTTTGCACTTTCCTTCCCTGCTAAGGGAAACTTAACTGCTGCCTTTGGTTTGTCTTCCCTAAAATTTTTGTAGACAGACTTTGGAATGGAGGTCTGCAACTAGTGAGTAACAGAAGAAAATGATTAATGCCTTTGATGACTTTTGATTAGTTCCATTATGTAATGTTTTAAAAATTAACAGAGCTGTGTAGGTTAAGCAATCTTTATATTTACTATGCTATATAAATAGTTAACAATAATTTTAAATTGAATTTTCTTACAAGTCTACATCTCTAAAGTTATCCTGTTCAGCCTTTCAGAATCCTTTGCTAGTGTTGGGGAGACCTCTTGAATACCTTATCTTGGGCAATAAGATATCGGTACATGTATATAGTAATTTTAAGTCTCATTTTTGTAAATGGTATTCTCTGTCTTCTGTAGAGATTATTGATGTGCATTGAGATCTACTGATGGAAAGTGCTATAGAGGAGCTGAGTTATTTATTAATTTAAATGATTTATCTGGTCAAACAGATCTGACAACTTTCTCCTCTTTATGTAAAATTTGAGTTCAGTTAGGGTGGGTGCCCAATGGCTTTCTCCTAGTATTTATCTGTGTTACAGTAGGGTCTCAAGGCCAGGGCATCGTCGCTCTACGCATTATACAAACATATAAAGCGGTATCAGAGTTTAGGTTTAATGTTTTAGGTTGTGTTTATAACGAATAGGTCACAAGTTTTTAGTTGGTGATAAATATCCCCTAAAGAATTTGTAACAACTGTTGCAAGATTGTGTTTGTATATAAGAACCAGTAGGTGGAAAGAAGCTGTGACAAAAGTGAAACTGACTCATATTCAGTATCCAGAATAAAAGAAATGGAGAAAAGTAAATAACATAAGTAAACAAATGATTGTTATAATATCTCGTTATTAGTGACTCCTGGGTTTAAAAAAAATATTTTTGAATTCTAGTGTTCCTTTAAATAAGACTCAACAAATATACATAGTTTTGAATGGGTTTATTCTTATGGGAGGCTTAATTATTGTGACTGGGTAGCTTTTATTTATAATATAGCTTTTATTTGGTGGTGGCATGGGGTGGGAGGTTTCAAAATATTTTCCTTCTACATTTCTGACATATTTAGAATTGCAAAGAATGGAGAAACTGAGAGGACTTAGCACTTGTCTCATCGTACTTCCTGGTGGCTTTTTGTATGTGTGTTCCCATAAATGCTATTGTGTAATAGTGCACCTCTTGTCACAGTAATTCCTACGTATGTGTGGTGTGGTGTTTTGTTGTTTTTTTGACAGATGCAGTTTATGCAGGAGAGTTACTGTAAGAACAATAGGGAGAAGTTCTTTATTACAACTTAAGATTTTTTTAAACTTTTTATTTTTAATTTTTCATGCAGTGAGAATAAGCTCAATTTCTGGTCCAGTTCCAAGGCATCTTTACTCTCAGTTGTTCAGCCCTTTTCGCAGGCTGTGCTAAAGACATCAGACACCAGCTTACTGCTTGCGTCCTGCGTCAGAGCTGGGAGGATGATTACTTGTCTCCCCTTTAGTAATACAACCTTTGATACTTGCTTCCTTTCTCCATTGCAAAAGCAGAAGTGAAATGGTTATTCTCAGCCAGCTGAGGAATTGCCCAGGCAGCGTACAGAAAGGGGAGAGTTTCTCCCTTCAATTCATATCTGTAGCTGTGATTTGTTGTGTGTCTGTGTGCATCAAGAGGAAACAAAACCACTAAGCAGAAGATGATTTGCATAGTCACCTTCAATTCTCTAAGGTTAAGGGGCATGTAATACAAGCATAGATGTGGTTTTGTGTTAACAGTTGATGGCTGATCCTTCAGATGACTAGTTTAGAAACAGATTTACAAACAGATTTCTGCATCTTTTTTTCTTTCTCTCACCCACCGTTTCTTCTATCTTACATCTATGCAGAAGTAAACATTCTTTGTGGCATCATAATTTATGGCTATACATGAGATTAAAGAGACACTGGTAACTTAAAAATCACACTTCTGTTTTTTTTCTTTTTAAACCTGATATTGTTACAATTCACATGGAAGATTACTGTGGCTGAAAGTTTGAATAAAAAATAACTCTGCACTTGACAGCCAGTTTTTTTTCCTGTTATTGCATTAGCCTCTTACACATCGGTAAGGGAGAGAACAACACTTTAAAAAAAAAGAAAATTGGAAAATGCAATTTCTAAATCTCCATAAAATTGGCAGGGGGATTTTTGGGAAGGAGGTATACCTGAACCCACATTAAAAATGAGCTACAATTGGCTACAATTATGTAATACTTCCAACTGAAGAAAACCTGGTTTATGACAAGGAAAACGAGACCTTTATTTAAAAGGCCACTGCCAGAATGAATCTACCCCAGAAATATTTTTATATGGATTTTTTTTAAAGTGAATTCAGTGTTGTTGAAAGATACTAAACCAGAAGTTTTCTGACCACAGAACAGTTGCAGCACAAAGTTTTGCTGTAACCCCCACCTGTCTTGCATGCTCATCAGTGTGACTCAGCCCTGTCCTGGGGGGTCACTTCTAGGGAGAGTCTCCATGAGCCATTCAGTTCTTTGTCTCTCTGCTGAGACTGACTCAGATGTTGTTTAATGTCGGTTGTGGCATGTGATGGTGGCTCAGAACTGGACTGAGACTGATGCTTTATTTCATGTAGGCCATTGAACAGCCAGATAATAGTAACTATTTTGATCGCTAGCAGCTTGTCTTGGATTCAGCATGGTGATCTAGGGCTGGTCTACCCTACGGGGGGAATTTGATTTCAGATACGCAACTTCAGCTGCGTGAATAACGTAGCTGAAGTCGAAGTATCTAAGATCGAATTACTCACCGTCCTCACGGCGCTGGATTGATGTCCGCGGCTCCCCATGTCGACTCCGCTACCGCTGTTTGGGTTGGTGGAGTTCCAGAATCGATATAAGCGCGTTCGGGGATCGATATATCGCGTCTAGATAAGACACGATATATCGATCCCCGAGCAATCGATTGCTACCTGCCGATACGGCGCGTAGTGAAGACGTAGCCCTAGAAGTGAAAGGCTCTGTCTTCCATGAGCAATCCAGTCCCAACGTTTAACTGTTTCCCCTAACACTGAGAATCTTTTCAGCTCTCCAAAAAGTAAGATACTATGCTATTTATAACCTGTTTCTCTGGTGTATGATCCACCAACAACAAACCCAGGGTTCTGTGTGTGTTTGTAATTGTTCATGTTGCACCATTCCTCCTTAAATCTCTGTCTAGTTATTTATACTATATCCATCACTGTGGCCTCTGTGGTTCTTTTGAGAAGGCAGGTGTAGGCTTCTGGGCTGTTCCCTAAACCCAGAAAGGACTGACGCCACTGTCACAGTTTGCTTCAGGTCTTTTTCTCAGGGCTTCAGCTTTGTTTCTTCCAGATACAATTAGAACAGCACATCAGCGATCCCTTCCCTATAACCATGGTCTGCTGCAGGGGCCTATCTATTCCCTGCAGGTATCTACTCTGTGGGCCACTTTCCTGAGAGCAATGGCCTGCCACAGGAGCCAACTTGTTTCCTGTAGCTCTTTATCACTACCCGAGAGTCTACTGCAGGAACTGTCCTACCCTCTCCAGCTCTCTCCTGCCTGGCCTACCTACTGGCTTTTAAATATGTTTCTAGCTGATCAGGCTCAGCTGGGGAAGTAATTGACCACTCACAGGTCAGGATGGGTCCAACTCCACTTAAATGACCAGCCAGCCTGTGACAGCAGGACATGGACGTTTTTATTTGTTACTTTTTAAAAAGTCTGTATTTAAAGAAAAGCATACATGTCTCAGTACAGAGAGAGGGGGAAAAAACAATACAAGCCTAATAAAGTGAAGGAAAAAGCTCTATACAGATTCCAATATCTAGCCAAATAAGTGCAGTCTGGGTGCTTCCGGTAAGTCATTTAGGAGATCTTTCACACCCTGCAAATCCATTTAAAAGCTCATGGTATTGTCAAGGCTGGCTGAATAAATGTTTGTTGTAAATGTCAAATTCCACTTTTTAAACATAAAGGGTTAAATTCTAGTCTCAATCATATTAAAATCTTGAAGTAATTCTGGATATAGATGGAATTACTTTAGATTTATACTAATATAACTGGCAGCTGTAGTAGAACTTGTGGTGGGTGAGTACTCTTAAATATGCCACGTGGTTTTTATTCATTTTTTCATTGTGTCTGTTTACAGGGCCTGTAGTATTAGTTCTGATTCTGTAGCAGCTTTGCAGGTAGAATTCCCTTTGACTTCAGTGGGAGACTTGTGCGCAGAGCAGCTGCGGAATCATTCTTAAGCAGGGAACAGCTTTGTGAAGTTTACTTCTACAGGAAGTAGACTCTCCTGTGCAGCAAGAAGTAGAACCTGCTAACTTGGCCACTGTTGGTTGCACAAAAGAGTGAGTAAAAACAGGAAGCCGTTACTAGTGCTGTTCATCGCCTTTGTGCTGCACTCCTCAGACAGGATATTGTCACAAACACAAATAGTGCTGTAGTTTCAGAATTAAGCTAGTAACAAAAATTGATTGGCAATAACACTTTAAACATGCTTTGAGTTTTACCTCTTTGCTCCATACCAGACCATTTGTCTTGATGCCCAATGTTGTCTAAGAAGTGAGAGTCCCCCCCAAGGAGGGCCAGATGGCAGTGGAAGCCTAGGCCTGGTCCACACTACACAGTTAAATCGATTTAAACAGCGTTAAATCGATTTAATTCTGTACCCGTCCACACTACAAGGCACTTTAAGTCGATTTTAAGGGCTCTTAAAATCGATTTCTGTACTCCTCCCCAACGAGAGGAATAACCCTAAAATCGATATTACTATATCGATTTAGGGTTAGTGTGGACGGAAATCGAAGTTATTGGTCTCATTCCTTTAATGTAGCTACCCAGAGTGCACCGCTCCAGAAATCGATGGTAGCCTAGGAGCATGGACGCACACCACCGAATTAATGTGCCCTAGTGTGGACGCATAAAATCGATTTTATAATATCGGTTGTATAAAACCGGTGTTAGTAATTTCGATTTTATGCTGTAGTGTAGAAGTAGCCCTAGCCTGCTTAGCTGTATTTAATTTGTTGTGGCAATGCAGCAGTATTAATCAAGGTGCTCTCTCTGAAAACACATAGACTCAGAAGTTAGATGTGACGTTACTCGTGTCTCTTTGACCTCCCCATTTCCTCCTTGCCTGCACCTTTCACTTCACAAGTGTGAAAGATGGGCAGGCTCTGGAAGCAAAGCATGACACTAAGTACTATATTCACTGTAGAAAAGATCAGTGTGTCTCATGCCACTTCAATCATTCCCCAAGAGGGATTTCTATCCCAGAAACCAGCCTATCCAGCAGTAAATCCTCTTCCTTAATGCAAGTGTGCAAAAGTGGAATGTGGTGGTATTACTTGGCCATCACCTCTCTGACCATAACCTTGTATGCAAGACAAAGCTGATGGGGCACAGTGAAGTGAAATTTGCTTCTGGAAACACTTGTACATCAGAGGACATCCACTGCAGTCTCCTCTGTTCAGTCTGAGTTACTTGTGAAGCTCTTAGTTTACATTATCCTTGGCTGCAAACGTGGTAGAAAAAGTCCGCTTTTTAAAGAGGCAGTTGGACTTGCAGTGCACCGTTTTCAGGTAATCCCTAATAAAGGAAGTAGAGACTAACTAGTTTCAGCTCCCCATCTTAAGTTTTATGAAATCCTAATGTGTTTGAGCATCTAAACACTTTCACTGAATCACCTGTTTCTTTTGTGTTTTTTAGTTTACAAAACTGCATTTAAACCACTGCAGGAGGACAAGGAAGTGAAATTGAATATAAATAGGAAGCGAGAGTGACCAGATTAGTTTTGGTTTTTGTCTTTCACCTATTTTGGGACTAAGGTAAATAGATGGTGAAAATTTGAACTAGAATGTTCTTTCGTTTCCAATACTAAGTAACATAGATGTAGGGGATGGCTGCATTGCAGCTGGAAGGTGCGATGCCCATCATGCGTGGATGGACTTGCGCTAGCTGAGCTGGAGCTAGTGTGCTAAAAATGGCCTTGTGGATGTTGCGGCACTGATGGTGGCTTGGGCAGGCCACTCGAGATTGGACCCAGCGGGTCAGGCAGGCTGGGATTTGGGTGAGTAGCCTGAGCCACTGCCAATGCTGTGACAGCCACAGTGTGATTTTTAGTGCACTAGCTTGAGATGAACCGATGTGAGTCTATTTGTTGGGAACCCCACCTCCCAGCTACAGTGTAGACATACACAGGACAACAACATAAAAAAATTAAGGCTATCAGGGCTGCACATTGACGTTCCTACTCTAAGTAAGGTTTATGTCTCTTTCAACAAGATAATTTGTGCTTTGTGATGTAACTTTGAAGGGTTTTAAACTGTTTCACGCTGGCTTGCCACAAAAGCTGTTAGTTTGTGTGCAGTATTTTAAATGTGCAGATAAAGCAAGCGTTGGAGCTTTGATTTTTTTTTTCAAAGTATAGTTTCTGAATTTTTTTTTCTTTCAATGGTGACTTGCATCTTTGAAAGTCTTTGAAAAATAGGTATTAAATTAAAGCATGCACTAATGCAGCTACAGTGAGAGAGCTGTCAGAATTTCCATTAGACTGTGGAACCCACTTAAAGAAAATACCTGTTTTTAAAAAGTGATTGTTGTATGTCAGATTAGCAAGCACACCAATACCCTGAAGCTTGCTTAAATGGAAAAACTGGATAAAGAAATGTGTGTGTTAGATGTGGCTGTCCAGTAATCCAAAAGGTAAAAAGCAAAAGAAAATTGATGTGCTATGAAAGATACTTAAACTGGCTAGTTAACAGTCTGTGCTGCTTCAGAGTATATTGTTTTTTCAAAGAAGAGAAACTGACTCAAAATTTAACACAGTCTTTCCACACTGTTGCATCACTTCAGGGGCAGCTCTTTTGTAGACAAATACTATTCTGTCTGCAAAGTAGATTAGGATTTTTTTCTTTAAAAGCAGAGAACACAAAGAAATTGGGTAAATTTTACACTGTTCTGTTTGCCAATGTGTAGACCCTCTGTGATCAATCTGCCACATATAGAACCTTTTCTCTAAAGGTATTTACAACCAAATGAACCTCAGAGCAACTGCTCTCTTGTGAGAGGTTGGAAAAAGTGCATAGCAAAGAGATAAAGGAGGACAGAGCTTTCGGGAAACTCTAGGACTGCTGCTTCACGATATTGCCAGAACAGCACTGTGGAAGATCTGCACTGCCAAAAGTTAATGCCTATGTAATAAGTACAAGACTACAATGGAGATTACCTCATGGGCTGTGTGCTAGTTTCACTTCAGCAGAGCCTATTAAAAATTGCACAAGCCTCTTAAGTGACCCGTAAAAGGCTTTTTAACAGATTAGGGGAATGGGCTGCTTCCTTTGTGCTTGCTCTTGATGAATAAAGGAGACCCTGGTGGCCTTAATCTCAGTCAGAATCAAGTCTGGTGTTCCCCAGATCAGTCCTCAAGCAAAACCAAGGGTCTTGTGTGCTTCAGAATGTTCCAAAGGCGTTGGGGTTAAATATGTAGTATGAAAAATAAGTTTTAAAACAGCTTGAATAAAAATTCTTCTTTTCCATAGCTCATCTTTCACATTTGTCTTTTATGATGTATCCGTTTCAATAGTTCCCTGTTTGCCATCAGATCTTTCAAGGTAGAGAAGACTTATATTTTGAATGCAAGGTGGTTGTTTTTTGGTTGTGTACTCTTTGGGCCTCCTTTATCCATCCTAAAGAAATGAAAAAGGCACAAGCTTAATTTTATTTTTTCCTTTTGCAAGTCACTGTTAAACAAATGTCTGTTCCTCTTACTCCTTGTCTTGAAAGAGTATAGATGTTTTGGTGCTGCATGATTAAAAGGTTTCCAAGGTATATGGATTTTTTTCCTCTTCTTTTTAAAGCAATTGAAATTAATGGAAGTATAGTCCAGCAGTTTTGGATCAAATTGTCAAGAGCACTTAAGTCCTGTTGATTTTTTGGTGGGCCTTAAGCGCTCTTGAAATTTTTACCTTTCAGTGTCTATTTTGGAGGGAGATTGCAACAGTTTGTATCTCAATGATATATTTCCCAAATCATTAGCCCATAATCTTCCATTTTATTATTTGCTATTTAAATATATTTGAAATATCTCCATGTGCCTCTGGATTTACTCTTCACTCCTCCAGAAGATTTGCTGAGGGAATTTGAAATGGAGGGCTGAATTCTGTGGCACAGGCCTGCATCTAAAATTTACCTCAATAGTTCATGTCCCCCAGTTACACAAAGTAACAATTTCTGCTACTCATTCAGCAATAGGTTCCGTTGTATGCAAATGTACACTCTTATCCCTCATAAAACAAACAAACACAAAAAACCCCAAGGAGTCTGGTGGCACCTTAAAGACTAACAGATTTATTGGGGCATAAGCTTTCGCGAGTAAAAAACCCCACTTCTGCAGATGCATGGAGTAAAAATTACAGATGCAGGCATAAATATATTAACACGTGAAGAGAAGGGAGTTACCTCACAAGTGAAAAACCAGTGTGGCATGGCCAATTCAATCAGGGTGGATGTGGTCTTTTGAGGGTTTGTTATTTTGCAGGATGTTTAACCCTTTCTGGCCATGAGTCAGTGTCACAGCATATTGCGAAAAGAATTGCTTACATTCTCATTTTTACAATGTAATAAAATAACTGGAATGTAAATATTGTACTTCAGTTTCAGTGTATAGTATATTGAGCAGTATAAACAAGTCATTGTCTGTGTATGAAATTTTAGTTTATACTGACTTCACTAGTGCTTTTTATGTAGCCCGTTGTAAACTGAGGAAAATATCTAGATGAGTGGATATATCTCTTGGAAGACCTTTGCATTACCCCCCAGGTATGTATCCCTGGTTGAGAACCACTGCTCTGACTTGAGCTTTTAGATCTCTTGTTGGATTCTCCATTGTCTTCTGGTGAGATTTTCAAAAGCACCTATATGATTTAGGAACACAGATCCCATGGACTGTCAGTGGGACTTGTGCTTCTAGGTCATGTTGATGCATCAGAATTTTTTTAATATAATTTAAAAAAAATATTTTGGAGACAGCTGTAACTAGAAGTGGTTCTCAGGAAGAGACATGTTAGGTTTAGAATTCAGTATAGTGGTATCTCCTGCTATGTGTTGGAACACGTAATTGAAAAATGCAGGTATGTGAGTAGATGAAACTCAAACGAAAGTAACTTCCCTCCCTCATCATCTCCCTCCGCCTGCTGCGGCCAGAGTGAACAACAGAAGGTGAGAGTCCTGAACTTCTAATGCCCTTTAAAAGACCACACCAACGTAACTAGACCTATGTGCTATGGAAGTTTTATTGTAATTCTTGGTTTTACAGAATGGGTGTGCACAAATGTGATAGGACACACTGATATTTTAGCTTGCTGCAATTGTTGAGTTTTTTCCACCCCACCCCCAAGAGAAAATGCATAGCAGTTAACAGTGGACCCTGAAGCCTAGACAAACAATGAGGAACACTTTGAATGTAATTTAACATTTAAAATTAGTCAAATAAACCATCCCTTACTTGTAAGCAAGTCCCTTTGTTTTCAGTTTAAACCAGTTTTTTTTTTACTGGGTTTTACAAAAAGTATTCTTTTTTTTTTCTGATTTTTTCACCCTACTTTTGTGTCATTCAAATATTAAAAATAACTTATTTTATTAGAAGAATACAATATATTGCATGAAATATATATATTACAATAATACATTAGTCTGTGTGTATATGCACAGCTGCCTGTTGAAGTAAGGCTATATATTAGTCTAAAAGATACACACAATAAACAAACAGGCAAGCACACAAGCTCTGAAGTGTGTGCACATCTGAACGTAATGATGAATCTCACACCCACCACATACACATTTCAAGCTATTAGCAGATAATGATTTAAAGATTTGACACTAAAATGGGAAGAAAATGAAAATCTGTATCACAGTATGTTTCAGAACATAAGGAAGTAGTCACAAGTTAAAAAAAAAACCAGGAGAAAAGGATGAAGTTGAATGTATAAGCTGCAGATAGTGTGTCTCAGGCTTTGGCTACACTGGAGAGTTGCAGCGCTGGTGGTGGCTTTACAGCGCTGCAACTTACTCACCTTCCACACTTGCAAGGCACATACAGTGCTGTATCTCCCTGGCTACAGCGCTGCATGTACTCCACCTTTGCCTGGGGAATAACGACTGCAGCACTGGTGATGCAGTGCTGCTCTGCCAGTGTGGCCACCAAAAGCGCTGTTGCTGGCCTCCAGAGGTATTCGGAGGTATCCCAGAATGCCTGCTCAGCCACTCTGCTCATCAGTTCAAACTCTACTGCCCTGGCCTCAGGTGAACCCCCCTTTAAATGCCCCGGGAAGTTTAAAAATCCCCTTCCTGTTTGCGCAGCCAGGTGTGGAGTGCAATCAGTGAATCTTTCCAGATGACCATGCCTCCAGGCGCCAAACGAGCCCCAGCATGGAGCAATGGCGAGTTGCTGGACCTCATCAGTGTTTAGGGGGAGGAAGCGGTGTAGTCACAGCTGCGCTCCAGCCGTAGGAATTACGATACCTATGGGCAGATATCAAGGGCCATGCTGGAAAGGGGCCATTACCGGGACGCGGTGCAGTGCAGGGTTAAAGTGAAGGAGTTGCGGAGTGCCTATTGCAAAGTCCGTGAGGGGAACTGCCACTCTGGTGCTGCCCCCACGACCTGCCTTTTTTACAAAGAGCTGGATGCGATACTTGGGGGTGACCCCACCGCCAATCCGAGGACCACGATGGACACTTCAGAGCGGGGGGAGGAGGAGGGGGAGGAGGAAACTGAGAGTGAGGGTACTGGGGTGGGAGGGAGACACCCCGGAGTCCCAGGAGGCATGCAGCCAGGAGCTCTTCTCAAGCCAGGAGGAAGGTAGCCAGTCACAGCAGCTGGTTCTTGGTGAAGGACAAGCAGAGGAGCGGGTTCCCGGTAAGCGGCTTTTATTTTCAGGATGGAAATGTTTCGGGAGAGGAGGGAGGGTTAGGGCTGCATGCATGCATGCATACCTAGATGGGGAATAGCCCATTGATGAGGTCTATCACGTCGCGGTAATCGGCCTCGGTAATCTCTTCAAAAGTTTCAGCCAGAGCATGGGCAATGCGCTTGCGCAAGTTTATAGGGAGAGCCACTGTGGTCCTTGTCCCAGTCAGGCTAATGCTTCCGCGCCACTGTGCCGTGAGGTGTGGGGAACCATTGCTGCACACAGGCAAGCTGCATAGGGGCCAGGGCGGAATCAGCATTGCTGTAGAAGACCCTCCCGCTCTTCCCAGGCGACCTGCAGCAGCGAGATATCTTCCAGGATCAACTCCTGTGGAAAATGTTGGGAGAGTGTTCAGTGTAGGTGCCCCCTGCAGCTGTTTGCTTTCCCCAACGCACAGAAACCCCAGCACAGCTCTGAAGCAATCAGTCCCCCTTACTCACCATTTCAGGGCTCCTGTGGGTTATGTGCGCTCTATTTGGTATGGGAAAATTATGCTAAAGTGAAGACTGTAAACTCCTTCACTGTGTGGGAATAACTGTCTGAGATATAAACAATGCTGCCTCTGTTAACTGTTGCCTTTTTTTCCTTTCCACAAGTGACCTTGAGTTCTCAGCTGCCCATGTTAGCAGCTCAAAGACTCCAAAACCTGTGGAAGAAGCCGCAAAAAAGCAAAGACGACCTGCTGCAAACAGTTATGAATCACTCTGCCAGGGAGAATAGAAAAACTGCAGGACTGGAGGGAAAGGGAAAGCAGGATCCGCCAGAGAAACGCAGCGGCCAGGAAGAAAAGCACAAAGCAGCTGATAAGCATCCTGGTGCGCCAAGTGGACTCTATCCAGGCGCTTGTAGCCACGCAGGCAGAGCACTACCGTGCCGGCCTCCCCACCCTGTCCCAAAGCTCTTTCCCTTGTGCCCAAATGTCAGCTCCAAACCCCCTTCCCCAGCATCCAGGTTCTTACCTCCACCAGCTGCCTCCAACACCTGTACGTTCACCAACCAGCCCTGAGAACTACGACCCTTACCCTCTCCACTCAACCCCCATCACCATGCAGTATAGGCATCCTGAAGTGCAGCAGTCATTGCACAGCACTCCAGACAGGACATATTCAAACCTGTGACTGTACAGTTCCCCACCACCCACCCCTGCCCTTTTAGGTTTCCAAAATGTTGTGTGTCTGTCAATAAAGTTATTTTCTTTTCAATAAATGAATTCTTGGCTTTGAAAACAGTCTTTATTATTGCAGAAAGTCAAAGATACCTTAACTCAGGAAAGAAACAGGCACTGCACATCAGCTTAGGAAACACAGATTCCTACTAACATTGTAACCACTGCACTTCACTCCCGTGCAAGGCACCAAACATTACTGTTGGTTTTCAGCCTCAAATTCCTCCCTCAGGCATCCCTGATCCTTGAAGCCCTGTGCTGGGCCTCTCTAGTAGCCCTGCTCTCTGGCTGTGCAAATTCAGCCTCCAGGCGTTGAACCTCAGAGGTTCATGCCTGACTGAATGTTTCACCCTTCCCTTCACAAATATTATGGAGGGTACAGCACGCGGATATAACCGCAGGGATGCTGCTTTTCCCCCAATTCTAGCTTCCCCTACAGAGATCGCCAGCGCCCTTTTAAACGGCCAAAAGCACACTCCACAGTCATTCTGCACCGGCTCAGCCTGTAGTTGAACCGGTCCTTGCTCCTGTCAAGCTTCCCTGTATACGGTTTCATGAGCCAAGGTATTAATGGGTAAGAGGGGTCTCCAAGGATCACAATGGGCATTTCGACGTCCCCTACTGTGATCTTCCGAACTGGGGAAAAAAGTCCCAGCCTGCAGGTTCCTGAGCAGGCCAGTGTTCCGAAAGATGCGTGCATCATGCACCTTTCCAGGCCAGCCTGTGTTGATGTCACCTCCAGCTGGTCCCTGCGAGCGGCTCCCCATCCCTGCTGCTGCTGCTCCTGGCAGAGGTGTGGCCAGGCAGCTCTGCAAGTGGGCACACTGCCTTTGTCTGCAGGCATTGGCTGCAGTTCCTGGCCATTGGGGTGGGAGCCGCATAGTCAGCACTTGGGGAGAAGGTACTGAGGCAACATGCCTGCAGAGAGCTGCCTGGCCATGCCTCCGACCGCAGCGGGAGGGATGGGGAGTTGCTGGAGCTGAGCGCCCGCACCCCCCACATCCGGCAACCCAAGCCCCCTCCCAGAGTGCACCCTGCAGCCCCTCCCACACCCCAGCCCCCTTTTGGCCCCACGCCAACTGCACTATAAACTAGACTTTCAGTGCAGATCAGAAATGCCAGGTTATAAAGCTTGCTGGGTGGTGAAGCTCTGGATAAAAAAGTTTTTATTGTAATCGTTTTTGCACTGATTTTTCACCTGTTTTTGTTATAAAACTAGGCAAATATCTAGATGGAAAAAAATCTAGGGAAAAATTAAATAAAATTAAAACTGAAAACAAAGGGCCCTACCTGTAAGCTACGTTCCTAGCTGGGAAGGAGAGGAGAATACTGAAGACGTGTTTAATACAAGGCATTCCAATATAGACTGAAATGATCTGATTCTTTTCTTCTCCATCTTATCTCTTAATGGCTTTGCCTTGTTTTTATCATTTCTGCAGATGAACTTGTTGAGGAAGGGGTGTAAGTTGTGCAATCAACCCCTTTCTGCCTCTTTCCCCCACCTTCATATGTTCCAAGGCCAGAAGGGACCATTGGGATCATCTAGTCTGACGTCCTGTGTGACACATGCCAGAGAACTTCCCACAATAATTCCTAGAACAGACCTTCTTTTAGGAAAATATCTAGTCTTGATTTAAAAACCATCACTACAACCCTTGGCAAATTGTTCCAATGGTTAATTACTCTGTGTTTAAAAATTAATGCTTTATTTTCAGTCTGAATGTATCTAGCTTCAACTTCCAGCCATTGGATCATGTTGTACCTTTCTCTGCTAGATTGAAAAGCGCATTATTAAATATCAAGTATCAGAGGGGTAGCCGTGTTAATCTGGATCTGTAAAAGCAGCAAAGAATCCTGTGGCACCTTATAGACTAACAGACGTTTTGGAGCATGAGCTTTCGTGGGTGAATACTCACTTCCTCAGATGCATGTAGTTGAAATTTCCAGGGGCAGGTATATATATGCTAGCAAGCAAGCTAGAGGTAACGAGGTCAGTTCAATCAGGGAGGATGAGGCCCTGTTCTAGCAGTTGAGGTGTGAAAACCAAGAGAGGAGAAACCAACAGGACTCCACTGGCCATAACATACAGCCCCCAGCTAAAACCTCTCCAATGCATCATCAAGGATCTACAACCCATCCTGGACAATGATCCCACACTTTCACAGGCCTTGGGTGGCAGGGCAGTCCTTGCCCACAGACAACCTGCCAACCTGAAACATATTCTCACCAGTAACTGCACACCGCACCATAATAACTCTAGCTCAGGAACCAATCCATGCAACAAACCTCGATGTCAACTCTGCCCACATATCTGCACCAGCGACACCATCACAGGACCTAACCAGATCAGCCACACCATCACTGGTTCATTCACCTGCACCTGCACATCCACCAATGTAATATATGCCATCATATGCCAGCAATGTCCCTCTGCTATGTACATCGGCCAAACTGAACAGTCTCTACGGAAAAGGATAACTGGACACAAATCAGACATTAGGAATGGCAATATACAAAAACCTGTAGGAGAGCACTTCAACCTCCCTGGCCACACTATAGCAGACCTTAAGGTGGCCATCCTGCAGCAAAAAAACTTCAGGACCAGACTTCAAAGAGAAACTGCTGAGCTTCAGTTCATCTGCAAATTTGACACCATCAGCTCAGGATTGAACAAAGACTGTGAATGGCTTGCCAACTACAGAACCAGTTTCTCCTCTCTTGGTTTTCACACCTCAACTGCTAGAACAGGGCCTCATCCTCCCTGATTGAACTGACCTCGTTATCTCTAGCTTGCTTGCTAGCATGTATATACCTGCCCCTGGAAATTTCCACTACATGCATCTGAGGAAGTGGGTATTCACCCACGAAAGCTCATGCTCCAAAACGTCTGTTAGTCTATAAGGTGCCACAGGATTCTTTGCTGCCATTATTAAATATTTGTCCCCCATGTAGTTACTTAGACTGTAATCAAGTCACCCTTTAACTTTCACTTTAAGCCAAATAGATTGCGCTGTTTGAGTCTACCACTATAAGGCTGGTTTTCTAATTCTTTGATCAGTCTCATGGCTCTTCCCTGAGCCTTCTCCAACTGTGAGCACCAGAACTGGACAGTGTTCAGCAGCAGTGGTACCAGTGCCATATATAGAGGTAAAATCTTTCTACTCCTATTCGAGATTCCCCTGTTTATGTATTCCAAGATAGCATTAGCTCTGTTGGCTACAGCGTCACACTGGGAACTCATGTTCAGCTGTTATCCACCACTTCCTTCAAGTTTTTATCCTGGGAAGCAGTGACTCGGAAAGAGTCGCCCATCCCATAAGTATAACCTTTGTTCCTAGAATTGGTACGACAGTAGCTTTCTTCCAGTCTTTTGGAACTTCTCCAGAGTTCCAAGACTTATTGATGATCAACGTTAAAATCCGATGATGTGGCTGCCACTGCAGAGGTGGTAAGGGTGAGTGGGGAATTCAAGGACAGTGCTAAACAGAATGCTTCTCTCTCACCCCTTTGGCTCAGCTGACACTTTTTAGAAACCTTTGAAAAACACTGGTAATAATGAATTGAGGATTACTGCATTTAGTGTGAATTAAATGATTGGCTATCTTAATGGCCTAGGTGAAGGCAGTTATCCCCAGCCTATCATTAAACTCCAGAAAATTCCCAGCCCCAGAGTAACCTGAAAATAAACTAGTTGATGGATGTGCATGTGTGGATTCTTTTTTGTTCTCAACTGGTATGTGCATGGCACTTGTAGAGAAGGCATATCTTGTACTTCAGCTATTTATATTGAGTAATTTTTAGTATTCCATTCATCTTTTTTTTTTTGTAATTAGAAGCAATTATTCTAAAATGTTAACGCCTTATAGCTATTTCTCTTCCTCTGGGTATGTTAATTATGAAGAACAATGGTGGTGTTGTCTTTCACACATGAAAAATCCAGTTTTCATCTCCAGCTCTCCCACCTAAAGTTTTAATCTTTGGAATCTAAACAATTCCACAACAACTAATTATCTTTCAAATGGAGGATCATGATTTCTAGTAATGGGGAGCAACTGAACTCTTCAGAAACAAAAAAATCCTGTGGATAATAAGTAAAGAGAAGAGAATACAGGGAAATATGGTACATAAGCAGAAGCATCTCTGAGACTATTCTATTTGAAGTTTTCTGTAAGGTTCTTTAACCTATGCCTTCAGTAAGTGTTTTATGTTTCAGTAATCTACTGTAATTATCAGTTTAAAGCAGGCAAATTCACATTACTTTTAGGTTTCTCTCTCTGTCACTGTTTTGTGATGTGAAGAAATTAGAGAACCCTATTCTAAATTTGTATAGATCTGTTTATTTTCATGGCAGAATTCTCTTTTCAAAATGAAGTGCTGGGCCATGCAACACATCAGAGGGAATACCAGTGACTATTTTGGGATGACTTTTAAAACTAATATAAATTAGTCAAAAGAAATTGCCTGTTTGGTGTCCAGGTGAGATTTCACCTGCCTGTTTCCATATGCAAAGACTGATTGGCTGGTTAAGTTCTTGGTGTGAGCCCAAAAACCCATAAAAATTCACGTAACTCCCAAGCCAGTCTCTGGTTTGAGGAGGAGGATGTGTGCATATGTAAAGCTGTTTGTTTGCAATGGCCATGATACAGTAGATGTATATACCCGGTGTAATGGAACCAGTGTAATTTTTACTAATTTTAAGCTATTAGATAAATTATTCAGTGGTTCTGAACAACTTTTATCGTAAAAGGATATGACTTATGTTTTCCCATTGCAAGCCACTTTATGTGAATGAAAGTATTGTGTGCCAGGACTACTACTTTCATTAACTGAAACTGTGAGCCTGACAGTTCTTCATGTGCTGCAACTTTCCCTTTTTTTGCTGTAATAACCAACTAGATTTACCTATAACGTGTGTGCGTGCTCGCTCTGCCTCTCTGTCACAACATACACTTGCTGTTCTGGGGAGTGGATGGGTCTAGGCAACTGGTAATGGGATACAGTGTTGGTTAGAATCCAGCACACACTGATAGTGGCAAAGGTATTGCTCTTTGTGACCTGTTACAAAATGTGTTTGTGAGAAGTTGGACTGTAGTGGAAACTAGACACTTGTCCACTTCGCTGATCTGTCAAAACTGGTATGTATTTGTCCATCTTGGAGTGTGAGTAAGAAGGCCAAGGGTTGAATGAGTTATGCAGACTGACCTGTTCCTTCGGGTGAAGTTTGGGGCAGGTGTGTGGGGAAGCCTGCATTGCCTGCTGTACCTGTTCTGTGATGCTTACATTAGCACTAAATTCACTGAACCTCCCATGTGCCTGTGGCCCCCTCTGCCCCCCTGCATTCTGTAGGAAGACCCATTGATTTCAATGGAGTTACTCTAGGTTTACACCTGTGACTGAGATCAGAATTTGACCTGTAGTTTCCAGTTCATGGAGAGCTGGTGCCGTGATATCTTTGGAAAAGACAGATCTGTCCTAAATAGAAGATATGCTGATATCCAGTCTTTTGGATGTGTTGGAAATTTGCAACTGTTCCAACTTTCAGAGGAATCTGATACTGATAAAAATGATTTTGAATGTTTATTTTATAGTGTTAGTGAAAGATGAGATTGACAGCTTTGGAGAGTGAAGTCATCCATTGGTCTTCAAAAAATGTAGTGTGTGGGCACCGAAAATGTAAACATCATTCCGTGCTGTGCTTATTTCATAATTGCTTTCTGCAACATTCCTTGCTCTTTCCTATGGCGCATCTAGTGATGGTTGGAGAATACTGGACTAGATGGACTTCTGGTTTGATCCAGTATTGCAATTCATCTGTACTCACGCGTGTGTACACACGCTCCACCAATGTGCTTCCGCCTGATTTGGAAAGATAGTCTTCAGGGCTGAGAGGGTAGTTCAGTTTCCTGGTGCTTTGTTGTTGGTTGTTATGGGAGCGCCCACAATGTGATAAATACTGTCCACAGGAAATGGCAAGTTTCCAATGATAGGCCAGTAATATGAAAGCTAAGAGTGGGGAAAGAGAGAGCATATACTTTTTTAAAATCTTTGTGTACTTATGAACTATCCACACTCCCATCCTCCTGAGATCATTGTTACTAAGTAGATGTCATGTCAGAAGTGGATTTTGAGGGGGTATTTGAGAGGTGGGAGTGGTAGGGAGTTGCTTTACAGATCAGTTTAGGGAGGGCCTTCCATGTATATGGGTGGCTTTGGTGGAAGGGGCAAAAATTGTTGAGGGAGAAGTAGTTAGAGGACTGGCTAATGCCAGCATCATTGGTAGAATGGGTAAGAGGAGCAGATAAGTAAAGGGCTGTGAGTGTTGACAAACTTCAATTTGATGGCAGTGGCAAGGGGGGTCACTGGTGTAGGGATTTGAAGAGGGGGTGACAGAACAGGCAAAAAGCTGATCTTAGAAGCTGCATTTTGCTGGGCTGAGGTGGAAGGTGCGGGGAAGGCCAGAGAAAAGGAGCTTGCAATAATTGAATCAGGAGATGACAAAGGCCTGAGAAAGAACTTCAGCAGTGTGTGCAGAAAGTAAAGTTTATATTTTAGAAACGTGTGAAGAAAGAAAAGTACAAGTAGTGCTGGTCAGAAAATGTCAACTTTTCCTTCAGTGGGGGTGTGAGATTCACATGTGCAAAAGCTTTTAATGGAAACTTTGCAGGTTTTTTAAAACATCAGCCATTTCTAATTAGCAAGATCTAGACACCTTCTAGATGTGTGGGGTTGGGCAGAGGGTGGGGACAAAAGTGACCCACAGTTTGTATGGACCTGCATGACACAGAATGGTGGAGCTGTCAGCAGTAGTGGAAAGCTGGACTGAGATCACCTGTCTGGAAATCTTTTCCTTTGGGCAGGTCTACACTACAAACTTGCACTGATGCAGCTGTGCCGCGGTAGCACTTCTGGTGAAGATGCTCTAACCTGACAAGAGAGAGCTCTCCCATCAACTTAATACCTCTACCTCTAGGAGAGGTGGTAGCTATGTTGGTGGGAGAAGCTCTTCTGCCGACATAGTGCTGGATACTAGTGGGGGACCTGGCCCTTGAAACTTTGATCAGGCCCTATGTCCTGCTGTGTTCAGAGTGTGTCAGGGTATTTTATTTACTGTGGCATCTTTTGTAGGAGAGATTTATCAGCAAATTGAGGGACTAGAGATTTTGGGAGGCTTAGTTAACTGGTGAGATTTGTTTAATTTGCCTGATGGTAATGTGTTTAAATTTTGTGAGGTGGTGGAAGCCATAAAAAATTAACTCTATAAAGGCATGGCCTGTGTGAAACACATCAGATGGTAACAATTTTCAGTCTACTAAAAATCTTGAGTAAGATTTGAACTGGTGAACTATAGATTAAAGGTAAATTGCAAGGAAATGGGTATGTTCTCTTCCTCTTCCCCCCCAATTTTTATTTTGCAGCTGTGACTTTTCAAGAGTCTGAATAGTGATGAGATTGTTAATGTTTCAATTTTTAGAATAAAAACACCTTTATTGTAAAGTCTGCTAGTTTTGTATTTGTTCATAGCCTTGTTGGGTGTAGGCCTAAACTAACAGCCAAACAACTGAGAAGCAAAAGAGGTTTTTTTTTTAGTTGTGGAATGTGGCCAGAATTTGGGCAGAGGTCTAGACTGGCTCTCCTGGGTATGAAATGGCATTGGAAATCTTGTGGATAACCCTATTATAAACCATTTTGTGGCTATAAAATTCATGCTTTGAAAGATAGGCCTAATTGGGAACTTACTTTCAAGCACCGAAGAGTAATCAGCCAGTCAGGAATTAAGTTTACCAAGTGTTTTTATTTGCTTTCGATTCTGTTGGAAGGGAATGTGAGCCTCAAAGTGGTAATAAAAGTTTTATGTAATATATGTGGGTGTTTTTTGCCAAGCTATAACTAGACAGAGAACTTCTCATTTGTTTAAATATCAATCCAGAACAAATGCCACAACAGGAATGCAGTGCTGCTTCTTGGTTTTAAAAATCATAATTCAGTGCTGCTTGTGAAGGAGACTAGGAATACATTAGGGAGAGGAGAGAGACCGCTCCCTATCTTTTAATTAATTACAAATTCTGTTCACCCAGTGAAGGCCTCTGGAATGAACCATTTAACTGTCAAGGGTGTTCCAGGCTGTACAGGTACAGAATTTGCTATACCAGATGAAATACAGTCCGTCTGCTTTACCTAAAATACAAGTGTGCAATGATGGTTTCCCTGAAACAGAAATTATACGATAAAAGGATATCTTGTTAGGTGTGGATTCTCTGGTATTCAAGTCAAAGAACAAAGATGTGAAATAGATTCATCCCTGGATTTGAAGTTATCTTTGCTTTCATGAAAGCCCAGTGCGGGATCCATTGTCCAAAAATCAGAGAACTAGCCACATCCTCTCAGATGTTTGACTATGCACAACAGAATGGTTTCCTCTCCTATGGAACATAATTGGACATTAGCAGGAGTGTGTAAATACTTGTATAGTACCTGCCATCTAAGGATTTCAGATCACTTTACAGGCACTCACTACTTAAAACAATAGGGCTCAGACCCGGAGTCCCAACTTGACTCGTTTGGATCCTCCAGCCCTGCAGGGTCCTGGGACCAATCCCTGACTTAGCGCAATTGCATTGTAGACAGAATGGGGGTTAGGCGGGTTCAAGCATAGGCTTATGTGGCAGTGTAGACGTACCAATAAAGGTCTCCCATCTAAGTACAGATCTGTCTTGACCCTGTTTTGGTTGAGGCCTGACAAGAATTCAGTGCATAACTGTCTGGGTGTGAGGGGGAAAGTGTAAACTGTGGCCCAAAGAATGTGCGAAGGGCATTTGTGAATTCAGGCAAGATAAAGTGGATTGTTTGCCCCAGAACCCATGCTGTGAAGTGCAGGCTTCCCATTTATTTCCCTAACAGCACCCCCTGCTCTCCAGAGGGGAGTCATGAGGCTCTGTGTCAGTGTGAGCCATATGCAGGTTAAAATATGATTACAAGCGGAGAAGTGACTGTAGGAATTTAGATTGTGGAGTTCTATGTTTAGTCTTACTCAGTGTCTTCCAGCTCAAATGTTCTCTGTTAAAGTCAAGCGGTGACCTTTCTAACTGTGTCAGTACCACAGACTCATCTCCGTAGGATCTGAAAACACAGCTAAATTCTACCTTTGATGCCTTCACCAGTAATAAAGAATCTGCTTGTATGTGAGAGAGCTGAATTCCCAGTAAGATTTACTTTCCAGAGCACTGGTAATTTTCCTTTCTGTCATGGAAGCTCCTGTTTAAAGCTAACATACAGCTGAGCAGGTGAACCCAGAGTGGGAGAAGGCAAAAAGACTTCAGGTGGGGACCTCTGGACCAATTTTCAGTTTCCATTGGGCTACTGCCACCTCGATTGTATTTCTGAGGGGTGGCCAATTTCTCTCTCTCTCTCTCTCTCTCTCTCTCTCTCTCTCTCTCTCTCTGTGGGTCAGCATATGTCTCCTCTAACCAAGCTTGCATTGGTGTGAAACAGAGCCCCCTCCCCCCCATCTGAAAAAAAACCCTTGTTTTCCATAAATGTGGTTTGTCACCAAAAGCTGGTTTCTTTAAAGGGTAAAGATGAAGACCCTGTAATTTCAATATGAGAATATTGACACTCCCTTCCTCAATAAATACTTTTGTGAAGAAGTTCTGATGTCACATTTTTTTCACACATTTGTTTGGGTCCCTCATCCCAAATGGTGTTTGGCCGTGATGCCCTTAATCCTGCACAATTGCTGTCTTTCTTCTGTGGGGCAAGCCTTCTCACTTCTTGCTGTGCACACACAACCAGGAACAACCTTGGCAGCATCACAAAACCAAACATCTGGGCGGCACAGAGGAAGGTGGTCCAGATTAAAGCTGCACTCAGTACCCTAGAGTCCTTGTTGATTGTACCCTTCTGTAAGCAAATGCCTGGCATTGCTAAAATAGTTCATTGGTTACTCTTGGTATGGGAACAGTGGGAGGGTTGATCCTTGGACTTTGAAGCATTTGGGCTTCTTGCCCAATCTCTCTTCTGGAAGTATGAAATTAATACAGGGCTAGAAGTTTGTCCTGTGTACAAATCTGTCTTGAACCAATACTAGATAGTGTAAACTTTAATGGGAAGAGAGAATGTTTTGGATTTTGACTGCAGCTGCTTAAACAGGGGCTCTTATATTGGGGTATGTGAGAGGCATCGTGTGTGCGGGGGGTGGGTGGGTGGGTGGGTACAATGCTAACAGAGGTTCACTTGGCCGGGCCTCTTCTGTTTTACTTACTCTGTCACTTCAGACACCATAGTTGTTCGGAATAGGAATTCCCTCTGTCAGCTTGTGCTGCTGCAAAATCCTTCTAATCTTTTTCACCGTCACCCTCCTGTCTTTGAAAATCAAATTCACAACTTGAGCACTTCCGTTTCACAGAGCAAGTAGGAATTTAAGCTGGGAAGAAATAAAGAATTGACAAATATGGCAAGAAATGCAGGGGGATTTGTTATGAAAAGTGAATGGATTTGCATGTTAATCTTGATAGTTTTTAGAAGCCTTCATAAGTATGAGGAGACCATCACTAACTGTTGGAGATTCTTCTCTGAGCAAACTGGATTCACTGACATACACTCACATAAAAAGAAATTTTTAAGACCAGAAGGGATCGTCCAGTAACTTTTATGCCTGCTTCAAGCCCGTATCAAATTCAACCTCTCTCTCAGGGATGTATCGGTGTTTTGGAATTTGATTCTGTGCTGTTGACTTCCTTTTAATTTATATCAAGTTTGTATCTTAACTCTCATTTCTAGACTTGCTGCACTGCTTCAATTCTGTGTATTGCTGTTTTAGAAATTGGAGACTGACGGAGAGCGGATACGTTTAGGACTTAGCGTTGCAACCATCCAGCTTGTGCCAATTTTTTGTGTGTGTGCTGAACACTTCCACTGTAATTGGCTAGTAGCAAAACTAGTTCAGTGCAGCAGCATTAAGAGTGCTGTGGGTAAACCAAACCTCGTGTTAGAGATAATACAAATTTCTAAATAAGTATTCTGATCCCCATACTCTGGCATCATCTCATGCAAAGGGCTCCTAGCTTTACTGCCTTGGCTAGATAGCTGGTATCATGGTATAATCCCCCACTCTGAACCTTAGCGTCCAAAAGATAGGGTACCAGCATGAATTCCTCAAAGCTCAATTACCAGCTTAGTACTTGTAGCGCTGCCACCAACCAGGAATTCCAGTGCCTGGTACACTCTGGTCCCCCTAAAACCTTTCCTGGGGACCCCCAAGACCCAGTCCCTCTGGATCTTAACACAAGGAAAGTGAACCCTTTCCCTCACCGTTTCCTCTCCCAGGCTTCCCCTCCCTGGGTTACCCTGGAAGATCACTGTGATTCAAACTCCTTGAATCTTAAAACAGGGAGGAAAATTCACCTTCCCCCCTCCTTCTCTCTCCCCTTCCCAGACTCTCCCTGAGAGAGAAAGTAATCCTAACACAGAGAGAAATTTAACCTTTCTCTCCCCCTTCCCTCCTTTCTCCCCACCAATTCCCTGGTGAATCCAGACCCAGTCCCCTGGGGTCTCACCAGAATAAAAAACCAATCAGGTTCTTAAACAAGAAAAGCTTTTAATTAAAGGAAGAAAAAACAGTAAAAATTATCTTTGTAAATTTAAGATGGAATATGTTACAGGGGCTTTCAGCTATAGACACTGGGAATACTCTCCCAGCCTAAGTGTACAAGTACAAATTAAAATGCTCCCAGCCAAATACACATTTGAACTCCTTCCAGCCAAATACACATTTGCAAATAAAGAAAACAAACACAAGCCTAACTCGCCTTATCTACCTAGTACTTATTATTCTGAGCACATAAGAGCCTGTATCAGAGAGATTGGAGAGAAACCTGGTTGCACATCTGGTTGCTCTTAGAACTCAGAGAGAACAACAACCAACACTAACAGCACACACACAAACTTCTCTCCCTCAAGATTTGAAAGTATCCTGTCCCCTGATTGGTCCTCTGGTCAGGTGACAGCCAGGCTCACTGATCTTGTTAACCCTTTACAGGCAAAAGAGATATGAAGTACTTCTGTTCTATTAACTCTTACTTATCTGTTTATGACAGCTGGCAACATCGGTTCTTCATCAAGCCAGATAGTAATTTTGAGGTGGTAGTGCTGGGATCAGAGGAAAAGGGATTGACATTTCCTTTCATCTTTAGAGAAGTGCCCTATTTTGCTTTTAAATTTGAATTAAGTCATCCTCAGAATGTACCATATGGCATTCCTGGTGAAACTAGCAGATGTTTCTCTAATTGTGTGTATTTTTATTTATTTTGCTTTGTTGAATGGCTCTTCTTTGTTTCTTTCCACGTGTCCTGTCTGCAGAGGGCTGTCGGCAACAACAGCTCTGGTATTGCAGGTTATTGGTGTGAATTTCTAAATGTGTATATTAAAATTCATGTCAAACTGGATGAAGGAGCTGCTTGGGATGTGGATCTGAAGCATCCTTTTGAGAGAGTGCAGTAACTGGATCACAGATCCTGGGTCCAGGCTCCCAATCCAAGATATTCTCCTTTGTGTGGCTGTCTCTGTTGGCCTCTGCAAACTTGGTTTCTTAATATATATCGGAGTCTTCCACCCTTCTCCTGCTTTTTGTGTGTGGTGAATTTAATCTCTTTTCATAACTCTGCATCACTTTATATTCTAGAGGAATGTTCTGAGGGGATGGGGATTTTTTTTGCACATACGCAATTGCTTCTTTTTGTCTTCACCTTGCCAGTCTAATTGTTTGTTCATTCTGGTATGAACCCATGAACTGCTGTTCCAGCTTAGTAAGGTAGAGCAGACATGATGATGATGATGATAATAGACTGCTTTAGATAGGCAGGCATTCACATAAGAGCCCAAGTACATGCTCCAGCATCATTTAGCAGTCTGTCATGCAGGAAATAAATAACTGCGACCATAAATTGTTTCTTCTGTTTTGTGTGTTTTTTAAAGGATGCAATATGTAGAGAAAGTGAGGAGGTGCCCTCTGTTAGGAAGGACTCAGCCCTTCATCTTTCTGAGATACATAAGATGAATTTCATACAGGTTTTAGGAAACCCAGTGGTCAAGGGTGTTTTGTTGTTTTTAAGTATGTGCTAGAGCTGTACATGTACAACCCTAACGTGTGTAAATCAGGGATTATTTTTGAGCATGCACCATACCAATGACTTGTGCACAGTGCATGTTGTATATGCAGCTTGGATATGCACACCTGTAATTAACATCGGTCAAGGTGCTTGATGACTATGTACAGACACTGGGGAACCCATAGCACTTCCTGCAAATGTAGGGCTTTGAATGGTATCCTTGGCCAGATCTTCCTCTGTCTCTGCTATGGCTGTGCTAGTTGATTTGCTGCCTCCCGCTATTTCAAGATGGCTGCATTTCGTTGTTTTTTAAGCATGTGTTAGAGCTGTATATGTACATGGAGGGCTGGGGGGAAGTGTTGCTATTGTACCACTTCATACCTATTAACTTCAGCGGGACCATTCTGCTTTAACAGGCCCTTTTTAAGGTAAAATATTCATGTGCAATAAAGACTGGTTTGATTATTGACTTTATGTCAAAAACCACAGATATTGCTCATTATACAAATATGTACTAGAGCAATGCAAGAGTTGCACTGAGACCCAGCAGGAACAGGACAAGCATAATGTGTTTTAAAAAAGGGGAGGGGAAAAAAGAAAAGGAATGTTTACTAATAACTTACCTGATACGTACCTTTGTGAGGAAGCGCTTCCAAACCAGATTGGTAACTAGACTGGTGGAAAACTTTGATTTGATTTGATTTGATTGACGGTTCATGGCAGAAGCTTCTTATTTTCAATCTAGCATTCACTGTTGGTGTATTTGGAAGCTGCAAGTTTCATTCTTTTTGCTACATTTAGATTGTTTGGAAGAAAAGTTATTTTTAGAATACCAGCTAGTGGAATCATAGAACAGTGTGAGACTGGTGTCCTGCAGCCATAATGGAGAAACAAAGCTTGCAGAGTGAGTGTGTGTGCACCTTGTGTTTTTTAAATCTAAATGATTTGAGTGCCAGTCCTGGTTAGAACCAACCAAAGTTTAATCCAAAAGTATTAATGTGATTTGGGTAGTATGTCCTCTAACATAATGTGATCTTCTTCTCTAAGGAAAAAGTCTAGCCATGTTCAGTGGGAGGAGTGTGTAGAGGAGATGGAAAGAAACACTGGCAGTACTGAGATAAAATTTATACCATTTTAGATAATAACACTGGAGTGGGTTACCTAGGGAGGTGGTGGCATCTTCTTCCTTGGAGGTTTTTAAGGTCAGGCTGGACAAAACCCTAGCTGGGATGATTTAGTTGGGGATTGGTCCTGCTTTGAGCAGCAAGTTGGACTGGATGGCCTCCTGAGGTCACTTCCAACCCTGATATTCTATGAATAGGAATCCCATCCAAAACTGGTGTTCAGAGTTCAGTCCTGAAACTCTCCACTGTCATCTTATCTGCCCCCGAAATGCCGTATCCTTCTTTTATTGTGTTTAATATTGGGTCTAGGAAAGGTAGCCACTGGGTCTGAATTTGTTTAATGTGATGTGCTTGGAATGGGGTGAATGTTCTAGCTGAGGTTCTAGCTGAGGCCATCGAGGTAGGCCAGGCTTCAAGTGATGTTGCCGCACTCGGGAAGGTGTACACCACTGGATGAGTGGTGTATACACAGGAGAGATGATGGAGTGCTGAAAAAGGGTCTGTTTCCATCTTCCCTGCAGTGAAGAGATGATGTGGGAGGTCACAGCTGATCACACAGGGTTCTGAGAGAGTAGTAGTTTTTCTCAAATCATGTTACAAAAGAAGGATGTAGTATGTTCTTGCCTTACCATCCTTAGTGGAACCCCCTCCCCTCCATCCCTACGCTAGTTCTGCATGTAAAACTAACTTCCAGGGCTAATCAACTCAATACTGATTCATTTTATCTGCTGTCTGTCTTCTGTTTAGATTGTAAATTTGTTGGGACAGAGACTTTCTTTCTAGGTGTTTGTACAGTGCTTAGCCCTTTGAGGCTTCTAGGTGCAATCATAGTACAAAGAAGAAGAATCTTGTATGCAGTTTCTTGTAACTAATTCTTGATAAAGGTACTGTAGTTTGTAGCTGGTCCCAACCCTTGCACTTGGCACTTTTCTTGCCTGCCTAATCTACGCCATTTTAAATGGAGATTGTGAGAGACTGAAAACACACTGGACTCTGTGGAAGAAAAGTGGGCTTGGATGTCTGATTAATATCCAAGACTTGACTCTGTTTCAGACAGAGCTAAAATTAAATGCTGTCCTCTGCAGAAGAGGGGGAAACTCACACAACTGAAACATTCAAATAACAGTGTTTAAGGGCATATTCTCACAGCTGTTAGGGGCCCACAGGGATATGCTACAAACGCAGGAGGAAGTGACAGTCTTATCCTTGTGTTGCCCTTCACAACAAGGGGAAAGCTGTACTTGGAGTGTTTTGGGTGCAGGGAGTGACTGGGCAACTTTTTATAGACCAAGAACTTGCATCATTTCCTGTTATAGTTACAGTACTTTTATTGCGGAAGTTCCCATGACGAGTTTGGTGCTTTCAGAAGATGTGAACAGAGAGCCCCTTCCCTAGAGAGCTTAAATCTAATTAGATATAACACGCAAGTAGAACTTTTGAGGTCATTCAGATACACGGTACATCTTTAAAATAAGACCAGACTTGCTTCTCATCCCTACATCTTCCACTTCTCTGTCGAGATGCCCTAGCCAACCTGGTTAGCCGTTGGTGTATTCAAATGTGCCTTTCTCTCACCTTGCTCACTGAAAGAGCATGTAAAGCTTGAAAATCATGTCCAGTAGAGTTTAAAGGCAGTTCCAGCCAAGATCCCACCTGTGCAAGAGGTGGTTTGCGTTGACGATCCTATCTCTGGAGTTCTGTGTGTATATGGTGGGATAGTGGGGTGGGGGGAGAGAGGGGCAAAACAGTGGTCAATCAAAACCCCCCTCAAATGAGTGAACTCTTTTTTAAAGTCAATCAATAATCTTTGAAGGTACTTTTAATGTTGGAGGTGCAGGCACATAGCCATCCTGCCCTTTCTGGGTCCTAATGGTGCCTACTGTTTCCTTCCCCTGCTGGGGCAGGGACTTCCCATGTGACCAGGTGTGTTTGCTTTGGAAAGCTCCAGAAGATACCATATAGTAGAGATTGCAGGCTCCATGCAGAGGAGCCAAATAAGTCCAAATTAAGTCTCCTTAAATTGTTAGCATAAAATAAGAAGTGGATTGTGTATGTTCTAAACTAGTAGCTACAATTTTCTAGTGCTGGAATTGTGCACAGGATATTGCAAAATGCAGGAATTCCATACCCTACAAACCTTACAAGTCCTGTATGATCCATGGAGCAGTTGTTCAGTCCTGGGAAGGCTTGGAAACCTTGTGGATGAGCTCAGCTTAGGAAGTGTCATGAAAAATGAATTTTGCAGAAGGATTTGGGGGAGATGAAGGGCTCTTTCTCACATGCAAAGAGTGAAGCGGTATGTGGAGAGATGGGTATTTAAGATAAGGAGGTGAGTGGGGTGGGGAAATGTAAGAGGAAGTGAAAGTAAAAATGTAGGCAGATGTGGAATGCCTGGGCAGAATATTGAAGGTGAGGACAAAGTGCTGAAAATTGAAGGAGAAGAAAAGCAAATGAAGGGATTTAAAGAGGAAATCGGTTGGGGGCGGGATCGGACTCTCTCTCTCTCTCAATTTGTATAAAAAGAATTGAATTAAAATCAGTGATTCTCATTTCACCAGTGAAAAGCTGAGTCAAATATTTACTGAACATTAACCTCAAACTCTGCTTTCTTTTACCTTTTCCTAAGCAGTCTCATGCTGTAACTTTTACCTTTGTGCCAAATACTTTACGTACTTTGGGACAGAAAGGGCACACGTGTCCAGAGTTGCCTTTCACATTATTTTTCCAGTTCTCTGAAACCATGTATTTAAAGTGAAATCACAATATATCATTTTTTTAGTACTTACACATTTTATTGCATGTAAGGGACTATTGGATGTTTTTGAAAACTAACCTTGTCTTGAACTGGAAGAACCTGCTGAAGTGGGATCAGAGGAAATGGTTACAAATCAGATTATACTTCTGAAATCCGGATCGTTGGCTTGAGTTTTATGTAACTAAGCGCACACTAGTCTTCAGCAAGAGTTCATCCTCTGGCACAAATCCAAGGCTTCCCATATGCATCTCTTCTGTTGTACAGACTTACATAGCGAATCAGAAAAATTAGTCATGGAAGTATTGACAAGAATATTATGATACATGTGCCATGGATGGAAAATGTGATAAGAAATCTCATTTCTTCTGAGACACTTTCATTGGGATGGGGAGAAGGGGAATGGCAGTGGGGGAAACTTGTAGGGTTTTTCTTACACAGCCTGAAAAAGATTCTGTAGCTAAAATGCTATCTGACCTTTATTCCTCTGTGTGTTCAGTGTAGTGCAGACAAAGAAATCTCGCTGAAAGCAGTGAGGCCTTGGTTCCTCCAAGTTAATATACTTCAGTGGCCACATGTAAGATAATAGGGCTAATCAACCAGTGATGGTGTACACCTATCTTTTTTATTGCCAATATTATACTTCTGGTGAACCCTCTAAAACTCAATACGTGTGAAATTGAAAATTTGCATAAAAGCCTATTCACTGCTTGTGGGGGAGGATGGAAAATCTGGGCACTGCTGCACACAGAATTAGGATTTTTCCAAGCTGTGATGTTACCAGTTTAAAGACAAACATGAAACAACTTCAGAAATGACTTCCCTAGAAGTCTGCAGTGACCTCTGTGGCTAGATTACCATAGTCCCTGTTTCTGAGTAATTTATCAACATGTAGTTGCAATGCACTTTTGAAATCACATCTTAACTATATTAACAGCTCTTTTGTTGTACTAGGTGATACCATTCTTACCTAGATATCTATATCAGACTAAATAGTTAACATTAAGATTATCAAACTTTAGAAAAGGGTCTCTTTCCAAAATATTCCTTTACATAGGTCTAGTGTTAATAATCTGCCTCTTCTCAGACTTTGCTGTGGCTTGTCCAGCAGGTTTGGGGCAGAATTGCCATTCCCTATTGGCTGTATTTTACCATTTATACTTGAATAGAAGTAGAAGAGTAGAAGATTACAGGCTCTTAATCTTTGAGAAGGCTTTCTTGTTTCTTGTGCTGCCCTTTTCCCCAGTTCTGGGTTGCTGGCGTGAGTCTGAAAGCAGGATTATTGTGTTTTTGTTTTTAGAAGGTGGGTTGTTTGTGGTTTTTGTTTGTTTTTATATGGGGTTTTTTTTTGGTATTGCCACAGTCATAAGGCTATTCCTTTATAGAATCATAAAAAGGTAGGGCTGGAAGGAACTTTGAGAGGTCATCAAATCCAGCCCTCTGCATGGAAGCAGAACCAAGTAAACCTTGAGCATCCCTTCCATATGTTTGTCCAATCTGTTCTTAAAAACCTCCAATGATATGATTCTACAACCTCCCTTGAAAGCCTGTTCCAGAGTTTAGCTACCCTTATTGTTAGAAAGCTTTCCTAATATCTAACCTAAATCTCCTTTGCTGCAAATTTAACCCATTATTACTTGCCCTTACCTTCAGTAGACAGAGAACAAATTGATCACAAACCTCTTTATAACAGCCCTTAACATATTTAAAGACTGTTATTTGATCCCCCTCAGTTGTCTTTTCTCAAGAGTAACATGTCCAGTTTTTTAAGCTCTCTTCAAATCTTTTATCATTTTTGTTGCTCTCCTGTGGCCTTTCTCCAATTTGTCCATATCTTTTCTAAAGTGTGGTGCTTCGAACTGGACGCAGTATTCCAGCTGAGGCCTCATCAGTGCTGAGTAGAGCAGGGCAGTTACCTCTTGTCTTATATGTGACACTCCTGTTAATACACACCAGAACGTTAGCCTTTTATGGAACTGCATTACATTGTTGACTCCTCTTCAGTTTGTGATCCACTGTAGCCCCCAGAGCTCTTTCAGTAGTATTATCACATAGTCAATTATTCCCTATTTTGTAGTTGTACATTTGCTTTTTCCCTTCCAAAGTGTAATACTGTACACTTGTCTGTAAAGAATTTCATCTTGTTGAATTCAGGCCAGTTCTCCAATTTGTCACAGTTATTTTGAATTCTAATCCTGTCTTCCAAAGTGCTTGCAACTCCTCCCGGCTTGGTGTGATCTGTAAATTTTATAAGCATACTCTCTACTCCATTATCCAAGTCATTAATGAAAATATTGACTCATACCAGACCCATGACTGACCCCTTCAGGATCCCACCAAATACACTTGCCCAGTTTGACAACAAACCATTAATAACTGTTCTTTGAGTATGGTCTTTCAACTAGTTGTGCACCACCTTATAATAAATGAATCTAGACCACATTTCCCTAGTTTTCTTATGAGACTGTCAAAAGCCTTACAAACAATAAGTTCTATCACATCTACAGCTTCCTTCTATTCACTGGGGCAGTAACTTTGTCACTATCATGACAATTTTCTGCTTCAACAGAAGCTTCCTGGGTCAAGTTTTACCCCCCATTCCAGTATATAGTTAAATTAAAGGGCACAGCAGTGGCCCGACATACTAATCTGGAACAGAGCAGCTCCGACCTACTGACACCACCAGGAAACATCTGAAAGTCTTTTTGGATAGTAGCTGTCCTTGGGTAGTTGCTACAGTATTCTCCCTGCTATGGTAATCTTCTAGCACCAGTGAAAAAGGCAGGCTCTGTGTTTTAAGAATTTGTTTGCTACCATAAGTCAAATCTTTCTGCTTCCAGACTAATTGTGAGGTTTGATATAAGATTGCAAGGTCAGGTGGGAACACACGCAAGAACAGATGAGCTCATCCCCAAGTACCTCAGCTCACCCTTACCAAGAGGGAAGAGAACCAGAATTATTATTATTTTTATTAAATTATTTTTAAGATTGACTGAATGTTGCCATTCATTAAGCAGCAGTAGCCAAGCTTCTTCCAGCTCTGCTAGTGTATATTTCTTCCGACCTATAATAGCCTGTTTCACTGCAGCAAGGTGTGTGGGAGTGCTCTTTGTTGAGTTGCTGCTTAACTGTTGGGCCATCTGCAGCTATAATATTGACAGTGTTTTAAACAGTTCTTTACTGAATATGTTAAAAAGACCTTGGCTACAGCATGTCTGATTGTTTTCATCAACACAGACATGACAAGCCCATAGTATAACAGGGTTAGCTGGTTCGCAACACTTGTTAAACATCAATTTCTTGGCAGCTGTCTGTAATGAAATACAATTGCAAGAGTCCCAGTAAGAACACTATTGTCCCTTGACAAAGTTAAGCATTGTCCTGTTTTGTAGTGTATGCAGGACTGGGACTAGGCTAAATCCTTGGACAGCCCTAATTATGCTGCATGGTTGGAACCATGCTTTTATTGGGTCAAGCAATAACCATATTCTAATGGGCTTCCTTGACGTACATAGTTGCTTTTGAGGTAGCCAAGTGGTGGTTTTATGAAATAAGCAGCTACACCCTGTGAGTAGGCTGAGGCCACCAAACTAGTCTTAATTTCATATCCAAGTATATGCGCTGTAGTTTGCAAATGTGCAGAGCTAGCATGTTAGCTGACTGGCATGTAGAGAATTGTGAATAGAATGTATTAGGTTTTTTAAAATACTCCCAGCTTGCCCTTCAGAGTTAGATGTATGATTCAAAAGCAATAGAAAATACCAACTCTTCTTCAGTGCCATTTCTCTTGAACTTGTCTCAATGGAGGGGTAAGTGATTGGGGGAGGTATCGAGGCAAAGACTGCAGAAGTGTATTATCAAAGGCCATGGTATTGCTATGAAAGAAATGGTTGTCAATCAGAGGTGGAGATCCTGTTAAGTGTGTGTGTGAGAACTATCCCTAGCACAGCTAAATATTCTTTTCTTCATTCCCTTTAGTTTACCTAGTGGGGCTGTTTGTTGGGCAATATTGCCCTAGCTAAGGGGGGGAAAACCCCAAATCTCCTGCTTTGCCGAAGTAAAATAAGGAATAAATGACTACTTTTTCTCTTGAACAATGGGTTTTGATGTGGGAGGGACACAAGGAAGATATGTTGCTATCTGGAGGCCGCTTTGGCTCAGGTATGAAAGTTAAACAGTAACATCTGTCTGCCAAGAATAAGCACTCTTATCAGGTAGGCTGGGGAAGTGAATCAAGGTGGTTTGGCTGTATGGTAAACAAAACTTTCCAAAATCCTGCCCACCTTGAAAGAAACTGTCGTATGAAGACTAGGTGATAACAAATGTTAAGCCCTTTGCCCTTGTTAAAAATGTTTGCCTTTACTGTTGGGTGGCATGTTTTGAGTAAGATTTTTCCAATTGCTGCCTAAACTGCTTTAGAGCTACGGATGGTAGCAATTCTTCCGTATTTGAATCTGTGTGTGTTTTTAGTTGATTCTTAGGAGGTTGAGGGTAACTTAAGCCAGTAATACTTAGACTCATGTGGTGTGGCTTTCTGGAGGCTCTGTGTAAGGTTGCCTTCAAATGGTAGGGATAAGAGATTGAACTCCCTTTTTGTGTGAAAGAAGCCTATGTGCAGCCATTCCTCTTTCCAACAAAGGATAGTTTTTGCTTTGCAATTGTTCTGTTTCTCTTGAGCACCTGACCAAATATCACTTTAGTGTCACCGTTCTGCAATTACATAAGTCAGACTGCTACTGCTTTCTCTTCCTTCCCACCTCAAATATCTGCTTTGCTGGGTGTATTTTAGGACTTGAGACTGAGGGGCTAGCCTTGCAAATGTGTTTGACTGATTAATTCCAGGCCAGTGGCTTTTTCAGTACATATATGAACTAGAAAGCTGCCTGTCCATTGTGAGTCACTTGTAATTGCCTGAACTTGGAAAAAATGCCTATTGGGAATGTGGGAGGATTAAGGAGATTTTAGCAAATAGATTTAATCTGTTGTCTTCCAGTAAATCACCCCTAGTCTAAAGATGCAATAAGTTAGCTATTTTGGTGAAAGAGGAGGATTTTTATCTTTAAAAATAAAGCCCTGAGTTGCTTATCAAATTCACAAATTGAAGTAATAATGGAATTGGGTAAGTGCCTTTGAAGAATGGATTCTGTGTTTAAAAACTGGTTTTCATGATGATTGATAACTCCTTTAAGTCATGTAGCATTTCAGCAAACATTAACTTCCCATATGGAGTGGAACCTGTTTGTCATAGTGAATCTTACAGTGCCTTATGACTAACAAAACCAACAAAATGCCCACAGTCCACTCGCAGGTTCCACAAGAAAATAGAGTGGGCCATTAAACTTATTATCCTGATTAAAATTTGGTAAATGATGCTGGTTCATATTTTTCAGTATGACTTGTTTGGGTGTTCAGATATTCATAGCTCATCAGTGTAACATAGACGGGACAAAACCCATCTCTAGCCTGTCTTTAATACTCCACTCTTGCAATAGTGATCATAGTAATTTGTAACTCCATACTTGGTCTCTCCTAAACATGCTGCTGCTTGGTGTACAGTGTGACCAGCCAGAGATGGGAATGAAAGACATATTAAAAACAAAATAAATTAGCCTGCTGCATACAAGTAGTGATCCTCTAATTTCAGTAGCCTTTATACAATTAATCATTGCGCTGTGAGGAAGGAATTTAGGTTCTAAGGGCATGTTTACAAGCCTCCTAGTCCCAGTCCAGAATCTAACTAGCATGCTAATAGCTGTGTAGACATTGCGGCTCTGGCAAGCGAGCCAAGGCCAAGCTGCTCGATCCCCTACACTTGAACTTGGGTGTCCAGCCCGAGTCTCCACCAGAGCTGCAGCATCCACATTGCTATTTTTTTAGCACTCTAGCTCAAGCCCCACTAGCATGAGTCTGTCTGCCCAGCTGGGAGGCTTGCTTCAGCTGCAGTGTAGACATACCCTAGAGCAGGGGTCGGCAGCCTTTCAGAAGTGGTGTGCCGAGTCTTCATTTATTCACTCTAATTTAAGATTTCATGTGCCAGTAATACATTTTAACATTTTTTAGGGGTCTCTCTGTCTATATTATATAACTAAACTATTGTCGTATGTAAACAGGGTTTTCAAAATGTTTTAAGAAGCTTCATTTAAAATGACTTTAAAATGCTGATCATACACTGCCAGCCCGCTCAGTCTGCTGCCGGCCTGGGGTTCCGTTCACCTAGGCCGGCAGCAGGCTGAGTGGGACCGGCGGCTGGGACCCCAGACTGGTAGTGGGCTGAGCGGCTCAACCCGCTACCGGTCTGGGGTCCCAGCCCTGCCCACATAGAGTGGGTACCTACCTTCTACCTGGTTTGAGCCCATTCTCTTCTTCTCTCTGCACTGAGCTGAGGGTGGGAGTGCACTGAGCACAGGGCTGGGGGTGAAGGGTCTGGCCAGGAGCTAGAATGAAGGAGGGGGCTTAGGGTTGGGGCAGAAGATTTGGGTATGGAGTGCCTACCTGAGCAGCTCCCATTTGGTGCGAGGGGTGCAGGTGGGAATATGTGTGTGGGGGGGGAGGGGGGGTTGCAGGAGCGCCCATTTAGTGCTCAGGATGGGGGGGTGGGGATGTGGAGGGTACAAGAATCAGGGCACGAGGTGTGTGGGGGCTGGGTACTGGGTATGTGTGGGGGTGCAGGAGTCAGAGCAGGGGGCTAGGGGCATCTGAGGTGGGTGTGGGAGGGGGGTGCCGGGGTCAGGGCAGAGGGCTGTGTGTGTGTGATGGGGTGCAGGGATCAGGACAGAGGGCTGGGTGTGTGTGAGGGGGGTAGGGTGGAGAGCGGGGTAGGAGTTGGGGCTCCTGGAAGGGGCTGGTGTCTGACGTTCTGGGGAGGAGTGCTGGGAGCAAGGATTCTGCATTCCTAGGTTTCGAGCTGAGCTCTAGTTGTTCAAGGGGGTGGGGGTCAGATGGAGACTAGGGCTCCGGACTAGTGGGTTCTGCCCTCAATGCTGGAGGGGGGCGGGGTCCAGTAACCTGGGGTGGGGAAAGAGGCGCGACCCAGCTTTTCCCAGGGTCCAGCAGGTGACGAGCTGCAATCCCCAGGCTTGGGTTTGGGCTATGGGACGCGGCCTGCCCCAGTACAGAGCCGAGCTCATCTCGGCACTGGGGCTTCAATCCCTGGGGCAGCCTACCTGAGTCCAGGGAGCGAGGATGGCCGTGCTCAGGGCAGGTGGGCGCATGGCACAGCTGGGACCCACGACCCTTCCTCACTTACAGGCCTCGCGAGTGATACAACTCCTGTGGGGCTGGGTCCCTCTTCCTGCCCCCGCCAGCAGGGCAACTTCTGGGGCTGCTCAGACTCTGTGGACACCAGGTAGCGGTATGGACACGCTAACCCGGAAATACAACCTCCCGCCAGAAATGGCGGAGGTCAGGAAAGCATGTGCAAATGCCGGCGGGAGAGGCAGAGAACAGTGGGCCGGACCGGACTTTTAATGGCACACTGCTGCTTTAGGATACCTGCCTAAGAAGGGAGCAAGGCATGTGAAGATGTCTTTTTCCTGGTTTCTCTTCAGATCATATAAATCTTTTGCCTTTTACTAAAGATTTCCGGGGAGAGGAACATTTATAAATTTCTACCTACTTTTTTTTTTCCTCCAGTTCTTTTTGCCTCTTTAACAGAGATTGCTGGCTTTGTTCACTTCCTGTTGAATGGAAACGTGTCAGCTCTACCTGGTGAAAGTTCTCTTGCTCTTCTGCTTCCTGGTTTCCTCTAACATGAGCGAGGGAAGGCTGAGGAGAGGGAGAAGAGATTCTTGATATGTAATAGACACAAACACACTTTCTGCTAACACTGAGTATAAGAGGTATTGTGGTGCCATACAGTTGGCAATGGGTTTTTGCAGGCCTTGGAAAGCACACAAACAACTTTTCCTTATTGCCAGTATTTCAGGTACTGTATACCTGGAAAGTAACCTGTATGCTTGACAGCCAGCTTCCCAGAGAACTGGAGAGTTGGTGTTGCTGAAGAAATGTGTATTACCATACTACATTACAACTTACAGGAATTCTACCACAGTCTGTTGCTGTAGAACATAGCACTATAGAAACGGGGGGAGTACCAGATGTATTGGGATGGACATGGGGCAAGTTTTGCCCAAGTATGGTGTGTTGGGAAGCTCTGAAACAGTTAAATGGCCTGCATACATGAGCAGCGCGTTCCACTGAAAAACAGGCCTTGCCATTGAATCAGCTTTTTAGTGTGTGGTGACAGGAAAGCCCCACCTTTAGCTAGCTGCTCTTAGCAGTGTTCAGGAAGTTTGGCCTATATTATTCTCATATCTATTGTTTTTTTGTGTTTTTGCATTAAAAGGGAAATCTAATCTTGTGTTATATTTCTGTGGAGGATCAGGACAGTCTGAGTCAACCTGGCTGTGTGCTCTTAGCAATCTTGTGAGAAAGCAAAACAGAAATAGGTTCATTAGTCCCTGCTTTCTGAACTCTCACGTCTCTCCCTGATCTTCTGAAAGATCTATGGGACTGAATAATTCAGAGTTCTTGGGCTGCATGCAGAGTAGCCTCTTGTAGCTACAAAAAGGTGAGAGACGTACTCCAGGAATAAGCGGCGCACACTTTCAAATGTGCATTCATCAAGAGGGCAGTTGGAAATGTTGCTGTTTCCTGTAATGCTGTTACTACTTGTCCTCTTTTGATGTGACCTTCTACTACTCAAATCCTCGCTATGCAATAATATAGTGGGGCCCAGAGGAACAAACAAAAAAGCAATTGTGTCCATCTCTTCTCTGGTGTGGCCTGTTTCCTCTCATTCTGTTCTGGGTTTTCCATCTCCATTTCCTCCCCTGTTTGGAAGGTAGGGCAGTGAGAATTTGACCCAACTTAAAGGCTACACCTAGCTTGTAGTGTAGCGGTGAGAATCCCAGCTCACGTAGATCTACTCCTACTAGCTCTCATCTGAGTTTGCATGCTAAAAATAGCTGTGTAGCCAGGATAGTCTGGGCAGTGGCAGCATGGGCTGGTTGTCTGAGTTACATACCCGCAGGGTTTATGTCGATTTGTACTCGGGATAGCTATCCTGTGCCACTGCTTGGTGCGGCCCATGCTGCTGCAGCTACAGTACTATTTGTAATGTGCTAGTGCAAGTATGTCTCCGAAAGCTTGGACTAAGGATACGTCCACACTACCCGCTGGATCGGCAGGTAGCGATTGATCTATCAGGGATCGATTTTATCACGTCTCATCTAGACACGATAAATCGATCCCCACTGCGCTCCCCGTTGACTCTGGAACTCCACTAGGGCGAGAGGTGGAAGCGGAGTCAATGGGGGAGCCGCAGCCATTGATCCCCCGCTGTGAGGACGGGAGGTAAATCGAAATAAGATACGTCGACTTCAGCTACAAGAATAGCGTAGCTGAAATTGCATATCTTACATCGACACCTCCCTCACCCAGGGTAGACCAGCCCTCACACTCCTAACTCCTAGTATACAGAGAGCCACCCTTGTGGGTCTATTTAGAGCAGCGTTTCAGGTAATTGTTTGCAACTTCACAGTGGGTGCTCCCTGATTAGTCACTGACTTTTCATCTTTCTGGAGGAGCTGTACCAGTTTAACAAATTGAGACTTGTGGTGGTTCATCCAGGGCCTACTGGTCTCCTGTTCAGATCTCTTCTCCAACCTGCAGCGGTGACTGGCCTGCTCTAAAGCACAACCTCCTCTCTGCAAGATCTGCGTTGGGAGCATCTCAGGCCTCAGTCATGCATGCGCTAATCACCATGGATTTGGGGCACAACAGGGCCCAGCACAGGGTCTTATCATTTAAGGAAAGGACAGGTCCAGTCACCAAAGCCTAAAGTACCAGTACAGGTTTGCAAAACAGCAGGTAGGAACCACTAGATTAACAAATATTACCAGCCAGTGCACTTCTGGTGCCCGGAGCACCTTTTAAAAAGCCTGCCTAGCTGTTCAGTGTGTGGTTTTTCTTTTTTTAAATTGCAGTATGTAGTTTACATAGAAGCCCAACAGTTGGGCATCTTTGGCTTCAGAAGAGTTGAGGAATAATTTTCCCCTATGACTCAGACTGCACTGCAACTGTGGTGCACACATGAGGTTTTTTCTTCCTCTTTTAGGTACATACCTTCTTTTTATGTCTTGTGTTCATTCTGAAGCTCTTCTTCCCACCAGCTTGACAATTACATTTCATAGTGTCTATGAAGGAATTTCCTTTTAAACTTTTACACTGCACAATTCTTTAAGCAAGTGAAAGGCAAGATTGAGCATAAAACTGCTGAGAGCTCTTTTCAGATGCAAAATGAGGGTATTGATTAAGGGCTTTTACCTTTTGAACTCCCGAGATGCTCTTGTTCCTCTTTCTGACATGTCTTTTTGGATGTTGGATGGGCAAGGAGAAAGTGAGGGAGTTCGAAGCCTAATCAAAATAAAGCTGATTGTTCGTTTGACCTGAGACTAAATGGTGGCTTCTACCCTATCATCTGAGATCTGCTGAGACCCCTGAGCTGACTATTCTTAATTTTTATGTGCCTAGTGCTGGAGGTTCTCTGTGGAAGGCACTTACCTCTGGAGCTTACTCCCTACATATCTAACAGAGGCACACCTGCCTCAGCTGAGTTCAGCAGAATGTTATTGATTGCAGGTACAAGGGTGTTAAGAGGTTGGTTTTTTCTTTTATAGTCTTAGTCACAAATGCCTTGAATGACAATGCAAAGTTCGGTTTTCCCTTTTAAATTGCTACACTGACAAAACAGCAAATTGACTATGTCCAACAAAGCCAAATGTACCAGATGCTATCATCGCTCGTTATCACTATGTAGCTTTTATAGATTTGTGCGTGCTAATAAACTGAAATACATTGAGTCATGAGACATGTACATGTTCTAGCAGCAGCAAAGGAAGGACAATGCCAGGTAGCTTGTTGCAAAATACAAGCCTTCATGAAACACTGTTGTGTTTTTTAGGTTTTTGTATTCTTTTTATTTCAGAGGAAGTTTTCGTTAAAACATTTCCATGCAGTGTTAGAATCCTAAACCAAGCTACGTGATCTCGTGTTTGAGAACCAGAAAGTGAAACTCGTTTTCTCTTTTGCAATTCTTTTAACTTGGTCAATAAAACTAGATGGTAAAAAACTGGATGTTTGAACGTTGCTTTTTCTGGCAATTGAAGGTGATGGAATTTGAAAGAACTGACTCCTGTGCTAAGAATTTCCCTTTTTAAATTGGGTTTGGAATAATATTTGATTTTTGAACATACTGTGTGAGCCTTCCCTAAAAAACTGTGTCTCCTCATATTAACTTAACTACTCTTTGAAACATTTTCTCTCACCCTTCAAAAAGTGAAGGTGTGGATGTTTTCATGTCTGGAAATCGGAACAGCAGTCCTTAAACTCACTTTGCACTTAACTGTTGCTTTCAGTTGTACCTTTACTATATTTATAAAGGAGTGTCATCCTCTTTTCTGGGTATGACTGATAACTAGTCAGATGGCAAACTAGTTATATGGGAAGCTTTGATAACAAAAGGATTTCCGAGTTGGTCACCCTCTTCTAGCTATAATGCTGCAGTACTGTGAAAAGATATTCCAGCTAGATGCATAGCATGTGGATGCTTTTAGCCATCAAAGTTGAAACATAAGTACAAAGTTTAAAGGGTGGGGAAGAGCATATTTAAAAGTTCATCTCATAAAGCCAGCCTTTACTGCACATAGACTTTGTGGTTTCGTTTCCTGAAACTGAAATCAGCACAGCTGTATAAACTGGAAGAGCAGTCTGGGTAGGTGTATGCAAATCAGCAAGCCAATCCAAAATTGCTTCAGAATCTGTTTCCTGTTAGTAAGTACCTTCTCACGCTTGTATAGGCTTTCAAGAGGTTCTCTAGCTTTTCTCACTGGCTTTTCTTAATTTTCCTTCCCTGAAACCCTGTCAGTTAAATTGTGATTTTTGTTGTTGTTTTTAAGTCTTAATATTTTTGGAAAGTGCTCTGGAACATTTTGTGCATATGGCCCTCTGCAAATGTACTGTTGGATTGATTAAGCTGAAAATATGAAACCTAGCCTCTCTCTGATGCAGTGGGGGCGGGGGGGGGGGGGAGGGAAATGCTGAGACAATAGTTTCCAAAGGGAATTTTCTTCAAAATAAGGCATGTTTTAAAAGAAATCAACTGGAGAGGACTGCAACAATATTCTGTATTGCTCCTCCTATCTCTAAATTAAGCCCCCGCGTGATTTCATACTTTTACTTATATTGCTGCTCAATATATTAAATAAGGTGATTCTAGGAAACCTTTCTTAATTCTCCAAAAATTGCTGCTGTTCATTGGTGGGTATAATGATCCCTTAGTGTAGTGTTCTTGTAATTGTTTGTAATTCTGCAGTGATTAAAGATGTCTTTTTATGAATCCAGTCATCTATATCTCCGTATCTATTGCCCATAACTTTTTCCTTCCTCTTATCACTAATACTTGTAAAACCACTTGCAACAGGACCCTGTTGGCTGTAAGTTGGCACTCAATCCTGTGAAATTACTCTTGAAGATTAGCTGCTTGTAGTACCAGACAAAGCTTTTCCTTTCTGGTGCAATGTTTTACAAATACCTGTCACTATTTTAGTAACTCCATTCAGTGATTAGGGAGAGGTTGCGGGTATGTCTACAGCCACTGTGTGCTGTAGCACTGTAGTGTTGACGCTTCCAACATGGACAGAAGTGGGTTTTCCTTCGATATAGATAAACTACCTCTGAGAGGCAATCGCTAGGTCAATGGAAGAATCCTTCTGTTGACCCAGCCATGACTGCTCTGGGGGTTAGGTCAACATACCTGTGGTGCTTGGCATGTGACATTTTTTACAGCCCTGAGCAACAATGCCAGGTTGACCTAAGTTCAGGGCCAGTGCAAGGAAGTTTCGCGCCCTAGGCAAAACTTCCACCTTGCGCCCCGCCCAGCCCTGCAGCAGCTCCCCGCCCCCTCCCCCGCCCTGAACTGTGCCCCCCACCCCCTCTGGCAGCTCCCGGCGGCAGCTCCCCACCCCCTGGACTGAGGAGCCCTGCGGTACCTCCCCACCCCAGCTCACCTCTGCTCCGCATCCTCTCCAAACAGGACTGCACAGTGGAACCCCTGGGCTGGCGGCTACCATGAGCGGCACGCTGACCATGGGGACCCCCTGGGTTGCCAGGGCAGCCCAGAGGATTCTGGGGGTCTGGGGTCTTCGGCGGTGGGGGGCCCCCGCTTTGACGGTAATTCAGCGGCGGGGGGGCCCTTCCGCTCTGGGACCTGCCGCTAAAGTGTCCCGGAGACCCGCCGCGGGGCCCCTCCGCCGCCGACTTACCGCCAAAGACCCACTGCGGGTCTTCGGGGCACTTCGGCGGCGGGACCCGGAGCAGAAGGACCCACCACCGCCGAAGCAGGACCAGCTGCCGAAGTGCAGCCGGGTCTTCAGCGGTAATTCGGTGGCGGAGGGCCCTCGCCGTGGGTCTCCAGAGCACTTCGGCGACTGGTCCCAGAGCGGAAGGGCCCCCTGCCGCTGAATTATCACTGAAGACCAGGCTGCATGTCGGCAACGGGTCCTGCTTTGGCGGTAATTCACTAGCGGGGGTGGGAGTCCTTCCGCCCCGGAGCAGAAGGACCCCCCGCCGGTGAAGACTGGGAGCAGAAGAAGCTCCGGGGGCCCGGGCCCTGCGAGAGTTTTCCAGGTCTTCCGGAGCAAGTGAAGGACCCCACTCCAGGGGCCTCGAAAAACTCTCGTGGGGGCCCCTGCGGGGCCCGGGTCAAATTGCCCCTCTTGCCCCCTCCTCTGGGCAGCCCTTGGCTGCTGGCAATGGCGTGCTGATACAGGGGACCCCCTGGGCTGCCGGATGCCGCAGCGGCGCGCTGACCCAGGGGACACCCTGGGTTGCCCGCTGCCGATGCTGCCCGCAGCTCAGACTCCCTCTCCATCCCAGCAGCAGCGGCTGCTCAACCATTTAAAAAAAAATTGGGGGGGCACCGCTTTTTGGCACCCCAAATCTTGGCGCCCTAGGCAACCGCCTAGTCCACCTAAATGGTTGCACTGGCCCTGCCTAAGTTTTAGGTATAGACCAGGCTTGTGTCTCAATGAGGACTGCCTTCTGAATTGAATTAACATTGTAGTTGGTGGTAGGGTAGGAGGCTGTGCCTCATGAAGCAGTAGGTATGAGAAAATCCGTGTTCTGTTACAGACTAGTGAAAAATCAAGCTGTTTTAAGGTAACTATTGGTTTAATTCTTGCTGTGGTTAATTGAACAGTTTTAAAGCAACTGTTCAATTATCTGAAGAACTTTTTAAAAATAGAATGGTTTTAAAAGCTTTCAGTTACATTAATTGGCTTAAGCTATTTAACCACAAAAAGTAAACAGATAAATTTATCTTAAGCAGCTTTGAAGCAGGTTTCCTTCCTCCCCCTCTCCCCTTCCCCCCCCCATTCCCAACACACTCCTAATGGGAGTTTAATTTTTTTATTTAATTTTTTCAGTCCCATCTGCTCATGAGGATGCTGAGCTGACTTGCGTTTTGCGGTTAAATTCTTATTTTGGGCACTTATTTTAAAAATAGCTCGATTCATGTTCTTTTTAACCCCCACATCTCATTACAATCTTCTGTACCACATTTCAGTTTGCTCTAGGTGTCACCAGCAATGTGGCCATAAGGCAAGAAGGGTCTTTCGGGTCGTTTGTTCATAAGGACTGCTGTGCACATCCAGAATTCATACATCAGAAACACTCTCCACTATGTGCCTTCAGGATATGATTGTTATAAATATTCCTTTGAAGGAGGCTAACTGGTTAAATTTGAGAATTCTGATGTGTGTGAGCATGTTGTTTGTTCTATCCATATGAGTCTCACATGTGGTATTGAAAAGTGGGCATTCCAGACACACCAAATGCTTCTCCAAACAAACATTAAGATAGAATTAAGGTTTAAGACTCAGTCCATTTCCAGTGTTCCAAAAACAATGACCTAGAATATATCCCTATTAGAAAGCCCAAGCAACCAGGAAGTCTCAAACTCCTCTTCGCTTATGTCCTCAGAGCATCAGAAGTACTTGCATCTGTGTGGGTCCTTTTATCATGACCTGTGATCACATGGCAATTCAAAGAACACTTCTCCAAGAGACCCAGAAGGCAGGAGCACTGCCTTTGTGATGTGGTAAGACTAGCAAATAATTCATAGAGCTGGGAAAGCATGTAAACTAAAGGGAGATGACTGTTTAGGGGGTGAGGGAGAAGAGTTGGTAGCTTCCAAAGCTTTGGAGGAGAAAAGGCATAGGCCCTGAATGAACCAGCAATTATCTCAGAAAACCTTTTGCCACATGTGGAGTGTATACATCACTGGAAATAGCTTAAATAAATTTTTAAGAGCAGGAAATATGTTCTCCCCAGTTTCAGTGGAATTAAGTGCCTACACTAGGGGCTCATTGTAGCAACTACTACTGAACTATCAGAGCAGCTGACTCATTTCAATTTCAGTTCATTTAGAAGTGTGTGCAGGTGAGATTTTAGTGCTGGCCAATGGGATGCTGCTTGAAACTGAAGTTTTAGGCTCCAGCGTATTCAGTCATGCACTGCGAAAGTTCTTATGATGACTGGTATGGAACTATAACCAGGAAGTGGCGCAGATTTTTTTATTTTATTTTTATTTTATTTTCCTTCTGGATGCATAGCATTCCTTGCAAGGGTGTGTAGATGTTGATTTCATAACTGTGGAAGACAGATTCCTATTTTATTGTCCATTTTCTGTAACTGTTTCTCTTTCAAGAGGCATATTAAGAAGCCTGTATAAAGAGTTGCTGTATTGTACATTTCAAATTTAAATGGTCCTATTAAAGAGGCACAGCCCACAGCTGTACACATTACAGATTTACTGTTTGTTTGTTTTATAAAGAACTGGCTAATTGTGAGCAACAATAGCATTTAGAGTTATGTATTTGCTCAATAACCCTGAAATGTTTACTGGGTTTTCAGGGTGTGAGGCTTATTTAGAGCCATTGTTTCACTTCCTGCTTATTTTTTTTTTTGCAGCTCTCCCTCCACCCTGCAATTAAATGTAACCAACATATTCTTACAGTAAACATCATCCCAATAACCAAATTAGCATACAGTATTCATAAATCAGAGCAGAGCAGCACCAGATTGTGATGCTTCCTGGAAGTACCCAGGGTTGAGACACACCTTACTACCACCTGCCCTTAGTGTGAGGAAGCCTTATCTGTGCCTTATCGGACTGGAGGTTGGCTCCCTGACTCCACCAGCCACATGCAACACAAATACTCCCCTCTCAGCCTACACAGGCTCCTTCTGCAGGCAGAAAGAGGCACACTCCAAGCCTTCCCTGCATCTATAGAGTGTCCAGCCCCAGGTCCACTAGACGCTTCCAGAATTCCCAGATTCTCTGCTCCCAGTGAAACACACTCGATCACCATATTCCCCTCAGATTACCACTTTGCACAACACTTAGATTTGTTTGTAGTAAAAACAAGTAGTTTATTTAACAAAGCACTGAGATTCAAGTGATAGCAATAGAAATATTTGAAAACAGCTAGTTACATGCAAAATAAAATCATAACATGCATACTAGGACCTAGACATAAGACATTTTCCTGTCTAAGGAAGTTAACTGTTTTGCTCACCCAAAGTCTTTCTTCCAGTCCTTAACAATCAGGTTGGCTGTGACACTCCGTTCACAAGACAAGAATGCCGGCAACTTATCCCCTAGATCAGGGTTTTCTCAAACTTCACTGCACCGCAACCCCCTTCTGACAACAAAAATTACTACTCAGCCCCAGGAGGTAGGGACTGAAACCAAAGCCCTGTTGCCCAGGGCTGAAGCCGTCTGTCTTCGGCCCCAGTCTCTAGCAAGTCTAAGCCAGCCCTGGCAACCCCAATAAAACGAGGTCGTAACCCACTTTGGTGTTCTGACCCACAGTTTGAAAACTGCTGCCCTAGATGAAGGATACAGGGTGTTTCTCTGCCTCTAGTTACAGTTCCAACATTCCACTGTCTTTATTCCGAAACAGCACACCTCCTGCTGTTTGTTTTCTCATGTGGAAAATCTCCCCTGTAGCTTTTGCAATCTTTTGATTAGCATTTTGCTCCATTTATAAATAAGCAGCCATTGTGAAGCACGCAATACTCAGTTTACATATAGCCAGACAGATAAGCGTTTCCTTCCTAAAAGCAACTTATTTATCATCTCTTGGAGACCAGCCCCAATTCACAGGCCTTAAGAACGTAGTTTTCAGTGTGTGTATATACATATCCATACATACGTTTCACGTTGATTATGATCACCGCTGTGACATAGGCTTTCAGCAGAGACCTTACATGCCTCACTTTGGGGAACTAGTATATAGATACCAGATCCAGGAGATCTCAGTAACCCTTATGCACCACTGTGCCCCCTGCTAGTTGGCACCAAGATGTCCCTGGGTCACACAGATACTACTTCAAATTTTCAGCACTCATATGAGACTTCTCATCGAAAAGTGACGAAGATAAACTCTAGCGCCTGACGGTGGGAGAAAAGAGAAATGCAGCATTGTGTTTTGTAGCAGCCTGTGACCAGATCAGCAAAAGGCAGTAAGAAACGCATATCCAAGAGATGTTGTGTTTTGTTTTGTTTTTCCCCTTTTTTACCATTTTGGAAACACTTGTGTAGTTCATCATGCCAGTACAATCTCATTGAGTTGGGAAAAATTGCAATGCCTCATCTTGATGTAAGCAGAAAGGATACCTGGCTCGAGATGAAGCATTGCATGTTGAGGTCTGTAGTTTAGCCCAGAACAATGGCTCGTGGAAGAATTAAACTGACTATAGGCCATATTGTAGAGAGTAGCGTATATTTAGGCCTCCTTTTTTAATATAACTCTCAAATCCTGTGCAGTAGATCTGACTGTGTTGGGGACTAACACATTTGTTGTCGACTGGTTTCTGCTGTTCTTTGTTTAGTGTGTCTCCGCTTTCTGCATCCGTAAAGATTTTCACTCTAAATTTAATCTGATATTCACTTAAAATTTTTTTACCAGTAACTGGCAGCAACTGTCTTCTTACTCCTTTTTTTGCACTATGGAAAGAATGAGTTGAGTGAACAAAGTGTCATAAACCCATTCTTATGCTGCAAGTGTGACATGGTGGTTACACCCCCACAGGTTTATTCTCATGGTTCTTATGGCACAGACAAATATTCTCACGCTAGCAGCCTTCCCTCCAGAGATGCTCCAAGTCTCTCTTTAATGTGGTGGTTTAAATGCTGTGTTAAGCCCATCCTTGAGCTATGTGACTGAAAGCTCAACTAGTGTCCCTCTAGATTTCTCAAGTGATCCCCAAGTTTATTGTTTCGCTTCATTTAACAACTTCTTTGTTGTTGTGTTTTGTCTATAGCAGAATAAAAAACTGAAGACAGGATAAAACTTCAGTTTCTGGCAGTGTTTATTTGCTGTGTTACTAACGTAGTATCACAGAGCTTAGAGACAGCCAAACTTATTACCACATGCCTAATGCCAAGTTTTAAAAATCTTATACTTTTATTTTCTTTCTTTCTTTCCTCAACCTCAAAACATAAAAAGGATTTTTCCTTTAATGAAGACTAGTCAACCTGAAAAATCTAAATTCTGAAGCTGAGCTGTTTTGCATAAGCAGAAAAACTCCTACAACGAGAATATCCACTGCACTGAAAAATCATAGCAGAAGAGTTTTGCCCCCCAAATTAAAAATTCCTCTGAGTTGAGACCAGGCAGGAACTTATCCCCAAATAAAAATCTCTCTCTGAAAGTCTTTAAGTACATAGAAGAATAGAGGAGCTATAGTGGGTGTCCACATAACCTTGACTATAACTTTAGCTACCTGGCAAAAAATGTAAAATATATATAATATTAGTTACATGGTAACTGGGATTATAATTCTGACTTCCCTTAAGGGGATTTTTTTAGAGACGCAATCTGAGTGGTGTAATAATAACTCTAAATTTACATAAACTGTAGTAAATCTTGTGACCTCTGCAGTCATGCCTATACAGCCTTTCCCTTCATGTAAATGGGGCTTTAACTTGTGCTTCCTCAGTTCCTTACTGATTTTTGCCATCAGGGCAGTTCTTGTTAATCTGGTTTATGTTTTGAGTATGGAAAAAGGTGACCAACTGTTGACTGAATTCACAGGTATAATGATATCATATCCTTGAGTTTAATTGGCTGCACTCTGTAAGCCACAGGTGTGATGTTTTGACCTCAGTGTCTAGTTGACAGTCCTCCTTAAGGTAGTCTTTAAGTGTGTGCATGTGTGTTTGCTGTTGCTTGTTAGGCTAGTTGTGTGACTCCAAGTAGCTAAGGAAGCATTTGATGTATTTATCCTAGCTGTCTAGTAGTCAGACTGCTGTTTCTTTGAGACATTCTTAAAATCAGCGGCTGTCTAGCAAAACTGCTTTATCTGAAATGCTGCAATCAGTCTGGTTATCTTAAAAGAAAGAGAGAAGACATAAGCACTGTTTTTGTTGCCTCATCTAAAATATGAGTGGATTAGAGCCAAAAAAAGCTCTGGCTTAGATACTCTAGCCATTTGACACTTCCCATGGAAATCTCTCTGCGATCTCCACCACCACCCCCACTAAAATGTGGATGAATTCACGACTGGATTCCTAAACATTAAAACAAGCAGCAACTTTTGCTTGTTTCTCTTTGATTCCCTTCCCCTCTAATTGTATAGAGATCTGTCTTCCTCGCTTACATTTTTCTTCTGTTCTTGTGTTGTAGATTGGATCACTCCCAGACGACCAGAACTCTCTTTTAAAATATTTCGGGTGGATAAGATGTGCCATGGAATGGTAGCACCAAAGAGCAACACAGCTTCACCACTTGCCTTGACTGGTCATGGATTATTTCTTCCGTTAATTATCTTCAGTTCTTTCATCTTGGAGGGACTGACCTCAGGTAAGTAAAACCTTTATAGCATCTACCCTCACACGCAATAAGTAGATACATTTTAAAATATACAAGTGTCAAATTTTCACCTACATAGTGTTAGGCAAAACACAAGAGACCACTTCTTAGTATATAGAGATCTTACAGGCTCCATTCCCCTTCTGTTTGTGATTGTGCTTTTTTCACTGTCATAGATGATCATATAACACCTGTGTGGCAGCTATAGCAACTGCTTACATGGAAGAAGACTACTGGGAAGAGCCTTAATTTCTTTTTAGTGCTGCAAATGTGATTTTAAAATCTGGAAACAAAATAGAGAGCCAGCACTAAATGACCAGCAAATGCTCTACAGACTGTAGTTTTGGGATCTATTAATTTCATTTTGGTCTCTTGTTTGGTAACTTTTGACATGTCACTTGACCTGCTGTTAACCACTTTCCAGCTTTCTCCCATTCATCTCATCTCTCTTCTTGCATATTGTTACTTCTTGATGTTCTTCTGACAGAAGAGTGTGGTGAGAGGTGCAAACGTGGACAAAACTGGTTGATGGAGAAAGTGCCAAATAATACATCACTTCCTACCTTTGAGGGTAGAATTTGTATAGGAAATGCATAAATAACACACACATGTATGTAAATACTATGTATTTTATAAAGTGCATGTCGAAAGCTAATAACCTCTCTCTAATACTAGCCTTCTTGAGATGCTTTTTGATATGCACCACAGTGTACATCTGCAGTGGTGACCACAGGATAAGAAATATTGGGAAAGGGGGAGAAGAGGGTGTTCTTGTTGTTGCACGGTGATCTTAAATAAGATTTATTACAAAAAAGAAAATGTGTTGACTTCTAGTAATTGCCGCTATGTATGGCAGTAACTTGCTGCTGGAAATGAGGTATAAATTCCAAATAAGTCTTAAGCCTAATTATTATCATTTCTATTCTAGTAGCACCCAATATGTACTAGAAGCCATACATCCCTGCACTGAAGAAGTTACAGTTTTAAAGACTAAAAACCTGGGTTGGGATATAGGGGAAGGGATGCAGCATACTTAATGGCTGGTGCTAGTATTGTTAGTGGTTCCTCTTTTTAAAAAGAACGACTATTTAGTTTCTCTAGATTTGGGGGAAGGACATTGTGGAGTAGCGGACAGCACAAGGAGGGGTTGAAAGTCAAAAGGAGCGGAGAAGGAAGGGAAGAAGGGAGCAGGAAGGGTAAATGAGGTCTTTAGTTCAGTAGCTGGAGACAGGAGGATATAAGAATTGCAAATAAAAGTTAAAATCAGCAAAATGTGAAGGTTGGAGGCTCAGCTCTGGGGCAGTGACTGTCACTTCCTCTGTCTGTACCGTGCCTAGCAGTAGTTACCTGTACAGTGCCTAGCACAATGGGAAACTTCTAGGTGCTAGAAATGCTCATTATAAGGGATGACCAATTGCTTCTGGAGGTGGATTTGGATAGAAAAGCCTGTTTGATGCTGGGAGCTACTGACAAATGAGGAGCCCCTCTTGTTAGTGCATCTGTCCCTTTCTGGTGGGGAGGGAGCAGCTGGGACCAAAAGAGAGAGACAGGAGTGAATGACAACTATCTAAGTTAAAATCTGCAGTTGGAGATGGAAAAGACCTTTTAAAATCATAATCCAGTCTTAGGCAACCTATGGCACACGTACTGAAGGCAGCACGCAAGATGATTTTCAGTGGCACTCACACTGCCCAGGTCCTGGCCACCGGTCAGGAGGGCTCTGCATTTTAATTTAATTTTAAATGAAGCTTCTTAAACATTTAAAAAACCTTATTTACTTTACAATACAACAATCATTTAAGTATATATTATAGACTTACAGAAAGAGACCTTCTAAAAACTTTAAAATTTATTACTGGGCTGTAAAACCTTCAATTCGAGTAAGTAAATAAAGATTTGGCACACCACTTCTGAAAGGCTGCCGCCCCCTGTCATAATCCATCTCTCTTTTCAGCCTGTCTACTCCCAGTAATAACCCAGTATAGACTCTGTAGCCACTAGCCTGTCAAGTACTCTCTGTGACCTGGGAACCGAAACTCCACCATCCCTGAAACTCCAATTACATATTGAAACATCTGTAATCGAGACTGTAATCTGTATGCAAATGACCACTGCTGTACAGGGCTGTTGAAAGGGAAAAGTCATCCATGACACTGTTAAGCTTTTACAGTGTTATTTTCCGAGATATCTAGTTGTGTTACACACAACAGCGCTAGAGAGCGTTCAACTACCATGTCGGAAAAGCCTAGAGTTGTGCTGGATTGTTTCCCTTCTTCCACCCAGTACTCTTGATTAATCTACAACAATTACCTTCAGTCCCAGATGGATTCATTTTTGCCTGGGTATGAAATGGGGAGAAAACCAAACAGTTGAGAGGTTTTTTTGGTCAAGATAGGTTTGTATTTCCTATGGGAGGAAAAGAATCTCGTGTTTGAGGAAGTATGTGTTTCCAAGTACAGATGCTTTGTTGCAGTAGTTCTTGGTTGAAATCTTGGTGTCAGATTTAAAAGATAGTTGCTAGGAGGAGAAGGCAGTGTGGCACATAATCAAGGGGGTGCACCTGCAGCAGTCTGTCAGTTGTGAGTCATGCTAATGAGTGAGTCTGCCAAGGAGCTGAGATCCAGAGATATAAACCGTGAACACAGGCAAATCAGTTGGAAAATCATCTCTTCCTCCCCCCTGCCCCTTTTTCAAACTCCTAGTTCATGTAAAAGCTCTGGGAGGTCATGGGTTTGTGTCATGGCATAAGCTCTTGCTTCATAAAGACGCCTGGGTTAAGACAGTCTTGAATGCAGAGCTACAGCCACATGTGTTGCAGCTGCCACAAACAGTACAAGAATTGCCTTGGTTGTCTTGTTAGAACTGTAAAAACAATAGGCTTCTTTCTGGTTAGAGAGATAGAAGGTAAAGGCTGTGGCTAGTTTAGTATTTTAAATGTATATAGGTCTATGTAATGTGTATACTAATGTAGAGATTTGCTTTGTATAAGCTATAACCTATATTACTTCAGCAGCCTGTAGGTTAGATTATTCATATCTAGACAAGCACTCATTTTCCTTACCATGTGGGTAGATGCAGAGGACAGATCCTTTTCCAGTCAGCTGGTGTCTGGTCTCTGTATGTTAAATGGATTTTATTCATGTATAAATTTTGAGAAAAATCCTCAGTACTCTGTCTCAAGCAATCTCTCCTAATATCCTTGATGTGCTTCAAGGTGAAGGTGCTAAGTTGCTTAGTGACTCAGAATGTTGCAGTGTTTGAGGAAAGCAGCTTTGAACTTTCAGGGCTTTCAGTCAAGTGAAATTCAACTCCAGCAATACCCTTAACATATAAAACAGTACAACTTGGTGCTGATTGATTGAGCATGCCTCTCCAAATTCACTAGCTTCCAATCTATCAGAAAATGAGGATAGAGTGGGTCTTCTGATCTTCAGAAATATCTCTCATACGTCACAGCTCCATGGCTTTGAGAGAAGAAGAGTGGACTCCTAAGGATACTCGTGGGGGTTATAACAGGGAAAGTCTCTCCTTTTCTGCTCTTTTTGTATCTGCTGTCATACTAGCAAGTTCTCAAAGTCTCAATGAGAGAAGATGGTGGAGGTTGGAGACAGAAATAGCGTTCTGAAAATAGGGGCCGGAAATGTTGCAGTTGAATTCCAGTCCTACCTGATTCCATTTCCTTGTAGGATGCATCTGGAGTGTGGCCAAGATATTTTGTGGTGTGTCATTGACTAGTCACTAGTAAATACACACTGTAGAACAAGCGACTTGTTTTTAAGATCACCACTTACAATTGTATGTTCAGGCTCAAAAGCCTAAGAACTGAGGAGATCCCATTCCTGTATATTGCTTCTGAGGCAAATGTGGCAAATGTGATGTTTGCTGTGCTAAGGCCTATTCAATGCTAAGGTTACTCCATGCAGAGGCTCTTGGATACTGCTGAGTGATGTTTGCGTCCCATGGAACAGCTAGCTCGCTAATCCTGCTCTGTCTTGTGAGAACACATCCAAGTCACTGAGGGATTCTGCCTGCTTCATATATATTTCAGAGGATTGCAAGCAGAGGATTGCTTTGCCTCTATAATTACACTAGGTTAAAACATGAAGTTCATGCAGTTGTGGGTGAATTATTTAGTGATTGTGATAGCACTGGCTAGACAGACAAGTGATTGGACTGATTTTGTAGTTACCTAAAATCCAAAGAAGAGGGGATACAGCGCCTTGGAAAGAGAAGGAAAATTGGCAATGGGAAAAGAAGCAGAGGAAGGGTGGTGGTGGTCCATGGAGTGTCTAATGAAGGAGAGCACACAAATTGGAAATATAATGCAGAGGATTAGAGTGTATAGCAATGGATCCACTGATCACGCACATGATGGTAACAGTGCCAGTGTTTATAGTGGCTTAGTTTGTGTGGAAACTGGTCCATAGGGAACCAAGACTGGACCATTCAAACATACTTTTAGTGTTAAAATGGTGTTAAACTGAACCAGCCACAAAATTTGCTGGGTCTTGCAAATTCAAATTGGGAGACTTAATAAAACCATGATAGCAGTCCTTTATTAACCCTCCCTGGGTCCTTTATGGGCTTCACACATGTGAACTGTTTTGTAATTCTTGCCCCATTCTAATGAGAAATGAGGAGTGGCTTAAATAGATGCCTAAGTGCCAAGATTCCTAACTCTGCCATTGACTTGCTGTACAACGTTGGACAATCACTAACGCTGTGTGTCTCAGTTAAAATCTGTAAAATGGTGAAAGACCCTCCTTTGCCTAATTTGGGGAGTGAGACCAATTTAGTTTGTTTGTGAAGCACTTTAAGATCTTCAGATGAAAAGTGCTGTAGTAGTACAAAATGTTAACTTGTGAGTGACTCAGAATAAATGGTGTATCAGAACACACAGAAATTAGTGGTCTGTAGGGTCGCATGATCCTTTTTTACTCTACTTTTTTTTGTACCCAGCATGCTCAGGCTACTGCAACAGACCTCTGGTGGGACACCCCTGAAATTGGACTGGCAGCAGCCTGAATTCCTTCCTTAACATCAGTAAACAAGGTTGTCCCTTGCTCCTCACCTTGCCTGTTCAGGGAAGAGGAGGCAAATGATGATGTCTCTGGGGGTATGTTTACACTGTGGGATTATTCCGATTTTTACATAAACCGGTTTTGTAAAACAGATTGTATAAAGTCGAGTGCACGCGGTCACACTAAGCACATTAATTTGGCGGTGTGCATCCATGTACCGAGGCTTGCGTTGATTTCTGGAGCGTTGCACTGTGGGTAGCTATCCCATAGTTCCCGCAGTCTCCCCCGCCCATTGAAATTCTGGATTGAGATCCCAATGCCTGATGGGGCAAAAACAGTGTCGCAGGTGATTCTGGGTAAATGTCATCACTCATTCCTTCCTCCGTGAAAGCAACGACAGACAATCATTTCGCGCCCTTTTTCCCTGGATTTCCCTGGCAGATGCCATAGCATGGCAACCTTGGAGCCCATTTTGCCTTTTGTCACTGTCACCATATGTGTACTGGATGCCCGCTGACAGAGGCGGTACTGCAGTGCTACACAGCAGCATTCATTTGCCATTGCAAGGTAGCAGAGATGGTTACCAGTCGTTCTGTACTGTCTGCTGTGCCATTGTAAATTGGCGATGAGATGATGGTTATCAGTCATTCTGTACCGTCTGCTGCTGTCATGGGTGCTCCTAGCTGGCCTTAGCTGAGGTCGGCCAGGGGTGCAAAGACAAAAATGGGAATGACCCCTAGAATATGGGGCAAGTGTACTAGAGAACCAGTGTATCAGAGAACCAGAGAGCACTGCTGCTCCGTGTCAGATCCCGCAGAAATGATGAACTGCATGCCATTCGCGGGGGGTGCCCCTGCAACAACCCCACCCGTTGATTCCCTTCTCCCCCAACCTTTCTGGGCTACCGTGGCAGTGTCCCCCATTTGTGTGATGAAGTAATAAAGAATGCAGGAATAAGAAATACTGACTTTTTAGTGAGATAAAATGGGGGGGAGGCAGCCTCCAGCTGCTATGATAGTCCAGGCAGGATGTTAAACGGTGTGGGGGAGAGGAGCCCAGCATCCCGCTGCTATGATAGTCCAGGCAGTACAGAATCTTTTCTTTAGACATGAAAGGGGGGGGGGGGCTGATGGAACTCAGCCCCTAGTTGCTATGATGAGGACTCTTACCAGCCGTTCTGTACCATCTACCGGGAATGACCGGGAGTCATTCCTATTTTTACCCAGGTGCCTCTGGCCGACCTCACCTGAGGCCAGCCAGGAGCAATCACGGGCTGATGATGACGATGGATAGCAGTCATATTGTACCGTCTGCCACCGGGGAGGGGAGGGGAGGGGAGAGGATGCTGCTATTCATTGCCGCAGCACCACGTCTACCAGCAGCATGCAGTAGACATAGGGTGACACATTAAAAAGTCAAGAAACGATTTTTTTTCCCTTTTCTTTCACGGGGGGGAGGGGGGGTAAATTGACGACATATACCCTGAAACACCCTGGACAATGTGTTTGACCCTACAGGCATTGGGAGCTCAGCCAAGAATGCAAATACATTTTGGAGACTGCGGGGACTGTGGGATAGCTGGAGTCCTCAGTACCCCCTCCCTCCCTCCATGAGCGTCCATTTGATTCTTTGGCTTTCCGTTACGCTTGTCACACAGCACTGTGCTGTGGCCTCTGTCTATCATAGCCTGGAGATTTTTTCAAATGCTTTGGCATTTCGTCTTCTGTAACAGAGCTGTGATAGAACAGATTTGTCTCCCCATACAGTGATCAGATCCAGTATCTCCCGTATGGCCCATGCTGGAGCTCTTTTTGGATTTGGGACTGCATCGCCACTCATGCTGATCAGAGCTCCACACTGGGCAAACAGGAAATGAAATTCAAAAGTTTGGATTGCTGTCCAGAGCGATCACAATGGTGCACTGTGGGATACTGCCCGGAGGCCAATACCGTTGATTTGCGGCCACACTAACCCTAATCCGATATGATAATACCGATTTCAGCGCTACTCCTCTTGTCGGGGAGGAGTACAGAAACCGGTTTAAAGGAGCCCTTTATATCAATATAAAAGGCCTCGTTGTGTGGACGGGTGCAGCGTTAAATCGGTTTAACGCTGCTATAACTGGTTGAAACGTGTAGTGTAGACCAGGCCTGAGACAGAAAGTCTGTACTTCCCAAGAGTATGTTATGAGTGAGAGAGAGAAAGAGTGTGTGTGTGTGTGTGTGTGTGTGTGTGAAACCCAAAACCCTTCAACAGGAAAACCAGAATTTCTAAAAGTTGTGAAACTTAAACTGTATACACACAATCTGTGGCAAGACTATACTAATTAGTAAACCTAATTTAGATTAGTAAAGAGAACTGAAGGATAATAAGAAAATAGATAAGAAACAGTAACTATAAATTAGCTTTTAGAATTAAGTGTCAAATTCTGACTCACTCCTGAGGAACCTGCCACTGTCTTCTCAGTTGGAGTCTTCCTTTTCTGGTCTCTTGAGGCTTTGGCTTTTGCTATATGACCGCTATTGCCCTATTCCAAAATAAATTCTAAAGTCAGCTGAAACTATTAGGAGCGTTAGATTCAGTATGTCTTGTGTTCTGAGCCAGTCCCCTCTGGGGTGTGAGGGGGTGACCTTCACAATGAAGGCCTCACTGATTTGTAGCTGATCTTTAAGGACTCTCAATATGCAGCTGTGCTTTTTGCAGAAAAAGGAAAACAGTGCTGTGAGGCTGCATAGAAGATGGGGGTATGAGTGGTAAGGACAAGCTGAGGCAAAAAACCCTTTGTATCCTTTAATCTAAGCAAAAAGGGCAAATTGCCAGAGGTGCCAGGTTATGTAGATTAACTGTGGGTGGTTAGTGGTTGTTGCATTTCTTTACTGGGGATCAGAACTGGTCTTTCTGGTTGAACCTTTCCCTCATGCAAATTACAGAAGGTTTATTATTATGGCAAGTAGATAGCTAATTGAGCACATAGCCTGGTCTCTATTAGAAGACTGATTTTTGACATAATCCCTTTTCCCACCAAACTCTCATTAAAACTTGAGCCACTCTGCCTGAAATTTCTCCTGATTCTTCATATGTAGGGTCCAAAAAGGTGGTCTTATTGCCCATCCTACTGTAGTCTTCAGGGAGAAGGAGTGGGAAGGAGTGGAACATGAAATGGGCACCTCAAATTCTTAAGTTTGACTTAATAAGATATTTAAATTCTTGCCCCCAGGGTACTTGAGTCATCAATGTGCTTAGAATTGGCTCAGCTGTAACGGCTGGCAATACCTGTGCTGGCTGAGGATCCTACCTTTCTGTGCTCATTAGCTCAATGATAGATCAGGAACAACTGAGCCAGCCTGTTAGGGCTCATGAAATCTAGAAACTGGCACTCTAGAGGGAGGCATGAAGGCTTGCACGTCCATTTTTTGTCTGGGTTTTCGTTTGCGAAGATGGCAAATCAGGATTGCCTTTTTTCCTTGATGTTCACTGCAGACTAGGTTGAAGACACACACTCATCTCCCTTGTAAACTTTTTATGCAGAGTAATCCTGGCGCTTGGCCCTGAGTCTCTGTTAATTATTGAGCACTGCAGTTTGAAAACATTCTCAAGTTTGGTTTTGTTTCTGGAACTTGTGGGACCATATTCTGCCAATGAAACTCCTAACAGGGTAATGCAACTTGAACAACTTTTTACATGTAATTTGGTCACTCCCCTGTCACGTCTCTCCCTTTTTGATGCCTGAATTGCCTCTTCTGGCAGCTGAAGCACTGGATTTATGATAAGGCTGCTTGCAACAGCAGAGGGCTGGACTGCATGACCCAGGAGATCCTTTCCAGTCTTATGTCCTACGTTCCTATGTTTCAAGTAGGATAGATTTTCCAAAATTTTGGCCTCTTTCTTCCCTGTTACCTGACCTGTTCTTTCTCTTCCCCACTCCTCCTGCCTCCCTTGATCTCTTCAAGCCCTCTTAGGGCGAGTTAAGCACTAGCAGCAGTTCTAGTTGCTAGTGATCCTCAACCGTACAATGTTGCTGTCTCAGTTGGGGAAAAACATTTGGGTCACCAGATCAAGACTTAGCTTGTGTCTGCACGAGGAAAATTGAAACCTAATGCTAAAGGCTGTAGTGTAATCAAGGTTCAAGTATTTTTACCATAAGTATCAGTTTCTCTCTCTCTCTTATTTTTTCGCTTTTTTTTTTTGTTTGAGAAAAACCTGGGAGAGCTTTCAGACGTCCTTTACAATCAGCATTTCCCCTCAGGCAACTGATCCTTTCGTTCCACCGGGGGCTGGGTTGTATCTGGAGAATGAATGAATTGCAACTTCAGGCACTGAAAGGAATGCTATGGAAGCTTTTGAAAGGGAAGTGAGTCACACCTGTAGTTACAGCAGCATGTTAGAGCGCTGGATAGAGTAACTGTAGGGTACACTTCTTGGGTCACACTGAAATCTGTTGTATCTAGGGTAACCAGACAGCAAGTGTGAAAGATCAGGACGGAGGTGGGGGGTAATATGAGCCTATATAAGAAAGACCCAAAATTCGGGACATCTGGTCACCTTAGTTGTATCTAAGCAGAAGGAGAATACATGGGCTGTGCAGTCTCCATTTGTTGGAACAGCTGGGAGCTGGTAGAATGTTAGGAACCATTGGGGGAGGGATAGATAATAAGATGAAAAAATATCAATGCCATTATACAGTATGCCCTCACCTTGAACACTGTGTGCATTTCTGGTCACCCTATCTCAAAAAAGTTATTAGACTTGGAAAAAGTACAGAGAATGGCAACAAAAATGATTAGAGGTATGGAACATCTTCCATATGAGGTGAGATTAAAAAGACTGGTACTATTCAGCTTGGGAAAGAGACCACTAAGGAGGGATAGTATAGAAGTCTATAAAATCATGGATGGTGTACTGTAGAAAAAGTAAATAAGGAAGTGTTATTTACTGTTTCTCATAACACAAGAACCAGGGGTCACCCAATGAAATTAATAGGCAGCAAGCTTAAAACAAACATAAGGAAGTATTTCTTCACACAACACACAGTCAGTCTGTGAAACTTGATGCCAGGGGATGTTGTGAAGACCAAAACTATAACTGGGTTCAGAAAAGAATTAGATCAGTTCTTAGAGGACAGGTCCTTTACCATCTTGGCTAATAGCCATTGAGGGACACGACCTTGTGCTCCAAGTGTCCCCAAGCCTCTGATTTCCAGAAGCTGGGACTGAATGACAGGATAGATCATTCAATTAAATTGCCTTGTTCTGTTTCCTCCTATTGAAGCATCTGTCACGGTCGGAAGATGAACCATTGGTCTGACCTAGTATGGCCGTTCTTATGTTCTTTGTGTGAGGGAAGGAGCGGGGTGAGTGTCTTGGAGACACAGAGCTGAAGAAAGAGTGAGAGAATGCTTTGTCACAGAGCTAACTGTGCTGCCAGCATTTGAGGAAGCTTTCACTTGTGCCCCAGTGTTTTTTCCAAATATGGGAGCTGCCAACAGGAAGTGCTTCAAAGCTATGTACTTGCATGACTCTCTTCTTTGCAGTCGAGGTGTTCATGGTAGCAAAGGAATGCTGCATTTGTTTGTGTGGACTGTAAGACCAGGTCTGGAGGGAGTAGAAGCTGGGGAATGAAGCAGTACAGTAACCAAGGAGCCTTCTTTAATCTTTCACACTTTGTTTCCTATACTTAGCCAGGCTTCTTATTTCAGTGGGGCAAACCTTTACTCCTTACCTGAGAGCAGAATCGAGGACTGATCTCTGCAGCATTGCTGCTGCTTATTGATGCTTGTCTTTGTATCTGATCCTGTTTTTGCTTTTCCTTTAAAGGAAAAAAGGGATCACCACCCTGTTTTAGGCCCTAAAATGCTTTTTTATTTTATTTTTTTAAAAGGAAGATAAATGCCATTGCTGGAGGATGCCTTTGTGTCATCACAACCCAAAGATAGGGCTGGGAATGTGGTGCTGATGGCACATATATAAGAAGCCAGACACTGGAAACCCAGGGGCTGCTGCTGTTTCAGTGTGAAGCTGCATTGGCAGGATCCTGTGGGAAAGGTTTGCATGGTGTCTTGCACAGTTCTTGTGAAGGCTGTTGTTTTTTCACTGGCACCAGTTTCTCTCCTCTCTGTCTTCCTCATGCCCCATTTACCACCTGTGCTAAAGAAACAAATTAAGATTATAATATGTAGCTGCAGTATTGAATCCATTACTTGGACAATTTTGCATTTTTTCCGTCAGCTTCCACTGGCAAAGGTGTCGCATTGCTTTAGTCATGGGTAAAATGTTCTGGGCTACATGAAAATAGATTATTTAAAAGAGGGTCAAAAATAGGACCAAGAATAGATAGTCTCCTGCAACATTAGCTATAGAGATTCACAGCTATAATATGGCCATAAAATAAGACTGGAGACACATTTGGCGTTGCAGGGATAGGAGAGAATGGAATGAAATTGCAGGAGGGAAACTGGAATGACAAGATGCTAGGATGGGCAGAAGAAGGGAGGGGGAGGAGTATGTGGAGGTAGAATGTAAAAGAAGATTTAGATTTAGAGTTGCAAAAAGGACCCACTGGTTTGACAAACCAATTAATGGCTCAAAGGGTGAGTAGTGCAATATGGGGGGTGTTGAAGTATCCAAGCAGGGTGGAATGGGAGGGATAAGAATAACATGATGCTCTTGGAAGAACTTTAACACTTGGTTCTTTAATGGTTAGGTAAGGTTGCACTAATACTGGGGAGGGAGGGGGAGGATTATTTTGTTACAGCATCATATTTAGGAGAGCTCCCTGCTCACTGTCTCTGCTGCAGCTGCAATTACCAACATCTCTGTTGTTAGAGTATTGTAGGGATTTTAAAAGTTGATTTGAGGCCTGATGGTTCATAGCACGTTGTGGAATTAAGGGAGACTCCTGAGGGGATGGAAGCTTTTATCAGTAAGCGGCAGGGTATGGTGGGAATACTGATGACTGGAGCATCTGCTGTCAGCTGCCTTGGTAAGTGCCCTGAAATCACTGGTGTAGCTCAGGTAGGGGAAGGGTTTGAAATGCATGGCCTTGAAATGAAGGGGATGGAGAGGAATTGTGAGTATAAGCCATTGCTACATTTGGAGGGATGCTCTCTACTTTTCAGAGAGGTTTCTAATTTTTTTTTTGCTCAGATTAAAAGTTTTTTGAAAATAGCTTTCTAACCTGCTTTTTTGGGTCCCTTTTCCATTTGGCCACCATTGTGGCATTGTCTGCATTGGGGAGTTTTTCAAAAGAAATAAGGAAAGAAAATAATTCCCACTAGTCCAGTGGGAACCTTAGCGTAGACAAGTAAAAACTGTCAGTGTCGTGGTCTGAAAACTCCAGTAGCGTAGTCAGGAAGGCTCCCTGGTGGGAGATTAGCATCTTCTAAGACTCACTGTTCTCCATAATGGCCCTTTTCCCCATCAGCCATCTAAACTGATCGCCTTCTGCCTAGTGGGCATTCCCCAGGTGTAAACACATTTATAATAGATGCATAGACAATATTTCTAACATCAGATACCAAAATGATACATGCAGAGAAATAGGATAATCATATTCAGTGGATCATAACCTTTTTGATGACCTATGTTACACAAAATACATCAGTTATGCCATAATCATATCATGATAATATTACTATGAAGAATATGGGGTGTAATGCCACACCAGGGTCAAAAGTTCATAACAGCTGATACACCTCCATCCTTTTGAAGATCACTCTCATCCACTTTGGGCCTCTGGTCAGGTCCTTACATACCAGAGGATCATTATTAAGTAAGCCCATTATTAAGTATTTGTTCCCCATGTAGATAGACTCATCAAGTCACCCCTTACCCTTCTTTTTGTTAAAGTAAACAGATTGAGCTCTTTGAATCTGTCACTCGAAGGCGTGTTTTCCAATCCTTTAATCATTCTCATGGCTCTTCTCTGAACCCTCTCCAGTTAATCAACATCCTTCTTGAATCATGAGCCCCAGAACTGGACACAATAGTTCAGCAGCAGTCACGCCAATGCCAAATATAGAGATAAAATAACCTCTCTGCTCCTATTTGAGATTCCCATGTCTGCATCCCAGGATCGCGTTTGGACGCAACATCCCATTGGGAGCTCATGTTCAGCTGATTATCCACCACAACCCCAAATCTCTTTCAGAGTCACTGTTTTCTAGGATGAAGTCCCTCATCCTGTAAGTGTGACCTGCATTCTTTGTTCCTAGGTGTACACATTTACACTTAGCCGCCTTAAAATGCATGTTTTCTTGCACCTAGTTCACTCTGAATCTGTTCCCTGTCATCTTCATTATTTACTGCTCCCCAAATATTTGGGTCATCTACAAACTTTTATCAATGACGATTTTAGGTTTTCTTCCAGATCACAGATAAAAGTGTTAAATAGCATAGGGCCAAGCACAGATTCCTGCGGGACCTCACTGGAAACTTGATAATGATTCCCTGTTTAAAATTACATTCTGAGACCTATCAGTTAGCCAGCCTTTAATCCGTTTAATGTGTGCAATACTAATTTTATCTTGTTCTAGGTTTTCTTTTGTTTTTTAATCAAAATGTTGTGTGGTATCAAGTCAAATGCTTTCCAGAAGTCCAAGTATATTACGTCAACACCATTACCTTTATCAACCACACTTATAATCTCATCACAAAAAGATATCAGGTTAGCTTGACAGGATCTATTTTCCATAAAACTACATTGATTTGCATTAATTACATTACCATCCTTTAATTCTTCATTAATGAATCGTGTATCAGCTGTTCCATTATCTTGCCTGTGATTGATCTCAGGGTGACAGAGCTATAATTACTCGTCATCCCATTTATTCTTCTTAAAAACTGGCACAACATTAGCTTTCTTCCAGTCTTCCCTAGTGTTCCAAGACTTACTGAAAGTCACCATTAATGAGTCAGCAAACTCCTCAGTCAGCTCCTTCAAAACTCTGGATGCAGGTTATCTGGACCTGCTGATTTAAAAATTATCTAATTTGAGTAGCTTCTATTATTAGTGGAATGGAAAGAGTGTTATCACCATACGGTGAGACAGTGTCATGTTTTTTCCCTCCCAAATATAGAACAGATATATTTATTGAACACTTCTGTTTTTTCTACATTATTATTGATAATTGTAGCATTTCCATCTAGTAACAGACTAATACCATTGTCAGGATTCTTTTTGTTCCTAATATATTTTGAAAATGCCGCCTTGTTGTCCTTAACTCTGCTAAGCACAGATTTCTCCTTTCTTCTCCCTTTTGCTTCCCCTATCAGTTTTCTAAAATTCTTACCTTCTGGATTTATATTCATTACTAGCAACTTCCCCTTTCTTACATTTAAAAAAAAAAAGTGTGTGTGTGTGTATGTATATATGTGTGTGTGTGTATGTAATATATATATACACACACACACACACACATATACACACACACATTTTATATATATATATGGTATATATATATAAAATGTGTGTGTATATATATATATATATTACATACACACACACACACACACACACACACACACACACACACACACACACACATATACATACACACACACACTTTTTTATAAAATATATATAAAATTATGGCTGCCTTCACTTCCCCTCTAAACCAGATTGGTTTCTTAACTGGCACAGCCTTCTTCTTCAATCAAAAAGATGCTTTTGGGGCATCTAGTCAGGTTTTCTTAATTGTAACTCATTTATCATTCACATTTTTTTGACTCAGTTCTTCCTCCCAGCTGATTTGGCTTATAATGAAGAACATAAGAACTGCCATAATGGGCCAGACCTGTGGCCCATCTAGCCCAGTGTCCTCTCTCTGACAGCAGCCAATGCCAGAACTTCAGGGGAAGGGTACAGAACAGCTACCACTGATGAACCCTCTGCCATGAACTCATCTAGTTCCTTTTTTAAGCAGAAGTTTTACTTTTGGCCACCACAACATCGTAGGACAGTGAGTTCACAGATTAATTGTGTGTGGTGTGAAAAAAATATTTCCTTATGTTTTAGTAAACCTGCTGCTTATTAATTTAACAGAGTGACCCCTGATTTTTTGTGGAAAGGTAAACACTTCTCTATTCCGCTTTCCAGACCATGGATTTTACTGATATCATACTGCCCTCTCAGTTGTTTCTTTTCTAAGAGACTCCAACCCTAATCTTTTTAATCTCTCATCATATGAAGAGAATGTTGTTCTCTTCACTTGCTGTTCATTTTCAGAGAAGGGCAGCGAAGCGTTTCCAGTTTCATTATGTCTTTTTTTTAGAGATGGGGTGACCAGAACTGGACACAGTTTCAAGGTGTGGATGTGTCATGGATTTATATAGTGGCATTACATTTTCTGTCTTTTCTACCCCTTTCCAAATAGTTCCTAACATTCTCAGCCTTTTTGACTATTGCTGCGCAGTGAGCTGAAGTTTTCAGAGAACTATCCACAGGGTCTTCAAGATCTCCTCCTCGACTGGAAATAGCTAATTTAGAACCCATAATTTTATATCTGTAACAGATTATTTTTTCCAGTGCGCGTGACTTTGCATTTATGAATGTAGAATTTCATCTGCCATTTTGTTGACCCAGCATTCAGTATTGTCAGATTTCCCCCTGTAACTTTGCAGTCAGCTTTGGACTTCACTATCTTGAATTATTCTGTAAAATCTGCAGACTTTGCCACTTCAAAATGTTCAACACTGATCTGGAAGGGGCAGTGAACTGTGAACAGCACACATCCCAGCACAGAAGCTTGGAGGACCCGCTGTTTACTTCTCTCCCTTGTGAAAACTGACCATTTATTCCTACTCCATTTTCAGCTTTGTGAAATTGGCCCAATTAAAGCAACAAGTCTATATTACTGTTATGGACTTTATTCTGCTTCCACATTATAAATACGATCAAGTCATGATCGCATGTACCTAAGCTACATTAATTTTTAGTTCTGTCATCAGGTCCTCTAACTGTTAGGACAAGGCCTAAAAGAATTCCCCTGTGTAGGCTGCAACACTGAGTTGGGGAATGGTCATCTATAATGTTTAGAAATTCCAAAGATATGTTAAGTTTTGGCAGCATGAACCCTCCAGCATATCACTGAAATTGATGTCCCCTATGATCACGCAGTAGATAGGTATGTATGGAGTTGATTATCCTGTTCCCTAGTCTGGATTTGGTGGTCTACCAGACACCAACTAGTATCTCTTCTTGTGCTCCATCTGTTAGGATACTGTTTATTACTGGTCCAGTGCCACGAGAGCCTTGCATACAGAGCACTCTAGGCATTCTTCCCTTCTGGAAGAAGTGGGGAATGGAGACCAACTTTTTGAAGGTGGATAGTCCATCCCTCTGGTAGAGCTCCAAAACTCAAAACATCCCTCAGCCTCAAGATGACAGTAGGAGCAAGCACTAGAGGAGCATCTGTAAATAAGAAAAAGGGGATCCAACACAGACTTGGCTGAAGCCTTAGGGAAGTGTTGGATTTTACTATCATGTCAGTACATCTACAGCACAGTAAGAATGCCATCAGCCCAGAGTACAAAGGAGCTGTATTAGCAAGGACTAGTCTCCAGCAGAAGCATGGACAATGATAGGAGATCAGTGTTGCCAACTCTCTCAATTTCATTGAGAGTTTTGCACTATTTAGTGTTTTTCTTAAACTCCGGGAATCATGTCAGCTTTTTTTTAAAAATGAAGTTTCTAGCCCACTATCAGAGGAGTAGCCGTGTTAGTCTGGATCTGTAAAAGCAGCAAAGTGCATCTGACGAAGTAGGTATTCACCCACGAAAGCTCATGCTCCAAAACGTCTGTTAGTCTATAAGGTACCACAGGACACACTGCTGCTTTCTAGCCCACTTGATTGCAGACAAAAGCTTGAAAACACAAATGCTAAAGACTCGAAAACCACCAGGCAAATAAAAAACACAACATTTTTTAAATCTCCTCATTAAGCCAACTTTTGAATGCTTGGAATATGCTTCAGATTTAAATATTGCTGTCTTGTGCCCCAAAGCTGCTACTCTGATACCAAACCAGCCAACAGACAAATACATTCCACAGCTTTGTAAAAAGTGCCTAGTTACTTTTCTTAGGGAAGCCAAGAGAGTCAACAGAAAGAGGAAGAAATATTGGCTGCTGTGTCCCTACAAGTGCATGTGACCAAGTCACTTGATACTGGACTCCATCTTGAAGTACCCAGTGTTTTTTCCTCTGACTGAGCGTGGGAACCAAGAGGGGAGACAAAGGGTTTCCACCATATGCACAAGCTGTTTAAGGCATGGGAGTGACATCATCGTGGTTCTTCAAGAAGATTGCTGGAAACATCTGAGGAATAAAGTCTGGACTAAAGGAGATGGGCTGAACCCAGGCTAGAGGGATTTCTAGCCTGAGGAAAGAATACCTGGGGTTTTAAGTTGCAAGCAAGTGCAGCTTGCCCTCAAGAATCTCTGCAAACTGCCTAAAACAATTAGGGTGAGAATTTGCTACTCATATCCAATCTCTTTAGTATTTTAAACTTAGATTGTGTTTTGTTTGTTTGCTAGGTAATCTGCTTTGATCTGTTTGCTATCCCTTATCACTTAAAATCTATCTTTTGTAGTTAATAAATTTGGTTTGGTTTTGTCTAAGAAAACCAATGTATGGAAAATAAAAGGGGACAGAAAGCTGTTGCATATCTCTCTCCACATTGAGTGAGGGGTGAATGTTATGAGCTTATGCTGTACAGTTCCCTGTGCAGCACAAGATGGTATAATTGTGGGTCTACACTCCGGGGGGGGGTGTGCCTTAGGAACTGGGAGGTGCCTTAGATGAGCTTTCCCATGCAGAGCTGCTCTCAGCCTCTGTGCATAGCTGCAGCTGGATGTATCCCTACCTGTATGTGTGCTGGAAGGGGCTTTGAGGGCCTGTCACAGCAGTATAGTGTAAAGGGAGCCCGGGTTGGTGAGTCAGGCGGGCTCAGTGGTATCCCAGTTTCAGATGGCACCCAACAAGGAACCAGTAACGCACGGAATAAATCCCTTGGTGAGGTTTGAAGGACTGTTCACTGGCCAAAGCCCTTGTTGGAGTCAGGATGATCTATGGTAAATTTATTAGCATATACATAGGTGCTCTTATTGTTTGTTTTCTGCAATGCTTTTAGCTTAATATATGTCCTGTGTTTAGAAGGAGCTTTGTGGCAGCCTATAACTGTGGCAATTGTACAGTTTGTAGCCTTTGAAGAGTAAGCAAAAGCGGAGTAGTCCTTCGTAGGCAGTCTATCTTTGCTGGGGAGTTCACATTGAGGTAGGCAAGAGAGATGATGGCTGAGGAGCAGAAAGCTTGAGAGTGAGTGCCCTGGCTGGACCAGGAGAGGGAAAGAGGTGCAGTTCCCCTGAACTGTGATACATCTTCAACCAAAGGAGAACTACATTGTGGCTGGAAGTTCTTCCAGATGCTTTCTTCTGCCCATCAGCGTCACCTCTGTCTTGCTTGGATTCAGCTTCATCTAGCTGTTCTTCATCCATGAGCTGATTTCCGTACCGTAGGTCATTTTGATGGTAGTGGTACCATCATATGTGGTGAAGGATAGGCAGAGCTGTGTCATCTGCATATTGATGGCACTTGAATCCATACCATCTTGCCAGTTCACCTAGACTAAGATCAGAGAGAGAAACTGATCTTTATGGACTCTACTAATGCAAGGTCTAGTGGAGGAGGTGCAGTTTCCCATCAAAACTTGTTGGGTGCATCCTTCCAGGAAAGACTTCAACCATTTTAGCGCTTAGCTCAGGACACCTGCCATCTCTTTCAGGTGAGACAGCAAGATCTCAAGATTGGCAGCACTGAATGCTACAGAGAGGTCCAGGAGAGGATGTAGCTTTCTGCCTTCTGTCTGCTGACAGCAGGAGAGTGTCCATCAGTGCCACTGAAGTGGTTTTCATCCACTGAAGTTTTTAATTAGCTGCTCTCAAATGTAGAAGTTGCATTTCCTGACTCTCCTTAGTGAGTGTAGTTCTGATGGCAGGTCCCTGTAGAGTGAAGCTCTGTTTCTTCACAAAATAGGTAGCCGCAGTTCAGAGCTTCCTGCTAGTATCCCATTTTACATGAATTGCATCTAATGCAGCCTCCTTTTTGTAGGGGCCAGGAGCCTCCTTCTGTACCAGTGGTAATCCAGAATGGCCTCTTCTCTCACTGTATGCTGACACACTGCCTTGCTGAAAGAATAGGAGTTAAAGGATTCCTCAAGCAGCAAGCAATGCTGCAGTTATCAAATTTTCATCTAATGTTAGGGTTCACACAAAGGGGCCATTTATGTCCTGGAAACATGTTACAGAAAATCTTTAAATGTATTTGGTAACGGCGATCAGTGTACAAAGTCAGTATTTGCCATCAGTTGCCTCACAGTGGTATCAGAGGGGGGAAAACCTACAACAGCCACAACCTGTGGCAGCTGTATGCTAACAATTGGTAATTATTGCATGGAGACATAAGAATTACCATGCTGGATCAGACCTGTGACCTGTCCACTCCAGTATTCTGTTTCTGCCATTGGCCAGTCCCAGCTGCTTTTACAAAAAGAAACCTCATACTGTAGGTAGTTAGGAAATTGCTTTCACCGTTGGTAGGATTCTGCCTAGCTGCCCTCAGTTAGAGATTGGCTTGTGCACTGAAGCATGAGGGTTTATCTCTCTTCCAAAATTCTTGTTTTTTTAATCCTTCCTCTTCTGTATCTGATTCTCTTATGTTGACTTCTCAGACGACTTGCCACAGTTCTGTAATTGTATTCTGCTTCCACATTAGCAAGAGAGGGTCAGCTTTTTTTGCTTTGTCTTCACCAGTGTTGCCCAAGCCACTCTCCCATTCTGAGTCTATTTGAAAGAACAATACCCATGCCCACCACTGCCTTTTCCCTAGCTGCTCACCACACACGTATTCATCACCTTGGAAAAAGCCTCTTTCCACCCGCATTTATCATTTATCGAAAGAGTTGGATCGCAGCTGTCGATCCTGTTGAGTGTAAGCCAGAGAGATGGCTTTGAGGGAGGAGAGGTACAAAAAGCCCTTCTTAAATCATATGTGTAAGGGCACAGCTGGAGCTTCTGTCTCCCAGCTCCTTGCCATTTGTCCTCTGGTGCTGTGGTTGAAACGAAATTAGCATTTCAAAAGGGGGATTATCACAGCCCCCAATTTCTAAGAGGGAGGTGTTTTGGCTGTTAGCCATAAAGCAGGTTTTCTACTATCAGTATTGCTGATTTACATAGGTAGCAGTTCTAGAGGGTTGGTGGAGGAGGCCACATGTTGAAAACACTCTTTTGTTGAGGAAGAAAGTTTTATTTATAGGACTGAAAATTTAAGCATTTAAACATGAAGTTGTGGTCTCTTTTATTGTACTAATTTAGAGTGGGGGACAATTAACTACTGGAGAAGTTCAATTAAAGAGGCCAAATCCTATTCAAGGGAGGCATCCTTAAATCATGCACATGTGAATAATTTTGGAGAATTTCAGGTTAATCATTTTATATTTCTTTGTTTTTGCACCTCAGACAATTAAAATAGAATGATTTGGTGTTTTCTGTTTATAGTCTACGTCCTGGTTATCATGCACTAGCGAAATGGTGTTTGCATCCAAACACATTGTTTCTCCTGACACACTTCAGAATTTCAGGAAAATATTCCTGTTCATCTTGGGCCTTGTAACAATCCTTCTTTTAAAAAAATCACCTGAATCTTGGGGTCTAAAACTACCTAAGCACATCTTGCTCTGAATTTTTAATCAGAACTCATTAAGGTCCTTGGTAGGGCACTAAACAGTTTTCCTCTTCTATGACCGAGGAGCCAGAATGTTTTCTTAATTTCAGCCTTGTATCAGGGATTTGTGCATGCTGGGGTCTCTGTCCGGAATTTCTCTCAGTTGTTACTAACATTTTGAGCCCATGAGTGGTAGCAATAGCTGGAAGCTCTAGGGCAGTGGTTCTCAAACTTGAGCCGCCGCTTGTTCAGGGAAAGCCCTTGGTGGGCCGGGCCAATTTGTTTACCTGCTGCATCCGTAGGTTCGGCCAATGGTCGCTCCCACTGGCCGTGGTTCGTCGTGGCAGGAAGGGCGGCCAGCACGTCCCTCGGCCCGCGCCGCTTTCTGCAGCCCCCATTGGCCTGGAGCGGCGAATCGCAGGCAGTGAGAGCTGCAATCAGCCAAACCTGCGGATGCAGCAGGTAAACAAACTGGCCTGGCCCACCAGGGGCTTTCCCTGAACAAGTGGCTGCCCAAGTTTGAGAACCACCACGGTGTGCATACATAGCTCTAGGGAGCTTCTGATATTCCAACCACTGGGTCGTCTAGATCTGCTTTGATTGAGCATGATCGGATGTCATAGTGCCTAAGGCCATGGCTACACTTACAGTTCTGCAGCGCTGGTAGTTACAGCTGTGTTCGTACAGCTGTGTAGGGCCAGCGCTGCAGTGTGGCCACACTGACAGCTACCAGCGCTGCAGTGTGGCCACATTTGCAGCATTTGCAGCGCTGTTGGGAGTGGTGCATTGTCGGCAGCTATCCCAGCATTCAAGTGGCTGCAACGTGCTTTTCAAAAGAGGGGGGTGGGGTGGAATGTGACAGGGAGCGTGGGGAAGACAGAGAGAATGGATTTTTGGAGTTGACACTGTTCTCAGCTCCCTGCCTTGCAAGTTCTAAGGACTGGATGACACACAATGCCTACCTTCAATCATTTTAAAAGTTCTGACCCCTTCCCCCACCCCTCTCTCATTCACTAAATGCAAATTATGTACTCCTAAATAGCCGTCAGACCAGATAAGCATCTGCTCAACATGGACTTCCCCCTCCCCCTCTGCCATGTGAGCGTGCTATTTCTCTCTTCAAGCAAACAGCTGTGAACATTCCAAAGTAATTCCCCTGCCTGCCTCCGCTCGCTCAGCAAACAGGAGCTGTGTTTGTTTTTTAAATAAGCAGTTTGGCTGAACTCCGAGCTCCCCCTTTCTTCCGGTTTGTTGTGGACAGGAATTCTGGGATACCTCCTTATACCCCGGAGGTCAATAAAAGCGCTGGTGGGGTCCACACTTGCTGACCAGTGCTGGATCCGCTACACCTGTGGCACGACCGGGTGTACAGCCAGCGCTGCAACCAGGGAGTTGCAGCGCTGGCCGTGCTTTGCAAGTGTGGCCACATCCTAAGTTGCAGCACTGTAACCCCCTCACCAGCGCTGCAACTCTCTAGTGTAGCCATGGCCCAAGATGCTGTTGGCTGCCACAAGCTGTGCCTGCACTAGTACTGCTTCTACCATTGATGGGTTTGAACTGGTGGTGGCAATGAGGGGACATTTTAGAAAAATATCCTGATGTCCACACGTCTAAAAGAACTGTCTACAGATCTTTCTTGTCTCATGCGTCCATAAGGATTTTTTCCTGCTGTGCATATGACCTTTTCCTCTTGTGCAGGCACTAAAGAGAATCTTGCAAGAATCATGGTGTGGCAAAAGTGGAGCTGATTTGTAATAAGGGTTTGATACTGCAGGAGCTGCTATGAAAGCATCTTAGAACATTGATATATAACCTAGGTTACTGAGAGAGACAGTGTAACTTTTACTGCAATCTATACTATACACCATAATGCTTGAATTCAGCGTGGGCTGTGGAAAGAACACAAGGAAGTACTGTAGTACAGTGGTTTTCCGGATAAGAATGTATAGGCACATACCAGAAGGACAGTGGGCAAGCTGTTGGCTTTGAGAATGCTGTCTCCAAAAGATTGCAAAACTTGTGTTGCTGTAGAGAAGAGCGTGGAAATCAAAAAGAGACTAAAGAATAAAAAGTCTGTTGGGGGTGCAGGAGAAGGGGGGGCTCACTGGTCAGCAGCTCTCTAGGGCAGTGATCGCACACCCCTCTCAGTAAATTTTTCAGCAGCCCCCCAATATACGTGTATTAATTTATGTATAAATTATATACATGTACTACTATACTAATGTATTATGTACATTATAAAACATACACAAAAAAGAAATTAAAGGATGAGAAATATGAAATGAACAGTATTTAAAAAAATTATTTTATTAACGATTCAAAAAACCTTTTTGCTTTCAGTGAGAGCAATGTGATTGAATATGCTTAATTATTTCTGAAAATCTTGGTTTAACACTTTATAATACAGCAATTCAAAGGTCTGGATTAAGATTAGGGTGTGGGAGGGTGCAGGGTCTGGGAGGGAAGTAGGGTGCGGGAGGGCACTCAGGGTGGGGTGCCTGGGCTGGGAAGGAGCTAGGGTGCGGGAGGGCAATCAGGGTAGAGGTGTGGGAGGAGGCTCAGGGCTGGGGCAGGCAGGAGGTGCAGAGCACTTACCTGGGACAGCTCCTCTTTGGTGCAGGGGGTGTGCAGGTGGCTCTGCGCAGCTCAGCACTGCCCCCATGGCCGCAATTCTGGGAGCCACGATTCTGGGAGCTGCCCCCCGCACTTCCCCGGCAGGCAGGGGCTTTAGGGGCTGCAGGGCCCTGGACTAAGGGGGCCCCAGGGCCTTGGCCTTGGCCTGCAGCTCTAAAGCCTCTTTCAGAATGCAGCCCTGCGAACATGGGCTGATGGACTCAGGAGGAGCAGGGGCAGCCGCGCAGCCAGCAGCTGGAGAGAAGCAGCACTCCCCCCTTCAAAGCGCCGCTTCTCTCCAGCCGGCTTTGAAGTGGAAAGCGCCGCTTCTTTCCAGCAACTGGCTGCACGGCTGCCCTGCATTCCAAAAGGGGCTTTAGAGCTGCAGGCCAGGGCCCCGGGGCCCCCTTATCCGAGGGCCCTGCAGCCCCTAAAGCACTGTGCTTCCCTGCTCGCTCCCTCCCTCCTCTAGCTCCCCCTTTTTTCCCTGTCCAGCAGCACTCCTCCTGCCATGCTCCCCAATGGATCGTCTTGCGCACCCCACTTTGGAGACCACTGCTATAGGGTGACAGACTAAGGCAGACAGGTTCTGTGGAGGAGTCTGAAGTTAATCGAGGCTTCTCAAATCAGGTAACGGTAAACCCTAGGAAGAATGAGATACAAATATGTGTTTATTGCTGTTTTCTCTGAAATGATTTTGTTCTAAGTAACTAATACTCTGCTTTAAGGAGGCTGTTTGATCACTGTATTAAACACTGTCACTACCCCCGAGGGAACAGAGTTGCAGGGTCCAGACCTAAGTCAGACCTGCTGAGGTGATCACAGGAGGTACACCGAGGACTGCAACCCAGGGCCCAGTTTGAGAGTGGGAGAACTGTGGGATTCCGTCCCAAGGGAAGTGATGGCCTGAAATTTAGAGGTTCAAAGGTGCAATATGCCTGGTTACTGAGATACCCTGGTGCCTTAAGTGCTGAGTTAGAAATGTTCTCTCAGACATCTCCAGTACCTGTATACAAGAATTAAGCAGAAAGCAGAGTTGCAGGAAGGGTGGTGGTATTTGCTAAAAAGAGGTAGAGTAGAACCTCAGAGTTACGGATACCTAAGGAATGGAAGTTGTCCGTAGCTCTGAACAAGACATTATGGACTTCAGCCACTTGGGGGAGGGTCAGGGCTTCAGGTGGGGATGGGGGGAGGGAGGTTAGGGCTTCTGACCACAGTGAGCACCAGGGCTCAGGGCTTTAGATCTGGTGGGAGTGCTGGGGCTCAAGGCTCGAGTCCCGTGACTCCACTCCCAGTTTCAGGCTTGCCAGGGGGCTTGGGGCTTAGCCCCACTGTTCCATTCCTGGCTTTTGCCTCACGGAGGGTGCTGGGGCTCCCCATGGCTCCCCTACTGGTTTCAGTCGGGTGGGGGAGAGCACCAGGGCTGAAACTGGCACTCCCCTCCTAGATAGAGCCTCTGCACCCGCCATGGAGCTGGATCCCCAAACCCCTCTGCTCCTGAGCATCAGAAGCCCAACAACTGCCCTACCCAGAGCCCTGACCCCCCCTCACCCTGTAACTGCAGCCCTAACCCTACAGGCAGAAGCCCTGAGCCCCAGGGCTAAAGCCCTCAGGCAGTAAAGCTTGTGTGAGCACGCAGGGGAGCCAGTATAGAGGGTGTCTGGTTGACCGGTAAGTCTGTAACTCTGGTGTTCAGAGTTCAGACCATGTCACTCTCTTGTTGCATCTCTGCAGGGGCGGCTACTCTGTTGCATCAATCATAAATTACTTCTCTTCACAGTCAGAGGTTCTACTGTACATGCTTACCCAGCAGATATTTTTGGACTATTTCTACCAATCTTGTGCAAGTGTTCTTATTTGTTTTCTAAGAGTCTAATACTGTGACCAGTCACATTTATGTGACTATAAAAATATTGTGACAGGATAGGGATGGCATCAGCTTCACACCCACAAATTGAACTGCACTGAAGACTGGATTTTACATACTCTAGATGGGGAAAACCCAGCTGCCTTTTGTTCTTGCGCACTCAGCTTTCCACAGAGCTGTGTGATGGATGGAGAGCTCTGGATGCAAAATCTGCATGTCACTATGCTGACATTGGTTGTCCTTTTGTTGATTTGGTTTTGTCTCTTATGCCGCAAGCATGCCAGCTGAGACTACTATAGAAATTTGGCTGCTGTCTCACCGAGAAGCTAAGGCTGAAATAATCTATTTACCATTGCGCCTGAATAAGGCTTCTGGAAAACAAACACAGAATTCACTGGCATTAATTTTCCTACCTGTTTTTGGTGACAAAGATGGAATGAGAGGAAATATGAAACTCCACTAGTGGGGAAGAATGTTGGGGAGATGCTAAAACCATAAACAAGGTGCAACGGACTTCAATTCTGGGAAGCAAAGAATGCAAGAAACAAGAAGCAGCTATTGTGGCTTCTGACAGATTGCCCAAAGTTGAGTTTTAAAAAGTTTAATTCATCTTGTTTGGTTGCCTCCTTTTCTCCTTTCAGGAAATTGATACACGCTTAACGTTTGCAGGGGAAGGATAAAGGCAGCAAAAAGTAGAATGAGTTTCCTATCTCTGCACTCTCATTCAGGCCATCGTCCTCTCACTGCTCAGTTACTGCAGCATTCTTTCCTCTGGCCTAGACAAATGCAGTCTTGTCCCCCTCATGTTTATTCAGAATGCTGCTGCAGAGATCGTTTGTCTAGTCTGTAGCTTGGATCGTGTCACCTCTCTTATTGCATCTCTGCATGGGCTACTCCTTCTCTGTTGCATCAAACATAAGCTACTTGTCTGCACAGTCAATTCCCCCTTCTAAGTAATATTTCTCATTCGTTATCAGTGCCTACTCTTGCTTCTGATCAACCCATGATTCCAGCTGCCAGGGCCAACTTGTTAAATTTTCAAACAAGTGCCATCATGCTTTCTCCCTGGGGAGAAAACTCCCTGTAAACAGCTGCAAAACTAATTCATTGTCCTCCTTCAAACCCCTCCTTAAAATTCTCCTTTATTATGCCTACAAAGAGCTTGACAACAGTTAGGCTGCTGGTGTGTTGAGACTACTGCTTATCATGCTAATTGTTTTTGTGCTACTCTGTATCCATCTGTTGTCTCTTGTACACTTAGATTGTAAACTGCTTGGGGCAGGGACCGTTTTTATTCTGTTTCTACTTCACCTAGCACAGTGGGGTACTGGGGCTCCTAGGTGCTACAACAATACAGATAATTTAAAAATAATTAAAAAAAAAACTAGGGGTACTTGTGACACTTAGAGACTAGTAAATTTGTTTGGGCATAAGCTTTCGTGAGCTAAAACCCGCTTCATTGGGTGGGTTTTAGCCCACGAAAGCATATACCCAAATACATTTGTTGTTCTCTAAGATGCCACAAGTACTCCTAGTTGTTTTTGCTGATGCAGACTAACACAGCTACCATTCTGAAACCTGTTAAAAATAATAGTTAACACTGGCCAAAAGAGTCAGGGGAATTGAAGGCTTCTATAAAATTGCTGGGGTGAGTGGAAAGGAAAACCATTAGAGAGAGAGTTAATTTTCTTCCTCCCTGCTCTTGTAAATTTAATGAATTACTCAATACTGATACCAAACTCCTTTTTAAAAATATATAATAATTTTGAACAAGACAAATAAGTTTGAACAGCTATAAAGTAAGGAAGACCCTGAAAAAATAACTTATGAAATGAGTAAGAGAAAACAAACTAATACACACAATTTAGCTGGTGCAAACTAATTATAATATATGAAGGGAATTTAATTGTTATGCTACTAATACATTTGAAAAATCATGGGCTAGTAGGCATTGACTCAAAATGCAGGAAAGAAATTTTGGTATTGACTTTCAAATAAGAGACTTTTCATCCTTCTAGCGCCTGTCAGTGTAAAGTAGAAAGACTTATTGAGAGAGAATTGCTAAACATGTAGAGGGTAATGAAGCTGTTAGTATTAAGCAACAAGAGTTTATTAGAAGAGAATTTGTCAGAACTAAAAATATATTATAAAACTTGACAGAGTGCTTGTTTTGATAGAATCACAAAATGTAATAGCATTGGATTCCAATAAATCATTTGATATGTCTCAATTTTATGAGATTTCAATTAATTTAAATTGACTTAACTCAGCCACATAAATTGAAAGTTGTCTGATTAATCACACTGCCATTTACCATTATCTTTTATCTACTTCAGTTTAGGAAAGGTGTTTAGTGGAATAGCTGTGATGTCTGAATTTAATTAACATCAAGTAAAATTTGCAAAAGCATCTTGTCTCATTGGAACTAAATGTGGTTTAGGCTCCTAAGTCATTCTGGCACTTCTGAAAATGTTACCCATCATCTTTCATGGTCCAAAAGAGTGAGTAAGCATCACATAGAGGAAATGTACAGGTAATAATGGATTGGGATGAGTTCCCCTTTCCTAGAGAGAAGATGCTGCCCATGTCCCTTTTAGGTCATGGTGATTTTGGTACCAAATGAATGAACTGTCTGTTGTTGACCTGCATATCTCCTAGTTTCTTATACTGATCAGTTCATGTTTGATACACCACATATTCCCAATGAACTTGACCCATCTCTATAGGTTTAAGTAGTAACTTTGGGCATTGGAGCTTTGTACCTCGATTTGCATAGCTGCCTCAATAAAACCTGTTAATCTTTCAGATTATATGTACCTATTCTCTGAAATAAGGTTTATAGGAGTGATAAAAAGGATTAGTTACAAAGGTTGATATGATAAATGTTCTCATAGGTTTTCTCTGGGACAGTGGCTTAATGTCAGGAGGTTAATCTCATCAGTGATCGTGCATAGTGCTAACCCTCTTTCAGAAATAGTCTCTGGTCTCATTAGCTGTGAGATAGCTATCTATCATGCTATTTAAATGCTGTTCTCAAAGAAATTGTATAAGTATTCTATAATGTTTCCAGGTGCATTTCCCTGGAGAGCAGTCATTCCACTATTTATAACCTGGTTCTTTGTGCCTTGCACTTTCAGAGCATGAGAAGTTGCAGTAATTGGAATGAGAATCTAAAATGTGTTGAGCAGAGCAAATTGTTTTGGAAAGCACTAGAAAAACCTTCATCCTTCTCTCATGAAACTGATATGAGGTGTGTTGGGCATTGCTAATGAACCCATCTGATGGATGTTGCAGCTAGGAGCGAAATAGAGACTGCAGTGAGAACATAAGAACGACTATACTGGGTCAGACCAAAGGTCCATGTATCACAGTATCCTGTCTTCTGACAGTGGCCAATGCCAGGTGCCCCAGAGGGAATGAACAGAACAGGTAATCATCAAGTGATCCATCACCTGTTGCTCATTCCCAGCTTCTGGCAAACAGAGGCTCGGGACACTATCCCTGTCCCAGCCCTGGCTTATAGCCATTGATGGACCTATCCTCCCTGAATGTATCTAGTTCTGGATCGGCAGGGAGTACAAGCAGGGAGATGGAGATGAACCTGAATAAATAATCTAGTGGGTCTAGACCCAACTTCAGTGGTTACAGGCAACATACATCACTAGCTCTACCATGGCCCAAGGTGCATTGCTGTGGCATGTGGCTGGTGGTGGCTAGGAACCGACAAGGGAACATAGTATACAGTCTCTCTTTTTTAAAAGTCTTCTCTAATGGAGACCATTTTACTGGGTATGGTTGCGGAAGCTTTACAGTTTCAATGCCTGTTTAGTGGATCTTGTGGTAATAAGTGAGAGTACTAGCATGCACAAGGCTCCAGAGTTGGACCCATTTTTATCACTGTCAGTTGGACTTGACTTAACTGACATGGTGGTCAAATAGGTCCAGCTGCTGGAGCTAATCTACATAAAGGCTCCCACTGGTGTTATCAGCAGTTCTGTTGAACTAGCATTAAAGCTGGTGGGAACTAGGGACTTCCCTTATACACATCAGGGAAATGTACACACACAATGTTTGGGGAGTATTTCCTTTGAAATTCAGGCATAGTGATGCTGACTGTTTCTTTCCCAGAGAACATCTGAAATGTTCTATGCATGAGCAGTTTTTATAGATTGCTTTTTTTTTTTCCTTTACACATTTTTGGAAGTTAGCTGTAATTTCATTTGCATAATCAGAATATGTCATTTCTCTCAAACTTCTGGCTGCTGTTGCTAAATGTTTCCCTTAAAAGTTTAAGTCAGAGGAGATTATGAAATCTGTTGTCTGCTTGAGTGAAAGTCAGTGGCTGCAGTATGGAGATGTGTTCGTGTGTGTGTGCTGACTGGGGAGTGGGAGGGAATTACCATGTTCTAGGAAATGGCCAAGCTGGAAAAACAATCATTTCCTTTTTAAAAATAACATTCTCTCTTAAAAGTCTCCATCTCTCTCTCCTCCCTCCCTCACCACCCCCTTTCCCTCCGTTCTCAGAATACCATAGAATCAGATTTTTATGAAGGCATCTTTCATGCTCAGATGTCCTTGAAAATAATCACATGACTCCGATAGTACTGGCCACCTGCAACTCCCGTTTGAAGCTGATCACAGCTGAGGGGGTTCAGCATCTCTCCAGATCAGTCTCTCAGTATTAGTTATACATTGCCCAGAATGATGACCTTGCTCTGTTATTTAGAACTGTACTTATGTGACCAATGCAAATCAACCAATGCACAAATAAAGACATAAACAAGGGACAAACAAGAGACCCTGGCAGAGAAAGATATGATGTTAAGCATCTAACAAAATGTAGTGAAATATTACAGCTAGGGTATAAAACCAACTCTTGACCTTGTACAATGGATGCCCTGTATCATGTTAAACCTAGGTCGTAGCATTGACAGGTGGTAACCCAGCCATGCTCACTCTTTTCTCTGATGAAGTTCTGATTATGCAAATGAAAGCTTTGGGTGAGTCCCAGAACAGGAAAAGCCAACATAAACAGGAATAACAAAAGAGAGGAATCATTTTACAGTTACACTTCCCATTTTGGGGGTGGGGAGAGGCATAAAACACTTAGGTGGCCAAATTAAACTCAGGTGTTAAGTCCATTGATGCCAGTGAAATTATTAATGTTGTGATTTCAGTCTCTCAGGAGTAGGACTAATCCACTGAAACACCAACCAACAGATTCTCACCTGGTGTAAATTGTCCGAGCTTCATAGCCATTTACACTGGTTTAAGTTCTGACCAGCACAGGATTCATTGTGGCAGCCACACTCCAAAAGCCACAGGAAAAGAGCAGGAGCAGGCAAACAGTGGCAACTGGCAGAAATCGTTAATATATTTTGGTATCTAATTTGATTTAAAACAAATACATGCATTTCCGAAGGTGCTAAAGATAATAAATATTTGACATGCAGCATGTGCTTGTATTTCTTCTTGTGTAAAAGCATTAAGGTAGGGTAGATGAAAACTGAAGCTTAGGATTCTTGCAGGGTTCTAGTTCTTTTCTGTGGATTTTGTTTTGAAAATAGTATGCCACAGTGTGTGGTTTTGTTTTTTGTTTTTTAATAAAATCCCTCTTCCTGATGAATAAAAGGCATGGCAATCCATCTCTTGTCGCTGTTTCTTGAAACTTAGATATGATTACAGACAAGTTTATCTCTTCCTGCAGGTCACATCACCTCCAACCTTTTTATTATGTACTTTTCAATTAGGTATTTTGACTTTCTTATCTTTGGCTCAAACCAATACTTACAATGAACATGTCCAAGAGCAAGTAAAATCTTAAAGAACAATAAAATATTTTTCCACCCTATACTTCGCGGTTACTTTTACTGCCAGCCAGGGTCTTGAAACTGGTGGTATAGCTTGGGGTTAACTACCAGCAGTGTGCTACGATTTTGCAAAATTTGGCCTTTTCACATGTACATTTACTTACCTCAAAAACAACTTAATGTAGAATGAGTCACTTTTTAAAAAAAGAAGCAAGGAAAACAATCATGGTAATTATCCTGGTCTTCCCACTATCCAGTAGGAATGCACACCGAAAATGCCCATATATGTACATATAATAGGTAGATCTGTAGAGCTTTTTTATTTGAACAAGGCAAAAATATAAAATATGCTTCTGTGCTAGCAAGCTAATAAATTCACAACTTGTTAGCGAGTTCATGACCCAGCACGATGAACATGTTATAGGTAACCTTCTGGATCCCAAAGTGACCTCATATCCTTCTTTTATATGGCAAGGGGGTTATTAGCAATGTTTAGATAACGAAGTCCTGATGAGTGAGCTAGTGAACAGGTTCTGAAGTGGCTTGGTAAAAATCTGAGATGCCTCCAGGAAACAATAGAAGTGGGCACAATTTGCAAGGTGGTCCATCATTTGCAACAGGTGTCCACAGTCACATTGTGCATTCTTTTATCTTCAAAGTTATAAAACCATGGAAGCATCTGCAGTGTGATGTTCTAAAACAGTTCAACATGGACCATTGTTTCTGGGGTAGGTTGAAGCCTGCAAGTTCTTCTGTGGGATCAGCAATCAGGTATTTATGTGGGATGTGAGCATTGTCATTTCTGTTGTGCCTCAGGATTGAATGAGGATGCTTTAAGAGCTTTAGCCTGATCCCAGAAAGGCTTACAAGATTTCAGGCATGTCTTCATAAAATTCTGGAGTTCCTCATGAATTGATATGTTCAAGGTGGCCATGATTTGATTGAACTCACGAGGGTGGCGGAGGATGTCTCCCTCCCTCCCCAGATTTTGGGTGGAGGGGTGTGTACACCAGACTGGACAACTGTTGAGTGGGTGTTGATTTTAATGTTCCAGTTAGTGTTCTCATTGTGGAATTAAGCTCCGTGTCCAGAGATTTGGTACGTGATCTATCCACCCAGACTGGTACTCAGTATTCAGTGATCAAGTATAGACTCATAGACTTTAAGGTCAGAAGGAACCATTATGATCATCTAGGCCGACCTCCTGCACAATGCAGGCCACAGAATCTCACCCACCCACTCCTGTAACAAACCTCTAACCTACGTCTGAGTTACTGAAGTCCTCAAATCATGGTTTAAAGACCTCAAGTATGCCAGTGTTAGAGTCGCTGATCTCACATGAAGAACTGAAATATTCCATGCTGACGACCTCTGTTCCTCCCCATCCAGATTTGAGCCCTTCAGTGCTTCTGCATATAGCCACACTGTTACATTTGGAAAAAAAAAATTCAACAGAAAGATTAGGATTTGAATGATGCAGGTTGAATTTTGAGCAGAAATAGTGGAAGATCATTTACATTTTATTTTTGTTTCAGAAATGGTCTTATTTTTCATGTTAAAAATACATTAGTCATGAACCTTAATTTCTTAGAGTAGTTTAGAGGCTTGGGTCATTATGCAATATTTTGTCCGCTGGGAAAACTGGCATAAGACATTAGAGGAGGGGTTCTCAAACTGGGGGTCAGGACCCCTCAAGGGGCCATGAGGTTATTACGTGGGGGGTTGGAAGCTGTCAGTCTCCACCCCAAACCTCGCTTTGCCTCCAGCATTTATAATGGTGTTAAACACATAAAAAAGTGTTTTTAACGTATAAGGGGAGTCGCACTCAGAGGCTTGCCGTGTGAAAGGGGTCACCAGTACAAAAGTCTGAGAACCCCTGCACTAGAGCACAATATCAATTGTATGTCACATTCCTTTTGTATTCCCCAGGACAGCTTGGCATACTGTAGTTGGTCCTGTGAGGATTGCCCTCAACACTAGTAGAGATAAAGTACTTACTGCTAGAAGACATAACTCCGGTAATAATGACAAGATGCCAAGTAGAACGAGTGACCAAACGTGTGTGAGATTAACTGCTTAAGGATCATTTCTGACAAGACTGAGGTAATGTTAGTAGGATGAGAGATGTCACTAAAAGTCTGCCATATTATTGCCACCCTGGAGGTGAGGGAAAGAAACTATGGCCTGCCCCCACAGGTTTGCAATTTGAGGTGGTTGTTAGATCCAGAACTGCTCTTGGTTGCTCAGGCAGTAGCTGATTGCCTAACCATTTCTTTCAGGTGTGAACCTTACAGTTTCTTTTGTCCGTTCAAGATTAGATTAGATGTAATTTGATCTACCTGGAGCTCTGTATTGAATTTCCAAATGATCTCAAGCTAGCACAAAATGTGGTTGCCTGCTTAATGAGTAGAGTGCCACACACAAAACTAGTGCTCTGTAATCTCCCACTGTTACCCCGTAATTTGGACCTAAGGCACTCCAATACTAGCTTGCCTGTAACTGGTAAATGAACCTCAAGTTACTCTGCCTATTTTTTTTTTCCCCAGTTTTTCTCTGCCAGTCTCTATCAAGGTATTTTATGGTTTTTCAAAACAGCTAAAAGCAATACTTCCCATTACACCACTGGCTGACTTCCAGCTTCCAGGTGGAATCCAAGGGATCGGTTATAACCTAAAACACTTACATTGTTACCAGGGTGACTGCCTGTCTCCCACTGTAGTGATAGCATAATTTTGGTCAGCTGAGAGGTGCCCCACTGAAATGGAGGAGGATGCTGACCTGACTCACTCTGAGAAGTATTTGATTTTGGAACACTCACCTACCTTGGTCTGCCACAGTAAGGATTTGTATGTGGGCAGAGTTGGCATCGAGGTTTGTTGCATGGATTGGTTCCTGAGCTAGAGTTATTATGGTGTGGTGTGCAGTTACTGGTGAGAATATGTTTCAGGTTGGCAGGTTGTCTGTGGGCAAGGATTGGCCTGCCACCCAAGGCCTGTGAAAGTGTGGGATCATTATCCAGGATGGGTTGTAGATCCTTGATGATGCGTTGGAGGGGTTTTAGCTGGGGGCTGTATGTGATGGCCAGTGGAGTCCTGTTGGTTTCTCTCTTGGGTTTGTCTTGCAGTAGGAGGCTTCTGGGTACACGTCTGGCTCTGTTGATCTGTTTCCTTATTTCCTCGTGCGGGTATTGTAGTTTTGAGAATGCTTGGTGGAGATTTTGTAGGTGTTGGTCTCTGTCTGAGGGGTTAGAGCAGATGCGGTTGTACCTCAGTGCTTGGCTGTAGACAATGGATCGTGTGATGTGCCCGGGATGGAAGCTGGAGGCATGAAGGTAGGCATAGCGGTCGGTGGGTTTTCGATATAGGGTGGTGTTAATGTGACCATCACTTATTTGCACCGTGGTGTCAAGAAAGTGGACCTCCCGTGTAGATTGGTCCAGGCTGAGGTTGATGGTGGGGTGGAAGCTGTTGAAATCATGGTGGAATTTTTCCAGAGTCTCCTTCCCATGGGTCCAGATGATGAAGATGTCATCAATGTAGCGTAGACAGAGAAGGGGTGTGAGTGGACGAGAGCTGAGGAAGCGTTGTTCCAGGTCGGCCATGAAGATATTGGCATATTGTGGGGCCATGCGGGTGCCCATAGCAGTGCCACTGATCTGGAGATATATATTGTCATCAAATTTGAAATAATTTTGTGTAAGTATAAAGGCACAGAGCTCAGCAGCCAGTTGTGCATGGCCCCACAGTATGCCAATATCTTCATGGCCGACCTGGAACAACGCTTCCTCAGCTCTCGTCCACTCACACCCCTTCTCTATCTACGCTACATTGATGACATCTTCATCATCTGGACCCATGGGAAGGAGACTCTGGAAAAATTCCACCATGATTTCAACAGCTTCCACCCCACCATCAACCTCAGCCTGGACCAATCTACATGGGAGGTCCACTTTCTTGACACCACGGTGCAAATAAGTGATGGTCACATTAACACCACCCTATATCGAAAACCCACCGACCGCTATGCCTACCTTCATGCCTCCAGCTTCCATCCCGGGCACATCACACGATCCATTGTCTACAGCCAAGCACTGAGGTACAACCGCATCTGCTCTAACCCCTCAGACAGAGACCAACACCTACAAAATCTCCACCAAGCATTCTCAAAACTACAATACCCGCACGAGGAAATAAGGAAACAGATCAACAGAGCCAGACGTGTACCCAGAAGCCTCCTACTGCAAGACAAACCCAAGAGAGAAACCAACAGGACTCCACTGGCCATCACATACAGCCCCCAGCTAAAACCCCTCCAACGCATCATCAAGGATCTACAACCCATCCTGGATAATGATCCCACACTTTCACAGGCCTTGGGTGGCAGGCCAATCCTTGCCCACAGACAACCTGCCAACCTGAAACATATTCTCACCAGTAACTGCACACCACACCATAATAACTCTAGCTCAGGAACCAATCCATGCAACAAACCTCGATGCCAACTCTGCCCACATATCTACACCAGCGACACCATCACAGGACCTAACCAGATCAGCCACACCATCACTGGTTCATTCACCTGCACATCCACCAATGTAATATACGCCATCATATGCCAGCAATGCCCCTCTGCTATGTACATCGGCCAAACTGGACAGTCTCTACGGAAAAGGATAAATGGACACAAATCAGACATTAGGAATGGCAATATACAAAAACCTGTAGGAGAGCACTTCAACCTCCCTGGCCACACTATAGCAGACCTTAAGGTGGCCATCCTGCAGCAAAAAAACTTCAGGACCAGACTTCAAAGAGAAACTGCTGAGCTTCAGTTCATCTGCAAATTTGAACCACTGGGCACTCACTTGGATGAGCTGAGGGGCTGGAAGGTCACCAGGGGTTTCATGTTCATGACAGGCAGTGGTTGCAGGTGCTACATCTTGTCTGAAATATTGTTTGTTCTTAGTTATTTGAACTGCTTAGAGTCACGAGTAGGCACTGGAAAAACAGAAATAAAAAAACAATGTAAAGGAAAATATAGACTAACGGAGAGAGTATTTTATGTATGTAGTTATAGTTTTTACAAGAAATGGCTAGAAATAGGGCTTCTTTTATGTACCACTAGCGCAGTTTGGTCCAACAGCAGACTCGCCTACATCGCTGGTGAGGTAGAGAATCTATTGTGGTTTATAAGACAAAGCAGTAGCAGCATACTCTCCTTTGATTTCTTAACCTTTGTCAGTCACTTCTCAGCCTCTTGCTCCACCAATTGATTACCGTAGTGGGATGTTCTTTGGCTATGTCTACACGGTGATAAAAAATCCACTACACGGCATCTGAGCCTGGGTCAATTGACTCGGGCTTGCAGGGGTAAAAATAGCAGTGTAGGCATTCAGGCTTAGATAGAACCTGGGTTCTGAGACCTTCACTGAGCTTCAGCACCCAGGTCCAAACACCAACCCTGCAGTTTTATAGCTCTGCAAGCTCAAGTGAGCAGACCCGGGCTAGTCGCAGCCATCCCATGGAGCTTTCATTGCAGTTTTTTTTTTAAATAAATAAAGGAAAGAAATCTACCCAGCTGTTAGCGCGTAGTAATTGCAAGACTGACAACTTAAGACAAAGATCAGGATATAAGTAGATGATCTGAATGAATAAGGTTTTGCCACTTCTGGTAAGTGTTGCTGGGCTTACTCAGTTCGACTCCTCCCATGGAAGTTGTCATTAAACCAGCTGCAGAAAGAAATTTTTATAATTGGGACTTTGACTTCTCTGGGTGGCATTTCAGGGTAGGTTTAAAATGAAGACACTTGAGCAGACTGCGAACGAACTCCATATTGTAAATGCCATTGCTACAACTGGCCCAGACAATTTCCAAATTAGTATTTTTCATGTAGGCTGAGTCAGCGTAGCCAATAGCTGCTGTTGCAGAAGGGATGAAAAATGATTTGACTCAAACTCTCTGCAAAAGGCCATTAGTAAATGAGAAAATTCTGTGATCAGTCTTAAGAGCTTTCTCGTGCACAAGTATGAAGGGTTCATTTGGTTTCTCTCTGAACTCCGGTACCCTAAAATACTTAATACACTACATATGTTAATTAATCCACACAACCTCTCTGTGAGATAGGTATCACCTTCCTTGTATAGGTGCAGCAACAAAGACCTAGAGATGTTAATTAACTTGTACAGGGTCACATAGCAAATCAGAGGTAGAGCTGGGATTAGAACTGACGAGTGAGGTGGACTCTTGTATAGCAAGGACTAAGGTCATTTGCTTTATGGTTCAATGGCAACGGTTTGAATTACACTCGGCAGTGAAGAGAAGGATGTTGTAAGTGTCCAACTAGTATAATTTTCACACTGCTTTTAATGTTACCAGGCAGGCATCCTGCACCAGCCAAAGCTTGAGTGAGCTTCACAGGTAGCACTATGGTAGAGCTCTGGAGTTCACAAACGCCAGAACAATTGTGGTGAGATCTGCACTAGAGAGCAATGGTCATTACCACCATACTAAACATAAATGTTGTGTAGGGGGATCCCTTTTGGACCTCTGACAATCATGAGCAGCCAGGCATCCATATTGCGCATGTCCTTCAGTCAGCCCCACCATCCTCTGAAGATGCTTTCCTTCAGCTGGCCAACCATACTACTTTTACCTGTACTGAGTCTTGGCCACCTACTGCTCGTCCAAATCCTATCCATTGGGCTCTGGGAAAGTAGATTGGGGGGTCGGTTACAGCAGAAAAGATGGCTGCTTGTCATCCGGGTTATGGCCTCCAAGTAAGCAGGGGTGGTTACAGGTCAGGACCCCATGGAACACTGTATCCTGAAGAAGTGCAGTTGCCTCCACACCAGTTTCTGAAGCTTCCTTAAGCAGAGAGACCAGAGCCCGTGGAACAGTAGCACTTATTCCAGCCGGGATTTAGACTAGTCAACTCAACCTAATGGTCAGTAGTATCAAAATCTGCCAACAGATATAAAAGAATCAGTGTGGACACCTGATCTTTCTCCATTGCTAGACTTCAGCATTCATTATTGTTTCTGCAGATTTGTCTTGAACAAGCATCTAGCTTCCTCTAATCAGGGCTCCCTTGTCCATGATGTTAGGCCCTGAGGATACTTAGAGTTAAAGGGAATACTATGTTTTTACTATACTCAGACCGAACATCAGTCTGGAAAAGGATTAAGGAAATGATGTGGCTAACGTGTAAGTAATCTCTGAGTTAGTTTTGTGGGGGATTCTTCACAGGAGTGGGGAGGGGACACCCCTAGGAAAATCAGTATGGGAGGGAGGAAACAGGACTTTGTTGAAGGGCTAGTGCCCTGCTCAGGAATTCCCCATGGAATTGTCCCCACACTTTAGGCCCTGTGAGTTCCCAGTTCATCTGTGCTCAAAAAATAACCTGCTGTTCATGATGATGGCAATGGGTTTCCCCCTTATCACTGCTCAGCTGGTGCTGAAAACAGTGATATTGCTAATGCAAAGAGCACAAAACAGTTCAGCACACCTCTTGTAATGGCAATTCAGAGGCAAAGTTACCTCAGGCCTTAGTCATGCCTATCATGACTGTGTGGTCCACTCTAGCAGCTAAACTATTTACAATACCTATTGGGCAAGGAGTTGGGTGACTTGTTGCCTACAGGTCATTTTCCGGTGTAGCAGATTCTTGGTGTCCAAAGCACCAGCTTTCTTTCAGAAGTGTCTTCTAGACTAGAGTGAGTAGCAAGCAATGGCTGTGAGCTTCCTTTTGCTATATGTAAGGGTTAGGTGTCTAGTAAAGGAAATGGTCAAAACTTGCCCATGAAGGGGTTGAGGAGACACTCTGAGATTGTGTGCTCTTTGAGGGCTGTGTAGGGACTGCCCATTCATAGTGGCTGGCTATGCACAGTTGACAAAGGCAGGTTCTTGTGATAAACTGAAGTTGGCAGTTTTGTAGCAGTGCTGCCCACCACATCTCTTACGCTGTCCTGGTGCTGGAAACTCAGATGCCAGTCAGCTTGCCTTGTTCACAGAGCCAGAGCACATCACATGGTTAGGCTACTGGCTTTCATATCTTTGCACGTGATAGTACCGTTCCTCTGAAGATCTCTCAGCCCTTTGCCAGACATTAATGTGGCTGAAAACTGCCTGTGAAACAGCCAGATTATCAGCTCATCTCTGAAAGGCCTCCCGTTTTTTGCTTTATTATTTATATTACTATGATATCTGGAGGCCTCAATCAGGGTTGGGGCCCTAGGAACTATACAAACACATAGAGGCACAGTCTCTGCCCCAGAAATCTTAGTCTAACAATCATGGCAGTTGCTTGACTTAGGGTCTTGTCAAATCAAGCAAGTTGTGACTTTATGGGGGGGGAAACGTGTGAGCATTATAGTATCCTGACCACATAGGAACCATGGTCCGGTCATGCCTTTGCCTGGCTGTAACAGAGTTTGGAAACCTGATTATAAAATTGTTTGCTCTCCTTTACAGAGGCAAGAGCAAACAGTACTATGTTACTGCTTGGTCACTGCTGTATTATAACATGATCCCTCATCATACAGACCTTCCTTTGCAGGCTGGCTCTTATGTCAGGCCTGGAACTCCTGAGTATTCATTTGTATGAGATTTTTTTCTTTTATTAAAAAGGAGTGGTTTGGAAGCTGTTTGTTTGTTTTTACAATATATTATTCCTTCCCATTCTACACGATGGAGCGGGAGGGGGAATTCCCAAAGGCACACGCACCTCCCATTGACAGTCCTGTGAGCGAGGTGTCCAATTGCCATTTGTCTCTCTCAGAATCTCCCCCATAGTCTGTAAAACTTCATTTTTAAATGAATAAAGTTCTTGTAGCAATCCAGAAACTCATCTAGCCACCTGCCTGTGATTGTTACACATTTTGACTTCTTGGGAATGGAAATAAAATTCAGCTTTAGATACAAGAACCTGGGGCCCTACGACTGGCTGAAGCTGATGTTTTTGGTTTTTGTTTCAGCAGAGTAATATACCACTGGAAAAAATAATTCAAATGGGAAAAGACAATATCCATAATTTATAGTAGCAATAGCATGCTTCCTCCATGGTTGGCTAATCATGGCAGAGTGTTAATAAGCATACTGGGTTTTTTTCTAGTGTTGCAGCATGTTAATTAAGTTAATTTAGCCCTGTGCTTCTACTGAGTCACCAGCTGGTGACTGCATTGGTGGAAAACTGCAATTAGTCTTTATTTTTTCCCTTTTTTCTTTCTCTTTAAAAATTCTTTGGCATGTATGCAATGTCTGAGAGTGGGTCCATTACTATACACAGAGTAAGTACTTGTGTCTAATTATATAAATGCACAGCTATATGATTATATATGCAAATCTCCTTTCTTCAGTTTCATCTCATTTGTCCACATTAATGCATGAAAAATTAAGCCTCCTCTTCAAAATGTTTTCTTGGTAGGGAAACTGTAATTTCCCAATAAAGTTTCCAGTCCTGCTCCTATTGATTTTAAGTTGTCATTGACTTCACTAAGAACAGGATCTGACTCAAATAAGGACAGAGAGCTGGTTTCCATTGGACTTTGTCTTCCATGCAATACATTGTAGTCCAAAGGAGATTACATTTTGGCTTCAACTGAAAGTATTTACATAGCGTGCTCAAGCAGCTAGCTGTTATTGGAAACAAAATCGTCAGTCATCGGGAGCAGGTAGCTGATGCGGTTTAAATAACTTCTTAGAAAGTCAGCAGCGGCATCTGAAATGTCTAGTTATTCATTTTTAAATAACCTAACCAACAGATTGTATCGTAAGGAGGAATGAAGGAGAATATACAGTATATTTTCTTTTTTCTAGCCAGAGACTGCATTTCGTTGGAGACAGCTATGTGTGTTGAGGGTTGCAGGACAGTACAATTTACCACCACCCCAAACCTGTGTTCTTATATCAGTACTGGAACCCTTTGCATGTTGGGCTGTAATCACATCAGCCAAAAGGTGTTTAAAATGTTGGGTGCCAACATGTACACCACCCAAAAGTCAGGTAGTTGGTGTCTAACTCTTACCCCTGACATCTGGAGATACTCGTGAGTCTAAACTAGGTGACGCTTTGCTTATGTAGCGGTCCTATACTAACAATCATAGTTCTTTTTTGAATACTTAATGAGCCATTTCCTAATCTAATATTGGACACTAATCTAGGTATTTGTAATAGTAAGAACAACAGAGCTGACTTGCATCCCCCACCCATCCCCCAAAACGAGCTGTAGTAGGAGGCCACCACACTAAAAGCTAGAAGGGCACAGCTGAGCAAACACCTATTGCTGGGAGTTTCAAGCTAATAGGACCCTAAAAACCAGGCACGGGACTATATGTGACCTGCTGTGGTGGCCATTTCTATGCCTAACAATTCATGCATCCCTAGCCCTATCCCTTGTCATTGCTTTGAGTCAGGTGGATGGGAAGGTGATGGGGGCCAATCTGGGTGCCATTTCCCTGCAAGCCAGAAGCATGGGGAATAGTTTCCCATGAGGCAATGGGGAGTGTATTAGTTTAGTACAGCTGGCATAAAGAGGGCTGCTGATTTCAGACACAGCTCCCTACTCAGTCAAACCGCTTCCTGATGGAGGAATTCCTGAGACGGCAGCTTTGCTTTGCTTTGCTTTTTGTGGGTTGATGGGGGTGTGGAGTGAGACATGCAATTTTTTAACACTGAGGACAGATGATGTCTGGTCCTCTTCACTCATCATCTCCCTCTCTGCGAAAGAATTTTGTAATCAAACACAAGTGTTGCCCGAGGAAGGAAGGAAATGTGTGGGTTATGGAAGGCCCTGTATTGTTTAAGCTGAGTCCTGACTACAAGATCTTTGGAATTTTTGTTGTGTAATCACTGTTTCATATGGCTGAATTGGTGATAGCTGCAGTGCTGGCCTTCCCACAGACATGTTTCCAGTCAGTGGTATAGCAGAAGGCTTTGACCAGAGGAGCCCTTTAAAGGTATAGGGATACAGTAATTGGAGTGTATATCTTTACCAAGACAGTAACAGCTGACTAGCCAAACCCTTTGGGCACGTGATGTTCTCATGAGAAAAGGAGCTAGGCTAGACAATGGATTTCCTGGTGACCAGCTGGGAAGGGTTATGTAATAAAAGCTTTCAGTGCTGAAAATGGCATTTGCATTCATTCATCTTGTACCAGTGCTTTAGGTTCCCTTGTTATTGTGATCCTAGAGCATATTTTAGTGCTGAGTGGGGAGCTTTCCCTTGTGAATGTGGGGGTCTAGGCGATCAATTTCTGCAGAATTTAAAATAAAAAAAAAATCTAGCCCTTATGAGATCTTTTCAAATGTCATATCAAATATAAACTAATACCATGTTGTCTGACTGCAGACTCAGGGAGACATCTCTGGTGTTTTTGCTGCTGCTCATAGCTTTGCCAAGCAGCACAGAGTGAAATCAATGTTCTGGTTGGTTTCCCTGCTGCTCTTCAGAACCCTAAAGGCAATAGTGACACTGTTCAATGATCATGTGAAGTTTATGCTGCTCTGCTTTGGAAATCGCTGGGTACCAGAGGCAGGCACTGGAATATGTTCAGTAAGGACATAAAAGGAAGCTGAGGTAGGGGTAAGCTAGCATAGTCCTCTTGTTGTCTTACCTGCTCCCAACTACACTCACAAAAGAACCAGGAGGCGAGGGAAGGGGTGTAAGAGTAGAGACCTGCCCCCCTTATAGACAGAACTGTGGAGGAGAGAGAAAAGACACATGCTCCTTCTTCCAGCAGCTGAACTGGGGGCAGGATCTCTAAACATATCAGTCACTTGCTAACCATCTGGCTGGTACCTTTTGGGAAATCTTCCAGAGCCTAGAATTTCTACTTTTTGAAAAAGCTCCTACGTAAAATACATAGGCACAGAATTCTGATTTTTGCCACTCAACTTGTGAGAGCCGTATCAGGATCCCTGCTGGCTGCAGATACTTTTTTTCAGCACCATATCAATTGGCATGGCAGCCTCTCTGCTTGGGCTCTGAACTAAGGGTTTAACTCGGTGGTCCTCAACCTGTTTATCCTGCATGTTGAGAACCACAGCACTCCCCGAACCCCCCCACCCAGAGACCCCTCCATAGAGGGGGCAAAGAGTGGAGCCGGGCAGCCAAACTAGGGACCCTGTAAAGCGCAGGGCTGGACCCTGCCAGCCAGACCCCATCGTGCAGGGCTGGGTAGCCAGCAGCCAGACCCAGACCCCAGATGTGCAGCGTCTGGCCAAGAGTGGCTCTCCACCTAAAATTTGAGGGTGCTGCAGCACCCCTGCAAACCCCTAGTCTCAGTGCTCCCCGTCTCCTCACTGCCCAGAGCCCCCCCCTAAAGCTCCCCAGAGACCCACTCTTCCCACCTCCTGTCCCCCTGCAGTATTTACCAGCCCCATGCTGGCAGGAGTGCGCCTGCAGGCTGCCTTACGCCGTCTCCCCCTCAGCCGGCCCTGCCCCCTGCCAGACTAGGGTGGCAAATTTTGAATTTTTTTTATGCACCTGGGTCACAGCTGTGTGCTAATCGGTCTGCATGTGGGCCGTGGGTTGAGAAGCTCTGGTCTCGCTGAACCGGTGTTAACAATGGCGTGAAACTTCTCTCAAATGTGTCTAGCTTAGAGGAGAGGTGAAATTTTCAAAAATGCTAGGGTACTTGGGGACTTTCAGAAACATTACTGAAGACCACTGTAGGCTTCCACAGCATCCTGCTTCAATCTGGTGACCTGATATGGACAGATTCATTGTCCTGCTTCCTTTTTTTATGAAGGTCAAAAAGCCCCAGGGGCTGTGGCCCGTAACATAAGCATAAGTGGCCATGTTTCTGGAAAGCAGAGATCCAAGCAGAGCTGCTCCTGGCTACATCAAAATATGCTGGAGGAAAACTCAGGAGAGCAGATGGGCAAAAATAGTGACTGAGACCTGGGCGGGGGACCCCAGCTAAACCCTACCATGTTCCGGGAGGTGTAAAAGGGAATAGTAACTATATTGCAAGGGTAAACATCCCTCTAGAGACTATTCCACAAGCACTTACAGTAAAAGAGCCAGTACAGAAGAAGAAAATAAAATGGATCAAGGAGAAACTGCTCCAGAGGTGATTTTTCCAAGAAATCCGTTCACATCACGAAACAGACATGACCCCTAGTACAGCTGGGTGGTAGACTCTCCTCCTTTGTAAAGAAATGGCTGCCCACCAGATTAAGCAAATGGATTAGCATGAGACATGTACTCAGCAGACTTTACCAGAATAATAATACCAGAGGTCTGGATAATACTTGGTCCTGCCATGAGTGCAGGGAACAGGACTAGATGACCTCTCAAAGTCCCTTCCAGTCCTATGGTTCTATGAATACACAGGACAAGCTATTTCTTGTAAAGCAGCACTACTGTATTTGTCGTGCTGATAAAGACAGTTCTTGGGGGCAAATTCAGGGTTTGTCTCAAGTCAGTTGCAGATCCTCTAAATCAGGAGAGGAGGTAACACTACAATCTTCCTGTCTCAAGCCATCATGGCCAATGGAAAAGCTACAGTAGGCTTGAGATGTCCACCAGTGATAAAATATATTTTCTAAACAAACATGAAGCATTCAATAGATCATACTCATTATTTGTGCTCTGTCACCTGGCTGAAAAGGAACAACGTCTTTAGCACCTTCACCATATAGGCCATGCAAGGAAAAAAGTTTGTCAGCTTTTGTCATCACGCCATAGTCCCAGCCTCTTGGGTGGAGGCATACACATCTTAAAACATCTGTAAAGCAGGCACCTGGTCCCTCATGCGTTCCTTCATAAGTTCTTCAAAACTGATTTGCAAGCTAGAGGTTGTGTGCCAGGAGGGGTGTAGCTCAGGGTGCAGGCAGGGGGTAGCAATGGGTTGTGTGCCGGGAGGGATGTAGCTCAGGGTGCAGGGAGGGGTTGTGTCAGAGGGGATGCTGCTGCTGCTGCAGAGTCCGGCTGTGTGCTAAGTCTCTAGTTGGCACAGTGGGGGCAGCTCTACTTCTTGTGGCTGTGTGCTTGCCAGGCAGGGCCATGCCGTCCTACGTTGTCACCATAGCCACTGGAACCCAGTGGTTCACAGGCACCAAGGACTACAGCTACTAGAGCCAGAAGGGCACAGTGGCCATTACCCAGCCCACGTGGGGAAACTGATCTGGATGCAGCAAGGTCCTGGCATTGCTGTTTGCCTGCCTGAACATTCCTCTGTGCCTGGGTACAGGGCTGGCCCTGCATAGCTGTGCTCGGGGAGGGAACAGGGCCAAATGGAAGTATGTGGGGGGCATACTGCCCCATGTTCCCCTAATCTCTGTCCATGCGAGAGAGGGAGGTGCCTCCTCCTGCTCTGCCTACATGGCATCCCTTCTCATAGAAGTCAATGGGAGTTGGGCCTGGTGCAGGTGACTAGTGATTATGATTAGGCTAAACCAGGGGTGGGCAAACTTTTTGTCCCAAGGGCCACATCTGGGAGGGGAAACTGCATGCAGGGCTGAGTCAGGGGGTTGGGCTGCAGGAGGGAGTGTGGGGTGTGAGTGCAGTGTGCAGAAAGGGGCTCAGGGCAAGGGGTTGGGGCAGAGGAGGGGTACAGAGTGTATGGGGGGGCTCAGGGCAGGGGATTGGGGTGCAGGAAGGGTGCAGAGTGTGGGGGAGATCAGGGCAGGGGGTAGGGGTGCAGGATGGAGGAGGGGTTCAGGCTTCAGCCCAGTGCTGCTTACCTGGAGCGGCTCCGGGGTGGCAGCGGCGCACACTAGGGCCAGGGCAGGCTCCTGGAAGCAGCCGGTACCATGTCCCTGGAGCCCCTGGGGGAGGGGAGGCAGAGGGCTGCGGTTCCCCATTCCCGGCCAATGGGAGCTATGAGGGGAGGTGCCTGGAGGCGAGGGCAGCACATGGAGCTGCACCCTCCATCACCACCACCAGGGCCACAGGGACGTGGTGCCAGCCGCTTCTGGGAGCAGCGCGGAGCCCGCAGTGCCACGGGTGTGGCAATCCCACGGGTGTGGCAATCCCACAGGCCAGATCCAGCGCCCTGAGGGGCCGGATCCAGCCCATGGGCTGTAGTTTGCCACCCCGGGCTAAACGTTTTCCTTCCCAGTTTACAAACTGCGGATAATCATCTGTGAGCTTTGCTGTGCTGAAGCACAGGAAAATGTAACTGTGCTTAGCTCAAAATTTCCTTTCTCGTAAACTGTGCACAAGCCAACCTAGGTGAGATAAGGGTTGTGGTTTGGTAGGTAAGGGAATAACACATTGCATATGCACTTCAGGAGGCATAATTAGTCATTCATGCTATGCTCATAAGAATGTATTTGGTTAGAAGGGGACACAGTTTTCACCATAGCTGTGTAAATGCTAAATTGGCAGCAGAATTGTGTCTCTGAGCCAGTGACTGATGGAATTGAGTTCTATACCCACTGCTGCAACAAGCAGGCTATAGGATCTTATGGACCTGGCCAGCTGAGGAAAGGAAACTTTAGATTAAGCATGTATAAATTTTCCTAATACACATTGTGAAAGGAACATACGACTTGACCTTGGTGCCTTTCTAGCATCACTTATGGCGTCACTATTGGGCAATAAGAAGATAAATGCCTATGGGTTTTATAATCCTGTGACAAGCTGCTAATATTAGCCTTCATCTAGTTATGTGGATTTAAGTGTTCAGTTTGTTATTTCATCCTGTGCGTAAGTGGATTGTGCTACACTCCTTCATTGTCACAGAAGATTCCATATCTGTTTGTATTGTGACTGAGTGGCTAATTGTGGAGGTTTATTTCTGTCAGGTTCAAGTACTCTTATTAGTTTTTGGTTATGATCCTAAAACCTGTACTTTACGTAAATCCATGTTGTAATAGACTCTGCTTTTCTCTATTTGTTCTTTGGTATCTAAGGGCATTGGAGAATCCAATCTTTTGGGAGTCATTCTTCTGTTGTGGAAGTCTGGCTATGTTTTGCTATCCAGTGTGCTTCTGTGGGTTTCTTGGATTGTTTCTGATGGGCTGTGTTGTAATGTGACTTTGCCACTTCGTTGGATGATCTACATTTCATAGCAAAATAAAGAGAAACTGTGTGTGTGGTACTCCTATAAGGAGTAACTAGGTTTTTAATGCTTTATTCCTTCACTAAGGGACAACTCCAGGGCCCACTAACCAGACTGAATACCTAGCTAGGGAAGAAGTTATGAAATTTTCTAATTGCCAGTCATAGCTATAATCTCTCTTCTATTACAAATAAATCATGCTTCATCATGACGGGGCTCCTAAAAATAAGGACGAATTGCCTCACCCCCTGCTGAGAGGCCACTGTGGAGTGGAACAGGGCAGCTGTAGTAGGTATCCCACCATAACAGAAAGTGCCATGGGATCTTTAATGACCACACATGGTCTGGGCTTACGTTTTACAGCTCACGTAATCAGAAACTCTCTACTGCACTATCTTTGATCAGAGTTCAGAACTTGAGCATGTTCCCAGGCTAGCAAAGGCCAAGGAAAACCTATATAACGTTTGTGTAAAGTCAGGTAGTGTGGTTACCAATCTTTGATCAGCTCCAGAGGAAGCCACATCTAGCCCCTCTTAGCTGGAAGGATGTCTGGCTATGAGTTTGGTGGAAAGAAGTAAATGGAGAAGACAACAGCTGTCTTGCTGGGGATAGGGGTCTAGGAGGCTCATTTTGTGGTAGTTTTTCTCGTCCACATGATAGAAGGTTTCCTACTCTTTTTTGTCCTGTTTACAACTATTTAAAGGGCCATTAAAAATGTATTCAAAGAACATTGCAACTTGGACATGAAAGTGGTTAGTTCCCTTCTAAGGAGAGCAGAGTTCTCTTGAGAACATCTACTGATAACATGGGGTTAGCAGCAGTTTTCTGTGTCCCATTGGTTATTGAGAAGGGGCAATGTGATATAAAGCAAGGAAAGATTTTTGTCACTTTTGACAACCAAACATCCTATTTGTCTTGCATTTAGATTGACAATGAATAAAAATGCCTGACACCTTTAGAACTACCTTAGTAGAAATCCTGATACATAGATTAAACCTGCCCATCAATCTGGAGATGGCAATTCTCTCCTGCTGGGCTGATTTCAATGATACTCAAATGCTTGGCTTTTTTACCTTGTGATTCTTCCCTCTTCTTCCCCCCACGGCCCCCACCCCTCCTGCTGAGAACAGTCTCTCTGAAGAGCTGTGTAAACCTAAATATTTGACTGTGGCCCCTCGCACCAGTAGGCTGAGTTCAAAACCTGTTCTTACCCTAATAAGAGAATCTTAAAAGCAAGCCGTGCAAAAGGGGTTGGGCGTAGCTTTCTAAATAGCTTTTACTCACCCAGGGCTGTAATATCCCCTTAGGAAGCTTGAAATTGCGATTACCTAGATTGATTTTATTTCCCTCCATTGCTTGGCACAATGCTGTAAGTATCTCATCAACACTGAGCTCCGTGCACTGTTCACACTTCTAGGAACAAGAGTTAAACCATTTGGAGGAGGATGAGGCAAGAAATACATATGAATTCTGTTAAGGTTTCAGATACATAAAAAAGCCAGTGGAAATGTGTGTGCACCATTTATCTTGTAGAGATGGCTGCCAGCTCCCCCGGTTTTAGGTTGCTTAACACCTTCCATTATAAAGAATTCCTATGACATTTCTGAGATGGTGTGCAGCAGGCCTTTGAAATTTGGCAGGAAGTAAGCCTGAAGGCCAGAGAAGGGCCTTTTCTTTGGCTAATGAAATTCTGTTCAGGTTAGACAGAGAGGAATAACTTTGGAAAATCACCATTTCCCTTCTGTAGTTTGTGTTCGTGGGGAACATGTTGGCAACATGCTACATTGAAGGCAAGCGTTCTCATTTAAGGCTGGACCCCCACACTGCACTAAACCCAGCAGCGGAGAATGTCTCTCTGGAAAGAGAATTCGTCCAAACTCCTCCTGACCACGGTATTCCAGACACTGCACACCGTCTCAGTGGCCCATTTGCCCCTCTGGGGCACTACATGGAGAAGGAATTTCTCACACACCCATACTTTCACATCTACATACCTTCTAGGGAAAGAGGAAAAGAGACATGCTGGGCTCTCCCCTGACCAAGTCTTCAGCACATAGCCCCAGTGTCACACCTGGAAACCCACTCCTCTAGTGGCACCACACAGGGAAGAGAATCCCCTTGATATTCAAGGGAGGAGTGGGGAGAAACTGGGATGGGTTCCCTCAGTCCTGTAGCTCAGGGATTGCTGTGGTGCTGAGTGGTCGAGATTCAAACCTTGCTCCCTGTGCACGATGAGAATGGTATTACAGTTGAACAAAATAGATTTTTTTTTTCCTTTTTAAGACCTAATGAGTTGTATACAAAAAACTCAAACATTATTTAGGTTGCAAAATCAAGCACTTAAAAGCTAGGAAATTCCAGAATTTAGATGATGCTAAATCATTAAATGGAAAGTTTGGCTTATGGCCACATGTTCTTCATTTTCTGGGTACTATCTTGAGACACGCAGTGTCTGGTTTGCAGAGGTACTGAGCACTCAGCTGCCATTAAAGTCATTGGGAGCTGGTGCATGTTTGACCCCTGTAGCATTTAAGACTGTGTGGGCTGGAAGAAGAGCACAGGGTTGGGAGGTGCTTAGCTCTAATTCTGCCTCTGCTACTGAGTCACCATTTGGCCTCAGGCATATCTCTTTGTTTCTGTTTCCTGAGGTAAAAATGCAGCTGGAAATACTCTTACCTCACAGTGGAGATGAATTGTTATTATTTGTGAGGCACTCAGATCCCATGGCAATAAGCGCCCTAGAAAAGTCAATGAGGAAATGACTAATTCTGTAATCATTGCATTGTATGCAATAAACAAGGCAGGGATCACTGAATGATGGGGATAACAATATTCAACTGCTTCATTCCGTGAGCATTATCCATCTTTTGCACTGAATGAGGCCACGGGTTTCTGGAGGGAAAATAACGTGTGATCATGAAATTGAAGACTGTTCATTCTGATTCATACACACAAGGAGGCTGAATTAAGATTGCTTAGGTAACTTAAATTCTGGTACTTACAAGCCTTCAACTGCTTGAGTGTAACCTAACATTTTTAAAGTCAAGCTTTTTGCATGTAATTTATATAGCATCACTGGTGTGCATAGCCCTTTACAGTAGAGAGCACAGCAAACAAAGAAATGCAACCCTACTCAGTAGGGCTTCTGATCTAAAAGGCATGCATGAATACAGTGCAAAAGAATGGAGACTAGAAGAAAAACTCATAATGCTTGTGTATCGAGGGGACTTCTACAAACTGACTTAGTCTCACAGGGCTCAGGCTCCGAGGCTAAAAATTGCACTGTAGACTCTCGGGCTTGGAGCTTGGACTTTGGGTCTCCCCTGCTCATGGGATCCCAGAGCTTGGGTTCCAGCCTGAGCCCAAATGTCTACAAAGCAATTTTCCAGCCTCTCAACCCAAGCTGGCTGACCAAGAGGTTTTTAGTTCCCATGGAGATGTACACTTATTGCAGGAGTGAACAAACTTTTTGGCCTGAGGGCCACATCTGGGAATAGAAATTGTATGGCAGGCCATGAATGCTCACAAAATTGAGGTTGGTGTGCGGGAGGGGGTGAGGGCTCTGAGGTGGGGCTGGGGATGAGGAGTTTGGGGTGTAGGAGGGTGCTATGGGCTGGGATCGAGGGGTTTGGAGAGCGGGAGGGGAATCAGGGCTGGGGCAGGAGTGCGGGAATGGGTGCAGGCTCCGGCTGGAGGAGTGGGCTCTGTAGTGGAGCTGGGGTAAGGGGTTTGGGGTGCAGGAGGGTGCTCTGGGCTGGGATAGAGGGGTTCAGAGGGTGGGAGGGGGATTAGGATTGGGGCATAGGGAGAGGCTCAGGAGTGCAGGCTCTGAGCGGCGCTTACCTCAAGTGGCTCCCGGAAGCAGTGGCATGTCCCTTCTCTGACTTCTACCTGGAGGTGCAGCCAGGCAGCTCTGCACGCTACCCCATCCATAGACACTGCCCCTGCAGCTCCCATTGGAGCACCGAAGGGGGCCATTGGAGCACATAGGAGCCGGAGCAGGGCCATGTGGCTGCTTCCGGGAGCCGCGTGGTGCAGCCCCCAACCCTGCACCCCAGCTGGAGTGCCAGAACGGGGCAAGCCCCAGACCTCACTCTCCAGCGGGAGCTCGTGGGCCGGCTTACGGGCCAAATCCGGCCCGTGAGCTGTAGTTTGTCCACCCCTGCCTTAGTGGTTAGAGTCCATATGAAAGCTAACGATATCTTACTTCTGTCACCAGGGGTTGTATTGAGCTGGTTGCTTCTCAGCAGTATGTTCCAATAACAGGTTTCTGGACTGATCAGTTTAAACTTTAATTTAAAAATGGGAATGGGGGGAATCTTTGTTGGGACTCTACTTAGAATGTGACCCACTACAGTCCCAAGTATGCAGACAGACATGATGAAATAGCTCATTGGCTAGATGCTTAAATCGCCTCCCTCTGCAAATGAAGCTGGCCCTAAATTCAGCAGAACCGCTGTGATGGTGCTGTGCAGGGGAGGGGTCAGGCCACTTGAGGGGACTCCACATAGCGTCTGATGTGGCTAGGGCAATGCAGAGCAGTGGCTGTTTAGCTTGCTGCTAAGTGACTCTATACATCCCCTGTGTTAGTGGGTGTACAAGTGTTGTGCCGTCTGCTCCCAAATTTTGAGGTTGTAGCTATAGCACACCGTGCTACTGGACTAGAGGGAGGATTCCTTCTTCCCATGCTCCCCCGCTCCTCCTTAGGTCCTCTGTACAAATGCATCTGGTCCTAAGAGATATGACCTGCCCTCCCTCATCTCACTGTATTGTGTAAGCTGTCACTTTCCAAGTTAAATCAGGATTAACTGTTTCATTGGTGACCATTCTAACTAATAACATCCAGTTACCCTGGGATCATGGGTGGAACTGTAGCACCATCACTCCTCTGCATGTGTCAAAGATACGTGTACGTCAAAGATTACAAGAGAGGGTGTGGGGAACCCATAGTAGTAAAAAGTAAAGCACTTGAATTTATTCAGGCCCCAAAGTGTTTTATTAAATATGAACAAGCTTCCTCACTGGGATTGAGATGTTGATCTGGATTTAAAGGGAGAAGTGATGGATTCTTCTCTCCTGCGTTCGGTGTTTGAATAATGTAAGAATATTCACTTCAGTTTGATAATTTTTTTTGCTGTCCAGCATACTGGAGGAGGAACACCTTCATAATAGGACGGATTCCTCTGTTGGTAAGTGGTGGTAGTGGAGAGCATATCAGAGACTCTGCATGCTGCCAGCAATAACACTAAGCTGCCAGAGGAGATCCTGTTTTCATGCCAATTTCCTCATTTTCTATTTTTCCCTTCCCGTGGCTATTGATTATACCAGCAGAAATGAAGCAGAACTGTTTTCGGTTTTCCACGAGGCCTTGATATGTATTTGCCCCTTCTAAATAGACAAGTTACCATGTTGTCAGTATGCTGCCCACTATGCATCTCCTTTTGAGGCACAGTGCTTCAACTGCTCAGCCTCAGAGTTTCCCCCAACAAGGCTTTCAGGGAGCTCTTATGGCTTCCAGCAGAGCCTTGTGGCCAGGTTACCCCCCCCCCCCCCACACACACACACACATTCTTCTCTCTCTCTCTTTCTCATTCACACAGCAGGGTCCAAAGTCAGTACAAAAACACAAAATAAGAATCTATAGTGCCCATCTATAAAGAGGGAAATAAGGACAACCAGGGGAATTACAGACCAGTCAGTGTAACTTCAGTACCCTGAAAGATAATGGAGCAAATAATTAATCAATCAGTTTGCAAACACCAAGAAGATAAAGTGATAAGTAACAGCATGGATTTATCAAAAACAGACCTTGTCAAACCAACCTAATAGCTTTCTTTGACAGGTTAACAAACCTGGTGGAGGGGGAAGTGGTAGATATGGTATGATCTTGATTTTTAGTATGGCTTTTGATGCTGTCTTGCATGCCATTCTCATAAACGAATTAGGGAAATTGAACCTAGATGGAGCTACTATAGGGTGGATGAATAACTGGTGGGAAAGCTGTTCCCAGAGAGTAATCATCAGTGATTCACGGTCATGCTGGAAGGGCATAAAGAGTGGGATCCCGCAGGGATCAGTTCTGGGTCTGGTTCTGTTCAATATCTTCATCAGTGATTTAGATAATGCCATAGAGAGTACACTTGTAAAGTTTGCAGAGGGGTTGCAAGTGCTTTGGAGGATAGGAGTAAAATTCAAAATGACCTGGACAAACTGGAGAAATGGTCTGAAGTAAATAGGATGAAATTCAGTAAGGACAAATGCAAAGTTCTCCACTTAGGAAGGAACAATCAGTTGCACACATACAAAATAGGAAATGACTGCCTAGGAAGGAGTATGGCCGAAAGGGATCTCAGGGTCATAGTGCATCACAAGCTAAATGAGTCAAGAGTGTTAACACTGTTGCAAAAAAAGTAATCCTCATTCTGGAATGTATTAGCAAGAATATTGTAAGGAAGATAGAAGTAATTCTCCCTCTCTAACCTGCACTGATTAGGCCTCAACTGGAGTATTGTGTCCAGTTCTAGGCGTCACATTTCAGGAAAGATGTGGACAAATTGGAGAAAGTCCAGAGAAGAGCAGCAAAAATGAATAAAGATCTAGAAAACATGACTTATGAGGGACGATTGAAAAAACTAGGTTTTTTTATTCTAGAGGAGAGAGGACTTGGTTAACAGTTGTTGAGGACTTAAAAGGTTGTTATAAAGAGGAGGGAGAAAAATTGTTCTAGTTAACCTTTGAGGATAGGACAAGCAGCAGTGGGCTTAAATTGCAGGAAGGGTTGGACATTAGGAAAAACTTCCAAACTGTCAGGGTGGTTAAGCACTGGAATTATTTGCCTGGAGAGTCCACAACCTCCCTATCATTGGAGATTAAGAGCAGGTTAGACCAGTGGTCTCCAAAGTGGGCTGTGCAAGATGATCCATTGGGGGGCGTGGCAGGACAAGTGCTGGTGGCAGGGTGAAAGCGCAGCCAGAGGAGGGAGGGAGTGGGGAAGCTGTTCCCCGCCCCTCCCCCCCCTCCCCCCGGCAGGCAGGGGCTTTAGGGCCTGCAGGGCCCTGGGGCCCTGGCCTGCAGCTCTAAAGCCCCTTTTGGAATGCAGGGCAGCCGTGCAGCCAGCGGCTGGAGAGAAGCGGTGCTTTCTGCTTCAAAGCCGGCTGGAGAGAAGCGGCGCTTTGAAGGGGGAAGTGCTGCTTCTCTCCAGCCGCTGGCTGCGCGGCTGCCCCTGCTCCTCCTGAGTCCTCCAGCCCATGCTCACAGGGGCGCATTCCGAAAGGGGCTTTAGAGCTGCAGACCAAAGCCCTGGGGCACTTTTAGCCCAGGCCCCTGCAGCCCCTAAAGCCCCTGCGTTCTGGGTGGCCCTGCCTGCCCGGGAGGGGGGCTGTGGCGTCTCCCAGAATTGCGGCCATAGGGGCGGTGCCAAGCTGCACAGAGCCGCCTGCACACCCCTGCACCAACCAGGAGCTGCCGCAGGTAAGTGCTCTGCACCTCCTGCCTGCCCCAGCCCTGAGCCTCCTCCCACACCTCCACCCTGAGCGCCCTCCCGCACCCTAACTCCCTCCCAGACCCTGCACCCCACCCTGAGCATCCTCCTGCACCCTAACCCTAATCCAGACCTTTGCATCACTGTATTACAAAGTATTAAACCAAGATTTTCAGAAATAATGAAGCATAGTCAATCACATTGCTCTCACTAAAAATATTAATATTTTTTGTGAGAGCAAAAAAGTTTTTTGTACTGTTAATAAACTTTTTTTTTTAAATTGTTCATTTCATATTTATCTCATCCTTTTTTAATTTCTATTTTTTGTGTGTTTTATACTAGTATACGAGTACATATATGTATATATTTTATACATAAATAAATATACATATTGGGGGTGCGTGCTCAAAAATTTTTTACTGATAGGTGTGCGTGATCAAAAAAGTTTGGAGACCACTGGGTTAGACAAACACTTATCAGGGATGGTCTAATACTTAGTCCTGCCATGAGTGTGGGGACTGGACTAGATGAGCTTTTGAGGTCCCTTCCAGTCCTATGATTCTATAATTCGAGTGGGAGGAAACCATGTTCTCTCTCCATATCAAGTTGTACAGGCTGACTAAGGCGCCTAGACCTTAGAGAGAGAAGAAATTCAATAATGAAGTGACTTCGTGGGGAGACATAGGATAAGGACTTTATGGGCCTGTCTAGAGAGGTGTCCACACTTGAAGCAATTTACCAGTGGCACTGCTATGGATGTCTCTTAGGTATGTCTACACTGAAGAGAGAGGAAAAAACCTCATGGCAGTGTCTGCACCCAAATTTCAGTGTAGATGTTCCTGCTTGGACTGGAGCCAAGGCTTTGAAACCCAGCAAGGAGGAAGTGGGTCTCAGAGACCAGGCTCCAGCCCAAATGGGAACATCTACATTTATTTTGCCCTGTAACATGCAGGGCTGCGCAGAGGATTCAGGGGGCCTGAGGCAGGGCCGGGTCTTTGGCAGCAGTTCAGCGGCGAGTCCCTCTCGGAGGCAAGGATCTGCCACCGAATTGCCACCGAAGAATGAAGCAGCGGCAGTAGATCTGCCGCCGATTGCACCTTTTTTTTTCTTTTTTTTTTTTTCCCCTCCTCCTGCCGCTTGCGACGCTTGTACTAACTGGACAGCGCTCTGAGGCATCGGCAGCGCTTCAGCGGCAGGTCCTTCACTCGCTCCGAGTCTTCTGCTGCACTGAAGGACCCGCCTCCAAAGACCTGGAGTGAGTGAAGGGCCCACCGCGGAAGTGCCACCGAAAACCCGGAGCGGCTCGCGGGCCCTGGGGCAAATTGCCCCACTTGACCCCACCCCCACCCCAGGACAGCCCTTGTAACATGAGCCCTCAGAGCCCAAGTTAGTTGACCCATGGGTTTTTCTTTCTTTTTTGCTGTGTAGACATGCTCTACTTACCTTGTTTTTTAAGTCTGTTTCTTTGATCCTTCCTCGACTTGGTGGCTAATACTTACAGTATTGGAATAAAACGTAGCATTCTGCAACTGCACTAGATTTGGTAGGGGTGAAACCCAGGTAGTGGAGCGTCATTGTTGTATTATGGTGTTTCTTCCCATTTCTAGTAACAAAACTCTTCTCAGAAGCTAGCAGGAATAACTACGAGCCTGCGCCACATTTTCAGTTGATTTTGCAGTACTTGCACAATTGGAGTCTTCCTCTATGCAACATTTTCGTGATGGGGTCTCTCCTTTCCCTTTTCCTACAGTTTGCCCCCATCCGCCGGAGCCTGAGAATGGAGGCTACAAATGCCATCCAACTCCTTGCAGTGACCCTCTGACATCTGACAGCGTCATAGAGTATGTATGTGATGAAGGCTACATGCTAAAGGGAGATTACAAATACTTGACGTGCAAAAATGGAGAATGGAATCCAGCCATGGAAATTAGCTGTAGGCTAAGCCAAGGTGAGTAATGCATTACAGCAAGGAAGGAAGGTAGCTTGCATTTTAGACTGACCTCTCTATTACTTATTATGTATTATTTTAATATTTGATATCTATATTGAGGTAATGCCTAAAGAACACAACAAGGTTGGGCCCGTTAACGCTAGGTGCTGAACAAACAAAATCAATGGGGATCCCAGCTCACAGTGTAAAAGACACACCACCTCTCCTACATTCTTCCTGTCAAAGTCCAGCCCATGTTCTTTAACACAGAAACTTGGTCTGTGAAGATGTGCGTCTGGATGCAGATCTCCGTCCCAAAGCGTTTTATTAAATATGAACAAGCTTCCTCACTAGGATTGAGATGTTGATCTGGATTTAAAGGGAGAAGTGATGGACTCTTCTTGTTGTATTATGGTGTTTCTTCCCATTTCTAGTAACAAAACACTTCTCAGAAGCTAGCAGGAATAACTACAAGCCTGCGCCACATTTTCAGTTCATTTTGCAGTACTTGCACAATTGGAGTCTTCCTCTATGCAACATTTTCGTGATGGGGTCTCTCCTTTCCCTTTTCCTACAGTTTGCCCCCGTCCGCCGGAGCCTGAGAATGGAGGCTACAAATGCCATCCAACTCCTTGCAGTGACCCTCTGACATCTGACAGCGTCATAGAGTATGTATGTGATGAAGGCTACATGCTAAAGGGAGATTACAAATACTTGACGTGCAAAAATGGAGAATGGAATCCAGCCATGGAAATTAGCTGTAGGCTAAGCCAAGGTGAGTAATGCATTACAGCAAGTAAGGAAGGTAGCTTGCATTTTAAACTGACCTCTCTATTACTTATTATGTATTATTTTAATATTTGATATCTATACTGAGGTAATGCCTAAAGAACACAACAAGGTTGGGCCTGTTAACGCTAGGTGCTGAACAAACAAAATCAATGGGGATCCCAGCTCACAGTGTAAAAGACACACCACCTCTCCTACATTCTTCCTGTCAAAGTCCAGCCCATGTTCTTTAACACAGAAACTTGGTCTGTGAAGATGTGCGTCTGGATGCAGATCTCCATCATGGTTTGAGTGGAGGCTCCCATATTAGCCTGCTGAGATAACAGATTCCATCTTGGCTATTAGAGATAAGGGGGCAGTAAGCTGCTCTATCATGTGCACTTTCAGTGCTGTCCCTCTGGCTCCTGGCAAGTTGACAATACGTCACCCACCTTGTATCTCTAATATCCTGGGAACCAACAGGGCTACAACAACACTGCAGACAATACCTTCCTCATCTGAACAAACTTTGTGCACCTTGATCTGTGTGTGTGTCTTCACCAGTACTTTCTAACACCCATTTTTTGGAGGGGCTGATTTATTTGCTTTTGGAGCTTGCAGTCTGCTGCAGAGCTCCCTGGTGCTGTTTGTTTGGCCTGGCCTGATGGATGTTTTCTGTTTTCTTTCTTTCCAAATGGAAATTGACAGCTTTTGTTATGTGGGGCTTTCCCACGCTGGACAGGAATTCCTCTCCCATGACAGGAAAGTAAAGCAGTCTGCAGAAAAATGTTTGTTCTACAGCTGTAATTTTATTGTCCTTAGGATTTCTGGTTTTAAAAACATGCATACCCAATAAAAGCTCCTGTGGGGAGGAGTCCTTGTGAGCCCATAGATTGGTGGAATGACTCAGCCGCAACAGTTGGAGTCGCATCTTTTCCTCAGGGATTAGTGTTTATAACAGATTTTGCTTTTTGGTTTAACTTAAACAGAAAGCAAACAGAGAAGCACCCTTTCTTGCAGTTCACCCAAGCTCTGTGGCCACTAGAACCTACTATATTATTCCCAAAGATGCCCTTTCCCTCCTGGCCACTCTTATAGCCCTTACTCTGAGCCTCTGTGCCAGGGAAGGGGAAAGTGGAATTCACCTGTGACCAGGTAGAACGCGAAAGCGCTCTGAGTTCAGTGTGGAATTGTAAGAATTCCTCTGTTGGTTCCTATCGCACTTCCTCTCCCAGTCCCTGCAAGAAAACTCTTCACCGTGGCAACTAGCCATGCTTGGACAGCATTCCTGCATGATGGCATTTTACCCACTCCAGGACTGCACGTAGCAATGTGAATGGCAGTGGCCATGTGGCTTTTCTCTAGTATCACTAGGGATGGGTTAATATCACACATGGCCTGGGTTGACCAGAAACGTAGAGCCTCAAGACATTGGTGGAAGGGTAGTGAAAAAGCCAGTGAGAAATGAGGAAACTGTGTTCAGACCATGGGCTTCAAAGCAAATTATCACGTCTTAATCCATCTCTGGGTTTCACACCGCTTCACAGAAAATGCAGCCATATAGGAACATGGTGTTGAAGGTCTTGTCTACACTAAGTACCTATTGCTGGGTGTAACCCTAGGGGGCATAGTGAATTGTAGCAAAATGGAAGTTTAGCTTAACGGGGGTTCATTTAAATGGAGATATCCTGTATATGAAGCATGTAAGAGCATTGATCAGTGGACCTACAAGCATTGTGGAGGGGGTTGGTATAGAAAACTTTAGTCATCATTTAGATGGGCTAGGGCAGTGTTTCCCGAACTTGGGACGCTGCTTGTGTAGGGAAAGCCCCTGGCAGGCCTGGCCAGTTTGTTTACCCGCCACATCCGCAGATCCAGCTGATTGCGGCTCCCACTGGCCGCGGTTCGCTGCTCCAGGCCAACGGGAGCTGCTGGAAGCGGCGGTGGCCAGTGCATCCCTCAGCCTGTGCCACTTCCAGCAGCTCCCGTTGGCCTGGAGCAGTGAACTGCAGCCAGTGGAAACTGCAGTCAGCTGGAGCGGCAGGTAAACAAACTGGCCAGGCCTGCCAGGGGCTTTCCCTACACAAGCGGCGTCCCAAGTTTAGGAAACACTGGGCTAGGGGATAGAAGCAACATACAGGCAATTACACTGTGTAGAGGGGCAGAAGAACTCTTCGTCTGTCTTAATTCATCTCCCTGCCAGTACAGGATGATTCCCTACTACATATTTGTTAGGTTGTGTCGACACTAGCACTTACTGTGGGACCGACTTAAGCGCCAGTGTAGAGAGTGCTATGTTGGCTTCTCCCATCAGCACAGCTCCTTCTGCCCAGCTCCCTTGTCACGTTTTACCTGTGCCAAGCCGTGGGGGTTCCACTACTTTCCTTGGGTCAGACTCTTCCATTGGCTAAGAATTCCTGCTAACAGGGAGCTTTTCCTGCTCTTCAGCCTGAAACACCCTTCGGTTACGCTAAACAATTCTTTTCCTTCCTTATTGTCATCAAGCCTCTTTGTAGCTGTCACTTAGCCAAACTAAATGTTTGCGTTTAACTTATCCTCTCCTAAATCCACCTCCCTCCCTCCCTCCCTCCCCTATTCTGTTGCTCTTCCCTAAGACTTCCTCCATTTTTCAGAGGCCTCCTGTATGTACCTTGTTCACATGATGCCTGTTCAGAGGCATGAACCATTTAATTTCTGTTTCTTTTGGTTTTGTAGATAAAGATTCGCCCCCGACAATCGGGGTGCCCACCCTCTCCATAGTGGCCTCCACAGCAAGTTCAGTAGCTCTGATCCTTCTCTTAGTTGTACTGTTTGTTTTGCTGCAGCCAAAGCTGAAGTCTTTTCATCACAGCAGGTGAGCTTAATGGGAGAAATTTCAACAGAGGGCAGGGGCTTGCGGATGAAACATTCATCTACATGTGCAGTCCACAAGGGTGTTGAGTTTGTCTCCTCTTTCTGTCATCTTAACCCCGTCACTCTTCTTTCCTTTCTCTGTCCTGTTCTTCTCATCTTTTTCTTATTTCCTTTTTTCATCCTTTTCTGCTTTTCTTCATCACACTCTTTCTTCAAGTCTGTTGCTTTGTTGGTCTGCTGAGTTTCTGTATAATTTCCTCATGTTGTGATGAGCAGGGTCTGGTTTTAATGGCCATAACTTCTCATTCTTTTCCTTTAAATAAATAAATGTACTGCTGGCAAAAGAAGCCATTGGGTTGATGCCCCAAGACAAGACAGTATATTCTATTCTCATCTACAGAATAGATTTGCTACTGGCAGTCTTATCACAAGCTTCCACTGCCCTGCCAATGTACCTCAGCCCTTATCTGAAGAGGGTTTAGTCTCCAGATCTTGTCAGTCTGTGGTCTGTCCACTAAGACTACCAACAACAGGAATCAGTCAGCACTAATGTGTGCTGCTGTTTTTTTGTGATGTGAACGTAGTTTATTGGAAGCTGGGCCTATTCTCCCAAATTCACTTCCCGTAGGACAGCACACTGAATGGAGTTGAGGAAATGGCTATCCCCTGCCCCATTTAAACCTTACAAACTCAAGACATAGTGGAACTGTGATTTCACACACACCCCACCCCCATGCACTTATTACTTTTAGCTGCCCCACTTACGTGTCTCCAGTGATGAGGCACAGACAGTATTATGGGTGGAAAGAGTTCTGTAGGTGGCACAGTGTGTCCATGGGCTTCAGGGAACACAGCATTTGTGAACTGTGAAGCGTGTGCCCAGCACTTGTGAACCACTCCTCTTGGAGATCCCTTGAACTCGGGTACAGCAGTGGTATTGGGCGGTGCTCTGTTTCTCCTTTTCTGTGGCTTCTGTTCTCCCATTCCACCTGATGAGCTATTTGCTATTCTATTTCTGTGCTTCAAAATTTTAAATGCAAGATGTTATCCAAACCATATTGGACTGTCCTCTACTTCAGCCTCCTTCCTTTTCCAGTGTTGGATGATTCCCAAGGTAAGTGTATTTACGTCTGCCCCTTCCCCTGCCAGTGCCCAGCTCATTCAAGAGATCCCGTAGTTGCTTCTGTGGCTGTGAATTGTGCTGATATCACTAAGTAAAGGTACTGACCAGCCAGAGTAAATTGATTATTTTGGAGCTTCTGATGTATGTGCACATCTCTGATTATCCCTTGTGAGGGGTGGAGGGGAAGAAATAAAAAAAAGTACAGGACGTTTGCCCTCCTGACCTGGGAAAAGACAGCTATACATGGAGGTGGGGAGGGTCCCACATTTCAACTTCTCTGTTGCCAGAGGTGTATACTATGCTATGCTGCCCTTCTTCCAGGTGGGTACAGATTTGCCTTCTGAACTGGTTACTGCTGCTCCTTAAATGGCTGGTGGGGTGACTGTTGAGCAGCTGGGCATTGTCTCAGTTGAGGGCACAGTTTTGGAGCATGCCCATCTCTTCCGCGGTGCCGTCCACTGTAACAGGAGGAGAACTAGTGTGTGATCACTTGCATGGCAGTACAAGGAGGTGATTGCTTTCAATGGGATGTTGGTAAAATTCAGTACTTCTCCCTCTGAACAGGTCACTGTTGAGTGGTGGGATTGGGATAAGGAAAGGTTACTTCATGGCTCATTGGCTCAGTGTGGGGCTCACAGACACACACAGCTATCGGTCTGTGTATATGTTCTAAATTAGCTTTTTCCTCTTTCAAGACGTGATCAAGGTGTATCTGGGGATCAGGTCTCCATGATGGTGGATGGTGTCCAGGTGGCCTTGCCGTCCTATGAAGAAGCAGTCTATGGCAGTGCAGGGAACTGCATCCCACCCTCGGATTCACGGGTACAGATTGTGCTGTCAGAGGGAGCTGGGCAGAGTGGAACAAGTGAGATGCAGCAGCAGGACCAAGGGGCTCGGGACTGCTTTGTTGGAGAGGACGAGGCCCCAGGACGCTCTGGACTGTGTGAAGCCAGTGGCTCTCAACTCTCTGAAACTGTTCTTGTACACCAGGCCACCACCTCTTCCTGGGTAGCTGGCATGGCAAGCAGTAGACCTGTGCACAAAGATGCTCAAGACTCAGAAAGCAGTGACATACAAAGCCTTTTATCACTTACTTCCTCGGAGGAATACACAGACGGTACGTGATATGAACAGGGAAAACTGAATGAGACAATAATGTGAATACACATAGTCGCTGCCGTGCAGCTAGCTAGGATGAGAATTACAGGAGCCATTGATTCTTGTGCTTCAGGGCACAAGTTGGTCACCAGCTGAGTGTCAAAGAAATTTCCCTGCCTCCACTGTACAGTGTTACATAATTAGGTGCATTCTGGGGGCTCTAAGTTTTCCTCCAAAGCATCTAGCATTGGCCAGCATCAAAGTCAAAATGCCAAACTAGAAGGACCATGGGTCCGTTCTGCTCTGGTGTTTCCTCTGGTCTTTATCAAGTCATTTGCAAATAATGTTCTCCCCACCCCCATCAGTGCCATGAAAACGCAGGGCAGTCCTATTTAGGGGCAACCGCTTGTTGGAGGGGGGCACTCTTCTGAAAATGAGCACTTCACCCTTCTGAGGCTCCTCCATTTGGGGCACGGTAACTGACAAGGCAAGGGACTGGCTAGCATAGTGCTTAAAGCACTACAGTCCCAGAGCACAAGTCTAGTTTGAAATCCCAAGAGGAATGAGTTGTGATGGTCTTGTGCTTCGGTCTCATAGTGGACAGGAGTCCGCATAACACGAACCAGCCCTCTGAGTTCTCTGGACTCTGCGGAAGGAAAAGCCTTACAAGGACGGAGCTAATGTGGAGACTCAACAGAGCTTTGCTTGTGTAGAGGTTAGGCCCGCTAGGTCAAGAAGCATAGGTGGTTTGTAGAACTTTATTTTCCATTGCTGCAAGCCCTATAACCGTCAGTAACATGACTTGGAACCCTATTCAACAATAAAACCCCAAAGGTTATTTCCCCTACAGAGAGGGAAATACCAAAATTGCAAAATATGGAATATGGAAGGAAAACCTCAAATGTGGGTAGCAGAGTTGAGGGATAGTATTGCCAGTGGGCCGTTCAGACTCTGCAGAAATTGGCAGACGGTCCTTGTGTTCTGCAGTGTCTAGCGCTGCTTTTAAATTACTGTTTAAGGCACTTCTTAGTGGGGCAGATTGCTATAAGCCAGAAGCTGGGAATGGGTGATGGGATGGATCACTTGATAATTGCCTGTTCTGTTGATTCCTTCTGAAGCACCTGGCACCAGCCACTGTTGGAAGACAGGATACTGGGCTAGATGGACCTTTGGTCTGACCCAGTATGACTGTTCTTATGTTATAAGGAAGACTAACAAAAAGGTTAGCTTACTACGTCAAGATCATGCTGGAGCTACCTAACTCCCACCTACATGGGAGCTTGCACTGGCTGTAGTTAAAGGTTAACTTGCCACAGACCTATTTGCAGTTGTCTGCTGCTGCTCGAAGGCATGGGGAGAAGTGATGCCTGGCGTTGGAGGGGAAACGCTGCACTACTGTTGTAAGAGGTTGTGTCTGTCTGTATGGGGATGTGGGAGAGGCTGTAACATACCTCGTCTGTGCACTTTGCTGCCACCCGTTAGAAGCTCCGTGGAATGACCCATGTAAAGTCTGACCCCTTTTTCTTTTTCTCTCCCAGATATTCCGTTGTTGAAGGAAGCATGAAGCCTGCTGCACTTGTTTAGCCTTCTCCCTCTCGGTTTCCCCTCTTCTTCCTTGGGATGCAAGCATTTTGTGCAGCCTTCCCCACCTTCATGAGCTGGGCCCTGGATACTTCCAAGCAGAGACCCTTCAGCTGAAGATCCAGAGGATTTTGCCAGGTTGTCTCCTCGATGTGCCATTCGGGTTGGTGCGGTGTCGGCCTTCCCATTCCATCTGCATTAGGGGCTTGAGTAATGTAATGGATTTGAGCTCCTCCCTCTTCTTCCCTCCCCGTGCCAGATGTTTGACTGCAGCCTCTGGAGAGCTGCTATTTACTTGTGCCTTTCTCCTTCTCACACCGGCTTGTCGCAGCTTCTCACAGGCCTCGCTCGCTCTTCAGCAGCCCAGAGAGCAGGGACCAAGAACTGCTTGCTCGTTGGGTGCAGACATAGTTTATATAAAGACCTTTCTTCCAGTATCCTCTTGATGACTAGGGCAGGACAGAACTCTCCAAGAGGGCTAAATCTGGGCTTGGGAGAAGTCCCAATATGGGTAATTTACACTATCCAGCAGTGCTCATAATTTTTAAAAATAAAGTGGTATGTTCTGTAACTTAGATGCATATTAACAATTAGGCATCACTGACTATTGTAAAGGCAGAGAAGTCTGACATCTTTTACAAGATTTTTTTCTTCCTCCTTTTCATGTCTTCTTTGTTATCCCCATATTTTCCCCACAAAATACCAAATACACCGTTGATGTCGCAGAGTAACAGTCTCTCTGCAAGATTCCATTCCAAAAAATTCCGCCGTCTCGTTCTTTCATCGACCTCACAATCCACTTGGTTTTTGTATCCTGAAGTCTAGGGCTGTGTCTACTCTGGAAATGTCACCAGTTCCTTCCAGTGCTGCTCTAGCACAGGGGCAGTGGCTGGTGCTAAACTCGAGGAGAATTTCTACAAAAGGCTAGTTGTAGACAAAACCTAGAAGCAAAAAAACGTACAGTACAACCCTGATTATCTGATCTCCAGTTAACCAAGCCTGTGTTTAACTGCAGGTTAGTCCTGTTCTGCTGATATGCTGTGCCATAATCATGGTCCACTTTATCCAAAGGCCTGTTCTTTTGCAGGTGTCGGGTTTCTGACACTTTTTTAAAATATCAGTTTTCCTGCATAACTGCTTGGGTTTGCCTGCCACCAACAACTTTTAACTTGACATGACAGTAAACATGGAAGAGTCATTTAGAAACATTGTCCCTTACTCCCTCAATTTTCCAGGAAACGTAAGGGCTTTTTAATGTGTTCTCTGGATTCATTGGCCCTTTTTTATGTTTACAGTTTTGTCCGCAGAAATATTAACATTGTCAGCTAATGCTGGGGTTTGTGGTTAACATCCCCGATTACCTGGCAGGAGATACCATAATGCAGGGTACTCAAATACAGCATTACACTTTCTAAATAGTTACAGCATGTCTTCATAACCTTAAATGGAAAGGGTTGTACTGCTGTTTTATCCTAATGGGACCTCTTTGTGCATTTGGAGCTGCTCCCACATGTGGGCATCTTCTTCACAGGGAGGGGGAACAGTATGTTAGCCAAAACCCCTTCTGAAGAGTGGAGTTGACACAGTTTGGTTGCATGGCCATTATGGAGACAACAGAGCAGTTTTTAAACAGTTACCTGGAGCAGGACCCTCCCCAGTCCAGAGTATGAGTTTTAATGACTCTCTTAACAGAACTGTCAGGTTGTCAACCAACAGTTGCCCCAAAAGGAAGCTGGTAAATTTTGTATTTGAAATGGAGGGAACAATGAGATGTGGCTTTACTCAGCAAGTTGTGACTTCTGGGTGAATACCTCAGCCCCCCCTTCCTCTCCCCTTTATAATTGTACTCCCTACCCAGAGCAGTGATTATATCAGAATACTTAGTGTTATATAACATTTTAAAATGGATTATTGCTGCAGTAACTGAGGTTAGGCTCCAGCTGCAGTGGGCAGGGATTGGCTGCAGTTAATGCATTTGCCTGTTAATTCCCAGGACAGCTGTAACAGTGGGTGTGTATATGGAGAACAGCTCTATTTTCCCCCATCCTGTGTATCTCGTAAATTAAGTTGCAAGAATTGTTTTAAACAAACTTCTTTACTTATTACAACACCCTCGGTTACAGCAAGAATTTGAGAAATCCAACTTTCACTATCCTTGGTGGTTTTGTTTCTGTCTCAGTTTGGACCATAAAAAAAAAACCTTTTTCATTTCCAGCTTAAAGGTGCTGCAGTATTTGGCTTTCAGACAGTGCAGGCATAAGTGTATTAGTTTGTAAACTGTTTCCATTAGAATTTAAAAAAACATCAGCATGGAAATATTTCCACTGTTAGTTTTAAAATTGTTGTTCTACAAAATCCCATGTTTGAAATAAGTGTCCCTATAACCTGGTCTCTCACATCTTATCAAAATGAAAAAATAGAATGAATTGCTTTCTAATTAGCTTAAGGTTCCCTGGTAACCAAAGCTGACCCGCAGCAGCCTGGGTGCAAAGGCCAGGTGCCACACTTGTCGGCTGACAGAAGAGCATTCTCTGAATGAAGCTGGAATTTGATCCCAGGGCCTGACCTTGCTTTGAACGCTGAAACTGACAGTCATGCACCTAACAAAGCGCATAGTGGCTGTGTCCACTAACCCCCATTCACAATAGTGTGGTTAGCCACCAGTCTGAGAGAAATAAACAACAGAAGGGGCCCTTAATTTTGTTTTATAGAATCCCTCAGAGTTTCTTTCCCAGGAGAGAGGGGTGTGGGGCGAGGGAAAAGATGTGGCTGTAATCAGCAGAAATAGACAATCAATGTCTCTTTGATTTTAAGAGGATAAAACAGCAGTTACTGATACCGGAGCATGGCTTTTTGTGGGAGGATCTAATTGTACCCTGCTGGCTGGTAATCTCTGATGCCCCTAGATGCTTTGGCGGTTGCGGAAAACCAACGTGCCACTTTCTTCTGTGGAAACATCCATGTAGACCAGAGACATTAGATCCGATGCAAGCAGAAACAGCTTTTGAGTTCTTGTGTTTCACCTTCCCAAGCATTCTGCTTTAGAGTTTACTTTCATATAAAATGAGATTGAATGAGGAGGGGAAAAAAACCTGTTTTAAAAGTCCAGCAGATAAGTTTTCAAAGAAAAAACAACCCTTTTTCGTTACTGAGCAACATGTGTACCATTACCTTCATACCTTTAAAGTCTTCGGGAGACTTGAAGGGCCAGGAATCCATTTCTGGGAAGGGGAGAAAGCTAGAAAGATAAATGAGATGCTGCACACTCAGAACTCCCATTTAAGTGAAGGGGAGCAAGAACTGCAGAATTCAGCCTTAAAGTACCCTTGCTTATGAGCTCTCCCGTACCTTGATAGCATTAAGTTGGAGTGAAGAATACAACATTTCTTGCTGGAATCATAGACCAGAGTAGTCAAAAGGAGGCTGTCCCCTTATAGCCTTCCCAGCATGATGCAGTTTTGTGTTGTCTTACACATGCTGTACCCTGAAATGCTTAACAAGAATATTCAAATGATTTAATTATACATGAAAATTAAAAATAATGTAAAGGGACCCTGTCAGGAGAAATTTACAAAACGCTGTGTGCAAAAGAAATTCTTCCATGATTCCCTTTCTATTCCAATTGAAAAGTTTTTTTTTTTTTCTAAACAAGGATATTCCTCTGCCATGTTTGCAATCCAACTATTACAGTACCAGGCTAGTGTGGGAGATCCAAAAAGGGAAACTGACTACAAATGAAAGTGAACTGGGTTGGTCTCGTCTCTTAGTGCCCAAATTATGAAGTGCAGCGTGAATTAAAAGCAAACTTTAATCATGGCAGTGTTGGGATAATATAAAGGGATTAGTAACAGGTAAGGGAACTTCGATGATTTGGTTTTGCTTTTGTTTATTTAAATAAATAAGGGCCTCTCTCCACTGCGGGTGGAAGGAGCAGGGTTCTGCAGCGTTCTTCTCCTTTGTAGGACTGCTGCACAATTAGAGCTCTGTGACTCTGGGATGGAGCAGAGCCAGAGGATTCCCATCCTTTTAAACCAACAGCAAACTTGCAACATAAAATTACACTCTGTGCGCATCGTCTTACGTACTTCCCCTTGGAAGTGAACTCTCTCTCAGAATTTCCCCATTTAACAGTTTGACAACTTAGCAGGATTTTTATGCCTCTGGAGGTGTGACTTGCCCTCACAGCGCATGGATTAATTTGGGAGATGAGAAATATTGACATTATTCCAGAAGGAAGTACAAGACTCACCCTAAGTGCGGAGAATTTGGGTTGATTTGAATTGGGATTCAGTGAGCACAGCAAGTTCTGCTGTAGGACATAAGCTGGGCTGGGAGATCATTGCTGTGAGTACAAAAGACAGAGCACCTAGAAAACTTGGGGTGAGTGAGTAGGAGCTGTTATTAAAAGCTCCGGCAAGCCCTGTAGGTGACTTAAACTATTGGGTGCAAATGTGTATCATTGTGAGCCCATAAGGAAGGGTTCACTGTGCCTAGATGATAAGATACTAAAAAAAACCAACGACTCCGCCATATAAAAATGTGAAGACGCAGCAAGATAGAAATGTTCAGATTTCCTTGCTGATCTATTTACAACAGGTCATGTTAAACTAATTTTTCAAATTAGTTTTTATTTTTGGACAGCAATTGTTTTATTAATATTCTTCACTTCACTCAGCCTGGACAGCAGAACTAGTATAATCCGTTTCACTTCCTGGTTCTCAGACACTAGCACAGTAAATTTCATCCTGCAAAGAAGGAACTGCCAATTAGATTTGATGAAAACATTTGTTCACAGAAACTTGTAGTTAAGAAACTTCACTTCTCTCTGTAAAAGGCCTTGGAAGCATAGAAAGGCTGCGTAAGGCTGGCTTCATTTGAGAGAGTGTTTTTATATTGGAAATGAATCTTCTGCCAACATTTCAGAACCTTGTGAAAAAAGCAAAACAAACCCCAAGAATGATTGTCCTGCTCTCACTCTTCCCAGGACAAAGCATGTAAGTCTCCCAGACCTCTCTTCAGAGCTCTGTCCTACATACTGCTTCTAACTTGGCCTTCTGGGTAACTTTAAGAGGTTACATGTGGTTGCACCAGAGTGGATGTGTCTGAATTAAATTTATGCACTTCTATTTTAACATACGCTTTTTGCTTCTGTCCAAGGGTGAGCCAAGGAGAGGGGCAATCTAATTCTGCTGAAAAGTAATGCTTTATTTTTGATTCCCTACTTTACATAAGAGTTCAAACCAAACACAATGCTGAACTGTCAGTGGAGCAGACACTGTGTGATGCAGTGGGCACACTGCAGGTAGTTACAGATAGGGAAGCTTGGTTGCCTTCAATGCATTAATTTGTTTTCTGGTTTTTATCTGAGTTATACCACTATGGAATTGTTTGCAGAATGGTACTCCTAGATGTGGGATTTTAAAACAAATGAAACGTAATTGATGCTGTGCAGGATGTCACTCAATCAGTTTTATTTTTGCTTTATTTTATATATATTTTCTGGTCTCCTGTACATTGCAGTGAGTGTGAAGATAGTGTTTTAATATTTGTACAAAGTTTAATTTAATTTTAATTGTTCTATGTATATAACTGCATTTCTAAATTAAAAAAGTTCTTTTGAAGTGAATGTCTACCCTCTTGCATGTGCCTTTTTTAAAAAATGCGATCCTTTGGCCTCATGCTGTTGGGCTGGAGTGGAGAGTCCAACCAGCAGGTTCTTTGATAATACTCTATGCTTCTTTAGAACCTTCCATCTGGGGATGTCAAAGCTTGTTGTAGACAACGAGTGAAGCCTCACCGCACCTGGGAGCTAAGGGGGTACTGTCTCCATATTACGTATGAGCAGACTGCACTGTCACCTTTTCCATGCGTACAAATAGTAGGGTTCAGTCTTTCCCCTACGTAATACATAAGGGGTGGAAGGTGAATGGGCAAAGTGGCTCTGGAAAGGGGGTGGGTGAAGGAGCAGGAGGAAGGAAAATTCCAAGACGAGTGAGGTGTTCATTGAATGGGGTTGGGTGGACCTGCCAGTGAATCAGCTGTTGGTATTGAGTGCACTTGGTTTGGGGGAGAGATAATGAAGACTATCGAGCTTGCCTGGTATAAATTAGCTTTAGCCTAAGAACAGGTTGATATCTTGATCGGAGCACCAGATTCTCTTAATCTCCTGACAAACTGGAGGGGGCTAGATTTCCTGAGACAAACTCCGGGGCCATTTTCTGGCGCAGTTCTTGTGTGTACCCATCCCTATTTGTTTTCCACATATGCCATGTGTAGAGCTCTGACCCTGCATCAGGATGCCCTGCTCTAGTCCCAGCTGATTTACTAACTCGCTGCATGATCTTGAACAGTGGGTCTCAAACTTTTTTTTACCAGCAACCCCTTTCACACAGCAAGCCATTGAGTGCAGCCCCTTCCCAATAAATTAAGCACACTTTTAAATATATTTAACACCATTATAAATGCTGGAGGCAAAGCGGGGTTTGGGGTGGAGGCTGACAGCTCGCAACCCCCTATCTAATAATCTTGTGGCCCCCTGAGGTGTCCCGACCCCCCAGTTTGAGAACCCCGATCTTGAACAAGGCACTTTGCTTCCCTCTACTATTAATTGCTGTAGCATCATTGTGTTCATGCAATTTACAACTGTGTAGGAACACTGAGCTAGGAGCCTAGTGAGCTTCTGTGCCCTAAATTAGCAGATCAGAACCCATTAAAAACTGTGGCACAAGAGCAGGCAGCAGTGGCAAACCAGCAATGGAGGGAAGACGCTTGATGTGATTGTCTGCCTTTTCCAAGATACAGAGGGCAACACGAAAGGCCCTAATCGATGAATGGGGAAAAGGGAAGATGGGCAGAGTGCTGTGCGTGAAGTAGGACTGGAAGAAAGCCAGGTGAGATGTAAGCAGGTTGGAGCAGGTCAGAGTTTGGAGGATGAGGTGGTGCTTGCACATGGCGTAAGGAGACAGGAAGTATTTGAGGTTGGTGGGGTATTTCGAGTGGCAGCACAGTGGTTATTTTAAAGTTGTTTCTCAGTGCCTAGCACGGGAGCTAGACCCTCTAGGCACTACTGCAGTGCAGAGAGCAGTAATTGCTGCAAGGTTTCGATAGACTGGAGTGGGAAGAGTTGAGAGGAGGGGGTTACAATAAACAAGAGAGACAAAGGGGTTAGCAGTTGGGATGAAGGAAAGGGAGGATGTTAGCACTGCTGTAGGAAGAGGGAGGATTTGGAGGGGAAGGAACGACAAGGTTGCAAGTCTCAGGGTCAGGGAAAGTCTAAGGGTCATGGACAATGGTGGATTTGGTAGTGAGAAGCAGGAGAGATGAGAGACTTTCTGGAGGAAAGGTAAACTCATCTGAGATCCTGAATTGGAGATAGCAGTGGGACAACAGGAGGAGGTATTGGAGAGGCATTCCAAAATGCAGGCAGAATACTAGGGGATATGCTAATCTGAGTCCCAGAGTAAGGACTGGGGGTGTGACACCCTGTCTTAGGGCATGTTGCCTCTTTAAGACAGGTTGCAGGACCAGCTGTGCCCTGTTCTGGGTAGAAGCTAAGAACAGATGGATTCTGGGACTTGTAGCCCAGAAGGACCATGAGAGTTGGAGACTGTCCAGGAATGCTTGGAAGGGAGCCAGTTGTAATAAGCTCTCAGCCTGCAGTCCGGGACATTTGGGGAAGGAATGGCCTCTCTCCATCTTGACCTGCGCTGAGAGACAGCTAGAGAATGGAAGCTGGAAAAGGAGTCATTTTGAAACTGTTGGCTTGGAGAGCCCCTGAACAGGGTGACTTGAACACTGGGGCAGGCAATTGTTTCCTTCTTCAGGGCCACAACTTCAGCACACAGGGAAGAGATGCTCTTCTCCATTCCCCTGGACTGAGAAACCAAAAGCCTGTGGACCCGCCAGAGACTCCTCTTCTACATGTTTGTCCTTGAAATTTTGTTACCCAAGAGAGGGAGGAGTTTCTGGTTTAGCTGAAGGGGCTACCAGCAAGGGGAAATTGAGGCAGTGAGCACAGTTTCATGGTAATCCAGGTAAGACTCCCTCACAAGTGCTTGCCTGAACTTCCCAGAAATCTCCAAAATGAGTCAACCATCCCAGACCGAAAATGAGACTTGAAGCCATACTGGATACATACCCAAGCTGAACTTTGCTGGACAGCTGTCTGTCTGGCCAATGGCGGCTCTGTTGGCCAGGGTAAGGTTTGGGATTTCTCAATCCTGCAAATATTAATCATGTTTCCAGGAATCACGATCCTTGCCTCAGTGACCTATATTATGGGAGTCTGGGGTCTTGCATCCTTTGATCTATGCTAAAATACAAGACAGACGTGAGGATGGGGAACAAATTCAGAAACCACAAAGAAATGGAGACCATCAAAAGTTTTGGCTTTGTGACATTCCCCAGGGTACAATCTGGACTGTTGAACAGCTGTATCTCCTTAACTCTCTAGCCTGGGGTGCCTTTTATGCTGCTTTGCTGTCAGAACAGCCACTCTTGGCCTGCTCACGCAGCCTTCAGCGTGCAAATTCACTCCCAGATAAATATGTGAGCACTCTGACCAGCCACTCATGAATTACATACAGGCTGACACCTGCAAAGTCCTAGTCCCAGTCTTGTCCCCCCAAAATATGCATCTTGTACTGCTCAGTTCTGAACAGTACAAGCTCATACAGTCCATTTCATCAAAGGAAAATGGTAATGCACTGACTTTGTTATCCCAAAAGGAGTTTACCACACACACGAATCCAAACACACTGGTTAAAATAAAACAATAATATAAATGTATTCACTACAGTGAGCGAGTTTTTAAGTGATGATGCATAAAACTCAGAATTGGTTACAAAAGAAAATGAGTAAAATGCAAGCTAATACTTAACAAGCTACGTGAACTTAAAAGCAAAAGGTTTTGTCTCAGCACATGTTATTGTAAATTTCACAAGTTGGGTCTCCTGTCAGCCTGGGACCCCTCCCCCTTACTTGAGCCATTCAGGTTTTCATTGATATCATGAGCAGGAGATGGGAGGAGGAAAGAGGAATGAAGTCAAGTGTTTTCCTCCCCTCTTTATAATTTAATTTCTTGTGCTAGAAACATCCTTGCTGAGTCATGGTGACACACAGTCCATTGTGGATGTGAGGTTTGAATTGTCCCTGTGATGAAATGTAAATTTTGTTGTTTACACCTTGTTGCTGGAGAATGGCCGCTTAAGTGGTGATAGCTGTTTAATACCTGGCTGTGGTGCTACTGTATCTTTGTTTTTGAAAAACTGGTTTGGGCCTGTTTGTCTTAACCTTGGAGCATGTTATAAGGAGACACAGTGTATAATCTTATAACTTCACATGCAATAGTGATACACACATTTTACCTGGGCAATAATGTTCAGCAGATTATGATATTTCAATGATCCCTCACAAGACATACTTTGTACAAAATTTATCATAGTCTTGTAAAAGTGGTGAACAAAATGGTATCGCTTATCACAGGTTTCAATTCCCAAACTTACCTAGCCTGTTGTGGTGGTGCCTTAGGAAAGCTCTATAACCTGCTTATCTTCTCTCCTGTCAATGGGATCCTATTTTCAGAGGGCAATTGGGGTAATTTGTTGCTTTGTACTGACATGTTGGGATGTGGTAACTTTTCTGCTGGGTCTTTGAGTGTGAGGAATTTCTGAGTATGGGGGATTGTTGGCTATATTAGCAGTTATTGTGGGAGGGTTTCACATGGGCCAATATGTCAGACTCATGGTACATCCAGGGTGCCTTTTTTAAAGAAAGCTGATCAGTAGCACAACATTCAGGGGAAGAAGATAGTGTCTGGATTGAACAAGATGGTCTGGCTAAAATAATCCCTAAGTTTTTTTCATAATTTTCTATAGAGTGATAACTTTTGTCATGGATTTTTCTGCATCCCAAATTCCAGCATAGGAAGAAGGGTTAAGTGGGAAGAAGAGGTGGCATGTCTGCTTATGTACCACAATGCATTTCCCATGCATTCTCAGACATAACTTCTGGACACCGCATTGATGGTGTAATACTTGATTTTCTAACATGGAGGATCCTTCCCCCAGTCCCATGGCATCTGTGGGCATTCCTGTGTCAGACTGGCAGGTGGGGCTGATGCTTTCTGGGTACAAATTTTTATGGCCCTGTTTTGCACAGGGCTATGGCTGCTTGCTGCTGGCAGCAGCTCTTGCAGCCAGAAATATGTATCATTATTCTGCAGCTTTTATCTGCTAAATGTATCGGAAACAATTTGTCATTTTGGGTTTGTGCCTATAGCAAGTGAGGGCCATGTGCAGAAAAGCCTGGCTAAGCTGGGCTGCAGCGTGGAGGGAAAAGTCTGCAGTACTAGGCACCTCAAGAGCCAATGTTCAAAGGAGGAGTTCAGTTTGCAGTGGCAGCCAGACAAAAATGCCCCTGTCATGCAACTGGTTTGAGGAAACCTGCTCAAAAGATGGAACAGACATACACAAACAAGACACCCTCCTAAGTTCACCCAGTGTTAAGCCAGGCATTTCAGTGTAGTGCCCAAACCCTGGGGAAGACATTCTGGTGTGCCTAGATTATCCATGAATACAAAACCACCAGTACATCAACTCCATCGTAACAGTGCGTGAATCCTGTAACAAGTCCACATCAGCACCAGTTTTGCTTGTGCCTTCCAAGAGGATTCCAGCTCCATCCTAATAGTTTGCCCTCCAGTAGGTCACAGTTTTCCCACTCCTTGGCATCTCCTGTGAATCCTCAATTCCCTTGCAACCTCTGACCCACCTTTGGGGCTAGCCCAGGATATGAAAACAACCCCCACCCCCATACTGGTATGTTAATTGGGGCTAATGATTTTGTGTTAGAGGCCGTTGAGCACAGGGCTTGCTTTATGTTAGGAAGAGTGTTAATGGAAACCTTCCAGGGCAATGCCCTAGGGAGCAGCAAAAGGGATTATCACTAGAGCATGGTGGTGGCTCTGTCACTGGAAGACATCATCACTGACCATTGTTAGCTGGCAAGTGTATGCAGCAAAATGTGCTGTCCCACATTGGTGTGGTCTCCCTCTGCCCTGAGCCCCGGGGCACCATGCAGGACTCTTCAACTCTATCCCCTTTCATTCTGGAACGACAGTGACTAGCTCAAGCCATGTTCCTGCGGTTTCAAAAGCCCAAGCCTGGCAACACACCATGAGCCCAAAGAGAGGACGGTGGAGCTGAAGAACCCAGACAACATCACAGTCTGCACAGGGCCCCAGGCCATGAAAGACCAGGACTTCAACCACTCTGAGAAGCCACAGGAGCCTGGGCCATGAAGAGCCCAGGCTGTCTGTCATCACAAAGCACAGGATCCTCGGCGTTGCAAGCCTGAAGCTGCATTCACAACAAAACCCAGGATCCAAGGGCGTGAAGGGCCCAGGTTCCCTCCACCATGGCAATGTGGCACAAAGACTCATGGTTTCCTGGTACTCCCCTGTCTGTACCAATCTGTTGCCGCTTGTCTTCTACGTAGATCATAAGCGCTTTGGGGCAGGGACTGTCTTGTTCTGTGTTCGTACAGCACAGTTCCCAGGGGTGGCATTCCATCCACTGTGAAAAGCCTTAACCCCCCTCAAGTTCTCTCTCGCCCTCCCGTGCTGACCCTGGTAATCTCTCATGCATGATCCCTGGCGGTGGGACAAGGGCCGCTGCTGGTGCAGTGCAGGGTGGCCAGGCCAAGCGGGAGGTGAAGGGGAAGCTCACCAGCCTGCTCTGTTCTTCTCAGTCCTGCTTGGCAAGCTGTGTTTCCATGGCAACTGGGAGGACAAGGTACCCAGCTCATAAATCTGAAGTGACTATGTGGGTGACCTGCCTGGTGTGAGACACATGCTCTTCTTGTCCCTGAGCTGGCCGATGGGAGCTGGGGTAACCATGCAAAGGGAGGTTGCCACGCTGCATTGGCCGTAAATCCAGTGGTCCAGAACGAGGGCAGGTCATTTGGGGCAACAATTCAAGCAGCTGCCTGAGAGCCAGGCAAAGCTTGTGCTGGATGAGAGAATCGCCAGCCAGCTGGAAGTGACATGCGAGAGGCAATGGGTCAGTCTCAGAGCACCAGCAGCTGAGCAGCCTTGGGAGCCGGTTATGGCTGTGAGGAGAACACGGTGCAAATTGGAGCAGAGCACTCACTTCATGGGTCACTGGGAGAGGCAGCTCTGCAGCAAAGGAGCTCATGGCAGCATTTCACCCAATGCTGTCACTAACTCTCTATGCTGTAATTGGGGTGTTATACCTACATCACTTCCATTGGAGTCAGTTACCTGTAAATGCACCCCTTAGTGTCAGTGTGAGACAGCAAAGGGCTGTAAAGGAAGGATGTGGGGCAGAGATAAAGGACTGGGCATAATGGGCTGGCTTTCAATGCTTGACTTTCTTTCATGTGTAAATTGCAATCTGTGAAACCGACTGCATAGCACAAGCTAAGCTGAGGTGAAGCCACGGGTTCCAGCAGAGGCATTCAGTCATGTACAGCCGGCTTTTCCAGTTCCCCTCTGTATGCTTCTTAATCAGGCTGCACACATGGGCTGGGCCTGAAAGGCAGCTCTTCCCTTAGAGGAGCTCAGCTCCCTGCCTATTTTTAGAGCTGTTTGTGTAAAGTCTAAACAAAATAATACAGGTAAACCCTGATCATCACTCTGAGGTCAGACATGAATGCTCCATGCTCAGGGAAACAAACCTCTGATTTCACAGCCCTCTCAGACAATGGGAGTTTGGTTACTCAGAGTTTGCCTGCCCTAACTAACAATTTGACATGGACTAAAACCAGAACACTTGAATTTGAGAGATGAGAATAAAAGGGATTAGGGGTGGGGGTGGGAGTGGGTTTCAGTTCTAATTCCTAGAGCTCATCCTGTCCCTGGAGTTTGGGTTTTGTTTTGGTTCTCAGACTGGAGGAATGCACATCTCAGTTGTGGTTCAGGTGTGACAGCAGTCTTGCAAAAACAACTGTTCTCTGTTCCCACGAGATGTCTGCCCAGGAGGGCAGAAGCTGCACAATAACAGCTGCTCTCAAGAGACTTACAACAATTGGAGCTGAAGTCTCATCAGGATGGTTTCTGAGGCCTGGTCCACACTACAGCGTTAAATCGATTTAACAGCGTTAAATCGATTTAACGCTGTACCCGTCCACACTACAAGGCACTTAAAATCGATTTTAAGGGGTCTTAAAATCGATTTCTGTACTCCTGCTCAACGAGAGGAGTAACCCTAAAATCGATATTACTATATCGATTTAGGGTTAGTGTGGATGGAAATCGAAGTTATTGGTCCCATTCTTTTACTGAGCTACCCAGAATGCACAGCTCTGGAAATCGATGGTAGCCTAGGACCATGGACGCACACCACTGAAGTAATGTGCCTAGTGTGGACGTGTAAAATCGATTTTATAAAACCTGTTTTGTAAAATCGATTTTATTAATTTCGATTTTACTCTGTAGTGTGGACGTGGCCTGAGATGTTAGTGCCTTCCTACATCCCAAATCCCAATCTGGATCCATGTATTGCTTCCTCTGCCAAACTGTAAAAAGAATCATTCTGTGTATTAAGAACACTGTGAACTTCTACAGTGCCTTCCATCCCAGGGTCTCCAAGCACTTTGCAAAGTCATGAATTCATCTGTGCAACATCCCATAGGGACGGTCAGTATTATCTCCATTTTACACATGGGAAAGCAAGGCACAGAGAGGTTGAATGTCTTGCTCAAGGTCATACAGGAAGTCTGGCAGAGCCAGGAAATAACACACTTCTTCTGACAGCCCCCCTATACCCTCATGGCCAAGGCCTGTGCTTTAACCATGATGGAATCATGCTTCCTTCACTAAATAACATACATACAATGAGCCAATAATAATGCACAACTATTGCTCCAATGATTTCAATGAGTCCAAATCCAAGGTGTATCACACATGGGGGTGAAGTGGATGAAAGCTTGAGATATTAGCACTCTATTCATAGTGCAAGTAGATTAATGAATGCAACACCTCGGTACACAGCTTCCAAATTACTACTATGCTATCCTGTTTCTGGGCTGAATGATCCTCTCCCAGCTTGAGATGAGACCGTTACAGGCTCCTAGCTCGAAAAGAATCCCTCCTCTTTGTAGTTCAGGGAAGGTCAGTGGAGCCTCAGGAAGAGCTGGAGTCTAGAGAGCCATCCAGGAGAGCTGAACCAAACAACCTGGATCTTCCCACTTGCAGCATTTTGGTAGCAAAATTAAGAGTTTCCCAAAATGGTATAAAATGTAGCAATTGCCGAATGTGGGCATCTGGGCAGTGCCAACACTTGGTGCTGGGACACCAGTATAAATTTTCCCCTTTCCCACTTCAGTAAGAATCAAAAGTTCTCATCACTTGTCGACTAGTTGGGGTGTGATTTTTATCATCACAATCCTGGTTTCCAATGGCCCCGGGTTCACAGTACAAAACCCACCATCGCAATTGTCCTCCTTGTTGGCAGTCTTGGCAGAGATGCCAAGGACTGAATAGGCCACAGTGACTGAACCAATTTCTCCCTTGCTAATGCAGACCTTGTCTTCCTCTCCCACTCCCCTGTACCCCCCCATTCCAGTTTACCACCTATTTTGTGCATTAAGAGTCATTTTATGGTGGGAATCTTCATTTGCTTTTGAAGAGGCAAATCAGTTACATTTCACCAATCACAGTTGAAAAATTATGTCCAGATGATGATGCATTACCCCAGCCATGGTGCACTGTGAGGGGAATGCCTGTATCTGTTGGGATGTTATCCCACTGGATAATATTGAAGGCCAGGGTTACCTCACCTCTGGTGCTAATAATTTATCTTTGTTTTGCATTTCTAGTGATAATTAAAAACCATCACAATAAAAACTTTGACTGCAGACAGATCAGCTTCCCCAACACTGTCCTGTGCCTTGGCCACGTCTGCTGTGCTCAACCATGCCCTGGCAAGGGCACCAGGAGGACAAGCAGATTGTAGTGAAGTGCTAATTATAGGGTTAACTGGGCTACCCAGCGTAATATGGGATTGATCCATACTCCACTCCTCCTTTACTACATGTTTAATCAGTGGAAGTTTTCCTGTTGTGATGCAGTTACATCAAGTAGTGAGTTATCAGCCTGCAGTCCAGTGCATAGACTTATTTTTGTTGCACTGAGCAGTCCTCTTACAAAAATGATAGTTCAATTACCAGATCTGTTTGGTCTTTGGCCTCTTTGAGACGCACCCACACCCTCCTCCCCAGCTCATTCATTTCTAGATGTTAACTATTGACCTGGGGTGTGTTAACTGTTGAACTGATGACCAAGAAGTAAACGGTTCTAGCTCATTACTGCTCACTTAAATCACCTAGTCCTCCTTACCATGCATAGTAAATCCAGACCTGAAGATATATTATCTATTACTGTTGTACTGTGAGATGATTACTGAAAATATCTGATCATTGAATGCCTAATTATATTAGCCAAACTGTCTTGTGAAACATGACTCATTAGCCCAGAGTCTTAGGCATCACCACCCATGCTATTGCAAGGGAAGGTGGAAGGGCTAGCAAATGCCTAGAGAAGGGTAGATTATTAACCAGAACGTGCTTCCTTGGAAATCAGTGCAAGAAAGTTAAAAGCAGGCTGCATAGGACACGCTATTACTGAAGAGCACTGTTATTGGAAAGACTTTCACTTCACTGCCATTCTGAATTAAAGTTAAGTCATTCTAATCAGGACCAGGAGTTACCAGCAGATCCTTCTGAGGTCTCCCCAACTTTAATGATGCTAGTAGTCCCCCATTTAGTGATTCTATTTATACTGTGTTGGTTGAGAATAGAAAAGCCTCTGACAGAGAAGCCACTGTGATTGAATAGCACCATCTCGTGTTCAAAAGGAATGTTTTCTACAGAAAGCGAAGAATGGGAGGGATTTGTTTACAATTTTGATTGGCAAGTCAGGTTCTGAGGTGACCTTGCCCCAATTGGGCTGCACGGGATTATCAATGGCTGGCTGTAAAACAAAACAAAACAATCTGCTTTGTATGAGAGAACAGATGCAGGAGAGGAACCTAGGTTGCAGCACAGAGCTGTCATCTGCACACACAGCTGACCTGGTGGCTTTATCATGAAGATTTGTGTCAGACATTACAGGAAATGGGGAACTGTGTAACAAAACCATGATTTTAAGTGACTAGATTATTAGATAAACCATATCCAAGTAGAGAGCTGAGGCAAGAACCCTCTGTCTGCAGTTCCATAACCTCTGCCTCAACCACATAATCTAATGAAAAATGTACCTAGTGTTCTTTCACCTGTACATCTCAAAGAGAAGTCAGCATTAGCCCCATTAAACTTGGTCTAAGAAAGTATAAAGATTTGAAATCATCTGTGTCAAAGCACTATGCCCCAGTGGGTGAGATATGGGTTACACAGGCTCCTGAGGTTCCTTCCATCCCTGATATTCTATGATTCTGTGAAGAGCTCTGTTCCCAGTACTGCCACAAATTTCACCTTTGCAAATTGCTTAAACACTGTGTTAATCAATCAAAAATGAAATTATGCAAAATCTCCCCTAGACAAATAAGGCATTTTGGCAGGGACTGAAGGAGAAATTGTTTGAATACTAAACCAAAGTAACAGACAAATTAAAAAAAAAAATTCTTCTATTCCTGACATTGAAAACTTCCTCTCACAAAACCTAATGACAAAAATTACCTAGTTTTATATGTTGTCATGTAATGTTTCGGGGGGGGGTTGGGCAGATCAAGGGGTACAACAAAATGTTAGACACTCCAAAAATCAGCCTTTCAATATCAAAAAGAATGTATTAAATAAAATCAAAATGTCTGGAAAACAACTTTAACTCTGCTCCCATGGGAAGGAGAAAATGTGACAGGAGGAGGACGTGATAAAAGTGTGGCATCTGTATGGAAGCAGAATTAAGATTCTAATGTTAATGAGCCGTACAAAGCAGGCACAAGGAGTGCTGAGAATCTGGCTGTGTTTTCCAAATACATTGTTGGCACAACACACTACACAAGTGTTGAAAAGGTGTAAAGGGAACCAAAGACTTTGTGTCTACCAAAAACAGATACTTCAAGCATTTGCCCAAAATAGGGCTTCACGTGAGCTGTCTAGGCTAAACATTCTTAACATTAAAGGGCAAAACAATAGAAGACAGTTGGCAGTTTTCCAATGAGACATTATTAAGGGCACAAGAGCAAACTATCCCATTGCACAGGAAAGATAGGAAGTATGACCCTGGCTTAAAAATCAAAAAAGAGTCCTACAAAAAGTGGAAACTAGGTCAAATTACAAAGGATTAATATAAACAAATAACACAGGTATGTAGGGATAAAATTAGAAAGGCCAAGGCACAAAACGAGATCAAACTAGCTAGAGCTGTAGTCCCCAACCTTCTTGTCCGGTGGGCACCAGACGAAGGACCGTAGCGGCGGTGGAGCATCCGCCAAAATGCCGCCGAATTTCTGCAGCATTTTGGCAGCGACGCCTCTCGATGACGCCACTTGCCACCGACAAGTGACGTCATCGAGAGGTGTCGCCGCCAAAATGCCACAGAAATTCAGTGGCATTTCGGTGGATGCTCCACCGCCGGCCAGGATGCGGGCGCATTTAGATGCCCCTGCGGGCGCCATGGTACCTGCAGACACTGCGTTGGGGACCCCTGAGCTAGAGACACAAAGGGTAACAAGAAAACATTTTACAAATACATTAGAAGCAAGAGAAAGACCCAAGGACAGGGTAGAATGGAGAGGGGGGGAGAAGGGGGAAATAACAGAAAATGTGGAAATGGCAGAGGTACTTAACGACTTCTTTGTTTCAGTTGTCACCAAGAAGGTTGATGGTGATCGGACATCTAATGTAGTGAATGCCAGTGAAAATGAGGTAGGATCAGAAGAGGCTAAAATAGGGAAAGAACACGTTAAAAATTACTTGGACAAATTAGATGTCTTCTACTCACCAGGGCCTAATGAAATGCATGCTAGAATACTCAAGGAGCTGACTGAGGAGATATCTGAGCCATTAGCGATTATATTTGAGAAGTCATGGAAGACGGGAGAGATTCCAGAAGCCTGGAAAAGGGCAAATATAGTTCCCATCTATAAAAAGGGAAATAAGGACAACCCAGGGAATTACAGATCAGTCATCTTAACTTCTGTACCCAGAAAGATAATTGAACAAATAATTAAGCAATCATTTTGCAAACATCTAGAAGATAATAAGGCGATAAGTAACAGTCAGCATAGATTTGTCAAAAACAAATAGTGTCAAACCAACCTGATAGCTTTCTTCGACAGAGTAACAAGCCTTGTGGATAGGGGGAAGCGGTACATGTGGTATGATCTTGATTTTAGTAATGCTTTTGATACTGTCCCACATGGCCTTACCATAAATATACTAGGGCAATGCAACCTAGATGGAGCTACTATAAAGTGAGTGCAAAACTAGTTGGAAAACTGTTCCCAGAAAGTATTTATCAGTGGTTCACAGTCAGGCTGGAAGGGCATAAGGAGTGGAGTCCTTCGGGGATCAGTTCTGGGTCCGGTTCTGTTCAATATCTTCATCAATGATTTAGATAACGGCATACAGAGTACACTTATAAAGTTTGCGGACAATACCGAGCTGGGAGGTATTGCAAGTGCTCTGCAGGATAGGATTACCATTCAAAATGATCTGGACAAACTAGAGAAATGGTCTGAAGCAAATAGGAAGAAATTCAATAAGGACAAATGCAAAGTATTCCATTTAGTAAGGAACAATCAGTTGCACACATACCAAATGGGAAATGACTGCCTAGGAAGGAGTACTGCGGAAAGGGATCTGGGGCTCATAGTGGACCACAAGCTAAATATGAGTCAACAGTGTAACGCTGCTGCAAAAAAAAGCAAACATCCTTCCGGGATGTATTAGCAAGAGTGTTGCAAGCAAGACAAGAGAAGTAATTCTTCCGCTCTACACCATGCTGATTAGGCCTCGACTGGAATACTGTGTCCAGTTTTGGGTGCCACATTTCAGGAAGGATGTGGACAAATTGCAGAGAGTCCAGAGAAGAGCAACAAAAATGATTAAAGGTCTAGAAAACATGACCTATAAGGGAAGATTGAAAAAATTGGGTTTGTTTAGTCTGGAAAAGAGAAGACTGAGAGGGGACACGATAACAGTTTTCAAGTATGTAAAATGTTGTTACAAGGAGGAGGAAGAAACACTTTTTTCCCTTAACCTCTGAGGATAGAACAAGAAGCAATGGGCTTAAATTGCAGCAGAGGAGGTTTAGGTTGGACATCGGGAAAAACTTCCTAACTGTCAGGGTGGTTAAGCACTGGAATAAATTGCCTAGGGAGGTTGTGGAATCTCCCTCATTGGAGATTTTTAAGAGGAGGTTAGACAAATACCTGTCAGATATGGTCTAGATCAGTGGTTCTTAACCTGGGGTGCATGTACACACCCCCTGAGGGTGTGAGATGCCCTTTCTGGGGGTGCGAGACAGGCCAGATTTTTTTAGAAGGTAAATCATCGAAAACATAAATTAAGTACAGACACGTAAGTACAACTACTTTGTTTAATCAAACTCATGTATTTATTAACATTATACATTTTTTAACAATTACTGTAATATACAAACAAATATATCTAGGTTTAAGGGGTATGAGAACATATTTTTTAGGTTTAAGGGGTGCGAGAACATATTTTGATAACCAAAGGGGTGCAGGCTGCAATAAAGGTTAAGAACCACTGGTCTAGATAATTAGTCCTGCCATGAGTGCAGGGGACTGGACTAGATGACCTGACGAGGTCCCTACCAGTTCTCCGATTCTATGTCTACACCTGTCCCACAGGGTCCTAGACCCGGAGCTCCATCCTGTGCCTGGAAGTCTACACAGCAATGAAACAATCCCACAGCTGAGCCCCACAAGCCCAAGTTGACTAGCACAGGCCAGCCATGTGTGTCTAGTTCCTGTGTAGATGTACCCTCCATTGCTATTGTGGGGACACTTTGCAGGTACTAGCAAGGGTGGAAATACAAGAGTAGAGCCATTAGCTGCTAGTATTTTAACCACTGTGACCTCTACTCCAGTTCAAAGAATTTCTAGAAGACACAACTGTTAAAATATCAGTAGCTATAGGGTAAACTAGATCTCCCATCTTGACCTCTGCTAAGCTCAGTGGAGCTGTAGTGATGATAGCAACAGTGGGAAATACTAAGAAAAGAGTCCCGTGGAAACAAGACTTGTGAGTTCCCTGTTTTAACCTGGTAGGTGAGATCAGTTCGGGCATTTGAGCCAACTAATAAAACTTGTTCATCTGCGTTTGGGGAAGGAGATTCTCAGTAGAGGGCCCTCATCTCTGGAACTTGCTTCCTTGCTCAGTCTGACAAGGGGAGTTGTCTTAGTATTGTTAAGTTTTGCAGTGTAGTTGTAGCTGTGTTGGTTTCAGGAAATTAGAGAGACAAGATGAGTAAGGTAATTTTTTTTTTTTAATTGGACTAACTTCTGTTGGTGAAAGAGACAAGCCCTCTTTGAAGAAGAGCTCTGTAAAGCTGGAAAGTTTGTCTCTCTCACCAACAGAAATTGGTCCAATAAAAGATATTACCTCTCCTACCTTGTTGTTGACTTTGACAGTTCATCTAGTGCAGGGGCGGGCAAACTTTTTGGTCTGAGGGCCGCATTGGGTTTTGTAAATTGTATGGAGAGCCGGTTAGGAGAGGGGGTCATAGTCCAGCCCCCACCTCCTATCTGCCCCACCCTCCCTGGGACTCCTGCCCCATTCAACCCCCTTGTTCCCTGATGGCCCCTCTGGGACCCCTGCCCCATCCACACACCCCTGCTCCCTATCCCCTGACTACCCCCACATCCCCACCACCCCATCCAACCCCTCCTCTCGTTCCTGAGGCCCCTGCCCCCAGGATCTCTGCCCCATCCATCCATCCCTTCTCCCTGTCCCGACGGCCCCCGGAACTCCTGCCCCTGACTGCTTCCTGACGCCCCATCCAACCTCCCCTCTTTCCTGACTGCCCCCCCCCCGAGATCCCTGCCCCCATTCAACTCCCTTCCTCTCCTGACTACCCCGACCCCATCCACACCCCTGCCCTCTATCCAATCCCCCCTGCTCCGTGCCCCCTTACCGCGCTGCCTGGAGCACCGGTGGCTGGCGGCGCTACAGCTGTGCCGTCCGGCTGGAGCTGGGCCATGCCACCGCCACCATGCAGCACAGAGCACCGGGTCAGACTGGACTCTGCAGCTGCGCTGTCCCAGGAGCTCGCAGAGCATTGCGCCGGCGATGGAGCAAGCTAGCTGACGCAACAGGGAAGGGGCTGGGGGCTAGCTTCCCAGGCTAGGAGCTTAGGGGCCAGGCAGGATGGTCCCGTGGGCCAGATGTGGCCTGCGGGCTGTAGTTTGCCCACCTCTGATTACTGTACAGTTTGTATCGGTAACTTACGTATGACAATGTGCCCAGTGAATGCCAGAGCTGTGCAATATATAGTGCAAAAATAAACACATTATTTTGCTGCTATGAGCCTATACTGCCCTGTATGGCAGAACCAGCTCTGCTCTATTTGTTTTGCCAGACAACTCTGAGCCATTTTTTACAAGAAGAAGATATAAACACATCAGACAGGGACTGGCAACTCTTTTGGGCAACTTTTGCTCTTGCTTCTTAATTTTGAGCAGCCAAAATTCCAACTTTTTAATTTTTATTTTAAAAAAATCTATATATCAAGGAAATGTAGTTGTGAGGATCCATAACCCTAAATAACTCTTATGTGTGACCTGCAAAAGATTGTTAAAGAACTGAACTTGTCTTTTTGTTGTTTGGGGTTTTTTGCTGGTTTATTTTGAAGGCATGAAAAGATTGTTTTTTAAAAATGTTTTCTTTCTGCTTATCTTCTACCTTAGCAGTATCAGGAATGTAAAGTCTGCCTTGTGCCTCACAACATGTTAATTGTGAGCTCTTAAAAGAGAAAAGTTGCTGAAGTTTTAACAAAAGGACCCTTCACGCATTAGTAATTTAATCTTAATTAGCCATTGAAGTTAAATACATTTAAACAAAAGAGAGTCTTAAATAGCTGGATGAAATAAGTTCCCCTCTCATTAATACAACTTCCACTCTCTTGGTCCTTATGATGGCCTCATTTCACTTATTCTCCAGTTAGTCTTGCAAGGTAGACCACAGTAAATTTCTTCTCTCTATATATATATCCTCTAGCATACTGGATATCATAGTATATGAGTGCCTTGCAATCACGAATGGATTTTATCCTCACAACACCCAGGTCTCTCAAGTCCCAGTTCAATTATTTAACCACAATACTGTCCTCCCTTCCCCAAATGTAAAAATAAACAGGAAAAATCACCCTCCCAACCCAAATCACTTCCCTTTCCCCTTTACAAGCCACCTTTTAAAGAAATACAGTAATCCTCTAAAATGCTCCAGCTTACTCAAGTTTACTACTGTATGTTAAACCATTAATATGGATTCCCATAATTTTTACTAGGGGAAGCTATTCTTTCCCATGTTAAGTAGTGTCCCAGTGCCTAGTGACATAGTACATATTTTTATCTTGCAGATTCCTGAGGGTAGGGTTCATGAATCTCTCTCTAACTAGAGAAGGAGCCCATTTTTATACCAATGTTAGCAGCACAGTTCAGACTGGCAGTTTTGTCAGATCTGCTTGATAACATGTATTCACAGTTTTCCCTCAAGAAAAGCAGTCAAAGCTGGTAGGTAGCTTACCTGGAGACACAGATGGTGAGGGTGGGGGTGAGTCTGAGGGGGACAATATCCATATGTGATAAATGAAGGAGGCATAGCTCCCTTTTATGGACACTCAGCCAGCCAGTTACCTATAAAATCCCTGTTAATAGCTGTTCTCTACTTGCTTTACCTGTAAAAGGTTAAAAAGTCCATAGGTAAAAGGAAGGGAGTGGGCACTTGACCAAAAGAGCCAATGGGAAGAGAAAACTTTTTAAAATTGGGAAAAAACTTCCCCTTTGTCTGTCTATGGTGTTCTCCCTGAGAGCAGAGACAAGGCTGGAACTATGCTGTAAAAAGCTTTGGGCCAGGTATGAAAATCATCAGATCATACCTAGAAACTACTCATTTGAAACCCCAGATATGTAAGTAGATCAGGAAATATCTAGGAAGACGTGATTAGGTTTATTTCTTTTATTTTTTTATGGCTCATGGACTCCCCTGTGCTAACCCCAGGTGTTTTTGTTTTGCTTGTAACCTTTAAATTGGCCCTCAAGAGAGCTATCTTGATGCTTAATCCTTGTAATTGTATTTTTTTTTAATCTAGCAAAAAGCCTAAGTTCCAAATGTATTTTCTTTCTTTTTGTTTTTAATAAAAATTACCTTTTTTTAAGAACAGGACTGGATTTTTGTGTCCTAAGAGGTTTGTGCATATGTTGTTTAATTAGCTGGTGGCAACAGCTGATTTCCTTTGTTTTCTTTCTCAGCTCTTCCCAAGAGGGTGGGGCAAAAGGGTTTGAGGATATCCCACAAGAAGGAATTCCCAAGTGCGCCTTCCTAGATTTGCACTTGGGTGGTGGCAGCATCTACCCATCCAAGGTCAGGAAAAAGCTGTAACCTTGGGAGTTTAATACAAGCCTGGAGTGGCCAGTATTAATTTTTAGAATCCTTGCAGGCCCCACCTTCTGCACTCGAAGTGCCAGAGTGGGGAATCAGCCTTGATACCATGTATTCAAAGCAAACTAGTATTTATTTTTTTATATAAATAGTGCTGTACTGTTAAATCTAAAATCCAGACAGACTTGGGGTAGATCATAGAATAACATTATCAGATGCTGGAGAGACACATCCTGCCACACCCCAAACTCCTCATGCCCAGCCCCACCCCAGAGCCTGCACCACCAGCTACAGCCCTCACTCCCTCCCATACCCCAACCCCAATTTTGTGAGCATTCATGGCCTGCCATAAAATTTCTATTCCCAGATGCCCACCCTGAGCACTTGCATTTGCCCTACACTCAAACAAGAAGACTACTCTATAGAAAGACCACCACATCTATTTCATTTTACAACCCCTTCGCCCTTATGCACATGATGCCATCTAACACTATACATTCACTTATCATTCATTAATCCCACAGATCACACTCATCTCCCACCTAATGGCTGACAATCCCCATGGCAACAAGACCCCTGTACCCTGATGCTGATAATACCTATGCACCACAGTTCTCACATAAGACATACTGAATCTCTCAGGGTACTCATGCACCTTTCCTTTGATCACACACTTGGATGTTAACCCCCCAGATTGCCTTTCATAGCTCTGCTAAGCTGCTTCACAAATCCCTACACCAGTGGTTCTTAAACTGTGGGTCAGGACCCCATAGTGGGTTGTGACTGTTTTAATGGGGTTCTCAGGGCTGATGTTATACCCCAATGCATTAGGCTTGCTGGTCTCAGGAGCAGAGGCTGAAGCCTGAGCCCCACCATCTGGGGTCAGGGCTGAAGCCTTCATTGGCAAAGCTCAGGTTATAGACCCCCTGTCTGGGGCTGAAGACCTTGGTCTTTGGCTTTGGCCCACCTACCTGAGGTGGTGTGACTCATGCTTTGCCTCCCCAACCCTGGGCAGTGAGGCTTGGGCAGGCTCAGGCATCTGTCCCCCCCCTCCTGGGGTCATGTAGTAATTTTTGCTGTCAGAAGGGGGTTGCAGTGCAATGAAGTTTGAGAACCCCTGACACCATTCAGTATAGCTACACCTAATACAGTGAATTCAGCTGGAATGCATGCAAATAATTCCCTGTGGCATTGCCAGCTTCAGGAGAGCAGATTTAGGGTTGCATGGGTATGTATCCTAATTTTTCATTTCTTGGTTTTCAGAAGTTTGAGTTTTGCTGACCTAGACATTCTGGAAAGGCACAAGACATCACTGGGTAACTTTAGCTCTACATTAACAAAGTTTTTTGTCAGTGAATAGCTTATTCCTCTATATTTACCAAAATAAACATTACTGATTCTAAACACTTTTATACTGGTATTACTACGTCCACATTAAAGGGCTGTATTGTTTTAAATATATCTGTTCTAAACCAACGTAGTTATACTAGTCCAAAATTGTGTGTAGACCAGCCCTAAGACACAATTCCATGCTGCTCAGACTGTATAGGAAATTGCATCTTGAATTTTTTTGGAATACAAGACCTTGGGTGTTGGAGGTTACAGATAAGAATAGACACCACCTATGCATGTGAAACTCTCTCCTGCTGATATGCAAATAATTCTGCTTTGCTAACGTTTGTATAGTAACAGTGTTTTGTTAGTCCAGCTGGTTTAAAAATGGTTCTTATAATCATAACCACAGTTTAAACAGTTTGTCTGGGCTGTGTAGCGGAAGCATAATCACTTTAGTACTGTGTTTAACATTTCTCTAAAATTAGCACACAAAACTACCAACAGTTAAGGTTGTGGCAGGCCATACTCTATCCACTCAAAACCTTAAAATCATGGAATTTAGGGCCTATCTACACTTGAAATGCTACAGTGGTGCAGCTGGAGGTACAGTGCTGTAGCACCTCAGTATAGACACTACCTACATCAATGAGAGGGGTTCTCCCATCAGTGCAGGTAATCCACCTCCCTGAGAGATGGTAGCTAGGTCAATGGAAAAATGGTTCCATCAACCTAGCACTATCTACACTGGATCTTATGTTGGATTTATGATGTCACTCAGGGGTACGGATTTTTCACATCCCTGAAAGACATAGTTAGGTGGATCTAATTTTCTAGTGTAGACTCTAAGTTGTTAAAGGGAAAGATTTGCACATTCCTTTCCACCTTCACTACTGTTACATGTTTCAGAGTGGTAGCCATGTTAGACTGTATCAGCAAAAAGAATGAGGAGTACTTGTGGTACCTTAGAGACTAACAAATTAATTTGAGCATAAGCATCCAATGAAGTGGGTTTTAGGCCATGAAAGCTTGTGCTCAAATAAACGCGTTAGTCTCCAAGGTGCCACAAGTACTCCTCATTCTTCTTACTGTTGATCTTTTCCCAACAGACCCTCTGCTTCCATCTCCCACAGATACCAAAAAGCATTATGTACCCCCAACTTCTTCAAACTTGTAGTCTAACACAAAACCTTAACAGTGACCTCATATGGTTAGCAACTGTCACATATTCCATGCCTTTGGGAAGTTATTCTCCATTAACACTACTGAGGTCATTATTATTATGGGTTGGGTTAAACCTCATTGAAACTTGTGTGAATGAGCCTCCACTGAAGACAAATGTCTGAGGCAATTAAGGAACCAGGAGGTTGCCAAAGTAGCATGCACTAAGCAAGGATGGCTTGTTTTTATGAAGTTGGGTGGTAGTTTTCATGCAGTTGCACTCACAGGTTTTTTTCCACTTGTCTCTAGAGCTGCTTTCTTTTTTCTTAGACTATGCTCCCTATTAAGGTTTTGCCCTAGACAACAAGTTTGATTAAGCTCATGTTAGTTTCTCATTTGATCTCCACCTGGCAGCAAATTTCTCATCAAATTAAAATCTAGAAGTTTAGCTTGGCGCACTTTTTTCTATGATGGCTAAAGAGTTATAAATGTTCTGTAGACAAACACCACTATCAATGTATATCTAAGGGTACGTCTACACTACTGGATTATTCCAAATTTACATAAACCGGTTTTGTAAAACAGATTGTATAAAGTCGAGTGCACGCGGCCACACTAAGCACATTAAATTGGCGGTGTGCATCCATGGTCCGAGGCTAGAGTCAATTTCTGGAGCGTTGCACTGTGGGTAGGTATTCCGTAGTTATCCCATAGTTCCCGCAGTCTCCTCCGCCCCTTGGAATTCTGGGTTGAGATCCCAGTGCCTGATGGGGTAAAAATAATTGTCGCGGGTGGTTCTGGGTAAATGTCATCACTCATTCTTTCCTCCGGGAAAGCAACGGCAGACAATCATTTCGCGCCCTTTTCCCCTGGATTGCCCTGGCAGACGCCATAGCATGGCAACCATGGAGCCTGTTTTGCCTTTTGTCACTGTCACGGTATGTGTACTGGATGCCACTGACAGAGGCGGTACTGTAGCGCTACACAGCAGCATTCATTTGCCTTTGCATGATAGCAGAGATGGTTATCAGTCTTTCTGTACCATCTGCTGTGCCATTGTAAATTGGCAATGAGATGACAGTTATCTGTCATTCTGTACTGTCTGCTGCTGTGATGGGTGCCCCTGGCTGAGGTCGGCTGGGGGCACAAAGATAAAAATGGGAATGACTCCCCAGGTCATTCCCTCCTTTATGTCGTATCTAAAAAGAGTCAGTCCTGCCTAGAATATGGGGCAAGTGTACTAGAGAACCAGAGAGCACAGCCAGTCCGTGTCAGATCCCATAGAAATGACGAGCTACATGCCATTTTAGGGGGTGCCCCTGCAACAACCGCACCTGTTGCTTCCCTACTCCCCCAACCCTCCTGGGCTACCGTTGCAGTGTTCCCCCATTTGTGTGATGAAATAATAAAGAATGCAGGAATAAGAAACACTGACTTGTTAGTGAGATAAAATGAGGGGGAGGCAGCCTCCAGCTGCTATTAGTCCAGGCAGGACATTAAACGGTGCGGGGGAGAGGAGCCCAGTATCCCGCTGCTATGATAGTCCAGGCAGTACAGAATCTTTTCTTTACACATGAAAGGGAGGGGGCTGATGGAGCTCAGCCCCCAATTGCTATGATGAAGACCGTTATCAGCCATTCTGTACCATCTACTGGGAATGACCAGGAATCATTCCTATTTTTATCCAGGCGCCCCCGGCTGGCCTCACCTGAGGCCAGCCAGGAGCACTCACAGGCTGATGATGATGACAGATAGCAGTCATATTGTACCATGGTTTGAGCATTGGCCTGCTAAACCCAGAGTTGTGAGTTCAATCCTTGAGGGGGCCACTTAGGGATCTGAGGCAAAAATCAGTACTTGGTCCTGCTAGTGAAGGCAGGGGACTGGACTCAATGACCTTTCAAGGTCCCTTCCAGTTCTAGGAGATTGGTATAGCTCCAATTATACATTGTACCGTCTGCCACCGAGGAGGGGAGGGGAGCGGATACTGCTCTTCACTGCCACAGCATCGCGTCTACCAGCAGCATTCAGTAGACATAGGGTGACACTGAAAAAAGTTAAGAAACTATTTTTTTCCCTTTTCTTTCATGGGGGGGCGAGGGGGTAAATTGACGAGCTATATCCTGAACCACCCCGGATAATGTGTTTGACCCTACAGGCATTGGGAGCTCAGCCAAGAATGCAAATACTTTTCAGAGACTGCTGGGGACTGTGGGATAGCTGGAGTCCTCAGTACCTCCTCCCTCCCTCCATGAGCGTCCATTTGATTCTTTGGCTTTCCATTACACTTGTCACGCATGGCCTGATTTTTTTCAAATGCTTTGGCATTTCGTCTTCTGTAACGGAGCTCTGATAGAACAGATTTGTCTCCCCATACAGCGATCAGATCCAGTATCTCCCGTACAGTCCATGCTGGAGCTCTTTTTGGATTTGGGACTGCATCGCTACCCGTACTGATCAGAGCTCCACACTGGGCAAATAGGAAATGCAATTCAAAAGTTCGCGGGGCTTTTCCTGTCTACCTGGCCACTGCATCCAAGTTCAGATTGCTGTCCAGAGCGGTCACAGTGGTGCACTGTGGGATACCGCCCGGAGGCCAATACCATCGATTTGCAGCCACATTAACCCTAATCTGATATGGTAATACTGATTTTAGCGCTACTCCTCTCGTTGGGGAGGAGTACAGAAACCGATTTAAAGAGCCCTTTATATCGATATAAAGAGCCTCGTTGTGTGGATGGGTACAGCGTTAAATCGGTTTAACACTGCTAAAATCGGTTTAAACGCGTAGTGTAGACCAGGCCTAACTTCCCAGAAATTCACATAGGGAGCATCAATGTAGATAAAGGACAAGTGCAGAGGGTTTTAGATTTCTTGCAAAATGAATTTAAAAAAATGGGAAATCCAGTGAAAAACTGCTAGGATTCATTCTTAAACATTCTCTGTATCAATTCATTTTTCATCAAATACCATGAAAAATTCAAAGAGCATGCAAAGGTTATATTCTGTGTTTTAATTTTTGCCATTTCAGTGAGACTTTTAAAACAAGAACCTCATTATTGCTCTCACCAGTGGAGGTACACCAATGGTAACAATACAGGAGTCTAGTACACACAGGTTAGGGAAAACGGACAAAGTATGAATAGAGGAAAACAGGAATTCAGAAAAAAGGAAATAAAGGTACAGAGAAACAAAGAAAAGAGAGTAATGTGAAGAGACTGGAAAAAATGGAGTAATGAAGAACAAAACACCACTCATTATTGAAGGGAATTCAAACACATTTCTGCTTCTGTTTCCAGCACCATCAAAAAGCAGTGAGTTCTGCCTAACATGTCCATGTAGTCTTAGTTTTTACTCCTATCTTTCAAGGTTTATCCAAGAGTTAAAGGGCCCATCCCATCATGGCAGTCTCATATTTTAGCTTCTTACAGCCTCTCAGCAAGAACCTGCTCCCCACCCCCACAATTCAGTCCAAACTAGAGGAAACAACTCAATTGCATTATTTTTGTAACTTCCAGATTTCTTCCACTTGTAAAAATCTTCCAGATTTCTTCTTGGACCCAGTAGGCCATTTGTCATCTTGACTGCAGCCTTCCTCTGGAACCAAACTCAAACAAACACACACACACACCCTAGGCCAAATTAATCTCTAAAATAAATGGAGCTAAACCAGGGCTGAAGTTGGCCTATGTCTTTACTTTGTCACTATTTGCTTGGTTCTGAATTAACCTTAATGATTTAAATCTCTCGTCTACTTTTAATTTAGTGTTTTAATAGGCTGGTGGGCAAGAGCACACTGCCTTTCAGTTCCTGCAAGCCTTTGCTCACTGCTGTCTCTGAGATATGAGATACTCGCAGGAGATACTCAAGAGCGGAGCAGTTCATAATTTGTTAGATCATCAGAAGATGAGATAGCAAGAAGGGTTAACAAACTATTGGGCTATTGGCTTAGCACCTCATTTCAGATTCAGTTACGCCGCTGCGCTGGGAAGCACGATGAAAACAGAATTGTTTGTAATCCACCGCAGCCCCAAGATGGCTTCCCGGCTGATGCGACGTTTAACCCTTTTTATTCCAGACTTTATTCTCTCAGGACAGTTTTTTACAGCTTTTTCTCGCTCGCACACAGCCAGCTTCAAGTTACTGTTGATGTTTGTAAAGAATCGTGCGAATCAAACGCTCTTTTCAAGGAGCAGGCTGGTCCTGACTTTTGTATGCTAGAACAACGCTGGATTTGATGGGCTGCTCAGCTGCGGATTCATCACGCTGCTGCAATGGACAGACGTTGGGCCCATAAAAGATATGACCAGTCGCACCTCGCTCCCCTATTCCCTCTCCTTCGCCATCAGTGGGGCCAGCCCGCGCGCAGGACGTTTGGGAGCGGGGAGGGCCTAGGGCTGCCCGAAGGTCTCCCCGCCCGCTAGGGCTGCCCCGAGCTTGGAAAAGGGGCAGATTTTTCGCCTGACTCCTGTGCCGAGCGTGCAGGGAGGCCCGGGCCCGCTTTACGGGGCTGCTACCGCGCTAGTGCGGAGGCCACGCTGGACTTGATGGGTCCCCGCCAAGCTCCAGGGGGCCTCTCCCAGGCCAGCCCGCAGGCTCCTCCAGGCCCTGGAGTTAGTCACGGTGTGAAAACGCGCAGGGCCGCCGGGGGTGGGACGGACACGGGGCGGGCGGTGTAAATAAATAAATGGGGGGACTGGATGTGCCAGGCCCGAGTTCCTCTCTACGGGCCCAGCGCCTCACCCCCGGACTCACGAACAGAGCCGCGCCGGGCCCCACTCGAGGGCGCCTGAACAAGCCCCCCCCACCCCCGTGACCTAGATTCTCTCTGCCAAGAAAGGCACCACCCCCTAGCCTCTCCACCCATGGGGGAGCCGGAGGTGGGTCACGTGGTGCCAACGTCACGTGCTAGCAGCCTCCATTTTGTGGCGCAGCTACGCAGCGGACTCGCCAGTCGGGAGCTAGACGCCGTAGAGGAAGGCTCGGTCAAGTGAGTGACTGATCGTCCTACTCACACACCTGTCTGGCCTCGGCACGCCCCGTGAGACCATCGTAGCGCAGGTTGGTGAGAGGGTGGCGGGCCCCGCTACAGATAGGAGAGTGGGGAGCTGCGATTGGAGATGGCGGGGAACGCGGGACCGGGGAGCCCCAGGCGAGGAGGAGGCGCGCTGCTGGGGACGGCAGTCTCCGGCCCGGGGGAGTGAAGTGGGGAGGAAGGGTATGGTGCTGCTGTCGTGTCCTCGCTGATGCTTAAGTCCCACAGCTGGGAGGTGGGTGCCAGTCTTGGCGCGGGGGTGCTGCTCGTTGCTGTTCTTTTTGGGCGCGGCTCGGGCGGCCATTTTGTGGAATGGAAATGGTGGCGTCTACTGCTTTCTTCTCCAACTCGGGAACTGTGCGCGCATGCGCGGATCGCTGAGCGCCGCAGAAAGTCACCAGGGGGTGGGGTGGGAGCGCGCGTGGCTTGTTCCGATTGGTGGAGGGGAGGGGTGGGGTCTGTCTTGGCCGTTTCCCATTGGAGCTGAGTGGGAGGGTGGGGCCGGCCGTCGCATGTTCTCGGACTTTCTAGACTGCGGCACAGGGCAAGCCTCTGCGGCTGCGCACTGAGGGTGGGGTGGGCGTTGCGGCTCTTCAGGCGGGGCGCGGCGGGGGAGAGACGGACAAAAGCTGATTGAGGTGGGGGGGGGGGGGTCATCGAGTGCCTGTTCCCCCCCTGTCCCCGCTGCAGTTATCGCCTGGCGCGGCTAATGGTCTCCTTCCCTCTTACAGCCGATTTAATCGTGACTAACGACGCCATGAGTGGCTGCCGCGTATTCATCGGGAGGCTGAACCCTGCAGCCAGGGAGAAGGATGTGGAGAGATTCTTCAAGGGATACGGGCGCATCCGGGACATAGATCTGAAAAGGGGCTTCGGATTTGTGGTAAGAGCAGTTGCAGCAAAGCTCATCTCCTTGCAGAGGCTGCTGCGTGCCTTCAGTAGCTTGTAATGTCCCTGAAATACACTAGATCTACCTGGTAGGTAAGAGAGAATTAGGCAGATTCGTTGTTTGGATAAGGGGTGACCTAATTTAAGTCTGTTTGCTTTCCAGCAAGTAGTTGAAGCATGGTTCTAGTCCAGTAAAATGTGTAATTTTGCACGGGTTTTTTGTTTTGTTTTTTTTTTTTGTTTTTTTGTTTAAATTGGGATGGCTGGAAGTTGGGGTAACAGATTTTGGTTGTCCGTGACGAGTTTATGGTGCAGTGCAAATATGCTGAAATGCAGCCTGTAAGCTTCACTTCCATTAATTTTTTGTCCAAAAAGTTAAGGCTTTTACTATAGTGGAATATATGTAATCATTTTTGCTGTAGTTTAAGGTTTGTATACATTTAAAGCACTGCAGTGGTTCAGTGAATATATCACCTATGCCAACCACAGGGCTTCTGTCAGTGTGGGTAATCCACCTCCCTAAAAGGTGGTAGGTCAGTCAGTCTCCTGTCAACCTAGCTCTGCCTACATTAAAGTTAAAGTTGGTTTAACTGCATGCTCAGAGGTATGGATTTTTTACACACCCCAGTGGTATAGTTAGCCTACACTAGGAAGTTAAGCTGGTATAAGGCTTAGTTTCATAAACTGGAGACCTGCTTTTAATGCTTTCTTTTATAAGGCTATAGTAATCTCTAACAGTTAGGCAGATTGCATATGTTTTTTAGTTAAATGTCGGTATCAAAGATGGTGTCTTCTTATGAAATAGGAATTTGAGGATCCAAGGGATGCAGATGATGCAGTCTATGAACTGGATGGAAAGGAGCTCTGCAGTGAGAGGTAAGTGTCTTGATGTTAGTAGCATTCAGTATGCTGCTTCATATACAGCTTTAAAATAAAACTAGAGTAAATTAAACTGCTAAATTTCATAAATTCAATTACACTCTTCATATAAAATATGAACGTAAGTTCTCGTATTTCTCATTAACGAAAGCACATAAGCTTGTAACAAAGGGTACGCAGGTGAAATGGAGTCCTGTTTTCTTGCAGGGTTACAATTGAACATGCACGGGCCCGTTCTAGAGGTGGCAGAGGCAGAGGGCGATACTCTGATCGCTTTAGTAGCCGACGTCCACGTAATGACAGGAGGTATGTATAGTTGAATAGCTTTAATATATATGGTCCAGTTAAGTGCGTGTCATACCACCATCTGACAGTCTCTTCCCCCCACAAGTATTTGAATTGATGTAGCAGTGCCATAGGTAGTCATTACATGAAATAGATATGGTCTGGCTTATTTTATAGAAAGTTACTTTGTAGTTTTATATTTTATATCAGAGTATTCGGTTTTAAACCTCAACCTTTTTTCATTGGCTCTGCAAAACTTACTTGAAATTTTAGTGTTCTTGACTTGAAATGCTCTAGATGAAACTAAATATCTTTCCACACAGAAATGCCCCACCTGTACGAACAGAAAACCGTCTGATAGTAGAGAATCTGTCTTCCCGAGTCAGCTGGCAGGTTTGTTAAAACATAATTGACTATTTTGACTTCATTTAATAGGTATGTAATGTAAAATATATTTTTTACTAAATATTTTAATAAAATACATGTGGAAAATTATTACTGTAAGCTTAAGTAACTAAGGTATTTTCAGAACTAATGTAATATGTAAATACTCAGTGTAAATATTAGGAAATTTATAAATATATATATTTATATTTTTTTCTTGTTTAAAATCAATTTTAACCACATATTAAACCCTTTATTTGCCAGCCTATCTGTGTCGTTGGCCTTATGACGAGGAGTGCCTGTGGGTTATCCTAATCGTTGTCTTGGTCACTCTTGGTTGGGCCTGGTTGACTTTTCCAGTCAGCTCCTACAATGTAGCAGTTGGCCACCTCTAGATCTGTGTTTGCTGGTCTAGACGTAATCGATGCACTTCCTTAAAGTGCCAGTTTGCAGCGATCCCAGAGAGTTAACGAGATCTGATCCTTAAGTTGAGAGCTGTTCCTCCTGTAACGCTTCCGAATAAGAGGTCCTGGTCGAAAAGAGTTGAAAGATACGAAATTAGGTGGTCGGTCGTTGGAATCCTGATCGCAGTAAAGTGGTCCTTGATAACTCCACAAGAGTAGAAAATGTCTGCATCCGTCAGTAGTCTGCTAATAGGGAGGGCTGTGCGATTAAAGGCTTCCATCGACTGGGTAGTGTTCTTCAAATGGGTGGCGAAGAGCCAGTCGGGCATATATCATGACGGTATCTTCGATCGCTTAATGCAGTTTGCTGCTTGGCTAGCCTAGGGAAATTTTAATGAAGGTAAAGTAAACTATATTTTTATGACATATGGGGCACAAAATAACTGGTGTATTGTAAACATTCTGTATAAACATAAGGCTTATTCTATTGCAGTCTCTTTTTACACTTCAAAAATATGTAGGTAATATGCACTCAGTTCCATATATAGACTAATACTTTCTTTAATGTTAAAATTATCAGCATTTTGCTTAAAGCAATGTGTTATTTTCATTTATTTCGTGCCCTGATGTAGATAATTCAATAATTCAATTTTGATAGAATACAAGTATGGCAAGTGCCATGTTTGTAATTTATCTAACATCTTCTCTTTCAGTAGTCATGTTTCTTATCTTTTTTTATATATGTAAACAGTAGTTCTGTTTCTTTGCATAACAAATTTGGTCTCGTGTTAGGATCTCAAAGACTTCATGAGACAAGCTGGGGAAGTAACCTTTGCAGATGCACACAGGCCTAAGCTAAATGAAGGGTAAGTATCTGAAACTTCTCTTATACTTGTTGAATGTTCATTACTAGATTCAGATACTTCTAAATACTGAATCTAGTTTCCGCAGTCTTAATGGGTGCCCACAGCTTGAGTTGAAACAGCCCCATGAGATTTCAATAAAAAGGCAAATATTAATTCACAGTTCATTTACTGGTTGACTCACTCATGTCAATCTTATAGGAAAACTTAAAGATCTGGCACATGGGCTAGGTAATTCCTGGCACTTAATGTGAATATTTTTTTTTTTTTTAAAGGGTGGTTGAGTTTGCCTCTTACAGTGACTTAAAGAATGCTATTGAAAAGCTCTCTGGCAAAGAAATCAATGGAAGGAAAATTAAACTAATTGAAGGCAGCAAAAGACACAGGTATGAGTTTTTAAATCTCCAAATGATGCTGAAGTACAGACTAAAATAGAATTTGAAATGTCCTTGTGAACACTCATATCTCCTTGACACAAAGCATTCAGAATTTTACTGCTGTTGTACTGCTATATCAGTACTTAGTCGCTAACTCTGGTTTGTATAACTTCATTAGTAGGTCCAGAAGCAGGTCTCGTTCCCGTAGCAGGAGCTCGTCCAGGTCTCGCAGCCGTTCTCGTTCCCGAAGCCGCAAGTCTTACACCAGGTCCAGGAGTAGGAGTCGTAGCAAGTCTCGTTCAGTTAGTAGGTCTCCAATGCCTGAGAAGAGCCAGAAACGAGGTTCTTCTAGTAGATCAAAATCTCCGGCATCTGTGGATCGGCAGCGGTCTCGGTCAAGGTCCAGATCCGTTGACAGTGGAAATTGAACTATATAAGTAACTTTCCCGGGGGCCTTTTTAAAGCATACTTGCTAAAACTTGTGGTAAGTATGTGATTTTTCTGTGGGGAAGGGTTTGGATGTGGGGGAGGGACAACTTTGTAGATACGGACCACTGCGGGGTATTAAATGTCTTTTTTGATAATCCTTTTCTTGCTCACATTTTTGTGGATGTCAAGTGTATAGTTTGTGTATTTGGGCAGAGCTCTTTATAACTAAAGCTAATAACTTCAATTTTTTTGTACTCAAAAAAAAAAAATCATCTGAACGTTTTAGTTCCCAGTGTATTCAAATATGTGAATGGTAATTCAAGATTAGTTTAATGTCTTCAATTAAACTAATAGCTTTAGACATTTAAGAGCTCTACATCTGTGCTGTACATAAGCTTTATATCAGAGGGTTTTTTGTGCTTCCAACAATTGTTTTCAGTTGAGTTAGCAAAATACATTATGCTGCTCAAGATTGATAATAAAAACCTTTTAATTTTAAAAACTGTCTCGTTTTTCATTTAAAATGATTCTTCACTCAACACTTGAACCCCAAACATCTATATGTTGTTCACGTCTAATGACACAGCTCATTTAACAAAAGGAATTCATTTTGTCTGAGAGGGAGCTCAGGGCTTTTGAACTGATGATACTAGGACTTCTCAATTTTGACAGATGACTGCAGGGGGAATGTGACAAGTCTATAAAATCATGATTGGTGTGGAAGTGCATGGTGGTCCTTATAAAACAACCCTCAGGGCTCACCAAATGAGATTAATAGGCAGCAGGTTTAAAACAAAGTAAGTATGTCTTCATAAATATATAGTATGGAACTCTACCAGAAGACGATGTGAAGGCCAAGACTAACAGGGCTCAAAAAAAAAACTAGATCAGTTCTTTTTTAGGATAGCTCCCTCAATAGCTATTGGCTGGGGTGGGCAGGGATTGTAGCGTCTGCCAGAAGCTGGGAATGGGCTATTGGGTGGATTGCTTGATTGCCTCTTCTGCTCATTACCTCTTGAGGCACCTGGCATTGGCCACTGTTGGAAGACTGGATACTGGGCTAGATGGGCCTTTGGTCTGACCCATATGGCTGTTCTTATAAGCCACCCTGCCTCTTTCATGTCACACAGTGCCTACCCACATATATATGGAACCTTATCACTGAAAGTCTGTCTTTTTATGTTCAGAGGTAGGGGCATTGAGAAACTAGTGATAAAAGTTGTGCGTAAAATGGACGCGCTCTTACTCCTTCAGTGCTGCAAAGGTAACAGGAAAAGGCCATTAAGAATGCAAGCTTGAACTTGAAAAGGGGAAACGACACTTAAAACAGGTACTTGTAGCTACATACTTGTGGTATATTCTTGTGTGTTATTTACGTGCCCCGATACTTAAAAAGCTGGTAGGAAGCAGGAGCAGTTCTTGGAGTAGTGGGGCCTTGTTTTAGGATAGAGAGGTGGAGCTCACTGAGGAATTGAGTGGTATTGATCAGAAAGTGGTAGCCTTTTTCAGAGCACTAGAGATTTCATAAAACCTCAGATTGGTGTTAGCTGACATGAAATCTTGGGCAATATTTCATCATTTTGGGTTAGGGTCTCAGCAGTAGCAGAGCACTTCGGCATGACCCAGAAAGCTATATAGATGTAACTCTTTGCTAAGTAGGCTGAGGTCTGCTTTAAACTCAAGTGACTTGTGAATTTTTGTTTTCTAACAATTATCAGAGTGCCCAATACTAGAAATAATGATCCATAACTAGTTGCCATCTCTTGGGGTTCAGTCATAATATAGGACATTCTGGGGAAATACGTTTGCATGCAACTTGTCCTAACTGCATGTAATAGAGGCTATATACTGCTAACCAGCTCCAGTTGTAGGCTCTGGCTCAAGAGTTCTGTCATTGCTACTATTCCCATTTTATGTGTCCACAGGTCAGTGACAGTTCTAGGTAGTCACAGATTTGTTGCAGTTAAGACTTCAGACAGTGAAAAAACAGGACTTTCCTTATGCTTTAAAAGAAGCGATAACCTTAACTAAACTGAGTACTTGTTGCAAAGGGTTGCATACTTGGCACTGAAAATGCTGTCCCTTTATCAATTTGGCCACGTCCAGACTAGGTATTAAAATCGATTTTAGATACGCAACTTCAGCTACGGGAATAACGTAGCTGAAGTCGAATTTCTAAAATCGAGGTACCCATCTGGACGGCGCGGCATCGATGTCCGCGGCTCTCCGTGTCGATTCCGGAACTCCGGGTTGATGGAGTTCCGGAATCGATGTAAGCGCGCTCAGGGATTGATACATCGCGTCCAGACTAGACGCTATATATCGATCCCCGAGCAATCGATTTTAACCCGCCGATGCTGCTGGTTAGTCTGGACGTGCGCTTAAAGTGAGTCAGGTTTCAGAGTAGCAGCCTTGTTAGTCTGTATCTGCAAAAAGAACAGGAGTACTTATGGCACCTTAGAGATTAACAAATTTATTTCAGCATGAGCTTTTGTGCGCTTTCTGGGAGACAGGCCAGTCCTCACTTATAGACAGGCTCCCAACCTGAAACAAATACCAGCAGCTGCACACTATACAACATAAACACCCAGGAACCTATCCTTGCAACAAAGCCCGATGCCAGCTCTGTCCACATAGATTCAAGTGACACCATCATAGGACCTACTCACATCAGCCACGCCATCAGGTGTTTGTTCACCTGCACATCTACCAATATGATATATGCCATCATGTTCCAACAATGCCCCTCTGCCATGTACATTGGCCAAACCGGACAGTCTCTTCATAAAAGAATAAATGGACACAAATCTGATATCAAATCATTCAAACATTCAAAAACCAGTGAGAGAACACCTCAACCTCTCTGACAGACTTGAAGGTGGCAGTTTTGCAACCAAAAAAACTTCAAAAACAGACTCCAAAGAGAGACTGCTGAACTTGAATTAATATGCAAATTGGACACAATTAACTCAAGCCTTAACAGACTGGGAATGGCTGGGTCATTGCACTAATTGAATCTATTTCCCTATGTTAAGTTCTCCTCCCACCTTTTGTGGGTCATCTTAATTATCACTTAAAGTTTTTTTTTCCCCTGCTGACAATAGCTCATCTCAATTGATTAGACTCTTCCTGTTGGTATGCATACTTCCATCTTTTCATGTTCTCTGTATGTATAAATATTTCCTGTCTGTGCGTTCCATTCTGTGCATCTGAAGAAGTGAGCTGTAGCTCACAAAAGCTCATGCTGAAATAAATTTGTTAATCTCTAAGGTGCCACAAGTAGTCCTGTTCATTTTTAAAGTGAGTCAGACTTTACACTGTTTTTTTGTTTTGATTTTTTGGGGGGTATAAGTGTGTCCCTGTGCAGTTTCTTCCAAGGGTGGTAGTACCAATTCGGTGTTACTGCAAGACTTGCAATATATTGTTGGCTTTAGAGTCACTTATTCGGGTGTCTAATAAATCTTTATTAAGGCAAACACTTAATAGCAGTCAGTTACAAATGGGAAGCTCAGTTGCATGACCTCATCTGCTTCCAGCACTAGACAATACAGGTTTATCCTGCCTGTTACATAAACATCTCTTATGCATATGTATTAGTTTCTCATTTCTGTGTGAACTTTCTTCCTCTTTTTACAGGTTTAGTGTTAGTTCAAACTGGCCTTCTAGCTTTTGTGTCACTTTTCTTGGTCTTGCAAACATGGTTAGGCTACAATTTCTTACACATACATAGTTCAACTTGTGCTTACACTGTTATGTTAATAGAGCAGTCTCTTAAAATCCACAGCAGGCTTCTGTCAGGCCTCTGCTCCCAAAGTATATGTGGTGTTTTATAAGGGTTTTCCTGACTGTCTGTTTTTTATTAAGCTTATTTCTTGACTAATCTGGCTGCTGCTAATGTGAGTGGAGCTAAAGACCCAGCTGGTCACAGTCAGGCTGCTCCCAATGAAGACAGTAAACACTGTTTCTAAGGGGCTGAAATCCATCTGCCCTCAAAGGAGATGGCTCCTACATGAGGACTCATGGTGGCTCACCAAGTAGAGGACAGGAGAATGTGGAGGGAATTGTTGTGCTGAAAAACTGGTATTTGAAAAAATGCCCCATGTGATTTTTAAGGCAATCCCATGCTTTTGTGGGGGAGGGGGGTGGTGTCTGAGTTTTGAATGGTGGGGGTTGGCAGAGTTAGTGAAATCTTTAAACTCTGCATCCCAGGATAGTCCGGCTGTAAAGGGACAATAATCATATGCAGTTGCTGCATTTTGGAAAGCTTTATCCGGTAGTGTGTGGGATAAAGGTCTTTGGAATGCAAGTGAGACAGCCATTGAACAGCTGGTCAGTGACTAAAGAGAACTTGCTTCTAAAGAGCTTTAGGACTATGATGAGTACCAGCATGATGGAAGTCAGTGGAAAGGCTCTGGTTCACTTCAGTGGGGACTGAACCAGGCACTATGTGCAAAAAGAGTTTTCGTCCTTTGCATCACCAGGGGCTATTGGCCTCTTGGGATCTAGTTTACATAATGTATCAAAACTACAGCAATTGTAAGTCAAAAGTTTGTGGCTTTATTGAAGTTTTTTAATATGCTCAATATTAAATTATTTGAGGTACAGTGAACCACTGGTCTGAGCACAGAACTGCGAACCTGGAGCTTGAGTTCTAATGCTGTCTTGTTACTGAGTGTATGGCCTTGTGGCTTAGTTAATGTTGATATGCTTTCAAAGTTCAGTATTATGTCAGATGCTGGAGTGTTCTACAAAAGCACTTTGGGACAGGTGGTACTGTCCTTGGGCAGACCAGTCTAGCAGTTAGGGTACTAGCTTAGGATGAGGCAACCCAGGTTCAGTTTCTTGCTCTGTCACTGACATGATTTTTGGGAAAGTCACATAGCTTCTGTGTGCCTCAGTTCTCCTTTTATAAGATGTGAATAATAGCCCTTAAGTGTATGAGGCAGTCAGACATTAGGGTCAGCCTTAGAAGTATCTTAGAAACCTCCCCATGTTAAATTATAGAAACTATAAGATTGGCTGCAGGTCATGTTTTGGGCTCCAATGCCTATGGTTTGGTGACCTTACATGAACAGAACTGCTGGGGTGAAGAGGATTGCCTGTCATTGATAGTAGTAAAGGACTCCTAAACTACGTTTGGTCACTTTTCATTTGTCGATCCTGTGTTGAGAAAATTCCAGGCTAGCTTTTAGATGTCAATTAGAGAAATTAGCTTGAACTTCTGAAAGTTTTGTGTGAGAGAGGCAAAAGCCTATGTGCACAGAAAAACAACTCGAATGAATGGATCTGGCTCCATTAATGGTAGCAACCAATAATAAGCTATGTCATGATATTGGTTCCAAGGTCTCTCCCACAGAGGTTGTGGGAAAGTCGGAGAGAGCTCACTGGGATGGACTGCACCATTTCTTCATCAGCCAAAATATGAATGTTTTGGAGATGACCAAAAATTGGTTAGTCCACTGAGTCTCAAACTATAGCCCAGGAGTAGGCAACCTATGGCACGTGTGCTGAAGGTGGCAGGCAAACTGATTTTCAGTGGCACTCACACTGCCTGGGTCCTGGCCACGGTCCAGGGGGCTCTGCATTTTAATTTAATTTTAAATGAAACTTCTTAAATATTTTAAAAACCTTATTTACTTTACATACAACAATAGTTTATATATATATATATATATATATATATATATATATATATATATATATATATTATAGACTGATTGAAAAAGACTTTCTAAAAACGTTAAAATGTATTACTGGCACACAAAACCTTAAATTAGAGTAAATAAATGAAGACTCGGCACACCACTTCTGAAAGGTTGCTGACCCCTGCTATAGCCTGTGGCACTTGGTGCCCCTTCTAGAGAACATCCAATGGAGGAGAGGGGGCAGTGGGCCTGTAAGAGGATCTGCTCACACCTTTGTTTTAAAAGCAACATTGGTGCACAATCCATGCAAAACTGGTGGAGTTCAGCAAATGGTGCAGAAGCTATAACCTGGAGCACTGGTGGGTGAATCTGAGGTGTGCTTCTGTAGTATCCACCTATTTTGCTGGTGGTTCTGTTTCTTGTGCAATATCATCCACAGCTGTGTAGATCATTTTTGCTGTATCTAAGGAAGAGGTGGGGGGGGAAAAAGTTAAGAGACCATTGTCCAACCCCTATCACTGGAAGGTGATGCTGCAGGAAAGATGAATGGTTGCTGTAATACAGGGATTCCTACATTGCATTGAGCGATGCTTTGCCCTCTAGATCTGAAAGAAGCCCAAGAGACAGCTGTGCAAAATAAAAGTAGCAAGCTCCCCTCCCCACCCCCGAAAAAAAAAACTGGAGCTATTTTGTTTCAAGTCATTTCATGAACTAGACTTTGATTTGCATGGAATTTTTAGAAAAGAGTCCATTTAACAGTAAGTGGAAAACTTCACCTTTTTGTATATGTTTCCAGTGCACACTGCTTTTCCATTTAAAAGAAAGTGTCTATCAGCAAACTAGCTGCATTTACAAAATATGACAAACCACTACTGCACTCCCAAGGTGCAAAACAACCTCTGCTCTGCCTCCCAAAGTAGGTGGAGCCAGCTGGCTAGGGCAGGGGCAGGACTAAGATGGCTGCTAGATGTTCTGCTTGAGTGGCAGTGGCTCTCCCAAGTAGTTCGTCCCTGTAAGGCTCAATGGGTTTTGAAGTTGTTCCCCACCTGAACCCCAGAGGGAGAGCTGCATTGGTACAGTACTGGAACAGCTGTCCTTATTGCCATGAAACTGGCCTACAGCATTTATTTTTTTTAAACCATAAAGGCAGCTGCTGAATTTGCTTACACACTCCAACCAGTCTCCCCTCTCAGCTGCAATACTTTTCTGCAACCTGACCAAAAAGCAGTCCACTCATTTGGACTAAGCATTCTTTGCTTCCTGTCCTAAACCTGTATATTGGTCCAGAAGAGCACCAGCTGGCAGAGGTAAGTGAATTCATGTTCATTAAGAACTTCAATGACACAATCAACTTATTTTTGTAGACCACTGTGATGGGGTAAGATGGTCCCATCCTGTGCTAGAAAGGGTTAAAGGCCAGACTTGGACTCAGGTAGCCACATTTGCTGCTCCTACAAAACTAAACTATTCGAGAGATGCAGAACCAGCGTGCAATGGCTGGCAATTTCAACACTGGTAGAGCCTGGCTGGGCAGATGATTCCTTTGTTCTGTGTCTTATCACAAGCCCAGGTGTAGTGTTGATATCCTCCAGGTGCAGGACGCTTTTGTGTTTGCAGGAAGGGAAAAGCACTTTTAAGATTCCTAAAACTAGAGCTGTTCCTACAATTCCAGTCCCAGTGTCTTCCATCAGCTTAAAGAACACAGGAAAAGATTTAAGCCAGAACTTGCACAGCTCTTTTCTCAAGTATTCCACCCTCTGGCACATCACCTTATAAGATGACGGAGGCTCTGTCTGGGCAAAAATCACATTGGTAAAGAAAGCTACTAGAGCCTCCCCTGAGACAGTGCTTGGGGTGTGCTACAGACCGCCGGGATCTGATTTGGATATGGATAGAGACCTCTTTAATGTTTTTAATGAAGTAAACACTAATGGGAATTGTGTGGTCATGGGAGACTTTAACTTCCCAGATATAGACTGGAGGACAAGTGCTAGTAATAATAATAGGGCTCAGATTTTTCTGAATGTGAGAGCTGATGGATTTCTTCACCAAGTAGTTGAAGAACCAACAAGAGGGGATGCCATTTTAGATTTGGATTTGGTGAGTAGTCAGGACCTCATAGAAGAAATGGTTGTAGGGGACAACCTTGGTTCGAGTGATCATGAGTTAATTCAGTTCAAACTAGATGGAAAGATAAACAAAAATTGATCTGGGACTAGGGTTTTTGATTTCAAAAGGGCTAACTTTAAAGAATTAAGGAAATTAGTTAGGGAAGTGTATTGGACTGAAGAACTTATGGATCTAAAGGCAGAGGAGGCCTGGAATTACTTACAAGTCAAAGTTGCAGAAACTATCAAAAGCCTGCATACCAAGAAAGGGGGAAAAAGTCATAGGCAGGAGTTCTAGACCAAGCTGGATGAGCAAGCATCTCAGAGAAGTGATTAAGAAAAAGCAGAAAGCCTACAAGAAGTGGAAGATGGGTAGGATTAGCAAGGAAAGCTACCTTATTGAGGTCAGATCATGTAGGGATAAAGTGAGAAAGGCCAAAAGCTATGTAGAGTTGGACCTTGCAAAGGGAATTAAAACCAATAGTAAAAGGCTCTATAGCCATATAAATAAGAAGAAAACAAAGAAAGAAATGGGACCGCCAAACACTGAGGATGGAATGGAGGTTAAGGATAATCTACGCATTGCCCAATATCTAAACAAATACTTTGCCTAGGTCTTTAATGAGGAGCTTAGGGATAATGGTAGGATGACAAATGGGCATGAGGATATGGAGGTAGATATTATCACATCCGAGGTAGAAGCCAAACTTGAACAGCTTAATGGGACAAAATCGGAGGGCCCAGATAATCTTCATCCAAGAATATTAAAGGAACTGGCACATGAAATTGCAAGCCCATTACCAAGAATTTTTAATGAATCAGTAAACTCGGGTTGTACTGTACGACTGGAGAATTGCTAACATGGTTCCTATTTTTAAGAAAGGGGAAATAAAGTAATCCGAGTAACTATAGGCCTCTTAGTTTGACATCTGTAGTATGTAAGATCTTGGAAAAAAATTTGAAGGAGAAAGTAGTTAAGGACACTGAGGTCAATGGTAGTTGGGACAAAATACAACATGGTTTTACAAAAGGTAGATCGTGCCGAACCAACCTGATCTTCTTTGAGAAGGTAACATTTTTTAGACAAAGGAAACACAGTGGATCTAATTTACCTCAATTTCAGTAAGGCATTTGATACAGTTCCACATGGGGAATTATTAGTTAAATGGGAAAAGATGGGGATCAATATGAAAATTGAAAGGTGGATAAGGAACTGGTTAAAGGGGAGACTACAACAGGTAGCACTGAAAGGTGAACTGTCAGGCTGGAAGGAGCTTACTAATGGAGTTCCTCAGGGATCAGTTTTGGGACCAATCTTATTTAATCTTTTTATTACTGACCTTGGCACAAAAAGTGGGAATGTGCTAATCAAGTTTGCGGAGGACACAAAGCTGGGAGGTGTTGCTAACATAGAGAAGGACCGGGATATCCTACAGGAAGATCTGGATGACTTTGTAAACTGGAGTAGCAGTAATAGGATGAAATTTAATAGTGAAAAGTGCAAGGTCATGCATTTAGGGATTAATAACAAGAATTTTAGTTATAAATTGGGGACATGTCAGTTGGAAATAACAAAGGAGGAGAAGGACCTCGGAGTTTTGGTTGATCACAGGATGACTGAGCTGCCAATGTGATATGGCCGTTAAAAAAGCTAATGGAGTTTTAGGATGCATCAGGTGAGGTATTTCCAGCAAAGATAAGGAGGTGTTAGTACCGTTATACAAGGCACCGATGAGACCTCATCTGGAATACTGTGTGCAGTTCTGGTCTCCCATGTTCAAGAAGGATGAATTCAAACTGGAACAGGTTCAGAGACAGGCTACTAGGATGATCCTAGGAATGGAAAACCTGCCTTATGAAAGGAGACTCAAAGAGCTTGGCTTGTTTAGCCTAACCAAAAGAAGATTGAGGGGGGATATGATTGCTCTTTATAAATATATCAGAGGGATAAATACTAGGGCAGGAGAGGAATTATTTAAGCTTAGTACCAATGTGGACACAAGAACAAATAGATATAAACTGGACACTAGGAAGTTTAGACTTGAAATTAGACGAAGGTTTCTAACCATTAGAGGAGTGAAGTTCTGGAACAGCCTTCCAAGGTTAGTAGGAGGGCAAAAGACCTATCTGGCTTTAAGACAGCTTGATAAGTTTATGGAGGGGATGGTATGATGGGATAGCCTAATTTTGGCAATTAATTTGGCAATTGACCTTTGATTATCAGCAGGTAAGTATGCCCAGTGGTGTGTGATGGGTTGTTAGATGGGATGGGATCTGAGTTACTACAGAGAATTCTTTCCTGGGTGCTGGTTGTTGAGTCTTGCCCACATGCTCAGGGTTTAGCTGATCGCCATATTTGGGGTTGGGAAGGAATTTCCTCCAGGGCAAATTGGCAGAGGCCCTGGAGGTTTTTCGCCTTCCTCTGCAGCATGGGGTACGGGTCACTTGCTGGAGGATTCTCTGCAGCTTGAGGTCTTCAAACCACAATTTGAGGACTTCAATAACTCAGACATAGGTTAGGGGTTTGTTATTGAAGTGGATGGGTGAGATTGTGTGACCTGCATCGTGCAGGAGGTCAGACTAGATGATCATAATGGTCCCTTCTGACCTTAAAGTCTATGAGTCTATAACTGAGTTCCACCCCAGAGATAGCTGCAGTTCAGTGATGGGGGCAGTGATATCAGTGTGTGGTTTATACACTACTTTGAGATGAAAAGCCTGTAGGAACAGGAGAGAGGTTTTAGTTAAACTACACTTGCCGTTTGGTTTCTTTAGCTTTTCATGAACCCTGAAGGCCAGTATCAGGAGAAAGCCCTCTCCAAGCTGGAATACCATGTATAGGAACGGGAAGAAGAAAAGGGGTCCAATGACATCAGGGGCAAAGGCCACTCTGAGGATGGTAGAGCAGAGCTGCACATTCTGGCAACCAGTCTCCATGCAGACTGTCCGCCTGCACCTGTACAGGAAAGAGTTAAACACAGGGGTGAATTGCAGAACTGCAGACACGGTGCCCAGCTGTTTATGCATTTGACCCTGGTAAAAAACTGCAGTTGGAGCAGTACTGAGAATTCGAATGAGGTGCTTTGTCCAGCACTCCTTTGAGAGTGTGCAACGGTAGGTAGTGACAGAGGTGGTGTGCACGGGTGAAAATCCTGTCTAGTAATGATTGGTGGTCATGAATCTGGGGTTCTCAAGGAGCTGCTGCCACCACAAGGGGAAAAAAATCTGGTTCAAAAGTGAGGACAGAGAAAGTTGCCAGGGAAAGGTAAGGGAAGGTTTGTGTGTGTTAGGAGGGTTATCTTGGCTGGGTTACCCATGGCCTCAAGGCATGATAAGAGATGATTCAGTTGTGTAGTGGGGTCCCAACTTTGAATCTGTGCTGGTGTCTTCAGCTGAATATTGTTATTCCCTTTGTGGTGTGAGGCAGTTATCAAAATAGGAATAATTGTTGGAGTTTTGTCAGTCCTGTCAGCACTCACTAACCCTTTTCTCCATCACTTTCTACCTGGGAGTTCTCCTGACTTTTCTCTTTCGTATTTCATTGTCAGTAACTGAGAATTCTGAAATAAGCAGGTCTGTAGTGACCAAAAGTGAAACCATTTATCAACTTGTTCAGAGGCCTGTGTGAAACAACTTGGTGGGTCTTCAGATGTCCATTTGACAGAATTGCCTCTGCCATTGGTCCAACTTTTGTCAGACCCAAGACGGCCAAAGAATGATTTGGTCCATGAGACTCTACTCATCTCTCATCCCAGTAAGGATTGAGGCATGTAGGCTAGGGACGATACAGAGGCCATGTTCCCTCTAATTTTTTACATCCATGTGCAGAATTAATTTTGTTATGTGCACCAATATGGAGGTGACGTGTGGTGGAGGTGGGGCCGAGGGGTTTGGAGTGTGGGAGGGGTCCCAGGGCTGGGGCAGAGGGTTGGGGTACAGGGGGGTGAGGGCTCTGGCTGGGGGTGCAGGTTCTGGGGTGGGGTTGAGGATGCGGGGTTTGGGGTTCAGGCTGCCCAGGGGCTGCGGCGGGGTGAGAGGACTCCCCCCAGCCCTGTCTTGCTGCAGCAGCCTGGTGCTGCGGAACACCGCCTCTCTCTGCCAAGGCAACTCCAGGACCGGGGGAGAGGCACCTTTCCCCGCCTGTGTGGCCCTTGATAGCCTGTTGCAGGAACTTGGTACAGAGGTAGCTTGCACTATCACTGCCTGTATTCATGTGTTTTCCTGTAGTTAAACAACAACTGTCAATCTCCAGGGTTGCTGCTGGCACCATTTAATCACTACAAAATCACATTTTTGGCGGGTGAGTGTGGGGATCTGTGTAGACAGCTTCTCTCATCTGTGCTCAGGCTTCTAGCATCAGCGCTGGGAGATCATGTTCAAAGTTCAGTTATCAGAGTGCGTCAGAGCCTCCGTGCTGAAAGCAACTCATTCAGCGCATCTAAAGATTCCAGTGTCATTCTTTTGTACTCAGTCCCCTTTCCTAGGAGTGAGTGTGTGATAACTGATAAGGGATTGTGATGGGGTATATTTGCCCTGCACTGGACAAGGAGTTAACCCCAAACTCTGGGCAGAGGAAACTATGCCCCTTTGGCCCTGTTGGGCGTGCTCCAACCAGAGCAGCCCGGGGGGGGGGGGGGAAATGGGGCAATTTGACCTGGGCCCTGTAGGGGCCCCCATGAGAGTTTTTTGGGGCCCCTGGAGCGGGGTCCTTCACTTGCTCCGGGGTACCTGGAAAACTCTCACGTGGCCCAGGGCCCCCGGAGCTTCTTCCGCTCCAGGTCTTTGGCGGTAATTTGGTATGGGGGGGGTCCTTCCGCCCCAGGACCCGCTGCTGAAGTGCCCCGAAGACCCACGGCAGGGGGTCCTTTCACCCCAGGACCCACCGCCGAAGAGCTGGGTCTTCAGCAGTAATTCGGTGGTGGGGACCCCCTGCCACAGGTCTTCGGGGCACTTCAGCGGTGGGTCCCGGAGCAGAAGGACCCCCGCCTCCGAATTACTGCCAAAGCGGGGACCCCCACCGCCGAGGACCCAAGGCCCCCTGAATCCTCTGGGCGGCCCTGGCTCCAGCAGCTGCTGCAGTATAAAATGGAGCAACCCAGCTCATTCTAGGCTGACTGCCGGAAAGGAAGGACGCATCTCGCAGGCTCCAGCCCGGGAGCAGCTGGAACCCCAGAACACTGAAGCCAGAGGCACTGAGATCCAGGCAGATGCCTGGATATCTGTGGATGCCCAAGGGAGGCCGGAGCTTTTGGAAACTGCACACTGAGGAACTGGGAGACCTGAAAGACGTCTAGACCACAGCATCGGGGAATATGGTAGGAAGTAGCCCAGGTGAACTAGACAGTGGACTGCTTATCAAACTGGATCTTGAGCCAGTGTGTTTCGGTCAGATCCCTGCTGACTCTGTGACAATCACACTTGCCACTGTCAGAGCCCTGGGCTGGGACCTGGTGGAGCCTGGAGGTCCTATATCCCCCTATCCTGGCTGCCACCCACCCCTAGGTGGCTGCCTATTCCCTCAACTGTCCACTAGACCACTCAGCCCTGCTGAGGAGGGCAGCCATATTGATTCTGGCCATTGGGCCACACGACCCCACTGAGGAGGGGGTTCCATTGACTTTAGCCATTAGGACATATTGCCCTTACATCAAGGACAACTATATTGACTTTGGCTACTCAGCCATACTGACCCAATGACAAGAGTGAGCATATTGACTCTGGCCATTGGGCTATACTGCCCTGAGGATAAGGGCAGGCAGGCAGACTTCCTGCAGGGCCGTGATGGCTTTACCCCTCTCCCCAAATGGGGACGGGGTGTAATTGCCCTGCTACAGAGATGTAGAGGGACCTACCTGTCATTGAGCTTGAAAAGTGAAGATAGCATGTAGCCAAGCAGGAAACCAATAAAAGGCATCAAGGCAGACATTCCCAGTAGGGGTGGTGAGAAGATGATCAAAAAACTGTTTCCAACACTTGTCACAAACAGAGCGATTATTGGAACAGATGATACAAGCAACACAATCATCCCTGCCTGAAATAAAAGTGGATCAGGAGTTGGGAAAGACAAGACAAAAATCCCCATTAAAATTAGCCAAGATGTTTGTAAGTAGCTGTCCTATTGTCTGTTAGAATGACACCTTCCTACCTGTAATAATATAGTGCCTTCATCTCAAAGCACTTAACAGACTCTGTTGGAACGCCTTTACTCACAGTTAGAACACAGGCACTACTGAGATGGAATATGTTGCTGTTTTTTCTAGGCATAAGTAGATGCTGGTGATCTGCCCCAGGTGCTTCTGGATGATTGCCACAAAGCCCTAGTTAGTGGCTTGGAGGCTTTCCTCTTGTCCTGTGTTGGCAGGCATCTGAGCTCTCCGCAGAGTAGGAGAACATTTTGTGCAAGGCAATGGATTGGTAAGAGAGTGTTGTCCAGTGGTTAGAGCAGGGAACTGGGAGTAAGTATTCTTGGGTCCTGTCCTCAGCTCTTTCAGTGGTTTGGGGCATGACTTAGAACAGGGGTTGGCAATCTTTCAGAAGTGGTGTGCCAAGTCTTCATTTATTCACTTGAATTTAAGGTTTCGCGTGCCAGTAATAAATTTTAACGTTTTTAGAAGGTCTCTTTCTATAAGTCTGTAATATATAACTAAACTATTATTGTATGTAAAGTAAATAAGGTTTTTAAAATGTTTAAGAAGCTTCATTTAAAATTAAATTAAAATGCAGAGACCCCCAGACCAGTGGCCAGGACCTGGGCAGTGTGAGTGCCACGGAAAATCAACTTGCATGCCGCCTTTGGCACACGTGCCATAGATTGCCTACCCCTGACTTAGAAGAAGCTACTTAAGAAGAAGCTTCAGTTTTCCCATCTGTAAATCAGGGGTACAGATACTAATTATCTCATAGGCAGCATGAGATGAAATGTTTGTAAATTGCTTCGAGGCCCTTAGAGAAAGGTGATTACCACAGGATAATGTCATTTCTTACCTTGATGATGAGGCGAGCATACTGTGGCTTCTTCTCCTTCAGGAAGATGCCAATGGTGCAGGGAATGAGCATCATGGCCAAGGAGATGACTATTCCCTTGTAAGGTACTTTGCCCTCTAGGTTGCCCTGGTACATCCCTCTTGAGTAAAGATACAGTAGAAGAGGCATCAGCCCAAGTGCCAGGAGCGTTGAGCATGTGGTCATCACAATGCTGAGATGAAGGGAGAAAGTAACAGCAGTGGAATAAAATTCTTTGTTGGAATAGTCATCTCTTTATCTAACTTGGACACATCCATCCATCTACAATTTCAGCTCACTTTTCCCATTTCTCCCCTTTCCCTCACAGAGGTTTCAGCTTTACCAGGTGGTGAAAGGACCTACAGGAATGGAAGTAAGGGAAGACTGAGTCGTTAAAGGACAGTTCTATTTTAGGCTCAAAAAGTAGTCATAAGTATGCATCTTGGTTCATAGAAATTGCCGTACTGCATCAGACCTGTGGTCCAGCTAATCTAGTATCCTATCTCCAGCAGTGGCTGGTACTAGTTGCTCTAAAGGAAAGTGCAAGAAACTGCACAACAGTCAGTTATGGAATAACCTTCCCATAGGGAAAATTTCTTCTCCACTCCCATTAGTTAGAAGCTGGCTTTCCCCTGAAATACAAGGGTTTATATCGTCAAAGTTCTTGGGTTGGTTTGTTTCTAAATACTTCCTATTATAACTCTGGATGTTCTTGTTATCCATGTACATAAAGTGCAAAAGTTCAGAAGCTATGCAGAGAAAGCTAAGTTCAGCTGTCTTTCCCTTGCTGTTGTTTCCACTCTTTTATCTTGGACAAGGGCCATTGGACTGAGGCAATGCTAGTCTAATTTTTTGGGGAGCTTATCTTTTTCTATTGGGGGTAGCCCCGTAAGACTCTCTTGATTTACATGGAATGGCAGGAGGTCTTTTAAGAGTACTAATAACTGGAATGGTGAAGGAGTGAGAAATGTAGGCATTGCCACTCTGGAACAAAACAATGGTCCATTTACACCAGTATTCTGCCCTCAACAGTGGCTTATGTTGGTCACTTCAAAAATAGGTATAAAACCCCATTATGCGCCTAATGATGCAACAGCAAGGATGTAGTGCTAAACTGTACAGTGCAGGAACCCTGCAGAAATTCCCTCAAGTTGGTAATTCTATTATGTGTGAGAGAGTCTCCAAAATCCATCTTGCATGTGATGTCACTGTAAGATAAAGCAGCCATTTTTGAAACCTAACATTTTACCGGTAAATTTATCTAATGAAAATCAGTACAACAGTAATTGTGAGACTTCACACATTAATAATAAATACACATATTGTTCTAATATAAAACACGTGTCACTCAGCTCCTCTATGGCAATCTTTAAACTAAGTAACAAGGCACAGGGAAAGCAATTGGCAATTAGTCAAAGAGCTCATTGGCAGAACATGTAAAATACTCCTTTTGTAAAACATTCTCTGCAAAATTCAAATAAAGCATTTAAGATGCCAGAAGAACATTTTTACATTGGTCTTGAATTTTACTCAGATTTCACATCCACTTATTAAATTTATCACATAACCTTTTAGAAGAAAGGTAGATTGGCTCTACTGCATATTATGGTAGCTTGGAAAGAAGTGACTCTCAACTTGAAAACTTGGTGTGTTTTAAGAGGATTCAGATTATAATGCTATCTTAAAAATAAACAAAAAAGCTGAGGAGAGAAGAACTATCTGCGGCCTCTCCTCAATTTGTAATATTTTTCCGCTTATTCTATGAAGCATTTCACTGTTTTCATAAGATCTTCACAGGACATATTCCCCATTGGTGACTTGCCTCCTGAATTTCTGACCCTCTCTTATTATTGCTTCTAAATCATCTCCTTAGGAAAAGTATCATGAAATGGTTAAGAACATAAGAAAGGCCATACTGGGTCAGACCAAAGGTCCATCTAGCCCAGTATCTGTCTACCGACAGTGGCCAATGCCAGGTGCCCCAGAGGAAGTGAACCTAACAGGCAATGATCAAGTGATCTCTCTCCTGCCATCCTTCTCCAGCCTCTGACGAACAGAGGCTAGGGACACCATTCTTTACCCATCCTGGCTAATAGCCATTTATGGACTTCGCCACCATGAATTTATCCAGTTCTCTTTTAAACACTGTTATAGTCCTAGCCTTCACAACCTCCTCAGGTAAGGAGTTCCACAAGTTGACTGTGTGCTGCGTGAAGAAGAACTTCCTTTTATTTGTTTTAAATCTGCTGCCTGTTAATTTCATTTGGTGACCCCTAGTTCTTGTATTATGGGAATAAGTAAATAACTTTTCCTTATCCACTTTCTCAACATCACTCATGATTTTATATACTTCTATCATATCCCCCCTTAGTCTCCTCTTTTCCAGGCTGAAGAGTCCTAGCCTCTTTAATCTTTCCTCATATGAGACCCTCTCCAAACCCCTAATCATTTTAGTTGCCCTTTTCTGAACCTTTTCTAGTGCTAGAATATCTTTTTTGAGGTAAGGAGACCACATCTGTACACAGTATTCAAGATATGGGCGTACCATGGATTTACGTAAGGGCAATAATATATTCTCAGTCTTATTCTCTATCCCCTTTTAAATGATTCCTAACATCCTTTTGCTTTTTTGACCGCCTCTGCACACTGCGTGGACAACTTCAGAGAACTATCCACGATGACTCCAAGATCTTTTTCCTGACTCGTTGTAGCTAAATTAGCCTCCATCATATTGTATGTATAGTTGGGGTTATTTTTTCCAGTGTGCATTACTTTACATTTATCCACATTAAATTTCAATTGCCATTTTGTTGCCCAATCACTTAATTTTGTGAGATCTTTTTGAAGTTCTTCACAATCTGCTTTGGTCTTAACTATCTTGAGTAGTTTAGTATCATCTGCAAACTTTGCCACCTCACTGTTTACCCCTTTCTCCAGATCATTTATGAATAAATTGAATAGGATTGGTCCTAGGACTGACCCTTGGGGAACACCACTAGTTACCCCTCTCCATTCTGAGAATTCACCATTAATTCCTACCCTTTGTTCCCTGTCTTTTAACCAGTTCTCAATCCATGAAAGGACCTTCCCTTTTATACCATGACAGCTTAATTTACGTAAGAGCCTTTGGTGAGGGACCTTGTCAAAGGCTTTCTGGAAATCTAAGTACACTAAGTCCACTGGATCCCCCTTGTTTGTTGACCCCTTCAAAGAACTCAAATAGATTAGTAAGACACGATTTCCCTTTACAGAAACCATGTTGACTATTGCTCAACAGTTTATGTTTTTCTATGTGTCTGACAATTTTATTCTTTACGATTGTTTCGACTAATTTGCCCGGTACCAACGTTAGACTTACCGGTCTGTAATTGCCGGGATCACCTCTAGAGCCCTTTTTAAATATTGGCATTACATTAGCTAACTTCCAGTCATTTTGATCAGTATTTTGCCATTTGGTGGTCTTGCATGGTAGTCACATGGGAAAATCTATGCTGAGTGGATTCTAAATCATGGTGCACAAAAGGGTCTGCTAGAAAATCTTGACATTTTGATGAGTTCATTGATAAAGATGCACTATGGGACACTTTGCTTAATGGCAGAGAGCTAATAGGGAGAAGTGCCACTTTTCCTTAGTTAATTTCAGCAATTGCTCATAAGCATCTGTGGCATGTGAATTTATGCTGAATTGGCTGAATTTTCAAAAGGGTCTCAGCCATGGCCATGAGTCACTATTGTGTTACTCCAGATTCAAGCTGGTGTAACTCTACTTGAACTAAATGAATAGAGTTACACCACTATAAAAGGGGAGTTAATGCAATGGGGATCAAGCCCCAAATCTTTATATCTGAACCTACAGTTTTGCCCATGGACAAACTTGCAATTTTTGAGCACATAGAGCTTTTGCTTTTTTGCATTCACAAATTATGTGACTGGGCACCAGATGCAAACAAGGCTGTTACAAATATGCAGCCCACTCTTGAAAATGTGGTCTCTGTGTCACAGGACCAAACACAAGGATCCACATTTCCATGCAATAAAAATAAATTCTACCACAATAAAAAGCACTATTAAAACAACCAACTAACTAATCAAACATCCCATGATAGACCCTTATTTTATGTCAACCAGTTGAATTTGTTAATGAAAGGCTGAGAGAACAGGGACCACTCCTATTTCGCTTTAATTTATCATTATATCTTCATCATCCTTAGATAGATCTTTGTCTCCCTACTCTATTCATTTAATTACCCAGTCAATTTGTAATTGGTCACAACATCTTCCATTTGGTTGAATTTTGGGTTGAAGAGGTTTAAATTCACATCGAGTTCTTTGAAATGTAGCTTGTAGTCCAGTACTGTGCTGAGTAACAAGACTAATAAAATGTCTATTAGGGATGGTCTAGACAATATTTGGTCCTGCCATGAGGGCAGGGGACTGGACTCGATGACCTCTCGAGGTCCCTTCCAGTCCTAGAGTCTATGAATCTATGAATCTATAATGAGCATGCCACAGGTAAGGTATTGAAATCAATTCTTCTTATGGCACCAACAAAAATACACAATTTGTCTTCCTCTGTTGAGTGTTTCTTTCCTCCTAAAGCTATAATCTGTGCAGGTTTTTAATTCCTGGGTCCTAACTGCAAGACCAGTGGAAACTCTCCTAGTTCTCTGTCTACCACCACATTGCTCCTTACCTTCCTTGCTGGCTTAAGTCTGCACCTTGGTTTCCTGGGATGGTGTTTCATCCTCTGCCCACTTCACTCCTCCCTGCTGGCTGGCTCTCAGCTTCCTGCTGGTTTCCAGAGTAGCAGCACCAAGAGTAGCTTCTATGCATTCTGGCAGGAGGGCTCAGCAGGCAGAACAGGACCCAGCTGCTGGCTGGGCTCCCTTCCACCCTGCTCTGCTCCTTCTCTTCCTCCTCCCTGCTGGTTTGAGGTTTCCCCAGTGCCAAGAGTAGCTGCAGTGGGTTCTGGCAGGAGAGCCCAACCCAGGCATCGGTCACACTCCCAGCCACATGAGGTTGTTTACTGGTACACATGAAGGAACATTGGTGGCTGGGCTAAATTTGAGCAGTGTTTCAACCTGGCACGTCAGGTCACACCACCTCTGAAATTTGTCTTGGCCACTGCTCTGGCTGGCATTATGGAGGGGTAGCCAGGTCAAATCTTAGTGGTGGTGTGACCCCAAGTGCTGGAGTGCAGCTCTATTCTAGATTTTAGGTGCCAGAGCGCTGCTCTGGGCCAATAGTGACTAAACAGCATTAGCACCAAGCTGACGAGTACTCTAAAAATACTTTAGGTACAATACCAAATTTCTTCCTGCCTGAAGCATTAGAATTGAGAGAGCTAATAAGTTAGACTGTAGACTAGTCTCCCAACTGAAATGGCCTGGCCAGTGACAATGGTGAGGTTGTACTGAGCTCTCCTTACCTCAGGTTCATATCTCCTTTTGATGCCAGACTAAAAATGTTTGAGAGGTTTCCACCTGGACAGCAACCACAGATGAGCACAGCCAGAGACTCAATAGGTCCCAAATGGAAGAGCTTTCCCAGGGCAAAGGCTGTCAGAGGCATTATGCCATACTGAGCCACCACAGCAACGGCCACCCCTTTAGGTTTCCAGAAGTGAGTCTTGATCTTGGAGAGCTGCATGGTGCACCCCAGTGACACCATGACAATGCTGAGGACAGCAATGAGGATTCCATTCAGTGCTTGGTCAGTGGCCCGTTGGCGAAACGTGAAAGTCAGTGTAAAGTTGGGCAAGGAGGTATTCTCAGTGTGCTTTGGGTTCCAGGATTCTGGGCTCCCATAGACTCCTCTGGTGTTATTAATTGTTGCTGTGAGCTTAGCCATCCCTTCTTCCTGGTGTGGTTGGCAAAGTGAGGAAGGAAGCCAGTTCAAAAGCCTGAAACAATGCAAATCCAGTGCAAGTAAACATCACATCCAACACTCCCCTTTCCTGCAGTCAGTACCTTCTCTTCTTCAGGCCAGAGCTCTTACCATCTAGTACTGAGTGCAGCTGAAGGCTATTTTGTCAAGGATCATATTTTTAATAGTTTGCACCTTTCTGCCCAAGGAATTCAAAGCACTCTCCTTATTTTTAGGTCTAAAATAACCCCTCTAATATCCACATTGATGGCTGGCTAATATTTCATGCATGACACAATATCAGCCTCTGTCTCATGGCTTTCAGTGAATAGCCATGAAACAGAGCCAATTGATTTCAAGAATAAAAACCTTTCACTATTTTCTAGCTTTCCAAAACTTCCAATTGGATTCCTTGACTCCTCTCTAGCTTCCTTAGCCTTTCCCACACTATGAGAACAAAGGCACAGTCAATGAAAATGAAAGGCAGCTAATTTAAAACTGATAAAATGAAATAGCCTGTAGAACTCATTGCCACAAGATGCTACTGAGGCCAAGAGCTTAGCAGGATTCAAAACAATTAGGTGTTTATATACACCCAGTGAGAACATCCCCAGTGATGTTACAAAGAATTCATTTTTTTCCCTCTAGGGTTACATCTACGCTATGAGCAAGAGGTGTGATTCCTCCGCTCGCATACACATTCTAGCTCTCATTGAACTAGCATGAGTATAAAGAGCTGCGTAACTGCAGTAGCATAGGCATAGCTTAGTCATGCCATGTGCATGTCCACAGGGGTCTGGTGCATTTGTACTCGGCATAGCCAAGCTGTACCTCTGCTGCTGCTACCCATACTACAGTGGCTACACTGCTAGTTGTACTCACACTAGCTCTCATCAATCTAGCTTAAGCATGTGTACATGAGCAGGGGACTCGTATCCCCTACTGCACAGTATAGACAAAGCTTAAGAAGGGTTATAAACCCTCATTCTTCAGGGCTAAGCCCTCCTCTGACTCATGGGAGTTTGGAAGAAGCTTTTCCTGTGGATATGTTATTCCAGAAGGGGCTGTCTTGTGCCTTACTCTGAAGCACCTGTTGCTGATCACAGTCAGTGCAGGATACTGGACTAGGTAGACTCTGATCTGGTAGGGCAATTCCTCTGTTATGTTTACAACCACAAATTAATTAAGTTTCACAATGTTCCAAAATAGCACTCCTGTCTTAGAGATGGGAAAACAAACACAGAGAGGCTACCTGATTCATCCAAGGACACCAATTGAATCAGTGGCAGAGCAGGGAAAACCCCCAGGTTTCTTGGCCTTGTTAAAGCATCGGACAGCCAGCCATGTTTCCTGTCATACCTGCAGCTGCCAGCTGCACACATGAATGGGGGCTGCACAGGGGGACATAAGGAGGAAGTGAGGTCAGCGTGGTGTTCTTTAAATAAACTATTTCACAAGTTGAAATGACTCCTCTGATCCCCCAGTAAGTCCTTGCCATTCTAACCATGTATCAGGAGGACACATTTCATTCCATATGCCAGACTTAGGAACCAGATTTACTGGTGCCCAACCTTCTGTGCTCCTTGTTCTCCAAGCTCCTATACACACGCACAAATAAATCTGGAGCAAGCCATCTGGAGACTCCCATTAGGATCAGACCCGGTGTCTGCAAAAACACACAATTCCTAGACACATTAAAGTATAGAGTGGAAATTAATTAATTTACCGTTAGCCCTTAGACTGCTGCTTCAGAAGGTGGATATTGTCTTTGCACTTTTCGGACGGTTTACATGCTACTTGATGATCCATTCCTGGCTGAGTTCTCCAAGCAATAAAACTCAGGCCATTTAGCCATTATGATTCAAGAAAATCCCTTCCCCGTCTGGCAAAGTCTGGTCCTGTTCTTGCAGAGTGTGGTAGTAGCTCCTAGAAGAGCAAGACTGGAATCTTCTGCAGGGGAATGTGTTCCAGAGGCAGCCTGTGCAGGCTGGATCTTTTTCTCCTGGGTACAGGGATGGGGAATGGATTTTCACTGCACTGCTTTCTCTGTGAACCCTTCCCTCTTGCTGGAGAAGCTCTACAGCTCTAATTTGTCAGCTGCAGTAATTTATTCATTGCTTCTATTCATAGCAGAGCTCACCAGTGAGCAACCTTTCCAGCCCAATTGCTCTGGAAACGTGATTGAAAGCTGGAAAGAATGTAGGAGCCTTTCATTTCTGTTTCTCTCTCTACTGTTGATTTGAAAATGCCTCTAATAGGCAGGATATCACAAGGGTAAGAAGGAGTAGCTGGAGCAGAGACAACTTTTGTGTGTTGCATAGGCATCCCCCATCAGGTTAGGGGAAGGAGCTATAGCTAAGGTAGTATTTAATGAGAATATTCACTAATGGGTGGCATAGGAACGCCTGGGTTCTTTCCCTGCCTTGTCCACTGACTTGTAATGTGGCCTCAAGAAAGTTAATTGACCTTTTTGTTGCAGCACTTCTCAGACTCATGGATAATCCCCACCTGGGTAAAATGGAGATAATACTATCCGCCCTGCAGAGGGCATTGCAAAGCTTCATTTTTATGAAGTGCTTTGAGACCCGCTGGTGAATGGTGTGATAGAATATGAAGGTAGATCTTTGTCTCCAGGGCCATAGCTAAGCAAGAAGAAAAAGGGGCTATGCAAAGTTGTGCATTTTGGATGTATTTTTATTTGGGGGGGCGGGGGAGGGAGGGCATGGTTTGAAGGTCTGTATGAGTAATAAATAATCACAATCAAGGTAGCACATGTGCAAGGGCATTAGAAATCTATAGGAAATTTTGGAGTAAAATCCACAGCAATTTCTCTTCACTTCCCCCACTTCCTTTTCTCCAAATAGTCACAGAGTTTCTGGGTAGTTGTTTGCTTTCTATTGTATTTGTCTCTGCTCTTCTATTTTAATACTGAATAATGTCATAAGATGCAAGAACGGTAATAAAAGCATGCGGTCACTTATTCAGTGTCACTGCGTTTGCTGCCCAAAGAATATCCCAAGTGCAGCTGCAGGAGCTCAACGTTTAAAAATTGACAACAGTGTAAATATTTCTCTTCATCTACATCTTTAGGTGTGTAGCAACTGTCTGAACTGTCTTAAATAGCAACAATTTAAAAATACTTATAGGGGCTTATGCTTAAAAAGTTTCTACCAGCTGGAAAGCAATTCTCTGTAGTTAAAATGGGAAACACCGCTGGAACCAGTGTTGTCTCTCAAACTGGAAGAACCATTCTAAATACAGCTACTGTAATAAAATGCAGCAGCCTTGTCTCTGTGGAATGTCCTTTCTAGTGAATGGAACGTGGAAACATGCCAGGGATGTCCATCTCTCTTACATCAGCACAGGAGCTGGATGTTTGAGATCACTCATGAAGAGGATAATAAATATCATCCTTAGCCATTAAAATCAGCAGACCATTGACATGAACTGGGCAATATCAAGACATGCTGCAGGTGGAATATAAACAAGCTTGCATGCCCTTAAGGATGTCAGGGGAGCGGTAGTCAGAAAATTTAATCTTGGTCTGTGTCTATAAATTATTGCTTGGACAGTGGCCAGTGAAGCTAACTGCTGTTAGCCAGTGACTTCCATGCTGTCTAACCCTGAGCAGGGCAGGCACAGGGTGGCATGTTGACTAAAGACTCCATGGGACCTTGTCGTCACTCGGACTCCCAGTGGTGGAGCTGGACTGCTGTTAGCAATGGTGGAATGCTTTAAAAGGAAAAAGGCTAGTGCACACCAGGCCTTGGATGGGGCCCATCCACACTGAGGACTGAGCTATATTAGTTTGAACTGTTTTCAATCAAGTTCCCTCAACACAGCTTAACAATGGGTGGCTGCATTCTGCCCTCACCCTATGCAGAAGCCTACTGAGATATTAAAGCAGGTTGCATGGTTGTAAGTGAGGGCACAACTGAGCCCTCACTGCTAAGCCAGTGGGCATAACCATTTTAAACCCATTCAGCTAAGATAGTTTAATTTCCAGTGCAGGGATTGCCCTGGGAACAGTAATTAATACAAATATTTTTTTTCTACTCTGGACAATTTCTGGACTAAGTTCTTAGCACAATGAACCCTTTGTTTTTTCCCCCATAGTAGAAATAAGTGCAAGTAGATTGTCCAACAGTACAAAGGATCTTATTCTTATAATGTTATATAAAGCTAAATAGTTTGGCAAGATATAATGCACACTAGCACCACTAGTGGTCACTCATAGCACAACAATAGTTAATCCTAAAACTTGAGGCAAGTGAAATCCTTTAACAGATGTTAAGGCCTCAGTTTTAAACAACATGGACTAAATTTAAGTGCCACAGCTTTGATCTTGGTGCCGCAAGTTGGGCATAAAAATTAACGGAAACTGTATAGTTTCTTGCCCTAAATCTCTTTAGTAAAAAGTAACCAAATAAGTGGTGCTGCACACAGAATGCTTACCACCCTCTGTGCATTAAAAATGTATTTTAAAAATACTAGAGATTTATGGACTTTTCGATAAAAGGTGGAACAGTATGATTTGTGGGGTTTTTTTTTTGTTTTTTTTTTTAAGAAAATCCCCTCAAATTGTAGTTTGCTGGATATATAATGAGCAAGCACTTCACACCTTCAAAGACCCTCACAAATATTAACTGATTAATGCTCATGTCCCCTCTGCAAGATAGGTAAATTCTTTGCCATTTTACAGATGGGGAAAATGAGGCACACCTCTTGGGGACAGGGACTGGCATTTATTTTATGCTTGTACAGGACCTAGTACAAGGGGGCCAAACTTGGTTGTGGGCTTTATGCGTTTCCGCAATAGAAATGTTAACACAGGTTAACTGATCAGCCGAAGGCTTTGCAGTAAGTCAGTATCTGACCCAGAATTAGAACATAGTAGAACCCAGATCCCAGTTTTCAACTCAGCTAAGGTTTCTCTTATTATCTGTGTGTACTTTGGAATATGCAATTTGACCTTTTTTGTGTACTTGAAATGATCAGAAAACCTGACTATTCTCAGATTTTATTTTAACTGGGTGATGGCATGGGTAGGGGTTGGCATCTTCCAAAGAAGGCAGAAATGGAAATTTCAGGAGAAATTTCACATGGGGTGATCTTTTGGGGTGTTGGACTTAAGACTCTGAGGGAAAAAGGATACTGCCAGACTTACTTAGGGGTGGGTCTTTTGCTCATGGTTTGTGTTATGAATCCTGTTTGTGGTGTTTCCCCAACATTATTCCGCATTGTTTCCCTCCTTTATTAACAGGATTTTGCTACACTCAGACTTTGTGCTTGTGAGAGGGGAAGTATTGCCTCTTAGAGGTGCCCAGGGGGTGGTATGTAATTGTCCCAGGTCACTGGGTGGGGGCTCGAGCCGGTTTTGCATTGCGTTATTGACACGGAACCCCTAGATACTGAATCTGGCCCTTGCTGCCAGCTCTGACAGGCAGAAGCGTTACACACTCAATGGAGTCTTTGTATTAATGCATTTTGATACATTCCTGTTTTTAATGGGATGTGGTGGGCCTAAATGTTCTTTGTGCCCAGGGCCCCAGTAAATCTTAATACGCCTCTGCCTGTTCTACTAGTTAGCATGAGCCAAAATGGTTGAGGGCACTGGGTCCTTAGGTTAGGGAGGTATGACCAGTTTGTAGCTTCATCTATTCACTGGCAATTGGATTCAACATCATCCCTTGATGGTGTTACTGTGTGGTACTGCTAGCTCTGGCTGCATACACAGTGGGCGGCACCCTGACTCAGAGAACAATTCCGATCTACTGTATAGCTTACACCATAGTCTGCACCTGTGCTGCAAACACAGTGTGAGTGACACAGTGCAGCAGTTCTGATTTGTACTTACACTGTTAGGAAATCTGTTTTCCCCTCCACCGACTTAGATTTCAGTCATTGCTTAGCCAGAGAGTAAGCAGACCAAGCCGTTTTTTTCCCAACTCCCCCTTGTATAAGGGGATAAAAAAGCTCATCTGTGTAGGAGACAGAGTTTTATTGGGCGGGGGGAGGCTCCAAATCTGTGGAACACACTCCTTCAGGAACCTTCTGCTCCAAGTACCAGGGGCACTTCTTTGTCTGCCTGTGATGAGACACATGCCCAGCCCATGGACAGCAAGCTTAATGAGCATCCCTGCACTCAGGCAGTGCTAATTAGGTGCACCTACAGCACATGTATTGCCTGGAGAAGGGAAGCTTAAAGAGGTGAGGCTGGCCACAAAGCAAGAGGGGGAAATTTTCCTGAGAAAGAAGAGAGGCTTCTAGAGAGCCTGGTAGCCAGGAGTGCCCAGCCCCGGGCAGTAACCATCCTTACCTTTTTCTCCCCTTTGGTTTAGGGCAGACAGACACCGTAGTCCTGAGAGGGGTTCTGGGTGTCTGCTCTCTGTCAGTGCTCTGTAGTTGGAGCTGAGGACCAACATCAGGGACTGGAGATAAGTAGATTCAGAAAGGACCCCATGAGTGACCTTAGCTTCTGTAGAGAACAGTGAGCTTGCCCAGGAGTGGGAGTTCTGGTGGGGATCTATGGGCAAGAGGCATAAAGAGATGATGACTGAGCCCAGGCTGAGAGCTGGCCGACTATACGTGGTGGAGAATGTGAGCATGATGCCCTGTGCATAATACAAGGCCTTGAGACAGAAACAGGTTCTGCACCAGTCCTTGGAGAGGGGGCATGAGTTGAGATGGACCCGGAGCACTGGTGTAAATGAATGTCAGAATGGCAAGAGCAGCAAGCCAACCAGCAACAGCAATTCCAGCAGTAGATGTTGCAGCAGTGATGGCCCAGTCAGCACAGCAACAGCAGCTGCTGGAGGAGATTGTGATCCAGCAGAAAGAACTTGAGAGAGACTTTTTGCAGCAGTTAAAAACCCTGACCTCTGCTCAGGGAGGCCTGGCAAGGCTCAATATACCAGGGCAGCTATGCCACCTATGCTAGTGAAGTTAACTAAGATGGGCCCCAATGATGATCTGGAGGCATTCCTCACCATTTTGAGAGGGTAGTGTTAGCTTCTCAATAGCTTCTGAAGCACTGAGAGTTAGTTTTAGCCTCTGTGATGGGGTATCCACCCCATACAGGATTGGAAGGGGTTAAGATGGCCATGCAGGCCAATTAACTCCACAGGCTGCAGCTGGAGGAGGAGCCAGCAAGCAGGGAAATAACTGAGAGCAGGCTCAGCCATGCAGGAACAGGTGGGGCCTGTATAAAGCTGGGTAGCTAGCAATAGACATAGGGGAGGCTGTTGGAAGGCAGGTAGTGGTCTGTCCCTTGTAAGAGAGAGATGGGTTTTGGAGCTGTGACACCAGTGGGCGAAGGGGAACCAGGTGTGGTAAGAAGTAGTCCAAGGAAAGAGCAGTGAGGGCTGAGAGAGGAAGGCCCAGAACTGCTGAGCTGAGAGTCCCTGCACTGGAACCTGGAGTAGGGGGTGGGTCCAGGGTCCCCTACCAGCTACTAAGGGAGTGGCGCCTTGGGGTAGTGAGAGGGAAGACTGCCTAGGACTGTTAGGAGAAGGAACTTTGCTACCCTGGAAGGGGGGGAATACTGAGTGACCTGGCTGGAGGGGTGAGTCACAAAGAGGATGCTGTGGTTCCTGGGATGAAAAGAGCTGCAGACCTGTCAGAGAGATAAATTATGGCATGTTAAGTTGTGGACAGGGGTATTGACCTCAGTAGCTAATCCCCAGGGTGACTAGGAGGAGGTGCCAGACTATCAGTGAGTGCACCATGTGACAGCTCCCTTTCTGAGGTACAGGCACAGCTGGTCTACCATAACCTTGACCCAGAGCAGGCTAGAGACTACCATCAATTGAAGATCGCTATCTTAGATTATCTGCATATTAGTGAAGAGACACATTGGCAGTGTTTTAGAGTGAAGACCTACGCTAAGGGGGCATGCTCCCAGGCACAACATTTAAAAGAGTATTGCTGGCAGTGGCTTTGCCCTAAGGAGAGCTCCAGGGCTTGAGTTGGACCTCACAGAGCAGTTTGAGTCCATACTAATCAAAGGAGGTACAATAGTAAATAGTGGGAACTGCCTGCAAGTTATTCATCAACAAATAAGAGACTAAATAGAGATTTTGCAAAAGGAAAAGGAGAGGGGGTTGAATGTTGTAGAATGGATTTTATTTAGGCTTGGAAGGATTTGATTTTTATTGGTAAATGTCAGTAAACATTGATTTCACTGTGCACACACAAAGCCATGAAAAAAATATTTCCATCACTACTAATACAAATTTACAGATAGGCAAGGTAATAAAAATTGTTGCTTGAGAGCTTGAGGATATTGACTTTGTGTATTTTGACATGTGATGTTGAGAATTTGTGTTTTAACGGTTATCAAGTTTTAACTTTTTTTGAATCTCAGATCTAATGTCTTTAAATAATTGGACCTCCGCCCCCCCAGATTTCCCAAAACTATACAAATTTTAATCAATAAAAAATTAAAAATGCTTAAAATAAACATTGATATTATCCATCAAAATAATGAAAATCAAATTCTGTCAAACCTAATTTTATTCGAAAGTCAGACCTTAATTTTGCAAAGCACCAGTTGCATTCAAGGAGAGCTCCACTAGATGGCAGCAGTGAACTGCTGGCTGGAAGATTACCTCGTTGCCCAGAAAGAGGACAGCAGGGAAGGAGCTGGGAGCCAATCTCCTGAGTTTCTTTTCATTTTGGAATTTACTGTCAATTTTCACCCCAACTCTAACACTTTTTTTTTTTACTCTAATAAATAGTGGGAGCTACACTGTAGCTGGAGAGGAAGGATGGTCCAGCAGTTAGGGTGTGAGCCAGTGACCTTGGTTCAGATCCCTGCTTTGTAACCCATAGATACCCTGTGTGACCTTGGCAAAAGATTTCATCCCTCAGGAGCTCAGTTCCCATCTGTGACACCGGGGAGGGGGAATAGCCTCATCTCATAGGGTGTTGTGAGGAGAAATACAATGATGCTTATGAGGTGCTCAGATAATAGAGTAAGGGGGGGGGGCATATAAATACCTCAGACAAATGCAGGGCTGCCTGGGGGTGGGAGGAGAGAGGGAGAGGGATGTGGGGAAATTTGTCCCACGCCCTGAGCCCTGCAGGGACCCCCATGAGAAAAGACGGTTACTCACCTTTGTAACTGTTGTTCTTCTTCGAGTGATTGCTCATATGCATTCCAGTTAGGTGTGTGCACCCCGCGTGCACGTTCGTCGGAGAAACTTTTACCCTAGCAACACTCGGCGAGTCAGCTGGGCGCCCCCTGGAGTGGCGCCGCTATGGCGCCGAATATATACCCCAGCCGACCCGGCCACCCTTCAGTTCCTTCTTACCGCCCGTGTCGGTCGTTGGAACAGTGGAGTGCGGCTTAGCTGACCTCCACCTTCCCTAGCTACTTGTAGTCTCTTCTAGTTATATTTGTAATATAGTTTACTGTTATTGTATATATATAGATATAGTTCATTAGAGTTAGTTATAGTTCATAGTTATAGTTGTTAATTAGTAAGTGTTGCGGGGTTCGGGGGATAGCCCCTTTCCCGTACCCGGTGCCGGAGCTCATGCCTGGCTCACCGGGTTTCAAGCAGTGCTCGGCCTGTCATAGGCCGATGCCAACAGGAGATCCCCACAATTCCTGTTTGAAGTGCCTAGGGGAATCGCACTTATCGGCTAAGTGCCCAATTTGCAAGGCTTTTAAGCCAAGAACAAAAAAGGAGCGGGACATTAGATTGAAGCAGCTCTTGATGGAAGCGGCACTGACACCGTCGCCCTCGGCACTGAGCACAAGCCAGTCGGTGAGCAGAGGCACCCGTACGGCACCGGGCGTCGCTGGTACACCTAAGGATTCCCGGCACCGGCTACCACCAGCACCAAAATCGACTCCGCGCCGCTCCCTCTCCCCGAGGTCGAAGACGGCGAAGGGCCAGACGACAACGCCAGTCTTGCAGCCAGAGACTGCACCTAAGGCTGACCGCCTGGCACCAACACCTGCCGCGGCACAGCCAAAACCGGTGCCATCGACTCCAGCCCCACGAGGGCAGTTGAGTCCGGCACCCGACAGCTCCCCTGCACCGGCTGTGGTAGAGCTCACTTTACCATCGACCCCGGAGACTTTCTCCGTGGCGAGGGACTTGATCGCCATCACCGAAGCGGCACCGCCCTTACCCCCGGCACCGCCGGTGCGGGTATTGCAGTCCCTGGGCAAGCCGACCCTGACCAGACTGCCGTCGGTCAGCGTAGCGGACCGACACCGATCAAGATCACGGTCCCGCCGCCGCTCTGAGTTGGGACGTCGCTCCCAATCTCGGCACTGGTCCTCGCCACGGCACCGGTCGGACTCTCGGCACTGGTCGGACTCTCGGCACCAGTCAGTCTCTCGCTCACCAACCCGCTACTCATGGTACCGCTCCAGCTCCCGGCACCGTACCAGGCACCATACCTCCCGGAGCAGATCAGGGCATAGAGACTCGAGATCCCGGTCGACCTCCCGGCACGGGGCCGGTCGCAGGTCCCGGTCTTGCTCTTGGTACTGCTATGCGTCCCGGCACCGGTCCCCACGATCGAGGGTGCGAGATCAGTCGGGACTTCGGCTCCAGGCTTTTCTGCTCCACCTTGGCTGTCCAGACACACATCCGCATCCTCCCAGGCGGACAGCTATTACGACCGGGACCGGGATACAGAGGTACCGGCGGGGGTTTTCCAGGACTCTCGGCCGCAGGACATAGGACCTCAGCAGTGGTCCTTCTGGACACCCTGGGCGTACCACCAAGCCCAGGGTGCCCCTCTGGTCCAGACCCGCTCTACTGCCTCAGAACATCGGGCACCAGAGGCCACCATTTCCCGCCCCCCCGCGGTTGAGTGGGAAGAGCATGTAACACATCCTCCGGCCCCCCGGGACAGCTGGAGCAGGGACCGTCCCAGGAGCAGGAGGCCGTCCAAGACCCCCTCATTCCCGGGGTATCCTCCGTCTCCTCACCGGATGAGGGTGTGGCAGGGACCTCATCATCAGGGCCCCCACCGATAGACCTCAGGGCCCATCAGGACCTCCTGCGCAGAGTGTCCCTCAACATCAACCTCCCAGTGGAGGAGGTCCCAGAAGTTGAGGACCCCGTAGTGAGCATCCTCACTGCTGATGCTCCCACCCGGGTCGCGCTGCCATTCCTTAAGACCATCCAGGCCACTGCCGACACCCTCTGGCAGTCTCCAGCCTCCATTCCACCGACGGCAAAGGGAGTTGAGAGAAAGTACATGGTACCCTCTCGGGGGTACGAGTACTTGTATGTCCATCCTCCTTCCTCCTCCTTAGTTGTCCAGTCAGTCAATGAAAGGGAACGACATGGCCAGCAGGCACCGGCCCCAAAGTCCAAAGAGGCCAGACGGATGGATCTCCTGGGTTGTAAGGTGTACTCACCGGGGGCCCTACCGCTCCGTGTGGCCAACCAACAGGCTCTACTGAGCCGATATAATTACAACACTTGGGCTGAAGTGGGTAGGTTCTCCGAGCTGCTACCCCCGGATTCACGCCAGGAGTTCAACGCATTCCTGGAGGAGGGGAAGAAAGTGGCCAGGACCTCTCTCCAGGCCTCCCTAGATGCAGCCGACTCAGCAGCCAGAACCTTGGCCTCGGGGATTACCATGAGGCGCATCTCCTGGCTCCAGGTCTCTAACCTACCTCCGGAGCTGCAGTACACCATCCAGGACTTACCTTTTGACAGCAAGGGTTTGTTCTCGGAGAAAATTGATCCCAGGCTGCAGAGCCTGAAGGATAACAGAGTCATCATGCGCTCGCTGGGGATGCATACCCTCGTAACCCAGCGTAGACCCTTCAGGCCCCAAGCACACCGCCCGTATTTTACACCTCGCCAGAGGCAGGACCTCAGTAGAAGGCGCGGGCGGGGGGGCCACAGACACCAGTCTGGTTCACAAGGGGGCCAAAATCGCGGGCCCTCTAAGGCACTACCGGGCCCCAAGTCCAACTTTTGAAGGTGTGCCCGGGGATGGCGTACCAGCCTCAGGACAGGATCTTTTCCCTCCCTTCTCCAACCGCCTCTCCCACTTCCTCCAGACGTGGTCCCAAGTGACATCGGATCTTTGGGTTCTGCGCACAGTGAAGCAAGGATACCACCTCCAATTTGCTTCGTCACCACCCTCCCGCCCCCCTTCCTGGTCCCTCTTCAGGGACCCCTCTCATGAGCAAGCCCTCCTACAGGAGGTCCAGTCTCTCCTCGCTGCAGGAGCTATAGAGGAGGTACCTTTAGACGAGAGAGGAAAGGGGTTTTACTCCCGATATTTTCTGATTCCCAAGTCCAAGGGAGGCCTCAGACCTATCCTAGACCTGCGCAGACTCAACAAATAGATGCTCAAGTTGAAGTTCCGCATGGTCTCCCTGGGAACGATTATCCCACCCCAGGATCCTGGAGACTGGTATGCCGCCCTCGACATGAAGGATGCGTACTTCCATATTGCCATCTTTCCACCGCACAGGAAGTACCTTCACTTTATGACCAACCACCAGCACTTCCAATTCACAGTCCTCCCCTTCGGCCTCTCCACGGCCCCGAGGGTGTTTACGAAGTGCATGGCCGTTGTTGCCGCCCACCTCCACCGGCAACAGATACATGTGTTCCCGTATCTGGACGACTGGCTCCTCAAGGGGTCCTCTCAGTCTCAGGTACGGCAGTACATCAATATCGTTACAGACCTATTCTCCCGGTTGGGACTACTCCTCAACACCGAGAAGTCCACCCTGGTCCCCACGCAGAGGCTGGACTTCATAGGGGCAACACTGGACTCCACTTAAGCCAGGGCCTACTTGCCTCAGCCCCGCTTCCAAGCAATCGTATCAATCATACGAAGCTTACAGGCCTCCCCAATCACCTCAGCTTTCACCTGTCTCGGACTCCTGGGGCATATGGCCGCATGTACTTATGTGACAAAGTATGCCAGGCTCCGCATGAGACCCTTCCAAATGTGGCTCCATTTGGTCTTCCGCCTGGGCAGGGACCCTATAGACGTCCTGGTGACAGTTCCCCCCAGCCCCCTCCGCTCCCTCAATTGGTGGCTAACTCCATCCCTGGTATGCACAGGGATGCCGTTCCATCCACAGCCGCCATCAATGACCTTAATGACAGATGCGTCATCCGTCGGTTGGGGGGCCCGCCTAGGTCACCTGTGTACCCAGGGTCTTTAGTCGTACCAGGAGCTGACACTCCATATAAATGTCCGGGAGTTGAGGGCAGTCCGCCTTGCCTGCCAGGCCTTCCAACAACATCTGCACGGCCGTTGTGTTTCGGTGTTCACGGACAACACAACGGCCATGTACTACATCAACAAACAAGGAGGGACCCGCTCGTCTCCCCTGTGTCAGGAGGCCATTCGACTCTGGGACTTCTGTATAGCCCAGTCGATAGATCTAGTGGCGTCCTTTCTTCCAGGGGTCCGGAACGCTCTGGCGGATCGGCTCAGCCGGTCCTTTCTATGTCAATAAGACTGGACGTCATCCATTCACTCTTCCGGAGGTGGGGATTTCCCCGCATAGACCTGTTCGCCTCCCGCTTGAACAGGAAGTGCCAGGAGTTCTGCTCTTTTCAGGGTCTCTCCCCGGGGTCGATCACGGACGCATTCCTCCTGTCATGGAGGCACCACCTGTTGTATGCCTTCTCTCCGTTTCCCCTGGTGCACAAGGTCCTGTTGAAGCTCCGCAGGGACAAAGCACATCGGATCCTGATTGCACCTGCGTGGCCCAGACAGCACTGGTTCACCACCCGGCTAGATCTGTCCGTGGACACCCCAGTTCCTCTCCCTCTCCTCCCAGACCTGATCACACAAGACCACGGCAGGCTTCGTCACCCAGACCTGCGAGCCCTCCACCTCACGGCATGGCTCCTGCGTGGCTAAACGCGGCGGAGTTGAGCTGTTCCGCTCCGGTTCAGCATGTTCTCCTCAGCAGCAGGAAGCCTTCCACCCACTTCACGTACTTGGCAAAGTGGAAACGCTTCTCTTGCTGGCACGCAACTCAGGGCGTTACTCCTTCGGATGCCTCAATCCCCACGATCCTAGACTATCTCTGGTACCTTAAGCAACAGGGCCTGGCGGCATCCTCTCTGAAGGTGCACTTAGCGGCCATATCCACCTTCTGGCCAGGCGAGGACAGCCACTCCGTGTTCTCCCACCCCTTGGTCTCTCACTTCATTAAGGGCCTAGAGTGTCTCTATCCCCCCGTACGTCGCCCTGCCCCTACCTGGGATCTTAATTTGGTCCTAACCAGACTTATGCTCCCATCATTTGAGCCGCTAGCGACTTGCTTGCTCCTGTACCTATCATGGAAAACAGTCTTCCTGGTGGCCATTACATCAGCCAGGCACGTCTCCGAGCTGAGAGCTCTCACAGTGGACCCCCCATACACTGTTTTCCATAAAGACAAAGTACAGCTGCACCCTCATCCGGCGTTCCTCCCTAAGGTTGTGTCTGCCTTCCATACCAACCAGGACATCTTCCTCCCAGTCTTCTTTCCAAAGCCCCACTCTTCTCGCCGGGAGTAGCAGCTACACTCCTTAGATGTACGCAGGGCACTCGCCTTCTACGTTGAGCGAACAAAGCCGTTCCGAAAGTCTCCCCAACTGTTTGTGGTGGTCGCAGAACAGATGAAAGGCCTGCCAATCTCCTCCCAGAGGATCTCCTCCTGGGTGACCGCATGCATCCGTGCATGCTATGACCTAGCTCATGTCCCTTCGGGCCACCTTACAGCGCACTCTACTAGAGCTCAAGTGTCATCAGCCACCTTCCTGGCGCGCGTGCCCATCCAGGAGATATGCCATGCAGCGAACTGGTCATTGGTCCACACCTTCACCTCGCACTACGCGCTGGTCCAGCAATCTAGAGATGATGCAGCCTTTGGCGCAGCAGTTCTGCATACTGCCACATCTCACTCCGACCCCTCCGCCTAGGTAAGGCTTGGAAATTACCTAACTGGAATGCATATTAGCAATCACTCGAAGAAGAAAAGACGGTTACTCACCTTTGTAACTGTTATTCTTTGAGATGTGTTGCTCATATCCATTCCAAACCCACCCTCCTTCCCCACTGTCGGAGTAGCCGGCAAGAAGGAACTGAAGGGTGGCTGGGTCGGCTGGGATATATATTCGGCGCCATAGCGGAGCCACTCCAGGGGGCGCCCAGCCGACCTGCCGAGTGTTGCTAGGGTAAAAGTTTCTCCGATGAACGTGCATGCGGCGCGCACACACCTAAATGAAATGGATATGAGCAACACATCTCGAAGAACAACAGTTACAAAGGCGAGTAACCGTCTTTTCTTCAAGATGTGTTGCTCATATCCATTCCAGTTAGGTGTGCGTGCGCTGCGTGCACGTTCGTCGGAAGACTTTTTACCCTAGCAACTCTCGGTGGGTCGGCTGGGCACCCCTTGGAGTGGCGCCGCTATGGCACCGGATATATACCCCTGCTGACCCAGCCACCTCTCAGTTCCTTCTTGCAGGCTACTTCGACAGTGGGGAAGGAGGGCGGGTTTGGAATGGATATGAGCAACACATCTCGAAGAGCAACAGTTACAAAGGTGAGTAACCGTCTTTTCTTCTTTGAGTGCTTGCTCATATCGATTCCAATTAGGTGATTCCCAAGCCTTACTTGGGCGGTGGGGTCGGAGTGAGATGTTGCAGAATGCAAAACTGCTGAGCCAAAGGCTGCATCATCTCTGGACTGTTGAACCAGAGCATAATGCGAAGCGAAGGTGTGGACTGAAGACCAGGTAGCTGCATGACATATCTCCTGGATAGGTACACAAGCCAGGAAAGTGGCAGACGAAGCCTGAGCCCTGGTAGAATGTGCGGTGAGGTGGCTCGAGGGAAAGACAGCCAAGTCATAACAAATACGGATGCACACTGTCACCCAAGATGAAATTCTCTGGGATGAGATAGGGAGACCCTTCATTCTGTCTGCCACTGCAATGAAGAGCTGGGGCGTTTTACGAAATGGTTTTGTTCGCTCTATATAAAATGCGAGCGCTCTACAGACGTCCAGGGAGTGCAATTGTTGCTCCCATCGTGATGAGCGTGGCTTCGGGAAGAAGACCAGGAGAAAGATGTCCTGGTTAACATGAAAGGCGGAAACCACCTTAGGGATGAATGCCGAGTGTGGTCGCAACTGCACCTTGTCCTTGTGAAACACAGTATACAGTAGGTTCACCGTGAGAGCACAAAGCTCGGAAACTCGTCTGGCCGATGTAATGGCTACGAGAAAAGCTGTCTTCCAGGACAGGTATAGCAACGAGCATGTTGCCAATGGCTCAAATGGGGCAGACATAAGTCTGGTTAGAACCAGGTTGAGGTCTCATGTTGGGGCGCGGCGGCGTACTTGGGGTATAGGCGTTCCAGGCCCTTGAGAAATCTAATAACTATAGGGTATGAGAACATGGAGCGGCCACTCTCCCCTGGGTGGAAGGTAGAGATGGCCGCCAAGTGCATCCTCAATGAAGATACCGCCAGGCCCTGCTGCTTAAGAGACCAGAGGTAGTCCAAGATGGTAGGGATCGAGACCTCAGTTGGAGTAACATTCTGCGTTCCGCACCAGCAGGAGAAACGTTTCTACTTGGCCAGATACATTGACCGAGTGAAAGGCTTCCTGTTACTCAGGAGTACTTGTTGTACTGAGGCAGAGCAATGCAACTCTGACTGGTTTAGCCACGCAGCAGCCACGCCGTGAGGTGAAGGACCTGCAGGTCTGGGTGGCGAAGACTGCTTTGGTCCTGAGTTATGAGGTCTGGGTGGAGTGGTAGGGTAATTGGGTTGGCTATCGACAGGTCGAGAGCGTGGTGTACCACTGTTGCCTGGGCCACGCTGGAGTGATCATGATTAGGTGCGCTCTGGCCCTGTGGAGTTTTAGCAGGACCTTGTGAACCAGCGGGAACGGTGGGAAGCATAGAGCAGCCGGTTCTTCCATGGAATTAGGAATGCGTCTGAGATCGATCCCGGTGAAAGACCCTGGAAGGAGCAGAACATCTGGCATTTCCTGTTCGCGCGGGAAGCGAACAGGTCTATGTGGGGAAATCCCCACTTCTGGAAAACCGAATAAATAACATCCGGGCATATCGACCACTCGTGGCACAGGAAGGACCTGCTCAGTTGATCCGCCAGAGTGTTCCGAACCCCTGGGAGAAAGGACGCTACCAGGTCTATCGAGTGGGCTATGCAAAAGTCCCAGAGTCAGATGGTCTCCTGACAAAGGAGGGAAGATCGAGTCCCTCCCTGTTTGTTTATTTTATACATGTCCGTTGTGTTGTCTGTAAACACTGAGACACAACGGCCTTGTAAATGTTGCTGGAACGCCTGGCATGCCAGGCGGACTGCTTTCAGCTCTCGGACATTTATGTGTAGCGCCAGTTCCTGAGATGACCAGAGGCCTTGAGTACGAAGGCGTCCGAGGTGAGCACCCCAGCCGAGAGATGACGCGTTTGTCATCAGGGACATTGAGGGTTGGGGCGGATGGAATGGAAGCCCTGCGCACACCAGGGAGGGAGTCAGCCACCAGTCTAGGGAGCCAAGAGTGCTTGGGGAAATGGTAACTATCGTGTCTATTGGGTCCCTGCCCGGGCAGTATACCTAGTTGAGCCAAGTTTGGAGAGGATGGAGGCAGAGTCTGGCGTATTTGGTCACAAATGTGCAGGCAGCCATGTGACCTAGGAGACCAAGACAAGTGCGAGCCGAGGTCATCGGGAAATTCTGTAGACCTCAGATGATTGTGGCCATTGCCTGAAACTGCGGCTGTGGTAAGTAGGCCTTGGCTAGATTGGAGTCCAGGGTAGCTCCTATGAAGTGTAACCTCTGCGTGGGAACCAGAGTGGATTTCTCCATATTGATCATCAGGCCTAGACGTGTGAATAGGTCCTTGATGATGCCTACATGCTGGGTGACTTGTGTCTCGGAGGCTCCTCGTATGAGCCAATCGTCCAGATATGGAAAAACGTGTATCCGACGTCGGCGGAGATATGCGGCGACAACAGCTATACACTTTGTACATACCCTTGGGGCTGTAGAAAGGCCAAAGGACAGGACCGTAAACTGGAAGTGCTGACGGTCAGCTACGAAGCGAAGGTACCTCCTGTGCGGAGGAAAAATGGCGATGTGAAAGTACGCGTCCTTCATATCGAGGGCAGCCACCAGTCTCCAGGATCCAAGGATGGGATAATGGTCCCCAGGGATACCATGCGGAACTTCAACTTTATCATAAACTGGTTGAGTCCTCGCAGGTCTAGGATAGCTCTGAGACCTCCCTTTGACTTGGGGATTAGGAAATAACGGGAGTAAAACCCCTTTCCCTTTTCGTCCTTTGGGACCTCCTCTATCGCTCCCATGGTTTCGAGGCCCCCTTGGGGTCCTGACTGGCGTCTGCGCCCACCTCGTCTGCACCACCTGCCAAAGTCTTGTCTGTGTCTAGGCACAAAGTACAAGTGGTGAGACTGGAGACGGAAAGGCCTGCGTTGGGACACCAGCGTATGCATGCCTAGAGAACGCATTATGATCCTATTGTCCTTCAGGCTTTGCAGTCTAGGGTCAGTCTTTTCTGAGAAAAGACCTTTATCATCAAACGGCAAGTCCTGGATGGTATACTGCAGCTCCAATGGGAGGTTGGAAACCTGCAGCCATGAGATGCGTCTCATGGCAACACCTGAGGCCAGAGTCCTGGCTGCTGAGTCGGCTGCATCTAGCGAGGCCTGGAGGGAAGTTCTGGCCACCTTTTTCCCTTCCTCCAAGAAGGCAGCAAACTCTTGGTGGGAGTCTTGAGGGAGTAGCTCCGTAAACCTACCCACCTCCGCCCAGGTGTTGTAATTATAGTGGCTGAGCAGGGCTTGTTGATTTGCCATCCAGAGCTGTAGGGTGCCTGCCGAGTACATTTTGCGGCCGAGCAGGTCCATTTGCCTAGCCTCTTTCGACTTTGGGGCTGGTGCCTGATGGCCATGGCGCTCCCTCTCATTAACAGACTGAATCACTAGTGAGCAGGGAGGAGGATGGACATACAAATACTCGTGCCCCCTAGAGGGTACCATGTATTTACGCTCGACTCCCCTGGCCGCAGGAGGGATTGCCATATAGTGTCGGCATTGGCTTGGATGGTCCGAATAAATGGTAGGGCCACTCTGGTGGGGGTATCCGCCGACAGAATGCTCACTACCGGGTCCTCTATCTCTGGGACCTCCTCCACCTGGAGGTTCATATTGAGTGCTACCCTCCTGAGGAGGTCCTGATGGGCTCTCAGGTCGATTGGAGGAGGGCCTGAGGAGGATGTTCCTGCCGCTGCCTCATCTGGAGAAGAGGAAGAGGAGATGCCGGGGATGAGCGGGTCCTCTGTGGCCTCTTGCTCTTGGGCAACCTCCTGCTCCAGTGAGACCGGAGAGACTGGTGGGTGGACTGGTGCTTCCTCCATACGAGCCGGAGGGGGACAGCTAGCTGTTGCCTCTGGCACTCAGTGCTCTGATGGGGCAGAACGAGACGGAACTACTGGAGCACCTTGGGCCTGGTCATACACCCAAGGTGTCCAGAAGGACCATTGATGTGGGCCTTAGTCCTGGGTCTGGGCCTCTTGGAAGACTCCGTTGGGCACATCCGAATTGCGGTCCTGAGCATAAGAGCTGTCCGCGTGGGACAACACTGAAGTGTGTCTGGATGGCCATGGAGGAGCAGAGAAGCCCTGGGCAGAGTTCCTGTCTCTAGCGGACCTTGCTCTACTCGGCACCGGAGACCGGTGCTGGGAGGCATACCGGTACTGGGAACGAGATCGGGACCTGTGACCGGAGCGGTGCCGGGAGGTCGACCGAGATCTCGAGGCTCAAAGTCGGGAGCAGCTACGGGAGTCATGGTGCCTGGAATGGTGCCGAGAGTAGCGGGCCGGTGAACGGGATACCGACTGGTGCCGCGAGTGTGACCGGTATCGAGGAGGAGAACGGTGCTGGGACTGTAAGCGGCATCGGGAGCAGGAGCACCATCGGGACCTAGAACGTCTGCAGGACCGTGATTGTGAACGGTGCTGGTCCGCTGTGCTGACAGAAGGTGGTCTTATCAAGGCTGGCTTGCCTATAGACTGTATTACCCGCACCGGCAGTGCCAGGGGTAGAGGCAGCGTTGACTCTGTCATGGCAATCAGATCCCTTGCCATTGAGAACGTCTGTGGCGTGGATGAGATAGTAAGCTCTACTGCGGCTCGCGCCGGGGAGCTAACAGGCGCCGGACTCGATGGCCCTTGTGGGACCGGAATCGATGGTGCCGACGTTGTCGGTGCCGCGGCGGGTGTCAGCGCCGGGCGATCCAACTTAGACGAGCTCTCTGGCTGCGATGCAGATGGCACAGAAGCAGCAGGAGTCTTAGTCTTTCTCAACCTCGGGGAGAGGGAGCGGTGTGGAGCCAACTTTGGTGCCGGCAACGGCCGGTGCCGAGAGGCCTTGGCAGTACCGGCGCGGTCCGGTGCCGAGGAGGTGCTTCTGCCCGCCGTTTGACCAGCGCTCAGTGCCGAAGGTGGAGGGGTGATAGCCGCCTCCATGAGGAGCTGTTTAAGTCTGAAGTCCCGCTCCTTTTTTGTTCGTGGCTTGAAAGCCTTGCAAATGTGACACTTAGCTGTCAGGTGCGATTCCCTGAGGCACTTCAGACATGAGTTGTGTGGATCTCCTGTCGGCATCGGCTTGTGACAGACCGAGCACGGTTTGAAACCCGTTGAACCAGGCATGGGCCCTGGCACTGGGTACGGGGAAGGGGCTAATCCCCGAACCCCACTTAACTATATTACGCTAACTATGCTATAAACAGATAAACTAAGTATAACTATATAAAAAGTTTACAACTATCTACACAATAATGAATGAGAGAACTACGAGTAGCTAGGGAAGTGAAGGTCAGCTAAGCCACGCTCCACTATTCCAACGACCGACACGGGCGGTAAGAAGGAACTGAGGGGTGGCTGGGTCGGCAGGGGTATATATCCGGTGCCATAGCGGCGCCACTCCAGGGGGCGCCCAGCTGACCCACTGAGTGTTGCTAGGGTAAAAAGTCTTCCGACGAACGTGCACGCGGCGCGCGCACACCTAATTGGAATTGATATGAGCAAGCACTTGAAGAAGAATATAGTATTCTATAGTATTGCAACTTCTGAATCCTCTGGGTGGCCCTAGACAAATGGGCAGTTTGGCTCTGGATCCAGAATGTTCTGTCTAAGGACCCTCTAGCAATAGCATGCTGAGAGTGTATTGCAACATGGTTAGAGATGGGTCCTTTCAGCTGAGGGTGAGCCAGGGTCTTCTCTGTCCCTTCGTGGTGTCTGTCCACGACCTGGATCACCTTGTTCCAGAGCTCTGAGGTGTCCTAGGAAGCCATCTTTCCCAGCTGTATCCTACTTCAATTGAATGGTTGATAGGTCAATCACCAATATGGGCAGCTCCATTCAGTGTGGATGAATCACGGAAAGTTCAGCGGTGCGTCTGGTGAAGACACTTAATGCTGACAGGAGAGCGTTCTCCCATTGGCATAATAAAACCACCTCCATGAGACGCTCTCCCGCTGACATAGCGCCGTCCGCACTGGCGCTTCTGTCAGTGTAACTTACATTGCTCGGGGAGAGGGGTGGCTTATTCACACCCCTGAGCGACATAACTTATACCAACGGAACCTATAGTGCAGATAAGCCATGTCCTGTTCCCAGGGCTTGACCAGAGTGCACAGTGTGTTTAAGAAACCCCTGTGTGTGTGAGATTGGGGTGCTTCCCCTGTCAGCTGTGTGAGGCATCTCTAGCAGGTGCAGAGACAGTCCTGTTCCATGTAGTGCAGTGTTGGAAGCAGTGGCATGACACAGAACTCAGTATGTTACACTTACCACTTTTACCTGCTGAAGAATTCAAATGCAGCCAAGGCTTCAGTGAAGTCTGATCTTTATTTACCCATAAACAAATGACAGAGCTCACTGTAGCAGCATGGGAATTGCCATATGTCATAAACAGATAGTTAAGGGTTAATAGAACAGAAGTACTTCATGTCTCTTTTGCCTGTAAAGGGTTAAGAAGTTCAGTGAGCCTGGCTGTCACCTGACCAGAGGACCAATCAGGGGACAGGATACTTTCAAATCTTGAGGGAGGGGAGTTTTTGCGTGTGCTGTTAGTTTTTGGTTGTTCTCTCTGGGTTTTGAGAGTGACCAGACATGCAACCAGGTTTCCCTCCAGTCTCTCTGATACAGTCTCTTATATGTCCAGAATAGTAAGTACTAGGTAGATAAGGCGAGTCAGGCTTATGTTTGTTTTCTTTTATTTGGAAATGTGTATTTGGCTGGAAGGAGTTCAAATTTGTATTTTGCTGAAAGGATTTTAATTTGTACTTGTATACTTAGGCTGGGAGGGTATTCCCAGTGTCTATAGCTGAAAGACCCAGTAACATATTCCATCTTAAATTTACAAAGATAATTTTTACTGTTTTTTCTTTCTTTAATTAAAAGATTTTTCTTGTTTAAGAACCTGATTGTTTTTTTTTATTCTGGTGTGAGATCCCAGGGGACGGGGTCTGGATTCACTAGGGAATTGGTGGGGGAGAAAGGTTAATTTTCTCTCTGTGTTAGGATTACTTTCTCTCTCAGGGAGAGTCTGGGAGGGGGAAAGAGAAGGAGGAGGGAAGGTGAATTTTTCTCTCTGTTTTAAGATTCACGGAGTTTGAATCACAGTGATCTTCCAGGGTAACCCAGGGAGGGGAAGTCTGGGAGAGGCAACGGGGGGAAACGGTTTACTTTCCTTTTGTTAAGATCCAGGGGGACTGGGTCTTGGGGGTCCCCAGGCAAGGTTTTGGGGGGACCAGAGTGTACCAGGCACTGGAATTCCTGGTTGGTGGCAGCGCTACAAGTACTAAGCTGGTAATTGAGCTTAGAGGAATTCATGCTGGTACCCCATCTTTTGGACACTAAGGTTCAGAGTGGGGGTTTATACCATGACACCATACTAGATTAGATCAGTAGGGTGCATCTAGCCCACTATCTGGTCTTTGGCACTGGCCAGCACCAGACACTTTGGAGGAAGAAACAAAACCCCCCATAGCTGATGATTATGAAATAATCTTCCATAGCGGAAGTTTTTTCCTAATTCCTATCAGTTAGTTGTCGGCTTAAGTCCTGAAACAATAAATTTATAGCTCTGGTTTAGGTCTAGTCTAATGTAATTATGGATGTTCTTACTATCCATATACATTTCTAATCTTTAAAAATCATATTAAGTTCTTGGGCTCAATGGCAGCTTGAGGCAAGGAGTTCCACAGATGAAGTATACTTGGGGATCTTTTTATTATTTATGTTCCAGTAGCAAGCCCACTGTGCTAACTATTGTCCAAGCACCCTCAAAACACAGTTCCAGCCCCAAAGAGCAGCAGTTTTTGTCTTATTTTAATTATGCAAGAAGGACACAGTTGTTGGGAATATGCTTTAGTTTCCATCTGCTCATTCTGACAGCAAACAAAAGACCGAGCAGCACAGAGGAAGTCATTATCTCCAATACAGGGTGCTTCAGGAAGTTTTAATGTAAACCAACCTAACAAGATTAGTGCAAATGAGAGTGTCCCATTTTGTTACAGGCAGTAATCAATAATAAGGATTATTAACCTATCAGAGCCTTTGTATTGTAATGATAATGAGCTTACATGTATAGTGGCCTTTTAGTGGGGTGGATCACTATATGCTTTAAAACTGATATACTTCCTAGGCAGAAATCACTGCATCCAACACTGTGATGCAGATGTCTCTGGAGTGAAACATGGCAACTATGTCAACAGTTTAGGACACGAAGTGAAGAAGATATTACAGGTGGTGTCTAGCTGCTCTGTAGTTACATTTTCATTAAATTTCTGTTCCACAAAGGCTAAAAGGATCAGGATGAAGACTGGTAGGCCAGGTCTGGTCCAGAGGGATACTCTTTGGAGCAAATCTGAGGTCATTTGATCTAGAGGTTTCCCTGTACTCCAAATAATGAGCTGTTTTCAAAGTTGCAAAAATCTTTCAATGCTTTTTTGCACACAGCAAGGGGAAAATGGTGAGTAAGAGACCCACAACATATATATCCCTGTACCTCTACAGAGGTTGCCAGCTCTCATGATTTTGTCATGAGTCTAGTGATACTTGGTGTTTTTACTTAGATCTCCAGCTGCTGGAGTCAAGTGATAAGGTGAGAATCTCAGCTTTCATTTAAAAAAAAAAGTTTCTAACTCACATGGCTGTGGAGAAAAGCTTGAAAATGTGACTTAAGTGCTCCCTAAAGGCTCAGAAATGGAAGGTAAATAAGAAGAACCCTTAACATTCTTTTTTAAATATTTCTTAAGCCAATCTCATGATTTGGGAGCCTGACTCATGATTTTCAAATGCTTGGGATTGGCAGGATTGGAGAAGATGCTTTCTTCTGCCCAAGCCATCTATTTCAGCTAGGAATCATTCTTGCCTCTGAATTTTAATTTGTCTGTGGATGGACCTTTGCACTAGATACCTTTTTCCACACTTCATCTCTGCCCTGTGGAAACCAATAGCAGTGCTTTGAAAAATGGTATGATCGCATGGCATATGTGGGCTGAAGTATGAGCTTGAGGTAACTTTGATTGGCTGCTAGGATTGCCAGAAGACTAGCTCAGGTGCAGCAATAGTTCCTGATTTCCAAGCTGGCTGAGAACGACAACAGAAACAACTTACACCAGCTTCCCTTGTTTATTGCCATCCCTGTGTCACCTGGCCTGAGGAATTCACCAGAAATGGTCCTCCATTTCTCTCTAGTTCACTGAAGACCCAGCACCATCAAAGAAACAGGGCAGCTCTGTGAGGTGAGAGTTACTCCTTTGTGGTGGGCCTCTCAGAACAGGCAAAGGGAGAAGAGACCTCCGTTGCCACAGAGTTCAAAAGTACGAGCTGCTGTGGTCTAGGGCCGGTCCTGGCCCGTCTTTCCTGGCTGATTTCTTCTGCAGCAGTCTGCTGCTGAGGAATTCCACAGACCTGTGATTTGGAGGGGCAATGGAGATGACAATGTTAGTTTGAAAGGCTGGTAAGTGCAAATGCACCTGGCTGTGTGCTCCAGACCTCCCAAGCTCTTGGGCCAGCAACAGAACCTTCTAAGGGCCCTAAAGCCTACTTAAGAAAAATCCTGTGCAATTTAACTGGGATGAAATCAGTAGGGCTGTATTGAAATGTAAACAGGATTTATAGCAATCACTCTAAAAACCTGTTACGGTGTATAAAGAATTATCTCCTTTTTCTAGATATTTTCACCATCTAGAATTCTGTTGCAATGAGAGAGTTCTCTGGAGTGCTTAATTAAAAATAAAACTACAGAGAAGGTATTATTTTCTATTAAAGCTTTTTTTCATGCGCTGGTTGCTCCATAATAGTGATGCCTGGGGCCTCTATAGCATCTTTTTTTCCCTGAGGCTCATGAAATACTTTTTATACATTAAGCCTCATAGTTCCCTGGGGAAATGGAGGCAAAGAGCAGTTAGGTGACCTGCTTACGGTCATGCAGCAATTTGGTGACAGAGCCAGGAATGGAACTGAGGGCTCTTGACTGTCTGTCCCCTGCTCTAGCCACTAGGCAATGCTCTCTCACAGAATGTGTATTTGTATGATTAGAGAGCAGTGTCAGAGCAAGGCTTTGAATGTCAGTAGCTCCTTCACAATGAATTCTCCGGGCCTATTTATTCTGGAAGCAAGGGCTGCCCTGCCAGATTTTGTGTTTATACCACATTGTCACTACAACTGAAAAAAGCTCCATGGTTTCTAGCGGCTTTCAAATGGCTGGCTGTTGTTCAGAGTGTGTGCTTCAAGATGATACTTGAAGTTAGCTGGGAGCTAGAAGGCTTAAAGGGATGAACTCTACTTCCTCTGTAGGGGTAAAACCAGTCCTGGCCAGCCTCATGTACATGAATTATAATGTTACTTAACTATAGTGAGGTACTATGTGGTTGGCTGCAATCCCAGAAGTTGTGGATTTGATTTCACCCAAAAGAGCCACCGCCAGTCTACTCAGCTACAAATGGGTACCTGATCCATTGGGTTAGGGGAGTCAAAGGTGGTCAGACCCAGTGCTAGCCACCTCTCTCTCTTGTGTACCATTGGCTATGGAAATTGATGTGCCTCAAGCACATCAGCCAAATGTGGCTCGGGGTGGACTTTGACTTTTACTCATAGTTCTACATACCGTGTTTTGTCTTAGTTGGAATATATCTATGTTGTGATTATATACATGACAATGGATTGTTACTGTGACTCTATGCATGAAAGGGCATAAGAATTGTGCAATATATGCCCTGGACTGAGTGGGTCACCCTGAATTACAAGTGGTGGACTCTGGCTTGGGAACAGGCTTCAAGCTCAACAGGAAAGTGCAGAAGACTCTGTTCTAGAGAGGAGGGGCTGTGTCCAAGGATTCTGGTTTGCTGTAGGTTCTCCTTTCCCCCAGGAGACTCTGAATGCTGTGGGGAGTGATTCTGGGGGACTGGACTGTCTTGAATCAAGCTGAACTCATGATGGTGCTGCTGCTCCATAGCTGACTTTGCAGTGAGGCCTGACTGAACAAATGGCAGTGGCCTAGGGCCAACTTCACAGCACCCTGACAGGTGATAGCAGCACAGAGCTGACTTTGCTGCAAGACTGACCAGACCTGTGGTATGCAGTGTGATTGTAGCCATGTCGGTTCCAGGATGTTAGAGAGACAAGGTGGGTGAAGTAATATCTTTTATTGGACCATCTTCAGTTGGTGATAGAAACAAGCTTTCGAGGCTCACAGAGCTCTTCTTCAGGTCAAGGAGTACCTTTCCCAGACTGGTGGTGGGAGAGGAATTGTCACAGAACTGAACCAGATAGCTGCACATCAGAGCAGGTCCTGGTGGTTTAGACTTTCCTCTGCCTGTCTGCCCCAGCTTAGAGAAGTCACATCTGATCTCTCCTGCTTTTCATTGAGTCTAGCTGGACCTTTGAATGAGGTTTTAGGAAGGTAAGGATTGCTGTATGACTAAGGGTTCTGGATCAAGCCAGGCGATGAATATTTGCAGTTGTAGGGTTGACCATGCCAGTGGTTTTGCTCATTTTATTGCATGTAAATTCTGTCGGGTTATCGTGTTTCTTTTGTCTCTGCCCTTGTCTCCAGATAAAGTATTGTGATTCCATTTTCCTAAGGGCTCCAGAGTGCTTGCAAGAGGGGGAAAACCACCTACAAATGTGGCCAGGGAGGTTATATTTTAATTCCCCATAGCCTGTACTCCTACTTCTGGCTAATATCAGCACTTGATGGAAGGGTTACACTGTTAAAGCCTTGAATGATATAGGAACAGGACCAGAAATAGTCCCTGTTGTAAACTATCTCCCCTGGCAGACTGGCTGGAACTGCTGACTGAGCCAAGGTATAATCTTCTCAAGAAGTGGAGGTGAGGGCAGGGCTATTTTTGCAGGGGGCACATGGTTCTAGAAGTCTCTTCTCTTCTGTGTACACCAGGATACATTTGTGGGGTCCTTTCAGGGTTTATCTGTGTGTGCATGGTCTGGATATGTTGTGTATATTTTTGATGTCCTGGGGAGGGTTGTTTGCTTTTTTCATTCCTCTGTGGGACCCATTGCTCTTCTGTATCATACAGAAAAAGAAAAGAGTGACAGTACTAGGTCATTTGCTCCTCACCTGCTGGTCATTTAACAACTGTTCTCTAAAGCATATACTACAGTCTGTGGTGCTCTGTCCTCCCTAGTTTTAAATGTAAATGAAGTAGGAGCCCTGCCTCTTTTAGGTCCTGGTTCAGCAAGGTCCTTAAGCACTTGCCTGACTTCACTGACTGCAATGGACATAGAGCTACTCACAAGCTTAAGTGCTTTGCAGAATTGGGGCCCCTGTGCACACTTTTGCAGATAGCCCCACTCACAGTGCCACCTCCTCCCTTCCCGTACAATGTCAACACATGCTGCAGAATCCCATAGAAACTACTGCACATATGGAAAGTGCAATTTCCAAGCCCTTTTTAACTCAGTCAAATAGAAATCAATTTTCACCACTACACTCGGGTGCTTCTCTTCAACTAAAGCAATTTCTCTGCCCAATTTCAGCTTTCAACCTCAATCTTCCAGTAAGCCTTTGACAAGGTCCCTCAACAGAGGCTCTTAAGCAAAGTAAGCTGTCATGGGATAAGAGGGAAGGTCCTCTCATGGATCAGTAACTGGTTCAAAGACAGAAAATGAAGGGTAGGAATAAATGGTCAGTTTTCACAATCGAGAGAGGTAAATAGTGGGGTCCCCCAAGGATCTGTACTGGGACCTCTCCTGTTCAATATATTCATAAATGATCTGGAGAAGTGGGTGAACAGTGAGGTGGCAAAATGTGCAGATGATACAAAATTACTCAAGATAGTTAAGTCTAAAGCTGTCTGTGAAGAGTTACAAAGGGATCTCACAAAACTGGGTGATGGGGCAACAAAATGGCAGATGAAATTCAGTGTTGATAATTGCAAAGTAATGCACATGGGGAAAACATAATCCCAACTAGACATATAAAATGATGGAGTCTAAATGAGCAGTTTGCACTCAAAAAAGCGATCTTGCATTGTGGATAATTCTCTGAAAACATCTGCTCAATGTACAGCAGCAGCAGTCAAAAAAGCTAACTATGTTAGGAGCCCTAAGAAAGGGATAGATAATAAAAGAGAAAATATCATAATGCAACTATATAAATCCATGAGACTCTCACACCTTGAATATTGCATGCAGTTCTGGTTGCCCCATCTGAAAGAATATATATTAGAACTGGAAAAAGTACAGAGAAAGGCAACACAAATAATTAGGGCGATGGAACAGCTTTCGTATGAGGAGAAATTAAAAAGACTGGGATTGTTCAGTTTAGAGAAGAGGGGGGATATGCTCGAGGTCTATAAAATCATGAATGGTGTACTGTAGAGAAAGTGAATGGGGAATGCTATTTAGCCCTTCACATAACAAAAGAACCAAGGGTCACCCAATAAAATTGACAGGCAGCAGCTTTAAAACAAACAAAAGGAAGTACTTCTCCACACAGCGCACAGTCAGTCGGTAGAACTCGTTACCATATTGTGAGGGCCAAAAGTGTAACTGGAATCAAAAACAAATTACACATGTTCATGGAGGATAGGTCCATCAGTGGTTATTAGCCAAGATGGTCAGTGACACAACCTCGTGCTCTGAGTGTCCCTAAACTTCTGACTGCCAGAAGTTGGGACTGGCCGACAGGGGATGGATCACTCAATACTTGTCCGGTTCTGTTCATTCTCTCCAAGCATCTGACACTGATCACTGTCGGAAGACAGGATAGAGGGCTAGCACCACTGTTCTGACCCAGTATGGCCATTCTTATGTGCTTAACCTATTTCAGCTCTACAGCTGCTTATGAAAACCGAACTAAACCAAACTTCCCAACAATGCTTTTATAACAGGGAAAATGTGTTCTAGCCTCTCCCTTCTCATTTTAGCTTAAACTTCCCAGAAAAATTCACCTATAGGGCAGGGACCAGATTTGAGAAAAATTGCAGCCCGGTGGGTGAAAATACTGGAAAGTTATGAATAACTGAAAACATGAGGTTGTTTTAATGGCGTGCTTCATGTGACCTTAACTATAATGCTAGCTAGTGTACCAGCTATAGTAATGTTTTGGTTTACAATGCCTTATGTACACAGGGAATTGCCTGCCTGTTAATGTTCACCTAGTGCCCTCCCTCTCAAAATCTTCCAAAGGCTCTTTCTTCCATTGATGTGTCTCGCTAGAGTGACATGTATGAATAAGTTCTATTTTGTGCTGTTCTCTAGTCTATCTGCTCAGACCTTTTAGAAAGTAAGAGCTTTGAGTCAAGGATGCTGAGCCCAACAGTGCGCTTGGTGCTTTTAGAACAAAGGCAACACAGTTCTTAGGAGCTCCCAATCTATTTCAGATACAGACAGTTATAGTTTGTGCTTGGCACATCTGATCTATGGTACAGCGCTGTGGTACACCTGCAGTTGTATATAAATAACAATGATAGCGTTGTCCAGAAGGCTTCAGGCATCAAGAGCCAAGAAACAATTAAAATGTATTATTAGCTGTTGGCAGCAATTGTGAGGGGGTGTTAGTGCATAACTGACCTGGATTATTTACTAAATAAAACCCTCCAGGGTAATTCACATACCAAAGAGCTTTGAAGGAACACAGAGGTCGATGGAAAATGGCAAAGCAAGGGAAAACACCCTTTATATTTTAATGTACAAGATATGCTAGTGATTACCCTGTGGCTCCTAGTGTGCCTCCTGGAACATCAGCAGAGCATGGGGTTATATAGAGCCCCATCCTACCCATGGTGCACTCAATGGCAAAACTTTGTTAGTTGTTTTAAAAAAAAAGCCTCTTCCATCTTTTCTTCCTGGTTAGGTGGTCTAACATGACATCACCCAGAGACTTTCAACAGGTCTGACTCATAGACTCATAGACTTTAAGGTCAAAAGGGACCATTATGATCATCTAGTCTTCCCCTTCTATCTCAACCCCAGTGCAAGTGCAACACTTCTTCCCTTTTTTCCCTGCCTGCCCTTTTCTGAACAAGCTGTACCCTTCTATTCCAATGTTCTAGTCATGTGAATATCCCTCTAAATTATCTGTGTTTCCAATTATGTCTCAATTTTGATTATTCACTAGTATTTCTCATTCTTCATGTTTATTCCCCATACTTCTTGCATAAGGATACAGACATCTAAGCTATTTGTTAGATTTCCCCTCCATATTCCCTCTTGTCTCTCTTTTGTGCCTGCTGTTATTGCCCATGTTCCCCCCAGATTCCAACCCTTCACCCAGGTTTCCATGTTTTGGACTTACCTATGTTTTTTGTCTCCTGCCCATGTTGATCCTAGTTTAAAGCATGTTTCACTAGCCAGTCTATATCTGAAGATATTCTTGTCCTTCCTTGATAGGTGGACCCCATCTCTGCTCAGCAATCCTCCTTCTTGGAACAGCATCCTATGGTGGAAGAATCTAAAACCCACCTGCCAACACCATCCACGCAGCCATGTATTTACCTCCAGGGTGCGTCTCTCTGCCTGGGCCCCTACTCTTGACTGGAAGGATTAATTAGAACATCACTTGCACCCCAACTCATTTGCGCTCACTTCTAGACCCCTGTAGTCATTTCTGATCTGCGGAAGCTCATACCTTGCAGTATCATTAGTGCCCACATGGATGAGCAGCATGGGGCAGTAATCAGAGGGCCGGATGATCCTGATAAATCCTTCTGTAAAGTCTCTGATGTGGGCCCCGGGCAGGCAGCACACCTCCTGGGATGCCAGGTCAGGCTGGCAGATAGATGCCTCTGTCCCTCTTAGAAGAGAGTCACTGGCACCACTACCCTTCATTTCCTCTTGGGAGTGGTGGCTGTGATCCTCCCAGCCTTAGGGGTACACAGCTTCTCCTCTTCCATCTGTGTGGGAGATGCCTTATCCCTTGTTGCCAGAGCAGCATAACTTTTTTTTTTTCTGTGGATGGTGGGTTGGATCTGGGGTGGAGCACTGCCTGCTGCCAGAAGTAACCAGTAGCCTGGTACCTCCCTGTGAAGGAGCAGGTTTCTCCTTCCCTGATGGTGCTAGTCCATTCCTCTCCAGCTGGATTTCTTCCTCAAACTTGGAGGTCTCCATATGCATGTTTCCAATGAATTCCTCCTATGCACAGATGCACCTCAGCATACCCACCCCCTCCTGTAGCTCTCCGCAGCCTGGTTTTCTGTGATGGGGAAATGCAGGCCACAGTCTCTGCAAATCCACACCGGGGCCTGGATAGAGGCATCTATGGTTAGGCTCTCTGGACACAGGCGCCAGTGGAGGAGCCAGGAGCAGTGCTGCCATTAGCGATAAAGCCTTTCCAAACCATGGTGATTTTATTCTTTCTCCTTCCTAAAAACTCCCTCTCATCTTCTTCTGTTCGCTAGCTCCCCTTGGTCGCTTAGCCTCTGGCTTTTAAACCCTTCTTTCCTAGGTCAGCCATCACAGAAAACCAGGCTGGGGAGACCATCAGTGTGAGAGGTGCCTACTGCTAGAATCTCTAAGGTGGCAGGTGGGAGAGCTGCAGGAGGAGGTGGGTATGCTGAGGAGCATCTGTGCACAGGAGGAATTCATTGAAAACATGCATAGGGTGATCAAGAATCAAAGATAGGCAGCTTGTGCCACGAGAGCACCCACTCAACTAGCAGTTAGTAGGACTCCAGCCACAGTCTCCAAACACACAATCCCCAGCAGGCCACCCTGTAAACTTACCCTGTAAATGTAAGCAACGTATTTAAGTGTAGTGAGTTTGTAAAGTCTGAGATGAGAGTTTGCAAAAACCACTTTATATAGAGACTTGTTTTAGTAGCCAACATAAAGATTTTATTTCTCTGGGACAATTCTTTAGAGAAGAGGCTGCTATGCCTGCAGCCACTGAAAGGTTGTATATGTACCCGGTGAACTTCTTTTTTTTTTTTTAATATATAAACATCTTAATGATGAGGACTTAAACATTGCCTTGCCGTCCTGGTTCACACTTCCAAATATAAACCTTTCTTCCCCACACATTTAGCCCCTATAATTACCTCTTTACTCCAGTGCCAGCAGTCCTCAATCAGGCAGTGTTATTAACAGAGAGAAAAGAGAAGAGGAGGGAGAGGTGGGAGAGAGAGCCACAAAACTTAATTTAATCACAGTACCCCATGCTCAATTTAACAGACACAACGGCTCAGAATGGGGTCCCTGTGCAACGGGAGGGCAATCAGTGGAGCGTCCCTGGAAAGAATTAATTGTGGATGACAATGTGTAAACAGTGCAGATGAATAGGGCGTGCAGGTGTGAGCCACCGGGGCCATCCCAGGGACTTTTTCACACGAATTTCAGCTCTTGCACTGCTGACCTGCTCCCTAAAACATGATTAGTATCGGCGTTGAGAAACCATTCAGGGTGTCAGGACTTGGCACATATTAACTATCTCTGGGGCAAGGGGAGGGAGTACTTCGGGGGCTATGAAAGGAGGAAGTCTGGCGGACAAGAGGAGATTGTTAAAGGGCCAAAGCATCCTTGTCGCTTTGAGATGCACTCTAAAGAAAACCCAAGAGAGCTGAAGTTGAGAAGCATTTAATGTTCCCCAAGCTGTGCCGAAAACAAGGCATTGCATCGCAGAACACTTGCTGTGCGTGTCTGTGATAAATATTCATTGTATTTATGTTACTGGCTTTCTTCTTTGCTGTGGCTGCATAGCTCTAGATTCTTCATCTTGAGAGATAAGCAGTCAAAACAGGAAACTAATAACACAGCTGCACTGAAAACAGGAAAATTCTCCTCAGTAGCATGGCCACTATTCAATATATAAGAATCCCCCTTTGCCAACACACTGGTATACATAAGGCGATACATACAGATGGGATATTTGGATAATGGGCCTGATTTACAGAAGACAGGCTGGAGAAATCTAAATTATACACCCTGGCCTCTTGCAGCCAAATGGGGAATTCATGCGGAGAGGACAGGTTGTGTTGCTTGTGGTTTTTCCACTAGTGTCAACAGCGCTGAGTGATGGACAGGACTTCATAGGACCTAGGAGCCCTGCTGGTGGAGACTCTTGAGGGGATGGACTGGATCAATGTATCTCCTGAACCCTACAGCACTCCTTCCCTGTGAAAGGAGCCTTCCACAACCCCACGACCACTTCAGTGACTAGGATTGTCACTGGTGGAATCTGACCTTGCAGTGCACTGAGAAGTGGCTCTGTAACAATGCATTGTGAAGTTCCAGAGCTAGGCCTAGTTCCTCAAAAGTATTTAGGCTCCTAACTTCTATTGAAATCAATGAAAGATGGGAGCCTAAATATCTTTGTGGATCTAGATCTTTGTGTCTGTCATGACTCCATGTCGGATGTGCTCAGTTTACAAGTAACAAGATGATTCTTCTAACTGCCACCAACACAAATTCACCCTAGAATCTGACAGTTATGCTGAGTTCTTTGCTACCCTTTATGATCTTTGCAATGTTGTTGTAGCTGTGTTGGTCTCAGGATATTAGAGACACAAGGTGGATGAGGTAGCAGCTTTTATTGAACCAGCTTCTGTTGGTGAGAGACTTCATAGCTTTGCTAGACACTAAAAATCGTGGATTTATGGCTTGTTACAACTGTCTGCAACCCAGTGATCCTCCTTTGTCCTATGACTTGCAAAGATCTGAACTGACCACTTCACCTTAAATGGTTTCTTGCAACATGGTTAATTTCTTTGTTTAACGATCTGTTCCCTCTTGTATGTAGCTGTGACACTCTGAGGCCTGGTCTGCACTACAGGGTTAGGTCAATGTAAGCTTGCATTGATCTAACTGTGGAAGTGTCTTCACTTAAATTTCGCTGCTGCCAACTTAAGTGCCTCTCTATGCCAATTTAGTAACACCACCTCCTAAGTGACGTACTGTCACAGACAATGTAATTAGGTTGACACTGTCATAAACAGATAAGTAAGAGTTAATAGAACAAAACTGCTTCATATCTCTTTTGCATGGAAAGGGTTAACAAGAACAGTGAGCCTGGCTGTCACCTGACCCGAGGACCAATCAGAGGACAGGATACTTTCAAATCTTGAGGGAGGGAAGTTTTTGTGTGTGCTGTTAGTTTTGGTTGTTGTTCACTCTGGGGGCTCAGAGTGACCAGATGTGCAACCAGGTCTCTCTCCAATCTCTCCAATACAGGCTCTTATAAGTTCAGACTAGTGAGTACTAGGTAGATAAAACGAGTTAGGCTTATGGTTGTTTTCTTTATTTGCAAATGTGTATTTGGTTGGAAGAAGTTCAAATGTGCATTTGGCTGAAAGGAGTTCAAATTTGTATTTTTGCTGAAAGGATTTTAATTTGTACTTGTATACTTAGGCTGGGAGGGTGTTCCCAGTGTCTATAGCTGAAAGACCCTGTACCTGTTCCATTTTTTTAAATTTACAAAGATAATTTTTACTGTTTTTTCTTTCTTTAATTAAAAGCTTTTATTGTTTAAGAACCTGATTGTTTTTTTATTCTGGTGAGACCCCAGGGGACTGGGCCTGGATTCACCAGGGAATTGGTGGGGAGAAAGGAGGGAAGAGGGAGAGAGAGGCTGATTTCTCTCTGTGCCAGGATTACTGTCTCTCTCAGGGAGAATCTGGGAGGGGAAGAGAGAAGGAGGGGGGGAAGGTGCATTTTCCTCTCTGTTTCAGGATTCAAGGAGTTTGAATCACAGTGATCTTCCAGGGTAACCCAGGGAGGGGAAGGCTGGGAGAGGCAACGGTGAAGGAAAGAGTTTACTTTCCTTGTGTTAAGATCCAGAGGGACTGGGTCTTGGGGGTCCCTGGGCAAGGTTTTGGGGGTACCAGAGTGTACCAGGCACTGGAATTCCTGGTTAGTGGCAGCGCTACGAGTACTAAGCTGGTAATTGAGCTTAGAGGAATTCATGCTGGTACCCCATCTTTTGGACGCTAAGGTTCAGAGTGGAGAATTATACCATGACAGACGCAATGTCTATGTAGACACTGTGTTGCTTACGTTGACTGTTACTGGCTTTCAGGAGCCCTCCTACAATGCACCACAGTGACAATACAATCAATACAAGTGGTCCGGAGGATGTTCACTGCCAACACAAGGAACCACGTGTGCACCCACACAACTGATGTAATAACTGCATTGGCTGTATGCTAATGAAAGTTAGGTCAATATAACTCTGTAGTGTAGACATGGCCCGAGTACCTTTCCGAGACCTGAAGAAGAGCTCTGTACAGCTTGAAAGCTTGTCACTCTCACCAACAGAAGTGGGTCCAATAAAAGATATTACCTCACTCCCCCTTGTCCTTTTATAATCTGTAAGCCAGAAAGATCTTGCAACTGGCACTTACTTAATTAATAATTCAGATGATGATGCATTAGGCAGAATAGACTCTCTTAGTCACCCATGGCTGTGTTAGTAATGGAGGGTTAACAGAAGTTAAGTGTCAGTACTAAAAATATATATGTCAGTCAAATCACCAGAACTGCTGGCCAAAATTCAAAGTGAACTTTGCTGAACACTTCTGAAATTCGGGCTTCTTATTTTATTTAGATGCCTAACTATGCACTTGGGAGCCTAATTTTAAGCACTTGTTTGTGAATCTTGGCTGGGGATAATACTGAATACATTTGAGTACTGTTGTGAGGCTTAAGTCACAGCGCATCATCCTACTCATGCTGCAGTCAATGGGAGTCTTGCCACTGACTTCAGTGGCAGCGGTGCCAGGTTGTGATGTTTGCATAGTGGGTATCCATTAGTTGCAGAAGTAGCCCAATTTAGGCCAACTGAAGTCAATGAAGCTGCTCCTGTAAGAGCTGAGAGAGGGTTTTGTGGGATTGGAGCCTAAAAGATGGACAAAGATCAGACAAATACACAGTGGGAGACCTGGTAGTGGAGGTGGGTTGGAAGATAACTGGGATTGGTGGTAACATAATGTTGGCTTGGTTTATCTTTTTCAATCGACTCTGCCATAAGAGCTGGTGTGTGTAGTCATGTTCACCAAGGTCTGCAGATTTCCCTTGGAATCCCTTACACCTCTGATGAGTTGGGTAAAGATGAGGCTAAAGGTGCCTTCAGCATCCCAGAAAGTGTGGATATTATGTTTTTCAAATGACATGTAAAATTAAAATGGTTTTTTTTAACTATTTGTGGTCATCATGGAGTACACGGCATGTTTCTCAAGAGTAAGCTTGTTAACCTTGGTGTCCTGGACAAATTTCAACTAAGGTATATTCTCCTTACAGTTTCAACTAGATTAGGACAAGAAATTAAAAATAACACTTTTTGTTGTATTTGCTGCCATATGCTGTTTATATATCTGCTAGATTCCACTCCAGAGGTAGGTGCATTTCAGTTGTGAGTGGAGTGATCATCACAACTTGTAAAGCATTTTTAGATCCCTTGGGATGAAGATGTTATAGTTATCATTATTTTTATAGAATCACCTTTTTGAAAAGTATTCATGTTTATGCATTTTAGTTTCCCTTTAATTTTTTAAAGGGAGATTAATGTGCTAGAAATTTCTTTGGCTAGTCAGAGTTCTCCCTTTTTATAAATCTAGCTCCTCAATAGCTTCATTTCAGGTAAAAAAAAAAGTGCATTATTCAATTATGATATCAAAATGTCCCATTATACTAAAATAAGAGTGATAAATGCAATACTTAAAAACTTTTTGGAGTCACATTTCAGAAAACAGGTGCCTGAATTCTGCTTGAAAAGTATTCATGCATGAGCGCCAACTGAGAATTCTGCATGCAAAAAAAGTAAATGCGGAAAGCCAAGTTCTCTTCAAGAACTCTTAAGTGATGCTCTGAGGGCTAGTCTGACACAAACTTGCATTGCAAGAATTAAATGTTTTAATTTACACCTTTGATTATTTCAGTGCAAGCTCTGAGAGTAGATACTATTATTAGTTTAGTTTAAGTTTGTGGGGTAAAAAATCCAACAATTTGGGTTAAGTTGCTAAGAAACTGTGATGATAACATCTCAAGTTTGTACACCCTAAAGTAGGGATCCGAAACATCTTTTTATTTATTTATTTTGCTCAAGTGTTTGCTCTCTGCTCTATAATAATAACCTGGATGATTCTAGCAAACAGTAAATTGGATGACTTGGTAGAATAGAATCAAATATTGATGCTCACTAAAAATCAGTAGGTCAGTAGCCTTAGGATGCTCAGATAATAAATTTCAAATGTGAACAGGATGAAATGGTGACATTAAATGAAATTAGAAAAATAAATGAAATGTAATTAAAAGAGAGAGGAAAACTATTTGCCAGAATTCAGTCTGGGGAATCGAGATTTGGATAATCTGAATTCAGTGAGAGGTGAGGGAACCAGAAGATAAATTGGAAAAGCTGTGCTGGGATTATTTCCTGAGGCTTAGTCTACACTGCACACATCAGTGTAATTATGTCATTCAAGGGTATGAACAATCCACACCCTGAGCAATGTAGTTATACTGACCTTAACCTCGTGTGTAGACAGCGCTGTTGGTGGGAGAAGAGCTTCTCCCACTGACATAGCTACCGCCTCTCGTGGAGGTGGAGTTATTAAACTGATTGGAGAGCTCTCTCGTCGGCATAGAGCATCTTCACCAGGTGCACCTCAGTGGCATAGCTGCATTGGTGCAACTGCACCGATGTAAATTTGTAGTGTAGACCTGCCCTAACTCCCACATGGGTTGTGCTGCTGATTTTATATGATATCCTCCCACATTCACCCCTCAATCTGACATAAAAAATTCCCCCAACCTAGCAGGTTGCTCAAGTTTCCCTGTGGACCAGGCCAAAGATCTGTAGTTTACAAGGAAAACCAGTAGACTTGGCAGGTCCCTTTTTGCCAGCATCATCACAGGCTCACCAGCCAGCCTTCAATGCTGGCTGCCTCATAAGGAGCCAGACGCAGTGGGTGGAGAAAGGTGCAGATTAGGCAGCTGGCAGGAGGCTTGAGGCAATGAGAGATGCTCTTCTCAAAGCACAGTAGTTCTCTAGCTTCTTGCAGCCACAGTACACTGACCCCCCACCTCACTATGCCCACAGATATCCCATCCACATACATACACGCAACCGGCTCCTCACTCTTTGTTCCCCTCCTTTCCAGTAAAGCAACCAGCAGCTCTAACTCAAGTGTCATAGGATGGAAGGGTGCAGCCAAGTCCACCTCCTCAATGGTTCCATCTTTGCTCCTTACCATAGCTCCTTCCTTGCTGGTTCAAGCAGCTCTGCTCCTGCCCTCCTACTGCTCTGCTGGGCCTGAGCTGCAAATTTTTTTCTTGGCTGGGCAGGGACTTCAGTGAGCAAGGAATGTCCTTGCTGACAGTCCCTCAGCACTGGCTGGGACACCGGCTCCCTAGGATGGATGACCCAATTCCAGGACCATTTCAGCCAAACCAGGACTCTTGCCAGGTATGTCTTTACTACCTTTCATTTTTACCACCTTTAATTTTTTGGAAACTCAGTGTGCTATATTTGGAAGACCTGACCCTTGAAAAAGCTATAAAATCTGATCAAAGGGATAGCTCATACTTAACCACCAGACATTTTATCAGTGCCTACAACTATATTTCTGTGTCTTTTCCCAGGTAATGCCTGATGTTCCCCTTTTTCTGCCCTACTCCCACCTGCGACAACTTATTCCCTGCAGAAAAGTTTCTATGGAAGAACACTTCTGTCAAAATGCAGAGACCCTAGAAAACTGGATTAATAAGTGCTTTGTAACAGCGATAACTCTTGTGTATGGCCACCTGAGCTAGGTCCTCAGCTAGTGTAAATTGGCAGAGCTCCACTAGAGCACAGCTAATTGACACCAGCTGAGGATCTAGCCCATAAGTGTCATTCTTCACAGATGGGGCATCTTTCCTGTGAGGATTACTTTACAGACACTGACTATCGCAGCATCATGGTGAGCTGGGTGAGTATTGGCTCAGTTTAAGAGATGAGGAAATGGGTACAGAAGAGATAAGTGCCATATCCAAGGCTCCACAGAGAATTAATGGAAGGGCTAAGAAAAGGGAGGATGCTGATCACCAGCTCCTGTTAAACACAAGACCACAATCCTATCCCTAATTTTTACAGAATCCACATTTCAACCCTATCAAAAAGACCTCTGTGAACAGAATACTTACATGGGGGCAAACTCTGCTTCCTTGCAGCCTCCTTAGGAAGCCTGGAGGTTCCCAAACACCATGGAGCCAGTACAGTTCTGCTGCATGGGGAGGGAGAGTGGAGAGTTCAGGATATGGGGAACCTACCCAGGGATGCACACCTCTTCTTCACTGCAGGGTACAGATCCACTGTTGCACACGGGGCTTTGAAAGGTAGAGGTAATAGCAGAGCCTAGTGAATCCTCTAGCCTCTGTCCCTGTGGAGTGATTTTATAGGAGGCAGGATGGCTTTAGTGGTGGTGGTGACTACGGAGTGGTGGGAGTGGGAAGGATTCCTTTGCCTCGCCCCTATAGAGCCCCTTATATTTGGGCTGTGGATTTGGGGAAGGATTGACCCCAAAATCTGAACGTTTACACAGGGCCGCCCAGAGGATTCCGGGGGCCTGGGGTCTTCAGCGGCGGGGGGCCCTTCCATTCCGGGACCCGCCACCAAAGTGCCCTGAAGACCTGTGGCGGGGGCCCCCCACCACTGAATTACCGCCAAAGCAGGACTCGTTGCCGAAGTGTAGCCTGGTCTTCGGCGGTAATTCGGAGGCGGGGGGGCCCCGCCGCAAGTCTGTGGGACACTTCAGCGGCAGGTCCCGGAACGGAAGGGCCCCACGCCGCTGAAATACTGCCGAAGACCCGGCTGCACTTCGGCGGTGGGTCCCGCTTCAGCAGTAATTCGCTGGCGGGGGGCCTCTGCCATGGGTCTGCGGGGCACTTCAATGGCAGGTCCCGGAGTGGAAGGACCTTCCGCTGGCGAAAAGTGGGAGTGGAAGAAGCTCCGGTGCCTGGAACCTACGAGAGTTTTACGGGACCCCCGGAGCAAGTGAAGGACCCCTCTCCAGGGGCCCCAAAAAACTCTCGTGGGGGTACCTGAGGGGCCCGGGACCTGGGGCAAATTGCCCCTCTTGCCTCCCCCTCTGGGCGGCCCTGCATTTACATAAGACAGAACAAGTAGTTTTTCTAAATTACCTTCCCATTTGTATTGACCCTCTTCTTGCTGATTTATAGTAACCATCAATATTTGATGCTCTTCTACCAAGTCAAGCCAATTAACTGGAACCAGACACACATACAACACATGTTCCTTGTTCAGGGATGTTTCTCTAGGACCCAACTGGCTGACCATATCAAGAGGTCTGGTCTGAAAGTCCAAGACACCGGTAGACATGCACAGTCTTGATTTCAAATGATTTTGCCAATGCGCTGACGTTCCCCATCTCACCTTTTAGGTGTGTATGTGATTGTGAGAGGGGGAGAGACTTAAAGGCGAAGGACATTAGAAGTTCTCCATAACAACCAGAACAACATTATGGTCACCACTACTGAGTGGTTCAGTTACATTTGCCTCTTGGAACAGATCCAGTGCTTCACTAAGAACTAAATCAAGAATTGCCTCTCCTCTTGTGAGTTCCAGGACCAGCTGCTCCAAAAAAGCAATCATTAGTGGTGTCTAGAAACTTTATCTCTACATCCTGTCCTGAGGTAACATGTTCCAAATCAGTATGGGGATAGCTGAAATCCCCTATTATTGTTGGGTTTTCTGTTTTTGTAGCCTCTTTAATCTCGCTGAGCATTTCACAGTCACTATCACCATCCCAGTCAGGTGGTCGTTATTGTATCCCTATAGCGTGCAGCTATATTTTTATTAGTCAAGCATAGAATTTCTATCCGTAGAGATTCTATGGTACAATGTGCTGCTTTTAAGATTTTTAAAATATTCAACTCTACGTTTTATTTCACATATAGTGCCACTCTTCCACCAGAGCAACCTACTTTGTCATTCCTATTTATACCCTGGTATTACTGTGTCACATTGATTATTATTGTTCCACCAAGTTTCTGTGATGCCTGTTATATCAATATCCTCATTTAATGCCAGGCACTCAAGTTCACACATCTTAGTATAGTAGACCTCTAGCATATGTAAACAGGCACTTATAAAATTTGTCAATATTTAGTCATCTGCCTTCATGTGATGTAATTGAATGGGTCTTTCTTTTGTTTGACTGTTTATCTCCAGTCCCTATCTGTGCTTTATCAACTTCTCTTCTTTACTAGGATATAGAGTATTCCCCTTTAATAAATCCTTCCCTATGGGACGTCTCTGTCTGAACTGTGTGCGCCTCTGCACTTGTTGGCTTCCCCCCGGACCTCAATTAAAGATGCTACCAGCTGGCCAGCATCTCTGTGAGACCAGAGTTTTTGCAGTGCACTTGACCCTGAATTGGAGTTCCTGATTTCTCTTGTACGAGGGCAGGAACACAGGCTTCGCCCAGAAGACTACACCAGTAGATTGGGGGAACTGGAACTTTGGAATCATTTGGAGGGACAATCTTTTGCCAAAGAGGGGAATTAACACTAGAGGAGACTGTAAGCCATTTAGCTTCCATATCCAAAATACGACATAGGAGGAATTCAGGACCTGCTTGAGAAAGTTGCTGTGGGCTCTAGGAATATGGAGGAAGGGTTGTGAGGAAAATTTCATAAGGTATGGACCAACATCCAGACTTCTGGGTGCTATACCAGAATTGACACTCCAATAGTTCACCTATCCCTTTGGCTTAGTTTGTGAGATCTGAAGCTGAGGTGGTTTGGCTCCAGCACGGAGCCTTAATGATGAAGACATATCAGTAACCACGAACACTCTCCAGCTTACGTGTTAAAATATGGTATGAATGATTGAGGCACTTGGAGTGCAAGAGTCTCTGCTGCTTTATACTGAATCTGAGGCACAAGCCAGTGAGGCCTGTGGGCTCAAAGTGAGAATATTTCCTTTCATTGACTAGAGATGGATTAACTAGCTCTAATAAAGTAGAACCTGACCAAACCAAACCTTCCCCCAAAACTCAGGCTGAGTACTATTTCTCTGGGTGGGGTAAGAGAAATTTGAGTGACTTTTTTTTCCTGACATGTTTTTAGGCATTTGCACTTCTAATTCCAGCTGGGAGTCCACAACAGAGGCAGGTTCCTTAGTTATTAATTCACTATTATTAAATCTTATCTTGCATTTCTCTGAATTCCACTAATTAGGGTAGATTCAGAAAATGGTGCAGGGAGGGTAAATGATGGCAGAAACTGACAATGTGTTGATTCAGTACATCTCTCCCTATCCCATACCAACCACTCTAACCATGCTGCCTTCCCAGTCAGTGCTTGGCTTGTGATGGATGGGAGGTTACAGCAACTTTCCACCATTGTGTCTCCTAGAAAGGGTGTCACCTGCCACCTCAGAGATCCTTTGCTTGATTCTGTCAGCTTCTGCTGTTGTAGACAATTTAGCTCACTGAGTTTATCCCAATTAATAAATAAAAGTGAAACAAAACTAACAAAACCTGCATCTATTTTCTTGTACAATATCTATATGAAGATCATGAATAACGTGCATTAACAATGAGAGTAAAGTCTGAGACTCTATTGAAAATTTATAGGAAATTCGCCTTTCTAATGACATATGGTGTAAAAGTCAACTCCTAACAGAGCAGGAGGAGCCCATATCTGAACATGTTCACACATTCAGCATCCCTGCTGATCAGATTACACCTCTACCTCAATATAACGTGACCCAATATAATACGGTAAAGCAGTGCTCCAGGGGGGCGAGGCTGTGCACTCTGGTGGATCAAAGCAAGTTTGTTATAGTGCAGTTTCACCTATAACATGGTAAGATTTTCTGGCTCCTGAGGACAGCATTATATCCAGGTAGAGGTATACTAGTTTAATAATGGAGAAAGTGGTGATGAAATGATAGTGGATGCTCTTACATGTTTCTTGGTGGGGGGAGAATGTCCCCTCCAATGTCATAAGGGTGGCAAAGATACTCATGCTGGTGGTTTCTTTCACACCTTAAAGAATGTGTGAGGTGTCAATTTTTGCACAAATTGAAGCATTGGCTTGATCTGATGACAGATCAGATTCTAATGAAAGAGACTCTGGGGAGAAGGAAGGGAGTGGAAGTGTGGGTGGGTGAAAGACCAATGACAGAAGGGTAAATGAAGGCATGTTTTGAGAATGCTTGCGAGATGCTTTGCTGTTTTTTCCTCTCTCTCTTCCACAAACACTTTGCTTCTCATCTGTGCTAGTTTTCATACCACTTGGGCCCAGAGTGGTAGGTTGCATTTGCCAGGCTCAGATGATGCCTGGTGCTAGTTAGGCTAGAGTACAGAGTACTGCTGGCTGGAAATGGGGGTTCCAGTTTTGGTAAAACTTTGCCACAGTCAGTTTCCATCATTCAAAACACATGCAGCTCAGTTCCTTTCACTTCTAGATCACTTGCTGAAATCCAGTCCAGGTAGGCAGGGACCTAAAATTATTTGACAAGCTGCTTGGTGATTTGAGTAAGGGGTCTCAGTCCATTATCTAGTGGAAACACATTCTGAAGTGATCACTTGTTGGCCATCTCAGCCGAGGTTAAGGACTGAACAAACTGTGCCATCTGATCTCCTCTCTTTGCCCTGGAAGTAGTCCTTCCAGGTCAGGACTGAGGCACATTCATGCGGGAAAGCTGGAAATGCAGCTGCCCATGCTATAACCTGTTTTTTTGCTAGAGGACTTAAGATCAGAATACTACACTGACATGACTTTAAAACAAAACAAAAAGAGCTAAACTGGGTCCCAGTGAAGCTCTTTGAAGGAACACACTTAGAGAAGCAAGATGGTAGATTGCTGGAATGTTAATCTACTTTGCTCCAGTTCCTCCTCTGGTCCTGCACCTTTGCTGAAACTTTTGGCTCACCTTGTGCTATGGAAAGCAGTAAAGAAAAAGCTTCCTCACTCACCCCATTTGATTCCTCACTGTCACCTGCTGTCAGGAACAAGGCCCTACAGCTGTGCCTGCTCAGTCTCCTTGACAACATAATGAGCACAGCTGGGCTGCATCAGCTAGACTGCCTGATGGAATGCCCTGCCTGATTGGCTGAGGAAGCTATCAGGTTTGCTATTAAGCCCAGCAGCTGTAGTTGTGGTTTGCCAGCAGTGTCAAGCATTTGTTCATGGCTGTGATAGTTCTTGCACCTGCTTGTTCCTAGCCTTGCTCCAGGTAACCTGGTTCTGACTCTTAGATCAAATTTCATCCCTGGTATCTGGGCTCCAACTCCTGGTTCCTAACTCTGGCTGTGATTCTTGGTGCTGATAGCTGGCTACTGAACTGTGTCTGGCCACTAGGCATGGCCACCTGCACCCTGGTCCCTATCACCTGCACAGAAGCAATCCCCACTTTCTTGTGAATGTTCTCCTAATGGAAACCTCTTCAGTTTCTTGGCTTTTTTTACATCAATTATCTATTGGCTTGGCAGAGAGAGCCCTCAGGCAGGGTTTTATTATTAAAAATCACTTATTTCTATGTGAATTCTTTGCATAATGAGTCCAGGGCAATTAAAGGCTCTGGCATGCACCATAGAGAGTCCTATCCCTGTCATTATCTTGGAAATAACTTTTTCATTGCTAACACAGAAGGGCTTCTCCCAAATGACCACCCTATGATGAAACTACTGTGCTTTATTGTAGCAGTGTTGAGCTTTCATCATGGAACCTGAACTCATGCAAATGTACCTAGTTTTGCATTCAACTCAGCCCAAGTTTCACTGTAGGAGAGTGACCCAAGGCTTAGTTTTCAGCAAACCTCAACCAATTTATGGATTGATACTGAAAACATCTGACACTCGGTTTTATAGGACTTCAGGTTGAAAGTATGGGGATCTGGATGGTTTTTGATTGATATTTACTTTGTGTTTTGAGTTGCTTGAACCCACAGCTCAGGAGGGGAGCTCATGCAAATCAAAACCAATAACTGCAGAGTGCATGCCTATGTCAGCGAATAGGGAATATGCAACATTCCCATTGTGTAACATGGCAGCCACCGTGTAATGTAATGTGCATGTATTTTGACTGTCATCTACAGGTAATCCTGAGTATAGTCATTATTTGTACACGAAATGACTGTTAGACTCCACTATCTAAAATCCTTAACACAAAGTTGGCTGTATTGCTGTTAATTAGTGTAATTTTCTCTACAACACCAATGTTAAGGTCTGATATCTCTTGTAAAGAAAATCATATCTGTGAATAATAAGCCAGACAGCTACTAGAGAAAATTTAAGGTGAGTGAGCAAGAGATGTCAGTATAGAAGATATAGGGTGTGTACATACATACACAGAAGACTGAAGATCAGTGGTAATCATAGAAACTTGCAACTTAACTATCACGTTACATTACGAATGTCCTACTGTAACCTGTTACAACTAATATACAGGGCAGGTATAGTCTCAATACTATTTTTTACACTGGAATGTACTATGCTATACATATCTTACATATCCTCTGAGATTGATCTTGTTCAAACAGGAAGCCTCACTTTTGTTGCCCAGACTATTAAAATTCACTAAGGTACCTTGTTTTAGGTATACCCCAAATTAAACAGTAACAGGAAAGAGGGCATAAAATTGTTTGACATCAGAAAGATTCTGATAGCACATCCAAAGCTATGCTGATGACTAATTTTTCAGAAGAAAGGATTTTAGAATGCGGAGGCAAACTTGTTCTAATTGCCAGACAACAGATATCTTCCCAATTCAGAGTTGGATCAACGTCCTCCAACACAGTAGTGGCTTGTGCAACTATTGAGCAGGAAGGGTACAGTGCCTAGGACAAGACACATCCTTCCTCAACTTGATGTACCTGAAAAATCAATATTAGCTGCCAGCAGTAGTAGGGCTTTTATCCTCTTTAGGCTGCAGCTGGCCACTAGAGGTCAAAAGTATCAATTTTTTACGTTACAGATTTACATTTCAATTGCTACACTATGTACATGTGTAATAAATTGTTGTATAGATGAGTTATGTAAGCAAGAATGTCTTAAAAATAACGTAAAAGCAGCAAAGAGTCCTGTGGCACCTTATAAACTAACAGACATATAGAAGCATGAGCTTTTGTGGGTGAATACCCACTTCGTTAGATGCATGTAGTGGAAATTTCCAGGGGCAGGTATATATATGCAAGCAAGAAGCAGGCTAGAGATAACGAGGTTAGTTCAGTCAGGGAGGATGAGGCCCTCTTCTAGCAGCTGAGGTGTGAAAACCAAGGTAGGAGAAACTACTTTTGTAGTTGGCAAGCCATTCACAGTCTTTGTTTAATCCTGAGCTGATGGTGTCAAATTTGCAGATGAACTGAAGCTCAGCAGTCTCTCTTTGGAGTCTGGCCCTGAAGTTTTTTTGCTGCAGGATGGCTACCTTTAAATCTGCTATTGTGTGTCCAGGGAGATTGAAGTGTTCACCTACAGGTTTTTGTATATTGCCATTCCTAATATCTGATTTATGTCCATTCATCCTTTTCCATACGGACTGTCCAGTTTGACCGATGTACATAGCAGAGGGACATTGCTGGCATATGATGGCGTATATTACGTTGGTGGACATGCAGGTGAATGAACCAGTGATGGTGTGGCTGATCTGGTTGAGTCCTGTGATGGTGTCGCTGGTGTAGATATGTGGGCAGAGTTGGCATCGAGGTTTGTTGCATGGATTGGTTCCTGAGTTAATTATGGTGCAGTGTGCAGTTACTAGTGAGAATATGCTTCAGGTTGGCAAGTTGGGTGGCAGGCCAGTCCTCGCCCACAGACAAGGCCTGTGAAAGTGAGGGTTCTTCTTCGAGTGATTGCTTATATCCATTCCAGGTAGGTGTGCGCGCCGCGCGTTTGCCGGAAACTTTTTTACCCTAGCAACTCCAGTGGGCTGGCAGGTCGCCCCCTAGAGTGGCACCACTATGGCACTCGATATATACCCCTGCCGGCCCACCCGCTCCTCAGTTCCTTCTTACCGCCGTGTCGGTTGCTGGAACTGTGGAGTGCGGCTTGCTGTCCTCCACGTACCTAGCTCTTTCTTGTACACTGTTCATAGTTGTAGTTGTAAATAGTTTTAAAGACAGTTTAAAGTAGTATATTAGTTAGTTGTTTATTGTATATAGTTGTATAACTTGTTCGCGGGTGGGCCGCTGCCCTTCCCGGTGCCCGGCACTGGGCTCATGCCTGGTTCACCGGGCTTCAAGCAGTGCTCAGCATGCAAGAGGCCGATGCCGACTAGCGATCCCCACGACGCGTGCCTCAAGTGCCTGGGGGAATCGCACATCGAGAAGTGTCGTATATGCAAGGCCTTTAAGCCTCGCACAAAGAAGGAGAGGGATCAAAGACTCCGCGCTCTCCTAATGGAAGCGGTACTGACTCCGGTACCGGCAGCGCAACCGGCCACTTCTACTCCGGCAGCTGACTGCGCCGGCACCGGCAAGACTCCCTGGCACCGTCCATCCCCGGCACCGGGAGCAGATCCAAGACCCTCGACGTCTGCAACACCATCTAGGCAGGCTCGAGTGGAACGCCCAGCACCTACCTTGACCGCGGCACCGCCTGCAGGGCTGCTGTCGACTCCGGGTCCGGAAGGTCCATCGAGTCTGGCCCCTCCTAGCTCCCCCTTGAGATCAGGGGTCGAGCTGTTAGTCCCATCTACACCGGAGACCTTTGCCTCGGCACGGGACCTGATAGCGCTCACGGAGCCATCGCAGCCTCAAACCACGGCACCCCCGGGACGGGTAACCTCCAGAGGCAAACCAATGCTGAGAGCGCCGTCTCCGGAGTCCAGGCACCGATCGCCCCGGAGACGTGAACGCTCGCGCTCTGGGCGCCGCTCGCAGTCCCGGCACCGTTCTCCTCGGCGGTACCAGTCACACTCGTGGCGCCGATCGGCATCTGCACGGTCCCGGTCTGGCTCCTCTTACCACCGGCACCAAGACTCTAGGAGCCATTCACCTCGGCATTCAGCTCCTCGGTCGACCTCCCGGCACCGCGTCGGTGGCAGGTCCCGGTCCCCACTGCTATCCCGGCACCACGATGAACGCAGATCGTGGTCCCGCTCTCGGCACCGACCTCGAGGCAGATCCCGATCCGGATCCCGGCACCGACTACCACGCTGTTCCCGGTCCCGATCCCGGCACCGGTACGACTCGCGGTACCGATCCTCGGCACCGAGGAGATCGTCGGCGTCGGCATATAGAGAGGTCTATCAAACTGGCTCGGCGCCTCCGTGGCCTTCAAGGGAACCATCTGTGTCCTCTCAGGCGGAGAGCACCTATACGCTGGGCCAGGACAGACACTCGGCCCTGTTTCAGGACCCTCCACCTCAGGAACGAGGGCCTCAACAGTGGGGGTTTTGGACCCCCTGGGCGTACCGCCAAGCCCAGGGTCCGCAACATATCACTCCCCGCCCTGCGGCGGAACGCAGGCCACTGGAGGCAACAGTGTCTAGACCCCCTCCCTCCCCGGAAGCAGAAGACAGGTCCAGCCACCAGGACCCAGAGCTCCCTCCAGAGACGGAGGTGCAGCCCCAGACAGAACCCCCCGTGGACGCTCTGTTGCCAGGGGTTTCCTCGTCATCTTCCCCTGATGAGGCAGTGGCGGGTACCTCGTCCTCCAGCCCTCCTCCCCTAGATCTTAGGGCACACCAGGACCTCCTCCGACGCGTGGCACAGAACCTGGACATTCAAGCAGAGGAGGTCTCTGAAATCAAGGACCCTATGGTGAGCATCCTCTCCGCCGATGCGCCCACCAGAGTGGCCCTGCCTTTCATCAAGACTATTCAGGCCAGCGCCGCTACTATCTGGCAGTCACCGTCCTCCATCCCTCCGACCACTCGAGGAGTGGAAAGGAAGTACATGGCCCCCTCGAAAGGCTATGAATACTTGCACGTTCACCCGACACCCTGCTCCCTTGTGGTCCAGTCGGTGAACGACAGGGAGCGCCATGGTCAAGAGGCCCCGGCGCCCAAGTCTAAGGAGGCGAGGCGGATGGACCACCTGGGCTGCAAGGTCTATTCAGCAGGGGCACTACAGCTCAGGGTCTCGAACCAGCAGGCCCTCCTTAGCCGCTACTCCTTTAACTCTTGGGTGGCGGCGGGCAAATTTGCAGAGCTGTTACCGCAGGACGCCCGTCAGGAATTTACCATCATTCTTGACGAGGGCAAAAAGGTAGTGAGGACCTCACTACAAGCCTCCTTAGATGCTGCGGACTCAGCCACTCGGACCCTTGCCTCGGGGCTTACGATGTGCCGCATTTCCTGGCTTCAGGTCTCTGGCCTTCCACCAGAGCTCCAGCATACTATCCAGGACCTCCCCTTCGAAGGCCAGGGCCTGCTTTCGGCTAAGACAGACCCCAAACTAAAGGACCTTAAAGACAATAGGGTCATAATACGGTCTTTGGGGATGCATACGCCTGCGACACAGCGCAGGCCATTCCGGCAGCAGAACCAACAACAGCAGCATCAGCCATATCCTCAGTTCTGTCCGCGGCAGGACCTTAATAGGCGCCGCGGCAGGAACAACCAACGCAGACAGTCGGGTGGCCAAACGGGGCAAAACCAAGGCTCCGCCAAGGCCCCACCTGGACCCAAGCCTTCATTTTGAAGGTGCGCCCGAGGGCGCAGTACCAGTTTCCCCTCCGGATCCTTGCCCGCAGTTTTCCAACCGTCTTTCATTTTTCCTCCCGGCGTGGACCCAAATAACATTGGACCGTTGGGTCTTGCGCACTGTGCAGGCCGGTTATCGCCTGCAGTTTTCATCGCCCCCCACCCCAACCCACCACCCTCGTCCCTCTTCAGGGACCCCTCTCACGAGCAATTCCTCCGTCAGGAGGTGCAGACGCTCCTCGTCAAGGAAGCCATAGACGAGGTTCCAGAGAGCGAGAAGGGCAAGGGGTTTTATTCCCACTACTTTCTAATCCCCAAGTCCAAGGGGGGCCTCAGGCCTATCCTCGACCTGCGGGAACTCAACAAGTATATGGTGAAGTTGAAGTTCCATATGGTATCCCTTGGAAGCATCATCCCATCCCTGGATCCCGGAGACTGGTACACCGCCCTCGACATGCAGGACGCTTACTTCCATATCGCCATATCCCCCCAGCACAGGCGTTTCCTTCGCTTTGTGGTCGACCACCAACATTATCAATTTGCGGTCCTCCCGTTTGGCCTCTCTACGGCCCCGAGGGTATTCAAGAAATGCATGGCAGTCGTCGTCACATACCTTCGGCGCGGCCGCATTCACGTGTTCCCCTACCTTGACGACTGGCTGATCCGGGGCACATCGGAGCTGCAGGTCCGCGACCACGTCCGCAGGATCAGCAGCCTCTTTGCTGCCCTAGGCCTCGTGATCAACGTGGACAAGTCTACTCTGCTCCCCACGCAGAGGATAGAGTTCATCGGGGCCATTCTGGACTCTACCCTGGCCAGGGCCTTGCTACCCTTGCCCAGGTTCCAGTCGCTGTCGGCCATCATTCTGCGCTTGCAGGCGGCCCCGCTGACCTCTCTAAGAACATGTCTGGCCCTCCTGGGACATATGGCGGCCTGTACGTTCGTGACAGTGTATGCCTGACTCCGCATGAGGCCTCTTCAATCTTGGCTCATCGCGCAGTACCGGCCTGCCAGACATTCGTTGGACACAGTGGTCACCGTTCCCCAAAGGGTACTGGACTCCCTTCGATGGTGGCTGGACCAGTCCGTAGTCTGTGCGGGGCTCCCATTCCATCCGACCCAGCCCTCGGCATCCCTGAAGACGGACGCCTCAGATCTGGGCTGGGGGGCGCACTGCGGCGCTCGGAGAACTCAGGGCCTGTGGACCCCTCAGGAGCTGGACCTCCACATCAACATACTGGAGTTGAGAGCGGTCTGTCTTGCTTGTCAAGCATTCGTCCATCACCTTCAAGGTCGTTGTGTCGCGGTGTTCACCGACAACACGACGACCATGTTCTACATCAACAAGCAGGGCGGCACCAGGTCCTCTCCCCTATGTCTCGAGGCGATGCGTCTCTGGGAGTTTTGTATAGCCCATGCCGTTCACCTTTCCGCCTCCTATCTCCCGGGAGTACAAAACACTCTAGCGGATCGACTGAGCAGGTCCTTCCGCTCGCACGAGTGGTCCCTCTGCCCAGACGTCGCCCTCTCACTCTTCCAGAGGTGGGGTCGTCCCTGGATGGACCTCTTTCCGTCCAGGGAGAACAGGAAATGTCAAACATTCTGCTCCTTTCAGGGTCGGGAGCCCGGGTCTATAGCGGATGCCTTCCTGATCCCATGGGTGACCCATCTGTTTTACGCGTTCCCTCCCTTTCCGCTGATACACAGGGTCCTCCTCAAGGTGCGCAGAGACAGAGCTCGTGTGATTCTGATAGCTCCAGCGTGGGCCAGACAACATTGGTACCCCATGTTGCTGGACCTCTCAGTAGCCAACCCAGTTGCCTTGCCCCCTCATCTGGACCTGATCACCCAGGACCACGGCAGGCTCTGTCACCCGGACCTTCGGTCTCTGCACCTTACGGCATGGCTCCTGCATGGTTGACCGGCTCCGAGTTACGCTGCTCTACCCCGGTTTGGGAGGTTCTCCTGGGCAGTAGAAAGCCTTCCACCAGGGCTACTTACTCAGCTAAGTGGAAGCGTTTCTCCTGTTGGCGTTCGGAGAAAGGTCTTCTCCCTGTGGAGGTTCCCATCACCACTATTCTGGACTACATCTGGTCCCTCAAGGCCCAGGGTCTGGCGTTATCGTCCCTTCGGGTTCACCTAGCAGCTATCTCCACGTTTCATCCTGGAGGGGACGGATGTTCCGTCTTCTCCCACCCTATGGTGGCGAGATTCCTGAAGGGACTGGAATGTCTCTATCCACAGATCCGCCCTCCTGCCCCTTCATGGGATCTCAACCAGGTCCTAACTCGGCTCATGGGTCCTCCATTTGAGCCGTTAGCTATTTGCTCCCTGCTCTACCTCTCATGGAAGACTGCCTTCCTAGTGGCCATCACCTCAGCTAGACGGGTGTCGGAACTATGGGCCCTCACAGTAGATCCCCCGTATACGGTCTTCCATAAAGACAAGGTGCAGCTGAGACCACACACCGCCTTTCTACCCAAGGTGGTCTCAGCTTTCCACATTAACCAGGAGAACTTCCTCCCCGTCTTTTTCCCAAAGCCCCATTCGTCCTGCAGGGAGCAACAGCTTCACTCGCTAGATGTCCGTCAGGCGCTAGCGTTTTATGTGGACAGGACCAAACCGTTCCACAAGTCCCCCCAGTTATTCATGGCGGTAGCGGACCGGGTCAAGGGACTACCGATTTCCTCGCAGAGGATATCTTCATGGGTTACCTCCTGTATCAGGACCTTTTATGACCTGGCCCACGTTCCGGCGGGCCATGTGACTGCTCACTCCACCAGAGCGCAGGCGTCATCGCTGGCTTTCCTTGCCCGCGTGCCGATCCAAGACATTTGTAGGGCGGCGACCTGGTCATCGGTCCACACATTCGCTTCCCATTACGCCCTGGTTCAGCAGTCCAGAGATGATGCGGCCTTTGGCTCTGCAGTGCTCCAGGCCGCGACTTCTCACTCCGACCCCACCGCCTAGGTAAGGCTTGGGATTCACCTACCTGGAATGGATATGAGCAATCACTCGAAGAAGAAAAGACGGTTACTCACCTTGTAACTGGTGTTCTTTGAGATGTGTTGCTCATATCCATTCCACACCCGCCCTCCTTCCCCACTGTCGGAGTAGCCGGCAAGAAGGAACTGAGGAGCGGGCGGGCCGGTAGGGGTATATATCGAGTGCCATAGTGGTGCCACTCTAGGGGGCGACCTGCCGGCCCACTGGAGTTGCTAGTGTAAAAAAGTTTCCGGCAAACGTGCACGCGTGGCGCGCACACCTACCTGGAATGGATATGAGCAACACATCTCGAAGAACACCAGTTACAAGGTGAGTAACCGTCTTATCATTGTCCAGGATGGGTTGTAGATCTCTGATGATGCATTGGAGGGGTTTTAGCTGGGGATTGTATGTGATGGCCAGTGGAGTTCTGTTGGTTTCTTTTTTGGGGTTTGTCTTGCAGTAGGAGGCTTCTGAGTACACGTTTGGCTCTGTTGATCTGTTTCCTTATTTTCTCGTGCGGGTATTTTAAAGTATCTTTTACAACAGATTCTGAAATACTTACGTACAAACATTTATTTACAGAAATACATGGTAAACCTGTCCTTTAACCACTCTAATGATCCCTTTTCCTTCTGTCCATTAAGTGTTTTTTATGTTCCTGCCCTTGTCACCTTTTGTATATACTAGAGGTAAAATACTTGACTTATTCCCAACTGACAGTATACCTTGTCCTCGATCTCCCAAGATTTTACCTACTTCCTGAATCAAATTTTGCAAGTGAATTTACCCAATTTGCAAACAGATGTGCTGTTGCTGTGTGCAACTCTTGAATTTCTGGTTGTGCAAAAGGGAGTCCTTGAAAGCATAGGGTGTGCCATTCTGGATGGGCATACTGAGAGACTGCTTTGGAAAATTTGGCCTGTAATGTTTTAGAAAACAAATCTATTTTGAGGAGCAGTCTCCTTGTAGAGTGCATGTGCATTCTTAAAAATTGGTGCTGCTAGTTTTGCTTTAATATGCCTGCTTCTTGGGATCTGGACCATCTTTTCACTATGTGTGTGTTTGATACCCAGCACGGTAGTACCCTGATCCCTGACTGGGGCCTCTTTGTTCCTACAAACCAACAATGAATGATACCCTTGTATGAGTGTGAATGTGTGGGCCAAAATTTACAGGCAACTTCTTGTTGGATGGGAGCAGGGTTGACTTGCCATTCGAGGGGAGGAAGGAGGAGCCACCAGATCAGGGAATGGGGCTCTGAGCAGCCTGCACTCCCCCTCTCAATGGTAAAGCGAGGTCTGTGGTCCTAAGGTAGTGTCTGATCTAAAGCCCCCTGTAATTAGTGGGTTGACTTCATTGAGCTTTGCATCTGACCTGTAAAGAGGTGCCCACCCTAAGGGGCAAATCCTGTCCCATCCTCTGTGGGCTTGAGAAGGACCTGCCTGCCCCAGAACTGCTGTGGTCCCACTGCCTGGAGGACGCTCAGGATCTACGCATTTAGTTTCGCCAGGATTTCCTGGATACTGCCACAGAACGAGGAGATGGGGATCGGCCGGTGAAACTGCTGCTGCACAAACCTGCCTGCTCTTCTCCCAGTGAGTTGCAGAAAGGGCAGGTAGAAGGGAAGTTACCCCAGCCCTGAAACTGGAGTAATGGCTGTGGGCTGGGGAAAAATTCCTCTTAACCTCTGAGGAGATTCCCCACTGCACACCTCATCTGTCCTGGGGAGGGTTGACCAGGGCCACCCTTAGGGGTCAGCAAGTGGGGCGGTTGCCCTGGTTGGCTTTCCCTAGGGAGTGCTGGACTGCTGTTGTGCTGCTTGGCAGGCTGCTGGGTTTTTTCTTCATTCTGATTGGCGGGCCATTTTTTGCTTCATTGATTGGCTGGCTCCTTTTTTGCTTGACCAAAAGGGGCACCAAAAGTTTTCTGTCTTGGCCAGCAAAATGGCTCAGCTGGGGCCACTCATGGGGCTGAATACAGATGTTACAGGCTCTGCATGTGTAGATCACATAAGATCTGCCAGGGCAAGCTTTGAAAGCATTCCCTAAGAAGACCTGTTCGGTACATTAAAGCTATAGGTGCTGTGATGGTTCTTATCTTCTCACTGTCTTTTTGGGACTGAGACAGCTCACAGTACCTCCCATGGGGACTGTAGTCCTGTATAAATGTTCAGATAGGCAGGTCTATTCACTTGAAGGAGTTTTCACATGTAAATTGAGAGTGCAGTGGGTTATGATGTGGCTTGTACACAAATATATATTATGTGGGTCAGATCCTACAAACCCTTACTCAGAGTATTCCAGTAATCCCATGGAAGGCACCTCTTTTGTGAGTAAGGTTTACTCCTATGAGTAAGGGTTCACATGATCTGACCTCTTATTTTCAAACTTGTTTCTGTTCCCAACAGAGTGGAGCTCTTTCCCTGGCATCTTCTGCCTGTCTTTTATTTATGTCTATATAAAAGTACATATAAAGTATGTCAAGTACATGCAATATTTGTAATACATATATATAATGTGTGTGTCTTACAAATATTGCATGTACTTGGCAGAGGAAGGCCTTTCTCTGCCAGCCATTGTCTCCCTGTCAAGGTGCTGTACTCCCCTAAGGAGGTAAATGGGAGCTGAAAGTGCTCAGCACCTCTTGAGAGGTACTCAGGATCTGGCCCACAAGAAGCATTTTTTCACTTCTCCTTGCTTCATCCTCAGTATGTGTTACACTTTCCCCTGCTTTGCAGAGATCATTTGTACTCTCCTGGTTCATTAGCTGCTACCCCCTCCTGTCATTGGACAAAAAAAAGGGCCTTACTGTTCAAAAGAACACATGCAGCAATCATTAATGCTGACCCTAATTGTGCCAATTCAAACCACTCAATAGCTCTAATTAAAACCTCTCTTGTGCAGGGCATTGAACAGTAACAAAACTGTCACCCTGAACAATCAAATTGGAATTAAGAATTTTTTTAGTGGGCTGTGCAAATTTCATTGCTGCTGTCAAAAGGGTCATCAGAAGAGGATTAAGTGGGGGGCTATTGTGGGCTGCAAAGGAGGCTATCTAAAAACAACCCATATCTTTTGGTCACAGTTTGAAACCAGAAGACCCTTAACTCCCTTTTCTACTCCCACCATCCACTCTCGTACCCACCCCCATGCAGCAAATAACACCTGCAAGCAGAGTAGACAAGCTCTTGGTTACCAGACACATGGATACCACAAGTCAATTTAAACATCCACAAATGGGGATGGGGGGAAGGGAGGGGGGACCCTTTCCTATCCCTACAGCTTTGTTTCTCAAGGTCTCTGACTACACTTTCCTGTGCACCATAAATAACTCTGCAATTGCATTAATTGGTTGCATATTTGTTGACACTGGGGTGGATGGGGAGGTGAGTTGGTTGGGAGGATTTTTGCTTTTAGTGCTATTTAATACTGCTTTCCTCTGATCTCCCTTAATCTCCAAACTCTCTCCCCCCTCCCCCATCATTTTGGATTCACATGTCTTTTAGAATAGCTTTATAAGTGTGTGTGGGGGGGGGGGAACAGCATTAAAATTCCTTTGATGGCACCCATGCACACACATCTGTTCTGTTTAAGTTTCCCCAGCAATGTCTATCAATCAAAAGAAAAAGGGTTATATGTACCTCAGTGGGATATTCCAAAAAGATGGTTGCAGGCAATTATGTACTGAATGGCTTTTCTCTGTATGAAGTTTCTGGCAGGAGTCAGAGGGAGAGGATAATTTATATGTATAAAAATATAAACACATTAAAAAAGGTGTAGAAGCAGCAAAATTAAGGGAATGATTGGATTGGCTAGCACAGATTCCTGTATGTGTCTGTTTTATTTAAGAGATGAGCTTGTTCTCTGAACTCCAGGTCTTGATCCAGATGCAAAAGTCCCCAAACACTTTGAGTGTTCAGATTTATGGCTTTGGTTCAATCCATTATTGAGAGAGGTGCCAGGCACAACATTTAGCTCTGGGTCCAAACTACCCCAATGTTTAGCTCTGGGGTTTTAATTTAGGGTACTTTGAGCTAGCATTTGCTTCCAGCATATTCTTAGTTTGATTACAGTTGCTAGCTGGGACTTGCTGGTGGAGCAGGAAGGTTCATGATCTAGTATATGGAGCATCTCCCTTCTAATCTATTCTGAACCAATCCCCAACATGGTGTTATGGGGAGCTATTGTTAGAACTGACCTCTTCCAGGTGAGGCCACAACTGCCTATGCTGACTGAAGATTCTGTGGCAGTTCTCATAGGAGTGAGGTGGTAGCTTTGGTGTCTGGGCCAAATTCAAACTCTAGAAACTGCATTTGGCCTCCCTGAATTCCCTCTGCAACCTCATTTGGAAATTGACTCATCACGTCTTGTTCTAAAGTGTTGGGTAGTGTTGTTGCATGCTGTTAGAGAGCTGCAGCATTCTGCTCTAAAGGCAACATCATTTCAGTGATGGGTAAAATAATCCACATTTACCGTAACATTCAACTCAGCCATGACTAGCAGCTCCATACAATATACACGCTTCCATTCTGTATCACACAGCAATGGATTGTGGCATGTTTTTAAAGCATTTTGAGATCCTGTAGATAAACTGTATTGGATTAGTGCAGAATATTAACACGGTGGCCACCTGAACTGAAATCCACAGGATAGTTCTGATTTTCGGTGGTCTGTCCAAGGCCCTGCAAATCTGGCTCATAAAACAGTGGAAAGGATCCCTATTTTTTTTCCCCAGAAAGAGAGTTGTTGTGTTGTGACATGATACATCTGGGTCAGTAAGTGATTTGACACAACCTCATGCTATTTATGTCTTGATATCATGAAGCAGTGTCACAATGCAATTATTTGGTCTTGCTGCAAGATTAACAGGAATAGGTGGTAGTAATCCTGCCTAGCAGCCCAGTTACCTTTCCTCAGATCAATATGCCCAGTGGGGATGGTGAATAGAAAGGGGAAAGAAATAAGTCTTTCATTGTAACTGGTTTTGTAAATTGGAGAATCATGTTGAATGTCTTTGATAACACATTGCATTGACATAGGGGAGCATTTCATGAGAGGATCTCAAAGCACTTCACAAATCTTATCAACTGAGTCTTAGACCATATGGGGAAATGAGGCACAGAGAGGTTATATGACGTTGCTCAAGGTCACCCAGCAAGTCAGTGGTTGAGTTGGGAACAAATCCCAGGAGTCCTGACAAGCTGTCACCTGTTCTAACCACTGGATAACACTACCTCCTTCTCTGAGCTCCACCTTCTGTCCATCTAGCCCAGGGGTCAGCAACCTTTCAGAAGTGATGTGTCAAGTCTTCATTTATTCACTCTGATTTAAGGTGTCATGTGCCAATAATACATTTTAACATTTTTAGAAGGTCTCTTTCCATAAGTCTATAATAGACTTATAGAAACTAAACTATTGTTGTATGTGAAGTAAATAATTGTTTTTAAAATGTTTAAGAAGCTTCATTTAAAATTAAATTAAAATGCAGAGCTCCCTGGACCAGTGGCCAGGACCTGGGCAGCGGAGTGTCACTGAAAATCACCTCGCGTGCTGCCTTTGGCATGTGTGCCATAGGTTGCCTATCCCTGAACTAGCCTATGAAGCCTCATATTGCTGCCACTTTCTGGGTATGGGAAGGAAATTTCCGTAAAACCTGCTCCAACCTAGATTCCCATGTGCTGTTTGGAAGATGAGGAGATCCAGGCTGAAAGCAATCAGCTCTCTGTCCTCATCTCCCGCTCCCATTTCCTTTGTGGCAACGTTGGAACCTAGTCCCTTCACTTTAACCTTCAACAGGCCTCTTCTGCTATTGCACCTTGTGTGTGGTCTTTGAACATGTGGCTCAGCAGCTGGAATGCCGAATGGGTGGGAAATTATATATATATATATATATATATATGTTCTAAAAAACTCTGTATCAGTTTACAGAAGTTTGAGCTTTGCGCAACTTTAGATACATGGAGCTGGTTCTCAGGGCTGCAATTTAAATGCAGGATTGGATGTTGTAACGGTAAAGAATAACAGTCTTAAGACACTGGTGTCTTTCCCCTCATTCAAGAAGGAAAAGACAAGTCCCTATCACGTTAGCCGCTGTAGAAAAGGTGCCACTTTTTAGACTCTGATACAAAACTGTTGGACTAGGGCATCTTAAATTTGTATCTTGCTGTTGTGTCACCTTTCTCTCCAGCAGCCCTGAAGATAAGAGAAGCCTAAGCCAAAACCAAGGGTCCTCTGTATGGAAGATATTTCTGAGTGTTTTAATGTCTCAAAACATGGGACAATCCAGAATCAGAACTGTTTCTGAAAGGCCAATGTGTGACATTAAATCTTTCAATGCATTTATTTATCTATGTCTATATTTAGGCTTGTTAAACAGATTCAAGTGAAGAAAATAATCCAAACGCAGACATTTAAATAAAAGAGAGTCCATGTGCTCCCTGTGCCCAATTCTCCACAGCCTTGGTCCTTCCTTTGTTTTCAGTTACACCTTTGTAAAGAAGGTGGGGTAATGTACCTAATTGAGCACTCCAATTTGGTAATGTGCCAGGCAGTGGAGAATTAGGACCATTGACTCGTGCAGTTCATATCATTGTAGTCTGAGGGGGAAATTTCCCAAGGGCTGGTAGTTGCATTTTATCTTTAAAAGGCAGGTATGGTGAGAAAATTGACTCGAGGGGAGAAGGGAGAATCAGACATTCTTACTCCACAGATCTGCTCGCTGTGTGTATTTAGAGTCACATCTGCTTAGCGTAGTGACAAAAAATGACTTTAAAACTTTGTTCTGGTTAGCCTTTCAGCTCTTATTATGCCTGTGGAAAACCAGACACAGTGGAGGTCTGCTCATCACACCTCGATGCAACCCCTCCCTTCCCTTGCCCAGGAGGTGTCAGAGCGGCTTTCTGCTAGCAGGGAGGTCCCCTACGCAGGGGAGATTCTCCACCTGCTCTTTCTGGCCTTGGCAGCCCAGAGAATCTGACTCTCAACACTTGTCTCTATTCATTCTCTTCCCAGGTGGGTAGGATAGGCAGAAGGAAGCCCTGCATTAACAAGCCAGATAAAATCAATTAGAACCAAGATTCTCTCTTCTGGGATTCGTTTGGAGTCCAACCCAACTTAAACTGTGTAGCTCATTCAAAAAACTGAGAAATTCCCAAACTACTTCTTGGTAAAGGTTTGTAAGGTTGAAAATGTTTGCACCTTGATCACTGTAGTTAGGTTGACCTAATCCCTGTGTAGATGTAGCTAGGTTGACAGAAGAATTCTTCTGTCAACCTAGTTACCACCTCTCGGAGAGGTGGATTAACTATATTGATGAGAGAACCCTTCTATTGATGTAGGAAGCATCTCCACTACAACAGCACAACTGCAACACCGTAGCTGGCTGCTGTAGTGTAGACATACCCTGAGTTAACATTTTGTACACTATCTTAAAGATGAAAATCCCTGTGAAGGTGCTGAGTACAATTATTATTAAGGTTGGATAGATGTATACGAGGCTTGATGTTTACAAGTGTCTTGCTTTACTCAGGCATATAATGTTTTTCCTAAAAAGTAATCTACACCCCTTCTGTACTGATATAAACAGTAATAGAAACACGGTGACTGTTCTAGCAATAACATGTCTATAGGGATTCCAACAATCATTACCATTCTCCCAGTGCAAATTCCCCTAGTACCCCACACAGCAGCAGCCATGCCTGCAGAGACATAGCAATGTTATGTTGTCATACACGATGATTTCAGTCCTTTCAGATACTAGTGATTTTTATGCTTTAGGCTTAATAAGGGTAAAATTCACTTTACCCCCATAAAGCCCAAGTATTTAGGCTCTGTACATGGAAGCTGAGAAGGTGAAATTCATCCCCATCTTAAGATGGCTGCATAACCTCCTCCATTCCACAGCTGCCACTTCAGCCTGTGAGGGGGCTACTCAGGCCAGTGGACCTGTGAAAAAGTGGATCTGCAGCCTTTCCCTGGCCCACCCTCAAATTGCTCTCTTGTATCACTCCTGCATATTCTGGCATGGATTGCTGTGTGACTGCTGAGCTGGCAAGCCTCTCGTCCCCTCCTGCAGCCCCTAGACAGTGGAGGGCTTTGTGCTCGTTCTCCTCACCAGAGACAGGTTTCCCTCTAAACCCAGACTTCCACTACTCGGACAATCTGCTATGAGAGTGGAAAGGCTTGACCATCTTTCTATAAGATGAGGCCAGATAACTTTCTTTTCCCAATACTACTTGTTTGGGGTAGTTGGATGTGCTACTGAAGAGATGATTATCCAGAGCATTCAAGAATCTCAGACTTCAAAAAATTTCCCCAAATTTGCATCTCTTCTTTCTATTATATTTCCTGCTTCCTTCTTGTAACCAAAATCTTCTCTTTTCTTATGCAAAGTGGGTGAAATTTAGCTGTGCTGGGAATGGTTGCAACACCCACTGACTTCAAAGGCAGCTGTACACATTAATCCAGGACTTAATTTTCCCTTTTATTAAAGTAATACTTCCTAGAAGTCAGCAAATTACTGTTGATCGTAAGTCAGAACAATCACTTCCATTAAACACAAGCAAATGTGGCTTTGGCTTTTACTAGACATAGGTCAATAGACAAGTCCTGTGAAGGTTCTGCAGTCTATACCAATGAAATTCAAATCACAATAGTAATTTTTGTGGCATGTAACACCGACGTATGTCTAGTTTAACATTTTCCCCAAACAACTGTCATCAAAACAACTAATAACTATCTTGTACTGTACAAGAATTTTAAAACCCTGTACACATTGTATGCAGACTGTTACCATAATAATCCTCAACGCAAATGTGCACACTTTGAGATTATTTAATAATGTAGAGTGCATATTGGGTGCAATGTGCCAAATAGCCCAAACTGTACTGATTTAGAATCCCACCTCCAACAACACTCTGTAGTTGGGATGGGGTTTATGAATTCCTTGTGAAGCGTCAAGATACTGGGCTTGCCAGAACTTGTTATAGAGGATCCAACCATTCATCTATCTTCCTTTATTATTTCAGACCTCTCTTTCTTAGAAGTTTTCAGTTAACTACCTGGGCTAAGCTCTGTGCTGGTGTAACACCATTGACTGAAGTGAAGCTGTGTTAGCAGAGAATTTGGCCCCACATCCTTAAAAGTGATGGCTGGGATTTTCAAAAGAGCCTGTGGGAAGGAGGTAGGCACTCAACTCCCCTAGGCTCATTAGTGCATATGGAACTCCCTGATGTCCCAACTCCTCTTCCCATTTGCCAGGCATCCTTGGACAATTAAATGGCAAGAATCATTCCATTAGTCTAACTTGTTTCCTTGGGGATTTTTTTCAGCTGACACGGCAGTATAATATATGCACATCAAATTCTGTTACACAAATTCAAATTAGAGACAAATGTTTAAGAGTGAGAGCGATTAACCACTTGAACAAACCACTAAGGAAAGTGATAGATTCTCTCTTGATGTCTTCAAATCAAGACTGGGTGCCTTTCTGGAAGACATGCTTTAGACAAGTAAGTCATTGGGCTCAGTACAGGGGTAAGTGTGTGAAATTTAATGGCCTGTGATAGACAAGAGTTCAGACTAGATGATTTAGTGGTCCCTTCTAGCCTTAAACTCTATGAATATATTAAAACCTGCTGTACACAGCCTTCTCCAATACCTGCAAAGAAGGTGTACATCATCAGGGAGAAATAGCAGATGATCATCCGTGATAGGGAATATTGACTTTGGAAGAAGTTGTACATAACATGCCAATATGATCAGAAAAAATTTTAAACACGAAAGAATTTGATCCTTTTGAGATTATGGTGGAGAGATTTTGACCCTCTAAGGAGTTTTTCCAGGGTATCACCACCCTCAGAGCCACCAGGGTTGTTATGATTCTTTATGGCGGATTAACAAAGTTACCATCTCTCCACAGTGATGTTATTCAATATAATATAAATAATTATATTTATCTAGCAGGAGAATCCCATCATGCTTTGCCAATGGGATATATAGGAAGCACTGTACCCCCTAGTGAGATGCAGCCATTTCTAAGGTGGAACAAAACAAGTGTTTAAGAGTATCCAAGAAACTACATAACAGTTTAGCCCAGAAGCAGAGAATACCACCCCATATGCAACTGAAATTGCAGGAGTAATGTCAGGCAGGCAGAATGTAGCTACCCACACTGGAATTTAGCAATGATTTTTAATGCTACTTCTCTAGTATCATGCGATCTAAATGGATACCAGTATAGAGAAGGAATACATTATTGGTCCCCCTTCCCCTGCTCAATGAAACAATAATAGGTCCTGTCTCCCTTTGCTTATACCATATTTCCACTGGTGTAACTTCACTGGCTTCAATGGAATCACACTTGATTTACACAAGTGTAAAGTGAGAGGAGTGTTAAACTCAAACCTTGCTCCTGTTAGGTCTTTGTTCACAGCACACAACTACTGCATGGTATGGCATAAATTGCGCTCTACACAGGAAAGGCTCTGGACTGGAATAGCAGGGGATGTTGTAGGTCAGGATTAACCAAAACTGGCAGAGCTGTACCAAAGCCTAGTAATGGAGTAGGAGAGAGTGGTGCAGGTTAGGATAACGGTATATTGGCAGAGCTGGGTGGGGTCGCTGGGCTGGAATAAAAATGAGTATGGGTAAAGTTCTGTGTGAATGCCATACTGCTTACCCAGTCTAGGCTAAAGTAATATTTCTCTGTATTAGGGTTTTTTAAAATAATGCTTATTTAAAAAAAATTGAAGTAACCACTCAGCTAACCACCCTAGTCTGCATAGCTTCCAGTAAGATGCCACACTTACAGGATCTCAACCAGATAGCAGTGTTTTCTCATGCGGGTGGTACCTGCATCTCTCCATGTCAAACTAGTGAACCTTTTGGGTGGTTCTTAAAAGATCACTGAATAAGCCAAAGCTAAAACAGCCTACTGAAATGTTCATACATGTCTTGTGCATTTCCATCCAATCCCAAAAACCTGCTTGGTGCAAAAGGCTTTCTGATTATAATTTCAAGAACAGTGGTTATTATATATTGGTATAGCACCAGCAGTGTGTGGGGCATCATGAATGTACATCAAACTTGGGCAGACAATTTAAAACTGAGTTTTAAAACTCACAAAGATTAGAGGAAGAAACCAACACAAAAAAGCCTAATTCATGGGATGTCCCAAGCAAGCTCTTATCAAGAGGGCAGATATTGCCATAACCAATGGAAGTGTGATCTTTTCTGACTGCAGCTCCCCTGTACTGACTGACACCCTTGGCCCCTTACAATCACCTCTCCCTTTGGCTAGCTGGTGAAGTGCACAGAATCTGTCATTCATGCTGTGCAGTTAATAGGCCTGTAGGGAGTAGTGGAAAGTGATGCAGTTGGTACACTACCCCCCTCAGAGTCACCATGCACATCACTTATTTGATGTCCCTGAGTGCTACCAGTCCCTGCAGAGCTGGAGGCTCCTACTCTTTCCCTGATACTGCACTGGGATGAATGGCTGCCTTTGCAGGTCCTCAGAAGTACTTTGACGTTTACTTGTTCCTGTAATTAGATTTAGATTGTGAGCTCCTTGGGAGCAGGGACCCTGTCTTATGTTTATACAGCACTCAGTGCACCACTAATACTTGACAATTGAAATGATATGCTGGCTTTGAGCATAACTTTGTAAACCAGATTTGCCTATCTGCTTACAGGTATATTCAACCTCTACTGAACAGAATAAGTTGGTGATGAGAGACTGTCCATTCTGAAACTGCTAGAGTGGATTCTGCTTTCTGTTCCCCCAGAAAGAGGACCCACGAGTGACCTTGACTAGCACTGAGAGTAAGAGAAGATGTTAGGTCTAATATGACACAAAATACAAAGCTCAACTTTTATGGTGCCCAGGGAGATGTCTCATGGTTTCCAGCAGTAGGGGTTTAACTCCCAGCTCAGACCTCCCCTAGGTGTAAGGGGGAAGAAGCAGGGCTGAGGACTGAAGGTGGAATCCGATTTTCAGATAGAAGAAAGAACACATTATAAGACCAGGCAGATGGAGAAACTGCTTTGCGGAAGGCATGGCTGGTTTCCCCTTGGTTGTTAGCTCCTGTAAGAATTTATTGTTTTACGTTTTTTTTCCTGCAAAGACTGGACTTCATAAAGATTTAGGATTTGAGGAAGATATGGGGGAGGAGGGAAATATATCTGTGTGGTGGGTGTTGGGCAGGGGCAGGGATCAATTGCACTTTTGATTGCTACAGTCCTTGACACTCCCACCAGCTCCTAAACCCCATGTGGAGGTTTCTAGGCCATCACAAGTAAGTGAAATGGAAATGTAAGCTCCTCACTGCTTCATCACCTTCATAGACTATCAGCCTGGGAAGAGACCTCAGGAGGTCCTCTAGTCCAATCCCCTGCTCAAAGCAAAAGCAAGACCAACACCAGTTAAATCATCCCAGAAAGGCTTTGTCAAGCCCACTCTTAAAAACCTCTAAAGATGGAGATTCTACCACCTCCCTAGGTAACCCATTCCAGTGCTTCACCAGACTCCTGTAAGTCTTGAAGCATTGTGTCTTGAAGCATTCCAGGACAGCTGGAAAATGAAACTGATTGTAAACCAAAGAAACGGTCTGGCCTCTCTCTTTTTCTTGCTGGAGCTGGGAGAGGGGTGAACAAACAGCACTGCTGGGACACAGGGAAAGAGCTCTTTAGGGCGCTGCTAGTTCAGCTAATCCCAGGTGCTGCCAGCACCAGAGGTGAAGCGATTGACGTGCACGATGCTTTGAACCCGCCTGCGTCTCCCGCCCTGTCCCCCCCGCGTGATTCCTGCTGCTCCTCACTCTGGATCTCTGCCGCTGGAACCCAAACATGCAACCTCAGGGGGACAACCTGAGAAACCCGCTGTCTGCCCCCGCACGGAGGGAGCCGTAGTGAAGGGGAGGGGGCCCACCCCTCGCTCCCTGTCATTGGCTCTTGCCCAGCAGCAACTCCGCTGTTATGGGTTCTTCCCTCAGTCAGTCCTGCTGGCCCCGCCCAGGCAGGGTCTTTATAAGGGGGATCCCAATGGCTAGGACTTAGGCATTTAACCTGGTGCCGCTGAAGGGGGCAGAGCTGGGTTGCTCAAGTGCCCCGCACGCCCCGGCTAGGGCAAGAAACTCTCTGGCTTTTCAGGGCGGCTAGTGTCCCACGGGCTAAGGGCAGGGGTAGGGCTCCAGCTGCAAGTTAAACTCCGTCCAGCAGAGAAAGGAAAAAAGGGGGGTTTGTCTCGTGCCTGTAGCCCCCAGCCCTCAAGTGACGATGCTCGCCAGACCCTGGTGCAGCGTGGTGACTCCCCAGCTGCTCCTGGTGCTGCTGCTGCCGCCGCATCTTCCTCAGGTTCAGAGCCACAGGGCCACTGGGCCCCGGGTAAGTGCGAGCTTCTTGCTTTTCCCCGGGATCTCTCTCGCGCCCCCTTCTCCCAGCGCGCGCGCGCTCGCTCGCTCAGCACAAGGGAATCATTGTCAGGTCACAGCCAGGTTCTCAGCCAGGTGCTGCTCTCATTCCCGCTTGGAAAATCCCCTCCTGCCCCGCACCGACCCTGTCATACTTGTCAGGTACACTACGGGCTTTTGTGTGTTTGGGTGCCTGGGAACGTCAGCTGCGGTCCTGCATCGCTCCTTGTTTCTGGGATGCACCGCGGATCCCCCCCGTTAAGACGTCCCCTGTGAGCTGTTGTCTGCCTCGCACCCCAGAGGGGCACCCCACTCTGCTCTGACGGAGCCCTGAGGCTTCTAGCACTGGCCCTGCTGTGCTTGACCCATCACCACCTCTGGAGTGCTGCTGGAGACGCCTGCTGTGTGGTCAGTGATAACTGTTCAGAAGATCCCTAAAATCAAGCTGAGTACCCAAAACACTAGGGCATGCATTTGTCAGGGGTTGGTGCAAAAGAGAGGAGCATGTTAATATGCTGTATTTTTATATTGTCAGCCTTGTGTTTAATAGGACCCCATTGGTTCCCAGAATATAGCTTTAGGACTTTTCTTCTTATGCTTCCAAGTAGGGATTAAATGAATCCCTGCAATAAAGCTAGATGCCTTCAGCCCAAACATCTCCCTCTAGGAATCTAGTTTTGTCTTAATCTATGGTTGGCTCTTATTGGGGTGGTTAGTTTTACTTACAAAAGTATTAAACTATTCTGGGGGAGAACAGCTCTCTTCTAAGTATGGTCCTCCTGCTCACATGTTACCTACCACTGCAGCCTCTAGATTGGGGTAATGACTCTGAATTCTAAGGCCCTAAAACAGAAGCTGTTCTAAAGTCAATGCTGCAAGAAAAACACACTTCTGGGTAAGTGGAAAAACTTAACCTGTATGTAAGTATGTTGGGTGCACTGTCCACATACACTGTTTGCTAATTGGTCTGAAATGTATTTAATTTAGTACTTAATCTAACTACCATCCTAAGTAGGGGTAAGACCTAGAAATCTTTATGTAGGACTCTTTACTCCGAATATAGCAATAGGAGACTTAACAAAAAAAAAAAGTGGTGTACTAAACCAGATTACTATCTGAATAATATACACACACTTAAAAAAACCCTCTCAATACTGTGGAACGACTATAGCTGCCACATTTAAAAAAAAAAAAAGCGTGTCCTTGTGTTCAGCTGCACCTTGTAGCCCTTTTATGACCAGATGTGTAACAGCAGCAGTTAGAATGTGGCAGATTGGATCCAGTGCATATCATAAATCCTTGGAGACAGGAATTTTGACGGTTGGAGGAAACACAAGGTTTTGAGATACGCATAAGTGTTCTAAATTAAGTTGTATTGTTTGATAGTAAAGCACTTGCTTTCAAAATCCCAAAGGTCTGGGCAGTTAATTTTTTTTCTTTGAAAAAAGCATGATTCTTTTCAACAGCTCAATCTAGGTACTTTATGTGGCCCCTCATCAGTGAAGTAGCTGAGAGCCTTAATTAGGAACAGCTGAGATGAAGAATAAAACAAACAAACATCCTGATGCTAGCCTGCGTAATTGCACAACAAGCCTGTCTGTCAAACAGATTCCTTGTAGACTTTTTTATATACTGTATTTTACAAGCCAGTGTAACTGCTCCCTAGACTGTATTTTTTTGAAATACAAGTTACTTCAAGAGAATCTAAAACCCAAACACAAACAGCTGTTGAGTCTGTGTTCTCACCCTATGAATTCAATGAACTAACTTTTTTTTTTTTCTCCAAAGAATTTTCCACAGTCAGTGGGAAAAGTCAGCTAATCTGACATCATAGCTTTTGGTTTATTGGAAAGACCTGTGCCCTTAAAAGTTTAGCTTATGGGCTCTTCAGTATAAAATCATGGATTTTATGTATTTCACTAGTAAATCCTCTCCACCCTCTTCAAGTGGCTTGTTGAAAAGAGTGGAGTTGTGTAGTGGTGTGCTCTCCTCCCCACAACTTGTTCCACCAGCATGTTGAAATTCAAATCCTATCTATTACATTCACCTGATGATTAGGCGCTCACAATAAAGCTGTCACTGGTCTAAAGGTGCCATGTTTTAGATTGTATCTACATTACAAAAAAGTTCTTTGAATTATTCATTGTGTTTTTTATTATGGCCACTAAGCTACACCACTCACTGTTTCTCTGATCCTGAGAATAGATCTGTGATAAGAGTGAAGAGAAACATCTGGCTTGTTAAACCATAACCCCTTCAGAACCCCTACCTCTTTGGAAGTGGGCAGGATTGCAATTTTAGGGTTTGATTCTGCAGACTTATCACAGTGAAGTCAGGCTACTTTAGGGTACTAGGCACTATATCTTGTAGTGTTTGTAGGCTTTAACACTTACTCAATTTGCAGTATTGTTGTAGTTGTGTTGGTCCTAGGATAGGAGAGAACCAAAGTAGGTGATGTAATACTTTTATTGGACGAACTTCTGTTGGTGGAAGGCTCAAGCTTACACAGAGCTCTTCAAGTCTGGGGAAGGAAGCAGAGTGTCTGAGCTAAATAAAATTTGGGACAGATAGTTAAGTAGAAGGGGGTGACGCATGTTGGAGGCAGTCATTTGTATAGTCTCTTCTATTTTAATAAACCACTTAAACTTTTATTTAGCTGAGACACTCTCTGCTTCATAGGTGCTGGAACTGGAGGTGCTGCCACACCCCCTGCCTTCAGCACCCCCACTATACAAATTTTTCCAGCACCACTGCTCTGCTTCCTTCCCCAGACATGAAGAAGAGCTCTGAGAGTTCAAAAGCTCTTGTACCTTCCACCAACAGAAGTTGGTCCAGTAAAAGAGATTCCCTCACCTACCTTGTCTAACTCTAGTCATTTCAAATGACTAGAGTAGTTCCAAGTATTACTCCTGTGCCTGAGTCCTCCATACAAAGTCTGATTTTTACAATTCCATTTTCCTATTCTAGAAAGTTTTTCTCCTATTGCTGAGTGAAACCCTGGTAAATGGTGTGACTATATAAGGGTAAGAAGGGCATATGGGTACAGAAAGTATTGTTAAATAGACAAAGTAAAACTAAAAACAGAGTAACCTTTCAGTTAGAGTAATATTGATGTTTCTTGTTACAATAGATCAAATATTTTTCAGAAGTCTTTTTTTGTACAAATTGACTGCCATTAAGGGTATGTCTGCACTGCATAATTAGGTCAAATTTATAGAAGACAGTTTTTTTAGAAATTGTTTTTATACAGTCGATTGTATGTGGCCTCACACAAAATGCTCTTAGTGCATTAAGTTGGTAGACTGCATCCACAGTACCGAGGCTAGCATTGACTTCCAGAGCGTTGCATTGTGGGTAGCTATCCCACAGTTCCCGCAGTCACCACTGCCGATTGGAATTCTGGGTTGAGATCCCAACGAGTGCCTGATGGGGCAAAAAACAGTGTCACGTGGTTCTGGGTACATGTCGTCAGCGCCCCCTCCACCCCCCCTCGGGGAAAGCAACAGCAGACAATTGTTTCACACCTTTTTTCCTGGGTTACCTGTGCAGATGCCATACCATGGCAAGCATGGAGCCTGCTTAGCTCACTGTCACCGTACATCTCCTGAGTGCTGGCAGATGTGGGACTGCACTGCTACACAGTAGCAGCTCATTGCCTTTTGGCAGCAGACAGTGCATTACGATTGGTAGCCATTGTTGTACTCCTGGGTGCTCTTTTAGCTGACCTTGATGAAGTTGGTCAGGGGCGCCTGGGCAGACATGGGAGTGACTCAGCCAGGTCATTCCCTTTTCAAGTTTCGTCTCATGGAGACTCAATCCTGCCAGCAGTTGTACTGCAATGTCTTCTGCTGAGCACCCAGGAGATGATGATGGCTAGCAGTCATACTGCACTGTCTGCTGCCAGCCTAAGATGTACAAGATAGATGGAGTGGATCAAAACAAGAAATAGACCAGATTTGTTTTGTATTCATTTGCTCCCCCTTCCCTCTGTGAAATCAACTGCCTGCTAAACCCAGGGTTTTGAGTTCAATCCTTGAGGGGGCCATTGTGTGTGATAGTTGTTCGTGTTTCTGCTTGATGCAAAGCCACCCCCTTTGTTGATTTTAATTCCCTGTAAGGCAGCACTGTAAGCCATGTCATCAGTTGCCCCTCCCTCTGTCAGAGCAATGGCAGACAATTGTTTCGCGCCTTTTTTCAGCGCAGACGCCATCGCACTGGGATCATGGAGCCCGCTCAGATCACCGTGGCAATTATGAGCACTGTAAACACCACATTCATTATCCAGCAGTGTATGCAGAACCGGAACCTGCAAAAGCGAAACCAGGCAAGGAGGTGATGGCAGCGCAGTGATGAGTGATGAGGACATGGACGTAGACTTCTCACAAAGTACAGGCCCCCGCAATGTGCACATCATAATGTTAATTGGGCAGGTTCATGATGTGGAACACCAATTGTGCTTGTTTCCCGGGCCCAGAGACTGGTGGGACCACATAGTGTTGTGAGTCTGGGATGATTTCCAGTGGCTGCGAAACTTTCACATGCATAAGGGCACTTTCATGGAACTTTGTGACTTGCTTTCCCCTGCCTTGAAGTGCCAGGATACCAAGATGAGAACAGACCTCACAGCTGAGAAGCAAGTGGCGATAGCCTTGGGGAAGCTTGCAATGCCAGACAGCTACCAGTCAGTTGGTCATCAATTTGGAGTGGGCAAATCTACTGTGGAGGCTGCTGTGATCCAAGTAGCCAACTCAATCAAAGAGCTGCTGATATCAAGGGTAGTGACTCTGGGAAATGTGCAGGTCATAGTGGATGGCTTTGCTGCAGTGGGATTCCCTAACTGTGGTAGTGTAATAGACGGAACCTATATCCCTATATTGGCACCGGAGCACCAAGCCAGCGAGTACATAAACCGAAAGGGGTACTTCTCAATGGTGCTGCAAGCACCAGTGGATCACAAGGGATATTTCACGAACATCAATGTGAAATGGCCAGGAAAGGTACATGACGCTCACATCTTCAGGAACTCTGGTCAGTTTCAAAAGCTGCAGGAAGAGTGTCATGGTATAACCCCCCACTCTGAACCTTAGCGTCCAAAAGATGGGGTACCAGCATGAATCCCCTTAAGCTTAATTACCATCTTAGATCTTGTAGTGCTGCCACCAACCAGGACTTGCAGTGCCTGGTATACTCTGGTCCCCCCAAAACCTTCCCAGAGGACCCCAAGACCCAGACCCTCTGGATCTTACACAAGGAAAGTAAACCCTTTTCCCCCACCATTGCCTCTCCCAGGCTTTCCCTCCCTGGGTTACCCTGGAAGATCACTGTGATTCAAACTCCTTGAATCTTAAAACAGAGAGGAATGCACCTTCCCCCCCTCCTCAAGAGATAATACAGATTCAAGCTCTCTGAATCTAAAACAGAGGAATTCCACCTTCACCCCTCCCTTCTCTCTTCCTATCTCCCACCAATTCCCTGCTGAGTACAGACTCAATTTCTTTGAGCCTTAACAAGGGGAAAAAATCCATCAGGTCTTAAAAAAGAAAAGCTTTTAATAAAAGAGGAAAAAAAGTAAAAGTTGTCTCTGTAATTAAGATGGTAAAGGTTACAGGGTCTTTCAGCTTATAGACACTGGAGAGAAGCCTTCCCCCCAGCACAAATACAAATTAAAATCCTTCCAGCAAAATACACATTTGCAAATAAACAAAACAATCAAAAAGACTAAACCGCCTTTCTACTTGTACTTACTATTTGAACAGAAAATTAGAGATCCTGTAGGTACATCTGGTCACTCTCAGAACCCAGAGAGAACAACAAACAAACAACACAAAACACAGACTTCCCTCCACTGAGATTTGAAAGTATTTTGTCTTCTGATTGGTCCTCTGGTCAGGTGTTCCAGGTTCACTACTTGTAACCCTTTACAGGTAGAAGACATTAACCCTTAACTATCTGTTTATAACAAAGAGGCTTTCTTTCCAGGCCAGAAAATAACCATTGAGGATGTTGAAATGCCTATAGTTATCCTTGGGGACCCAGCCTACCCCTTAGTGCCATGGCTCGTGAAGCTGTAGACAGGTAGCCTGGACAGTAGTCAGGAGCTGTTCAACTATAGGCTGAGCAAGTGCAGAATGGTGGTAGAATGTGCATTTGGACGTTTAAAAGTGCGCTGGTGCAGTTTACTGACTTGGCTAGACCTCAGCGAAACCAATATTCCCATTGTTGTCACTGCTTGCTGTGCACTCCACAATATCTGAGAGTAAGGGGGAGATATTTATGGGGCGATGGGAGGTTGAGGCAAATCGCCTGGCTGCTGATTACACAAAGCCAGACACCAGGGCGGCTAGAGTACAGGAGGGTGTGCTGCGCATCAAAGAAGCTTTGAAAACCAGTTTCGTGACTGGCCAGGCTATCGTGTGAAAGTTCTGTTTATTTCTCCTTGATTGACTCATTCCCTCTAAGCAACCCACTCTCCCCTTTCGATCACAGCTTGCTTTCTAAGGAAATAAAAAGAACAGGAATACTTGTGGCACCTTAGAGACTAACAAATTTATTTCAGCATAATCTTTCGTGGGCTACAGCTCACTTCTTCGGATGCATAGAATGGAACACACAGACAGAAGATATTTTATACATACAGAAAACATGAAAAGGTGGAAGTACACATACTAACTGGAAGAGTCCAATCAAGGAAATAAAGTCACTGTCATTTAAAAATAATGTATTCTTTATTAATTGGTTCATTCTACTTCCCTGTAAGCTAACAACCCTTCCTTCCCCCTTTGATCACCGCTCGCAGAGGCAATACAGTGATTGTTCCTTCTCATTCATGCATTCTTTATTAATTCATCACACAAATGGGGGATAACTGCCAAGGTAGCCCAGGTGGGGTGGGGGAGGAGGGAAGGACAAGGCCACACTGGACTTTAAAACTTATTGAATGCCAGCCTTCTGTTGCGTGGGCAATCCTCTGGGGTGGGGTGGCTGGAGGCCCCACACCATCATGTTCTTGGGCATCTGGGTGAGGAGGTTATGGAACTGGGGGAGGAGGGCGGTTGGTTACACAGTGGCTGTAGCAGTGGTCTGTGCTCTTGCTGCCTTTCCTTTCAACCATACGCTGAAGCATATGAGTTTGATCCTTCAGCAGCCTGAGCATTGACTCCTGCCTTCTGTCAGCAAGCTGATGCCACCTATCATCTTCAGCCCGCCACCTTTCCTCGTGTTCATATTGTGCTTTCCTGCACTCTGACACTGTCTGCCTCCACGCATTCTGCTGTGCTCTGTCAGTGTGGGAGGACAGCATGAGCTCAGAACATTTCATCTCAAATGCATTTTTTCTTGCCTTCTAATCTTTGCTGGCCTCTGCAAAGGAGAAATATATGCAGCCAGTAGAGGCGGGGGTGGGGGGGGGGAAAGGGGAGAGTGGTAGTTAAGACACACACTTTATAGAACCATGAGTACACTCTTTAACGGTAAACCTTGCTGTTAACATTACACAGCACATGTGCTTTTGTTACAAGGTCGCATTTTGCCTCTTATTGTGGGTATGCCAGTTTGGTGTGAGAGATCACTCACGGGGGGCCAAGCAACAGACTTTGGCTTGCAAGCAGTCATGGCAGGCCACAGTCTTTTTGCTGCTTTAACCTTCATAACATGTGGGAATGGTTTCGAACATCAGCGCCCTGATTTCCCATACCAAGCAGCCATTGGGTTGGCCATTTGAAATGGGCTGGCAATTTAAAAGGAGGGGCTGCGGTTTCTGGGTTAACGTGCAGCACAAGCGCAACTAACTCCCCTCCTCCCCTCCCAATTCTCTGGGATGATGGCTTCACCCCTCCCACCACCGCATGGCTAACAGTGGGGAACATTTCTGTTCAGCCACAGGCAAACAGCCCAGCAGGAATGGGAACCTAATAAAACCACCCTATTTCAACCAGGTGGCCATGAATATCACTCTCCTGCGGATAACTCATAAAGAATGGATGTTGTTTGGATGCTAGCAAACACCGAGACCATATGCTGCCATGCTTTGTTCTGCAGTGATTCCCAACTACGTGCTACTGGCTTGGCATGGTAAAGTGTCCTACCATGGAGGATGGAATAAGGCTGCCCTCCCCAGAAACCTTTTGCAAAGGCTTTTAGGAGTACATCCAGGAGAGCTTTATGGAGATGTCTGGGGATAGAGCAGAAATCCTCCAGGGACGTGTTAACAGACTTTTCCGGTAGCTGTACTGGCCGTGAATGCCAGGGCAAATTAATAATTAAACATGCTTGCTTTTAAACCATGTATAATATTTACAAAGATACACTCACCAGTGGTCCCTTCTCTGCCTTCAGGGTCCGGGAGCCCATCTTGAGTGGGTTCAGGGAGTACTGGCTTCAGGTCCACAGTGAGAAACAGATCCTGGCTGTTGGGGGAAACTGGTTTCTCCACTTCCTTGCTGTGCGCTATCTTCAGCTGCTGCCTCATCTTCCTCTTCCCCAGAACCTGCTTCCATTTGCATTCTACTCCATCGACGGAGTCAAAGCGCAGGGTCGGGGTAGTGATGGCTGCATCCCCTAGAATGGCATGCAGCTCATCATAGAAGCAGCATGTTTGGGGATGTGACCCAGAGTGGCCGTTTGCCCCCTCCCCCTTTTTTTTTGGGGTAGGCTTGCCTGAGCTCCTTAATTATCACACGGCACTGCTGTGAGTCCCCGTTATAGCCTCTGTTCATGCCCTTGGAGATTTTTTTTTTCAAATGTTTTGGCATTTCATTTACTGGAACGGAGTTCAGCTAGCACGGATTCATCTCCCCATACAGCGATCAGATCCTGTACCTCCCGTTTGGTCCATGCTGGAGCTCTTTTGTGATTCTGGCACTCCATCATGGTCACCTGTGCTGATCAGCTTGCAACGCTGACCAAACAGGAAATGAAATTCAAAGTTTGTGGGACTTTTCCTGTCTACCTGGCCAGTGCATTTGAGTTGCGAGCGCTGTCCAGAGTAGTCACAATGGAGCACTCTGGGATAGCTCCCAGAGGCCAATACTGTCAAATTGCATCCACACTACCCCAAATTCAAGGTCGATTTCAGTGCTTATCCCCTCGTTGGGGTGGAGTAAAGAAATCAATTTTAAGAGCCCTTTAAGTTGCGAGAGGGGGAGGGCTTTGTCATGTGGATGGGTGCAGGGTTAAATTGAGGTAATGCTGCCCAATTCAACCTAAAATCATAGTGTAGACCAGGTCTCAAAGTCACAGTATGCTGTAGGTGGCTGCCTGTACCTACTGGATTTCTGGTGTATGGGTCTGTTGCTTCACTGTGGCTTGATGAGCCCCTCAAAAAGGGCATACTAATACTTGTACCTGCTATCTTTGTCTCCTGGCCTAATAAAATTATGGCAGCAGTTTGAATCTATTTGAGGCTATTCTAGGTTTCCCAGTGACTTGCTATGCAGAAAACCTCATTTAGTATGTATAATCTGACCATCTTTCAGACTCGTAATAATTAAACATACTCACTGAGATGGTCTATAGGAACCATTAGAACCTAGGGTTCCCTAGAAATAACTTGGAATTCCTGATCTAATATTTCATAACGTGGCCAATATCTTAACAGAGACTCTTCTCTTGAACCTCTTCTGCTCTCTTTTGTGATCACATTACCACCCTCTTCCTGTGCAGTCTAACATCCCTATGCAACTGCAGCAATTGATCATATGGAAAAGTAATAAGAATGTCTTTTAGCTGCCTGTAAAGTGTTCTCATTAAAAAGTTAATTGGTGTCTTTCCTCTTCTCCTATCTCTCTCAATGGAAGAGTCAGAGCCAGAGCCATGTCATTCTGGCACCAGTTCTGCTCACCCTGCCAGCAATTGGTCTTCAGAGCACCAATAGTCCACAGACCAGGTTCAAGAGTCTGTACCTGAAGGCTGAGGAGAACACTTGGCTGTCTCTCTAAAAAATGCAGACTGCTATGTGCCATTTAGCAGCATTTGTTCATCCAATAGCAGACCAGATGGGCTGTGCCCCCAAGCCCTGCTTTTCTCACTTGGGGCTGGAGAGGAGTGCTGGCAGGAACCTTCATCCCCCCCCAGCACAAGGCAAGCTAACATGGTCTCCTGCAGATCCATTTCCTCCGCTTTGAGACCAATACCCAAGTGGGGAGCAGTAGGACAACCTCCAATTCTGTATGTCACAGCAGAGGGTAATGGCACTATTGTGGTGCCCTAGGGCTGTGAAAGCAGTTGGTTTATGTAAGAGGGATAAAATGTGGGTTGCAGTGCTTCAGAAATCCCCATAAGCAAGAAGAGACTACGAGATCGTGGCTCAGTCTTGAAAAGTCATCCTCCCTTTCTCTGGAAAGCATAGGATTGATGAGACTTTGGGAGCTGAACCCCCAACATCCCTGTAGAACTGGTCATGAGCTGGAGACAGGTTGTGAGGATCTTTCCCTCCCTTGTAGAGCAAATGAAAACAACCATCTTGGAATCCTTTCCTAAAAGGTTTATATGCTTCCTAGGGTGGGGAGCAGAACATAGCCAGGTTTACAGGGGTCCTCCTGACCCCTAGTAACCTGGACATTGATTCTGAAAGAGGGTGCATGATGGGAATACCTACTTGGAGAAAACAGCTGGAGGAGGTGCTACTAGTAAAGTCATGGAACAGAACAATGGGTGCCAAAGCCATAAACCAGTGTAAAACAGGGATCAGAGAAATCGGTCATGAGATTGTGCTCACCATGGCGGAGGTTTACTATGTGGACTAATGGTAACTCTTCCCCTACAGCTGTCCGCAAGTAAGGACCCCAAATCACAACCTCAGATAATGAGGAACTGAAATGGACTACAGCAATCCCCAACCCCTAAATAAGGGTCATGGACCACACCTGAAGGAATTTGAAATGATAAAACCTGTATGAGGAAGCCTGTGTTGTAGTAATGTCCATGAATTCTGTAACCTCCTGCAAGGGAGATGGCCCTACTTGTTCCAAAAAGCAGATTCCCTCTGTGTTCTCTCCATTGCACCACCATAAGAGAGTGCAGTCTGTGTGAGCCTGAAGCTCTGTTTAATATCTTGCACAGAGAAGATCTCGGCCCACACTGCATAATTCAGACTGGGATTAAAACTGCCCTGATGTTTGGTACTTGGTTTGGGCTCATCCATAAGCTTTCCTTTCAGTCTTTCATTAAATTAATTTTTTTCTTAGCTTTTTTGGATAGAAAGTGACTGACTAAAAAGTTGTAATGGCGCAGAGTTTATTTTGGAGGGACTACAGTAGTGGAAAATTGTAAGTAGGTAACAAAAGGGAACACTCTAGGTCAGATTCCTCTAAGCATAATACTGCCTCTATCACTGCTGAATTGCTATAGTATTATGCATCTGGTCTCAAATGTTTAAATTATGACTGCATAAGATCTTCATTTAAGTGAGTCTAGTTCTACCTAGAACAGTTCCAGCTCTTTTTCTTTTTGCCCTTTAGGTCTGCATGTCTATTTTCTGTTGGGGAGTGGAGGGGGGAATCTTAGCAGGTTGACTGCTATGGGGGCCCCTTTACTATTTGGATTATGTCAAGGTTAATGTTAAACAGCCGGTAGGTGGTGGGGGTGTGTGGTTTTTTATTTTTTCCTCTTATGCACCCAAGAGGCTCAACATGCTGATCTGACTTGCATTGTTGGTTATGCACTTGTGTGGTAAGATAAGAGTTGACTTGACTTCTGAGATCTGTTTAGCATGGTACCCAAGGACTAACACAGGAATAGGCAACCTATGGCACGTGTACTGATTTTCAGTGGCACTCATGCTGCCTGGGTCCTGGCCACCAGTCCAAGGGGCTCTGCATTTTAATTTAATTTTAAATGAAGCTTCTTAAACATTTTAGAAACCTTATTTACATACAACAGTAGTTTAGTTATACATTATAGACTTTGATAGAAAGAGACCTTCTAAAAACATTAAAATGTATTACTGACATGCAAAACCTTAAATTAGAGTGATTAACGAAAAACTCGGCACACCACTTCTGAAAGGTTGCAGACCCCTGGATTAACACTTTGCTAGTACTGTACAATATTTGGTTAGCTTTCCTCATTCTGTGTGACTTGAAAAACAATCCATTATACAGATGTCTGATTAGCCAACTACAGCAGCTTTTTCAGCAACTGGTCTGCATTTCAGGACCTCCCTTATAACCCTGTCATTTTGGGGAACAGAGGAGTTTTGGCTGAATTTCTACTTTTAAATAGCTGTCTTTTGCAAGGAATGAATTTGGTGTTTTGCTTCCATGAAGGCTGGTAACATATAAAAGTGGGTAGGTAAAACACATGAAGACCCTCAGCTAACTGTACTGATGCTGTACTGAGGATACAATACCTGACTCTACCTGTGATTGCAAGTTACATAAAGTTCATGCCCTATGTGTTATGTAGCTACAGAACTTGCTATGGTAGTCGGTTTTTTTCAACCTTTTTCATTTGCAGACCTTTATTAAAATTTTTTTGAACGGTGGTGCAGACCCCTTTGAAAAAAATCTTACATAGTCTGCAGCCCACCCCGCCCCACAGGGGTCTGCCAAACCACAGGTTGAAAACCACTGTGCTGTGGAAGTCATCCCTTGCTCCAGCTGTTTAAACAAAGCATTTGAGCATGTGTGGTTGCTAGTCTAGTTTAAAACTGATACTGTGACTTCCTGAATTTATAGCAGTCTGAATCAATAGCTGAGAGGGCTGCAAACTCCCCATTTAAACGAATGGGGATGGTAGCTCTTGCCCCTGCACAAACCTAGTGTCTTAGTTTTTATTTGGACTATACACTTACAATAAAAACTAAGGCTATGGAATTGAATTCTACATCACTTACAGCTTGCTGCTCTTTGTCTTGCATGCCTCAATCTGGGGATTTTGTCAAGTGGCGTGGCAGAGGCTGCCATCACTACTGGCAATGGTGTCACTTCAGAACTAGGTTTAAAAATTACTCTGTGCTATTGGGCAATGTGAAGCTACAGACATGATCCAAATATTCTGCTATAGATGGGGAAATTAGGGAAAGGCTAATGAGTGTATTGTGTGGTCATGTCTCCATCTAATGGCTGGCTCACATAGCAAAAAAGCCCTACTACTGCCAGTGAAGTCTCCTTAGCTCAGTCACAGAAATTCTCAGGATTGGTCTGTCTGCTTGTTTTTATTTTCCTTTTGGATGGAAAGGTCCTGGTTCTATCCCTGATGTCATATGTGCTGTCTAGCTGAACACCAGTGCTTGTCTCTGGGGCACATGGAATATCACCAGGACTATGACTTGTGAGTCTTGTTAGGTCACTGACACTGAGGTAGCGTATCCCCTTCTAGAGGAGCAAGAAATGTAACTGGTGGTGGTGGCATATTAATGTCATCTGAGCCCATAGGCCAAGAGTCTCAAGAGTGACTAGTGATCTTGTGTGCTTCAATTGTTGAATACCCTACTTGTTTCCTTAAAGGGGCCTGACTTTTCAAAGAGCTGCACACTAAAGTAAGATTGGAAAAAAGATACCTCTATTCTCTGTGAAATGGAATTATTTCAAAATTTTGTCTTCTGATTTGAAGACGCTTGGAGCTGGGCATTCCCAGCAGCTGCCTCTAGTACATCACTGCTGGCATCAAAACAAACACAATGGGAAGAAACTACTGTCGGGTTTTCATACTCCCCTATTTTGTGAGAAGAATCCCTGAGTTGGGTAAAATTGAGTAGGCAAATGCTACATGGCTTGTAAAGCAGCATTTGGTTCTGAACAAAACTTTAAAAAAAACAAACAAACCCAACCTTTTGCTGTGGAGTGAGTTACATTCCCAAATGGGAAGTCTGATGTGAGCTGGCAAATGTGTAGTTTAGGAAGTGATTCTTTATTCAACTGGGGATACTGTTGTATTCCATTTCCAGGGAACAGATACTTTGCCTACCTTGAAGTACTTTGTCATATTTTTCTATTTATAGTGACCATTTCTTTAGCAAAACGTAATGTGTTCTTAGTTGTTCCACAATACTTATCGCCATACAAGCAGAAATGGCCTCATCTTCAAGAGGGAAAGGAGTGCTCTGAATTCTCTCAACACTGGGTCTGGGTCACCCATCCATTGGCTTTGAGGGATACCTATATATGGAAGGCTTCTGGCACGTCCTTTAGGCTCTAACTGATCAGTGTTCTAGATCAGAAGGCTCTTGCAGTAGCAAGAACCGAATAAAACATAAAGGATAGAACTTTCTTAATCGTACTCCAACTTGAAGAAATGATTATTGTAAAGACAGAATTTATTAACAGGAATTGAAGACCACCTTTTCAGTGAGTCACTTGCCATCTTCCGTCCCCTACCTCCACCCACCCAATAAATTTCAAACAAAACCCAACTGGGGAGAAGAGAACTCCTTAGAATGTCTGACATTTTCTGCATGTGGATGATGGCATGCACATCACAAATGGAATGTTCACTTTAGTCATGTTTGTAGTAAATCTACACTTGCCCCAGATTATTTGGGAAAGGTTTGAGGAAGTCAAATCTGATAACTAGGGAAAAAAAAGAGACAATGAATCTTTGATAGCTGGATGGTGAAGGCTAACCTTCAGATCCCCGTCTTCCAGTCAGTTCTTATTCACCTTATGAAATACCTGGATGTACTTTTTTGTATGTTAGAATTGCACATTCATTTCCACTTGTTTTTTATTTAGGAGAGACTTAAGAAATCCCTATTCATGATTATGAGTGTTCAAAGTACTAATCTTTCCTTTTAACTTGACTTTGTCACCACTAATGGTTGATACACCAAGTGTGTATATAACTGATGTTTAGAGGTAGATTTAAACATGAGAGTAATTCCCTTCTGATTTGTTGCTTGAGAGCAAACCAGGATTTCACTTGTTAATGTTGAACATTAAAACCCAGGGACTTTATTTGTGTATTAATCCTGCAGTGAAGTAACCAAAGTCAACATTATTACATCAGCTGCTTCTGTGTAATAGAGGTCAAGCGGATTCTGAGTCCCTGCAGGAGCCAACAATAGGAGGAACTGTCTAGTGATGTAGATGGCACTCTTTTTCAAATAGATCTGAATCTGGGGAACCCACTGCTTAGTTAAGCATGATTTGGCTCTATATATTATGGTGGAAATCTGAGAAAGGACATATCTGTGGTTTCCTTCTGTCCAGTTCAGGATAACTGCACCTGTATTTCCCCTCAGCTGTTGCCTCTCAAGTGGAGATACACATTTCTCTTCCTTTCTCGTCGGGATATTTCCAGGCTGAACAGTTCCGTGCCTACAGGGTAGTGGTCTCAGCATAGATAGGTTGCCCAAGGACACCTGCTTGCTTGCTCTTTGTAGATGATTTAATAGGTATAATGCTACAGTTAAGGTACTGCACAGCACATCCTATGTAAGCCTAGTTTATTCTTAAGGTAAAAAGCATTACAGAGCAAACCATAATAAAAACCTACAGGTATGTTAATAAGATTACCAGAATTAACCCCAACCCTAACACGAATTCTGGCAGGAACAGTCCTTCAGCATTTCCCCTCCCCTCCACCCCCAAAAAGGGGGGGGGTTTCCTGTGGTTACCAGTTCATCACAACTTCAGCTTAGAACAAGAACCTAGTCCTTCCAATCCAACCCTAAGGATTTGGGGTGGGGGCTGTGGACCAGGGATCTGTCCACTTACTGGATCAAGAAGAGGGACCTAAATCTGTTTAAAAACAGGCTATTTAGCCATAACCCATTTTTGTCTGTTGGTCCCTGGAGAATCCAGTTTGAACTGGTTTAGGCAAACCTCTCCAGGGAGGTGACCTCTCTGGAGACTGTTAGGACCAGAGTGAATTTGCCTAATCACCCCCTGTTGTTCTGTTTATCCTTTCCCATGGAAAAACATACAATTCCACAGTCACTCATGCAACCCTACTGTGTCAAGTGTCCTGTTTTAGTCTGGACTTTCCAGTCAAAAAGGGGACCTGGCAGTGTTTGGTCAGATATACTGATCAGACACCCCAAGTCCACTCACTGTGTCTTGGGGAGGTACTGGGTCATCAACCCACACCAGCCCCTGCACAGCTAGGGCTGCCTCCTATCTGCATCTCATAGGCAGGCAGGCATCTCCATGTGAGGCTGTAGCTCCTGTACCAGTCCTGGAGCAGAGGAAGCCCAGCTGATTGGGTGAGGGAGTTGAAGAGGATCAAGTGATGGGGGAGGGGAGAGAGGAGTAAGTGGGGTGGGAGGGCGCAGGGCCTGGGGTGAAGAGAGAGAGAGTGTGGTGGGATCTGGTTTTCAGAAACTAGAAAGTTGGCAACCCTAATGCACAGTTGCCTTTTTAATACTAATTCAATGAGATATAAATTACTTTCTTAAATCCATAAAGTTTGTTCAGAAAATTTACAGAATATATTGTCAGTCTCTCACCTTCTAAACGCTCCTAGATGGTGGAGTTTACCCTCCCCCCACTCCCCGATTGAAAGAGCATGGGTCCAGCCCCAAACTTTTTGTATCTACTTGTAGGACAACACTACCATTTCAGTTTCTGGAGTCCACCACCATTCCACACTCCATTGGAGTATTGCAGCTTTTGTCAACTGTTGTACTAAAATCCCTATAACCTAGGGACCTCTTGATGTCACTGGCAGAGAGTGCATAGAGTTTTTATAGGCCTTCTCTGGGTTGAATATATACCTAATAATTCACTAAAAAGTAACATGTGAGGTCTCTGAGAGCCAGTATCCCACCAGTGGTCATAATGCCTGCAAAATGTATGTACAGATAATATTTAAGGACTTATGTTTATACTGAAAATATGTAGTGATAAGTCAACTTCTGGTTACCTATTTCCTTTCAAATAGGAGGCAAATTACACTTATCTTGCTGTCTGGCTATGTGTATTGGGCATGTTATAACTCCCAATGGATGCCTGTTTGCCTACTGAGCCAAATGCTAATTGGAGACTAGGAAATCTGTAAATTTCCCTTTCAGGAAAAAACCAACAGCAGGAGGGGATCCTCTTTGAGTAAAGACAGTGAATTATTGGGGTATAGCTATGGGTGTTGTCTTATGAACGGAGGGGCTTTAGCCAAACCTGGCTGTAAAACACAGGGAGGACTTAGGGTGCATTGCTCTAGAAGACATGAAAGTATCTAGTTAAGCAAGTCTAGGCTCTAGAATGCATTCTATGATTGTATTTGATATGTAGCCATTTGTTTCCAACTTTCCATCACTGGAATCTCTCTAATTTGTTAAATAAACTCTATGCTTGTTTTCTATAACTATAACAACATCCAGTGCTGTGTGTTAAGTGGAGTGGTGATCTGAGGTGTAACTAGTAAGCTGGAGCATACTGCTTCTTTGGAATAGTGTGAATCTGTGACTAGTGATCAGTGGAGCAGGAGTTAGCATCTAACTGGAGTGTCCCATGGGGCTTGAGAGTTAGAGTGCTTGTTGCTCTCAGTAGAAAGAGTGGGACCTGCATAGGCCTAGAGGGGAGTGCTTGTATTGCTCCAGCCAGTGGAATCAGAGAACTGACCCACAGTAGGCATGGACAGGGCTTTCTTCTGCAAGGGCAGGTGGTAGTGATGTGCCTTGCTAGCCTACATACTGCCAGGAAGCATCACAATCCCTCTTCCCTCATAAAGGGGTGTGTGTGTGTGTGTGTTTCCTCTGACTGGAAGTAGGCAAGGAGTGCAGAACAGGTGACCCAGCATGGGGGTGCCACCAACTTTTATTGGAGTTGGCTTGCCTCAGGGGGAGGGGGTGGGAGATGAAAGCCAAAATGATATGGCAGGAGCATCAGGGAGGAGACCATGTACATGGGGGCCTGGCCCTATGAAGGGTGCTAGACCAGGAGGCAATATCTCAGAGGTTGCTGACCTCCTCTCACAGAAGGAGACTCTCCATGCATGGCTCGAAGCAGCCGTTCCCTCAGCCCCATAGAAAATAACGTGAGATGGGCTGCATCAAAGAAACAGAGGTGGCAAGACTATTCAATGGTTAAAATGCAGGCCTGGCCTTTGGGAGACCAGGTCTCTATTCCTGCTGTTTGAGTTCTGTGGGAGTGTTGGTCAGGTCTCTCTAATTACAAAATTAAGCTGTTGCCCTCTTAGCTCACAAGGGTGCCAAGGCTGAATCCTTTGTCTGCAAAACAGTTTGTTCTCTGATGGAAGCGGCTTTTGCAGAGCAGAATTCTGATAACACAAGGAAAATCTTCCTTTTTCATAGTGATTCTTTTTTGGAGAACTGTTTGGTTTGTGAAGACTGCGGCGCAGATCTTGCCATCCCCTGAAACTTACTTTAAATGGCAATGCTTCAGAAATGTTTCAAGCTGTTGAAGAGGCTATTACAGGGGGCTGAATAAATAACTGGCAAGTGTCCTTTCTAGCTGAAGCCTGGAATCCGCCCTGGTAATTGCAATATAAACTGTTAAACTGGAAAAGAAAAACAAGCAAAAAAAGCAGATGTTTCTTTATCAGTCTGAAAGGTCAACAGTTCTCCTGGAAAGAGGGGAGAGCAAAGCACCTCCAACTTTGTCAATCAGCATGACAAGATTAAAATGCAATGCAATTAATCTCACTTGCATTCATTTAATTCCCCCTCCTTCTTGGTTAATTACTGGGACATTCATTTAGACCTGGGAAGGGAATTCTCTCTTCCTGCTTTGCCTCAAACTATCAGTTTTGTTTGTATTTTGACCACAGTATGAAGAAAGCTTTTTAAAGGTAAGTTGAGTGTAAGCTGGTAGCACAAGATAGAGAAAAGACAGTTGTGGATGGGTGGAACTGGCATTGTCAGTGTAGAGCACTTCTGGGAATGGAGGCTTAAAATGTTAGTCGGAAGTGGATTAGGATGAGTTGAGCCAGTTCCTGCCTATATTTTCCTCTTTTACCACTAATCCGTGGGCTCCAAAAACGCATACAGCTGCCTCTGAAACTATCTGCAGTATAGCTAGCAATACAGATGATAACCAGGGGTACTGGAATAATTGGTATAGTAGGGGTGCTGAGAGCCATTGAACTGATCTGTAAACCCTGTATATGATGGAAACCACTTCAAGATGGGGTGCGGCAGCCCCCCCAGCACCCTTAATTCCAGCACCTGTGATGACAACATGAATGTGCCCCCCTTCTGAAATATTAAACTGCTTTACTGTAAACTATGAGATTAGAATGGGTGTTCACATCCTAACAGGGGCTGGATTGGGCCCTGAAGAGAGACTGTTTCAGCCACCACTTGACTGCATCTGTCTACTTCACATGCAAAATCTACTTAATGCTACATACAACAGCACAGCCACTTGAATTTAGGGAGACAGGATGTAATTTCCAAAGCCAGAATCTGGTCCGAACATAATAGCATGGCAGTGTGTAGTATGCCTGCCCCAATTGTTAATCATGAATTGGGCCTCAGTCATGAAACTGAAGTCATGAGACTTAAGGCAGTTCTGGTTTCTTAGCCTTCATGGTGCACTTGTCATCTTTCCAAGCTCTTCTCTGCAACAGTGAGGGCTTGAGACCTTTCTCCCCACTCCCTTCTCCCCAAATGAGAGCTGATGTTCTCATGGAGACTCCAGGAGCTGGAGCTTTACAAAAAACCCACCCCAAATATTGCAAGACTTATGAGAGCTGGGAACGCTGATGTGCTTCTGTGACTAGCATGGGATGAAGTAGGGACATTAGTGATCTATTCTTATCTCTACCACAGACTTCCTCTGTAATCCTGGGCAAATTTCTTAATGTTTCTGTGCCTCTTAACTGCTTTTGAAGGAGGTGAACTTACTCCCTTTTTGTGTAATGAACTTTTGAGATTTATAGATTAAATTGGCAAGATCCTTCGTAGGCAGTGTTTTTTGTTTTGTGAAAACAATATGGCAAGACCCTATGTGCTCTGCTCCAAGCTTTAGGGAAAGTCTATGGGGCATCAGCCTGAATTCAGTTGTCTCTTTAGGCTTTTATTGAACTATGGTTTATTGTACAGTGTTCCTTGTACTAAAATAAGTAGTTCTAGAATTCTTTACACTGGCTACTAGATTGTCAGTGTGCCACAGTTTCTTGCACTGATGGTGGATAGCTGCTCTGTAGATGTTTTGGGCTGGATGAGTTGAGGAGGGGACCTGCAGGTTTTGACAGTTGGGTAGTGCAAAGTTTATGCCTTTTGACATCTGGAAAGGTGTGAAGAGATTTTTGGCTTCCAGGAAGCTCTTGACCAGGGGTTCTCAAACTGGGGGTTGGCTATCTCTGGGGATAGCAAGGTTATTACATGGGAGGGTTGCAAACTGTCAACGTCCAGTCCAAACCCCTCTTTGCCTCCAGCGTTTATAATGGTGTTTAATATATTAAAGTGGTTTTAATTTATAAGTGGAGTTGCACTCAGAGGCTTGCTGTGTGAAAGGGGTCACCAGTAAAAAAAGTTTGAGAACCACTGCTCTTGAGGCTTCAGGTTGTGGGGTGGTGGTCTTAGCCATGGTAGCAGGGCTGGGTGAGTTCTGAAACGTTAATCCATATGGAGTGGGAATTCCAAAACCTCAAGGAGTTAAGCACCCAAATCCCATTTGATTTACAGCAAGAGCCGGGCACTCAGATTCCCTTAAACTCATTTGACAATCTAAGTCTCAAGCTCCCAGTTTTTGACCCAAGCATGCCCTGATAGTGCTGGCTTCTCCACTGGTTCCAGGGGAAGGTGGAATACTTTGCACTATGTGGGCGATCTCGAGGGAGCAGAGGTGGTGCTTCTCTTCTGCTAAAAAAATCATGGATAGTCTGAAAGGAAATCCCCTCTTAATCAATAACCAGCTTCAACGTAACTTTATGCAAGCTTTTAAAAGACAAGACATCTCAGTTCTGGACTTCTTCCTCTCTTTCAGCTTGCTGGAGATGAGTATCGCAGCAGATGTGACCCCAGGTTCAAAGGCTAGTGGGGCTGCCAGTGATACCAAAAACATTGACCTGGTCTGAGAGGGAAGAAAAGCTAGAGCTGCTGAGTTGTCACTGCATACTAAAGTCTGATTGTAATCATGTGGCTTGTGGGATCACTTGTGGTCCTGCAGTGAATGAAAACAGTTTATGAATGCAGCATATTGATATAAATACAAACTACAGTTGCAGAAGTGTTACTGTGGAGCATATTGCTGATTTTTCAGAGAGGCTATTTGAGAGGAAACTTCATCAGAATTCAGGGTGTATAGTCAGTGTACTTCAATTGTTTTAGAAAAGCCAGTGTTTAGAACCTCCCCTATAGGTATCTGTTAGACATCCAGTATGACAGACCAAGATTCATGGTTTTTTATCTCTGGGTATCCGTTGTTTGCAGAGTTTATTTTTCTCCTCCTTGAGGTTGAAGCAACAGGAAGGGTTCCAATATTTGTTTTAAATTTTGACCTTTTGTTGGGACAATAAAAAGGCTAATGATTTCACAGCCACAAGTGATCTCCCAAGAGAAGTGAAACTGACCAGTTTGGTGAACACTGAGTTTTTTAAACTTTCAAACACTCCAGGATCCATTTGTTTTCCTGTGACAAATGAGTCTCTCAGATGGCCGAGGCCTTTACAACCGCATTTCCCCAATGCCTCATGAAGGATTCATTTTCCGCCTCAGTGGTTTCCAAGCCTTAACCTGGCCTTGCATTTATTGTTACACTTTGGCTTTAAAGTGCAATACTTCCTTTCATTTGTTATATGGGGCTCTTCCAATGCTGCCTATGCCTTCCTGCATCACTCTGCTCTAAGTGCAGTTTTCTGTAGTTGGGGAGTAGGTGCAAAAAATGTAGGCTGAATATCAAGAACAGTGACCTTCATTAGCTTCTGGAAATCCCATTGCCTGAGATGCTAATATTGTGGTGGTATTTTTACAGTAACCAAAGGTGTGCTGTGCTAGGTACTTTCTAGCTGTTAAATGAAGACAAGGCACCTTTCCTAGAGAGCTTACTCTAGGCATGCCTCAGTGAATGATAACAAGCAATAAGGAGAGGAAGGGCTAAAGGAGAAATGAGATCATCTAGTTACTTAGTTTAGGCATGTGTAGATCTTGGAAGTTCAGTTAAACAGTTGGGGTTTTTTCTAACCTCTTTCTTTACTCAGAACATATATGTGACTGTCTGAACTGTGGTGTGGTACAGTTTGTATAAAAGCTGCTACACTTAATGAAATAAAATGGGGGAGGGTGTACTAGAAAATAGCACTGGAACATATGCTATAGGGAACATGCCAGCACTGAGTGAAGGGGTGAACAAGCTGATTTAATAGATCTCTTCCATTCCTTACTTACACAGGGCACAGTGGTCAAAAGCTACCAGTTAGCATTTTGAAGTGACTTAAGCTGCTTTTGACCCTTCTAAATTAATTAGCCTGTCATGTGGAAGAGACTTATGAGGCAACTCTGAAAAATGCAGGAACATAAAATCAGCTGCCACTTGGGACTTAGCAGTTGTCACTGTTGTAGGGATGGCTATTGAGAACTTCATGGCACGGCAGACAGATCTCTGATCCTCTTGCTTCAGAGACGCAGGCTTCTTACCTGCTTTAGCAAAAGTGGAGTAATTCTGTTTCTAGCCGTTGGAGAGCAATGGCGCACACATTCTTGTGTGGTACGGTATTGTGCACTTGTCTAAAAGGCACAATAGCTGATGCTTATAAGGCACCTTTGAGAGCTGAAGTGAGGTACATGAAAGCAACATATATTAAATCCCAAAGTTTTATATTTAGAAGTACAAGGACTTGTAGCCAAGTAATAAACTGCCAGTGCCGAAGAGCTGAATATGCAACTGTAACACTGTCCTGCTGTGTGCCCAAATACCAAAAGGCTGGCAGCATGGTGGTCTCTTTGGGGGGCTGGGGTCTCTTTTGTTACAAATTTAATGAAACTTTAAAAGATAAGCCCATGTTCCCTTATGCTTCTATACTATGCTGCAGCCTGCAGTAAGAAGCTAAGCAGTGGTATGGCTTTGCCTTGAAAAGCTAGTACAGCTCCCTTTCCACTTCATTGTATTAGGCCTAGTTATACCCTTGTTATAGATTAAACAATTGCTTTCCCTACTTTGTGGGTGGGTTTTTTTTTTGGACACTATTGTGCTGACAATCAAATACCCTCGTCAGTGGACCAAGTTGTGTATTTGGTTCAGTGTCTCTTCATAAATCTGTCCAATCCAACCTTAGTATAACCACACTCCTTAATTTCCAGTGATGCTTGTTTACTTCATTAACCATAACCCAGAAGGGATATAACTTGGCTTAAAATACTTTGAGGAGAAACTTTCCAAGCTGAACTATAAACGCATCTATGCAGCATAACTTTTGTGCATAATACAGTTCCACTGAAGTAAGTGCAAGATCTCTGCACTAGGAAAGAGCAAGAATAAACTAGTAAATAAGACCCTGGTGGGTACCTGAGTGTGGTGAGAACAGTAAACAGGAAGGGAATACTACTCTGGGGTGTGGGGAATGAGTGCTTTCCATCTTCTCAGGGCAGAGGGGAAGGGCTCAAACTTCCTTCACAGCCAGAGTGGCTCTGGTAGATTTAATATACATCCAGGTGTTTGCATGGTTCCCATTGCAGACTAATAATGACAATATAAGACCAGCCTATAAGTGAGTGTACTTACTGAATTCATACTTACATGGGAGGTTGAAAAACTACCATTTTTTGGTTCTTGTAATCTTAATTGCTTATCCCTTGGGTAAATTTGGCCTGGCAGTTGCTCTGGGGAAATCTGAAGTGGTGGTTTGTCACAAGAGCTGCATATGAAGAGCACTTTTTCCTGTGGAATGTATTTGCTCCCTATTACAGATTAATATATTGACTTTGACACACCAGTTTGTCAGAGATCTGCCTTGAAGGGCAGAGGCAGGTTTGGAAGAGAATTGTATTCTGCCTTCCACAGCTTCAGTTGCCAGCTGAATTCTGATTCTAGGAACTAAATAGCTCTGTATGAAGCAGGAGGCAGTACTTGACTTTTTTCAGAGTCTGAACTTGGAGTGTAGACAGTTGAAAAATGAATCTTATTTGATCTGGCAGTGAAGGCAGGAGGAAAAGCAAGATCTAAGCTCAGAGTCGCTCTTCTGACTTCAACTTTTAAAATCAAATTCTTGCCCTCTGTAACAACCACTTTGGATTGGGGTGGAAAATAAAGTTCCTGTTTTACATTTTGAGAACTCTGGGAGAACTCTTTGGATTCTGGAGGTGTGGGTAGAAGGCCAGATGAATTAGTCTAATAAGGGGGCACTGTGGACTTAGTAGCAAAAAGGAGCTTGACTATTAAAACCAATCCCACTGCCAATGTGCCACATTCCTGACAGCTGCTGCTTATTCTCTATTGTCAAATTCACAAGGACTCGCTTGAAACTGAACAGTGAGATGATCGTATGCATGCTGGGCTTCTCAAACTCATCTGTTGCTTGTTATAGCTAAAGCCTGGGTTGTCAGTTGGCCTTCAGTTCTCCTTGTTTAGATTTGCAGTCTATGAAAGTGAAAATTTGTCACATGTGTATATACAGTATGTCAAGGCATTCCCTTCACAACTAGGATCAAGGTACTTACTGGGTTGATGGGAGTAGTAGATCTGGAACAAATAGAATTTCTGACATTTAACTCAAAGGGGAATCTAACAATGTTGCTGTTCCCAAATAGGGGAGAAGGGATGCCCAGGACTCCTTTCTGCTTCTCAAACCTAAACAAATCACAATGGGGTGGTAGATGTTAAGTTCTGAGATGACTTAACACATACTGATGTGTGAAGTGCGGGGGAAAAAGGCTTGCATTGGTATGTTTCCCGTCAGGCCACACTTGTTAGCTCTTGTTAATCTTAATAGGCTGCCAGTTGCAAAAAGCTCAAATAATTCATTGTAAAGAACTTCTTCTTATGCCATGCTCGTGGTTCTGGGAAACTTGGCATGTGCTATTGTCACAGTTGAGGTCAACCAAGGAGTTCTTACATGTGTTCCTTAGATTTGAATGTGTACTGTGGGGTTTGGGTTGTCTTATTTGGGCAAGGGACCTCAAATTTGAACTTGTTTCCTCGAATAGTCATAGCAAGATCTCTTCTTTTAAAGCCCAGGACAAAACCTATGAGTCACAGATAGGCCATTAGCCTGGGTTAGAAGGCAAATTTTGAATGCCCTGGAGCAGCTTTGTTTGTTCAAGAAATGCTTATTGGGCTATGCTACCCAGAATCCTTTAACAGGAAGTATGGCTTAGTGGTAATATATCATGGTAAACTGAGCAGATGACTAATGGAAGGTATTCAGGAAATAGTGGTGTATTTGAATCTTACAGTATTGTCAATCCCAAATTCTCAAATCATGAGACTGGTTTAAAATACATTTTGGGTGTCTACTTTCTGATTTCTGAGCCTTTAGAAGGTATGTGTTCAAGCTTCTGTCCAAAATGAAGGGCTAGAAAGTAGCTTTTCATTTTTTAAATGAGAGCTGAGATTTGTTATGGTAACTCTGGGGTTTTTAACACTTGATATTGCAAGACTCACGGTGACCAGCTCTAACTTTCAGAATTGCATAGGATTCATTCAAGCACTAATTGTGTGTGGAGCTGGGTGGTTTTGGTTTGCAAGCGGTTAGTGTGAACCACTGTTTGATTTCCTTTCCCATGGGCTTGTACGTTTATGGGCGGAGTATGATAAACTCCGGAACTCAAAGCAAGTCAGTCAAGTCTGTCAAATTTCCCTTGGCTTTGTAAACAGTGCAAAGTTGGGTGCTGAAGTCTTGAGCTCCTGCTTTAGATTTAAGTTATGTAATCACTATAGTATCTGCTTCAGTCTGAAAATACGAGGACCTGGATCAATACATTGTGTTACACGTAGTACTGAGCATGCTAGGTTCCCTAGATAAAGAATAAAAGCTGCATGTGTTCAGGGCAAAACCTCTGGGTACAAAAAACCAATGATGCTATCTTCCTTCAACCAGCTGTGAGTTGAAGCACAGTTTTCTGTTCTGATTCCAGCTATTCCAAGAAGGGAAAGGTTGGGGTTGGTCTTAAAGTGCCTAGGAAGCCCAAATTGCCACAAGCTCCTTCCATTACAGATCAGATCAAGGGGCCTGAGGGTCCTTCACTTCCTCAACCCCATAGATTGCCAAAGATTGTAGACTAATTCTAATGCTGGCTGTGTTCGGACAGCTCCCATCTCTTCCGTTGTGGAGAAAGCTAACTACTGTGGATGTGTTCAGATGGGCTCTGGATGTGAATACTCAAAGGTAACACCTTTTTTTCTTAAACTGGAGTTAAGAACCTCACCCACTTGGTGCATACTGCTTCAAAGAGAAGATAGATAAATGGACTACTATGGTATGGAGCTGCCAGTAAACCTAGGATAAATTCAAGGTTATCTGGGATTTCAGAGGAGCAGAGTAAAGACTGTGTTCAAGAAATCTAAAATGGCTACAAGTGTCCTGCAAAAGAAGGTAACCCTCTCTACGTTCAAAGAGACTATAGAATTCCTGTCTAAATCTGTTGGGTGGCAGGGGGTTATGAAAAATGCAAGAATTCCTACATCTCTTCTCCTCACCCCAGACTAGGAGAGAATTTTAACTGCTGCCAAGAAAGTGGTCTGTTCTATAACCATGAAATGCTGTATCTTCTTTCCAGACTTCGGTCTAAAATTTGTATTGAGGGTAAACCTTCATTCTTTAGAAGCAAGCTTCTTTAGATCCTAAAGAAGATCTTGCTTTACTAAATTACAGGGTAAGCATTTTGGTAAAGAATTTTGCTTGAGGACACTTCTGTTCTTAGTTGTAGCTGGCTTACATTTCCCAAATAGGGGCCGGGGCCTGGTCCTGCTCCCATAGAAGTCTGTGGCAAGACTTCTATTAACTTCAGTGGGAGCTGGACTGAGCCATTAAACAGGAGCTGTTGATACACACAGGTTTTTCCCTCTTGCCCACTCAAATTGCAGATTGCTTAAATGTAATGATTTAAACAACAGTATGTAGTAACATAATCCCTCTGTCTACTTATGCTGGTAAAATTGATGTCGGATTTCTATCTGACTTAGTCCAGTATTATGGAGTTCTCTCTAAGAAATGTATAGACCCACAAACTTGCCTGGCTTCTACCCAGGATCAGAAAAAGCAGCAGCCTCTTCGTTTGACAAGTTAGCAAACTTTGGCAAATCTCAGTGGATTTGATCTGAATTGGTAATTAAATGCCAAACCAGGACCAATATCTGTGGGCTTAGATTTCACTGAGCACTCAATTCAGTTGCTGAATTATTCTTGTCATCTCTGTGAAAGTCTGCTTCTTAGCCTAAACCTTCCAAGTGTTGGGCAGGGATGAATGTTCCTCATCTTAAATAGGAATTAAGTTAACTCCATGCCATAATGGGATTCATCACCCTGTGAATTTCTACAGCTCTGTCAAGCATTAAGTGGGTTGGATGTAGCTGTCAAACCAAGACTCCTACTATGGGACAATCGATAACAGGAGCCGATGGGCCTGACCCAACAACTCTTCCATAGTATGAAGCCAAGTAGCCCTTCCTAACCTAAAGAACTCTAACTAGCATCTGTTGGACCACTTTATCTTCTATTTGTCAGATAACTGTTACTCCATTTCACCACAAACTACACAGGGATGGTGGTGGGGAATTCTTTAGAATCCTCCTTCTGATTCTTTTGGATTTTTATTTTCTTAAAGGCTTCAAGCCTGCCAGAGGATGGAAATGGCTCATAAAGTAACGGGTTAATCTGATCTGCCCCTATTCTTACCTCTTCTAGTGTCTGCCCCTTTAAGTTAGTGGTTAGCAAGAGGTCACTGCTGCCTTCCCAGGTGTGGGACTCTTGTGAGTGGCTGCTTTGGAGATCACTTCAGGACCAGGAAAGGGCAGGTAGATGGGTACGTGAGTGACTCTTTATGTAGGAGGTGCCAGATAGTCTTCCCACTTGTCAGCTGCAGGAGCTTCCTGCAGTGAGGTTTGGAGGGCAGGGGGGTTGATTGTTCCCTGCTCTTGCTGTTCCTATGCCTTCCATCTGGTGCAGTCTTAGATCTTAAAACAAAACAAAAAAAACCCCTTACAAAGGAGATGAAACAGTTAAATATTATCCTCTTACCATTCTAATAAAAAACAGAAATGATATCAACAAATATTTAAAAATTCACCTATGTCAACCTGAATTTCTAGTAGACACAATTCAGTAAAGGCTTTGGGGGAGAGGGGGGGAGGGTGGGAGATGTAACAAATAAAACTGTACTGGATATTCCAAGCAAGTGCTTTAAACTTCCCATTAGTACTTTGTGGCTTGCAGCATCAAGGGTTTCTAGCAGATTTAGAAATACAACAAAAATGTTGCTGAGAACTCCACAGAGAGTAAGAGGAGCTTGTTAATCAGGGTAGTTGCAGTACTGAAGGCAGTGGTGGGGGGAGCGGAGAAGAGAACTGATACTTAATCAAATAGTCTATACTATTATCAAAAGCACCTTCAAATGTTGCCCTCTTTCAGGGAGTGGAGCTGGGAATGCCATGTCAAAACCTGAACCTGAAAATTAGCAGGGCCATAGCTAAGTGTCCTGCTTTATGTGGGCCATCTTGCATCTGGCCATGATTTTTAACCATTGTCCCGCATGGCCACATTGCTACTGTAAAATCTCGAAGAAGCCACAAGAGTCAGGAGGAGGGCTGTCCCTTACTTTTGTGGCCTGGCTGAGCATCTGGTCAGGGCATGGGGGCCTGTCAGTCACCACTGGGCAAAGGCAGGAATTAGGGGGCCCCCAAGCAGGTGGGAGAACTCTGCCCCAATACACACAGGCTGGAGGCGGTGTCTGGTGAGGAAAGGTTGTTTTTTTTTGTTGGGGATGGGAGGGGCTTGAGGGGCTGGGGACAGGTGTCAGGGTAGGTCTGGAGTGTTGGGGGAGTGATAGGGGAAGGAGAGTGAAGGGGCTGGGAACTGCAGGGAGCAGGTGTCTGGGAATGGGGGTGACAGATCTGCATATGTGAGGGGCTGGTAGGTGACAGGTGGTGCTTGTTGCTACTTGGCAAGCTTTCATGGTTGTGAGCTGCATGTCTTCGATTACAATTAGTGCTGAAGAAGCCAGTCAGCTAATAGTTTTGTTATAAATAGTTCTAGGCTATTTGCATATTTGTGTGCGTGTGAGAATGTATACACTGATTGAAAACTGCTTTTTATTTAAAGTGTGTGTGTATCAATTAAAAAAATTGATGTCCCTCATTTTCAGGGCCACTGTCCCTCACTTCAGAGCCTGGGGGTTGAGTGAGATGTTTAGCAAGAGTACAGTAGATGGACCAAAGGGTGGCTAGAACAATGCCACCATTAAAGGACAAGCTTGGGATTGTATGTATTGTAATGCTTTGAGAGTTTTTGGCATTTCAGGGGACAAAGTTTAAAGGACTTCCTAATGTGCAATTAACTGGACATTTAAAAAAAAATCTTGATTTCACTAGTTAACACTGATCAGAGCAGTGTGAAGGTTAGGGGCTGGTGAGCGTTCTAGCAGTGGAGTTCTGTGTTTACTTTAAACTCAGCACTGCAACAAGGTCCTCTGCTCTAAATAGTAATAGTGGCTTGTTAACCCACTGTGTATGTTGGGGAAAGTGAACATGTCCAAGCAAGCTGGGGATAGCAGATGAATTAGGCTTATTAGTTCAATTTCAGGTCAATAGCTTTCTTGGTCACACACGATGGTTTGCCAATACAGGAGAAATTCTCCATGGAGTAGGGACTTCGTGATGATCCCACCAGACACACTGTGATTTAATAGGATTTTATTTCCTATCCATAAGCAAGTATGCCTCACCAGTATGTGGCATAGCTTTCTGTGCTAGAATGGACAGACTGACTTGAGAGAACCAGTGCTGGCAAACTGTTTGTTTGTTTTTAGCTCCAGCTGTGGACTTGAAGAAGCTCTGAGAAGTAAATCAAAATCCAGCTGGGAAAGTGAGTTGTGAGCTACTCCAAGGCTGGAACAGACTCCTTTATTCGTTCGTGTTGTGGAGTGATTCTTTTGGCTGAATTACCTAGTGTACTCTATCGCTTTAGCAGTTACTGTCTAACCTTAGTACATAAGCATACCCCAGTTTATTTTACCTGCTGAAGAATGGTAAAGAACATCCTCATAGGACTCTGACTTGTCCTTTTTTTAAATTGGATTAATAGGCATTTAATTCCAAGACACTAACTTAGTATACAGCAAAGAACAATTTCACAAACTGGTCAAAAAGGATGAATCACTATGGTAACTAGTCTAAAGTTAAAGAGCCTTTTCAAATGAGCAAAGTCCTATATCTTAGCAAAAAACATGCTATTGTACCTTCCACTTCAGATGCCTTTCAGGCTGTCTGGAGACACTGGTGGGTGACAATGGGTTGGTAAAGAATGGCTTTGAATTTAAAGCCTGTGCCTGGGAGATGATAGAAACCTGTGTTCTATTTCCAGCTCTTCTGTAGGCTTTCTGTGTGAACTTGAGTGTCACTTAATCTTTCTGTCTTTATCTCAAAAGCTTTTCTCTAAAATGGATAATGACTGCCTTATAGGTGTGTTGGGAGCAGAGGCAGATTAAGATTTATTGGGTCCATCGGCACAGAACACTTCACACCCTGGGGACCCAGGGGTTCCAGTACTGGGGGGCCAGGCCTGCCCACTTTTTAATGTGGATGTAGTAGCCTTGAGTGGGCATGGAGTGGTTGTGACCTGGGTGTAGTTTGGGGGCACAGGAGCTCATTGCTTCCCCAAACTACAAGCCTTGGGCTAGAGGTGACAGTAGTGGTGTTGCACGTGGCTGCTGCCTCAGGCACAAAGCCCTGGCGGCAGTGGGGGCAATTTGTCACTGGGAGTACAGGATGCAGTGGGGGTGGGTGGGAGCAGGGCAGGTGGTGGGCAGGCACCAAGAGAGTCTGGGTGGAGTGTGTCAACTGTTGAGGTCTGGCCAGTAGCAGCAGGAGCTGTGTTGGAGGAGCCCACCCTGCGTTTGACCTTCTTGGGGCTTCCTGCTGCCTCCCAGCCAGGGCAGGGCTGCCTCCTTTCCACACGCTGTTTTGGCAGGCCCCAGGAAGGGGGCAGGAGACCCAACGAGAGCCACTGCCTCTGGGTCCCCACCCGCAGTGCAATGCCCTGGCAGGAGGGACATGGGCCAGGGGCGGCTCCAGGCCCCAGCACGCCAAGCATGTGCTTGGGGCAGCATGCCACGGGGGGCGGCCGTCAGGGGGGCAGCAGGCAGGCTGCCTTCAGCAGCATGCCTCCGGAGGGTCCGCTGGTCCCGTGGCTCTGGTGGAGCCATGGGACCAGCAGACCCTCTGCAGGCATGCCTGTGGGAGGCCCTCTGGAGCCGCAGGACTGGCGACCGGCAGAGCGCCCCCTGCAGCATGACGCTGTGCTTGGGGCGGCGAAATGTCTAGAGCCTCCTCTGAGGGCAGGTGAAGGGTCCAGGGTTCCTCACAGTGGGCCAGGCTCCCTGTGTAGTAGTGCTTACTACTGCCTGGCTCTGGCTTCCAGCCTGGCTGGAGGTGGTGCCTGGGTTGGGGGCAAGGAGTAGGGCTAAAGTTCTGGTGCCCATGGGGGGGCAACTTCTACCCAGATGCCGGTGCTCCTGCAGGAGCCCATGAGTCCATACTTTAATCTGCCACTGGTTGTGAGGTTTAGTACCTAATACAGCCTGTTGAATTCCACAGGTGAAGAGTTACAGAAGTATAAAGTAGCTTCTGAAGATGCATAGCAGTTCATTATATTAAACAGCTGTTTAATGGGGACAGTATTAGCTCAATTTACACTTGAGGGATGGTTTTGACCCCTGCCAAGGAGGGTAAGTGGTGGCTTATCATACCTATTTAAAACATTTGGTTAAGTTCTGATTTTGTAATAAAGAAGCTGCAAAATGTTTATCCTACTGAAATGAATGGGAATCTTGCAATTACTTATTGGTCCTAAAGGCCCATATAGAAATTGAAGGCCCCTCAATGCACTAGGTGCTTTGTAGTAAGAGTCCCGGCTCTAAAGAGCGTACAATCCAAACAGACAGGAAAGTTGAGGAGGAGATAATTCCCATTGTACAGATGGGATACTGCAGAATAGATATTAAGGGCTTGTGTACATGGTACAAGGTGAGTCTCCTCTTACGCGCATTTAACATGCATGAATTCAGCTTTGCGCGGTCGGCAAAAACAAAAAAAAAAAAAAAGAGAGAAATAGCAATTTAAAACTGTACCTGTAGTGCAGGCAATTCCGCCTGCCATTACACTCAATGTAATTTTGACTATACGTGATTTTCGCTTTATGTGCTGACAGCGGAATGTAACCCCAGTGTAAGATGAGACTCACCTGTACAGTAGTGCACGTCATTGGTGTGCATTTGAATGTGCTACCCACTGTGTTGCACACTAATTGACCTGTGTGGGTCCTGCTGCCATGCTTTGAAAGTTCTCAACTCTCAGTTCAGTGTCTGTGTTGCCCTGCTAACAACCTCACTGATGCCCAGGAACTGTCCCTAGGTGGGGGGAATTAAACCAACTGCTGTCATTTTTACTACAGGATTTTATTTCATCCACTTCAGGCTATAACATTTGTGTAGCATCTTTCAACAAGGATCTCCAAGTGCATTAAGAGAGGTGATATTGAACTCATTTTACAGGTGGCTAAAGTGAGGTACAGTTCAGATTACTTGTCCATGAGTGCCCTGTAAAAGAGGATTCTACCCTATAAATTTGCTACATTCCAAATATTATCTATCTTGTTCCCTTTTCAATTCTGTTATCTAACATTTGTGATCTTTAAATCTTAACTTGGCTAGCTTGATCTCTTATGATTTTGTGGGCCTTGACTATAACAAAACTCCTTTATACTAATTACTACATGGATTTATGGCAAAAGTCTACATTGCCTTGATATCTGTCATTTCTTTTTTAAAAGTTGACACTTCTGATGTGTTTGAACTGCCCGTGTCACCATTGTATGTGGTCTTCATATGTGCTCTTGTGCAAAGAACTAAGTCTGCTTGCAATCTACATCTGTCTAATCTGTTTATGTACAGAAAGACTTGATACACAGATGGAACACTTACGACAGAGAGCACCCAGAGTAGCTTTGTAATGTATAAACTGGGTTTGAATTGGCCAGGCCAACTCTGAACTTAGCTATATGAAGGTACTTTCAAATATGAACAGTCAGACGTCCGTTGTTCAAGTTGATCTGTGGTCCTCCACTCTTCAGCCATACCCCCACTTTCTGCTGCCCTTCCACAGGCTCCTTCTAGCCCTATTCCTGGTGTACAAGGCTTTTTTCTTTGTTTTGTTTTTTGTTTGTCTTTGTTTTCTCTGTACAGCTTTCGATGTAAGTGAAGAACACTTTCTTCAGACTGTGTTGGTTGGTTAGTGATCTGAAGCACAAGGTGGTGTGCAGGCTAACTGATATGTTTTATAAGCTATCAGAAGGGGGCTATGGAAATGGAGTAGCACCACAATAAAATTGCTACCATGTTGCTGCAATACATGGTCACAGAGGAAGTGGTTGCTGCAAATCCCTGTTCACATCAATGAAGAGCTACTACACAGATCAAAGCACCTGAAGCAGCAATAATGAAGCCCTTGGTGTGCTTTTCATCGCAGACTAAGTGTGTGTTTAAACATTTCACCACAGATTAATTACATGCCTTTTGAGATTGGTAAAGTGGGAATGATATTTGCCTGTGGGGAAAACAGCCCTGGTTTAGTGACTTGCTGCACAGGTCACTGGCCTGTTCAAAAAGAGAACTCAGGACTTCAGCTCCCAGATTTGTCCTATTGTAGGACTGGGGCAAATGGAATTTTAGCTCTCATGACATTCTGAAAAGTCCATGCCTTCCTGAAGCTGAAAGCTCTTGGACTACTGCAACATTGAGGAGTGTGGATAACAGCAGGCCCTTCCAGAAGAAAGGTGCTGGAGAAATCTCTGGCAGCAACATATTGCTGTGTCATGAAATATCTTATGGGGTTTCCATGTTCCTTCCTACTGCCCTGTGTATTTACTTAGTGCCTGACAACCTCAAACTTTCTGCAGTGCTGGGCTCCTGATTTGTGTATTTTTAACTTGCATTGCTTTTCACAATTTGTTTGCACTTCGGTATTAAACACTTTCTTTTGTTTTTTTTTTAATAGTCCTGGTTTTATTAACTTCCTGGAATACCAACTCGGGGCAAGCAGCAGCAATCCATCAGCCTCTTACCTGACAACTACATTATGTTCTGTCACTGCGCAAAAACAAAACAAACAAAAAAACCTCCCTCCAAGCATTTATTTGAAATACATGAAATGGAGTCAGTTAAAGTGGGCTCCTGTGAGGGACTTTTTTGGCAGGTTTACGAGGTGGTAGTCAGCCTGTTTAGACACATTGTTTAAGAGAATCCAAACTGCTTTCAAAAGTTTGGCTTTAATAAAAGGGCTGCAGTGTTTTTTGATGCTGAAAAATCAATCCCCAGTCCGAGTCAGGAACTCGGATATAGCGAAAGGGCAGGAGTGGATTTACTGTGAAACTGTGTGGTGGCATGTGGCCCCCAGCGATGGGGGGGACCCCCTAAAATGCAGGACAAATATCTGACAACCTGCCCCTGAGTCCCTGCCAGCAGCACAGCGGGGCTCAGGCAGGCTGCCTGCACGCTGTGGCCAGTAGCCCCACACCACTTCTGGAAGTCGCCATCTACTGGCATATCTTTGCATGCTCCTGGTCGGGGTAGGGAAGGAAAGCAGCTTTACGTGCTGCCCCCGCCCCGGGACAGCACATGGAGACCCACTGCCCTCCTTCCCCCAAGAGGCATGCAGAGACGTGCCAACAGCAGGGCTAAGGCAGCTCCTTGCCTGCTCTGCGCCACTTTGCTCCCAGAAGTGACTAACATGTCACTGCAAGGTGTGTCTCTGCACGCTTTCCCTGCGCCCCAAGCACCAACTCCACAGCTCCCACTGGCTGGAAACTGTGTGGCAGAGACCCTCTGGTCCTTACCCTCCACTCCACCTAGGAGCAACTGCTGGAGGGGTGCGTGTGCCAGTTGCTTTGGGAGCTGCACTGACTCCCTCCTGCACCCCAACTCCCAGCCTAGAGCCTGCAGCCAAACTTCCTCCCAGAGCCCACACCCCTCACCCACCTCCCACTCACCAACCCTCCTACTCCAGCCCAGAGCTCACACCCCCTCCTATACCCCACCCTCTGCCCCAATCAAGGTACCTCACTTTATTTTCATTTACTTCCCATTACTTATAGGAGGAGGAAGGAAAAATATGGAAAAATGGGGGGTGGGGGAGATAAGAGAACGTTCCTCCTTTTTTTTGGCTGGGTCCGAGGGTGGGCTGAAAATGAAGCTGCACACAGGGCCCCGCTAACTCTAAATCCACCACTGTGAAAGGGTGATACGGATGTCAGAAAACCCAAGCCCCATGATGGAGTATGGACGGGATAAGGGAATGTGTGGGTTGTCCTGAGTTCAGCAACCAAGCTGGCTGGCAATTCTTCAGTTAAAATGGCTTTTGTCAGAAAATGCAGACTGGTTGGATCTGCAACAGGTATGTTTCCAGGGAGTGTATGTACACACAGACCAACCTGATTCAGAGCAGGGACTTGAACAAGGTCTTCCATATCCCAGGTGAGCATCCTGACCCCTAAGTTACTGGCTGTTGAGGTAGGTCTTATGGTCCCTCCTCTTCCCTCTTGCCTTCCTGAAAGGTCTTGTTTTCACTCTGTAACAGAATGAGGCTAATATGTCTTTTCAGTCTTGCACAAAATTCTGGTTTTCTGACTAGCCCTATTCAGGAATAGATTTACTGGATTGTTGGGGCCTAGTGCTCTTTGGCACACTAGTTGGGTCTCCTCAAAGCCTGTTGTGCTCTGCCCCGTAAGGACCCAGTCAATTTGAGGTTGTGGCAAGCCCAGACACTAGGATAGATGCATACTATTCCTTTTTGGAGTAGGAGTTGCTACTGAACATGTTGACTTTGACCCCACTCCCCCCAGTACTGGCAGGATGGCTCCTAGATAACAATGGGCCAAAGCTGCAAAGTTCAGACTAGAATGTTTCCAACAGGAGGGGCTATTCAGGAGGAAGATGGTTTTAATTCTAATAGACATGAGGACCAGCTGCAATGTTAGAATGTATCTGGGCTCACCTGTTTCCCAGTCATGCTTAGTTGGGACAGCTCTGCTTTTGAGTAGTAGAAATATTTTTTTTCTTCTATGTAAAATATCCCACCCTGCAGGAAGAACGGGATATTGGCTATGAAACTCCTGTGTCTCCTAGAAGCTATACTTACCTGCAGCTTTCATCTGCTCTAGAGCTGTGTGTGTTTCATCCAGGCAGAGGAAAGGGAAGTGAAAGTAGAAAGCCAAGTGGAAGTCAAGAAGCTGGTGGTGATTCTTAATTTGCTCTATATGCAGAGTAACTTCCCTTCCTTATTAGATACTTCTACATACAGCCTGGTTTGTAATAGGAGCTGCAAGGGTTTGGCTAAATGGATTGAAAGGTGGCCATGTTGTGCTCTAGTACTTACTTATGTTCTTGGTATCCTGTGCTGAAATGCTGTTTTGTAACTTCCTACACACAACATACCTCTCTGAATCCCCACAGATATTCCTCTGCCTGCAGGACATTGTGTGTGGAACTCAGTCTTCCTTCTTGTCTTCCTGCACCAGCACACCACTGTTATAAACAGTTGTGCCAGGTTTATTAAAAAAAGCTCTGATCTCTTGCTATACTGCAGTCTTGAACTCAAATGTGTGTGCCATCTGTCTGCGTCTCTCTCTTTCTCTCAACCCCCTCAAGAAACAACACCTGAGAATGCAGAAGAAACTGTCTTCAGGTCAAAATAAGCTAATCATGCCTTGAACTGAATGATAAGCTCATTTGAGTCAGCTTTGTTAGGGTCCCTCATTTACAAGTCCCCTTGTTCTTTGGTTCCTTTTCAACCTGTTGTACCTGCAGCAACTTCCAGATGACCTTTTTGTAGAAGTGTATACTACATGAAAAATATTCCAGTCCTTAAAGGTGCACTGCAACAGTCACCACAGCTCTGAAAGCTTCATACCACCATAAAAACCCACAATAGGTAAAACAACAAAAGGGAAATAGAGGTTTGGGAAGAACATTATTAATACAGGTGACACCCTTTTATCCTTGTTTTCAATGAGGGAAATTAGCCAGCTTAGCCTCCGCTCCTTGGCTAATCATTCACTAGCAGATTTCACAGCAGAGTCAGGGACCCAGGCTTGCCCACAAAGGTGTTCCTCTGCATGTCGAACAACTACAGAATGTTTGTTTCTTCCCCCATATGGATCACAAGGGAATAGGATTGCTGCTATAGAGGCACAAATGTCAAACACAATAATTGAAGTGGAAAAGAGCTCTTGAGTAAAACTACTCCATCTGCTGAAGGTTTTTGCAAGATTGGTCACTAGCTACTGACTAGCCCTGTTTTTAAATGATTCCAATAATAGGAGACTTTCATAGCCCAACAAACCTGAAAGTTAGGTTATGTTCCCTGATACTTAGGTTATGCTCTCCATTTGTGAACTTAATCATAACTGGCTTTTAGGCTTGAACCAGAATCCTAGGTAGGGGCTCCCCTAAGTAACGTGAATGTTTGGGATGTAAACCGGCATCTGGAGCCAGATTTTGCACCCAAACACTCCAGAATCCATGGTGTCCCTGTGCTTGGGCAGCAGATATTTTCATGATCTGGAGTTGGCTTTTATCATTCCCCCCCCCGCCCTCTTTTTTTTTTTTTTCCAAAGTACCCCTTCTGTCTAGTATCTAGGAGTTAAAGATAATGAATCTAGCCTTCAGACTGCTTTGAGGTTAGGTTTTACAGATGAGGAAACAGACTAAGGGAAGTTCCTTATCAGAGACTGTATTGCAGCTCCAGTAATAGAACTTGGTGGTGATTCTCAATCCTGTATGTAACCCATACAATCAGATTTTTCCTCTCAGCAGCCTTCTTTGGGAAACTGAACCCGAAGTAGTCTATTTGCTTGGACAGCCTCTGAATGTTTGAAAACACTAAGTTTTTTCCCTTAGAGATTTTTTTTTATGGGTTTGCTTTATAGTTGCTTGGTTTATTTTCATTGTCTTATTTTAGCTAAGTAATTTTTTGGTGCTTTTTTGTTTGTCCTGCTCTGTTGCACTTTGAAATGTGACAACATTGCTTGGTGCAATAGTTTTCAAGAAATCGTTTGACGGGGAAGTTGTATTTCCATCTACAACTGGGAGACATTGAGGCCTTCATCTGGAAGGAGGAAATAAAGCGACATATTAGTTCTGCCATTTAGACATTATTCTATTACTTTTTTTTTTTTTTTTTAAATCAAAGTGTAGTAATCCAGCATCTGGTTTGCTGGATCAAAAAAAATAGCAGTTTTTGGGGGATGGTGTTTTTGAATGAAAGCTTAAAACAACCAGTCCTAAAACCCTGTACTGTTTTTGCAAAAACAAAGGAACACAACAGTGTTAGACTGTTGCATTGTAAAAGAAGAGGATGGGGTGACTGAATTAGCCTTATCTGACAATGGAGCTAGAAATTGGGGTGCAAATGCAGGGCAGTTAAATGTCTAGTTAGTGGGGTTTTAATTCAGATGGGAGGAAAGTGAGAATGGGACAGATCCAGGCTACACCAGCCTTATGGGCTTGTATGTGATACTGAGATGAAAGGGAAACCAGGGGCTGGAAGTTAGGCCAGATCAGGATAGACAGAAGGAGGGAATGGGAGCTGGAGCATGTGTGCTTGTGATATGAGTTAAAAGGGGAAAAACACAAACAGGAGAGAGAGAGCAATGTGGTAGCTTATTGAAAGCCTTTGGAAAGAATAGCAGTGCGTGGTGAGCTGGTTGTGGTGTGGGATTTCTTGGTCCTGCTTGTTTCTCTCTATGGTTCTTGTTCTGAATTCTAAGAAATAAAATAGTGTTACATTGTTTTTATTCAAGTCCTCTCTAGATGGAAGCTTGCAAACTTCTTTGTGAATATGCTGTGAATATACCAGGGAGAACTGGCAACGAGGATGGATTATAATAAAGAGAAAAATCTGAGAAAGTTAGCTGCTCCCTAAAATGGAGGTGCACAATCGGGGCGGCCCATCAATATAGGTGAATTAGGCGGTTGCCTAGGATGCTAAGTTAAATGGGGAGCCAAATTCAGGGGAAAAAAATTCAAATTTTAAAAAAAAATAGATACCATCATTTCAATTCCCATGTGTGTATGGAGGGAATATGAATTATAATTCATTTCTCTACATTTCTGAATTTATTAATGTCAAATCTTTTATTTACTGCAAAAATATTTTAGCAATTTTTTTCAATTTGTGACATAGGGTCAAGATGACCACTCTGCAATTTTGATAAGCAGTAACTCAATCACAATGAAACACCTCTGCCAGTGGCAAGAGCTGCAATGTTAGTGGCACCTAACTAGAATATACATCAAGGTCGCATAGCTGGAAATTCATGTAGAGCGGAGATATCACAAATTGATACATGTCAAACGGTCATTTTAACACATTGCAGAATCGAGCAAATGTGGTAGAAAATTGTTTCTTGGTCCCAAAGAATAAAGAACAACTTCTTTCATCCTTATAAATCCAAAATCAGTATCTTTAAGCATTATTGAACCTTAGTGTTATTGGGCTGTATAAATACGAACTTTTCTTTGTTATAACTGGTTCACATGTAATAAATAAGATCCACAAAAGAAAAGTAACAGTGTTAACGCTTAATAGACTAGGAAAGTGATGACATCACACTCTAAGTGGGTAACTGTGAGGAAGGGGATTATTTTCTAAACAACTGGTGTCAGGTTATAATTTTGAAAAAGATCATTTCGTTTTCTTGTAAACGCTGTAACTAACTGTTTTTAATAGGTAAGTGAGTATATGTTACTAATCATTGAACCTTTAAGCAGTGAAAAGATGTGTTGGGATAGCTGCTATGTGGTTTAAATCGCCAGCCATGTGGTGGGTGTCAGCCGTCCTTAATGCTATAATGGTTGCAATCAGGAGCACAGTACATAATATTCAAATGCCCCATGGCAGAAAGAGGAAAAAGAAAACCCTCAGGAGTCGAGTATCATTAGTGAAATGCTGAGAAGAAAAAGGACTAAGCAAAACAGCAGGGATCCTTCCTGAAATATCTTCTCCTTAATCCAAATAAAGATGGAAGTAGTTCACAGCATCCAGATGAAGGAATTTTACCGGAGATGAGGGTAGCTCATATCCAGAAAAAAGTAGTTTGGAAACTCAAGATGATGGAAATTTACAGCATCAGACTAGTATGGAGACAGTTTATTCACCTTCAGAGGCACATGCAGAAATTGAAGTAAACGAAGTAGAAGGAAGAAAGGATGAGGAAGTTACAAACAAGTTACAGTATGGGGACCCAGCTTCATGGCCCAGATGTGATGACAGTGTGTGGCAAATTCTCATGGAACATGGACCCAAACAAGTTCCTGAATTTCCCTTCCCTAAGGATGGAAATAAAAGAGAATTCTCTGCTCAGCATTACAAGAGGAAACTCCATTAATGGGGAAGAAATTCATCAAAACTGGTTACAATATTCTTCAGTGTCAAAGGACTCTGTTTTGCTTTTGCTGCAAGTTATTTAGAAATCAACTGATGTATCACTGAAAATGGTTCAAAGGACTGGAAAAACATATCTTCAATTCTCTCTTCACATGAAAAGTACAGAACATTTGGAATGTTTTCAAAATTGGAAAACTTGAATTACAATTGAAAAAAGGAAAACATCCATGTAAATTTTATTCATGTGATCAAGGAAAAAAGAATACTGGCAACAAATATTAGAGTGTCTGATTGCTTTAATGAGTTCTTGGTAGGCAAAACTTAGCATTCTATGGCCTCCAGTAGAAATGAACAATTATACACTCCAGGTAACGGAAACATTTTTTAAAAAAAATTTGTTGAATAACTAGCTTGCTTTGATCCAGTCATGAAGGAGCATCTAAGTAAAATAACTGATCATGAAACACAGGTTCATATTTAGGAAAAAATATGCAGAATGAACTGATTGAAATCCTAGCAAATGCCATTAAAAAGGAAAATTGTAGAAGCTGCCCATTCTTTTCAATAACACTGGACTGTACACCAGATGTGAGTCATGTTGAACAAATGACAATGATCATTCATTTTGTGGATATGGAGAAGTCTGCACATGAAGATAATGTTGAAGTGCTCAAACATTTTTTTGGGTTTCGTACCACTGAAGGAGATGACTGTAGCATTTATGACTGAAACTATTCTACGAGAGCTTGAAACAATGTCATCTGTTGAAAACTTATGTGGCCAAGGCTATGATAATGGGAGTAATCTGAAGGGTAAAGACAGTGGTGTGCAAAGAAGAATGATGGAAATCAATCCAAGGGCATTTTTCGTTCCCTGAGTGTGCACTCTCTGAATCTGGTTGTCAATGATGCTGCTAGATGCTGTTTGGAGGCAAGTAGTTCCTTTGACCTGGTGCAAAGTGTGTTTTTGTGTGTGTAGTGTTTTTTTGTTTTTGTTTTTGTTTTTTCCTCAGGTTCAACACACCATGTGAATTCTCTAACTGTGAAACAACTTAGTCAGACAAGATGGGAGGGTCGCATTGATGCTTTGAAGCCTCTTCGCTATGAACTTGGAAACATTTATGATGCCCAAATTGAAATTTCTGATACTACCTTTACTGGATCATGTGGCAAATGGCACGTTCAGATGCAGAAGCTCTTGCAAATGGCCTTCCAAGTTCAAATTTGTGACTTCACTCATTTTGTGGTATAATATCCTTTTCGAGATTAACCTCACTAGTAAGCAGCTTCAGAAATAGAACTTGAACATACATTCTGCTATTCAAAGACTGCAGCAAACTATAAAAAATATTCTGGAGGAATTCAGAAGTGATAAAGGGTTCGAAAGAACACTAGTCAATTCTCTCGAGCTTGCTGCAGAAATAAACTTTCTTTTGCCAAATGCGAACTGGCTCTGGTTCAAATTCTGTCGGAAACAGCAGTTTCTGTATGAAGGACGAGACACCCATTCAGAACCCAAAAGAAAGGTTCAAAGTGAATTTCTATTTCACAGTCCTTGATACTGCTAGTCACTTGGTTGATGAAAGATTTCAACAGATGCAGCAGCTACAGTCAGTATTTGGCCTTCTAGATGATATCCACAGCTTGCAAAGGGAAACAGCAAAACAAACAAATAAGGAATTTTGTATAAAAACTGAAGTTGGCATTGACTTGTGAATATTCAAAAAAGATTGATGCTCCCGGCCAATGGAAGCTGGGGATGGGGCAGTGCTTACAGGTGAGAGCAGCGCTCAAAGCCTTCTGGCCCCCCTGCCTAGGTGCTAGATGAGTTGGTCACTTCCAGGGCGCAGCGCGGTGCCAGGAGCCTGCCTTAGCCTTGCTGCACCACTGACTGGGAGCTGCCAGAGGCAAGCCCGAACCCCAACCCCGTGCCCCAACCTGGAGCACTCTCCTGTACCCAAGCCCCTCATCCCTAATCCCACTCCAGACCCTGCACCTCTAGATGGACCCTGCACTCCAATCCCCTGCCTCAACCCATACCCCCTCCCACATTCTGAATCCCTCAGCCTCAACCCCCAGCTTGGAGCCCTCTCCCACACTCAGAACCCCTCATTTCTGGCTGCACCCATAGAGCCATCACCCTCTCCTGCCCCAGTCCAGTGAAAGTGAGTGAGGGTGGGGGAGAGCGAGCCACTGAGGGAGGGAGAAATGTAGTGAGCAGGGGGTGCAGCCTCAGGGAAGGGGCAGGCCTAAGGTGTTTGGTTTTGTGCAAAGTTGGCGACCCTAACGTGAATGCTTTCCAGAGTGAACTATTCAGATGTTCCTGAGCAGTAGGCTGGACCAGATTCTTTACACAGTTACACCAGTGTAATTTCTACTGCAGCTGATGGAGTCACCAGAGTAAAAATTGGTGAGATCAGAACTGGGCCTAAATGGGCTTAGGCAATCTATAATCATTTGCTTTTGAAGGAAAAGCCTTGGACTCTGAACTTCTTGGCATATAATTAAGCACTTGGCCACTGCTAAATGTTACAGGTCAAACAGACCTGTTGTGCAGTGGAACATGCCAGGTACACTCTGAACATCCCAATGTTTTTTCAATGGCATGTTAGTGGGTGATAATAGCACAGCAGGCATGGATAAAGAGCACCAGAGGGCCTATGCAACCTGGCCCAAGCAAAAGCTGTATTGGCAAATAGCCAGGAACTTGGACTGCACATTGTTTGCATATGATGGAGAAGATTGCAACTGCCCTCCTGTTTTAATAAAGATCTGTGGCCCATGGAGTCTTTTGTGGATAAAATTGTCCATCTTGATCCAAGCAGCATGGGAGATGTACCACTACTTGTATAACTCGCCAAGTCTAGATCAGCCTCTTATGGTTATATTTGCTCAGAGTGAGGGTTTTTTTGGGTGGTCAAATAAAATATCATTAGTTTTTCCTACTTCTGTGCAGAGGAATAGAGGAGGAGATTGTGTGCCTCTGCTGGTAATTTTTTGATGATTTCCACAGTTTGCTAAGCACTGGACCCACATGAAGGCACAGTTTTACCCTGCAGCCTACAATCTGAAGTCTCAATCCTATGCATGGATCTTTGCAAGCGGAACTCCACTGATTCGAGACTCCATGTCCAGTGTGGATTGAACTCTGGATTTTGTTTTAAGATCTGGACCTTTAAAAGACAATGAGCATAGGAAGAAGGAGGGGAGAAGGAAAACTGAGGTTAAGGTTAGAAGGGACTACCAGATCACTTAGCCTGAGCTGCAGACCACAGACCACCAGCAACACCTCACGCCTGCAGGTTAAACCCCCAAACCAAAATTAGACCAAAATATTCCAGCTGACAAAATGGTGGTGTGTGTGTTTTGTTTGTTTGTTTTTTTGGAAGGTTGGTCTTAATTGTCTGATCTTTAGCCAGTCTTTTTAAAAAAGATGTCTTTGTAATGTTGAAAAGTTGTTTCCTGGTTAATCTCTAGACTTTTTTTTTTTTCTTTTTAAACCCCTACTCTACTTAGTTTTATCCTTCCAGATGTGTTAGCCAACTTACACCACCTGGAGTAGGATCTCTTTCAACACATTCGTGTGTGGTGTTTAAGTCTAGAGCTGAGGTTCCTTTGTATATTTTCAAAGATTTTTAAACTAATGTCAATCATTAATTCTTCCAAACTCTGCAACTGAAGCAAGTTTTGCTGCGCTTTCTGGGAAGTGGTCAGGTACAGTATTTTGCGCCAATGTCTCCTTGAGCAGATGTATCCTCTGAAACTGGTGGAGTTACTCCAGGGATGAATTTGGCCCATTTTGTATGCAGATACCAGGAAGGGAGAATTATGAGGGGGAGGCTAAAGACAATAGTTAATTGAGTAATGGTAAGCTGTCTCCTACTGATGCACTTTCTTCACACTTATGTCCTCTACATCTGCTTCAATGGTGAAGAATTGCTTAACTGTATACGCTGCCTTTATCCGAATGCACTCTGCACAGGAAGCTCTTTACTCGCTCCTGAAAACCAACTCTTCTGGGGTGGGACATGATAGCTGTTGAACAGTGAAGACCAATACCTTGCACAAGTTTAGGACGTGGAAGTGTGAAAAAACACTGTATCCAACTGAATCTGCTCGGAGAAATATAGGTATGTAAAAATAATATAATACCTTTGCAATCTGGCAAAGACTCCAGTGCCAGCAACGCCAACTCTCTTGTGTAAAATGCCACAGCATTCTTTTAATGGCCATAAACTGTCAGGGCTGCTGCTGCTGTTCTGAGCACAGCAGCACTTGACTCTTCATTGGAGGTCTCCCATTTATTAGTGTAAGATCTTGGATGGAGAGCAGTCAGGGATTGGAGCCACTGAAAGGAGTCATTCAGTTTTAAAGTGCTTTCTTAATGTAAAAAAGTGCTAATCTGATTGACTCGTCCATCTCTTATATTGGATTTATCTCACAGTGGTCATAATTAGAGCTGGGTGAAACCTTTCTGGCTAAACTGCTTTGTTTAAAAATGCAGATTCAGATTGACAAATGTTTGGCCAACTCGTGTAGATTTTTGTCCAATTGTTTTGGCCAAAATTATACAAAGAGAATTCAGAACTGTTTAAATGAACCTTTTGACCTGTTTTTTTGCAAGCTAAATTCACAAGGAGATTTAGGCACCATTCACAAAGGTGGTGCCGGTGCCCCCTTATAACCTTTAGCCAGTGGGTTAGGGCATTCACTCGGGATGTGGGAGACCCACTCTGTAGCAAGGACTTGACCCAGTGTCCTGTTTCTTTCCCCCCTGTGAGGTGTCCTAATCAGTATGCTGTTGGCTATTCTGGGATGGGTCTACCTCAATCTCTTTTGTTAAAGCTGTTCCACTGTGTATGAAATGTTTGAATAATCATTGGGCTAGAGAAAGAGTGTATAATCTGGTGGTTAGGGCACTCAGCTGGGAGGGGAACATCTGGGTTCCAGTCCCTGCTGCAGGGCTTGACATTGCAGGCGAGTGTTCTAACCATTGGGCTATTGGGTATAAGAAGGGTGGTAGTGTTGTCACCTTCTCCAGGAATCTAGCCGTTCATTTCCTTCACTGTTACCTTTTGTATTAGGTCAAACACAAAAATGTTGTTTTTCCCCCAGTGCTTCTGATTTGCCAAACATTCTGGAATCTGTTTTTGGTTTGAACCAAACAAAAAAGTTCCCTCAAATCATCATGTGTTTTGGAACTGCTAGTGAACCAAAAAAATCAATTACTGCAGTTCTCTAGTCATAAAGCAAACAGTATGGTTACACTTCACATGCCCTATACGCATTTCTGTGCATCTGTCCACACAGTACCTTTTAGTTTTCCAAGTGTTGCATACCAGGAAGCTATCAAGCAAAAACAGTTACTCAAAGCTGAATAGTGACTTTAACCCTTACTGATGTCACCCTCTGCATACTGTTATCGACCAATAATGAGCTTTCAGTGTGTAATATGGGTGCATGTGGAACATGGGGAAGGCTTTTTCAGAGAATCTGAATCTGGAATCTCTTCAGAGATGGCGATTGACAGCTTTATGTAGGAGTTCAGTAATGTGCTTTGTTCTCTGGAGATACCCCATTGTAAAAATAGAGAGGGAGGTTGATGTTCTAAGAGAATTCATCTGACTCTGGCACTTGTGGTGTTCTGTATTTGGTAGTATAGGAGTGGAATTTTAAAATGTATAAAAAATTATGACTGCAAGTACATATTGCCATATACAAACTTTACTATAGTTTGCACTTCTGTAGTGTTTTGCAGATGAGGATCTCTCCACTCACTGTGCAGTTCTTAAGCTTCAAGTAGAGCTTGACTATTCCTTAATCCCGTTCCTGCTATTATGGCAGCAGGTCCTGTGGGACCCACAGGATCCAAGTCCCACTGCAGGGCTCTCCGCTACACTAGTTCCATGCAGAGGTCTACTCCGCACTGCCCCTAGATAAATGTGTGTTTGTTTATTCCTAGCTTACAAATAGAAAATTTCAGGCATAGAATTTAGTTACTACTTCAAGGTCATACAGAACGTCAGCATCATAGCCGTGATGCAGCTCTTAGCCCTTCTGTCGCATAAACCCATATGTTAGCCACAAGGCAATCCTTTTCATTTCCTGTCTTCTATAGATCTTACCATCTTGAGATAAGATGGCTAGTTTACACAAGTGTGACTCCTGATCACACTGACTTCTAGGCAGTGTTTTATCAGCCCCAGACAGAATTTGTGGTTGAGGGCATACTGAGTGCTGCTGTAGTTTTGTTAAAGTTGGACTGCATCTGCACTAAGGTTCTTGTTATAAAATTTTCCACTATTTTTAGCAGTGGCCGTGCTCTGTAGATGATAGTAATGGTGTGAGCACTAGTCTAAACAAGGCTCCAAGTAGCCCATTGTATTACACCAGGCATTTGAAACACTGTCCTATTTAAGCCCTGTGCAGTCTAATCCTTTTCGGTCTGATAATACTTTGTCCACACTAGTGCCACCATGGATGGGGCCAAATCAGTGGTGATAATGGTAGGACTTTTCCTTTCAAATTGCCTAGTGCAGACAAGGCCTCTATGTGCATGCTTTATCTAGTCAATGTCGATTTTTATTTACTTGAGTTTTAAATGCATTGTTTGCTCAGTTTTTAGTATCTGTACAGTATGAAAGCAATTTGATTTAATATCAACCTACTTAAACTGCACACCCTGCCCCAAAGGAAATAAGTTAGATGCCCTTTTCTCAATACCCCCTCAGGCAAATCCCTTGAGGGCTGTCAGAGGGAGCTGTACTGGATTGGCAAGGAGTGAGTTCTAGAGCGAAGGGTGCCTCCCCTTTTTAAATCTGGAGGGTGTTGGCACAATCACCTGAGATAGTGGGAAGTCCAAATCACGTGGTGCATTTATACTGTAAGTCACCATCAGTATAGGGTTGTTTTTTTTTTTTTTTTTTTTAACCACAGGGAACTAAATGGAAGCCAGAAAAGACTGTAGAAACACCACTAAGCAAGTGGGCCACCATGTTCTGCAGTAGTTTCAGTTGCCAAATAGTCATCGGCTGTGGCACCATTTCAGGAAATTGTAGGAATCCACAGACATCAATGACTAGAGAAGCCTGTATCTTGAAAGGAGAGGGTGCATTCTTCTACTCGGTTGTAGACAGAAAAAAGTTTGGCCACTGCTGCTACTTCATCTAAAAGCAGCCATGCATCTAACCAGGGCCGGCTCCAGCTTTTTTGCCACCCCAAGCGGCGAAGAGAGAGGGGAAGAAAAAAAGACATCCGTGATCGGCGGCACTTTGGCAGCTGCTCTGCTGTGCCGCTTCATTCTTCGGTGGCAATTTGGCGGCCCATCCTTCCCTCAGAGAGGGACTGAGGGACCCACCGCCGAATTGCCACCAAAGGCCTGGACGTGCCACCCCTTTCCATTATCCGCCCCAAGCTTCCTGCACTGGTGCCTGGAGCCAGCCCTGCATCTAACAGGACACCTGCCCCAGATCACTAAGCAATCCATCCGTCTCTTTCCTCACTGCCATGCCTGCAACAGAGATGGTTAAACTTTGTGAACTCTTCCGGATATTTCCCACTGGCCTGTGTTCTGGATGGAGCTTCATCCATGCCCTCATCTCAGGACTGCCAATACAGACAATACACTGCCCATTGGCTAGAAAGGAAATGTCATGTGACCTCTCATCTCCATATTCACCAAATAACTTCACTCTGGTCCAGCGTCCTCACATGCACACCGAACACACACACAACAGGAATATGTACCCTGAACAGAACAATTCAACTTAGCCCTCCTGGTGTCTCTGTCTGAGAAAACAGCTGCTCACATATAACTCCAATTGCACAGTCTGCAAATGTCTCATGAAAACATTAAACTCAAGCTGGTATCAGACTGCTGATAGCCCTTTTAAAAATGGATGTTTGATCTGTGTCCATTGCCAGAAGAAGGGTGCTGACTAATGAGATCCAGAAAATCTGAGGAATCTAGATAAAGCCACAGCTGTTTTGCCATTGCTTTCTCAATAACATTTCCCAAAAAAGGAAGATGAGAGAGGGAGGGAGCCTAATAATCTTGTCAAGAATGTATTGTGCAAAGGTCTCATTCTCATTTTAAGAGACCCTGATACCCTACCCCAATTCAGGAAGATAGAGTACAAAAAATAGATCTTGTATGTGCATGCTAGATTAATAGCCAGAAGGGAAATGCATGTGGATTGTACCTTGATGTTTGGAAAATGCTTCTGAAACCTTGAGCGCAACTGGAGGAAAGTTGATCTGGAGACCTTTATATACGTGTTGGAAGACAGAATTTGGACCAGAGGTAGTCAGCAATCTGAAAGGAGGTGCACATGTTTAATTCTGTTACTGATGTGGTGGTGTTTGGGGCTGATACTGAAAACAGTTTAGTGTTCCAGTGGAAGTCTGCAAGCAGCTTCATTTTGTGCACTGGAGGTGAAATGTAGTGTACAGCTGGAAATAAATGTCTGCAAATTTGACTTCCCCCAAGAATGAAAAATGTAAATTGCAGTGCATGTTTCTAGCAGCAGGTAATCTGCATCAGTTGCCTGCAGTTCCTAGCCAGGAGTGTGAAAATAGTTCACTGTAACTGTGTGGCCAGCCTCCCTTGTGATTTAAAATAAACAAGCACTAAAACAAACAGTTCTGCAGTACAAAATTATTGTGAAAAATCCTGTCCACTTAAGCAAAAATCCAGTCCACAGCTTTTTAGACTTTGACAGAAATACACAAGTATACAGATAAATTGTTCATGTTAACATTAAATCACTTTTTTAAAAACTCTGTTTAGTCTTTGCAGGGATATAGGCATTACACTTATGTGCCAAAAGTGAATTCTGCCTTGGATTGGGGGAATAAGTACCAAGAACTGAGAGGAGTTTCCTCTAATGTCTCTCTAGGTAGTATGGATCTTCTTTTTGGGGGAACATTTCTACCCCTTCCCCACAATTATTTAATAGCTATAGGTTATTTTTTCCTCTTCTGATGGGCTTACAAACAGTGACCATGTTAACGGCTTGCTGGCATTCCATGTAGCATGTTTACATGCAAGATTTTCCTTCAGGAATATCACATGAGCATTCCTTTCACTTAAGTTCTGGAAATACTTTGTCACTTCATTGGTGAAATAAAACTTTTCATGTTAATAGAACTAACCTTCAATCTGTTGTCAGGATTCCTTTGGCTTGTTCTGCCATGCTATTTGCTTAACAAGACCCTGAATCTTTTTGCAAAAAGAGCTCTTAAAAAAAGAAAAGGAGAAAAGAGAAACTGACAGTACAATAGTATTTTCACTTTAACTTAAATGAAAGCAGTTTGCTGCAGTAACGTTAGTAGACATTAAAATCTATTAAAGATAATTATCCCCATTCCTCCCCTCCACCCTCCAATTTTTAGTAAATTGATTGACTAAATTCAAGGTTTTGCTTCTGAACCATAAAAGGATTGGGTTTGCATAGGTCAGAACAACTTCACACACTAGTGTAACCCACTAGGAGTAACATATTGAGCCTATAGACCTTGTGCTACTTTGGAAGTAAGTGCAACCCTTGGCTTGGCTCGGTTTCTGTTTTTCCTCTTTCCTCCCCTCCCTTTCTCCACCCATACCCCTTCCCCTCCCCCCCCCCCAAAAAATCTCGGATTTGTGGAGTTCATGCCTAGTAACTGAAAACTTTATTTCCTGCCGTTCCCCAGCCAAAATCCCCTTAATTTGTTTATAACAAAGTTAACTAAAATTTATTGTTTCTAAATTACTTATTCCTAGCTAAGCAATGTTTTGTAATCAGATTCAGAAAGTCCTGGATGCTTATGGCAGATGAGAACAGATACATAGACTTAAACTGTTGATGGAGATCTAACTCCCATGTTTCAGAATGTAAGCAAATCTGAGATAGGTTAGGAAGGAACCTCCTGATAGTCAAGTTATTCTAGAACTGCTTACTATGGGGTTTTCTGCTGCTTCTCCTGAAGCAGCTTGTACTGATATTTGATCAGTAAAGCTATGATTTTATCACAGAAGTTGCAGAAGTCACAGAATCCATGACTCCCAAAGACCACCATGACCTCAGCCTGCAGGTGGCTGGGAGCTGCAGGGGTACCCCCGTCACCCAAGGCAGCAGGGCCTCTGCCTAGTGGCTTCCCATTTTGTGATGGATATTTTTAGTAAAAGTCAGGGACAGGTTATGGGCGTCTGAATTTTTTTTTATTGCCCATGACCTGTCTGACTTTTTTTACTAAATATATCTGACAAAATGGTAGCCTTACTGATCAGTTAACAGAAAGCTTTCACCATCTACTAGCTGTCTAGTGTGACTCCTATGATGGTCCCACATCACAACTAACACCTTATAGTTCCCTTTACTGGCAGACTGCAGACTCTATTCTAAGAGAGTTGGGGTCCTCCAGCTACTGTTTTGAAGAGGACTGGCTAGGGGGTAGGAAAACTTTCTCTGTTGCTGCCCATGCTGTCCCACTTCTGTGAACAAGACTTCGCTCTCCAGGGCTGTCAGTCTATTACCTTTCATCAACATTAAATTCACACAAAAAGGGCCCAAACTATGCTTGCTCCTATCACTTCCTGGGGGTGTAACTATTTGGCTTAAATAGGTATGAGGGAAAGAAGATAAAATAAACCTAACACAAAAGCCAAATAAAGTAGGAATATTAAAGTAAGGTGTCCCTTGGGGATTTGAGTGGAAATAGGAGTTCGTTCTTTCACATGTCCTGATTTTTCTTCCTTTTTGCTCTAAATTCCAGGCCTCCTTTCTTTCTTTAGCTAACAGGATTATTTTTGTTCCTTATTTAAACCATGCCTTATACATTTAGTTAAAATAATACAAGTATCTCTGGGTCAATGTAACCAACCCTGCTAAAGGAAATACATTGATTGCTTCAAGTCCAAAATTCACTTAACATCTAGAACCTGACTCCATCTGATATATTGGAAGGAGCTCTTTAAAGATCTGTCAGTGTGTACCTCTGTTCATGAGCATGTCCTGTGTATATAAAAGAAGAATAAGTATTTATTTTACCCACATAGTTAACTGTAAGACTTTTTTTTTTTTAAACTGTGCACCTTATCTTAACATTTTAGGATGCCATTCTGACAACTTACACTCTTATTACACTTCTTAAAACAAAGACTGTAGTCTTGAAAGATCTACCTGTCATGCAGGTCAAATTTTAAAATTCATAAAAGGAAATACCTGTCCGCACAATACATGATTCGGTTGTGCATCTCACTGCCACAGTACATTGAAGTCAAGAGCTGCTTAGCAGACTTAAAAAAAAAATGTTTATACTGCTAACATCCAGAGTTACAATAATAAAGGTTCAAAAATGTGTCAAGATATGACAAGGTCTAAGAGGTTATGAAGAAACTTTTCCTGTAGACTGGTTGCTTCAGAGCTACTCACTATAGAATTTCTTGCATTTTTGTTAGTGGCTAGATCTGGATGCTTAGTGAGAGCCAGGATACTAGACTGGATGGGTTGCTGGTCTAATTTGATATGGAGATTCTTGTATTCCCTATAAAGAACATTAAGTTCCTCTTTAAAAAAACACAGGAGAAACAACCAAAAAAACTTGGAAGAACAAATGGAATTTTAAGGCTTGAGGGAGGGAGAACAGATCGAGAGGTATGTGTGGGTGGTGTAAAATTGCTCTCACCCTGTAAAAATCTCTAACTTCAAACATTTATATCCATAAAGAACCATTGAAAGGCAGCGAACTCTGGGATGGGAGGATGGTTGGGGGGAACCCAAGAAGAAACTTGGTTAAGAATGACAGAGGTAAATATACACTTTGATGGAAAGTGCAACAGACTTTTTAATGCTCACAAAGAGCAGACTGGGCTTTTTGCTGTGCAGTGCTCTCTCAGAGGAGACAGTCAGCCTTTGGAGACCTATCAACTGAATGCAGATGGACAGCATCAACCTTCCTGGATTTAAATCTTGTAGTCTTATTTCTTATGTTGGCAGTAGTGACTTATGAAGGCTGTGTTCCAGTTTCCACTGGAATACTTCTTTCCCAGTTGCTCATGAACCTGATGGCATTTACAGAGAATAGTCTTCTTAAGGAGAATGGAACTTGGAGTGCTCTGGAGTTTGGAATGGGTGGGACCTTCCAATTTGGGGTTGGGAAGGAATTTCCCACCAGGCCAGATTGGCAGAAACTGAGATTTTTTTCGCCTTCCTTGGCAGCATGGGACACGGGTCACTTGCAGATTAAAAGTAGTGTAAATGATGGATTCTCTGTAACCTGAAGTCTTTAAACCATGAGTTGGGAACTTCAGTAACAGGCCCTTTCCTCTCGCTCAATCTCAGGTGTGGGTGAGGTTCTGTGGCCTGCAATGTCCGTGAGTCTAGAAGCTCTAGGAAAAATATTCCTTAGTATGTGGAGTGACATGGCAACAGCTTTCCCTCCATTTGCTCCTCTGGGGCCCTGTTGTGGCATTATGCCTACTGCTGGAACTGTGCAGTAAGAACTCTTGAGGAGACCCTAGATAGCTCAGTTGTACCTACCTCTATTTAGTTGTCTCAGCTGTCGCTGGCATGAGTTGATGCATCCAAACAAAGTATTCACACACACACACACACACACACACACACACACACACACACACACACACACACACACACACACACACACACACACACACACACATGCTTAGTGGGCTTGCTGTTACACCTTGCATTCACCCTAGCGCTGTACTCCATTTATGTTACTGGTAGTGCTTTGTGGACATGTGTCCTAGAGTTCAACACTGCCCCAAATTACAGTGCTTCCAGGATGATTCTGCTTGGCCTTCTGGCATACTTTGCTGATGCATAAGGGATTGTAGAAGGACAGGTCTAACTCTCAAAACACCCAGTCTTCCATTAGGAAAGTCTTCCATGGCAACCAACTTGACTTAATAGTTCTCTTGATCTCCTCCTTTGGTATGGCTCTCCTCTTTGCCGAATGGAGAGTTCTCTTTAAGAACAGCTTTCCATGGATTTGCCTTGTTTTCTGTATCAGAACATTGAACTTCATGGGCAGTGATGTGATTGAGTTGATGTGATGGTTAATTCTTGGGGTGCCCCAGAGTGCCTAGCATGACTTGTGGCATGATCCAGATGCAACTCTCTTGTGTTGACACAAGGCATACTAGAATGTACGATGTTGTATGTCTAAATCTTCTAATTGGGACAAGGCCAGAGAGTTAATGCAGCCAACATTTTATTTGCCATGTAAAGCTTTCAGTGCCATATTTATGACATAAACGCAATAATTTTAATTTCTCTTTAGGGCGTCTAAAAGCCTTCATAGCTCTGACCTGCTCAGAGTACTACAAAGTAGCCCCACTAGGGATAGGTGCTTCTTCTGTGGAACACCTAATCTATATTGTAGCAGAGCTTGCCTCTGGAGTTACAGGCACGCCACAATTGGCACATTTGTGCCTTCCCTAGGCGCACAACTTCTACAGCTCTTTGACGTCACCCTCTTTCCAAGTATGTGGGAGATGATGGTATCCAATAACTTCAGGCTAGGGAGTTAACCAAACCGTAGGAACCTACAGACATTAAGAAAATAACTCTCTTATTTCTAGCATATCACTTAAATAATAGAACATAATTATTTAAAAGTTACGGATCAGAATAACTGGTGAAAACCTATCCCTCTTGGATATGGGATGAGTGGACTCAAAGGAATGCCTTACCCAAATTTGGGTAATGATTTTTCCAAATTGTGCCATGTAGTGCATGTATCGCATGCACATTTCCAAGATGACCACCTCTATTTAATTTTGAAATTAAGCTATTTCTATACACCTGTAATAACAGTAGCATGGGGATAGGATAATTGTCATAGACTGCAAAAGTCCACATTCCTGACCAGCCTTTGTACTGGACAGGCAGTTGAGCTGTAGGCAAGTCTACAGCTTGTGACATGAAGGGGTAAATTGTAACTTTGGCCTTTGGGTTGATGAATTTGGGGTCAACGAAGGATTGGTGGATAGCTGACACTTGTGCCCCCGTGTCTCTCCATGCAGTAACCTTCTTTTCGCCCACTCTCAAATTTTCCCTTTGCTCCAAGGGTATTTGAGAGGCATCTGGGCCTGGGGATCTTTGGTGTGATGGTGGTGTAATGAATTGCACTCGCATGGTGTTCTTGGGACACTTGGCCTTGATATGTCCCAGTTCATTACACTTAAAGCATCTTCCATCTGATGGGTCACTGGGCCGAGGTGAGTTACTGGAGACTGGTGAGGTTGAAGGGTAGGGTATCTGTGGCTTTACTTGGGTGGTATGTGGGGTCTTTGGCTGTCCTCGGTTGTAGGGTTTATGGTCTGTGTGCCCCCTGGGGTAATCGTTCCCCTTGACAGTAGCTTTCTTGCTTTCTGCCAGTTCCATTCATTTGGCTCCAATCTCCCCCGCCTCAGCGATATTCTTGGGGTTTCCATCTTGTATGTACCGTGTGATGTCTTCAGGAACACCATCCAAGAACTGCTTCATTTGTATGAGGAGGTTCAGTTCTTCCAAGGTTTGAATGTTGTTTCCTGTTAGCCAGGCCTCATAGTTTTTTGCAATGTAGTAGGCGTGTTTGGGAAATGACACCTCTGGTTTCCACTTTTGGGTTCTGAAGCGCCGACGGGCATGATCTGGGGTTATCCCCATCCTGTATCTGGCCTTGGTTTGAAAAAGTTTATAGTCATTCATTTGCTGCTTAGGCATTTCAGCTGCCACCTCTGCTAAAGGTCCACTGAGGTGTGGCCTTAATTCTACCATGTACTGGTCTTCGGGGATGCTGTACCCAAGACAGGCTCTTTCAAAGTTTTTCAAGAAGGCCTCGGTGTCATCACCTGCCTTGTAGGTGGGAAATTTCCTGTGCTGTGGAGCAATATTTGGCGCCGGGTTGTTAGGGTTGGCTGGCACAGGCAGCCCAGCTTTTGCCATCTCCAGTTCATGTTTTCTCTGTTTTTTCTTTTCTTCATTCTCTTTTTGTTGTTTTTCCATTTCTTTTTGTTGTTTTTCCATTTCTTTTTGGTGTTTTTCCATGTCTCGGCGGTGGGCCGCCTCCTCTTCTTCTTGCTTCCTTCTGTGGGCCAACTCATCTTCTGCTTGTTTCCTTCGGTAGGCCATCTCTTCTTCTTCTAGTTTTCTTTTGTGTGCTGCCTCTTTGGCTGCCTCTTTGGCTGCCTGTTCTCTTTGGTAGGCTGCCTCTTTGGCTGCCTGTTCTCTTTGGTAGGCTGCCTCTTTGATCTGTTTTTCTCTTTCTTTCATCTCCATCTTTTTTGTTTTATTTCCAGTCGTCGCCTGTGTTCAGCTTCTTTCATTTGTTCTTCGGCGTCAATTTTTGCCTTAGAAGTCATGGTTCCTGTTTTCTTGTGTTGGGGTGCCCTCCGGTGTTTATCTTCTGAACTGCAGGTTCTCTGTTGCCTCCTGAAGTCTGCCTAGCAACAGTGCCTTTAGCTAATTTTCCTTTTCTCTCTCTAGCTAATGTTCAATGAAGGGAAACCAGAAAAACCACTTTATTTGCATGCCTATAAGTGCTGGTACTTGCCTCCTAATGGGAGGGCTATTGCATGACAAAAGACCCTTAACATGCAAGCCACAAACTGCGAGAGAGAGCAGAAAAAAAAATTCTCTCTGGTTCCCTTTTAAAACCAACTGCTTCTCTCTGCTAAAAAGCCCTTAGCAGAGAAAAGAAAAATATAATATTTCTACTGGCTTCTGGATTCTGTCTATCTCCCACCAGCTGCCACCATGTAATAACCTTAGTCCCAGATTTGGACCTTAGCGTCCAAGATATGGGGGTTAGCATGAAAACCTCCAAGCTTAGTTACCAGCTTGGACCTGGTACTTGCTGCCACCACCCAAAAAATTAGAGTGTTTTGGGGCACTCTGGTCCCCCTGAAAAACCTTCCCTGGGGACCCCAAGACCCAAATCCCTTGAGTCTCACAACAAAGGGAAATAATCCTTTTTCCCTTCCCCCCTCCAGGTGCTCCTGGAGAGATACACAGACACAAGCTCTGTGAACCCAAACAGAGTGAATCTCCCTCTCTGTTCCCAATCCTGGAAACAAAAAGTACTTTCCTATTCCCCCCAGAGGGAATGCAAAAATCAGGCTAGCAATCCAACACACAGATCTCCCCGATTCCTTCCTCCCACCAATTCCCTGGTGAGTACAGACTCAATTTCCCTGAAGTAAAGAAAAAACTCCAACAGGTCTTAAAAGAAAGCTTTATATAAAAAGAAAGAAAAATAAGTACAAATGTTCTCTCTGTATTAAGATGATACAACACAGGGTCAATTGCTTAAAAGAATATTGAATAAACAGCCCTATTCCAAAAGAATACAAATCAAAGCACTCCAGCACTTATATTTATGCAAATACCAAAGGAAAGAAACCATATAACTTACTATCTGATCTCTTTGTCCTTACACTTGGAAACAGAAGACTAGAAAAAAGAAACTACTTCTCCAAAGCTCAGAGAAAGCAGGCAGGCAGAAAACAAAGACTCAGACACACACTTCCCTCCACCCAGAGTTGAAAAAATCCGGTTTCCTGATTGGTCCTCTGGTCAGGTGCTTCAGGTGAACGAGACATTAACCCTTAGCTATCTGTTTATGACAACACCTAACTCACTAACACGATGAAGGCAAAAAACGTCTTGCAGTTCTCAATAGACTGATGAGACAGCACAATTAAAAGCATTGGTAGAATGTCGGCAAAATGACACTGCTTATGGGAAAGGATGGTAGAGAATAAATGCTGGTGGGGTTTTATGGCTTTTCTTTCTCCAGCAATGATGAAAACCATAACAATTTTCATGGGGCCTACAGAATATATTTCTGGGGGAGGGAAGGGAGAGTGAAGAAAGGAGGAAAGACACCTGGATTAAATAGTCGGATTCAGTTATGTTCACTTGCATCTTCTAACACTTCAGGAAATTAAAATTAAAGTTATTCTTTGGCATTAAAGGACAAAATGGGCAAGATGAACATATTGAAGTGCAACAGTACTTAAGCGTCTCCCTATTTATAAACATATCGTGTTTGACTAGGACTACCAACTGTGAGCTGGCTCTAGAAAAATAGCTCGAAGACACTGTGCTACTTTGGCTTTGTTTAGGGCTAAATTTGTTGCATATGGAACACAGATAGAACTTTTTAATGGTCAGAGGAGCCCTTTAATTGATATATCAGAATTCAAGAAAACTATAACCTCTAGCACTAGCATTAGGATGCCTTACAGATTGTTTAAATCAGAGGTTGTTCCTTGTATTCTGTGCATTCTCATAAACATGAGGATCTGTGTACACATTTGTGACACTGTTGTCCAAGATCTCTTCCAGCTGGAGGTACCTTCTATTGCTTATCCCATCCTATTGGCTTTAAATCCCTGAAATCCTGCTGTTTAAGGAGAAGATACATCCCATTATAGTACAAGAGCTGACTTTTAACCATCTAATGGCAACAAGGCTGTGATTGCTTTGTTGGCCGGGGGGACAACCCAGGTACCAATATAGCTGCTTATAATAGTATGGGATACAACGACATTGGGGAAGACTAACTTGTGTAATACAGATCATATGACACTTCATGTGTATGGCTTCATTCTTGAATTATGCTGAACAAGCAGAAGACTCCCTCTAAATCGAACAGATTGAATTATTTTATTAAAAACAGGAAAACTTTCAGGATGCTGTTCTGGTCTTATTGAAGTCAATAGGAGTTTTTCTATGGACTTCAGTGGGACCAGAATTTCATGCCTTGACAGTAGGTGAGCATCTGGATTTCCTATTTTCCTCCAGTATTTAAAAAAGGAAAATTAATACTAGGGGGAAAAAGCCCACATCGTAAACACCCCTTAGTGTGTTTAACTTTTCTTTATTTGTGGGTTAGATTTGCATTTCTTGTATTCAGATGTCAGTGCAAACTTCTGATGGCCTGAATATCTGTTGCACTTTCATTCAAGTAACACTAAAATACTTCTAATTTAAATAGACGAGTGAAATTAAATCCGGGAGTTGTGGGGGTTCTATGACTTCTTCCCAGACTACCCACATGACCTCGGCTAAAGTTAGTGCAGCGAAAATCTTCCTTTCAGGAGCATTTTTAATGCATGTTTTCCCTTCTGCATGAGTTAATATTCAAATATCTTCTCCCCAGCTACTCTCTCACCACTATAGCTATTCAACACTAGTTGTGATGCCAGTTTCAGCCTTGAAGTTGCTGATTCCTAGGGCAGAGGACCTGGAAGTGTTTTTTATATTAACTGACATACAATACAAGCTAAGCAGAGCAATCTATTTCAACATTTAATATTTATGTTCTTCCTAGTTGCAGTTCAATAGTATACTTCCTATTCTAGTCTTATGATTTTAAGGGATGTTTAGTCAAACTATTTGATTAGCTGTACAAAACTGAAATGACTTATAAAAATAGACAGGTGTTGTAACTGCCAGATATTGAAGTGTGTTAAAAATTGTATTCTATCCTATGAAACTTCACAATTTCTAGTTTAGTTTAAATTAGACGTCTAATAGTCTATTTACACAATTCCTTCATCACAATCCATATGGAAGAAAATGGAAGATGTCAAGGTACTAGATAATTAATAAAAAATCAGCATTGGAATTTAAATATTACAATTATTCCTAATCTGTGTAAGGGTCTAGTCCTCATCTCCTCTAAACCAATAGCAGAGCTTGTGGAAGTAAGATCAGATTCTAAGAATTTCTGTTGAATTCTGTCACTCTTTGTGAAGATAGTCCTGAGCATGATTCTGGTAAATACATACCCTTCAGAAAGACCCAGTCCCCATAACATCTTTGACTCTGGTACTTATATTGGGTTATGACTCACTTCTAGGTCACTAGTTCACATAGTGCTCAGGTCAGTAGCTTCTTGGCTTGTGGCAATGCTAGGAAAAAGAAATCAGAGGTTGAACCAGAACTGAAACTTTTAGTGAATTTAAAAAAAATCAAGTTTTTATGTAGAGTTAAAAAACCTGTCTTCAGGACTGGTGGTAGAGTTTTTTGCGCCCTAGGTGCACGGCCATTTCGCTGCCCCGCACGCTGCTCCTGCAGCTCCGGCGGAGCTTCCGCAGCCATGCCTGCGGGAGGTTCACCAGAGCCGCGTGGGACCAGCGGACCGTCCGCAGGCATGCCTGCGGCAGCTCCACCAGAGCTGCCTGCTGCCCCCCCCCCCCGGCAAAATGTTGCCCCCTGAAAATCCTGGCACCCTAGGCTATTGCCTAGTTCGCCTCAATGGAAGCACCGGCCCTGCCTGTCTTAATCAGATTTGTCCAAAATCAAAATGAGAAATTACATTTTTTGACAAAACTGGAGTACTAGATTCACAAAATGTTCAAGGAGTGGGGTGGAGACCTGGGTTTAAGGGCTGGTCTACGCTAGAAAGTTAGGCCGACCTAGCTTGTGACTCTCACCCCTGGAAGATGCAGTTAAACTGATCTAAATCCAAACATAGACAGTGCTAGATGGACAGAAGACTTCTTCCATCAACCTAGCTACTGACTCTTGGGGATGCGAATTTTCTACAGGCACGGAAGAGCCCCTTCTCTCACTGTTAGTGTTTCTAGTGTAGATGTATCCGAAGTCTCACCTCTGCCTGAAGTAAAGGATTTGAACTTGTCTCCCACATTACAGGAGAGTGCCCTAGCCACTAGGCTATGGCATATTCTGGTGTGAGACTCTTAACTCTCATCTTCTACTTTGTATAAGATAAATAGTCACTGGAGTAGGGGCTTTTCTCCCACATACTAGGTGAGTGCCCTATCTTTCTTAAAAATGGGACACTGCAATATTATATGACCAAGCAGTAGGGCTCCCACTAACATCCTTGCAGAAGCAGACCTATTGTGGCCAGCTTATGTGACTTGATTGCAAGTCTCATGATATTTGGGGTGTGTCTTAAAGTCCTGCTTCCTGAAGTGATGAGATTACATGATTCAGCGTGGTAGCCGTGTTACTCTGTATCAGCAAAAACGAGGAGTCCTTGTGCAGGGCCGGGGGAAGGATGTTTCGTGCCCTAGGCGAAACTTTCACCATGTGCCCCCGAGCCCTGAGGCGCCCCCCGTCCGTGGCAGCTCCCCACCCTCCACTCTGAGGCACCTGCCCCCCGCCCCAGCTCACCCCTGCTCCGCACATGAGCACGCCAAGCATGCCGTAGCTGCTTCACTTCTCCCGCCTCCCAGGCTTTCGGCACTGTAATAACCTTAGTCCCAGATTTGGACCTTAGCGTCCAAAATATGGGGGTTAGCATGAAAACCTCCAAGCTTAGTTACCAGCTTGGACCTGGTACCTGCTGCCACCACCCAAAAAATTAGAGTGTTTTGGGGCACTCTGGTCCCCCTGAAAAACCTTCCCTGGGGACCCCAAGACCCAAATCCCTTTAGTCTCACAACAAAGGGAAATAATCCTTTTTCCCTTCCCCCCTCCAGGTGCTCCTGGAGAGATACACAGACACAAGCTCTGTGAACCCAAACAGAGTGAATCTCCCTCTCTGTTCCCAATCCTGGAAACAAAAAGTACTTTCCTATTCCCCCAGAGGGAATGCAAGGTCAGGCTAGCAATCCAACACACAAATCTCCCCTTGATTTCTTCCTCCCACCAATTCCCTGGTGAGTACAGACTCAATTTCCCTGAAGTAAAGAAAAACTCCAACAGGTCTTAAAAGAAAGCTTTATATAAAAAGAAAGAAAAATAAGTACAAATGTTTTCTCTGTATTGAGATAATACAACACAGGGTCAATTGCTTAAAAGAATATTGAATAAACAGCCTTATTCCAAAAGAATACAAATCAAAGCACTCCAGCACTTATATTCATGCAAATACCAAAGAAAAGAAACCATAGAACTTACTATCTGATCTCTTGGTCCTTACACTTAGAAACAGAAAATTAGAAAGTAGAACTACTTCTCCAAAGCTCAGAGAAAGCAGGCAGGCAGAAAACAAAAGACCTTAGACACTCAATTCCCTCCACCCAAAGTTGAAAAAATCCGGTTTCCTGATTGGTCCTCTGGTCAGGTGCTTCAGGTGAAAGAGACATTAACCCTTAGCTATCTGTTTATGACAGGCACCTAACCTGATTGGTGCTGCAAGCCTGGGAGGTGGGAGAAGTGAAGCAGCTGCAGTGTGTTCGGGGAGGAGGCGGGGCAGGGATGAGCTGGGGTGAGGAGTTCCCCTGCGGGCCGCCCCCCTTCCCCCTTACTTGCTGCAGGCAGCCCTCCCCTGCCCCAGCTCCCTCTGCCTAAATGCCGGCGGCGACTGGGGTGGACGAAGATCCGGCCGCCGTGGTCGCTGCTGAAGAAAATGGCCGAATCCCAGCGCCTCGCCTAAATGGTTGCACCGGCCCTGCCTGCATTGCCCTCAGGCCCAGCTCAGTCCTTCTGCCAAAGAGCAGCCCGTGTGACACAAGCAGAGGCGTTCCCATAGGAGGCATCACCACAGAGCTGTGGGCTTATCTGCACGGCCTGCCTCACCCTGGGTGGAAGGGCCTGCTCCTGTCCCCAGTGTGATTGGCTGATTCAGCCCAATAGTGCAGTTTGTTCACATCAGAGAAGCGTCATGAATGATCAACCTGAGTGTGGATTTTCTATAGCAGGTTGGGTTCCTGAGTCAGTGCAGGGACTGAGAGGGGAGGCTTTGCACCTCCCTGATGTGATGCTGGGGCAGGCAGGGGACAGAGAGGCCACAGTAGTAGGTCAGAGAAGCCTGCGGACAGCCCTAGCTTGCCCTCCCTACCTCCCACTGCCATAGTCCCTATAGGCATCACTGTACCAGGGGATCCCTAGGCTGCAGGCCTGTCTCTTCCTGCCCTCGATCTGCCCTGAAACATCCCCTGTGCCAGAAGAATCTATGGGGTTGGCACTGAGCCCCTGGTGCAATTCACCCAGGGGAGCCATGCAGCCCATTGGTACCAGCCCAGCTTCACTCTACTCTGCACACACAGCAGGTGCAAAGCGACTGCACAGGGGAGGAGAAGGAGCCTCCTTGGTTGAGTTCTCTTGAGCCTGCCTATCTCTATTTTCAAGAAAACCAGGAAATTCAAACACAAAAGACACTTTGTAAAAACAGTTCAGGTGGCTGAGAGACAGTGACGCAAAACCCAAATGCACAACGCTAGGAAACACAGCACAAAACCATTCACCTAGATCCCTCCTCTTCTCTCTCTCACTCACACACTGCCCGTTCCCCCAGCCAACCAGTCCTACTCAGCTATTGTCACCACAGTCAGACACTTAACTCTACCCTCTGTGGAATGCCATGAAACAATGCTTACGTCTCCTGAACAAAAAGCTACATAAAGAAATATGCATAGCAGAGATCAGCACATGCACCCTGCTCAGGACACATGACCAAAGGAGCCCCAGTGACATCAATCTAAAACTATTCATTACACCCCAAAAAATTCTACATAACAGCTGGAGCTTACAAGTCCTCTCATATGCTACCTGTCACCATTTACAAACAAAGTTACAGCACATAAACACTGCAATCTGTGCAATTATGACTTACCAAATTGCAGAACCCATCAAAAAGATTGAGATGTAATATTGCTCCACATAAACATATGCTACCCCACAAAATCAAAATAACTTGGTTGGTGGCCTACAGCTGTGAGATGAAGGTTCAATGTCTTAATATAACAACGCCAACTCCAAAATACTGCCACATTTACATCTACTTCCACATATACTCTTATTACTGTGCAGATTTCCCATCTTAAATTAATACTGAACACATTCAAAATGAATGTTTGTTTATTTAAAAAAAATTCTTTAGGTGACACTTGTATTGGGAAAAATACTGGTAACATATTTCAGTTCACAATATTAAGATTACAAACAAAAAGGACATATAGTTGTGATTCTTGACAAGTCCTAAACGGAAATAAAATGCCACGAATGGAGATATCCTATCTCCTAGAACGGACCTTGAAAGGTCATCAGGTCCAGCCCCCTGCCTTCACTAGCAGGACCAAGTACAGATTTTGCCCCAGACCCCTAAGTGGTCCCCTCAGGGATTGAACTCACAACCCTGGGTTTAGCAGGCCAATGCTCAAACCACTGAGCTATCCCTCCTCCTCAAAAATACATCTGATGATCCAGATTCAAGCTAACCATGAGAAACACAGATTAATCCCATAGGAAGACTGGCATTAAACAGGCCCTGTCTACAGGTGTGTTTTGATTTTGTAAACACTTCTCTGCTGGGCTAGCCTGGGGCTTACAGATGGCAGAGTTAAGGGTATCCGGGTGGCCTGTGAGTGTGGATAAGTAGAGCAGCTTTTCTCTGGGAATGGATGATATCTGGGAACAGGGATGTGTGGGATTGATGTACCGAGATACATGGTGTTACCAGTTTTGCATTGTTGTCCCTTAGAAACTTGTTCTCCTTGATGTTACCTTAACATTGCACACAACCCCTTAGCAACTTGTTTTTTTACCACTGTAGCCTATGTCCCTGGGGACACCCCTGGGTGAGTCACCGCAGCAGGGACCGACCCTGAAATTTCTGCTTTCCCATGCATGAGCTGCTGCTCCCTGAGCTAAAAAAGCCCACTGCTTGGCCAGGCTACAGCTCCTCAGCCTCCACCTCCAGCTCAGCCAGGCTGAGGGGAGAGAGCCTCAAGGGTGGGGATGGGTCACAGATCTCTGAACTAAGGTGGGAACCAGAGAGGTTCCCTACTGGTGCCAGGCCTACCCAGGGACCTGGGGCACTAGCACAGCCAGGCTGGGCACCTCTCTGGCTCCCTGGGTGCTAGAGACTGGGAGCCAGGCCAGAAGGGGGGCAGCCGCGGGGATAGGTCCCTGCCAGCCGCCGGGACCCAGAACCGTGGAGGGGAAGGGGCTGCTCCTGGGCTCCCATCGAGCTGCCCCTGCGCTGGGGCTCCCCGCACGTGGCCCCCTTACCTCCTCCACCAGGGTGGGGAAGTGCTCCAGGGAGGAGCCAGGCAGGTCCTCGTAGAGCAGCTCCCGGGGCCGGGCAGGGTGATCAGCAGCCCGGGCCCCCTGCGCAGGAAGAACAGCGCCTTGCCACGGTCAGGGCTGGCGGGGAGCTCGGTGCTGAGCGCCAGCTGCCCCGCCAGGCTCAGCGTCACCAGCAGCAGCAGCGGCGGCTGCCCCGCGGCGCCCTCCAGGAAGCCCTGCAGCAGGGGCTGCGCCTCGGGGCTGCCCGCACAGCGCTCCCAGCACTCCAGCTTCAGCCGCTGGCTCAGCACCATGCGCTCCCCGAGCAACCGGACTTGGGGATCCGAGGTGGGGGCGTCCCAGAGCGGCGCCAGGGTTTTTGGCGCCCTGGGGGGGTCCTTGTGTGCTCCCGGTCTTCGGAGCACTTCAGCGGCGGGTCCCGGAGCAAGTGAAGGACCCATCGCAGAATTGCCACCAAAGACCCGGAGAGTGGAAGGACCCCCTGTCATAACCTAGTCCCAGATTTGGACCTTAGCGTCCAAAATATGGGGGTTAGCATGAAAACCTCCAAGCTTAGTTACCAGCTTGGAGCTGGTACAGCTGCCACCACCCAAAAAATTAGAGTGTTTTGGGGCACTCTGGTCCCCACAAAAACCTTCCCTGGGGACCCCAAGACCCAAATCCCTTGAGTCTCACAACAAAGGGAAATAATCCTTTTCCCCTTCCCCCCTCCAGGTGCTCCTGGAGAGATACACAGACACAAGCTCTGTGAATCTAAACAGAGGGACTCCACCCTCCCCGTTCCCAGTCCTGGAGAACAGAATTACCGAGAGTTAATCTCTCTTTCCCCCCTCACCCAGAGGGTATGCAAAGTCAGGCGAATAAATCTAACACACACAGATCTCCCTCTGACTTCTTCCTCCCACCAATTCCCTGGTGAGTACAAACTCAATTTCCCTGAATTTCCCCCACTAAAGAAAAACTCCAACAGGTCTTAAAAGAAAGAAAAAATACATACAAATGGTCTCTCTGTATTAAGGTGACAAATACAGGGTCAATTGCTTGAAAGAATATTGAATAAACAGCCTTATTCAAAAAGAATACAAATCAAAGCACTCCAGCAACTATATTCATGTAAATACAAAACAAAAAAAAAAACATGTTTGGTACTCACAACTTGGAAACAGAAGATTAGAAAATAGAAATCACTTCTCAAAGCTGAGAGAAAAGCAGGCAGACAGACAAAGACTCAGACACAAACTTTCCTCCACCCAGAGTTGAAAAAATCCGGTTTCCTGATTGGTCCTCTGGTCAGGTGCTTCAGGTGAAAGAGACATTAACCCTTAGCTATCTGTTTATGACACGCCCCCCAAATTGCAGACAGTGGGGAAGCTCACTGGCGGCGATTTCCTTCTAGAACTTTAAAATAAACAGATTAATACAACACATGCACCTTTACATATACCACTAACAGACTTCTACATTTTAAGAACACTTTTTAACTACTAGAGTCTGGGAAACTCTCACGGGAGAGTGCATCAGCTACTTTGTTAGAAGCTCCTGTGATGTGCTGAATTTCAAAATCAAAATCTTGGAGAGCTAAACTCCAACGAAGAAGTTTTTTGTTGTTCCTCTTGGCAGTATGAAGCCACTTTAGTGCAGCATGGTCAGTTTGTAGTTGGAACCACCGTCCCCAAACATATGGGCGTAGCTTTTCCAGGGCGTACACAATGGCATAGCATTCCTTTTTACTGACTGACCAGTGACTTTCCCTCTCAGACAGTTTCTTGCTGAGAAACACGACAGGATGGAAGTTGTGATCTGTTGCTTCCTGCATGAGCACTGCTCCTATACCATGCTCAGATGCATTTGTGGTTACTAGGAATGGCTTGTCAAAGTCCGGGGCCCTGAGCACAGGGTCGGACATGAGCGTCGCCTTAAGCTGGGTAAAGGCCTTTTGACACTTATTAGTCCACTTAACTGCATTTGGCTAGGTCTTTTCGGTCAGGTCGGTCAGTGGGGCAGCGATTTGGCTGTAGTGTGGTACAAATCGCCTGTAGTACCCGGCCAAGCCTAAGAAGGATTGGACCTGTTTCTTTGACCTTGGGACAGGCCACTTTTGGATAGCATGCACCTTGGCCTGTAGGGGGTTTATGGTTCCTCGACCCACCTGGTGCCCCAGGTAAGTCACTCTGTTTTGGCCTATTTGACACTTTTTGGCCTTAACAGTTAGTCCGGCCTGCCTGATGCGCTCAAAGACCTTTTCCAGGTGTAGTAGGTGTTTGGGCCAGGAGTCTGAAAAAATGGCCACATCATCGAGGTAGGCAACTGCAAATTCTCCCAGTCCTGCTAGTAGACCATCTACCAGCCTCTGGAAGGTGGCGGGTGCATTTCGAAGGCCGAAAGGAAGGACATTAAATTCATACACCCCCGCATGGGTGACGAATGCTGACCTCTCCTTGGCAGGTTCATCTAGCGGTACTTACCAGTACCCTTTGGTTAAGTCTATTGTAGGGATGAACTGGGCACGTCCCAACTTCTCCAATAGCTCATCGGTGCGTGGCATTGGATAGTTGTCCGGACGAGTTACCGCATTTAGCTTACGGTAGTCCACGCAAAAGCGTATTTCCCCATCTGGTTTGGGTACCAGAACCACTGGAGATTCCCATGCACTGGTAGATGAGTGGATTATACCCATCTGTAGCATGTTCTGGATCTCTCGTTCTATAGCAGCTTGGGCATGAGGAGACACCCGGTAGGGTGGGGTTCTAATGGGGTGAGCATTACCTGTGTCAATGGAGTGGTATGCCCGTTCAGTCCGTCCTGGGGTGGCTGAGAACAATGGGGCGAAGCTAGTGCACAGCTCCTTGATTTGTCGCCGCTGCAGACGTTCCAGGGTGGTTGAGAGGTTCACCTCTTCCACGCCACCGTCTTTTTTCCTGTCGTAGTAGACACCATCAGGCCACTCAGCATCATCTCCCTGGACTGTAAACTGACAAACCTGTAAGTCTCTGGAATAGAAAGGCTTGAGAGAATTAACATGGTAAACTCTAGGTTTTAGTGAGGAATTGGGAAATGCTATGAGGTAATTCACAGTTCCCAGGCGCTCTTGGACCGCAAATGGCCCTTCCCATGATGCTTCCATCTTATGGGCCTGTTGCGCCTTCAAGACCATAACCTGGTCTCCTACCTTGAAGGAACGTTCTCTGGCATGTCTGTCATACCAGGCCTTTTGCTCTTCCTGAGCATCCTTTAGATTCTCTCTAGCAAGGGCTAAAGAGTGTCGGAGGGTGCTTTGTAGGTTGCTTACAAAGTCCAGAATGTTAGTTCCTGGAGAAGGCGTAAACCCCTCCCATTGCTGCTTCACCAACTGTAATGGTCCCTTAACCTCGTGACCATACACAAGTTCAAGCGGTGAAAACCCTAAACTGGGATGTGGTACAGCCCTGTAGGCAAACAGCAACTGCTGCAACACTAGGTCCCAATTATTGGAGTATTCGTTGACGAATTTACGTATCATGGCTCCCAAAGTTTCATTAAACCTTTCCACCAGGCCATTGGTTTGATGGTGGTACGGGGTGGCAACCAAGTGATTCACCCCATGAGTTTCCCACAGTTTTTCCATGGTCCCTGCCAGGAAATTAGACCCTGAATCTGTAAGGATGTTGGAGGGCCAACCTACTCTGGCAAAAATGTCTGTTAGGGCCAGGCACACAGTGTTAGCCATGGTGTTGCCTAGAGCTGCTGCTTCCGGCCATCGGGTAGCAAAGTCCACTAAAGTCAGTATGTACTGCTTTCCTCTGGGTGTCTTTTTTGGGAAAGGACCCAGAATATCCACAGCTACTCGCTGAAATGGGACCACAATTATGGGGAGTGGCTGGAGAGGGGCCTTGACCTGGTCTTGGGGTTTTCCCACTCTTTGGCATACCTCACAAGACCGGACATACTTGGCAACGTCCTTGCCCATCCCCTCCCAGTGGAAGGACTTCCCCAACCGGTCCTTGGTTCTGTTCACCCCAGCATGGCCACTGGGATGATCATGGGCTAAGCTTAAGAGCTTCCCCCGGTACTTAGTTGGAACTACCAACTGTTTTTGCAGCTGCCATTCTTCCCGGTGTCCACCAGAAAGAATCACCTTGTATAAAAGTCCTTGGTCTATAACAAACCGGGATCGATTAGAAGAGCTGAGAGGCGGTGGGGTGTTCCGTGCCGCCGCCCAAGCTTTCTGAAGGCTGTCATCTGCTTCCTGCTCAGTCTGGAACTGTTCCCTTGAGGCTGGGGTTACCAGTTCTTCCTCAGACTGTGGACTTGGGCTTGGTCCCTCTGGAAGCAATGTAGGTGATGGGGTGGTTTCCGTTGTTGGTGAACCGCTCTCCGCTGGTGCACCTGAGGGTATTTCAGGCTCTGGCCGAGCCTTTTGGGTATGGCTGTATGTTGCTTCTGCCAGTTCTGGCTCGCTGGCGCCCTCTGGCGTTGAGTTTGAAGATGTGGTTGCAATTGCTGGTGCTGGTTGCTGTTCCAGTTCCGGGCCTGGGACTGGAGGTGCTGTGGCTGTTTCAGTGGTAGGCATGGAATCCGGGTGCACTACCTCTGTCTGGGTCTCTGGTAACACAGATGGGGCCTCTGTGGACGGCTCAGGAACAGGAATGGGTCTGGAAGCTTGCCTGGTTTGGCTACGTGTAACCATTTCCACTCTCTTGGCCCACTTCACCTGGTTGGCCAAGTCTTCCCCCAGTAGCATGGGGATAGGATAATTGTCATAGACTGCAAAAGTCCACATTCCTGACCAGCCTTTGTACTGGACAGGCAGTTGAGCTGTAGGCAAGTCTACAGCTTGTGACATGAAGGGGTAAATTGTCATTTTGGCCTTTGGGTTGATGAATTTGGGGTCTACAAAGGATTGGTGGATAGCTGACACTTGTGCCCCCGTGTCTCTCCATGCAGTAACCTTCTTTCCACCCACTCTCAAGTTTTCCCTTCGCTCCAAGGGTATTTAAGAGGCATCTGGGCCTGGGGATCTTTGGTGTGATGGTGGTGTAATGAATTGCACTGGCATGGTGTTCTTTGGACAGTTGGCCTTGATATGTCCCAGTTCATTACACTTAAAGCATCTTCCATCTGATGGGTCACTGGGCCGAGGTGAGTTACTGGAGACTGGTGAGGTGGAAGAATAGGGCGTCTGTGGCTTTACTTGGGTTGTATGTGGGGTCTTTGGCTGTCCTCGGCTGTAGGGTTTATGGTCGGTGTGCCCCCTGGGGTATTAGTTCCCCTTGACCGTAGCTTTTTTGCTTTCTGCCACTTCCACCTTAGCGTCCAAAATATGGGGGTTAGCATGAAAACCTCCAAGCTTAGTTACCAGCTTGGACCTGGTACGGCTGCCACCACCCAAAAAATTAGAGTGTTTTGGGGTACTCTGGTCCCCACAAAAACCTTCCCTGGGGATCCCAAGACCCAAATCCCTTGAGTCTCACAACAAAGGGAAATAATCCTTTTTCCCTTCCCCCCTCCAGGTGCTCCTGGAGAGATACACAGACACAAGCTCTGTGAATCTAAATAGAGGGACTCCCCCCTCCCCGTTCCCAGTCCTGGAGAACAGAATTACCGAGAGTTAATCTCTCTTTCCCCCCTCACCCAGAGGGTATGCAAAGTCAGGCGAATAAATCTAACACACACAGATCTCCCTCTGACTTCTTCCTCCCACCAATTCCCTGGTGAGTACAGACTCAATTTCCCTGAATTTCCCCCACTAAAGAAAAACTCCAACAGGTCTTAAAAGAAAGAAAAAATACATACAAATGGTCTCTCTGTATTAAGGTGACAAATACAGGGTCAATTGCTTAAAAGAATATTGAATAAACAGCCTTATTCAAAAAGAATACAAATCAAAGCACTCCAGCAACTATATTCATGTAAATACAAAACAAAAAAAACATGTTTGGTACTCACAACTTGGAAACAGAAGATTAGAAAACAGAAATCACTTCTCAAAGCTGAGAGAAAATCAGGCAGACAGACAAAGACTCAGACACAAACTTTCCTCCACCCAGAGTTGAAAAAATCTGGTTTTCTGATTGGTCCTCTGGTCAGGTGCTTCAGGTGAAAGAGACATTAACCCTTAGCTATCTGTTTATGACACCCCCCGCTGCCGAATTGCGGCCCCCAAATTCTGGTGTCCTAGGCGACTTACTAGGTTGCCTAGATGGAAGTGCCGGCCCTGTCCTTGTGCCATCTTGGAGACTAACAAATTTATTTGGGAATAAGCTTTTGTGGGCTAAACCCCACTTCATCAGATGCATGGAGTGGAAAATACAGGAGCAGGTATAAATACATGAAAGGGTGGAGTTGCCTTACCAAGTGTAAGGTCAGTCTAATGAGTACTCACACCTTCTTGTCAACTATCTGAAATGGGCAACTCTCATTACCACTTCAAAAGTTATTTTTCCTCCCTTGGTTATCCTGCTGTTCATTGAATTGTCTGGTTAGACTGACCTCATACTTAGTAAGGCAACTCCCATCCTTTCATATATTTATACTTGCTCCTGTATTTTCTACTCCATGCATCTGATGAAGTGGGTTCTAGCCCACGAAAGCTTATGCCCAAATAAATTTTAGTCTCTAAGGTGCCACAAGGACTCCTCATTGAGATTACACGACAATTTTTCATTTAGAAAAAGTTTCTAGCCCTCATGGTTATAGATGAAAGCTTGAAAACATGAACCCTAAAGACTTAAAAACTGAAGCTACATGAATAACTTACTTTGTTTAGTTTGCTGGCAGTCCTTGAAAAATTGGGCTTGAGAGAAGGGGGAAAATACAGTTTGGGTTGAACCACGTCCAAAAATTGTGCATGTAAAATAAAAAAAAATAATAATAATTTTTGGCAAATCCCTTCTCCATGTAAGGCAAACAACTTATTCACTGAAAAAGTTTTATTCAGCTTTATTAAAAACCAGAAGGTAAATAAAAAGAACTAAGTTACCAGCTAAAATGAGATTTAAAAAAAACCACATGATATTTGACCACTTGGAGTTGGCAATGCTGATTGCATCATTCTAACAGATCTCTTCAGAAACTCTCCATTCTGTGTAGTCTTCCCTTGCTTATATATCAGTGTGTTTGGTATATCCTGGATATAACATTTAAAGTACATTAAAGTAATATGTATTCATGACTGTCCATGTTTCAGTGGTAGCACAAAACTAGGGGCTTTTTTAAAGCCCAGAACACAAGGTTTCCACAGTCTGTAAGAGAAGCCCATGTGTATGGATAAGGCAAATCCCAATTTTTGGATTAAAAAAAAAATAAAAAAAAAGCTCAAAACCTCTCCTTTTTGAGCAGTGACTGAGGAATGTGCACCCTTCTTTTAAATACAATAATAAATAACTACACCTGCCCCCCTCCCTGCCCCAACTTTGAAGCTTAATGCCCATGACAGTCGGGCATGTAATGCTGGCTTGAGCCATGCTGTGTGCAGGCTTCTTTCCCCAAGTTCCCCCATCTTATTATGCAGCAATCCCTGCTGTTAGTAGGGGCAACATTTACTCAGTTCTACCAGGGCACCTTACTTCTGACCTCATCACATCTCACGTCTCCATCTTTTTCAGTCTGTGTCCCCACAAAGTTCTGCCAACTTGTCACATTCTGGATCTTCTGCACCTCTTTCCTGAAATGTAGTTCTGCCAATATACCTTAATCCAGAACTGCCACATCCTGCCTCTTCCCTTCCTTGTGACTACTTCCACAAAGTTAGTGTTCCTCAATCCAAACTTGCTATTCCTGTTTCAGGGCAGCTGCTTCAGTAGAGCCTACCATTTCAGGAAAATCCAGGCTAAATTGTTTGGTGTGCTTACGGTGGGGACTAGAACAAGTGACCACTAAACTCATTTTCACTTGTGGGGTCAGACCTTTCTCTGCTAAATAACACAAGTGGTTCCAGCTGCTATGCAGCTGCAGGGAGTCTGCTTTCCTTCGGTCATTAAAAGCCCTTTAATCGGTGTTTGGTTGTCAGCAGTGGTGTTGAGGTGTGGGGAAAAAAAGCAGATAGCTTTGCTGGCAAATGTAGCTCTATTCTGACCTTTTATCTCTCTCTCTCTTTCAAGTCTGAAGAAGCTGAAACTAGTTTGGGAAGTGATTGAATGAGCACCTGTGTAAATGCATTTGCAGACTGGAGAGGTTAAGGTTCTGGTACATAAATGCTTTCACAAGGTTCCCCTCACATATTGTGAGATTCTGATTTACAAATTGTAAACATTTGAGGGGGCAGGGATGCCTCTTATGTGCTTTTGTACTGTGCCTCACACAAACTTAAATAGCCAGAAATGTAGCTCTGCATCCATGGCATATTTCCCCCTTGGCTTTTCTGTAGAGACTACCAACAAGGAAGACAATAATGATGTGAAATTTGAAATGAGGCAAAGCATTAGCACGTGTACCCATAAGGACCAGTCCTGCACTGCATGTATAGTGAGGTGGACTTGTAGATCTAGCATATACAGACTAAAGTGATGGGTTCACTAAATACCAACAAATGGTCTTTCCATCGCTATTGTCTGTGGCAAAGGCTGCTGAGAGGTGTTCACCCCACAACTCAAAACTGGACTGAGAACCACCAACTAGACTGAGATTTGAGAACCATCTGTTTTCTTGTAAGCTAACAGATCTGTCTGAAGGAAATCACTTCTAGTTCTCTATCCATGATCTGGGCTAGATTGGAACTTGTATTCTACAAGTAAAAGATTCCACAGCCCTTCAAGGACTCCTGTACTCTTACCACTCCTCAAATCCCAGGCAAGTGAGCATTTAGAATAAAATTGGTTTGCACTATCCAAATTAAATCCAGTGCAGAGCCCACTTTTGTCAGCTGTTTAAATGAGATTTCTAATCATGCACTTGTACCCAAAGATTCACCAGCATACAGAATGAATTTGATAGGTTTGTGATATTAGCCTTCTTGATCCCTTTACAGCTTATTGAACGATAGACGTAATTTAAAATGAAACTTCAGAGAAGCATCTCTTTTTTTGGAGTGGTAAAAACCAGTCCAAACTAGAATGTTGGGCAATGGTCCCCCTCCTCTCCCCAATAGCTTTAACCTCAAAGCATAAAACAGTCAGACAGCTTTGTAGACAATTGTAACTCCAAGGTGATTATGGTGATGACTCACATTTCCCTGTACGGTATCCAGCTATCAGTGCACTTGAAGAGCTGTGCCTTTGTATATGCAAGGAGAGTGTCAGTCAGTGCCCATTTGCCAGCCAGCTCTGGACTGCTGAGCTCATAAGTGCTTTGGCAGCAGGCTGGGATACTCGCGCTTGAGAAAGGGACTTTGAGTCCCAGGCTTGAGAGTTGGCAGCAGAGGAAAGGGGTTTTGAGAAGGAAGTTAAGTATATTTTGGGAGAGGGATAGAGAGTTATCCCTGCTTGGTCCTTATAAGACTCATTACAGGAGCTCCACTGAAATTTTGTTGCAAATAGTTGCTCTGATTTTTATGTAGAAATTAACAATATCTACCAATAAACAAGAGAGTATGTAAGAGGGGCCAAGAGAGAACTGGAAAAGTAAAAGGGGCTATTAGAAAAACAGAACCTGCTGAAACTAATCTAGTGGTTGTAGTAGGGGACTGGCAATCAAGGTTTCTTGGTTCACATCAATTCAGGAAAAGGACGTTGGTATCATTGTGGACAGGTTAATAAAGACCTCTGTTCATTGTGCAGCTGTGGTTGAAAAAGCAAATCCTGGTTTTGTGATGAAGGAAAAATATGGAAAATATAATGCCGTTTTGCAAATCAATGGTGTAGTCTTACTGATGTGCAATACTGGTTGCCATATCTGAAAGGATATTGCAGAATTAGGGGTTTCAAAGCAGGACAATGAGAATAATTAGGGACCTCAAAAAAAATTTCATATGAAAAGATTGGGATTGTTTATCTTTAGAAAGAATAAGAGGGGACATGATAGAAGAACATAAAATAACACATGGTAGAGGGGGGACTTCTGTTTTATCTTGTAGCACAAGAACAAGTGGATAATCAATGAAATTTAAAAATGACCACTTCAGAACTGATAAAAAGGAGATACTTTTTCACAGGACATATAATTAGTGTGTGGAACCTGGAGGTGACAATTACCTCCACCATAGGATGTCACTGAGGCTGAGCACTTAACAAGGTTTCAGGAGGTATGGCTATGCATATAGATGTACAGGAACAACCAGAGTTATAATATATGCATATTTTAAAATGTTTTTGGAAAGGATATAAAATGATCTTCAAATGTTAAGGTCTGTTAAAGAGGTCTGTGATCAATTGTTCTCAGTGTCCACTGAAAGTAGGACAAGAAGTAATTGGTTTAATCTGCCTCAAGGGAGACTTGGGTTAGAAATTGGGAAAAACTTGCTAATGATAAGGATAGTTAAGCACTAAAGTAGGCTTCAAGGGAGGTTGTTGAATCCCCACAATTGGAGGTTAAGGACAGGTTAAACAGCTGTCAAGGATGGTCTAGGAATACCCGGTCCTGCCTCAGTGCAGGGGAGTGGACTTGATGACCTCTTGAGGTCCCTTCCAGCCCTACTTTTTCCATAATTCTATGATTTCTGTTTTAGGTATTAAACCAATATCTACACAGATTAGCCCGCCTTTGCCTCCTGCAGTGTTTGTTACATCTTTGGGTGCAGCATGTGGTGTTGGCCACTGTTAGCAACAGGATACTGCCTAGACTGATCACAGGCCCATTCAGTACAGCATTTTCTATGTTGGGTTTGTTGTTGGCTTTGTGCCTTTATACCCACTCTTTCAGAGGCTGCTCACTGAGTGGTGGTATTGTTCAAAGAAAATTGGTGAATGGTGGTTCCTTTCAAAACAAAATACATTTTTAAATCAGATCACTCTTCTGGTGAAAATCTAGATGGAGGTCAACAATTTAAATTGCATTTATCTCTGCGGTCTTCAAAAAGTGTCTGGGCTGACTTAAAAAATCAAATAATTTTTGTCTCCCTCCTCCCCTGCTTTTTTCACCTCCTTCAGTTTTTAATAAGCGACCGTGACAGAGACCCACAATGTAACCTCCACTGCTCCAGGTCCCAGTACAAACCCCTCTGCGCTTCAGATGGCCGGACGTATGAGTCAATGTGTGACTACCAGAGAGCCAAATGCAGGGACTCAGGTCTGAGTGTGGTGCATCGAGGCAGATGCAAAGGTAAGTGAATCACTAACTGGTTATTTTGAGATGGGGGCAGGAGCCCTATTTCCTCTAAGGATGGATTCTGGCATGCTTATGTTAAATAGTACATTACTCCATGAGTAATCCATTGAAATACCCATGCTCGGCTGAGTATACTATCTGAATCTGGCCCATAAGGGGATGGAGGATGGGATGATTGCTGACAACTACAGAGGAAGTAGGGAATATTGCTGATCAAGGGACCAATAAGTGTCCATTGAGCTGTGAGTTTGGGTACACAGAACATAGATCAGTCACCCATCATCTCTCTCTTCTCCCCACCCGCTTCCCCTGCGCAAGTGGATTTGATTTCTGCAGTAGGTGTACACAAAGATGTGTAAGTACAGCAAAGGACTTGGAAGTCTCTTTGTACTGAATTAGCAACATAATGCTTTGTAAAAGTTTTACATAACCCTCTTTTGTTCTCTCTGCCACTGTTGCAGCTCTGTGCAAGGGGGTGGGAGGAGGACTTTCTCTACTTCACAACCCAGTTTCTTTACTCCTTCAGTTTGATCATGCAGTGCAGTCACAATTTCTCGCTCATGGAAATCAATCTTTTGTCCTAGAAATGATTAGTCCTGTGGTGAAGTTGAAATAATAGGGCTGTGTCTGTGCTGCTCTAATCGGAGGAAGATGGGCTGTAAGGGAGAACACTTATTTGAGCATAAATATCTTTGGCAATCTAGTTAAAGTGACAAGAAAAACCTATAAAAAACCATGTGACTGGCAAATGAATTAGATTTTAAGCCAAACTTTTTTTTTTGTTTTGAAAGCTTTTCCCTATCCTAAAAATCCCTCTTTAAAGTCTATAATGTAGAACTTTCTGGAATTATTTCTTCCACTTTAGATGTTTCCATGGACTGTGGAGATGCCTGATCAGATACCAGTCTTTCAGCTGAAAGACTGGTAACTTTTCTGGGTCATCTACTGTCAGAGGCATTCAACTGGGCGCACTGTCAATTTTTTTGGTTACTGAACAGAGGTTAGTTTGGGTTCGCTAGTATGACCAAGATTTGGCTAACAATTCAGCCAGTCTTTGACTTAGGACACACAGCCTGCAATAGTGTGGGGACATTTGAGCACAATGGTAATTTCTTTTTTTTTTAGACATGAAGAAACTGTAGATGAGATCCTTGTGCAGCCACTTGCCACTATGAATAAGAACTTATTGGGTCCTCCTTGCCATCCACAGAGCTGGGAGACTACAATCTGACACATCAAAAGATGAACTGCAAATATTTTAAAGCTTTGTTTTTCCCTTAACATTCAGCTAACAAATATGGAAATTTCCTGTGGGATGGAAACTCTGAATTTCCCTCTGGTCATATCCTGAGAGTGGTCTCCTGCATTACTTACTATCCAAATGCTGCACTTGATTTCAGAATTAATTTCCTTATGGGTGTGTTGTTTCTGTGGTTCTTGTATTTCAGTTCTTCAAACGTTATTCTTCACAACACCACTATGAGAGAAAGGACTGCTATTATCTTGATTTTACAGATGGGGAGGTGATGCAGAGACACTAATGTCAAAAGCTTAAACTAATTTTGACTGTCCAATTTGAGATGCCTAGAACTTGATTTTTCATAGACTCATAGACTCATAGGTCAGAAGGGACCAATATGATCATCTAGTCTGACCTCCTGCACAAGGCAGGCCACAGAACCCTACCCATCCACTTTTATAACAACCCCTAACCCAGGACTGAGTTATTGAAATCCTCAAAATTGGTTTGAAGACCTCAAGCTGCAGAGAATCCACCAGCAAGCGACCCATGCCCCACGCTGCAGGGGAAGGCGAAAAACCTCCAGGGCCCCTGCCAATCCGCCCTGGAGGAAAATTCCTTCCCGACCCCAAATATGGCGATCAGCTAAACCCTGAGCATGTGGGCAAGACTCACCAGCCAGCACGCAAGAAGGAATTCTCTGCAGCAACTCAGTTCCTATCCCATCCAACATCTCCCCGCAGACCATTGAGCAGACTTATCTGGTGATAATCCAAGATCAATTGCCCAAATTAAACTATCATATCATAGCATCCCCTCCATATACTTATCAAGCTTAGTCTTAAAGCCAGATAAGTCTTTTGCCCCCACTACTTCCCTCGGAAGGCTGTTCCAGAACTTCACTCCCCTAATGGTTAGAAACCTTCGTCTAATTTCAAGTCTAAACTTCCTAATATCCAGGTTGTACCCATTCGTCCTCGTGCCTACATTAGTACTAAACTTAAATAATTCCTCTCCCTCCCTAACGTTAACCCCCCTGATATATTTATATAGAGCAAGCATATCCCCCCGCAGCCTTCTTTTGGCCAGGCTAAACAAGCCAAGCTCTTTGAGTCTCCTTTCATAAGGCAGGTTTTCCATTCCTCGGATCATCGTAGTAGCCCGTATCTGGACCTGTTCCAGTTTGAATTCATCCTTCTTGAACATGGGACACCAGAACTGCACACAATATTCCAGATGGGGTCTCACCAGCGCCTTATATAACGGTACTAACACCTCCTTATCCTTGCTGGATATACCTTGCCTGATGCATCCTAAAATCGCATTTGCTTTTTTAACAGCCGTATCACATTGGTGGCTCATAGTCATCCTGCTATCAACCAATACCCCAAGGTCTTTCACCTCCTCTGTCACTTCCAACTGATGCGTCCCGTACGTATATCTAAAATTCTTATTATTAATCCCTAAGTGCATGACCTTGCACTTTTCACTATTGTATTTCATCCTATTACTATTACTCCAGTTTGCAAGGTGGTCCAGATCTTCCTGAATAGTATCCCTGTCCTTCTCCGTGTTAGCAATACTTTCAGAATACTTTGAACATATGAAAGTGCTATTTACATAATACTAAGTGCAGCTCCCTTTGACTTCAGTTGCAGCTGTGAGCACTCAGTACTTCTGCAAATCAGACATTGGGTGTCTCAGGTTGGGCACCCAGAACACAAGTAACACAATTAGTGGCCACCTGGAAATCCTGATTTATGACTTGGCCAGCATCACACAAGAACTCCTATGGTAGAGGCAGGGATAGAATCCAGTTCTTCAGGACAACGTTCAGTTACCTTAACCATGAAAGCATCATAGGCGTGTGCATGGGGTGAGCCGGATGTGCCCAGGAACACCCTAATGCCTGTGGGCTGGATCCGGCCCCTCAGGGCTTTGGATCTAGCCTGTGGGATTTGCCCCCTGTGGTGCCACAGGCCCTGCACCACTCTCGGAAGCGGCTGGCATGGCACTACGTCCCTGGGGCCCGGGTGGGGAGGAGCAGAGGGCTCTGTGCATTGCTCCAGACACTGCCCCCTTCAGCTCCCATTGGCCGGGAACGGGAAACCACAGACAATGGCAGCTTCAGGAAAGGTATCTGGAAGCATGGCAAGGGCAGCACGCAGATCCCTGTGCACCCCGCCCCCCCGGGGCTGCACAGAGACGTGGTGAGCAGCTTGGGGCCAGGGCAGGTGGGCAGGCAGGGAGTGTGCCACCACAGGTAAGTGGCACTGGGCCAGAGCCCGAACCCCTCCTGCACCCTGCCCCCCAACTCTCTGCCCTGATCTCCCTGCCTGCGCCCCGTGCCCCTCCTGCATCCCAACCCCCTGCCCTGAGCCCCCGTCGCACCCTGCACCCCTCCTGCACCCTAACCCCCTGCCCTGAGCCCCGTGCCTGCACCTCACACCCCTCCTGCACCCAACTCCCTGCCCTAAGCTCCCTGCCTGCACTTCACACCACAACCTCCTGCCCTGAGCCCCCTGCTGCACCCTGCACCTCCGTGCACCCCAACTCCCTGCCCTGAGCGCCCTCCTGAACTCTGCACCCCAACCCCCTGCCCTGAGCCTCCCATGCGCCCCACATCCCTCCTCTGCCCCAATCCCTTGCCCTGAGTCCTTTCTTGCACATCGCACCCCCTCCCACACCCTGCACTCCGTCCTGCACCCCAACCTTTATGATGATCGCCTTCTTTAAAAAAAAAATTCCCTGGGTGCACACCTTAATGAAATGTGGTGCGCAGCCCTTGGGAAGCATCCTTTCTCTTCCTGCAGTCCCCTCCCTCATTCACTATTCATCTGCCAATTCTGCAACAAATGAGGCAAGGTTCCTACACACAACAGCTTTTTCACAAGCCTGGTCCAAAGCATAAAGGTGCTAGAGATTTGTCAATTAAATGATTAGGTAATAACATGGGCAAAAGTTATTTTTCCCCCAATCTCATTCTCAGAATTGGCTGAAAGGTTTTTGCTGAAACTTCACCCCTGCGTGCGCGCCCCACCCCCACCCCCCAAAAAAAGTAGCTAGAGGCAGACACTTAACATGGAAAATTTTTATCCTAAACAGCTTCAGTTTGACACAGTTTATAATAGAACTATTTAGAATTTTCATCCCACAGGGAAGTCCAAGATTTTGAAACTTTTGTTGTTGTTCTCACCCCCCTCCCCCACCAAGCCCCTCAAAGCTCTGGATGAAAAGTCAATCACAGGAGTTTTCATTAAACACAATATTCTGAAAATGGTTTTTGATAAAGTTGAAATGTGTTGATTTGTTCTATTTTTCTAAATATAGTTGAAACATTTCATTTCAACTTTAATTTTCTATCTTCTAGAAAGGAAGTGTGATGACTTCCCACAGATTTTTACAAAATGTTCCTGTGAAACATTTCAATTTAATTGGCATATTCCAATGGAAAACTGTTCCATAGCTACCTGCACAGCCTATCATGCTGCAGGCCACAGATGAAACTTGTGCATTCTGTATAGATATAAAGATAAGTGTCTAGACCAGTGGTTTTCAACCTTTTTTCACTTGAGAACCTCTAAAAAAAAAGTTTCAAATGGAGATGCAGACCCCTTTGGAAATCTTAGACCTAGTCTGCAGACCTCCAAGGATCTGTGGACCACAGGTCGAATACCACTGTTCTATGCTAACGACAACCTTTCACAGACCCCTTAGGCCTAGTCTGCAGACATGCGCTCCCATCCCCCGTGTTCCATGGTGGTTTAGACTTTTAGACAGGCACTCGTCAGTTTCTTCTTCTCGTCTTTGGATACATTTGCAGCATGGTCTGTGACCAAGCTGCATACTAGACATTTGAGGTTTTTTCCAATTTGTTATAGCTTTTACTGCTACTTCATGTAAGTATTCTGCTGTGTGTGAATTTCCTGATGTATCATTTGTTTCTGTAAGGAAGACATTCCATTCTTCTTCTGTTGTCACACAAGCACATACAACAGGATCATTGTGGACATTTGCTCCAAACATCTAGACTTAGATTAACAATTTCACCCTCTAGACCTTTTGCACACTGCTCATTCTCTTTCATAAACTTTATCCAGCAATTTGCCTGCAACATCTGCTCTGTTGGGTGGACTGTATCCTGGTCTTAATGACTGAACCATGTTAATGAAGTGTGGGTTCTCAATACAGAAAGGAAAGTTTGTTGCATAAACAAACTAGGCAATTTTTTCATCAGTTACCTTTTTTTTTTGGTAATCTGCTGGTTCTTATCACAAACTTATCCATGGCTTTTTCTGGATGATGGAGATTTTTTTTTTTATTTTTGCTACAGGTGATATGCTGTGGCTATGTGACTGAAACACTATCATTGGCAGATAGTTCTGAAACCATAGAAAATGATGGTGAACTTGAAGATGGATAGTCTTCAGAATTCTGTATGTTGAGGAGGATTCTCCTTAACAAAATAAGTCAATGCAGTTATTTAATTATTATTATTATTACCATACTGCTCACTTAGGCCTGGGCTACACTGGGGTGGGGGCGGTTCAAACTAAGATACGCAACTTCAGCTACGTTATTGGTGTAGCTGAAGTCAAAGTATCTTACTTCGACTTACCTGGCCATCCTCACGGCCGCGAGTCGACCGCCACAGCTCCCCCATCGACTATGCTTACTCCTGCCAAGGTGCAGTACGGGTGTCTATTTGGGGATCGATTTATCATGTCCAGACGAGACATGATAAATCAATCCCCGATACAGCGAACACTACCCGCTGATCCATCGGGTAGTATAGACGTACCCTTAGTGAATGCAATGAGTAATACTGACACTCAGTACTACTTTAAAGGTGAAATTGTAAAAGGAATATCTGCTTATTTCAGCTATTTATTTTTTATCACAACTGCATCTAAAATGATAGTACCATAGAGTAACAGTGTGTGTGTGTGTGTGTGTGTGTGTGTGTGTGTGTGTGTGTGTGTGTGTGTGTGTGTGTGTATGTGAGAAAAAGTTTACCAACCTGAAGATCCTGCATGTTAAGACATGTTCCTTGCATCATCTTCAATGCAGCTTCCTCATGAGAAGGAACCCTTTCATTCGGGCAACCAGACCTTGTATTTCTTTGTTGCACTGTTTTTGCATTTTGCACACATGCCTGTCTTATCCACAGGTAGAGGAACTTCATTAAAATATTCCCAAACTGGGTCTCTTTTATGGCCTGCAGCCATTATAGGTTTTGCCTTCTAGTGAGAGAATGGTGTGGTAGATCTCAGATCAGTGAAGGCTACACTCAGACCTCAAGACTTCTGGAATATGCTGCTCAAACAATTTAGCTTTTGTTTCTACCGCCTGTCCCTCCCTTCGCACACTTATCTCCAGACTTCTTCTCCTTGTCCAGATCCATTCCGCCCCCACCAATCTTCTATTCATTGAACTTTTTGAAACTTTGCACTTTTAGAGAGAGGTAAGGGATTGACTCTGTGTTCACAAATTTGCAGGGGGACAGTGGGGTTGGTTGTTGTTTCTCACCTCTATTTATTTGTTTATTTAAAAACATTTTTACTGTTAACAAACGTTACATCTGGAGACACAAATCCACAGTTTGAGAACTGCAAAACTAATAATCTTTGGTATCTTCTAGACTGAGCCCCAGTGGGTAGATAGAAAGATTAACCTAAATAATCTGTATAGAAGCCCTTGGAACACCATACGATTGGGTCCCTAATCCATGAACTATTGGAACTCATTTACAAAACTTTCTTAAACATTACATGAATATATTGTCTCCTACTATAGATTTAGAATTTATAATCTCTATTCCACGATGAGATATCTTTGAGCTAAAGTTTTAATTAAAAGCAGCAAAGAATCTTGTGGTACCTTATAGACTAATAGACGTTTTGGAGCGTGAGCTTTCGTGGGTGAATACCCACTTCGTCGGATGCATGTATTCACCCACAAAAGCTCATGCTCCAAAACGTCTGTTAGTCTATAAGGTGCCACAGGATTCTTTACTGCTTTTGTAGATCCAGACTAACACAGCTACCCCTCTGATACTTGAGTTTTAATTAAGAGAGGTTTTTCCTCAGAAAGCATTTTATCAAAAATCTAATTTAAATTAAAAGATAAATCCAATTGATTTTTATCCACCCTGCCCAAATGTCATTCTGGCCAGGGATGGTTAGTTGTCTTTTCTGGATACTGGCATGGCTATCCCATGTTGTGCATCTTAATATCACTACATAGACTGGCTAGGAGGGATAGCTCAGTGCTTTGAGCACTGGCCTAATAAACCCAGGGTTGTGAATTCAATCCTTGATAGGGTTGTTTAGGGATCTGAGGCAAAAATCTGTCTGGGGATTGGTCCTGCTTTGAGCAGGAGGTTGGACTAGATGACCTCCTGAGGTCCTTTCCAACCCTGACATTCTATTCTATGTTTGCAAACAGTATTTGTATAACTGTTACCCCACCCATCCAATTGCACTCCTTTCTGTATGCATGCATGTATGTATGCTATACCCATTTGTTTAGTGGGGTCTTAGATTTGAATTGTAAACTCATTGCTGTGGAGATTCTCTTCTGTACATTTACAGTGTCTAGTACAATGGAGCCCCAATCCTGATCACTGGCTTTCCAGCACTTTTGTAATACAAATATCAAGTAGAGGATCGGATCCTGCTATCCTTTCCCTGAGAAGCATCCTGGAAATGGGGATCCAGAGTTAGGGCAGTGCTACTCCATATACCATAAGGGTGGCCGAATCTGGCTTTGCTGAACAGATATGTTGAGTAAGAAGTTGCAGTTTTCAGTCCTTCAAAACCCTACCAGCAGCGCTGTAAGAGCGGTTTTTAAATAAATGTAAACACTAATTTAATACTGTGCCTTTTCAGGGTAGAGGGAAGTGTTCTTTCTGACCCTGCAGGTGATCAGCGTAAGGCTTATCAAGTATAATATTTGTTTGTTCTTTGTCACAGGATAAGAGGGCCTATGAGGGGTTGAGGTTCCAAATGCTGCTATTACTTGATTCAAGTACCAGCCGGAGTTGAGGCCTTAACTCCTCAGCTCACCCTGTGACACTTTCCTTAGCAACAGGTTGACTGACTTACACCTGATGCGGGAGGGACACATTGCATTGCACTCCACTCTCCAGCTAGATAGTACTCCATGCAGGAGTCCCCCCTTAGGAAAGGAAGTTAGTGATAGCACATCCTTGCCTGAGAGGCTCTTATGAAGGAGGGCAACTTCAGTTGGCTGCTAGTGCTGTGTCGGTCTTACTGGCAGAAGCTGCCTGGGGGGTGCGCTCAATTGGAACATCCCCTCTGCAGCTTTGGTTACACCCCTTCTGCTGCCAGCATTGCCTGATACTGGGCCTGTGCTGGCTAGCTCGAGACCATCCAGAGAGAGAAGGGGTTAGGAGCGTCTTGCACTCCTCTGCCACCTCTGATGGACCTTCAACCACTGCAGACCCTGACTCTGGCATTTGTTAGTAGAGACCAATGTCCCTCAGGGGTGAATGTACCCAAATGTTGTTGCTCATAAAATTTGCCACTGCTTATAAAAGTTACTTTGAGCTCCTGGATCCTCCTTCCAGGAGATGTTAAATTGCCTAATGATTGTATTTCTAATGTATCGATAAAGATAGTAGGAAAACAAGTCTTATCTCATGGCTTCCCACTGTATCTTTGCACAGCTGAGTGTAGCCTCTAGCCATCTTCTGGAAAGCCAGTTGATACTTAAAATCAGAGTGGATTTTTGGTTCCCTTTGCAGATGCTGGACAAAGTAAGTGTCGATTAGAGAGGGCTCAGGCGCTGGAACAGGCAAAGAAGCCCCAGGAAGCGGTCTTCATTCCAGAATGCAATGAAGATGGATCATTCACACAAGTAAGACTTCAGTCAGCCTATGTCTGTTCCTGTTGCCTCTGCCTGGAAGGAATTATCTACTAGTATCTGACCAAAGGGAAATGATGACAAAGGTGGCAAAAATATACAATGATGGGCAATCACTCCCACTGACTTGGAGATCAAAAGTCCTTGGCCAGTTGATAGCTGTTTGGCCTGCGCAAAACATGGTGTTGGTCACTCCTGTACGTAAAGGACAAGCGTATACATCAGCATCCACCTTCACCATGACTTGTGTTAATTAGCTCCCTTGTTAAGTCTTCTGTCTGTGCTGGGACTTAATGTGCTATGAAGTTGAGCTCCATGGTCATTCCTTCAGCTCAGGCTTGAGGCTCATTGACAAGACAGTGTGGGACAAGCTTCTTCTGCTGCTGGTCACTACTGTGCCTGTTCTGGTGAAAGAGGGCTAATCTCCAGAGCTGTCAACTCAGCATCTTTCATTGGCACTATATTTATTGAAAAACTCACTTGTAAGGAGGACTAACCCCTGCTTATTGCTTTAAAATCCTAGATCATATGGCGGTGAATGGTGGTGGGATTTCCAATGTTGTCTTCCGGTAGGTGATGAAGGAACAGGCCCATCCAGTAATGGTGCCTCGAGTATCCAAATATGGGATAATCTCCTCTTGCTAGACCTGAGTGTGCTAGAATTGCAGATTGTCTAAAAGGCAAAAGGGAAATGCCTCTATTTAAGAAGCCAGCTTGGGAAAGTGCCAGCTTGGGAAAGCACCTGCTTCTTACTACTTAAAGCTTGACAACCTCCAGGCTTATGTGAAATGAGTTTGGTAATGACTCATTCACATTTTCAAAGAGTGACCTTCCCAAATGGTTGAGCAGGGAGTATTGCTACCAACTCCCATTGCTATTCCAAACAATTGCCCTTAACCAGAGGGAAGGCTGCCATAGTGTGGATTTTCAGAGAAAGAGTGGCTTGGGGAGACTCCAAGGGTAAAAGAGATTTAGTCTTGATGCTCAGCTCTCTTGCATGCCAGTGCCTGGAGTGGTTGTTGCAATGGCCACTCATTGGAGCTGTCGCGCACTAGTGACTAGGGATGTAAAAGGGAGTCATGTGCAGTTTCCTCCCAAAGTTGGGTAAATGGGAGAGGGGAATAGTCTATTGGACTTGGCACAGGGCTCTAAGCCAGCCATTGGAGGCTCTAATCCTGTTTTTTTGACCTTGCCCAAGTTGCACAACCCCTCTGCATTAGTTTCCTCATGGGTAAAATTGGGATAGAATATCCCTGCTACATAGTGAATTACTCCTCAAATCCCTATGTGTAAAATGCTTCTGTACATGAAAAGTCTAAGTACTATTTAATGTTGGCTTCAAAATGATGAGATGGAGAGTTTGGGGACCAGTTCAAACAATCTGGGATGCCTTGGGGAAGGGGAAAGAGAGGAGTCTCCTTGCAACCTCTACTCCCCTCCCCCACCACAAGTATGTTTAAGGATATCATCAAAAGTTAGTTTTTCCCCCCTAACTTTATTTTTCCCCCATCTCACCTGCCTCTATGTCTGTTGCATTTTTCTACCTTAAAGTGGGTGCAGTCTTATTCATCCTGCCAACTTCCTGGTGTCAAGTATAATTCCCAAATCTGGACCTTAGCGTCCAGGATATGGGTACTAGCATAAAGTCCTCTAAGCTTAATTACCAGCTTAGATCTGATAGGCTGCCACCAATCAGAACTTAGAGTAGAGCACCTGATAGACTCTGGTCTCCCCCAAAAACCTTCCCTGGGGGTCCCAAGACCCAAATTCCTTGAGTCTCACAACAAAGGGAAATAAACCATTCCCTTCCCCCTCCCTTCTCCCTCCCAGCTCCTTCCCGCCCTGGGAACACTAGGAGATCGCCTGATTCAACTTCTTGAATCACCACACTGAGAGGAGTGTTACCTTCCCCCTCCCTTCTTCCCCCTCACCCAGAGACCATACAGATTCAAGCTGCGTGAATCTAACAAAAGAGAAAAATTCTTCTCCCCACCAATTTCCTGGTGAGTACAGACACAATTCCCTTGAACCTTAACTAGGAGAAAAAAATCAAACAGATCTTAAAAAGCAAAACTTTTAATAAAAAAGAAAGAAAAAGTAAAAGGTTTATCTCTGCACTTTAGATGGTAAAAAGTTACAGGGTCTTTCAACTTATAAACAATAGAAAGAAACTTTCTCCAGCAGAAACACAATTTAAGCTACTTCCAGCAAGTACACCTCTGCAAATAAGAAAACAATTAAAAGACTATAACCACCTTTTTTCTTACTCACAATTCTGAATAGATAAGAGACTGTAGCAGGGAGATTGCCAGAAACCTGGTTGCACCTCTAGTCCCGTCCAGGACCCAGAGAGAACAAAGCCAAACCCCAAACCCACAAACAAAGGCTTCCCTCCACGAGATTTGAAAGTATCTTGTCTCCTGATTGGTCCTCTGGTCAAGTGTTTGCAGGTCACTGTTTGTTAACCCTTTATAAGTGAAAGAGACATTAACCCTTAGCTATCTGTTTATGACACCTGGCATGAATGTTTTATTTTTTTATTTTTTCATCCTCTTTTCCTGAACAGTTTGCAGAGGCAACTTCCTATTTGTGTGTGTGCCTTATTTCTGGGAAAGGTAGGAAATGGTGGATGGGGGGTGAAATGGAGGTGTTTCTTCCCATCTCATCACTCTTGCCGACAATCATTAAGATTTGGTCTTGTGCAGAGGTATGTGGATTATATTGATGTTGGTGTGGGACATAGCTATGTTTAGGGAACATAGCATAGTGGGCTAATTAAATGGGCCATGGTGAAGTCTGTTTGCATGTTCCCCTTGCCCCCCCACCGCCGCTTTTTTTTTTTTTCCTGGAGCTGAATTTCAGCATGTCCCCCATAAATTGTGCTTCAACATCTAGAGATTAAAATGTCAGAGGATGGGATGGAATTTCTGACCTAACTACTGGAATTAGAGACCTAGTGATGGTTTTGTTAAGTATGTTGGTGATGGTAGCTGGGTGAGCTGCTTCAGCATTCATTGTACAGCACTTGGTCCCAAACATAAGAATGGCCATACTGGGACAGACCAATGGTCTGGCTAGTCCAGTATCCTGTCTTCCAACAGTGACCAATGCCAGATGTTTCAGAGGGAATGAACAGAACAGGACAATTACTCAGTGATCTGTCTCCTTTGGTCCACTCCCAGCTTCTGGCAGCTGGAGGCTTAGGACACCAAGAGCATGGGGTTGGATCCCTGTCCCTGACCATCTTGGCTAATAGACATTGATGGACCTATCCTTCATGAACTTACCTAATTCTTTTTTGAACCCAGTTAAACTTTGGCCTTCACAACATTCCCTGGCAACGAGTTCCACAGGATGACTTAATTGTGTGAAGAAGTACTTCCTTATGTTTGTTTTAAATCTGCTGTTAATTTCTTTGGATGACCCCTGGTTCTCGTGTTGTGTGAAGGGGTAAGTAACACTGCCTTATTCACTTTCTCCACACCATTCATGATTTTTATAGACCTCTAGCATATCCTGCTTTAGTAGTTTCTTTTCCAAGCTGAGCAGTCCCAGTCTTTTTAATCTCTCCTCACATGGAAGCTGTTCCATCCCCGTACTCATTTTTGTTGCCCTTTTCTGTATCTTTCTCATTTGCAGCATTGCTCTTTCCATTTGTTTTTTGTTTTTTTGTTTTTTGGAGATAGAACGACCAGAACTGCACGCCATATTCAAGGTGTGAGTGTACCATGGATTTATATACTGGGATTATATTTACTGCCATCTCGTGTATCCCTTTCCTAATGGTTTCTAACCTTGTTAACTCTTTTGACTGCTGCTGCACATTGAACAGATGTTTTCAGAGAACTATCCACAATGACTCAAAGATCTTTCTTGAATGGTAACAGCTAACTTAGACTCCATTTTATATGTAGAGTTGGGATTGTTTTCCCCTGTGCATCACCCTGGAGGGGTAGCTCAGTGGTTTGAGCATTGGCCTGCTTAAACCCAGGGTTGTGAGTTCAATCCTTGAGGGGGCCATTTAGGGATCTGGGGCAAAAATCTGTCTGGGGATCAGTCCTGCTTTGAGCAGGGGGTTGGACTAGATGACCTCCTGAAGTCCCTTCCATCCCAGATATTCTATGATTCTATTTATCAACGTTGAATTTCATCTGCCATTTTGTTGCCTGGTCACCCAGTTTTGTGAGATCCTTTTAACTCTTCAGTCTGCTTTGGACTTACAAAACTACTCAAGATATAGTAGTTATCATCTGCAAATTACACCATCTCATTGTTTTCCCCTTTTCCCAGATCACTTATGAAAATGTTGAACAGCACTTGTCTCAGTACAGATCCCTGAAGGACACCACTATTTACCTCTCTTGGTTCTGAAAACTGACCACTTATTCCTACCTTTTTGTTTCCTGTCTTTTATCCAGTTACTGATCCAGGAGAAGGCCTTCCCTCTTATTCCATGATTGCTTACTTTGCTTAAGAGCCTTTGGTGAGGGAGGTTGTCAAAAGCTTCCTGAAAATCCAAGTATGCTACATCCACTGGATCACCCTTGTCCACATGTTTGTTGACCCTTTCAAATAATTCTAGTAGATTGGCGAGGCATGATTTCCTCTTACAAAAGCCATTTTGACTCTTCCCCAACAAATCATTCATTAATTTGTCTGATAATTCTGTTCTTTATTATAGCTTCAGCCAATTTGCCTGGTACTGAAGTTAGGCTTACCAGCCTGTAATTACCAGGATTGCTTCTGGAGCAATTTTTATAAATTGGCATCACATTAGCTATTCTCCAGTCATCTAGTACAGAAGCTGATTTAAGTGGTAGTTTATATACCACACTTTAATAGTTCTGCATTTTCATATTTAAATTCTTCAGAACTTTTGGGCGAATATCATCTGGTCCTGATGATTTATTACTGTTTGCTTAATCAATTTATTCCAAAACTGCTTCTACTGAGACCTCAATCTGGAACAGTTCCTCAGATTTGTAACCTAACAAGAATAACTCAGGTATGAGACTGTCCCGCACATTCTCTGCAGTGAAGACAGATGCAAAGAATTCATTGAGCTTCTCAGCAATGGTCTTATCTTCCTGGAGTGCTCTTTCACCGCCTTAATCATCCAGTGGCCCAACTGACTGTCTAGCAGGATTCCTGCCTCTGATGTACTTGGTATTTTCTCCTCTACAAGGATGTTAAGTGTAATACGGTATTGTCACTATTACTGGGTGGTTCAGCTATATTCAGATGCTATGCTCCACTTAGATTAAATCAGGAATTCCCTCTCCTCTTGAGGGTTCCAGGAGTAGCTGCTCTAAGAAGCAGTCATTAATGGTGTCTAGAAACTCTCTTGGTATCCCATCCTGAGGTGACCTACACCTAGTCTCCCTAACATCTTCAGCCATGAAGGCTGCAATAAAGAATTTTAGTTTCTCCGCAATGACTTTATCATCTTTAAGCGCTCCTTTTGTATCTCAGTCATCCAGGGGCCCCACTGGTTGCTTAGCAGGCTTCCTACTTCTGATGTACTTAAAAAACATTTTGTTATTACCTTTTGAGTTTTCGGCTAGCCGTTCTTCAAACTCCTCTTTGGCTTTTCTTAATTACATTTTTACACTTAATTTGGCAGTGTTTATGCTTCTTTCTATTTACCTCACTAGGATTTGACTTCCACTTTTTAAAAGATGCCTTTTTATCTCTTACTGCTTCTTTTACATGGTTGTTAAGCCGTGGTGGCTCTTTCTTTTTTTTAGTTCTTCTACTGTGTTTCTTAATTTGGGGTATACATTTAAGTTGGGCCTCTATTATGGTGTCTTTTTTTAAAAAGCATCCATGCAGCTTGCAGGGTTTTCACTTTAGTCGCTGTACCTTTAATTTTTGTTTAACTAACCCCCTCATTTTTGCATAGTTCCCCTTTTTGAAATTAAATGCCACAGTGTTGGGCTGTTGAGATGTTCTTCCCACCACAATGATGTTAAATGTTGTTATATTATGGTCAGTATTTCCAAGCAGTCCTGTTAGATCCCTTCTTTTAAAATAAACCTGCTGATGGCTTGTCCTCACACATTGAAGGAATACCTGGGAGTTCATCTGCACCTCAGCTGTATTTTCAAAGTTCATTCTTACTCCAAACAGGATAACCCCTGCTGGTATCCTGCCCCTGCAATCTTCTGATTAGCACTTTGCTCAGACTGTAAATGGGGGTCCATTGTGAACAATAAAATACTCAATTTGCATATGACCAGCCAGAGTGAAAGAAATCTCTCTTCTCCCATGCCTTCCAGGGAGATGTGACTCACCTTTTGGTGACTTGCTTTAACTCACAGATCTAGATAACACTTTTTAGTATATATACATAACTCTTCACATGTTCCTATAGACCTCTCACAATGATTATGATGGTTAGTGTGACTTTGTCACATAAGTGTCTAATGAAAGCCTTTCTCTGGCAGACTAGTAGATAAATGCCAGAACCAGGGGATCTCTAACTCTGATGTACCCTTGTGCCCCCTGGCATCAAGAGGTCCTTCGGTTGCAGTGATGTTATGTAATACAAGGGTATATTGGTAGAGCTGCAGGAGGGACCCAGGATTGAAATTAAAATAGTAGAGGCTGCCGTAGACCAGGATTGAGCTGCTTTTTCAGAGTTATGTGAAGGAAGATCACACACAGGGTACAACTGCTCTGTCCCTTGCTTGCTTAAGCCATTGCTATATTTTCCTACTTCTCCAAAGTCCTGGGCTAGTGCTCTAGCCACTGAGCGATCCTCCTTACTCATGTGTGAGATAAGTGTGGTTTGCTGGGAAGGAGGCAATTGAGACCAAAAGTGTGATTTCTTCTGTTGTTCCCTGAAGCACTATTACAAGGAGGACAGAGTGGGCTCAGATGACTTGCATTCATTACTGTTGCCACAAAGAGCTTCAGAAAACCCTTCTCTGATGTTTTGGGCTCATCTTTCAGATAAAAACCATTTGTTTCCTCTCCAGAGTCCAGGGCATTACAACATGAGGTGAATGAACCCACCTTAACATTGAGGTTCAGTCACAAGCTATCCAGATTTTTGGACATGTGTCTGAGAGCAATCTGAAAGTTGAGTGCTTCCAGAGAGCCCAGAAATACCACAGGAACAGTCTCTCATAGCATTTCAGTACTTAAGGTCCTGGGCCCATTTGGAACCCAAAATGCAGAGAGACTAAAAATGGAAAATGAGTGGTCAGGAAAGTGGAAAATTCATCTGAAACTCAAAAATTAACTAAGGTCATTCTAGCTCTTAGTTCTAATTGGTTCACCCATCTCTAATCACAAGGGAAGGTGTAACACACAAGGTCAGAAAGCAGAGTTGCTTTGAACAAAACCAATGTCTATCCCTTTTTCCTCCCGGGATCCAGTTAGACTCGGTGGTAATCAGGAGGGCATCAGGTAGTGCCTCTCCTCTACTTGCCTGCTGTGATCAAGAAAAGTCCACACTACCACCATTTCAATCCTTCCATATGGGTAAATTATTTCCCATCACAATAATTGTCAACACTTAACCCAGTGTAGTACAACCAGGCTGATGAAAAGTAAGTTTTATTCACAACACAATGTTTGATTTGATTTAATTGCATGTAATTGAGAATTAATTCATGTTGGGCAAAGTTGTAGGTTACTTTAAAATGGTTTCTATTTCCAGTGTGGTAGTGGTGGTGTCTTTTTTTTGTTTGGTGGTAATTCCTTTTCAAGCTGCATTGAACCTGTTGTGATCTGATCTTCCTAAATAACACAGACTGTATTGGGTAATCTGTACTGCTTTGCTTCTTAGTGCCATAGGGCTTGTTGCCATGGGCTCAGGGAGAATTATATTCTTCATAGTTTTCCCCAAGCAGGTTTTCAGAAAAGGTGGTTGAGGTTTAAACAAAATCAATTACAGACAAACTAAAGTGAGTGTTACTAATCACATTGCTGCTTTGAGTGCATGGCTTGGTGTGGCTTTTCATGGCATGTCTTGTTTTGTCCCTTCTGTGTCCACTGTCAAAGTTGGACCCCGTTACTTGGCAAGCTGGCAATCCCAGAAAAGCAGCATTTTTTTTCAGTGCATTACTTTACTTGGAATTTCTCCATTCCAAGAAGCAACTGCTGGCACAGTGGTCTATCAGCCCTACAGTGGTACAGAGTGTGCTCTTAAATCTAGTGCTTCACTTATGCTTTTCTTAAGGTGACCTGAGGGTTGGGAGTTAAGCTGATACTGATTGAGCAAAAGACATTCCTGACATGTTCAGCAAGCTCACATTTTAACATCATCCTATAGAAGGCTGATTTGATAAAACACTGTTTTATACCAGGGGTTCCCACACAGTAACTTTATTCCTTACCAAACTAGCCATTCAGACAGGACTTCTGCATATTGCTTGTTCCTTAAAAGGGTGTTGTATTAGAAAAAGGGGGTGCCATCTCTCTGATTCCTTTTCCCTAGGGATATCAAAATATTGGAGCCCCATTCTGCAAGATACTGATCAACTCATGCAACGTACTGAATGAGTATCATCTGCTTCCAATGACTTCTGTGGGAGCAAAGAATGTTCAGCACCTCACAGGGACTGAGCCCTAATTTTGTAGCATTTCTTATTGATTGCTTCTTTAGAATCCCCAACAGTAGAGCATCCCACACTCAAGAGGAGTTTCCTGAAGCAAACCAAAGACTATAGATTTCACTGTGGTCACATGTTGAGTATTCCTTACTTCTGTTTGGTATGCATTGTGTCAGAAAGATTGCAGTGGTTTTGTTACCAGTGAGAGGTGTTGTGGCTTCAAAAAGGATGTTGGAAAAATCTGAAGAGGATGTGGAAAAGAGCTACAAGAATGATTTGAAGTCTGGAAAAACATGTTGTGATGGGTTCTCCTCCCCCACCTCCGGGTGCCACCTATAACTAGGGTACCACTGAGCCCACCTGACCCACTAACTTGGGCTCCCTTTACACTATACTGCTGTGACAGGCTCTCAAGTCTCCTCTAGCACACACAGAGGTAGGGACACACTCAGCTGCAGCTTCACACAGATGCTGAGATCAACTCTGAATGGGAAGACCCCGCTAAGGAACTGCCTAGTTACTTAAGTGCACACCCCCCTTTGAAGGGTAAACCCAAAATTTATATCCTCTTGCACTGTGCAGGGAACTGTACAGTGTAAGCTCATGAAATTCGCCCCCTCTCTCAGTGTGGAGGAATATATGCAACAGCTTTGTGTCCTCAGTTAGGATTTCCATACACTGGTTTTTAGACACAATAAAAACACATTAACTACAAAAGAGAGATTTTAAGCGATAAGGTATAGCAAACAGATCAAAGCAGATTACCTAGCAAATAAAACAAATGCAAGCGAAGTGTAATATACCAAAGAAATTGGATATATGTAGCAAATTCTCATCCTAAATGTGTTTAGGCAGATTGCAGAGATTCTTGAAGGCAAGCTGCACTTGCTTGCGGATTAAAACTCCAGGTATTCCTTTCACAGGCTAGGAATCCCTCTAGCCTGGGTTCAACCCTTCTCCCACAGTTCAGTTGTTGTTGTTTCTCAGGTGTTTCCCTGACCAAAGGAGACGCTTGGAATCAGTGAAGAAGAACCATGATGATGTCACTCCCCTGCCTTAAATAGCTTTTTCATATGGCTGGAATCCTTTGTCTCCCAGTTTTAGTTCTCGCCCCTTTCAATGGAAAAACACTGGTATTCTATGATGGAGTCCAGTACCAGGGGACTTGGTCACATGTCTGTGTAGGGCCATAGCAGCCATGACTTGGAGGCTGTTTGTAGCATCCTCAGGAAAGCTCCCCAGTGGGAGATAAGCATTTTATTAGACCTATTGTTCTTTCTAATGGCCCTTCCCAGCCAACCATCTTGACTGATTGCATTCTGTCTAGTGGGCATTCCCCAGGTATGAACACATTTGAAATAGATGCATAGATAATATTTTCTAACTTCAGATACCAAAATGATATATGCATACAAATAGGATAATCCTATTCAGTGAATTATAACCTTTTCAATGATATCTTACATGACTTAACTTGTATAAAATACATGTTATGCCATAATCATATCATATATATAATATTACTATGAAGAATATGGGGGTAGTGTGTCACATGCCTCCTAGTGAAAGATTTGAGTTCAATGTATTCAGTTCACCCAAGAGAAGGAAAAAAGGTGATTTTGGTATCTGTCTTCAAGTACCTACATGGGGGAGGATTTCTAATGATAGGTAGCTCTCTAAACTAACAGAAAAAGGCATAATGAGATCCAGTGATGGGAAGCTGAAGCTAGATAATATTCAGACCAGAAATCAGGTGCAAGGTTTTTAAAGTGAGTATTTAACAATTGGCAGCACTTACCTAGGATGTGGTGGATTTTCCATCACTCGAAGGCTTTAAATAGAGACTGGATGCCTTTCTAAAAGGAATGCTATAGCTCAAACAGAAGTTATGGTCTTGATGCAGAAATTTTTGGATGAGACCTGCATTATACAAGAGGTTTGACTAGATCTAATGCTCCTTTCTGGCCTTAGTAATCCATGAATCACTGTAGACCATCTTTATAGCTGGTTTTACAGTATCTGTTAGCTGCATCTGAATAAAACTGGAACTGGCACCATGTGTGTGTGCAGGCATGTACACCACATGTATAGAGTAGCTCCACTCTGCAATGTGCTCTGAAGACTGCAATTGTTTTCTTTTCATGTGGAAATGTTGTTCTGAATGTAAAAGGAATGTTTCTCTTGCCTCTGTTTCCCTCCCCCCACTTCTCTTTTATTATTGAATGAGCCAGGAAATGTTTGTTTTTTGTTTCTAATCTGCTATTGGATATGAAGCAGTTATCAAACACCCTTTCTGAACAGCAGTCACTGTGTCCTCTGAACATTGTTGTGTGTTTGTTTTTTAGTTCAATGTTGCTCTGAGCTGTTCCAACTCCACATCAGGCACCCTAGTGCTTCTTTATAAGAAACTTCTGTTTTCCCTAACTCAAAAGACTGGTTGAAGCTAACCCAAAACTACAGTTCAGCCCCCTAATATCTACTTCACACATGCACATGTGACTAACTCCTCTCCTATTTCCAGTTTATCTTGTGGCAAACAACCCCTTGATTCTCTTTTGTCAAATCCATTGTGAAGGGGTGATCCAGCCAGCTTGTTAAAAGATTTTTAGAATGGTTCAGAATCTCATTCTGGCAACTCCAGTGTGGTATTGAAGAGATCCCAACAATAGTTTCATTCTCTGGACAAGAATTAAGAGGCAGAGGAGCCTGCCAGTGACTACAGTTTTAATGTTTTCATATTCTAATGAATTTGACAAGGGCAGGAATTTATTCATGGGGCCAGTGGCTGGAGTGTTAGCTTCTGTTTGATTTCACACATTGTACTGGGCGGGGGTAGGGTGGAGGATAGAGGGAGCTACTGTAGCAATTTTTAATTAATGTGGGTAACAGCGATAAAGCAATTTTTGTTGGGTGCATCCTTCCTGCTTTTCATTCTTCAATCAAGGCATAATGGAGATGGCATATCCCTTACTCCTGAAGAATAGAAATTGCGTCCTCTTGCCTAATTACTAAGTCAGGTAGGAGCAGGCTTCCTTTTTTAAAGTTAATTTGTAGTACATAGCATAGTTCTGAAAATCTGTAAACTCCTTGTTGGGTTCAATCTCTTTCCCCCCCTCAGTCATTCATATCATCATATCTGCTTGGGCTTTATAACTTAAAATGTTCAGCTGTCAGCCAGATAGATTCACTGTGGGTTCTGAAAGTCCAGCTGTATCTTTGACTCCTACGTCTTCACCAGTAATGAATATTCTGGCTGGAACTTAACTAACAATTTTGTTGACAATGCATGAGACATAACAGGATCCATTGCTGTCCCCAATAACTGTTGATTTTCAAGGCTGAAGGGAGCTGAACTTAAAATGTTTCCAATAAAAGTGGATGATACTGAACATTTATAGGAAAATAACACCCAAATTCGATTCTGCATTTCCACAAGAAGCCGATCTGTGGCATAAGGTCAGTCTTTTTCTGGAAAACTTTTTATTAAGGCAAAGTTACCATAATATGTTAATACTTTTTCTGACTGACCATGTTGTGTAGTCTGGCCATTGTGATTCACCCATAACTATCCCTCACCCTGCACAAAGTTGTGGATTGGATTTAAATAAGCATAAAAAATTCAGATACCAATTAGAAAGTGCACAACTGTTTGGAAAGCACCAAGAACTCTCAAAATTCCTGAGATGCAGGAGCTAGGTAAACATTTCTAACCATCACCTGGTTTGATGAGGGGGGGGGGGCGGGCGAAAGCTGACCTTTTCCAATTACCTGCTATTAGAAATGGTGCTAGACCATCTACTTTCCTACCTCCCTATAAATACTGAACATAGAAATATAAGGTGAGAATGAGATGGGTTACATTCCTCCAGGCTCATAATTGCACTCTTTGGGTGCTGGACCACCATTGTTCTGACTCCTAAACATTCTGTGGTCAAGTCTAGTGTCCTGAACTTTAATCTCCCAACGTTGTGGTTTAGGTAAGCTTGAGGTTTCTAAAAGGTCTCTGTTCTCAATTTCCTGGGCAGTTGCCTGAGCCCCATGTGTGAGGGGGTTAAAAGAGGCATGGATGAGCCCAATATCAACTAGTGTGAGCCATGGATCATGGCACATAGTCTCAGTGCAGCAGCAGGAAGCTATCCAGGGTGCAATGATGGAGAAGCAATGTGATGCAGTGTTGCCAACCCTTGAGATTTTTATCATGCATCTCATGATGTATAGTGGTGTACTTCAAGCCCTGGCTCCTGGAGATGTGATTACATGAGGCTTTCAGCTTGCTTTTTTAACGAAAGTTTCCAGCCCTCATGATTGTGGAGGAAAGCTTGAAAATGAGACCCCAGGGTCTCTCAAACTCAAACAGAAAGCAAAGAAATGAACCTCAAATTTTTTGTGACAAGGGTTGGGGAAGCTTTTATTGAACCAGCATGCAATTGAGAGGGATAGTACAAACACCAGTCATATCAGTTTATATGTATGGATAATGGTAAGTAAAATGATGGCATGAATAAATATGAACCAAAGGAAGGGACAGAGTGAGGTGTAATGATACACACCATAGATAAAATGTAAAAGAGACTGCTAAGGGGAGATATGATTGAGGTCTAAAATCATGACAGGTGTAGAGAAAGTAGGTAAGGAAGTGTTCACTACTACTCATAACACAAGAACTAAGGGTCACCAAATGAAATTAATAGGGAGCAGATTTAAAACAAAGTATTTCTTCAAATAAAGCACAGTCAACCTGTGGAACTCCTTGCCAGTGGATGTTGTGAAGGCCAAGACCATAACTGGGTTCAAAAAAGAACTAGATAAATTCATGAAGGATAGGTCCATCAATGGCTATTAGCCAGGATGGGCAGGAATGGTGTCCCTGGCCTCTGTTTGCCAGAAGCTGGGAATGAGCAACAGGGGATGGATTACCTGTTCTCTTCGTTCCCTCTAGGGCACCTGGCACGGGCCACTGTTGGAAGACAGGATGCTTGGCTAGATGGACCTTTGGTCTGACCCACTAGGGCCATTCTTATGTTTTCAGAGGAGATTCTGTCAGTTGCTTCAAGTCCTGATCTGCAGACTGGCTAACGGGTTAGAATAAAGCAGAACCTTTCTTTAGCCAAACATAAAGTACCACCATTGTCCAAACCAGTGTCTACCAAAACTGAAAAAGCATTTTTTATTCACAATCTTCCATGCTGAAAGGATGGGCCTCCCAAGCTGAGGTTCACTTTGAAGATGCTGGGTAAGCAAGGATGCACAAGAGCTAAGGTTCGGAAGGCATTGTGGAGGATACTTTGAGAAATGAAGTGTCAGTTATTGCTCTTTCCTTTCCTGAACAGGTGCAATGCCATACCTACACTGGATACTGTTGGTGTGTCACTCCCGATGGCAAACCCATCAGTGGCTCTTCTGTGCAGAATAAAACTCCTGTATGTTCAGGTACTGTGGTGTGGGATTAAATAAGCATTTATTTGATGATTTAAAATATTGGTGGAAGAGAAAGGGAGGGGGAGGGGAGGGGGAGCTGTTCTGTTCCTAGTGCCACTAGTTCAGTATTTGTGAGTGACTTTACCAACTTGCCAAACTTAAGTTGCAGCTGTGCCCACTACTCCCAATCAGTTGTGTGCACCCTAGCCATATGGCAGCTTGTGTTCCCAATCTCTCTCTCATGGTAGTGGCAGCTCCATGGTTGATTGGAGTGCAGACTTGCAGTGAAAGACTTACAGAAGATAGTTAAGGTAGGGAAGTGAAACCGCAGCCTGGAATAGAGGGATGGGGCTATTTTTTACTAAACTGTACTTCAGAGGATTTATGGGCATGTTTAAAGAATGGGACAATACAAGTTTAACTATGGTAGACATGGTAAGTTCTTTGTGGGAATTAAAGCTCAGCTACTATTCAGTTCATGCAGAAGGACAAGATAAAGTTAGAGCCTCTCTCTCTCGAGTTTCTCCATTGCCTCCTAACACAATAGACACAACTTTCAAGTGAACTACTTTCACTCCTCCAGTTTACTGACATCCTGACCCCTTTCAGTGTACATGGCTGCTATTCCAGTTCCGTGCAAGAGAGGGCTGCTAGATGTCAAGGTTTAGCACTTCTCTTACTCCAAGGGAAAAAAAAGTGAGTGGCTTGCAGCAATGCCTGGAAACACTATAAAACGAGCTTCGTTCCAGCTATTCAAAGTGCCATTGGCTCGACCCTTGTCTCTGGAGAGATGATCCCTCTAGAGGTGGGGTGTCTTGGAGTGGCAGTGAATGTCCAGCAGAATGTCCAGTGTGTGAGTATACACAGGTGATGGTGGAGTCTGGAGAAGATGGAGGAGAGAATTTCCTGCCCATGCCACTGAACTAGTGCTACTCTCCTTTGTATCATGGCTATACTATTGAAAGCTGGCAAACTGGGTGATTTAATGGCATCAAACTCCAACCATTGGGTCAAATGTGAGATAACTAGAGAGAGAGCACGAAGGCAGCAGTTCTATTAGTTTGCTGCTGTTAGAATGCTCGGGAGACCGTGCTCCAGTTTCTGCTATTGGTTACTGTAGCTAGGCGGCGCACTGTAGGGTGAGAATCTTGTACTTGAACACACAGAATTTTAATCTTTTATATATTAAAACTGATAGCAGACCCTCTAAAGCCAAATACTTAAAAAAAAAAAGATTTTTGGAGGCTGATAGGGTGACTTGATGGGGTTGTACATACCCATTTGTCCTTCGTTTTTCCTGTCCTAATCTCTGGCTCCATGAGCTGGCAGGTAGCATATACAGCACCCTGGGGTGGGTGGATGGGTGACTGCTTTGTGTAGCTCATTAGCACCCAACTCTGATTTTGAAAAATGTTGAGTCCCCATGACATCTCACTAAAAAGTGGATTTGGAAATACTGTTTATGATCCATGTTGTGCTATGTTCAGAAGTGACCTATATAAACTCTTCCTACATCTATGGACTTGTGCCTGTTGATATGCACACCCAAGGTGTTTATCTTGAATGTATTCTTCACACTCACCTTGTTGTTTGTCCCTTATTCAGAATAGAACAGAAGTTTAAACAATTTTTTTTCTTCTCTTATTTGGTGTGATGTCAACAGATGGCGTATGGTAATGAGGGAGCTCGGTGCATCATGCTATAAAATTGGGGAGGTCACATTTTTTCCCAACCAGGAGTTACACAGATACCTGGCTAAGAATGCTGTAACTTGAGATACTAGATGTTTCACAGGCATGTTGTTTTCACACTTGGTGGGAGATTATAAGTTTTGAATGATCTTCTCTAGAAAATAGAATGCTACAGCAAATTGGCTTGCCTCAGAATATGATCTTCCTTTACATTTTTACTGTATAATTTGGTAGATTGGGTCTTTCTGATAGTGTTTTTTCCCCCTCTTATAAGATTCACTTTGTTGTCACCAGGAAACTTGGTCTGTTTTTTGTAGGACGCTTAAGTCCCTAGACCCTGTTGTATTTGTGTTTCCCACTGCTAATTCTAGAACAGCAGATTACTGACAAATTTATTCGGGAGGATGGGAGTCTTCCTTAAGAAGAGCCCATACACTACTTAAGATCTGACCATGAGACTCATATAGGTCCTGTGCAAGCCCTTTGCTCTAGGATAAACTTTAAATATAGAACTCAGTTATTTTTTTTATTTTTATTTTTGGTCACACACACGGAAGCCAGTGAAAGAAAAACAGAAATGGCCAAGCTGCATATCTTCAGTTTGGCTATTGAAGGGGTTTAGGTACAGGGAGCACTCTGCTCTTGATTTGATCCTTTTGTATTTGAAAACAGAGCTTTTCCTTTTAACTTTCACACTTCTGAGAGAATTGCCCAAGTAGCCATTGTCTCTGATTACGTTGTTAATGTGAAATTGTTTGAGAGTGCCTCTTTATAAGGCAAGCTAAAGAAATAAATACAGGATGTTATCTTTCACATGAAGATTAGGTGGTGGGTTGTGTGGTGCTTTTTTTTGTTTGTTTTTGTTTTTTTTTTTAAACCCACCACTTTAAAATTAAATCCTTTCAGTAGTTCAGAGTCCTGTTTCCTCAATGATAGCTGGTGACATTCAGGGGTGGACTAAGACTGTCTGGGTAAATCCAGGCCCCATTTAGAGCTCTCCTCCCCAAACACACTGTCCCTGCTTACATTGTCTTTCCCAGCCACCTGACTCTTCCTCCCTGACACTTACAAATTGACTCATCCTCTCATATCCCCTGTTCACAGTGACTTACTAATCATGCCCCAAACCCCCTTGGATTTACTCATGGTTTCTTACTGACTTGCTGCTACATTAAGCCCCTTCAAATCACGGAGTCCAGATACTAAGGCCTTGTCTGCACTATGGAGTTTGGTCAATGCAAATTTAAGCCAACAATCAAAAAATGGTATAATTACATTATTTGTGCATGTTCACACAACACTCCTTCTGTTAGCAGAGTGCATCCACTCTTGGTGTTGACAGTGAGAGCTGTGTTCTGTGGGTAGCTGTCCCACTGTGCTACTCGCCACCTTCTGCAGCTAAGAGTTGTGGGAAGGCAGAATGGATCACAGTGCATCATGGGTGTGGGCTCAGTGTCCCATGATGCAGTTCTTTCCATCCCAGCATTTCATGGGCTTCTGACTGCATTTGGCAGCATTTTTCAACTCTGCACCCACCATCTCTGTCTGAAAGGTTGGATCCTCCATTGCTCTCTACTGTTGTGGTCACTGTTATGGACACATTGCAGCTGGTCATGCAGTATATCATGAGCTCCCAATCTGAACAGGAATCTGAGGTGCCTGGCCTGCTGTGTGCCTTGAAAAGAAATAGCCCTGGATTACTTTGGGCTTTCACAAAGCAGCTGAACATGGTGGACCATCACTTTTGGGCTTAGGAAACAAGCACTGAGTGATGAGATCGCATCATTATGCAGGTCTGGGATGGCAAGCAGTGGCTGCAGAACTTTCAGATGTGGAAAGCCACCTTCCTGGAACTGCGTGCAGAGTTTGCCCCAGCTCAACAGCGCAAGGATATCAAAATGAGAGCTGCCCTGTCAGAGAAGTACATGGCGTTCACTGTGTGGAAGTTGGCGACTCCAAATTCCAAACTGATTTGCAACTGACCAGTAGCAGTCAGGAAGTCGACCGTTAGGGCTGTGTTAATGCAAGGCAATTAATCACATCCTGCTACAAAGGGCTGTGACTCTTGGCAATGTGCATGAAATAGCAGATGGCTTTGCAGCAGTGGGATTCCCTACCACTGTAGCGGCAATGGATGGCATGCATATCCCAAATTCGGCCATAGACCATCTTGCGATGGAGTACATCAATAGAAAAGGGTACTTCTCTATGGTATTGCAGGTGCTTGTGGATCACCATGGCCATTTCAAGACCTCAGTGTGGGGTGGTCTGGGAAGATGCATGACGCACACATCTTAAGGAACACTGGCTTGCACAGAAAGCTCCAAGCAGGGCCTTCCTTTCCAGACCAGAAGATTCCAGTGGGGGATGTTGAAATGCTCATAGTGATTCTGGGAGACCCAGAGTACCCCTTATTCCCATGGCTCATGAAGCCTTACAAGGTAAACCTGGACAGCAGCAAGGAACAATTCAACAAAATCTGCCTTTGGCCGATTTAAAAGCATGCTGATGGTGCCTTTATGGTAGATTAGACCTCATTGAGGAAAACATTCCCATGGTCATAGCAGCCTGATGCGTGCTCCATAATATTTGTGAAGCTAAGGGTGAAAAGTTTTCCCAGGATGGAGCACGGAGGCAGATCATCTGTCTGCTGAATTTGAGAAGCCAGATACTAGGGCTGAGGGACACAATGGGGGGCTATTCGAATCAGGGAAACTCTGAGGCAATGTTTTGATAATGAAAGACACGTTGCTGGTGCTCTATATGGCACTTTGCCATGCTTTAACTTGATGTCTTGCATGAAAATTATGGTGATTCCTGACTAGGATTTGTAGTCAGCCAAATGATCAAACTGCTACTATTGGCAGCAACCACTGTGTGTAGAAGACAAAGGAAGATTGGTTATCTTTCAGAGTTTGTTTTTATTAAATACCAATTAACACACACAAGGCTTGTTGGGTGGAGTAGTGTAGGATCTCAGAACTGTGCATAAGTCCAGCTATCATTTTGGAAACTGTCTGAAGGTGTGGAGTGAACAGGGTACTGAGACAGTCCAGGAAGTTGCAGGGAGTGTGTGGGAGTAGTTTTTGGAGGGCACAGAAAGCAGTTTTTTGTATTGACTGCGAGGTGGGGAGGGAGGGAGAGAGGCAAGCATGCATGTGTTCTGCCTGGAATGTGATTAGGGACTTCAACATCTGTTTGCACCTCCATCACTTTTATCATCCACTCCTGGCCCTTTACAATTCACTCATCACTCTCCTTTCTGAACTGTCTTTCTATTTTAAATTTTTCCTTCAGAGTCTTTCCACTCCCTTGTGCTCTTTTCTGCCTCCGACCCCCACCTATGAGGATTGGAGGCGGCTCCTGGGCAGGGAGGAAGAGGGCTCCATGTGTTACCTCCAGGCACTGCCCCTGGCAGCTCCCATTGGCTGGGAACAGGGAATCGCGACCAATGGGAGCTTCGGGGGAGTTACCTGGAGGCGCGGCAAGGACAGCACACATGGAGCCCTCCGTCCCTCCTCTCACAGGGGCCGCAGCGCTTCTGGGATTGGCTTGGGGCTGGGGACAGGGACAGGGCAGGCATGCAGGGAGCCTGCCCTGGCCCTGGTGTGTGCTGCTGCCACCCTGGAGTTGCTTGAGGTGAGCGGTGCTGGGCCAGAGCCCAAACACCTCCTGCACACTCCCCCAACTCCCTGCCCTAACCCCCCTGCCTGCACCCCAGCCCCCTACCCTGAGCCCCCTTGTACACACCTCCTCTGCCCCAGTCCCTTGCTCTGAGTCCCTTCATACACCGCACCTCTCCTGCACCCCAACCCCCTGCCCCACATACAGTTTCTCCACCCAGATGTGGTCCTCGGCCCAAAAGGTTTGCCCACCTCTGTCCTAGAATAATGATCACTTTTTTTTTTTTGCAACAGTATTACACTGACTCATATTTAACTTGTGGTCCACTACGACCTCTTCATCCCTTTCCGCAGTGCTCCTTCCTAGGCAGTCATTTTCATCCTATTTACTTCAGACCATTTCTCCAGTTTGTCCAGATCATTTTGAATTTATAATCCTATCCTCCAAAGCACTTGCAACCCCTCTCAGTTTGGTATCGACCACAAACTTTGTGTACTCTGTATGCCATTATCTAAATCACTGATCAAGGTATTGAACAGAACCATACCCAGAACTGATCCCCGCAGAACCCCACTCATTATGCCCTTCCAAAAGAGGAAAAGAAGTCCTGACTCACCACGCCACTGGACAACCCTGCAGTGTGCTCTACATCATCCTCCAACTCAACCTTCTAGTCTAGAATTTCATCATTGAGGTTGAGTCTGCTGTTTGCCACCACCAGCCCCGCGAAAGTATCCACAGGGCTCTTGGCAGTAGAGGTGGGGTCACCACCAAGGAAGGTATCCAGTTTCTTATAGAAGCAGCAGATCTTCAGCACCAAAGCTATGGTTTGCTTCCCTTGCCTTCTAGTAGGCTTGTCTCAGCTCCTTTATCTTTATATGGCACTACTGCATGTTCTGTTCATAGCCCTTATCCCCCACACCATGAGAAATCTAACCATAGGTATCAAAATTCCTATGGCTGGAGCGGAGCTGGGACTGCACAGCTTCCTCCCCCTCAGAGCCAGTAGATCCAACAACTCAGTGGGAGATCTACTCCAAGCGGGAGAACATTTGCCCCATGGAACAGACATGGTCAGCTGGGAAGATGGGATGTGAACTGTCCACGCCAAGCAAACAGGAAGTGGAATTTCAAAAATTCCCAGGTCTTTAAAGGACAGGGGATGGGACAGATGCTTGTGTACCTGGGTGCAGGGCAGGGGAGTTCAAACTGCTGACCAGAGTGCTCAGGATGGGCATTGTGGGACACCTCCTGGAGGCAGTTTACGGTGACATAAATGAGCGTAGTGTCTACACTAACACTTTGTCGATATTAACTTTGCTGCAAAAAGCTCTACACCTCTTGTCAAGGTGGCTTTATTTTGCCAGCAAAGCAGGAGAGTTTTGTTGGCAGAAGGAACATTGTAGTGTGTACACCTCTGCTGTTTTGTCGACAAAACTATGTACTGTAGACAAGGCATAAGGATCACTTGTTTAATGTGACCCTGATTTGACCGCCTTAATGCATAAAACTGTTCCTTGTGCTGCCATAAGTGTTTGCCATGGACTCCTACAGTGGAGTCTTAGAGCCCTAGATGGGGTTGCTGGAAGTTTAAAAACAACCCCTGGGGATTAGGCTACTAAAGTATATTTTTGTGTGACTCTGTATGTGGTGTTTGGTTATGCTGCCTCTAAACAAACCATGTCTTGATATCTTTTGTTTTGTTTTGTTTTTGTTTCTCTACCTTTAAGGTTCAGTAACTGATAAGCCATCGAACCAGGGTAACTCGGGAAGGAAAGGTGAGTGAAGTTCTGTGCTTCAATAAAGTGTGTGTTGGATTAGGGTTGCCCAGCCAAACCTCTTGAGACCTGATAAAACTTCTGTTTTAAAACAAGCCCAAGAGAGAGGGTCTAACGCGTACTCCAAAACCTGTGGAATAAGATGGCATCAAGTCCAATACACTGCCCTCATGGGATAGAACTTTGCTTTTATGAGGAGAACAGGGTTTGTAGAGTCCCCTGGAGGGGCAACAGTTTCAGACTAACCTTCATTTGTTTGCTTTTGCTTTTATTATTGACACTTATTTATTAAGCTCACCCAGAAACAGATGCAGTCTAGTGGTGAGCGCTCAGGACTAGGAGCCACAAGTAATGATGTGATACTTGTGGCAAGTCACTTAAGGTGAGATTTTTTCAAAAGTGTCTGCCAGGTAAAACTTCCACTGAGTTCAGTGGAAGCAGATTTTGGCTGAATGTTTGTGAAAATGGTGCCCCATGCCCTTTGCTGCTACATGAATTCTTTTGTGGAAAGCATTAAACAGAAGACTTCTCTGCCACTCCTTCCTCCTCCAATAGCTCCCTTCTTTTCCACACCACATCCTCCCTGAGCTAAAGACTAGAAATGTCACCTACTCCTAAATTGTTATACCACATTCCTTGTCTTGTAAAACCAGTTTGAAAAATCTGAACAGGATAATAAATGCTGATGGGATGGGGTTTGGGGAACAGTAGATGTTAATGGGAAATCATTGAGTCCCATCCATCCCATACACCCCAGCCCCCAGTTCAGTGTCATCTTCTCAGTTTCTCCTTCAAGAAAATGGCTTGTGGTGTGGATGAAGGCCACTTCCTTGGAAAAAGCTCCTGCTATGATAGCTGAAGCAGCATTCTTATTTTTTTTCCTTTCTAAACCAATAACTTTTGATGCTTTGATTCCCAAGAAAATGCCTGCTTCAAGGAGGTTAAAAAGTCAGAGAAGATTTTTTTTTTCATGGAAGGCTGTCAAACTAGTCTCTAAAACCACTTAAAATGGTAGACATTAGCCTTTAAATTGTTGACCTCTATTTGACGAGATTTTGGAGAAAGGGGGACGTTTGTATTTTTAGTCAAATCAATATAAATTTCAAGAATGCATTTCTCCTCTCTCCATGTACATTCCACATCATATATTGCACATGTAGGGCATTTCTTAGCAAGATATTATGTGGCTCAGCTTGAGGCAGGGGAAAGAAGAAGTGCATGGAAAATATTTGGCTTTTCTCGATAAAATAACGCAGAATAACACTGGTCAACCTGCTTCTTATTTTAGGCAAAGACATATCTCTGTAAACCTGTAATTGTATTAAATCTGAAGCCCTGTATAATATGATATATTACTAATGTATGTTCAGGTGCCTTGTAAGTACAGGCAAATCAAGTTGCTGTTTGGGGCATGGATTATCATAGAACCCTTGGAAACTTGCAATTCTGTCCTCGTCTCATCTGCTGACCACAGGGCTAGAGTGTGAGGCAGTTTGTATCACTCTAATTTCCACTGGGCAGAAGAAGCAATGGGAAGAAGACCTGTGCTCTTTCTTCCCCTTTCATCCCATTATATAGCAACTTGGGGGCAGGAGGGAATGAGTGAGTAGGTACAGTAACTCCTCACTGAAAGTAGTCCCCTCCCAGTTAACGTTACTTCGTTGTTATCTTGCTGATCAGTTAGAGAACATGTTTGTTTAAAGTTGCGCAATGCGCCCTTATGTCATTTGGCAGCTGCCTGCTTTGTCCACTGCTTGCAGGAAGAGCGACCCATTGCAGCTAGCTGGTGGCGGCTTGGAACCAAGGTGGACCAGCATCCCACCATCGGCTCTCTGCTTCCCTAAATTCCCTGTGTGGAAGCTGCCCAGCAGGCTATCAATTGCTGGCAGTTCAGCTGTCCTTCCCCCCCACTGCCATGTGCTGCTCCTGCCTTCTGCCTTGGAGCTGCTCCCAGGAGCCTCCTGCTTGCTGTGCTGGGGGGGGGAGGAGAAGAGGGGCTAATGTCAGGGTCTCCCCCTGCACGCCACCTACCCCATCTCCATGGGGCGGGGAACGACACGACAGGACTCAGGACGGAGGGAGTTTCCTGGGAGCAGCTGCTGTCTCAACTTGCTGATCTACTTAACAAGGCAGTGTACTTAGAGCAGGGTCAGGGTACTTAAAGGGGAAATGCGCATCTCTCTCACACACACAGGGTATGTGTCACTGTCTCCTCTCCCTCCATTCGTGCTGTCTTCTAGAGTGTGAAGCTACATTAACAACAATGGGTTAACCCTTGAGGGCTCAGCCAAAAGTTAGTTCATCATTTAGCAGTAAGGCTAATATCCCTGGGAAATATCCCATTCACCACTTCAAGCAAGCTTCACAATTATCATTGCTGTGTACAGTATTAAATTGTTTGTTTAAAACTTACACTGTGTATATACACGCATACACACACACGTGTGTATATGTATGTATAAAAGTGTGTGTGTGTGTGTGTGTGTGTGTGTGTGTGTGTTGGGGGAAAAAAAGTTTTCCCTGGAACCTAACCCGCACCCTACCATTTACATTAATTCTTATGGGGGAATTGGATTAACTTAACATCATTTCGCTTTAAGTCGCATTTTTTCAGGAACATAACTACAATGTTGAGCGAGGAGTAGGCTGCACACTGAAGGCTAACCCTGTCTGTTAAAAATCACATATTGCTTCTCCTTGTCATTGGTGCTCTGCAGAGCACCATTGCAAGAATATGCTGTACCCAACCATGTGGCCGCAGAACCATTTGAGCTACAGCTGACAGTTTAGGGAAAAGTCCAGTTCTCTCCAGCCCAACATGCCATAGACCCAATATAAATACCCAGACCTCTCTAAACATACCTCTGTTCCTGTCTACTTATGCAGTCATGCAACCAACTTCTCCCTTTTCTCCGTGTTAGTAAGCAAAGGTTTGTACACAGTTCTATAGCCTCACTAGCTAAGTTGTAAGACCCATGAGTGAGTCTTGGGGCGGGGGGAGATGTTTCACTGTTTTGTTTTTTGTTTTGTTTTTTTAAAAAGATTTCACTGTGTTTTTTGGTTCAGTTAAGAGTGGAGAGGGAAGCTAGAAGAGATACGGCTTTCAAATGAAGATGAAAATGTGAGCTGACACTGTTTCTCCTGGATGCTGTTAAATAGGTGTTTAGGTCTTTCTTTTACTCACCTGGGTAAAGGAAACTAGGCTTGATTTATAACTGAGGCTCAGCAAAATAATGCAAAGCAAGGGTAAATATGTTCTGGATGAGCTGTCTGCCATATCAACATGAATAGTGTTTAGCAATTTAAATTCCTGTTTCACTTTTATAGGCTACATTACCATGGAGTATAATATTCAAGAGCTGTTTTGTTTCCCTTTGCAAAAGCTGGAGACAGTATTTGAGATTCCTCCAAGTTGGGAAAGGTCCTATGACGTTAGTGAAATGTAACCCCTGGTAACGCCAGAAGAGGCTTATCCTGCAATGAGATCACTAAGATTTCTAGCTCTACTAAGTGGAAACAATGAAAAGTGCTGAGCCTTGTACAAGATGCACAAAACTATACTCTTTGGGCAAACCGCTTCCAATCCAATAGATCAGAATGGGGAAGACACAGCATGCTGGAGAAGCCAGGAGTCACTTGGAGGTGTTTTTATTCTTTAAATGTTTTGACCTGGCTCCCTTTGCATTGGCTCCATGGAAGAAGTGAGGCTTAAAGGACTTGGATATAGGAAGGATAGTAGCTTGGCAAATCGGCGTTCTTGACAGGGACTGTCACTCCCCCTTTTGAGGGTGATTCCCCCATGAGTACTGCCTCCCGAAGTCTCTTATGTTAGCTGCACAACCTATCTTGGAAGAGGCAGAGGAATAAGGGGAGAGCACACTCCACAACCACTCACACCTAGAGTCCTTCTAAACAGATAGGTGAATTAGTGCAATTGTACTCAGGGGTTTACCGTCAGTATGCTAAGCTTCTGTTTGGAGAGTTCCATTTATTTACAGTAATCTAAAACTATCCTTCCTTGGGTTTGCCTGAGGAGTGTAAGTCCTAGATGAACTAGCTGATGTTTATACGACAGTGCTGTAGACATTTGCTACAGCAACAGAAGGGTTTTTCCATCACTCTAGTAAATCCACCCCACTGGGAGGAAGAATTCTTCTATCAACCTAGCAGGGTCTGTGCTGGTTGGGGCTTAGGTTGGATTAACTTAATGTGAATTCTTCCTTCTCCTGAGCAGCGCAGCTAGATAGTCCTAAATTTTGGGTGTAGACCAGGCTTAATAACATTTAGACTCAGGTGGAGAGTCCCACACAATGGAAGGGGGTTAATAAGCTGAAATGTGGTGATTCGCTGCTGATGTACGCATTCACCGGTCCCTTCTGGGTTCCATAATGTGGAAATCCAAATTTGAACTGGTCCCTGAAGTCACAGAAGCCCAGCCTGGGTGTCCACTGCCTCAAAGTTATTTCCTGGCTACCAAAGCTAACCAAGTATGGGAAGCCCTTGTGTTGCAAACTCCTTCACAGCTTGTGGCAGCTGCAGTGGGGAGAGGAGGGGCAGGGAGTAAATATCTTCTGTCCTGTGATGACAGGGGAGATGGTACAACTACTTTGTAGTAGTAGGATGTCTGGTAATTGATCTTACAAAGCGTGGACTGTTTTACTTGCCTGGACAACCCAGTGGAGACTTTCTTGCAGAAATGTCCCTGGACGCTGACTTGCTGCTGCCACCCACTTTATCTGGAATCCTTCCTCATTTTGGCCTTCTGAATCATGTAGGGTCCCAGCCCATTGGGCTGTCTTGGGGGAGAAGAAAACACAGGGCAGCATCTTAACACACTCTTCGTCCTCCAGCATCTCTTGATGAAATGAGCTGCTCAAGCATGTCTCTTAAAACACTCCCAGGCTAATCAGGTGGTAAGGCAGATTGAGAAGCAGCTGGGGGAAATCATTGCAACACAAGTACCTTATGGCTAGTAATTTAGGGAGAAGGGTGTCCTATGTGAAAAGTACAGAACATAGGCAGAGAGGAACAGATAGTGACTGAGACAAAGAAGGGGAGAGAGAGGAATGGTTTCTTGGTAACAGAGCTCGATTCCAGCGTGACTTAAGTGGATTTGCACAAATGAAATTGTCTATGCGCTCTTAGCCTTTTTTGTTCAAGATAAACATGCCTTGGGTACGACTTGTAAACTTAAAAAAACACTGGAAAATACCTTGAGTTTCTTTTCAAGGGGTAAACTGACCCCAGACCCACTGAATGACTCAATGTGCTATCACTCACACATATTAATCTAAATATGCAACCAAATTTAGCTTTGACATCAGTACAAAATGTAATTCTCTTTGTTCATGTGGGTATATGCATCACATAACAAAATACTGTTAAATATAAAAGTTGAGTTCTATAGTTAGGAAATGCCAGAATTCAGGTTGCTTGTGCAAAACATTTTTTCACTAGCCTTGTTCTTGGAAACAGCTGAACTGTTTTGGCTGAAATTTAAATTAAATAAATAAATTCAGCCTCAGGCAGACACCTGGCATGGTAAACTTTGTTTGACAAAGTTATAAATAACTGAAAACAGGATCTTATAATGGGAAATGTTGGGCAACCTTAATAGGTGGTGTGACCCTCCCCCTTTATAATCAGAGCAGGTTAAAACATCAGTTTTTCACAGTAATTAAATTGGAACATACTTCATTTTAATTTTATTGCAGAAACTTTAGACTTGTCAGTGCTTGTAGTGTTTGTAGCTGTGTTGGTCCCAGGATATTAGACGGACAAAGTGGGTGAAGTAACTTTTATTGGAACAATTTCTGTTGGTGAGAGAGACCTGAAGAAGAGCTCTGTGTAGCTCAAAAGGTTGCCTCTTTCAGCAAAAAAAAAAAAAAAAAAAAAGTTGGTCCAATAAAAAAAGAGATTACCTCACCCACCTTTACTTTTCAATGAAATATGAACATGGATTAAAAAAAATTTTTTTTGGAAATCAAACAATTGAAATTGATATGTTTTTTCAAAACACCTTAGGTGAAAGTTCATCTTTTAGCAAAAACTAGCTTTAAAGATTTGACCAGCTCCAATGTATACTTACATGGCTCTCCTCTGAAAAGTGGCTCTGGTGGAGTGATATCTCCTTAAGCTGCAGATCTGCTCACTGTAGAAATTCAGTCCTATCAACACACACTAACAACACAGGCTGGGGACTTTCAAAGGAGCCTGAGACCTCCTCATTAGTCTATCTAGTCCTGCAAAGAGCCATCATGCTGAGAGAGAGAGGGAGAGGGATCCTTTTTCTTGTGCATTCTTAACAGAATTGTTCATTAAATTCCAATCCGTTATACCTGTGGAAAGTCAGTGGTGTATCCAGGTGTCCCTGAGAGCATAATTTAGCTTTCAGAACCTTTAGTACTGGTAATGAGTGGAGGGACTCGGGGTGGAGAAAATGAACGCAGCTTTGACCCTCAGAATCCCAGCTGAGTTTGCAGAGACAGCAGTAGCATGTACCCTTACATTGTTACTGGTCACTTTTCACACTAGAACCACCCTTTTAATGATTAATATTAAACAGTTTTATGGGGAAAAAAATCAATCCAAAAAACTTACAAGTACAACTATCAAAAACAAGCATCAGAAACAGGGCCAGATTAACCTTTTGTGCCCTTAGTGCCAACCATATTTGTACAGCCCATGAGGGCAATGGAGCATGGTCTGGGGAGGTCAGGCCCTAGAGCGAGGGGCCAGCCAAGGGCAATGGGCATGGCATGGCATGGCAGGGGCGGCCCCACTCCTCTCAGCCAAGTATGAGGGCACTATTTACACATTGGCAGTTGCCAGACGCACAGTGGCCTGCTCAGTCTTGTGCTGCCAGCATACCCCTTCCCCTGGGGGCGGGCCCATGCCATGCCACACAGCCCCCATTCCCTCCCAACACTCCATAGGCTCTGATTCAATGGGTGCTTCAGAAAAAAGAAGTGTGTGCTGGCCCTGCCAATCAGCTTCTCCCCCTCTCCCCCAGCACCTCCTGGTAGCTGCTGATCAGCTGTTCAGTGGTGAGCAGGAGGAGAGGGAGAGGAGCAGGGGCAGGAAGAGGTGAGGTGGGGTGGAGTGAAGGTAGGGCCTGGCCCTCAGGGAAATCAGAAAGTCGGCACCTCGGCAACACCTCTGACTGCCTATGGCCAGAGCCCGGGACCTCCACAAATGCACAACACCACCTCTGCCCAGTGCCCCACATAGCTCCCCCCACTCCTTAGTGTCCCAACACACACATCATCCCTGCCACCCCAAGACCCACTCCTCCACCTTTAAAATCTTTAAAGATGTTACTCAACTCTGCCTGCACTCTTAGAGTTGTTGGGTGTGTTTGCTAAGGTGCTCAACAGTGAAATAATTCAACATTGACCCTATACTACATCACCCTCAGCTTCTGAGTTAACCTCAACTGAAAGTAATGGCAACAGATGCAAGTTTTTGCTATTGTGTAACTGGCAATTCAGATAACCCCACATCAGATGCCATTCAGAAAATTTCCTTTCAATCAAAACATTAAATTTTTAGAAATTAGAAGATAAAGTCAGGAGAAAACAAATGAGGTCACTAGCTAAGGACAAGTACAGGACATTGCCCTTCATGATCTTAGTCTGACCCCTCGTACTGTTGCTTTGGCTACTTGCTTCCTATAGCAGGACCTCATGTACACACTAGACATTTTAGCTTAGTTTTCATTCTGTTCTGTAAAACTAGTGTAATGCAGCAGGTGCATTACAGGGGCCCATAGAAAGCACCAGGAAGTGCTCTTCTGCCTTTCTGCTCCCTACCCCATTGGCCCCATGGGGTTGATTATACAGAGGAGAGATATATTTTATGTTTTACATGGAAGTTTCTATGCATACTGAGCACCTGCGCCTGTAAACAGATTACAGGAGAGCTGGGGGGCAAATGTTATACTTGTGAATTGACAGCTATGGGGATTAAAGTATCCACTGAACAGATACAGCCAGGGGTCATTGAAATTTCCCCCACCACATGGCCATCTGGTCCTTCCCCTCAATATGTTATACTGCCAATAAATGGGCAGCTTAGTGCAGACTGCGAGGTGACTGATGGGGGCACTTGTCCCCTAGAACTCCATAGAAGCCATAGACTTTGCCCCAAAAAGCTTACAGTCTATAGTGCCTAGCTCAATGTGGCCCTGATGCTGACTGAGTCTTTATGTGCTACAACAATGCAAGCAAATACAAATCATAGGCCCTAGACTGCGCCAGGGATTGAATTGACCCCCAGAACCTGCGCCTGCGCTAATATGTAGGGTGGAGTGGTGTTTTTTTTTAACTGAGCTGGGGATTGAAGTTACTTCTGCTCTTCTAGCCCCCTTTTTTCTAGAAACCCTTATGAGCCCCACATCTTTTGTACATACAGATCTCTTTTATGACCTGCTAGATTCTTTTGAGGTCCTGGACTGCTTTCCCCTCTACCCCTCCTACCCAAAGCATGCAAAGACTGTTTTTATATAAGATATATTTATTTATGGAATTACTAAACTCTTTTGGACAAATGCAGACTTGGGGCAAGGTGCTGCAACTCCAGTTGAAATCAGTGGAGTTACACTTGCTCCCATCAGCTCTGAATTCTGCCCTTTGTGGTCCTGAAGAAAAAATTCTGGGGGGGGGCGGGGGCGGAATTATTTTTTTTCCCCTTCCCCTCACTTGCACGCATGCGCTGCAGACATAGCCGGTGAGGTATCCATTCTCTTTGCCTGAAAGGAAATGAAAAGCCGTATTGTAAGCCCAAAACTAGTCTGGTTGTCAGCCAGGAATTAGTCCTCTAAAGGAGAAGGGTGGGGGAGAGAAAAGAGGCCTGGGTGGGCAGAAGGGTGAAAGTACATGTAGAGATAATTTTTGCCTAGGTTCAGTGCACATGGGTAGAGCTGTAAAGGGGTGTCCTGGTTCTTAAATATGCAGGTGTCGGGGGGAGTAAGGAAGGGAGCTTGTGTTCTTACACACGTGTATGTGTCTGGGGGAGTGAGGTCAAAAATTTAGACTATTTACTTAATCCCTTGGAACAGTCCTTTCTCTTCTGTTTTCTTTTTGTATTTAACAGACCGCTTCACAGGGGACACGTGTGGTAATTAACACATGCAGCCGTAGGGCTTCAGCCATATGTCTGAATTTCAAATGGCCATTGATCCAGGAAACTTACTGCCATCCCCACCCCCACTTCCAGGCCCTATGCCTTGAAGATGTGAGGAAATTGTACAGATTTTCCCTCAGACACACCAGGGCTAGAGGGGAGGAGGGAAGGGCAATGTGTGTGTTTGTGGGGGGGATAACCCTTTTTATGTTTTGAGAAATTAGTAGTTTTTTCAAATTCTTTACCAATTATGGGCCTAGTCCTTACTGACAGGCAAAGCTCACATGGAGCTCAATGCAAAAGCAGGCCCACTAGGTTTCTTTATTCTAATTGCACTGAAGCAATTTAAAGGCAGTATTTTATAGGGAGACCCCCTTCAAAAGCAGATGTTGCCTGCTTTTTAAACACATGCTCCTTCCTTGCACACCCACAGGTGTTAGCTCTCCTGCACCTTCTGGTGGTGTCAGATCGGTTATTTCTGCAGATTTCTGAGCAGCCATTGATGTGATGGGCTTGTGTGGAAGAAGGAGATGAGGAAAATATTTTCTGCAAAAGCTGTGGACCATGCAAGAAAGCATTTTGGGCAACACAGTTTGAATCTTTAGTTTGATACAGAACTTAATCCAGTAGTGTGGTGGTTGGTGTTGCCTATGCTATGAGCCATAACGCTGCTATTGAGAATGCACGAAGCTCTTCCGCAAGCTGTGTGGTGGGGAGTGGAAAGGAAAAGTTACAAAGAGCCTGGATGCAAAAAATTATGGTGTCTCAAATAAGGTCTGTGCAGGTTTTGGTTTTGTTTTTCACCCCATATAAAAGTTCTTCTAGTCCACCTGCAGCAAAAACAGAGTTGGGGTTATCATTCTAAATTCATATGTTTTGGTTTGAAGAGAGACCTGCAGTTCTCAGTTTTATTATCATATTAGCAATACTTACAGAATCAGATAAAATGTTCTCTCCAACCATGTGGGAAGCAATAAAAAGTGAGTCTCTCTCCTCTTCTTCCCATCTCCAGTCTATTTTTAGAACTTGTCATTGCACTGTGTACTGAGAGAGAACACTGGCTTGTGCCAATTTCTAAACCTCATCACTCACTTCAGTTTAAATAATGCTAGCACTCTGGAGGTGTTCCTGTTCTGGGAAGAATGACAACTCTAATAAAAAGTGTATTCTGTGATTTCTGTTGCTAGCAAGTATATGACTTACCTGGCACTGACAGCATCACAGTTCTGCCTGTGCTGCTTCTCTCCCTTCCCCAAAATCTAGAGTTTAAAAGAGTTTTCTGGAGCAGAACTCTTCCCCCTCACCCCCCCCTTTACTTGGGGGCAGGATGAGCACTTACTTTCTAGCGGAAAGTGGCTCATATTCCCCTTTGTCAATGGGCCAAAATCTGCACTGACCTGTACTCTGGGCAGCCCTTTTAAATAAGTAGGACTTGGTCCATTTGTTTTGCACATGATTTATTTTATTATTTCTGCTGGCTTTTTCACTACTTCTTTCCCCCTGTTTTATTGGTTCCGTCTCCACTCATCTTAATCCTCTCTAATGAAATTTAGTCCTGGGAAAAGGTGCTGGATTGACAGTGACTGGAGAGAAGCATAGATGGCTGTGATGAAGGTTTTTACCAGATTCTGCTGTCGGTGTGCTTCAAACCTGAGATGGGGAGCGGAGTTGTCTCCATGGCCCGTTCAGTCCTTGGCTTTTGAGATCTGGCAATTGTGCTATGGGCAGCTGTCCACCAGAAACTGGGTTGAGATCCATGACTCGGACCACCAAACAACCATCAGACGGTAATGAATTTTGTAAAACCATTGTCCTTTTATCTTTACCCAATCCCCTAAACCATCCAGTCTCTCCATCCTTTTAAATATTGTTCACATCCTCCTTAAATCCTCCTGTCACTGGAGGATTGTCTTTACAGAGGGCTGTAAACTTAATAGTTCTCCAGCTTTTTCATGTGGTGGAGTACTTCTCATGTCAGAGATCCCCTCTTAATCCCGATGCTGGACCTTACTTGTGGCAACTCTGGTAATGAGAAATTAGTCATGAGAAGTATCAGAGGGGTAGCCGTGTTAGTCTGGATCTGTAAAAGCAGCAAAGAATTCTGTGGCACCTTAAGAGTGCTTTTGCTTTTCTGACTGACCCTGAGAACCTTTTGAATTTCACTCATTACTAGTATAAAGCCCCCTCCCTGTTTTCCCCACACCAAAACAAAGTTCCAGAAGAGTTGTTACCGAAACTACACGATGGTTGGTTTGGTTGTCTTGCCTTTCATGCAGCAGTATCAGGAAGGGCTTTTCTGCTGACTTTGCGCAGCTCATGCAAGTGTAAACCAGGTATTTAAGTGGTAATTACCACAGAGATAGGTTTGACTTGCAGAGTTCAAATCTGGATCTAAACTTTCCCACAGCTGGAGGAGGTTAGCACCTGGTTTTAGTTTGACCTATTATTGTGCCAGCTCTGAATTTCAGATCCAGAGGATTTGGAATCTGAATGTACCCCAAAGTTTGAGCTATTCAGTTTCAGGGTTTTTGTCTGAACCCACCTCTAGTGAAAATGCATAATTAAGATCTATAATAGTATCAAATTTAGGAGAAGTTGCCTACAAAACCAACTTTACTGGATAATAGCTTGATAGGTCTTTATTTTTCAAAAGAGAGCTCTTGTAATTGATGGCTACAAAGAGGCTGGTGGGAATATAGATAGGTTTGTTTTGGCTAATGACTGTTGAAGTTTGAGAACTTGGCCAGTAAATGAGGATTTTGGATTTTAGAGAGATACCATCTGAATGTCAGGATTCAGGACTTTTTTCTTTTCTTAAAGTCACTGAATCCCAGAGACCAGAGTGATGCCATTAATACAGAGAGTGCTGCTTCGGGCCCTTTTGACACATTGCTTTTGAAGGACCAGGACCAGGAAGAGAGAGCTCTTTGTTTGCAGTCAGAATAAACTCATTGTACACCCAGACAATTAACTCTTCAATCGACTTGCCAGCCTCTTTAAAGCACTCCAGTCCCTCTCTGTCTATCTCAAGTTCTATTCAGACACATAAGCACACCAATGTTTTTTGTTTATTATTCTGAAAGTCCTTCACAAGAATAGTCGGAGCGGATCAACATTGTCCTCCAAGCAGCATTTATCTCCGCCTGGCAGTGAATGTGTCAATCAGGAATCAAAAAGCCAAACAGAAGAGGCTTTGAATCGTGTCATCAGGGGTCGAAGCAACTTCCAATGGACTGTGCGTGGGACAGGCTTTCTCTCAGGGCAAAGAATTGTGCTGTCACAAATGCGCTGACTGTATTGGACCACAAAGTCCTCAGGGCCTGAGGGTGTTTTTTTGTTGTTTTTTTTTCCACATTGGCGCACCTGCAAGGAGATGTGAAAAGGGGAGGGAGCATGAAAGGGAAAAGTGAATGCCTTCCAGAAGGCCCAGTGGATTCTGCTCTTTCTACTTGGTTGATTCTCAGAACATATCATTGCAGTAAATGCCATGAGCATTTGTACAACAAGAGGTACGGTTAATTTAGGAAGCACACAGATCTGTTATTGCTGGAGTGCACAGCAGCCCCTATAGCAGAAACTCCCTAAGCATTTCTATTCTAAAGAGCCTTTTCATGTTAGCCCAAAAGGCAAACGTTTTATAAAGTTAAAATTTTCCAGATCTGGTCTCTGTGCAAGGGTGTGGTGTTGTTTATTACTAAGGATAAGGGGGGAAAATGTTTCTGAGAATAAAGACAGTGTAGGGGGAAATTATACTTGTTTGTGTTCGTGTTTTTTAAGCTGTTTTCCTTAATAGCTGTAGAAGCTCAGTGGCTCATGGTGGGGAGAGGTATAGAAAGCTGGTAGAGAGATCAGGCTGGACATGTGCTTTTCAGTTTTGGTTGCCTGATGGAAAAGCTGTCTTGATCTGGCCAGGTTATAAGGGTTTAAAAATTTCTTCTTTCTGCATCAGCACTGATTTTTCACTATTGTTTTTGGCAACGTGCATCTGTGTATAACAGTTGCATGGAATTTTAGATCCTACTAAGAACTTGTAAAAATCTGTTTCCTCCGGTGTGGAGATGCATATTGAATGAGGCGAAGCTCTATTGCTGTGACCTTGAAATATGCATCTTGTGCATAAAGCAATGTTCTAATGCGATCTGGTGATTTCTTTTACCATATGGTAAATTTATAGAATCTGTAATTTAGAATTTTTAATAGAAGTCCAGAAGCTCAGTAAAACTATGCTTAAAAGAAAAAATGTAAGCTTGCAAAATAAATTATTCAAAATTCAGGACATAATAAAACTATGGTTCTCCTGTGTTAAGTTAACTCACAGGGCAATCTGTGATGTCATCCGTGCTGTTGAAAAAAATTGAGAATCCCAGCTTTATGGTAATATGTACACCGAAAAGGGCAGAGCTAAGGTTGCATGGATAATGTTAACTTTATCATTTAGTGGTTCACTTTGCATTTTTAGTGTTCTTTCAACAAAGATGTTTATATGGACTTGCCTAGATTTTTAAAAAACTGTTTGCTAGACAGATGTAGAACACTGAGTGGCTGAAATGAGGCCCAGCTTACTTAATTTGCAATGTGGTGTTGAACAGCGATTGCAAATTGGATGTACATGTGAATAGAGATCATATGGAAGGTGTTGAGTCTGGCCTCATTCTGCTCACCCTCAGGGATCATATCCCTAGGCTCACCTAGAAAGTACACATGCAATTCTACTCCAGCCTCTGATGTCCACCCATTGTGGAACATAGCCGGGCAAATACTATCTGCTTCCAAAAAAAAAAAAAAGTATCTTCCTTGGGCACAGCTACCCAGTTAGTTTGAATCTCTGAATGCCAACAGGTTGAATGAAGTCTACAAGCCCTTGGGCTGTCCACACTTCAAGCTATCTACACACGGTTATACACATGACACCTGGATGGTAGCATGCTTTAAAAATCCATTCTTTGTTGTACCCTTTAAAAAAGAGCAGAAATGAGCAATATTAATCTCCCAGGAATTCCAAAGGAGAGGTTCTTCCTTGGGTTAGACATAAGAACGGCCATACTGTGTCAGATCAATGGTCCTTCTAACCTAGTATCCTGTCTTCCAACTGTGGCCAATGCCAGGTGCTTCAAAGGGAATGAACAGAACAGGTAATCATCAAGTGTTGCCCATTCCCAGCATCTGGCAAACAGAGGCTAGGGACACTTCAGAGTATGGTTTTGCATCCCTTCCCATCTTAGCCAATTGCCATTGATGGATCTGTCCTCCAGGAACTTACCTAGTTCTTTTTTGAACCCTGTTATAGTCTTGGCCTTAATAACATCCTCTGACAAAGAGTTCCACAGGTTGACTGTGCATTGTGTGGAGAAATACTTCCTTTTGTTTGTTTTTAAACCTGCTGCTTATTAATTTCGTTTGATGACCCCCAATTCTTGTGTTATGAGAAGGAATAAATAAGGAAGTGTTATTTACTTTCTCCGCACCAGTCATGATTGAGGCTGCAAGTTGGTCACGGAGGTCACAGATTCTGTGATTTTTCTGGGACCTCCATGACTACTTCAGTGGCCGATGCGGTTGGCTTGGGGCCACCTGAGCAATTTAGGCAGCACCTGGGCCAGCTGCACCGGCTGCTGCAGGGCCAGTCTCGGGCCACCCCCCTCCCACAGCAGCAGCAGAGGTTTGGGTATGGGTGGGGACCCAGGGTTGTGGGTTGGGGAGCAGGAGGAGGTGAGGGGGAGCTCCCTGGAAGTGGCAACATGTTCCTCCCTCAGTTCCTAGCTTTGCGTGCTGCCTTCCCCTGCAGGCACCGCCCCCACAGCTTCCATTGGCTGTGGTTCTTGGCCAATGGGAGCTGCAGAGCTGGCACTTGGGGCAGGGGCAGCAAGCGAAACTAGGAGCTGAGGGAGGGACATGTTGCCGCTTCCAGGGACCCACAAGGAGCTGGGAAGGGAGCCTGTCAGCCCCACCAACCCCCCCGCCACTAGCCGGGGTCCTAGACCATGCACTGCTCCCCCCAGCACCTGCGGTGCTCCTCGTACTACCCCCACGGATTTAGTCAGGGGTATATACTATAAGTCATGGACAGGTCATGGGCCGTGAATTTTTGTTTACTGCCCATGACCTGTCCATGACTTTTGCTAAAAATACCCATGACTAAAATGTAGCCTTGGTCATGATTTTATAGGCCTCTATCATATTCCCCTCCCTTAGCTATCTCTTCCAAAATGAAAAGTCCGTCTTTCTATTCTCTCCTCATATGGAAACTGTTCTATATTCCTAACTTTTGTTGTCCTTTTCTATACTTTTTCCAATTCCAATTATCTTTTTTTGAGGTGGGGCGACAAGATCTGCAGCCAGTATTCAAGATGTGGGCATACCTTGAATTTATACAGAGGCAATATGATATTTTCTGTATTATCTATCCCTTTCCAAACGATTCCCCACATTCTGTTGGCTTTTTTGATTGCTGCTGCACATTGAATGAATGTTTTCAGAGAACTATCCACATGACTCCAAGATTTTTCTTGAGTGGTAACAGCTAATTTAGCTCCCATCAATATATAGTTGGGATTATGTTTTTTCTAATGTGCATTACTTTGCATTTATCAATATTGAATTTAATCTGCCATTTTGTAGCCTGGTCACCCAGTTTTGTGAGATCCCTTTGTAACTCTTCAGAGTTTTCTTTAACTATCTTGAGTTGTGTATCACCTGCAAATTTCACTACCTCACTGTTTACTCCTTTTCCCAGATCTTTTATGAATATGGTAAACAGTACTGGTCCCAGTACAGACCCCCTGGAGGACACCACTATTTACTTCTCTCCATTCTGAAAACTGATAATTTCCTGTCTTTTAACTAGTTACTGATCCAGGAGAGGACCTATCCTCTTATCCCATGACAGCTTACTTTTCTTAAGAGTCTTTAGTGGGGGACCTTATCAAAAACTTTCTGAAAATTTAAGTATACTATGTCTACTGCATCACCCTTGTCAGTATGCATGTTGACCACCTCAAAGAATTCTAGTAGATTGAGGCATGATTTCCCTTTACAAAATCCATGTTGACTCTTTCCCCAAGAAATCTTGTTCATCTGTGTGTTCGATAATTCTGTTCTTTACTATAGTTTCAACCAGTTTGCCCAGTACTGAAGTCAGGCTTACCGGCCTGTAATTGCCAGGGTCACCTCTGGAGCCTTTTTTAAAAATTAGCATCACATTAACTACCCTCCAGTCATTTGGTACAGAAGTTGATTTAAATGATAGGTTACATACCACAGTTAGTAGTTCTGCAGTTTCACATTTGAGTTCCTTCAGAACTCTTGGGTGAATACCATCTGGTCATGGTGACTTCTTACTGTTTAATCAATTTTGTTCCAAAACCACCTCTAATGACACCTCAGTGTGGGTCAGTTCCTCAGATTTGTCACCTGAAAAGAATGGCTCAGGTTGGGGAATTACTGGAGGTTGCCTTAAGACAGAATACAGATTCTAGTGCTGCTTGATGGCAATGCAAATAGTTTTGTTTTTTTCAGATCACACTGAAGAAATGGCGGGTTCATTTATTTGTCTTGTCTGCATGCACCACAAATGCATACATCTCACTTTGGCGCAAGGGACATCTCTACTAGGCAGGCAATGCAGTGTGCTAGACCAGCTTTAGCCCTTGTCTCCTCCTTCCCCAACTCTCCCCATATGGTCTATGCCTCTGGCAAGATTGTTTATTAATGTTAACATCCAATAACTGTGCCTCTTTCCTTGATAATGGCAACTCATTTTACTCCTGACATAAACATATACTTAGCAAGCAGCTAGTGATTGGCTTGGAGAATAAAGATTGCTTTGTTAGAGCAAAATTATTTTGCCTGCATTGTGGATAAGGCCTATTATTTGAAGTGTGGCTCTGCCCTGCATATTCAGTGTGAGTTCTGTGTGTGGATGCATGCAGAATGCTCCGTAGGGAGGTTGACAGTAAGGGTAACTACAGGGGAAATTCTCCCTGTGAAGAGTCTTTGCCCTTCTAGTCAGTGCAGGCAAACAGTCATCTGGGTACTTAGCCACACCATTGCTACACTAAAATGAAGGAATAATTGTCTTCTGTCCTCCGGAGAGTCCCATGATAGTGGAAGCTAGGTGGCCTTCTGGCTCATAGCCAGTGTCCTGAGAAGATGACAGGAGGAGAGAAGTGTTTGCATCTATCAGTGTCATACCTTCCAATGGTTAGATTTTCCGGCTCTGCTTGCAGAGATTTATTTTTCTCTCCCTCCTCCCAACAGGTGGTGCAAGTGTGCAACAGAGAAAGGGGGACTTGTGATGAAGAAATATGGTTTCAGGATTGCACACCACACTGTCTTCTCTGCCCTATTAGCCATGTCTGTTTCTTCTTTGAGTGCTTGCTCATGTCAATTCCATTCTAGGTGTGTGCATGCCCATGTGCACCGTTGTCGGAGATTTATTTTTTCTTCGCGGTATCCATAGGGTCAGTTATGGCGCCCTCTGGAGTGCTGTGCTCACATATCAGTATATCAGGTGCCACTGGCTCTGTGCCCTGGCTCTGCGCCACTGGCTCTGCGCCCCTCTTATTGCACATGGTGGTTGGTTGGAGCATCTCTGTCCCTTGCCTTGCAAGTGATCAGTGGTTTCCTCCTTCACTTCGTGTGTTAGAGCTGTAAATAGTTTTGTTTACTGTAGTTAGTTAGTAAGTAGCTGTTAAACACTGTAGTTAGTCAATTAGGGTCCCAGTGGGGACTTTTCTGGGTTTTAAGCCCTGCACTGACTGTAATCTCATGTAAAAGAAGTGTAGCACTGTAAGAACTTTCATCCCAGGACACACAAGAGCATGACATCTGTTTGAGGGCCCTCCTCATGGAGGCAGCTCTCTGCCCGGCCTCAGAGCCGTCCCAGCTGGACTTGACTCCTAGTACTTGGCCTTGTTGCGCAGTGCACCCCTGGCACCAGGCTCTACCCGGCACAGTTTCCCTTCGCTATTGCCCAAGAAGAAGTTGAAAGTGGGACTCGGCACTGAGTAAGAAGGACCAAGGGACATCAGGTAAAGTACCCTGTTCGGGCTGTTCACCCCCCTGGAGCCACATGGGGATACATCCCCTAGGGGACCTCCTGCCCCTGCAAGGGATCCGCCACAGACCTCAAGGGGCGGAAGGGGACCCATACTCATGGTGGAGTCAACGCCTTCCAAGCCCCTCCCGGCGACCAGAGAGCAAAGGGCTCTTCCAGCGCAGCTGGCACTGCGTGCTATGATGGAACCAGCAAAGGCTCCCTATGAGGGCAAGCCAGCCATGAAAGTCTCCCACAAGATGAGTAAACACTGCTGGTCTCTGGAGCCGAGGCAGAGCTCTTTGTTGCCATGCCCCTGGTCTCTGCATCAGCCCAGGTCACTGGTTCGCCAATTCAGATCGCTGGCGCCGTGCTCCTGGTCTCCACCCTCTCATTGAGACTCGCCCAGAGGAAGGCGCTGGTCACTATATGGTCTTCATCAATCATTCTCCTGCTGATCCTCTCCATGACATCAATCAGTCACCTACACCACAGGAACATTCCTCAACACAGTGCTGCTCCCCCTACTCCCAGAGCAGATCCCCCTATTCAAGGCACTGTTCCCCCCACGGTGACATTTAGTCCCTGTGGTCATCGGAGGAGGATTCTTCCAGCATGGAGAGGGAGTTCAGCCCCTCACTGAGACAGCACCGTGGCAACTGGGCTCTTGAGGCTGCATCCACCTCTGTGATGCCATCTGGCAGCAGGGCCAGTGGCCAGCGCAATGGTCCTATTGGAATGCCTGGGGTATGCTGGTTATGCTAATGCCCCCTTCGCACCAATCGTCGGTCGTCACTTCAGACAAGCATTTGGCGGCACCGAGCTTGGTGTGTGAAGTGCAATCGGATGCTGTGGTGGAAGGGCAGGTGCCCACTCAGAGACCTACCACCTTCCCCCAGAGGGGATTTTGCCCCCCGGGCCCTCCCCTGGTGGTCCAGTCTCCTCATCCTCTCCAGATGAGGCTATGGTGGGGCCCTCTCACACTAACCCACCAGACAATTTTAAGGAGCGCCAAGCCCTGCTCCAAAGTGTGGCCACTAACTTAGGCCTAGAGGTGGAGGAGATGGCGGAGCAATCAGACACCTTGTTTAATGTGCTTTCCTCATAAACCCCTGCCCATGTTGTGATTCTGGTGCACAAAGGGATCCTAAAGATTGCCAAAGCCCTCTGGCAAACCCTGTCCTCAATCCCACCCACCTCCAAGAGGTTGAAAACAAGTATTTTGTCTGAGCCAAGGGGTTTGAATACTTGTATACCCACCTACCCCCGGGTTCATTGGTGATTTCTGCGGCCAATGAGAGAGACAAGCAAGGGCAATTTCGTTCCACCCCCAATAATGAGGAGGCCAAGAAACTAACCTTTTCAGAAAGCAAATTTATTCTATGGCTAGTCTTCAGTTCAGGGCTGTGAACCACCAGGCTCTCTTGGGGAGATATCACTTCAACTTACAGGACTCTTCCCTCCATAAATTCAAGGATTCGATGGCCCATGATGTGGCTCAAGAATTTGGGGCCCTTGTTGAGGACGGTACTATAGTGGCTCGGTGTTCCCTCCAAATGGCATGGGACGCTGCTGGTTCAGCGACCAGGGTGGTTACCTCAGCAGTGGTCATGAGACACAGTTCCTGGCTTCAGACCGCAGGCCAATACGAGGAGATGCAGTCCTCAATCCAGGATCTCCTCTTTGATGGGACTAGGCTCTTTGCAGAGCAGATGGACGTGAGGCCTCCTCCATCCCCTCCCTGGATCTGGGAGACTGGTATACCACTCTTGACTTCAAAGACACCTTTTTTTCATATTTCCATCTTCCAAGGACGCAGATGTTTCCTCCCTTTTTATGGTGGGCCAGCGTCCCTTCTGTCATAAACAGATAGCTAAGGGTTAATGTCTCTTACACCTGAAAAGAAGTACCTGAAACACCTGACCAGAGGACCAATCAGGAAACCAGACTTTTTCAGATCTGGGTGGAGGGAAGTTTGGGTGTGAGTCCTTTGTTCTTGGGTCTTTTGCCTGTCCCTCTCGGCTATGGGAAGGATTTTTCTATTTCCTGCTTTCTAATCTTCTGTTTCCAAGTTGTGAGTACAAAAATAGGTTTGTTTTTTTGTATTTACATGTATGTAGTTGCTGAAATGTTTTAAATTGTATTCTTTTTGAATAAGGCTGTTTATTCATATTTCTTTTAAGCAATTGACCCTGTATTTGTAACCTTAATACAGAGAGACCAATTTTTATGTATTTTTCTTTCTTTTTACATAAAGCTTTCTTTTTAAGACCTGTTGGAGTTTTTCTTTAGTGGGGAACTCCAGGGAATTGAGTCTGTGCTCATCAGGGAACTGGTGGGAGGAAGAAGTCAGGGGGAAATCTGTGTGTGTTAGATTTACTAGCCTGACTTTGCATTCCCTCTGGGTGAGGGGGGAAGAGAGATTAGCTTTCGATACTTTTGTTTTCCAAGGCTGGAAACGGGGAGGGTGGAATCCCTCTGTTTAGATTCACGGAGCTTGCTTCTGTGTGTCTCTCCAGGAACACCTGGAGGGGGGAAGGGAAAAGGTTTATTTCCCTTTGTTGTGAGACTCAAGGGATTTGGGTCTTGGGGTCCCCAGGGAAGGTTTGGGGGGACCAGAGTGCCCCAAAACACTCTAATTTTTTGGGTGGTGGCAGCTTTACCAGGTCCAAGCTGGTAACTAAGCTTGGAGGGTTTCATGCTAACTCCCATATTTTGGACGCTAAGGTCCAAATCTGGGACTAGGTTATGATATGGTGATAGCGGTGGGATAGATAGAATCCAAAAGCCAGTAGAAATATTATATTTTTCTTTTCTCTGCTAGGGGCTTTTAAGCAGAGAGGAACGGTTTGGTTTTAAAAGGAACCAGAGAGAATTTTTTTTCTGCTCTCTCTGGCAGTTTTTGGCTTGCATATTAAGCAAGGAACCATTAAGGGACTATTATGGGTCTTTTGTCACACAATAGCACTCCCATTAGGAGTCAAATACCAGCACTATACACGTGCAAATAAAGTGTTTTTTCTGGTTTCCTTTACGTTGAAAAGATTAGCTAGAGGAAGAAAGGGAAAAAGGCACTGTTGCTAGGCAGACCCCAGGAGGCAACAGAGCCTGCAGTTCAGACAATAAACACCGGAGGGCACCCCAACACAAGAAAACAGGAACCATGACTTCTAAGGCAAAAATGGAGGCCGAAGGACAAAGCAAAGAAGCAGAACACAGGCGACAACTGGAAAAAAGAGAAAAAGAGGTGGAGCTGAAAGAAAGAAAAGAACAGATCAAACAGGCAGCCCATAAAAGAGAACAAGACGCCAAAAATGCAGCCCACCACAGAAAACTGAAAAAAGAAGAGGTGGCCCACCGCCGAAACATGGAAAAGCAACAAAAAGAGATGGAACTCCAGAGGGAAGCCCACCAACAGGCCATGAAATTAGAAAAGGCTAAGCAACAGGCTCCAGCCAATCCTAACAACCCTTCACCAATTATGGTTCCACATCCCAGGAAATTTCCCACCTACAAGGCAGGTGATGACACTGAGGCCTTCTTGGAAAATTTTGAAAGAGCCTGTCTTGGGTACAGCATCCCTGAAAACCAGTACATGGTAGAATTGAGGCCACAGCTCAGTGGACCTTTAGCAGAGGTGGCAGCTGAAATGCCTAAGGAGACCATGAATGACTATAAACTTTTTCAAACCAAGGCCAGATACAAAATGGGGATAACCCCGGATCATGCCCGTCGGCGTTTCAGAACCCAAAAGTGGAAACCAAATGTGTCATTTCCCAAACACGCCTACTACGTTGGGAAAAATTATGAGGCCTGGATATCATGACACAATGTTAAATCCTTGGAAGAACTGCACCTCCTCATACAAATGGAACAGTTCTTGGATGGTGTTCCTGAGAACATAACACGGTACATACAAGATGGAAAACCCAAAAATCTCACAGAGGCAGGGGAGATTGGAGCCAAATGTATGGAAGTGGCAGAAAGCAAAAAAGCTACTGTCAAGGGGAACGAATACCCCAGGGGGCACACCGACCATAAACCCAGATTTGGACCTTAGCGTCCAAAATATGGGGGTTAGCATGAAACCCTCTAAGCTTAGTTACCAGCTTGGACCTGGTAAAGCTGCCACCACCCAAAAAATTAGAGTGTTTTGGGGCACTCTGGTCCCCCCAAACCTTCCCTGGGGACCCCAAGACCCAAATCCCTTGAGTCTCACAACAAAGGGAAATAAACCTTTTCCCTTCCCCCCTCCAGGTGTTCCTGGAGAGACACACAGAAGCAAGCTCCGTGAATCTAAACAGAGGGATTCCACCCTCCCCGTTTCCAGCCTTGGAAAACAAAAGTATCGAGAGCTAATCTCTCTTCCCCCCTCACCCAGAGGGAATGCAAAGTCAGGCTAGTAAATCTAACACACACAGATTTCCCCCTGACTTCTTCCTCCCACCAGTTCCCTGATGAGCACAGACTCAATTCCCTGGAGTTCCCCACTAAAGAAAAACTCCAACAGGTCTTAAAAAGAAAGCTTTATGTAAAAAGAAAGAAAAATACATAAAAATTGGTCTCTCTGTATTAAGGTTACAAATACAGGGTCAATTGCTTAAAAGAAATATGAATAAACAGCCTTATTCAAAAAGAATACAATTTAAAACATTTCAGCAACTACATACATGTAAATACAAAAAAAACAAACCTATTTTTGTCCAATTCACAGTGCTCCCCTTTGGCCTCTCCGTGGCCCTGCATGTATTTACAAAATGTATAACCCTGGCAGCAGTGAGTCCAGGTCTATCTTTATCTCAACAATTGGCTCAGCAAGGGCAGGTCATGGGATCAAGGGCAGAGCAGTTTCAATCTGGTGCGTTCCACTAGTCGTGACCTGGGACTGTTACTAAACCTAAAGAAATCGATCCTTATACCAGTGCAACAAATAGTTTATAGGGGCGGTCCTCGAATCCACATGGACCACGCACATGGGCACACACACGCTTAGAATGGAATGGACATGAGCAACGCCTCTCAAATAACAGTTATGAAAGGTAGGTAATGCTTTTTTCTAGCCATCCAAAGAACACCATGAGAAATGAAATATATTATCCCATCATCCTTGCTGGGCTGCTATGGATGTGAGGATAGGACAGAGATGCTCTTTCTTTGCCCTGAGTTTTGGGAAACTGCAGCTAAGAGCAAAGTCCTCTTGATGATTCTGTAGGTGCACATCAATCCTGATCTGGAAACATTGCCATCTAGTGGTGCTAGGGTACATGATTCACCTATTTCTCTGCTCATATTCTGTATGGGCAGCTGCTACACTTGCACAGCTTTCTTAAAGCTATAGGGTTTTTTAGTTCCTTGCAGGAGGCAATAGATTGTAATTAATAATGATGAAACGTTTTCTTGGCATTTTAAAGGAACTACATATCCTTCTTTCCCCCCTATGATATTGTATTCTAGGAACTTCTGGGAAATCTGAAATGCCCTGGTTTTTCATTTTATCAGAGCGCTATTTTTTTTAATGACTACAGAATGTTTGTTTATAACTTATTGCTATGCCAGTTAGAATTTTCTCAGTGTTTTTACCAGGAACAAACAGCCCAGTGGAACGAGAGTTCAGTTTGACGAGCAATGGCTTGAGTGAAAAGAAAAGTCAAAGGAGAACAGACACTATCATAGCTGCTGTTCTGCTCCAAGTTGAAAGCATTGTGAGACACAGAACAAGTTTCACTAAAACTTGTTGGGAACACTGAGTTGTTGGAAAAAATCCTCTGGTCCGAGAAATAGACATGCAGCTGGCAGCAGCAACACTAGTGTGTACTTTGTAAAATAAAATGTATTTCTTGTCTTGTGACTATTACATGACCCCTAACCAAACCAAAACAAAATGTTATGTCTCCCTGGTTTTTTATTTTTAAGTGAGTTCACCTCTGCTGTATTTTTATTTATTTTTAAGTAAATGTGAGAAGGAATCGTGTTTCTTAAACAGGACAGGTACTGTGTTCTCTTGTGTCTGGAAAGCATAATTTTTGGTGCTACCATGATGAATTTAATAATTGCAAATTCAGCTTTGGCAATTAAATGGGGGAAAGTGTGTGAGGTTTTATTTGTCATATTAAGATACTTAGTTTTTAGGAAGATCTTTTAATTTAATTTTATATTTATAGATTTTTATATGTTTATATTTCTATATAGAATATTTTATTATATTTTTATCTATTTTTATATTTATATAAAATAAAAACACACCGTTTATAGGCTGTGTTTTGAGGTTTATTTTCAATTGGTGCATTATCCTGAAAATCAAACCAAACTGATAATTAAATGACTATTTCTGGCTAACGCTAAAAGGAAGGCCTCAGTTCTTGAGAAAGAGTCAGTATTTACCAAAAATGTTTTGTTTTTTGTTTGTTCTTGAGATAAGCCTAAAACAACCTCCCTGATTAAATCATGCTGAACTTCACCAAAGTTCAGATCTAGATCTGAATATAAAATTTATGGCTCAGATCTTTTACTATCCCCTCCCCCCCCCTTGTTGATTTGAGTCACTGTTTTTAAACTTGAAAAGCAATTCTTGAGTTACTCAGTGGATAAGCATTCCTGGTAATATTCTAAAAAAGATTACCATACTGGCAGTTCATTGTGCCCAGTCCTTTCCTAATTATATAACTTTTTCAGACTGCTGTATGTCGTGTTGACTTCTAAATCCTTAAGAGCCAGCTAAACTGTTGATATGTTGTTAACTGCTTCAATGGAGTGGCAGAATATCACCTAAGAACTATAATTTTTTTTAAAGTAGTTGCTGTGGTTTCATGAGTCATGTTGAAGCCCAGCACCCTGTTATGACAAAGAATGAAGGTTAACTTACCTTTCATTAGACAGCCTCATTTTTAAGGGATAACATCAAGATAAAATCAAGGGCCAAATTGTCCTCTAATTCCTATGAAGTCAAAAGAGTTACACTAGGAAGGCTTTTTTCCTGTATACCTAAAAATTTTCTTATCTTTGTTACGACGGGTAATACTCAGTAATATTAAAACTAGGAGGTGGTTGTAAAACTCAGTTCAAAATTTTTCACAGGGGTAAAAATGGTGGTAGTGAGGAATGAACTGGAATTTTTCTATTTTGACAAAAAAATAAAAGTTCCTCAGTTTGTGTTTTTCCACTGTTCTCCGTTCTGAAAGTCAAAATGTTTTGAGGTTTTTTTGGAAACACTGAAAACTTCAAAAGAAAAGTTTTCCTTTAAAATTTCCACATCCCCCATAAAAGGGGCATTTCTGGTTGGAAAAATCTGTAAACCAAAACTGTGATCACTTATACTAAGAACGCTTCATTTTACTTTTCATCATTGTTGCTATCTGTGAACTTCTTTCACTTCCCTCAGCTTGATCAGTAACTGGTCTATTTCCCTTTCATTTTCTTATTTTATTTCCTCGCTCCTCTGTGTGTGTGTGTGTGTGTTTCTGACACTATATGGAAATTTTAAACTTAAATTGAAAGCAAAATCTATTCCTTGAAAGTTCATTGACATTTTTATTCATATTAGGTTAAAGCCTGACCCCACTGAAGCCAAAGGCAAAATTTCCAATTTGACTTCAATAGAATCAGGATTTCACCCATTGTTTATTTGTGTATAGAGCTGGTCAGGAATTTTCCATTAAGGCTTTTTGGCAAAATGCAATTTCTGCACAATTGAATGTTGAGAAAATTTCAACTTTTCCAAAACTTTTTGATATTTCTGTCAAGAAAACGGAAACTAAATATGTAAGGTAATGTTTCATTTCGTGGATAGTTCTCTGAAGATGTCCACGCAGTGTGCAGAGGTGGTCAAAAAAGCAAACGATGTTAGGAATCATTAAAAAGGGAACAGAGATTAAGAGGGCAAATGTATTATTGCCCTTATATAAATCAATGGTACGCCCACTTCTTGAATACTGCGTACAGATGTGGTCTCCTCATCTCAAAAAAGATATACTAGCACTAGAAAAGGTTCAGAAAAGGGCAACTAAAATGATTGGAGTTTGGGATGGGTCCCATATGAGGAGAGATTAAAGAGGCTAGGACTTTTCAGCTTGGAAAAGAGGAGACTAAGAGGGGATATGATAGAAGTATATAAAATCATGAGTGGTTTGGAGAAAGTAGATAAGGAAAAGTTATGGGAATAAGTAAATAATACAAGAACTAGGGATCACCAAATGAAATTAATAGGCAGCAGGTTTAAAACAAATAAAAGGAAGTTCTTCACGCAGCGCACAATCAACTTGTGGAACTCCTTATCTGAGAAGGTTAGGACTATAATAGCATTTAAAAGAGAACTGGATAAATTCATGGAAGTTAAGTCCATTAATGGCTATTAGCCAGGATTAGTAAAGAATGGTGTCCTTAGACTCTGTCAGATGGTGGAGATGGATGGCCGGAGAGAGATTACTTGATCATTACCTGTTAGGTTCACTCCCTCTGGGGCGCCTGGCATTGGCCACTGTCAGTAGACAGGATACTGGGCTGGACAGACCTTTGGTCTGACACAGTACGGCCATTCTTATGTTCATGTAAGCTATTAGAACAGGACTAGATCCATTATGGGTGTTTCCACTTTTCTCTGAAGCCTAATATATTGTTCACTGTCAGAATATAGGGTACTGGGCTGGCTGGATCAATGGTCTGAGCTGGTGTGAGAAATCCCCTGCTCTTAGAATAAGGAAATGATTGGTCTACAGGGAAATAAAATGCATTTGTATGTTTACTTAATATAAATGGCTATGCAAAATAGAGGTTGAACTTGGCTGTTACTCAGCAAGACACCCTACTAGCACTCTATTGGTGTCTACCCAGTTAGCTTCCTTTGTTAAAAGTGAAAACACATTTCTAGCCCTTCTAGGTGTAAAGAAGACATTTAGGGTGTGCCTCATTGGTATGCTGTTTACCTGCACCTGTGAACAGCCAGCGTGGAATGACAGCTGTAAAGGAGGAATACACTGACTCCATTTTATCATAAGGACATGCTAACTCTGAAGCCTAATGATGGAAGTGTCAACATTAACTATTTAACTTCTTGTCATTTTAGTAGAAACATCCAGCTATTGTTGGCATGCGGGCAGACCTGTGGATCATGGGAGGAGATTGGGTGGAATCCTGCTGCCTTCTCTTTGGCCTGATCACTGATGCAAACTCTTTAAAATACAAAGAATGATTAAAAGATGCAGCCAGTGCATAAATATTAAATTTATTGGGCTAAACCCTAATTCTTTTTACCTACTCAGCTTTTACTTGGTTTTTATTCAGGCAAAACCATCATTAAATGGGAGCCTTGCCCAGCCCAGATCCCGTGAGCTGCTAAATACTAGCAGTTACTAGTCTCTTTACTTACTCCTGCAGCACTGGCCATTTCAGCTGAGAATTTGGCCCACGGATATAGCACTGTTTTATACATTTATATGGTAAAAATTGTATGCGTTCTTTGTGTTCACATGTATTCTAACTACACTTGTTGAACATACAGACAATGCGTGAATCAAGGGGGCAAATGTATAGAGGTCCTCTATTGCTGTCTCCCATCTCTTTTACTTTCATGGAATTGCACAGGTGAAATGAAATTTGAACCGTACTTTTTCAGTTTGGGTTCCCTTTCTGATTAATATACCTAGAAATAAATAATCAATGCTCTGATTAAAAGGTATTTAAGCTCAAGTCAATTAAAAAAAAAACCTCTTTGTCATGAGAATGTTGCCTGAATAGTCTTGTTTTCCATCGATTCTGCCCCCACCCCAGCCTCAAATATTTTGTTAGGGGCTTTGTAACTGTTGAGCTCTCTCCCTTTCCCATAATGTGTCTGATGTAAGGTCATGCAACAAAGGCATGTTGTAAGTTCTCTAAAAGCATAACATGCAAGAAATATCCAGGTTTTCCCCTCACCCTCACTTTGTACAGCACCACCACACTGTACAGCAAGACTGAACTGAGGAGTTGAATTGACTCTCCCAATTATTTTCAGTGTAACTCAGTGTTTTCCCTTTCAGTTACTTCTACTGTGACCACACATACTATATTTTAAGGCCATATAGAGATGGACATAAAAAGGGACAACAAATTCAAACACCCTGTAACTTTCAGAGGGCGGAACCAGACCCGAGCCCAAATTTAACAATCAGTGGCTGTCTGCATAATGTAAAACCGGCATATAATCTTTTGCTTCTGCGGCTCTGTGATTTTTGTTTTTTCTTGTGGATTTGACTTTGTTTGGTGTACACTTTTAAGAGGGAAAGACTCCACGCTTGTTGCCAGAAGGCACTGAAACATAATATATCGGGGAAAGCTAATCTAAGAAAAGTTTTTCTTCCCATCTCTCATAATCATGTCAAAGCTAGAGGGCAGCTTGACGTTACCACTGTAAGAAATAAGTTTTCCTATTGACAGACCATTTTTAACAGCGCTTCAATGAATGGTGATGCCAGGCTCCACGTTGGTAAGTTTCAGAAGACGTTCTTTAAACAAAGAAGATAATTAGAAGGACTTTGGTCCATTAATTCCCAGCTCCCTGGTGTCACAGGATATCAACTGTGAGGGATAACTCCACCTGATCCTAAAAGATGACCTCTAATCAGTGCATCAGGGAGAAGGGGAAGACACCCATGGTTCATGTCAGTGTTATGTGCGGGAAATTCAATCTTAAATCTAAAGGTAGTGATCATTGCATGTGTACTGTGACATACCACTACTGTCCAAGTAAACTCTGAAAATTTATTATGTCTTGACTTTCTGTCTTTCTGTCTATCTTTCTTCTCTCTCTTGGACTTGGCCGGGCCATGTACAAATCCCAATCATTCAACAGTACTGGAGAGTAGATAGTATTTACCTCAATAATGGTAGTTTCTTTTCGGTTCTTTTTAACCCTCAATTCAGATGATGGTTCGAAGCCCACGCCTACCATGGAGACCCAGCCTATTTTTGATGGTGAAGGTAAGAGCCTCTCTTTTAAACACATTTTTTTCTCTCTCTCGCATTTGTTGTTCAAACCCTGGCTTTAACCGGCAACGCAGTAACGCCCTGAATCTTAAGTTGTCTCCAGTTCAGAGTACTCTTGGGACTTGAGGTATTTTTCCAAATCCTTTCCCATCCTCCCTTCTTCCCTGGTATCCAACAATAACACCAGTTGGACGAATCCTTTGGATAACCTCCGAGAGGAAGATGTCATGGCTAAAAAATGCTCCCTGAATCAGAAATGACAGTTTCATATATTCCATCCTTCCTCCCCCCTGTGGTATTGGTACAAGGAGTTTCATAACTTCTGCTGAAACACAGCAGCTTCCCTCAAAGGGAGGAAAAGGCTAAACTACAGTCTGTGAATGTTGACTTGGAGAAAAATGTTGGGAGATTTCTTCATTTACTTAATGGAAAGTGCATCACTGAAGGGAAGTGGTAAATGAAGTCAGCGTCCTGGGCCCACCTGATCCATGGTCCACCAAGGCAGTTTCCTCTTTCAGATGTGCAGACTCAGGAATTGTTGTGCCTCAGTTCATGGGAATCCTTAAATTAAAGCAACACTGCTGTGATCAGTTATAATTAGATGTGAGCCAAAAAATGAACCTCTGCTATGAACCCCTTCAGATGTCCTGGCCAGGGGAGAGCTGCAGATTTTAGTGCTGAACCTAAGATTTTAAGATGGCGTTGTGAAAAGCGACAAAGTCCTGTAGCACCTTCTAAACTAACAGACATATTGGAGCATAAGCTTTTGTGGATGAATACCCACTTTGTCAGACGCAGTGGGTATTCACCCACAACAGCTTATGCTCCTGTTAGTCTGTAAGGTGCCATAGGACTCTTTTTGCTGCTTTTTACAGATCCAGACTAACATGGCTACCCCTCTGATACAAAGATGGAGTTGAAACCAAAAATAGAAGGGATTTGGCAGGACCAGATGGTGCCACCGATAGCTTCTTCCTTCACCTGACATGAATAGGTGGTTATGATGGGTTTTGGTTTTGGGGGGTTTGGAGGGCTAAAATAAGCATATTTAATAGCAAGTGACTGCAGTTCCATCATTTCCATTTGCATGGACCTAGCTTTTATACAAAAAAATTTGTATCCGCTTTAAAAAACAAATAAGATACCTAAGCCAAAATATTGTATTCCCATATAAATAAACAGAGGAAACAAAACCCTAGTTGTCAGTCTCCTGTTTACATAAAAAAACCCTGTTCCTTCTAGCAGCCATCTGGTATTGTATTAAATTGCTGTTTGTAATAACAGCATGCTGCTGGGCTTTCAGTTTACCCCAAGATAGTGGTTGTGAATGCACAGTGGAGGGAATGCACTAAGAAAATGTGGACTTAACTACAGGAAAAATTACCAAACAGTGCACTAGATTAGTCTGTGAAAGCCCTGTCAGAAGCTTCTTAGGGAATGGTGAAAGTCCCCAATCCTCGGGTCATTCAGACAAAGCACTAGAGAGTACACTGCAGAGACAGTCCTACCCTGGCAACCCAGAGGACATGTAGAGCCTAATAGCTCTTGTGTGCCTCTCTTCTGTGCAAGACATTTTAAAGTCCCCAGTCTTTGCTCATTCAAAGGACCCATCATTCTGCACTGAGATTGTAGGTGAGACCAAGGGGGAAATGGACCATAGCTAGCTTGTACAGCGTAATGAAGGACCATACACCCGCTTTGTTTGTTTTGTGTGTGTAACTGTGAATCTTGCAATACATCATGCAAACACTTCTTTCCTCTTGCATCACGCATGTCGTAACAGGAAAGGTCAGATTTTAGGCCTTCTGTTAATTTGGCAGCATTTCTTTTGACCCAAAGGAGGAGAGGCAGCATGAGACTGGGAGCTATCCAAGTTCTAACACTGACACACTGTGTGACCTTGAATACATCACTTTATTGCTTTCTCTCTGTCAGTTTTCCCACTTCTGAAATAGGGACAAGTAAATTTCCTACTGCTCTGGGGGGTTGTGATGATCTCTTCATGGTTTGAGATCCTTTAATGGGAGACGACAGAGAAGGCCAAAGCATTGTTCTGTTATCCATTATGGCTGGGGGTCTCAAAGGTGAGAGTTAAATGTACAAATCCCATTGAATTTCAGTAGGATTTGTATGCTTAACTCCTTTAGGCTCTTTTTTTGAAAATCTCACCCTGTGGGTACAGAATTAGTAAACAACTCTGGCCCAGTAATGGGATTTTAGTAAACAATCGGTTACACCTGTGCTGCTGCCATGGAGGCACTGGGGCTGCAAAAGTGTCACTGGAGCTTAATTTGAAGGCATTGTGGTTGCAGGACTGGAAGGAAAAGGGGTTAATATTGCCGTCAGAATCTTTATTACTCATGTGACGAGCAAAAAGGAAAACTGCTTTGACCATCACATAGGGTTTGGGGATGTCAGATTGTTAAAATGAAAACTGACTTGATGTTTAGCGTTTTAAATGCTCTGGTTTTCCCATGAAATGTGTGTTTGAAAACAATTTCTTCTTTAGCTAGATACAAAAAGCAAAACCTGGCAGCAAAACCCTGAAGTTAAATTACTTTTTCAATAAACTTTTTTTCAACTAACATATTTCCACATATCCTTGAAAGGGGAAAAAATTCTTGTTTGAAAGAAGTTCCTTAAATGGCATCAGTTATCTTTGTTAGGGAAAAAGGAGAGGTCAGCTTTAGATGGTAGCTCTTGGGTTATGTTGTCTGAGACCAGATTTTTCAAACGTGGTTATAACTCAATGTGTGCTAGGCTGGTTAGGAAGTCTGCCATTTATATAGGTGTCTGAATGAGAGCATAGCTTTTTTGAAAAGCAGGCACCAGTTGTGGGAGTAGAGCACTCCTTGAACTTTGCCCTTAAATCTGAGGCTATGCCTACACTACGGTATTATTCCGATTTTACAGAAATCGATTTTTGGAAACATTGTATAAAGTCGAGTGCACGCGGCCACACTAAGCAGATTAATTCAGCGGTGTGCGTCCATGTACCGAGGCAAGCATCAACTTCCGGAGCATTGCACTGTGGTAGCTGTCCCATAGTTCCCGCAGTCTCCCCCGCCCATTGGAATTCTGGGCTGAGATCCCAATGCATGATAGGGCCAAAAATTTGTCACAGGTGGTTATGGGTAAATGTCGTCAGTCTTCCCTCCATAAAAGCAATGGCAGACAATCATTTCGTGCCCTTTTCCCTGGATTGCCCGGGCAGACGCGATAGCACGGCAACCATGGAGCCTGTTCAACCTTTTTTCACTGTCACTGTATGTCTACTGGATACTACTGACAGACACGGTTCTGCAGCGCTACACAGCAGTATCCCCTTGCCTTTGCAAGTTAGCAAAGACGGTTACCAGTCATACTGTACCATCTGCTGCTGTCATAGGTGCTCCTGGCCGGCCTCGGTAAGGTCAGTTGGGGGCACCTGGACAAAAATGGGAATGATTCTCCAGGTCATTCTCTTCTTTAAGTTTTGTCTAACGGAGAGACAGTCCTGCCTAGAATATCAGGCAAGCCTATTAAAGAACCAGAGAGGCAAACGGCCGCTCCGGGTCAGAGCCCCAGACATCCTGCAGAAATGATGAGCTGCATGCCATTCTAGGGGGTGCCCCTGCAACAACCCCACTCATTGCTTTCCCTCCTCCCCCACCCTTCCTGGGCTACCGTGGCAGTTATCCCCCCATTTGTGTGATGAAGTAATAAAGAATGTATGAATAAGAAACAACACTAACTTTATTGCCTCTGCAAGCAGAGATCAAAGGGGGGAGAGGAGGGTGATTGGCTTACAGCGAAGTAGAGTGAACCACCATTCTGCACTTGGTCAGCCTATAGCTGAAAATGAGAATCTGTGATAAGCACTAGGATAGAAGCACAGGCAGGACTGAATCTCCATGTGTGTGTGGGTCTTTGGTTGACACAGGTAAAATACAAAATGTCCCAGGATATGTATATTGGGGGTCAGTTCTATACAGCATTTTAATTTTTTTATTTGCAGCAAAATGTAGAGGTCTAAGTATCTGATTGTGAGCCCTGGTAGCAAGGAGTGCTGCTGACTGGGAAAGCAGCCTGAGGCAGAAGCCTCCAGCTGACATGATATTCCAGGCAGGACTGAATCTCCATTAGACAAAACTTAAAGAAGAGAATGACCTGGAGTCATTCCCATTTTTGCCCAGGCACCCTCAGCCGACCTCACCAAGGCCAGCCAGGAGCACCCATGGGATGACGATGACGGATACCAGTCCTACTGTACCGTCTGCCGTCCGCAAAGCAAGGCAAGGGGATGCTGCTGTGTAACGCTGCAGCACCGCGTCTGCCAGCAGCATCCAGTAGACATTGAAAAAAGGCAAGAAACTATTTTTTTCCCCTTTGCTTTCACGGGGGGTGGGGGCTCATGACATATACCCTGAACCACCCGCGACAATGTTTTTGACCCTTCAGGCTTTGGGAGCTCAGCCCAGAATTCAAAGGGTTTTCAGAGAGTGAGGGAACTGTGAGATAGCTACAGTCGTCAGTCGCCCCTCTGTCCGTGAGCATCCATTTGATTCTTTGGCTTTCTGGTACATTTGTCTCAGCTTCTTAAGTTTCACTCAACACTGTGTTGAGTCCCTGTTGTGGCCTCTGTCCATCATGGCCTTGGAGATTTTTTTTCAAATGTTTTGGCATTTCGTCTTTTGGAAAGGAGTTCTGATAGAACAGATTCAGTATCTCCCATACAGTCCATGCTGGAGCTCTTTTTTGATTCTGGGACTGCATGGTCACCTGTGCTGATCAGCGCTCCACGCTGGGCAAACAGGAAATACAATTCAAAAGTTTGCGGGGCTTTTCCTGTCTACCTGGCCAGTACATCTAAGTTCAGACTGCTGTCCAGAGTGGTCACAATGGTGCACTGTGGGATCGCTCCCGGAGGACAATACCGTTGAATTGCGGCCACGCTAACCCTCATTCAAAATGTCAATGTCAATTTCAGCGCTACTCCCCTCGTCGGGGAGGAGTACAGAAATTGATTTTAAGAACCCTTTATATCGAAGTAAAGGGCTTCGTTGTGTGGGTGGGTGCAGGGTTAATTCAATTCAACGCTGCTAAATTTGAGATAAACTCAGTTTAGACCAGGCCTGATGCTCCCCACCCCACCCCCCCATACCCATACACACACGCGCTATCTCTGTGACACTCGAAAAGAATAGCAAACAGGTCAGGGAGGTATAGCTTCTGACTCTGGGTTGCAGTTCAGCAGCTCCATGACGAGACCCTGGATTGGTGTGAAGGGGTTGGGACAGATGCTCGATGCTCCTTTCACAAGCAAACGCTCCTATGATTGCTGTAGCTGAGAGAGAGAGAGAAAAGTTTCTCCTCCTAACCTTTCAGTTTGTTTACTTTGTGCATTTGATTATTTATTTCTCCTTTTTAGTCAGTCAGCTTCTTCCTTGTTGAACAGAGCTATATAAATGTCAATAGGCAAACAGAAAAACCCTTGTAACATTTTTTTATATTAAATAAATAAATCAGGCCCTACTAAATTAAAAAATATTCCAGTTTTCAATAGAGGATGCTTTTGTTCGTTTTAAAAAGTCCCTTTTAGAGACTACTTAGGGTATCAAGTACCCCGTTCAACCTCTATTTGAATATCTCTCTGTTAAGCAACCAGTTTTTATTGTCCCTTGAGGGGTTGCATAAGGTAGGGTTTGCTGTGTTTTGAATTCGAACAGTATAACATGTTTAATCCAAGGATTTCTAAGCACTTTCTGAAAGTCGATATCTGTGTGTGTTTAGTGCATCAGATACATGTCCTTTAACTAGATCTGCTTCTTTAACCTGCTCTCTTTTAAGTGTTCCCAGCAGTGCTCTGCATTTATCTGTTTGCTTTTGATTTTTTTAAAAGGGAATTGACAATTGAAAGTGGGTGATCAGCTGCTCTCTGGGGTCTAGGGTAATGTTTACATTCCTGATTTTAAAGTATTTTACTGAATTTCATGCAACTCTTAGTGGAAAACGTGACATGCAGTACCACACAACATAGTCTGTACCTCTTCTGAGTCAGGGCTGAAGGGTATGAGGCAGGATACTGTGGGCTAGGGAAAGCAGGAAACAGAGATGTAATATATGGAAAGAGATAGAGGTGGTGTGTGCTTGTGGTGGGAGATAATTAAAGGCTCACACTACACAAAATGCACAAAGGAACCCTGGAGGACATGTCAAAACCCAAGAACTAGGATGGACCAGTCAGGACACCTCCACCTCCATCATGCCTCCCCACCCCCACTAGTGGAACGAACATGGTTTTGTTAAGTGTTCTTCATTGTCTTTCAGAAATCACAGCTCCCACACTTTGGATCAAACACTTGGTCATCAAAGATTCCAAACTGAACAGCTCCAGTATAAGAAATTCAGGTAACGAACGCCTGCTTTAAAAAAAAAAAAAAGCAATTAACTAAGCAGCATGATCCTTTTCCCAGGACTCCTCATTTCTTCTTCCTCTCTTGCAGCTACAATGCTGCTCTCTCTCAGCACTGCAGTGTGGGGAAACCCAGGCAACAAATGAGAGAGGGTCTCTTCACTGTGTACCGGGTATATGCTGAGGAGAGTTTCTGTTCTCTAAAACAGGAACTTGGGATACTGAAGAAAACTTTAGGTTTGTTCACCCACGGCTTCATACCAGACTACCAGTCTTCATTCCACTCCCGTGTTCCTCTCATTAACTCTGTGTCATAACTCCATGAACGAACACTTTCCTGAGAGCATCCTTATTGCACTGTGTGTGTGGTTCCCAAGGAACTGAGGTTGTTGCTAAACTTGGGTTCCAATCTAAGCAGCTATGATCACCCAAGGCAACTGTAGTGGTATTTTGGATAAATGGGTGATAGTGACTCTGAGGTGGGTTGTCCATGGTGGACTTTGCAATAAACATGAGCTGTAAATGGGTGAAGAGAGAATTATTGCTTTGCATAGCAGGGTGGGAAGAAGTTCCACATGTGAAAGACAGCCCAGAAAAAATAACAATGGTGAGAGGAATGAGCAGGTCACTGGGATCAGGGAGGTGAGACGCTCAGGTGGAACAAAGAACAAAAGGTGGAATAGGCAGAAATGAGAAGAGAGATGTAGGCAGGGTTTGTGATGCTTCCTAGTGGTACCCAGGGCTGTGAGGCACCTTGCTACCATCTGCCTTTCTTGTGAGGAAGCCTTGTTGGTACCTACTAGATGTCAGCACTCTCACTGCCACGGGCAACACAAACACTCCCCTCTCAGCCTACGCAGGCCATGCTGTCCCTCTGCAGGTTAGTGACAGGCACGCTCCAAGCATCCCTCTGGAGCGTCTAGCCTAGGCTGACCAGACAGCAAGTATGAAAAATCAGGACAGAGGGTGAGGGGTAATAGGCGCCTATATAAGACAAAGCCCCAAAAATCGGGACTGTCCCTATAAAATCGGGACATCTGGTCCCCTAGTCCAGCCTCTGATCTACTGGACACTCGCAGAATTCCCAGATCTGTTATTCACAAAGGAACAGTGCATCTCATCTTACCAGTTTCACCGCTCCGCTTAACTCTCAGCACCTCTAAGTGTTTTCACTATAAGCAAATCTAAGTTTATTTAACAAAGAACAAAGATTCAAATAATAGCAGCTAGATAAAAGGATTGGAAGCAGTCGAATACATGTAAAATAAAATCACAATGCTCTTTCTAGATCTTAATGCTTAACTAACAAGAGACTGTCCTATCTAATGAAGTTGAGCTCACCCAAAGTCTTCTCCCAGTATTCAATCAGAAGCCTGGCTGTGAGCCTCCCAAGCTCACAGACAGCTTGTCCTCTAGGTGAAGGATAGCTGGTGTCCCGCTGCATTCTTCTCATATGCCAGGCTAATTCTTTAATCTTAGTAGGGAAGATGTCCTGTTTATGACTGTGTATTCCTTCCTGTAGATTTTATGAACTCTTGTCAAAGTCAGTCTTGATTAGCTGTTAGTTTCCTAGGCAAATGTATGTACATTGTAAGACACAATGATCAGCCAGGGAGATAAGTGTCGTCTACCCCCTGCCGGAACAGAGTCTGTTTATCACCTTCAGGTGATCAGTCTTAACTTACATATCTTAAGAACGTAGTTTTAAATATAGATACTTAACTCTGTAAATATCATCCATACACTTCTCTCCTAATGATTGGGACAACCAGTAGATTAATGACTGCTTGTAGAGACCTTGCATGCCACCCTTTGGCACACTAGGATGGAGACATCAAACCCAGGGGATACTTGTAAATCCTTATGCACCACTTGTGTACTCTTGTGCAGAGATCTGAGAATGGAGAGCTAGAACTTGAGGCAGAGAGTGAGAGAGATTTGAAGAGGGGAGTAAGATCTGAGCAGTGGATGAAGCTGATGATTTGATCTGCTGAATGTTTTGGGTAGACTGGAGGGAAATGATTTGGGAATTGGGAAGTCAGACAGGAGGAAGCTGCTAGGAGATTACCAAGATATTGATTTAAGATTTGATAAATAGCTATCGCCATCCACACACTTTTGTAAAGAGACAAGAAATAGACCCGGAACAGGTTCTGTAAGCAAACATGCGCACGCACGCGCAACCCAAGCCCCAGGTAACCTGTGGAGGCAGTTTAAACTAATTGTTAGTGCCAGTCTCTTGTTTTTGTTCCAAGCTTAGCCTAGGACTCTGATCTTCAGTAATTCACTTAACCTGTCTCTGTTTTTTCCCAATCACAAACTGAAGGTGATCTGGAGCTAAATGGCAGAAATAAAGTAGGCTTAATTAGCTAATGTGGATAAAGTAAGCTAGATCCTTCATGACCTCCAGATTGGATTACAGCAGCATGGTCGACATGGAGTTACCCTAGAAGACCACCCAGAAATTTCAGCTGGTGTAGAAGTGTTGGCCAGCTGGCTTAGTGGTGTTTCAAATGCAGAGCAAACCATACCTGTGCTCCATAAACTTCACTGGCTACCGATTTATTCCTGGTGTCATCCAAAGTGGTGGTTTTGCTCTGTAAAGCCATATATGATTTTGGTCCAGGCTATCTTAGCAACCACCTGCCTCCTTATGCAACACTCCTGGTAGCTGAGACTCAAATGAGAGACTCTTGCTTCCAGTTCCTGGATCTGAATTTGGGAAGGGGGGGCTGAAAAATGGGTATCCTCAGTAGGGAAGAGGAAGGTCTTTGACTCTAGAATTTACTTGGCCCCATAGATCTTTTGACCTTCCCAGCATGCTGCAAGCACTATCTGTTCAAGCTTTCCCTCAGGAAACTGCCTGTTGCTTGAGAAGGAGTTCCTTTTGTGAACTTGGTC